>NW_026542600.1:36348990-37598990 GCF_028750875.1 Macrosteles quadrilineatus | reverse complement strand
GACTGGAATTGTATAAATAGTTTAGTTAGAAACTTAAACCCTAATTTGGAAAAGACTCTAACCTCCAATTTGGAAAACCCTTAACATTGTCTTACCTGAACCCAAGGCCAAGGGCCGTGGGCTCAGCTCCCCCAGCAGAACCCTGTCCTCCGGTGCACCACACTAACAACTCCACACAAAGCTATCCCCTTGATCAAGTCTACTGGCCTACTTAAAGCAAAAGCATTCTGTGTAGGTGAGCACAACAAGTTATTGTTTAACAACAGAACCAGCCTACTCACATAACATTGCCAAACACTTCCTCCTTCCGTTACATGTCTAATAAATCCACAATTGTCTGTTGATTAGTTATTACATTATTGGTTGATGATGATTAGATTATTGTTGTAATCTTAACTAATCTTTATTAAATGTTACTCTAATCCTTATAGAATCGCCGTCAGTGTTCTCCAGCTGGCTCCCGCAACGGTATCATTAAATAGTACAGGCCTGTATTCCATCCCCGAGAACCTTTTTGTTAGCCATGTATGTGTCTCATTGTGTTTGTGTTTAAATGAGTTTGACGACGTCCAAGCGACCGACTATGACAACAACGTGATACTTCTCGACAAGACCTACGTGATCATGACGCAACTGGCGTTGAAACCATGGTTGTAGATTTAATACAACTATTTTGAGCTGGGACGAAAATTAAAGGTAATTAAACCACTATAAATAGTAGGTAGATCACTCTAAACGATGATTGTTACACTCTCTTCACGTGTCCTAAGGTATCTGGAAACAGCAAAAATTTGTTGTCTGGAAAACTTCCTTAGGTGAAGATGCCAATATTGAAGTCAAAACAGGAACAACGCGAAGTTGACAAGACCTAACGGTCATATTAAACTACAGTGTAAACTATGTTTGATTTTTCGATCTTCAGAAACTAAACAAAACACAGACGGCCAAAAGCTGTTTGACAAATTTTAAACTCTGCGGCTTCTTCGCCGTACTCATAAGTCTCAAAAAGAACGAAAGCAGAAACTCGCTAACTAGGTCAGAAAAACATTTCAATTTTCTTCGACATACAGACGTTTTTAGACAAAGGTGTTGGTGCCAAAGAGATCCGATACTCAATTGGATTGGTTACCGAAACTGCGGGATCCGTTACCAATGAGATCGGTTACTTATAGGTGCCTTTACCAAGACTGTTAGCAAACACTTGCTGGTTGCAAACAAAACGAAGACCGTTAGGTCTTGTTAACTTTTCGTTGTTCCTGTTTCGGCTTCAATAGACCTCTTTACCTAAGGAAGTTTGCCAGACGACAGTAGATTTCAGCTGTCTCCAGCTAGGACAGGTGTAGAGAGTGTAGGCCTAAGAATTGTCGTTTATAAACTTCCTTAGTGGGAATAATGATTCGAAGTACAAGCAGAATAAAATACTATGCGAAACAACTTGTAACATCTAAAAACTATTTTTTTTTTTTTTTTTTTTTTTATTAAAAAAAGAGGTTGGCGGCCTCTTTTACCTTGCATTTGCCCGTCCACATAGACTACAGATCTGTGCGTGGAACGTATCCAGCAAAGCAAGGGGTAAGCCGGTACAGTACAAAGGTGAACTGTACTGATAAAAGTTAGTGGCAGTGACCAGGATCCGAACCCACGACACTGCTGCCTTGGGCCCGAAGTCCGCGACGCTACCGACTGAGCCACCGACTCACCAACTAAAACCTAACTAAAAACTAAAAAAATATGATTATCTGCTATTAACGCATTTGTGTTCTTAATTGTGTATACTGTAGATCAAATCTATGATGCATGACTGAACAAAACAAATTGCAACAAACAAATTGCCGGGTAAATTTGTTAGTTCTTTCTTCTTCTAATTTTAAATAAATAAATTAACACGTATTTAGAATACTGGGCGTTGTAGGCCTTGTGGTTGGAACGATGAAAATCTCCACTGAAGGTCCGGATTCAAATCCACCAATTGGTAATTTATTGTGCGTACAAATGTTACATTTAGACTAACCACCTAAAACCCATTGTAACCTGAAGATTTATTAATCCATAAATTGATTATGTATAAGGTATATTTTACACAAGTTGGTAGTAGTGTACAAATCCTTCGTTATGAAAGCGAAGAGATTATCATGAGATTTTGTTTAGTCATACCAAGGATGAAAAGCTAGCCGCAAAGAAATCTTATCTGTTATTTAGGGCCATTCACTTGCATTAGCAACAATACAGCTTCTCTGTTATGGGCCATTGCTTCTACAACAGTAACTCCTATGCATCTCTCTTCATATACTTTACATTTATAACTTCCACAAAAAATCCCAGTATGTAGTAGTATCTCCTCGGATAAGAGTCCAGATATTATTGTAACCTGCAGAGAACTTCAAATGTTTAATCACACAAAAATATCAACAAACATTTATTGGATCAATGAAAATAGCAGCATTACATTCATTTTGGGTGCAATCTAAGTGTGGATTTTTTTGTAGCCTACTTGGTGGGAGTAAGAGTTTTTATTTTATATTAAACATATTAAATTAACTGCACATTAAGGATCCAAATTGCCACAATACGAACACTAAAACAACGTGTGTTTAAGAGACAAATAAATAAATAAACTAGAACATCTAAGAAACAACTGCATACATATGAAGAAAACTAATCCTTTCAGGCCTCATTGAGTGCACACTGTAAACTTTGTAGATTCATAATTTTGGTGCAAGAGTCGTGACAGTTTTTGGACCAGTTATTTTGTTATACTTTTTATTATATTGTGCATTTTAATAAGGAATAGCTTGCTATGCATCTCACTACCCAATGCAATATTTTCTGTTTGAGATTATTATTGAGATTCGTCTGCTGTAGTGACAAGCACTATACGATTCGTGTGTCAGTGCAAATATTCATGTTGTAGGCAATTTGAAATGACTACTTACTATAACACTCACAATAATATTTTCATTTATAAATTAATTTGATTAACCAAATGAACATTCTGTACATATATATCCCCTGAATTCACTATTTTAATCATACAATACGCCAAAAATGCAGACTAAGCGAATTTAGATTTGCCTAACTCAATTTTCATAAAAATATTTCCTAAAAAATCTAATTATTTCTTTATTGCGTTTACATTACGTTTTATAAGTATTTAGCGATTGCTGATGCAGGGAACCTAGCGAATATTTTTTTATGAAATGTTAATAGCTTAGTATTAAATCAAAGTTTTCCAAATTTCACCAATGCAAAATATCAGTCAGAAGATTAGTAGATTATGATCACAATTATATTTTTTTAGGTTTTCATGAAATAAAAAAAAACTTTTTAGCTGAATAATGTTTTCTCACTCTTAAAATAGTTGTCATTCATTATTCGTGAGGAAATGTTGTATAGTAAAAGGACCCCTTAACGGTAATATGGGACGAGAGAGCAATTAGTGGCACCCTAATGGTAACCGCTTTCCTTTGGATCCCAGTTTTTTTTTTATATCGTTCCTCCTTAAATTTGGCACAGTAAATCTCTTCTAAAATAGTACTATAAGCTCCTATCTAATTCTTTACTCAATATTTATGTCTTTATGCCTTGGGAGGCTCGTTGATTTAGGTCCTACTAAAATACTACTAAAAGCCTCCTATATTTGATGGAAACCAACTTATCTTCCAATGAAGAATAATGACATACTTTTCAAGGCAAAATTAGATTCTTAATATCTCGTCTAAGGGCTAAAGTATGTGGCTCGAACTTCCCATTGAACCAAGGGAATCTACTACCTTTTTTACTAGAATCGGCACATGTAATGCTTACTGAAAGTCTTATCAAGAGTTCTAAGATGATGCGTTTTGAGTTTATTAGTAGAGGCTCAAGACATTAACCAATACTTCTTCATTTATTTTACCTTTACGCAAAATATGACATTTCGTTTATATTTGGTAATTAATATTAAAATAACTTCAATAAATTGGGACTACCTACAAGACTGTCGATGACAGTAGAGATGCTCTGTAGTGTGTACTTTATAGGCTACAACTAATATATCAGAACCGTCTATATAGCAGTATTCTCAACAAACGTCATCCCGTAGCCAATTAATTACTGTACTGTCAGCAGATACAACCACCTGCAAGACTGTAGATGACGGTAGAGATGCTCTGTAGTATGTACTTTATAGGCTACAACTAATATATCAGTACGGTCTAGATAGCAATATTTTAACAAGTGTCATCCCGTAGCCAATTAATTACTGTACTGTCACCAGATACAACCACCTACAAGACTGTAGATGACAGTAGAGATGCTCTGTAGTATGTACTTTATAGGCTACAACTAATATATCAGTACGGTCTTAGTATTTCGAATTATATTCCTAAATGATATTGTAGAGTTTAAATTAAAAATAATTTTCCACATTAAACTGCAATTGTACACCAAATAGTTACGAAGTTAATACAAAAGAAAATGTAAAATTCACATGCCATTTTATAGGAGAATAAGTAATTGCCATTTTACTAAATAACATTCTTTATTACATACATTGTATCAGCTATCCTAAGTAATCATAAAACCTAATCCCAATTTCGTTTGTTTACATATGTTATAAACCTGACAATATGTAAGGAAATATTTGAGTAATAATCCAATCAGACGATGGAAATTTCCCCATTCCACAGGATTGTTGTGACGTTGATTTAATTAAATTTTAAAGTCTTTATTGCGATTATAAATTCTAAATGCAAATAAAACACAAACGTTGAGCCTTTTGCTTTTAATATTCACAATTTAAATGCCTTCATAATGCAAACACCTTAAATGTGCACAATTATTTACATTTTTTGTCGAGCTTTATTATTATAAAATGAATTGCAAACCTTTAAAGTAACTAAAAATACGCATCTATATTATTAAAAGAATTTGTTGGATTTTTTTTCAGCAAATTGACAAATTAGTATGTTCATCGATGTTGAATTATTTTTTTTTTATATTTCATTTATATATTTTTTCTAAAATTAATTAGCAATCAAGTCATAGTTTTAATTATATGTTCCATTGTTTGTCACATAATACGTTGGTGTTAGGATTTAGTTTATTTAGATTGTTAGGAAACAAAAGCCTGAGCTGCCAAGCACCGGATGTGTTTTGAAATGTTTACTTAAGTGATTAAACTCAGTTTGTTTTGTAGTTATCTGTAACGAAATTTATTCTTCGTATTTGTATGTCACAGTGTTTGTATACTTACTATATGTTTGACTTACTTTTTTCTAAATTTTAAGATTAATTTTTTTTTATTGAAAGTTTACTTTTTAAACATTTTAGGTGGCAACTTCAATAAAATTATATAATCAATTCCTAGGATCTCGTGGCTACGGATAATTTGTAAAAATTGAAAGCAAATATATGCAGAACATTATTAAATACTATCAGTATTCCGATACATTTTCATAGAAAGTAACATTAATTATTTAACATTACCATAAAATTAATGGTAAAAACATTTTATTAATAATACTCATATACTTTTTATAGTATTATTCGGCATTTGTTCTGAACTATTTTTACATTATTATTAACATAAAACGACTCATGCAATTAAATCTTCAAATTGCGTAACACTTTTGTTGTGTTTGTGTTATTCAGCGTGTATATTTTAACAGGCGAGTTCCAGATATGAGAATATAAATTAACTAGCTGTAGGAAGACTTCATATTTATGTAAATTCTTTGATTTTTAATTCACCTGATTGCGATCTTGGATTTATTTAATTTCAATTATTGCAACGGGAACATATCTAGCGATTATTGTGTATCATCAGCTTTTTATTTGCGAAAGTGATAACATACGAAATAAAAAAAATTAAATTCAAATATATTTATTTGTGATAATACACATCTTGGACTCACCAAGCTTACAAAACTTGTCTGCGAGGTCCAATTGATTCACAAAAATTAACAAACAAAATTGAAATTCTTTTTCTTTTTTCTTTTTAACAAAAATAAATGTTTCTAGCGCTACTAATTCCATGGCGGTTTGTGGCAGGCACCTGTCTATACATAATAATGGCAGCAGCAATGCAAAATTCTAAATATAGTTTGAAAAAATGCTTTATTAATAAACAAGATTGTATTAAATTCATCCAGACTTAATAGTAGCTAATAAGGACCAAGTTTATTGAAACTTAGTTAAATATTTATACACTAAGTTTGTCTTTGTTATAGGAATAGATTTTATTAAAATATGTTGCATGATATTGATTAGTTAGGCTACTTTTTATACGATATGTGTTGTAACACTTTAGATGACTGATTTTAAATTTGTTAAAGCTTTCCTTAGCTGAAATACTTTCCAAAACAGTTGTTGATAGTTCCGAAGGACTGTAAAGTATACTTACATCTCGTAACCAAAAAATATAACCACCGAATAAGTGAATTTTATACAACCATCTGTATGCGATAGGAGAGATAAAATGCTTGGTTTGATTGATTCTCAATATCACTGTCCGATTTTTGTGACATTTTGATATATTTTATCAGCTGACATTGAAAGAGTTTCCTAATCAACCTGGTCCGACTTTAGGAAAGGTGGTTTTAATCAACGGAAAATAGGGGTTGGGTAATTTCTCCATAATTTGTTTTATTCCCAAAATAAGTTTTCAACTCTTGATTCACTTAGTAGACCAAACAGCTTAGCAAATTCCATTATTATTATTCTTCACTTATTTACTTTCAAGATATTTTAAGTGATAAACGTAGTATGTTGTTACCCATTTTATCATTCCGAAAAATAAACTAGCATGTATATTTATCATGTTAATAAGTAATAGTAGTTTACGCAACGATTGCGTAAAGATAGTGTTAACGACACGAGTAGAAAATTTAAGGTACGAGCCTTGGCGAGTGCCTTAAAAACTTCTACGAGTGTCGTTAACACTATTTACGCGAGTTACGTACACTACTTTAACTAAGACAGTGTTTTAATTACTAAAAATCACTACTCATAACTTCAAGAGAGGTTATGTTTTTGTTTATAACCTCTCATTGCCACTGGCCGTGATGCAACGAAACATTGTATCAAACACTAATTGCACCAATCAACAATTAAACTGACATGAACAGCTGATTAGTTGAATTTCGAATCATTACAATTTTTCTTCTCCTCTCTCCATCCTTGAACTTTATTGGCCCGTTACCCGTGTTGTTATGAGTAAAACTATGCTTTTATGAAAGTAAACAATGCTGTTATGAGATACTTTTCAATTCTAAGAACTGTACTGAAAAAGCTACTTTAAATAACGGCCGTAGGTAAAGAATATTTACGTTTTCCAAAGCTGGACGGAGTAACATAACAAATACGTTGCCGCTACAACGGTTGTTTAATCAAAGTTTCACTTTCTCATGGGAGTTTAAGCTTCCGTTCCATCTGTTCTCATATAAACACATACATGTGGCTTAAAGTTTATGTGGTAATACGCCAAAGTAGCAATGTTGACAATCGCATTCACTTAATTAAATTATCTTTAGTTGAGCTAAAATAGTTCAATCATATTTACTGTACGTAATTGATTCATTTAATTAATACTAGATAGCTAAATTTGTAATTAATTAAGTTTCGTGATCGATTAATCTATTTAAAGTAAGATTTCGTTAGGTTTGCTAATTCCACATTCCCTAATTGAATTCGATTTTAAACTATGCTGTTATCATCTCTAAAAACAAATTTTTGTCCTTTCTGGTTCCGGTTTTTACTTAATGTACAACTATCATCATACTCAGTAAGATAGGTTGTATTTTACCTTTGACTATCAATACAACTAGACATTCCATCCCCATATTACATTTGTAGCCTGTTTTTTTTATCAAAAGTGTCGTAGTTTATGTGAGCCACCTACAGATTGCACTGATCTAAATTACTAAATTCTGTCGTATACACAAACCTTTTTAGCATGTCAAACTTAGGGAATGACTAATGTTGAGATATAGAAACTGTTTCCATCAACCTGGTCAGCAACAAAAAATACGGTATCAAATAAAGTGTTTGATACTAGCGCATTTTGTGACATGCTCAATTCACACAACAACTTAATTTTTCAATAAACAATTGGTGACAGCTGGTCCATATAGATGGTATGTCTTCTTCAGGATCCAATAGTCAATGAGTTTCCTTACCAATAATGTTTTATAGGTAAAAAATATCACTACCTCTAATACCCTACAGGTTCAGGATTTTAAAGATATAAGGTTTGAAAGTAATTAAGCAAACCAACGCAAGTGATATTCTATAATATGACAAAGACACTAACTTTTTCTTTGCTTTTTCATCGCTCATTTCGAAAACAAATATTGAACTAATCGACAACAGAACGTTCAGACAAAGTAAATGTTCAGTAACCATTTCGATTTTTATTCAAATTTTGATCAACGAAGTAAATTTACACTTTGATCCTACAAATTTAAGAAGTAATAAAATTATCAAAATAGTGAACTAAAATAAAAAATATATATATTTTTAGACTTTTTTAGGTTTTAAGAACTATAGGTATCATTTGGCCTAGTATTATTTTTACGAAGTTATTCATGTTGTATTGTACACAGTGTGAATATTAGTCAAAAACAGCGTGAATCCTTGAAAGTGAATCTTTATTATGGATTTTTTTTTATTCTCAAATTAATTTATCTTGATCTAAAATAAACAATACTCCAATACATGTTATTTTTAAACCATGACCCATTTTTTCAAATACTTTTACAAATTTTAAGACTTCACTTCCTCAACAATGATCCATATAGTGTAATGTAACATCACAAGTTACAAGTAGTGAGTGACAACCCTATCCATCAAACTGTCAGTAGAGGTGGTTGATATAAGCCGACCTACTCATGTGAAGTGGAAAACTTGTTCAACATATACACAAACACAAGTAAATAATCCAAATCATTAAGTATACTAGAGATCGTTGTGTGTATGTAGGAAAGCCTGTCATCTATTAGTGTTATTGTTACTGCAGTAATACCAAGGTATAAATTGTCCTGTTTCTCTTTGCCATCAATGACCCGCCTTTCAGCCTCAACTATGATTAAGGCGATACCACCATTCTAAGTAGGGGTGTAGATGTAACGCAGCTTGCAGCTGCTGAGGAAAGAAGCCTAAGCAAAGACCTCTGAATGGTTGGCAGCAAATAAATTCCTTGTCAACGAGGACAAAACACAGTCTATGCTATTTAGTTTGCGGCCTACACCTCAAATGGAGGTAAATTGAAATTCAAACGTAAAGTTTCTTGGAGTAATTGTAGATCCCCAACTGGCTTGGAACCCCACGGTAAAACAGATATGCACAAGACTAAGTAGGCTTGCTTTTTTATTTAGAAAATTGAGGAAATTCCTACCTCTAAAACATCTCAAAGAGGTTTATTTTTCACTTGACCAGTCTGTTCTAAGCTACGGGATAATCCTTGGGGGGAAATAGCTCCCACATTTATGATGTTCTTGTTGCCCAAAAAGGGATTATTAGAACTATATTCAACAAAGATCAAAATAAACATTGTAAACCATTATTTATTAACTTTAACGCTCTGACTGGGATACATCTTTATATTTTTAATGTATTGTTATCTAGTTTTAAGTTGCATGAGACCTTTGCAAAAAGGGGTGATTTTCATTGCTTTGACACTTTAGGAAAAGAGAAAACCTTGATAATCCTTTTACAAGACTGGAAAATATTAAAATAAGCCATATTATTATGAGTAAAAAGCTGTAGAACAAACTATCGTCAAGAATAATTCAACTCCCACACAATAGTTTTATGAATGCAATTTATGAATGGCTGGTCAGAAACCCTCTGTATAAACATTGACTATTTTTTTGCTTTACAACCAATGCAAAATTCCAGCCTTGAATGTCTTTTTCAGTCTATCTTTGCTTATCAGCGTTTGGGTCTTTATTTACTTGCATGTTGTGTAAGTTTAGGTGCCCTAAAACCTTTTATTTGTTTACTTTTAGTTGATTGAACTTGACTTGTGCTTCTACTAGCATATATTTATATAATTTGACTGCGTATCATGCATTATTAATGTCTATAGATGAATAAATATCATATCATATAATATACCACTGTTAAATGTTGTATGTTAGTAACATAAATCGTCCAAGGTCTGTATCGATGGAGATAGCCTGGTCGAAATAAACCTTTCTGATTGGTGGAGTGATTCTCATCCTCACTAGAAAACCTTTCAACAAGTCTGCTCCCTTTTCACTTCGGGCATTTTACTATGCTCAACCAAAAAAATAAATGTACCATTAAAATAAGTTATTTATTTTATTACCTGTTCTATAATTTTAATACCTGTATTTTTAATAACCGTGGAAATAAAGTCATGTGTTTCACAAATGAAATAAAGAATTAACTAATCAATTAAGAATCTAATCTAATTAAGAATGATCTATAGCATATACAGGGTGTCGCACGAGAGATGTCTCAAATTGATTACGAAAAACGGCTTAACATACAGGAGGATACATAAGGATGAAATGAAATTATTTCCCGCTAAATCAACCCCAAGAAATAACGTAAACATATTTTTAACTTTTTTGTGTATTTGGGTTTAACACTAAAGGCCCCATTTCATTTAGTGTTAAACGTCAAACCCAAATAATATGCATTTGATATAGGAAAATTAGGTGTTTTGTTATTTACACAAAAACTAAAGGATATACGAAGTAAGTGTAAACTACAAATTTGTTAGGAATTAAAAACCCTATAAAATGATTTGCCACTTGACATATGTTGCTATTTGAAAATTTTGAACGATGAGCATTTGCAAATTTTCAAAAATATTTATTTTTATTTTTATTATTTTAAAAACCCGTTACTTGTAGCATATTAAAGTAAGCTAATTTCGTAACGAGTAAGAAAATTCAACCGGAGCAGGGCTAAATGCATTGGTATAGGAAACATAGACTATTAAAAAAATATTAATAAAAAAAAACTCCCGCCATTTTGAAACGGAAAAAGATAATTAATTTCTGTTTTCGCCAAAATGTTTGTATTATACCTTTAAAATGGTGTATTACATGACATATGTTTACATTCGAAAATTCCGAGATTCGAACTAGTTACCCTCAGTTTTTGGCACACCCTGTATTGGAAAAAAAAATATTTTAACGTTTTTCCGTAATCAATTTGAGACACCTCTCGTGGAATCACCTTGTATACAGTGAAATTATTTGTTTCGTAACAAAATACGGAGCAAAATTATAGTCACTATATTGACAGTTTAGTTACAATTAACGGGAACAAAAGGAATTTTACACATTTATCTTCATTAGGTGTTGAATTTATCTTCCTAATATGCACTGCAATCACATACTTTACCTACTTAAACAAATGTTGAGTCAAATTCATTTTCGCTATAGTTCAAAAGCCTACATCGAAGAAAACAATAGTTACCTTATTTTACGAACTTTATCTACAAAATAAGCTTTCCACACGTAATTGATTGAATAAAATGGACAACATTCTGCATAAGCACAACGAATGTAAATAAATTAATACAAAATTTTAATTATCATTGGCTGCTGCTTAAGAATAAAATGTTCAAGGTTGTAAAACAGTTCAAGGTAGCCAGCAGCAAGGCTAAACATTAAATGTAAAGCTGTATGACTCTAGGACCTTCTGTTAATGAGGGTTGTTATTAGTTTGGGTAAAACGTGCTCAGAAGGAGAATTGCCTCTAATGCTGTAGCACCTAGTATGTTTAAAATTAACGAAAATTAAATTATTTTAGTTTCATGTGTAATGAATTCATATTCACTAACTGGAAAACAATATTAAGTCATGTTTGGTTATTTAATCACAATGATAATTGTTATAATCGTTAATAATCTTATATACTAAAAAAAACTTTTGCAAAACTTATGACAGCTAGCCTGACCATACTACTAGACGGAATTACACGCGGTTGGTACCTAATGAAAGATATTTTCCTGTAGATGTGCAGAATCCCTATATAAATTAAAATAGGCTAAAAGATTAGCAGAAAATTTAATTTAAGATAAAAATAACATGGGTCTTATGGGTTGCCATGCTGGCAACAAAATAGCAACAAAATATAAACAGAATATCAAAACAAATGAGAGAAATTCCAATCACATGTTTTATTTACAGTGTGGGGTGTAAATAGAGAAGTTTGCACAATACATACTTTTGGTCGAGTTTACGACCACGGAGCAAGCTCTCGTATTTCACTAATATGAATAACATCACATTTTTGACTTTACACAGTTAAAGATATACACAATAAAAACATGACTTGTAAATCTATACTCATTTGTATTTTGATATTATTGATGCATAATTATATAACATAATCCATTAGTTATTTTTCATTTTAGGTATGAATAAAGTCATAAGCATATTTATTGTCGGTAGAAAAAAGAACAAAAAAGTAAACCAAGACTGGTAATCAATTTGACAAAAATTGCAATTTGGCCTCAAATCTATTCGTCAACATGGGCAGGCTAGCATGGGCGTTTATAGTGAACGAGGAGCAATCGTATAAAAACTTAATAATATCCACCCCAAAGGCATAGGTTTGGTTTTATCTAATCGTTTAAAGTAGTAAATAAAAAATATCAAAGTTTTAAACATCGATTTATTAAGCTATTAGTAACAATTATTGCATTAAATAAAACTATTAGGTATATTTTTAACATTACAGTTTTCTTTTATTATAGTCTGAATTGAATAAGCAATAAAAACAAGACAAAAGAAAAGTAAAATCAATAATATTGCGACCGAAGTTTGTTCGTTAGAGCACCTTATAAGTTTCAATTCCGTCTTGAAGTCAAGTCAAGAACCCTCCGGCCCTTCCGCAATTATTTTGATCACTGCACTGCTGTATTACCAATTATATTAGACAGGGTTTTCATATGTACTGACACTTTTTTCATGAAGTCGCCTGTAATAAAAATAAAGGCTTATTTAAAAAATTTAATATATATATTTAAAACTGCTCTTCTCTTTTAAATCGAAGGTTTTCTTAAAAACAAACGTTCAACTTATACCCTAGAATTCGTTGTATAGATCTTGTTTGGGTACTAAATTCACAAAAAATTTACAGAGTGATTGATATAAGTGTGCCAGCTGTTTTATTCGAAAGTTATAAGAGATATCAAAACATGTTGAATTGTAACTGCCTAGGATAAAAAAAAATTGGTCAAGTTGAAAAATAATTTTATCCACAATTTTTCCAAAATGGCCGCCGACTTTTATTAGCGAATTTCCCATATAGGAAATAAGCTATTACCGTAGTACTCATGGTAAGACCTGGACGCGGGACCGATTTTTTTTTCGTTTTGAGGTCCCTAGAGGCCAAAAACACCATCCGTTCAAATTAATATATATATATATATATATATTTATATATTTATATATATATATATATATATATATATTTATATATATATATATTTATATATATATATATATATATATATGTGTCCGTCAGCACGATAACTCGAGCAAAAATGATCCGATTTTGATGAAATTTGGTACAAACGTGTAAACATACGTTTATTCGAACGGGTTCGCGATCCAGCATGATCGGACCATGGGAACGGGGGTTTACGGGGGGTTTTATGGGGTAAAAATAGGTTTTTCCCATTTTTGACCCAAAAAACATAAAATTTAGCAATTTCTTTCCAAACCATTTTGTAGAGCTTAAAAAAACAAACAATTTAGTATATTGAAGCGTTATTATGCGCCTAATGGTTACGGAGAAAATTCCAAAAAATTGTAAATTTAAAATTCCCATGTTATTCTTATGGAGAATAAGTAAACTGTTGTAGTTTGCTTGTTTGAGAACATATTTTGATCAAATTTGGAAAATGTTTTTATTTCTTACTAACTATTCACATTTTACAAAAAAAACTGTTTTACCCTCCCTGATGGAGCAAACCTAAGTACTTGTTAAACTAATTCTATTTAAATCAAGAATAAATGTTATATTTTAAAGTAGACATTTCAGGGTAAATCCACTCAGTCAAATGGAAATTCGCTTAGTCTGCAGGTTTGCTGCGGCGGGGGTATTTTTCTTATGGGAGACCCTATATTATGATTTTTTTAAGTAAATGCCATTTAAAAACGTTTTAATAACTGGCATTTTTTCTCTAAAGCTACTCATTTACGAGGTACAGCGTGTTAAAACTAATAAAAAATGACTTGCATTCACCGCCATGTAGCTCCTATACGAGTAAGTTTAGAGAGAAAATGCTAAGAGTAAATAAATAAGTCCTAAAATTGCATATACATTTTAAAAGACCATTAAAACAACATTGATTTAATTGTTTCAAAAATGGCCGCCATTTTCCAAAATGGATGAACATTTTAAAATAGGAAAACTATGTATTTTATAGTGGTTTTAGAATGCAGATGCAATTTTAAGACTTATTTACTTTTACCATTTATCTCTAAACATACTCATGTAGGAGCTACATGGCGCAGGATATACACCGCAATTATTTTTTTCTTAGTTTTAACACGCTCTAACTCCTAAATGAGTAGCTTTAGAGAAAAAAGCCAAATACAAAAACTTTTTATAATGGCATTTACTTTCTAGAAAAGTCATCAAATATAGGGTCTTCGGAAGAAAAATCTAAGTTAACGACCATATTGGAAATCTGGCGGCTAAAATATTTTTTTTCAACTTGACCAACATTTTTTTTAAATAAAATATCCAAGTCAGTTACAATTTATAATTTTTTAATATCTCTTATAACTTTCGAATAAAACAGGTGGCAATCTTATATCAATCACCCAGTATATTTTTAATAGAATCACACAGTTAAACTACTTGTAATGTTACGGTTGCTTTTAAACAACAGATTTTTTCCCGTAGACGCTCGTGTTTGATGGCCATTGCAAAACTTGTAAAAATAATATTTGTAATGAATCCTTGAGTTTAACTTGTACTTAGTACTAATACACATAATTGTATACTTCAATCAAATAGTTTAGTGATGAGTTGAACTTTATAGGTGTCAGATACTAAAGACTAGATAAACTTCGAAACAATCTAAAACATATTTGAAATGATTTATAAGTATTTGACAATACCTAATATTGATTTCTCAGTTCTAAGAGCGACTTACTAAAAATGGTAAGTAAGTTGCATACCAGGGCCAATACTTTACATCAATTAGTAGGGTCTGCATGTAGAACATATATTAGGTGTACAATGCAGTTGAATGCTTGTAATATTGAGCGGAGCAAGCATATTAATCCAATACTCAATTAAATCAATGCTGTATCTGGTTCACAGATGTATACTAGCAAAGTCAATGCTAAATCTATTTAACGTGAATGAAATGTATCTTTGCAGTATCCAAAGCCAATGGTACATCTGGTTCACATCAGTGATATGTCTACTTTCAGTATCCTAAGTCAATGGTTCATTTGGTTCTCATAAATTACATGTCTATTTGCAGTATCCAAAATCAATGGTATATTTGGTTAAAAAAAATGAATGCCAATTTGCAGTATCTACGTCAATGGTGCATTAGACTAGTTATTCATTTTGTAAAAGATTGCGCTCAACGGAATCAATCCGATTCTTCTTCTCTTTTGTTCTGTATGAGTAATGTGGTAGTTTAGTTGATTTGCCTATAACCATGTGTTATGACTCGTTTGTTTTCCTTTTTATTATTATCTTGCAAATGCTGTCATGGTGACCAATACTTAAACCATATAAGACCCATGTTAAATTTCTAAAAGTTTTAATTCACGTAGGGAAAAGCCCTGTCGTCAGATTTGTACCAATTCAAATTTATAGCTTCCCATGGTTGGTTTCTATGACTGTGCTATATTTCGTTCTGATCACTTCAGCCTTTCAGGAGGAGTATTTGTATAACACAATCAGTGTTTAAGAGCTTCGCTCGCTCAGCTTAACGAACATTTTTCGTACCATAACTTTTACCTTGTGGTTTTAACTTATCTTCCGTGTGAACAAACAGTGTCCATGTTTTTCAGTTTGACCTTCAGACAAGAAGAGTTATCAAAGGGATTAGGCATCAACATTTAATGACAATTGCCAACCCATAGCTCTAGGCGATCTAGTAGGTATACTTAAACAGTACGCTATGGTTTTATCACCCAACAGCTAGGGATAAGATCGTAGTATAGCATTTCCAATACGCTACTTTCCAAGTTAGTCGATTACGGTTCTTTGAACCATAACACTAACTTTCCTAATGTGCAATCTTACCTTTCACGTAGAGATAGTTGGCCTTACTCTATTTGTTTTGGAAGTCAGAATATCTCCTTTATTTTTCAACATAATTGTGTTGAACCACATTTTAAAGCAGTAGACTTTACAAACCCATTCCGTACTGGAGTTGGTTAATTATTGTACATGTAAGTTATAAATAAAAGATAGTTAGTCTTGTTGTTACAGGCAGAGCGAGCTGGTCTAGTCGTCTGAGCGCAGGACTTCGGTTCCTGAGATCCCGGGCTCAAATCCCGGCAAATCATCAATGGATTTTATCAAAGTGATATTGCCTTAGCTCCTATTTCTAGGTCCTGAAGTAATGTTAAAAACAAGTCCGTGCTCGTGCCTAGCGTCCTAGCACAAACAATTCTCGGGGTTTCAGAGTATAATCTCCAACTGTGAAGCACATGGTCAATGAACACTCCTGTAATAGAGATATTCATAAGACCTTTCTAATATACAAAGATCAAGTATGGAAATTTCATTTTCATTCAATATCTTATTTTCTTGAATTCGTATCACTAAAGGGAGAGAATTTTATTTTAACATTTATTGCATGAAGCACTACGTCTTGCCTTATTAATGTGTAAAATGGCTGTAAAAATCATAATCTAGATGTATGTATGTATATATATCGTATTCACTAACATTTAATGAAAATAATAAAAATAAAACATTTAACTTAATAATCATAAGGGCAAACACGTAAACATTCAGTTCTAGATTAAAAACAACTAAATAACTAAGGGAATTTTCAAATCTAATATATTAAACGACATTGTGAAATGTAAAACTTTGTTGGGTACAGGAGTTATATGTTTTACGAGTTCTCCAAAGTTAACAATGACACATATATGTGTCCAGAATATTGTATAGTGAAAACGTATCCAAAAATATTTTTTACTTTGCGTTTTAAATGTTCATTCAAAAGGTTTGGTTTTACAGCAACTATAAGCAGGCTAGTCCATTAGGTTAAGACTAAAGGTAAATGCTGTAAACGTTAGATACATCTTAGTTGCCTAGCAACCAACCAGTCTCCTCAACAGTTAGGTCTAACACGTCAGGACTCGTCTCAATTCTATTCAAACTTCTGAATTAGAAATTGTTACATTCGCTAAGTTGTTCAATAGGGTCATTGTAAAAATTATACAAAAGGATTCCAAATACGTTGTCATCATCTTGTCTTCCACAATCTCTGAAAATTGGAATTTGTATCCTATTTGGTTTCCGTGTTAGTAAGGCAAATGATAATAGCGTGTAGCTTGTAAAATAAAAGAAAAATGCTAAATCCATCTATTTCGTTTGGTAATAACATTTAACCTACGAATATACAAATCTAAGTTTGCTTTTCTATCTAATCTATGCATAAAACAGAGTTTTCCTCAGACAACCCTGGTTTTATAATGGTTAACCATACTTCAACAATAAACTTTTATTTAATTCTTTCAATTAATACCTTTATGATTTTTACCTGTGCTGAATATCTAGAATTTTAAATTATAGTATTCAATATAACTTTAAATTCCAAACATACGAATATAGTTGAATGAACGATAAGAATATTGCATTCCCCATCCTTACGCCAAACTTCCTAAGTTTGCTAACCCAAATGTGAAAATGACTCAGCTTTGGTGCCACGGAAGGCTGGAGTAGTCCGTTATTTATTAAATTTTGTCGCACACAAACTCATGTTCAATATACTCGAGTTGATAGTCGTTTTTGCGAAAGTATAATTGTGTTATTTGAGGGATTATTTTGGAAATCTTCCATCAGGATTTGTAAAATCTAATTTTTACTAAAATGTTTAACCTGACATCCACTCCCACCAAGTGAGGAACTTCTTAGGCCAAAAACATAGCAGGCAAACCTAAACATATCAACTGAGAGCTTAGGTCCGAGCGAGTTGGTCAAGTGGTAAAGCGAGCTGGTCTAGTAGTAAAGCGAGCTGGTCTAGTGGTAAAGCGAGCTGGTCAAGTGGTAAAGCGAGCTGGTCTAGTGGTAAAGCGAGTTGGTCTAGTGGTAAAGCGAGTTGGTCTAGTGGTAAGGAGAGCTGGTCTAGTGGTAAAGCGAGCTGGTATAGTGGTAAAGCGAGCTGGTCTAGTGGTAAAGTGAGCTTGTAGCGTCAGCTGATGACGTTGTCATAGCAACGCATTAAGTTAGTCTGATCTTTGTTTTTCTACAGGAATGTACACACAATTTAACTCTTATTAAAATACTTTTCTATTACTTATTTGGTCGTAATTTTATTCTATGTACACGAACAACCACGACCAAAATGGTGACCCCGACTACAACCGTTATCTAAAGACTTATTTTCTTTGAAGAGTTTAAATCTTTTGTGTTTCCTCCTTCGAACGATGTCATTAGAAGACCTGCAGACTCAACTCGCCGAACTTAGAACTGCGAATGAAGAACTGCGTCAACGGATTGGACAACCCAGCACTTCTCAAAACATGTCGGTGAACAGAGTAGCCGTCAAACTTCCGCCCTTTTGGCCTGAAAGACCAAGTCTGTGGTTCTGTCAAGTTGACTCGCAATTTCTTATATCTGGAATTACCAACGACGACACCAAGTTTCACTACGTGGTCTCGCAATTGGACACAGGAATTGCTGCTGAAGTCGAAGACATCATAACAAACCCTCCTCAAGGCGACAAATACGGACATCTAAAAAAGAAACTGATTGAACGCCTCTCTGCATCCGAAGAGCAACGTGTGCGGCGGCTGCTGAGTGAAGAGGACCTTGGAGACCGCAAGCCTTCTCAGTTTTTGAGGCATCTTAGGTCTCTTGCGGGCTCGACTCCCCTTCAAGACAACATGCTTCGTCAACTGTGGCTCAGACGACTCCCTCCTCATTCACAAGCCATATTGACTACGCAACTTGAGCTCTCCTTGGACAAACTGGCAGAACTGGCTGATAAGATCATGGAGGTAGCTGACATTCCTTCAACACCTGGTATTTGTGAAGTCTCTTCAGGTAACGCTTCTTTATTAAATGCAATAGAATCCCTCTCTAAACAAGTTCAAGCATTATCAGAAACCAGAGTACGAGATACACAGGTGAGACCTAGGGGTCGTTCCCAGTCTCGTGGTGGATCAGGAAACGAACCTAATCCCTCTAAGAACTGGTGCTGGTACCATAGAAAATTCAAAAACAATGCTACCAAATGTCTTTCTCCGTGCTCTTTTCAGGGAAACCTCAGCAACAATCCGTAGAGGCCGCAACGGATTGTTCAAATGCTGGCGGCCGTCTCTTTGTGATGGACAGAAATTCACGAACTAGGTTCCTTATCGACACCGGGTCTGATGTGTCGTGTTTTCCTAAACGCCTTATCAAATATAAACGTTTTCCTACTAGCTATTCACTAAGTGCTGCCAATAACAGTGAAATAAAGACTTATGGTACCATGCCTCTCACCCTTAATTTAGGCCTTAGACGTAATTTCCCTTGGAGTCTAGTGGTAGCGGATGTTTCAATACCTATATTAGGTTCAGACTTCCTTTCACACTATCACTTATTACCCGATTGCAAAATGAAATGTTTGGTATAGTTATACTAATAGTTACTAACAACAATCAAACTAGTATTAAAGTTATATCTTTCTCTTCGCCATTGGCAGAAGTTTTTTCTGAATTCCCTGATATTATTCGTCCTCCAGGCTTACCTCGTGCTGTGAAACATAAAACAGTTCATCATATAAATGTTACACCTGGTCCTCCTGTTCACTGTCGACCACGTCGCTTACATCCTCAAAAATTGAAAGCTGCCCGGAAAGAATTTGAGGATATGGTTAAGCTTGGTATTGCTCGACCCTCTGAAAGCCCCTGGTCCTCACCTTTGCACATGGTGCCTAAAGGTGAAAATGGATGGCGTCCTTGCGGTGATTACCGCGCTTTAAATGCTCGTACTGTTCCTGACAGATACCCTGTACCACATATTCAGGATTTCTCGTTCAATTTAGCAGGCTGTACGCATTTCTCTGCCATTGATTTGACCAAGGCTTACCACCAAATTCCCGTCCACGAAGATGACATCCAAAAAACAGCAATCACCACTCCATTTGGTTTGTTTGAATTTCCATTCATGACTTTTGGCTTACGCAACGCGGGTCAAACATTTCAAAGATTCATAGATGAAGTTATTCACGGCCTTGATTTTTGTTATGCATATATTGACGACATTTTAGTATTTTCCCAGTCTGAAGAAATACATAAAGAACACCTAAGAATGTTGTTTGAACGACTTTCTGACTATGGAGTAGTTGTAAATCCATCTAAATGTGTAATTGGTGTACCAGAAGTTAAATTTTTAGGTTACTTAGTATCATCTGCTGGGACACGTCCACCTCAGGAGAGAGTCACTGCTCTACAAGACTACCAGTTACCTCAGACAATGCGTGGTCTTCGCAGATTCTTGGGAATTATGAACTTTTATCGTAGGTTTCTGCCAAAGGCCGCTGAATTTCAAGCACCTCTGCACTCCCTACTTAGTTACGCTGATTCAAAAGGTTCCCTCCCTGTGCCCTGGACTCCAGAGACAGAAGAAGCTTTCCAAGCATGCAAGGCTAGCTTATCATCAGCAATACTATTGTTTCATCCTAAACCTGATGCTCCTCTTGGTCTCCTTACAGACGCCTCTGGAGTAAGTGTAGGTGCTTGCCTCCAACAGTTTGTCGATGACTCTTGGCAACCACTAGGTTTTTTCTCCAAGAAACTATCATCCAAACATTGCATCTGACCTGCATACTCCAGAGAACTCCTCGATATTTATGAAGCTGTGCAGCATTTCCGTCATCTCTTGGAAACAACTTCTTTCACTATATTCACAGATCATAAACCACTTATTTATGCCTTTCAACAGCGCCGTGACAAGTTGCCTCCAGCTCAGTTACGCCAACTTTCATTTATCTCTGAGTTTTCGACAGACATAAAGCACATCAGTGGTTCACAAAATATAGTTGCTGATGCTTTGTCAAGTGTTGAAGCCATTTCAACTGTTTTAGATCATGAATCCTTAGCCAAGTCACAAGAGTCAGACGAAGAACTTCAAAATCTCATTTCAGAAAGTACTACATCTCTTAGATTGGAGAAAGTTCCGATTCCTGGAACCCATTTGAGCCTTATCTGTGACACCTCAACAGGAACTCCTAGACCCTTTGTGCCATCAGAACTGCGACGTAGAGTTTTCGACCAGTTCCACAAGCTGAGTCATCCTGGAATACGTGCCACAACAAAACTTATCTGCGATCGTTTTGTCTGGCCTTCCATTCGTAAGGATTGCCACAAATGGACTCAATCTTGCCTCTAATGCCAAAGATATAAGATAACTAGACATGTTTCTACTCCCCTTGGTGATTTTCATACACCTACAGAACGTTTTTCTCATGTCCACATTGACCTAATTGGCCCACTTCCCTTATCAAAATCTTCTAGGTACTGTCTAACTATCATAGATAGATTTACTCGTTGGCCTGAAATTTGTCCTATTGATCAAATAACTGCCGAATCTGTTACTGGAGCGTTTGTCTCTACTTGGATAGCTCGATTTGGATGCCCACAAAAGTTGACATGTGATCGCGGATCCCAGTTCACATCGACTTTGTTTAAAGACCTAGCACGACAGTTGGGCATAAAGCTCCAGTTCACTACCAGCTGGCATCCACAAGCCAACGGTATGATTGAAAGACTCCACCGCCAGTTGAAAGCTGCTATAATGGCTCACAGCAAATCAGACTGGACCGAAGTACTGCCGTTTGTCCTTCTCGGAATAAGATCTGCCTTCAAGGAGGACATCACTGCTTCATCAGCTGAACTGGTGTACGGAGAACCACTGCGTCTTCCGGGAGAGTTTTTCGTAATACCTTCCCACGAGAGCAACGAGCCACAAGAATTGGTATCAGGGCTGCGTAAGCATATGAATCGACTAAGACCTACACCCGCATCACGCCACATTAAACCAGGGTCGTTTGTGTTCAAGAACCTCAATACTTGTGACTTTGTATTCCTCCGACAAGACAGCTTAAGAAAATCTTTACAGGCTCCATATTCTGGTCCTTACAAGGTCATATGCCTTGACGAAAAGACAATTACCATCATTGTAAGAGGCCAAGAAACTAAGGTATCTTTGGACAGGGTCAAGCCAGCCTATATTATTGCAGATGAAAGTCCTATTCCTGAGCCCACGAAACGTTTGGTGCCGACTGGACAAGCAGAGGAATCCTCAAAACTACCACCATCTTGTCAAACTCCATCTACGAATTCTTATACAACTCGTTCTGGAAGACAAATCCGACCACGGGTTACTTTTCAAAATGATGTATAGATTCCTTTTCTCCGTGGGGGGCTGGTGTAGCGTTAGCTGATGACGTTGTCATAGCATCGCATTAAGTTAGTCTGATCTTTGTTTTTCTACAGGAATGTACAATTTAACTCTACACACAATTTAACTCTTATTAAAATACTTTTCTATTACTTATTTGGTCGTAATTTTATTCTATGTACACGAACAACCACGACCAAAAGCTGGTCTAGTGGTAAAGCGAGCTGGTCTAGTGGTAAAGCGAGCTGGTCTAGTGGTAAAGCGAGCTGGTCTAGTGGTAAAGCGAGCTGGTCTAGTGGTAAAGCGAGCTGGTATAGTGGTCAAGCGAGTTGGTCTAGTGGTAAAATAAGATGGTCTAGTGGTAAAGCAAGCTGGTCTAGTGGTAAAGTGAGGAGCTGGTATAGTGGTCAAGCGAGTTGGTCTAGTGGTAAAGCGAGATGGTCTAGTGGTAAAGCGAGCTGGTCTAGTGGTAAAGCAAGCTGGTCTAGTGGTAAAGTGAGCTGCTCTAGTGGTAATGCGAGGTAGTCTAGCGGTAAAGCGAGCTAGTCTTGGTAAAGCGAGCTGGTCTAGTGGTAAAGCGAGGTACTTCGGCCCCTGAGGCTCAAATCCCGCCAATCACCAATGGGTTTTTAAGTGATATTCCTCATCCCTATTAGTATAGTCTGAAGTCACTTTAAATGAGGCTAGAGCATAAATTCCACAATGTGAAGGTGGGACGCAAAAATGTAGAGTCAATTTAATTGAGTAAAACATTGTGATTTTAATTAATTTTTAGTATGTAGTGCTTAGAAGTTTGTATACTACAATGCAACAATAAGTAATAAGTATATTTTTAAGAAAATAACAAACTGTTATCAGGATGTAAGTAGCTTTGAATTTATTTAAAATTAAATATGTGCCGTGTCCCAAAAAGAATGGGCAAAATCCGTAGAAAAGTCAGCTATAATTTATTATAAAGCTGGAATCTTGAAGGTTTTCTAGTGCCCTTCAATAATATTCAGCTGTTCCATAGTTGTTAGCACGTTTGAATTTCCAAAACATACAGCTGTAATATGGAGGTGCAATTGAAAACACTGAGTGTTAAATGGTTTATTGAGACGTAATCTGTAGTTTTTTTTTGTCTGCGAGTTTGTGAAAGATCAAGTTTATCAAGTTAGCAAGCCGATCTCAAACAAAAATAAACTAAAAACAAAGATGAAGCAAAGGGAAGCCTTTGACAAATATCTAATGAAATGCACCGCAAAGTATGGTTAGAGCTGGAACACCGACCTGTTCTTTGATAAAATAATGGAGAAAATGTATAGCGAAAATGTATGTAGGGTAGGCGGTTAGACCATGATAGAAAAAATAGGAAAACATTTTATACAGTGTGTCTGGTCATCAGTGTTACACAAATTCTTTGTTGTGAGTTAAAAGTAAATTAAGTGTAATGATGCATGAAGAAGTAGGTTCTTCTTTAACTATTTTTGATAAAATTATTCAAGAAACTGATAGAAAATAGAATTTAATGAGCATGACAAAAACATAAGTGTATGAATTATAAAAACCAGGAATGAACTGTTAGGTAACCATAGCTACTCATTTAAACCAAACCAAAGTTATACTTTTATAAAAAAACAAATAACTGTCCAGCTGGTTTTCAACAGTATTGAAGCACTCACCACAGTACCCCCCTGCTAATCATTTAATTTAAGTAAATCATGATACTTGAAATCGTACAGGAAAGCGTACATGTCTCCCAGATTTTGTCTTAATTGCAGGTTTTAATTCGCTTGAACTTGTCTTTGTATAATTAGGATCATCCATGCTTTGTGTCTTGCTTTGTGCTTGTGTGGATTTGTTGCTTTCTGTCCTATTCGGTGCATATCCATCGTTCTTGTATTCGGACCAAAAGTATGCCGGTTTGAGTCGATCCATGGATACCGTGACATTACAGCCTTTAATCACCACAACGGCAGTCTTGGTGGTTCTGCTGATAATAGGGTAAGGACCAGAGTATGGGGGTTCGAGAGCTCCCTTGGGGATGTCAGTCCGCACAAAGACATGTGTGCATGTAGCGAGGTCCTTAAAAACGAATGGCGTCTTCGCACCATGTCTAGTTCCACTGACTGGACGCAGGTTGTTGAAGTGCTGACGTAAGCTCTTTACGAAGTTTGGTGGATCCAATTGATGTCCATCTTGGCTGGGCGTCATAAACTCTCCAGGAAGTCGTAGAGGTTGACCGTAAACGAGTTCTGCAGAGGAAGCTTGCATATCTTCGCGCCACGCAGCTCTGATCCCCATCAGTATCACTGGCAATACTTCGGTCCAACGATCTGTTGTGTGACACCTTATGGCTGCCTTGAGTTGTCGATGAAGGCGTTCAACGAGTCCATTGGCAGCAGGGTGATAGGCAGTCGTTCGGAGACGTGTTGATCCAGTTAACTGTGTTAGCTGCTGGAAAAGAGAGGATTCAAATTGTCGACCTTGATCTGTGGTTATGCGCAGTGGCGTTCCAAACCTTGAAATCCAGTTGGTGAATAATGCACGAGCTACAGTTTCAGCTTCTATGTTCTCAAGTGGAACTGCTTCAGGCCAACGTGTAAATCTGTCAACACAAGTCAAACAATACCTGTAACCTTCCGAAACAGGTAATGGGCCAACTAGATCAATATGGATGTGTTCGAATCTAGAAGATGGTGGAACAAACGTACCAACTGGGGTTGAACTGTGACGTGTTATCTTTGACTTCTGGCAGGAGAGGCAGGAGCGAGCCATAGAACGACAGTCCGATTTCATTGAAGGCCAAACAAAACGTTGGCTAACCAGTTTTGTGGATGCCTTTATCCCGGGATGATACAGGTTGTGCAAGCTGTAAAAAACATTTTTTCGAAATTGTTTTGTGACAAAAGGACGGGGGTTTGAAGTAGATACATCACAATAAAGTGAGATTTCCGTTCCTGGTAGCAGCACTTGCTTGAGCTTTAGGTTGGATTCTGTTTCTAAATAGTGCTGTAGTTCTTCATCCTGAGCTTGAGACTCTGCCAAAGCCTGGAAGTTTAAGGAGGCAGTGGCTTCTTCTATCCTAGAGAAGGTATCTGCAACTGCGTTTTCTTGTCCAGAAACGTGGCGAATGTCAGTTGAGAACTGTCCAATATATTCCAAGTGACGGAACTGTCTTGGAGAACACTTATCAGGTTTTTGACGGAAAGCAAAGGTCAGAGGCTTGTGATCTGTAAAAATTATGAATTGTCTTCCTTCTAGCATATGTTTGAAATACTTAATGGCAAGATAAATTGCTGTTAGTTCTCTGTCATAAGTACTGTATTTCTGTTGAGTTAGACTTAACTTTTTGGAAAAGAAAGATAGTGGTTGCCAGTTTTGTCCTACCTTTTGTTGCAATACACTTCCTACAGCATAGTCTGATGAATCGCAGAAGATTGCAAGTGAGGCATTCGGTGCAGGGTGAGACAACATAACGGCTTCACTGAGGCTTTTTTTACAAGTTTCAAAAGCTTGTTCACTTTCTGTAGTCCAATTAATAGGCATATTACCTTTTGGATTGGCTTTCAGAAGGTCATTTAGTGTGCTCTGCTGGGACGCTGAATGGGGTAGGAATCTACGATAAAAGTTTAGCATACCAATGAATCTTCTTAATTCCTTTGCAGTCTTTGGTTTGGGGTAACAGTCAAGAGCTTTCACTTTTTCAGGTAAGGGTTTTATCCCTTCTCCGGAAACTTGATATCCGAGAAAACTAACCATGGGAACTCCTAGGTTGCACTTACTTGGGTTGACAAAGACTCCGAAAGAGGATAGGCGGTCAAACAATTGTAAGTGAATGAGGTGTTGTTCTTCGGATTCTGAAGCTACGAGAATGTCATCAATGTAAGCGTAACAGAAGTCTAGGCCACTGAGTACACCATCAATGAAACGTTGAAAGGTTTGGGCAGCATTGCAAAGTCCAAAAGACATGAAAGGAAATTCGAAAAGACCAAAAGGTGTTGTTATAGCAGTCTTATGAACGTCATCAGGAGCTACAGGGATCTGATGGTAAGCACGAACAAGATCTATAGTAGAGAAAACTTTTTTACCATGCAAATTTAGAGAAAAGTCCTGAATGTGAGGAATAGGGTAGCGATCAGGAATGGTTCTGGCATTTAGGGCTCTGTAGTCTCCACATGGTCTCCATTCGTCTCCTTTTTTGGGAACCATATCAAGAGGGGATGACCAGCTGCTAGAAGAAGGTCTAGCTATACCTAACTGGACCATAACCTCAAATTCTTTTTTGGCTAACTTTAACTTGTCCGGGGCTAGACGACGGGGTTTGCTAAAGACTGGTGGTCCTGGGGTTGTCTGGATATGGTGTTCTGTTTGGTGTTTGACAGGGACAGAAGGTTTACCTGCCGGTCGAATAAGGGACGCATATGATTGGAGGAGCTGCATGTAGACATTTGGTTGGTTTGCATTTATTGCTTTAATACCACTTACCAAATTGGAGCATGTTGCGCGACCAGTGGAAACGAGAGAGGTTACCTGATCAATCAAACACTGACGTCGAACATCCACTAATAAATCATAATGATGAAGAAAGTCAACTCCAATGATCGGTTTGGCAACATCAGCTATGATAAAACGCCACACAAATGCTCGGCGTAGGCCTAGGTCCAAAGATAAGGTATGCAACCCGTAAGTGGCAATTTCGGTGTTGTTTGCTGCGTATAGTGTATAGTCAGATTTTAGTATTTTACCTGAAAGCATTTTTCGTGGATAGACGCAAACATCTGCTCCAGTGTCAATGAGGAACTGTTGTTTTGTTACCTTGTCTGTGACGAAGAGGCGGCGAGATGTCTGTAGATCGGAGGAGTCGCTGGCCGCCATTAGAGACTCCCGAGATCGTTTCCCGAGTTGTTGGCTTGGAAACTGCAAGGCCTGGTGCACTTAGTAGCTGCAATCGCTTGTGGTACCAGCAAACATCGTCTCTTGTCGTGCTCTTGGAGCGTGATCTTGATCGCCGAACCGGACTTGAACTCCATGTTGGACGACGACTTTGATTACTCCGCAGATCTTCTTTGATAGTTGAAATGTCGTGCTGAAGAGTGCTTACGATTTCGCCCATTTTAGATGTCATCAGGATCGTCAGTCGCTCCATCATTACTTCCATAGAGTTGGGACTGTTAGTAGGGACAGCTGCTTCTGTAACTTGATGACGCGGGCTAATTTCAAGCACGGCGTCAGCCAACTCGGCTAGTGCATCAAGCTCAGACGACTTTTGTGTTGCTAAAATGGCTTGAGTTGATGAAGGCAGACGACTCAACCACAGAGTTTTCAGCACAGTGTCAGGTACAACGGTACCAGCCAAAGCACGAAGATGTCTGAGGAACTGCGAGGGCTTTCGATCTCCCATTTCTTCATGTTCCAGGAGACGTCTGGTCTTCTGTTCCTGTGAAGAGCTTAGGCGTTGTATCAATTCTGTTTTCAGTTTTTCGTATTTTCCCTCGGTTGGTGGTCTTGTGAGGATGTCTCTCACTTCAGCAGCGTATTTAGCATCAAGATTTCCACAAACATAAAAGAATTTTGTTTCATCAGATGTGATCCGAGCCAAGGAGAATTGGGTCTCGACCTGCGCAAACCACAGCTCAGGATCTGCTGGCCAAAATTGTGGAATCTTCACAGTAATTCGTTCTAGGGAGTTACCTTCTTGAGTAGTAGACATTGCAATTTTGCTAAATTTTGGTAAAAAAATGATCACGTCGGGGTCACCACTGAAGAAGTAGGTTCTTCTTTAACTATTTTTGATAAAATTATTCAAGAAACTGATAGAAAATAGAATTTAATGAGCATGACATAAACATAAGTGTATGAATTATAAAAACCAGGAATGAACTGTTAGGTAACCATAGCAACTCATTTAAACCAAACCAAAGTTATACTTTTATAAAAAAACAAATAACTGTCCAGCTGGTTTTCAACAGTATTGAAGCACTCACCACAATGCATATACGAGGTTCCAAGTAAAAAAATTTGCTTCCCAAAGAATTATTTTAAGTTTTTAGAAAATAACAATGTTTTTAAACACAATACAGCGATTTATCAATTACCTGAAAATGGATTTGAGTAGACGATGTCATTTCCGTCTTCTGCATTAAATTTTGAATAAGAGTAATGGAAAATGATGGATGATCAATAGTAAAAACTCCATTGTAAATAGTTCCAAAGATAAAGATTAAGGTCTACGATAAAAAAAAAACATTAGTCTATTGAATTTTTCTACACCCTGTATACAAGAAGGTAGCAAAGTATGTTGAAAACTACGCCATTGTATAAGCTTTCCAACCACATGCTACACTATTGAACTTCAGGTCTTCTGATGTTTGCTTTAGTGGTTTTACGACTCCAAAACATGGTGTTTTTAACATTTTAAACATAGATAGTATTCGGAAAAACATGTATTTGTTTCAGTTTGAGCAGTAGAAACAGTAAAAAGTTCCCTATTTTTTTGTATTTAAAACACTAAAACAACATTCTACTTACACTAAAGAATTTCTTTAACACTAATGACCAGACACCCTGTATAAAATTCACTTGTTATCTTTAATAATAAAGTTTTTGTGTCAGTTTACTTTAGATCCATTCTGTTTTGGGACACCCGGTATTTCTGGTCTTAACCGTGTTAAGGAAGATATTTTGTCTATTGTTACGTAATTAACAATAATAAATAAATAATAAACAAATTTTGTATTATACAACGTCATAATTTTTGCAAGAACAGGAGTCAAGACTTCTCTAAATTTCTCTAAATAATGTTTGCAGTACAAAGCTTAAATGGAATATTATTTAATAATATTTGCAGCATTAATTCATCCAAACATGGAAATATAACGTTAACAATCCTTGTTTTAGTCCTTGGAGATCTGTATGACAGAATAGGCCATTTCACCTCCTTAGGTAGTCCAAATTTTTCAACAGGTGCTAACTAGTTTTATTGAAATCGCTACATTGTCAAAGCGGCGTTGTTCGTTACATGCCCGTGTTTTGTATCGTGTTCTATGTTTTAAACGATTTTTCGCCGTGTTGCTGGTTTTAACTATAATGCAATTTCATAAAAGATTAAAATATTTGATATTAGAAGATAAAATTAAATAGCTAAAAACGAAGCTCACGTTTAATATTTCTGTATGTATTAAGATTATAACTTAGTCATTAAATGCGAGCACTCTCAAATATTGTTAAACACAGAAACTTCTGTATTACACCGCTTACTAACAACAGTTACTCAGAGATAGAGGTGGAAATGCAATATTTTCCTGATTCTAAGTAATACTCTTGAAGTTTAAACGCAACTAGGCAATCAACTTTCTTACAATATTGTCTTTATTATCTTCGGCAAAATTTGGACATACAATCAAGTATAGTATTAACAATCAAAACACAATAAAAAATTCTTCACTTTCATATAGATTTCATACGAGGAAGTTAGGTTTATAATATCTGGCATAAAATTTAATTCTGCCTTTGGACGGACAACCCATTGTAATACGTAAAATATGAACTTTTTATGTGTATCAAGACATGATTTGGGGTAAGGTAAAGGAATATGAGTTAACAATGAAGATTTTATTTTAATTAGAAGATTTAAATACCGTATCGGTTTATTATTTGTGTGTTAATTTCTCACCCAAGTAAAATTACTGTCAACTAACTAAAAAGATTTTCTCTGTATGTTGAAATGTACTTAGAATTAATTTTTAACTTCTTTTAAGAAATAAAAACCATGCAAAATGTAAGAACATAAAACGCATTAAGAGTTTAACCTCGTTGGTATAATGATTATGTTATCATGTCACAGATGAGGGAAACGAGTATTGTAAACGAAAATCGTTGTTTAAAATTATGACAAAAATGAAGTAGTATCATTCGTATATTAGCATTAGATTTGTGTAGCTTTAGGATGATTTTAAACAAAATTATTTTAAAAACTTTCCTTTTTTTCCAAAAAAACATTGACCCACATAATCTTTGGCAATCAATCAAAGCGTCTTGCAAATAAAGTCTGTGGCACCCCAGTGAAGATACGATTTTTATGGTAAGTACGCCATTCAAACCAGACTTTCTTCTTCCTTACCTTGTTGTCCGTGTCGTTAAAGCCTTTCTTTCCACACCGGCTGGAAATGTTTAAATTATAGTTATATTATTGAGTACATTTACAATATGTTTGAATACATTTTAATTCTTAATCTTTCTTCTTCAATCTGTTACTTTTTGTTCAAAATATTATTTTATGAGTATTTTATGCAATATATCATTAGTGTATATACAGTAATGTTTTTTTTATCAATTGCGTTTCTTTACCAGTAGGTCATAAATGAATGAGATAAGTAAGCATAGTGAATAAAACTATTAAGGAAACTTGAGTTTATTAACTATAAAAGTATACTCTTAAATCGAAATTAAATTAATTGGACATTATAATTTTGAATATTATACCATTACAGTATACATTTTTTTTTTAGTATATTATTGTTATAGTTTTTAACCAGTTTTATCCAATATTGTATGTTCTCTGATAAAAGGCATTCTAAACTCGATGGTGTTCGCTGGTTTTAGATCAAAGTGCAAAAATTAATTTCTGAAGATATAAGTTCAAATCTTGCCACTGTAATAGTTGATGTCTATGTAGTGATGCTCACATTGTACTGGTGGTTCGGAGCTCACCGTGAGCTGTAATTTTACTTAATATAAATTTATTTTTAAACATCATAAAACATGTCTTGGGAAAAATCTCTCTTTGGATTCTCGTTGAGCTTTGGCTTTCGTGTGAATAAGTTATAAGCTGTTTTACGCCAAGCGTTCTTTGGTTGCCTTGCCGGTCATAATGCTATGGGGGACTATAAATCATCTTAAACTGCTCCTATTAGGACAGATATAAACTTATATTAGGAATACTTAATTTCTTATCAATTGGAGTTATGATAAGTCAGTAAAAATAAATACAATCACTGCTTTTTTTAGATGATTTAATTAATCTAGTAGTTGAGACAAAAATAAATATTATCAATGAAAATTCTGAGTTGTATTTTAACTGAAAAAAAACAAGTAAATTAACCCTGTCTCTTACAAAAATACAATTGGAAAATATGATACGTTGTTATATTCAAGAACTGTTGCATTAAAAAGAAAAAATAAACGTTTTTTACGATCAAAGGTTAAATGTATTTAGTTTCCTTTATAGAACTAGAATAAATTAACTTTTATGTCATTTTGTATCTATTTTAACTTTAAAAAGAATTTTATCGTTTTGTAGTTATTGTATATATTATTTTGTTGTTTTCTAATTTCTTCACATCTTACTAATATCTTTAACAGAGCTTACGCAAATAACTAGTTATAAGTTATATTATTTATTGTCGTTTAGCTAGGAATGACTAAATTTAAAGTTATTAAGTCCGCAATTTTTTGTTGTTTCATTTCTAAATCTTTATTAAATAATAGACTACAATGAACCACTTTAATCAAGTTATTAATTGTATTTGTATAAATGGCTGTTTCGTACACTTGTATAAAAGTTCGATTTCAAACTTGTATTTATGCATTTTAAATGGGTTTTGCGGCAACATTTCCCGTTAGTGCGGGCTCTCAATTTCAATCAAATCAGACTTTTGCTACACTGATATGGTCACTCTCAAAAACATAGCTATGGGGTGGTGTACTATACACCTAGGACATGGTGTTACTGTTTCTGAAAAAATATTAATGCACCAATTACCTAAGGCCAGTATTACAATATCATAGTTCTAATGACATCTATATCTATTATCAAATATATGATAATATGTGCTATCTAGGAGAACATATGATCATAGTTCAAAACTATTATAGTTCTTGGTCCATTACTACTGTAATAGTTATCATCAAGGTCATATGATAATAGATATATGTCGTAGAACTATGATAGTTAAACACCGGCCTTACATGTTAAGATCGATTCACACGTATCAGTTCAGTCACAGTTCCGTTACAGTCCAGTTACAGTTCAGTCTCAGTTGCTTCCGCAGTTTCTCAGTCAATTGTCCGTCAGTTGGTTTCAGTCAGTCTTCCGTCTCTAATATTTTACAGTAATTTAAAGTCTAAAATTTTTAATTATAAACCTATATTTCATCAAATTATCATTGCCCATCCTATTGATTGTTACAAACAGTACTCAAAATATAAACACAACCATTTAAATAAAAATAACACTATTTTCTAACCTCAAACAGTTCCGTCGGGTGTCCGAACAATCGAAAAATATCGGTGAAAATAAGGCTAGCCTAAATCTGAAATTGACTGACGGATGCCGGCAGAGAGACTGACGGGACTGCATCGGATGAGTGTAGATAGCGCAATAGAAAATCCATAAAAGAATATTTTTGTTAACTGTGACGTGCCTGAAGTGACTGGACTGTGACGTGCCGTAACTGATTTGTGTGAATTGACCTTTAGCCATAGTTAGTTTATAAACAGATTTAAACATCCAGTGATGCAAAATAAATTACTTAATTACATTGTCATACAGGCAATACAGTAAAAAACCCACAAAATGTAGTAGAATGTGATAAATTTCGATCAATGTGATCACATCTGATATCATTGCTGGATCTAGACAATAGTTGAGAATACCAGACGTCCCTCCCTCTAACTTGGACATCTGTTAAACTCCATTGGTAAGTGCTCTGTATAAGTTACGCCCAAACTCCGAATTCAGATAATATCTGAAATGTTTACCCACTTCGCGTTGTGGAAAGTGCCCACGACACTTAGTGAGCATTTTATTTAGACATGGCTGAAGCAAAATGATCCAACCACGTTGTGGTTAACTGATACGCAATTGCCAAAGTCAAAACTTTATTCGGCGATTGAGCAAATCCAAAATACCCGAGACGCGATGTGAGCAAAAGTGATTGAAAAAGTCGGGTTGTGGGTATCTCTAGTTTGCGCAAACGCCGAATAGTCTGTATAAAATGTTATATACACAATATTTCTTTGCGTACTTTTAGCTGCTCATCAGGTATATTCTCAGTGGAAATTCATTTATTTGATGCAATCTGGAACTGGTGTCATGAGAATTGATTGTCCAGAAATCCATGAATTGTGCCAAGGGTATAGGAGTTATTGTAATAAACAACTGCTATTACAGTAGTTATAGAACATATTACAACAATATAAGCATAATTGTTTTTGTCCTAGGACTCTAGGCACGAGCCCGGGATTAGTTTTCATATTATTTCAGGCTAGAACTAGAGCTTGCGGCATTATCTCTTCGATAAAATCCATTGGTGATTTGGTGGTATTTGAACCAGGGACCTCAGGCACCGAATTCCCGCGCTCTTACCGCTCTAACCACTAGACTAGTTCGCTCCCCAAAATGTAAAAAATATATAAACATATGGAATCATTAAAAATACAATCTAATGTGAGACGCAATTTGTTGGCGTTATCCTGAAATTGTAGTTGAATAATCTAATTGGTTTTCTTAATTGTATTTTGCAGTAGTTATTGTCATCAAATTGGTTGTATAAGGGTTAGTATTTAAAGATCCTTAAATCAAAATAAAATCCATTATCCGTAAAACAGTAGCCGCAATGTACATATCATAATCATATTAAATAAATATAACTTAATCATTATATTTATTATTATTATACTTATGATCAATTCAATCATATTTGAATGCTTGAGTAAACAATGATTAATGCATTAAGTAAAGCTTTCTGAGTGTTCTAAAAACCATTCAGACTTTTACTTAATAGATAAAAATAAATAATAAAGAATGAATAAATCACACTCCGTTCACAAAATTCACAGCATTTAATTTAATGCAGCAATAAGCTACTTTGCGTTATATGATGCAGAACAGTGCAAGAAAACCTGCTTTGTCAGGTAACTGTAGGAGAATAGGTACCATTTAACTAAACATAAAATATACGCCTTGATAATGATTGGCTAGAAATGACTCCAGATCTCAGTGACGTTTCAAGGTTAAAAGGTTAAAAGTATACAACTTCTTTGAAAAACATATACATTCTTACAATCCACAAAATATTTATTATTAAGAAAGAAATTGTAACCTACGATAAAAGTTGTGGTTGCTTCTTTGTAGACGAAAGTAATTTAAATATTAAGATTAGATTTCTTGACTTTGATTTATCTTATGTACAGTTGTATGATCTTTCAACTGGACCTTTTGCTCAACGCATTCGCGAGAAACTCAATAATTTAAGTCTGTGTTTGCGCTCTCATATTTTTTATGCAAATATATACACTTGTATTAAAATACGTCGTACAATAATTTTATACATATCCAAACTTGTACTGTAAGGCTGTAGGCCTTTATATGAGGTTCAGGAAATCCAAATGGGAGCATCAATAATGCTCCTAAAAATGCAATCTAACAATACGCTTCTGTAGTAAACACCCCACTTTTGTAAATGTGTATTTGAATTAATATACTATTTCTTAAATGTAATTATAAAAATCTCATTCTGTCAAATAAAATAAAAAAAACCATGGCAACTTTCCAAGGACAAGTCACCTTTTATTTTATTGACAAATTCAGGCTTAGTCAGTTAAAATATCGATGGTGTTGTTATTTGCTATGCAGATGACACCACTCTCATATGCAAGAGTTAAAATTTTAAGAATCTCAACGACGCCATGAAGCGGTCCCTAGATACTGGTCGAAGACTGGTTCCGGGCCAACTACTTTTTATTAAACATAAAACACAAACCATACCTTTTACACTAAAGCTTGTTGTTACAAACAGTGAACCTGTGAAATTATTATTAATAACACTTGATAGTAAACTCACTTGGAGTTCTCATATTTCTGGTGTGTCTAGTAAATTATCTAGAATCATGAGTTTGCTTAGGAATTTAAGCTATTTAGTTACAAAGCCTTAAGCAGGTTTACAGTGTTTTTTTTCCTAGGAACCATACTGTATGGACTGCGGTTGTGGGGTGGAGCTGCTGATGTTAGTAGGGTTCTCTTGTGGCAGAAGAAGGCTATCCGCCTACTGGCTTGTGCTGACTACCTTGCACACAGTAAACCACTGTTTATTAATGAAGCTATCATGACTGTCTATAGCTTGTCTGTTGATGATCTAAGGATGAATCCTATGATGGAATTGGCTCTTGCAATAATATGAATGATGTGCTAAGCAGGACCTTGAGTCATGCCTGAAGGATCATATCTGAAGGGTTTTGGTGTCATACTTACTTCTACCTTGAGTAGAAGTAAGTATGACACCAAAACCCTTCAGAAGATCCTCACGTCTTAGAATATCACCACCAATTTTGTAGTCAAAAGTGCTTCATGTTACACGTCTTGTAAATAAGACAACATGACACTTAGATACATTGAGTTCCATTGCATTTTCATTGCACCACGTCTTGACGTTGGTGAGAGATCGTTGGATATGTTCATGGTCTAAGGATGAGGAGATCCGGTAAAATATCTTGAGGTCATTAGCAAACATCAAGCAGTCCGACGTCAGTACACCAATCATGTCATTTATAAATGTATTAAAAAGTAGTGGACCGAGGTAAGAGCCCTCCACCTCGGTTTGTTGTGGAGACAATCTGTGGAGACAGATATGTGGTTTTTGAAGTGGTTGACGAGGTTTACAGTCTGTCCAATGTAGAAGCTATCACAATCGTTACAATTAACTTTATATATGCCCGAAGCGTCGAATTTGTTTTAATCTTCTATTTTAGGATGCAGTATTTTACTCATGGTGTTCTGAGTCCTGTTGGCTATTGAAACTCCGTATTTCTTGAATCTGTTAGCAGCCCTTTGTGTTTTAGTCCCCGTGTAGCTAAATGTGACATATTTGGTGTTTTCCTCTTTTATGTATTCTAATGTTTTTCTGCTGTGTAGTTTATTCTGGCAGTTGATTTTTCTCCCCGTCTTTCGTGCGATGTCATGAACTTGGTGTCATACTTACTTCTACCTTGAGTCCTGCTGAGCACATCATTCATATTATCGCAAGAGCTAATTCCATCTTAGGATTCATCCTTAGATCATCAAGAGACTTCAAGTCCCCACAGTCACTTCTAGTGTTATATAAGACCCTAGTGCGACCAGTTTTGGAGTATGGCTCTATTATCTGGTCACCATATCAGCTTGGTCATATTGAAATGATAAATAAAGTACAGTTACGCTTCCTCCGAGTCCTAGGTGTCCGACTGGGCTATGAGTATCTTGCCCCACCAATCTTGGAGCTTCAGGAGCGCTTCAACGTCCAACCTCTCCATCTCAGAAGAAAGCTGCACGACATCCTTTTTTTGTTTAAACTGGTCCGTAGTGAGATCGATTCTACCGATCTACTGGAGGGAATTAATTTCCTTATACCGAGAGGAACACGATCTTCGGATACATTTGCTCACTTGTACTTACCAACTAACTACTCTCTCAATTGTGGATTGGCCAGATTGCAGCGTCTTGTAAACGAAGTCGGATCACAAGTTGACTTCTTCAATGAACAGTTGTCTTCCTTCAGAAGAAAATGCTCCAACATTATCTTTGTTATGCCTGTTTTGTAGCTGATGTTTGTTTGTTTTTCCTAAATCTCTTTCATTCTTGTTATTCATTCATAGATTTATTGTTGTTTGTTGTTATTTTTTCACGTTGAACTTAATGTCATCATAGTTTATATTTTGTTAAATCTTGAGGAGATATTTGTTGTTGTTACTTTCAAATTCTATATGCTTTTTCTGAAGTCCAAATTAATATTACATTTTTTTTTTTATTATGTGTACAATACCTTGTTAATGTTACTATCTGTAATCTTTGCCATGTTGTTGTTTTCTTGTTATTATTTTTGTTGCAATGCTGCTTTGTTTCATAGTCATTATGTTACTTATCTTGTATTTTTTTTATCTTTTCATTCTGCTCATGTGCTTAAAACACATATTTTGTAAATGGTGTATTCGTTGATATGAATAAATAAATAAATAAATAAATAGATGTCCTTTATTATCTTGGTTTGAAATCCATTAACTTGTGCGATCTTCTTAATGGTGTCCAGTTCTTTCTTCCTATTAGCTTAGCTAAGTGGGGTCTTATATGTTTGGTACAGCATGGATCTGAAGGCTGCGGTCTTGTGGATTGTCGGAGGAAAATTAGTAGGGACGCCATTCAAGATTCTTGTCATTCGCCTATTGGGTCTGATAATGATTGGAGTGTCCAATTGAATTCGACAATACAAAAAAAAATGGTTTTGACATTTGTATTTATTATCCATTTTTGAGTTATACAGTATAAGTAATAAAAGTCTTAAACGGCCTCAATTTTGAAATTCATAATCGGACTAACTTTACTATGTTTTCTATAATAGGTCTTGTTTATGTCAACATGCTTACCAAGTTTCATAATAATCGAATGAAAAACCTCACAGATAAAAATATTCTTTTATAAATATCAAAATGGCGGATATCTATGTAAATATGCATTTTCGGATATACCTTCACATAAACTGTTTTCTTCCTTTTAGTATTAGAATTCATATGGCAAAGTCCTGAAACGTTTTTTATGGACACCCTGTATAAAAAGTAACGTGAGTATAAAAGTCCACAGTACATGTAGCTGTTAACCCTAAGACGTCATATTAAGGGACTGTTAAAAGGGTTAGTTCTGATGTCGTGTACACATATGAGAGTGACAGATTCTTTTCAGATACGAAAATTTATAATGTATTAGGAGAAATGGTAAAACTATAAGTGATGTGGACATTGGACAATGTATACGGTATGATTACTTAAAAGTCATACCTTTTGTTGAGCAGAATATTGCCTTTAAACCTTATAGTAAACGTAGTAGGTAATTCTTTGTTTGAAGTTAATTGTTGGTGATGGTGATTTAATGTTGTTCAAAGGTTTTTACAGACATTTTCCATTACGATGGTAAAAAAAATACAAAACTTTTTGGGATCTGGAATCTGATCGATCCAATGATCAGGTGAAAAAAAACTCTACTAACACCTTACAACTGTTCATTATTTTGTTTAAGTATTCGATGTAATATTATTTGTCAGGCAACTTAGCACTGCTTTGTTTCAATTTTCTATTGTTATCCCTTCCACAGAGATAGAAAGAGGTCCCTTAATTCTATCACATTACTTGCTTAGAGGGGTCTAAGTATTCCCTCATTGGTGAACTAAAATATAGGAATAAATTTATTGGTCAAGACGGTCATGTGACCACTGGACGCGTCCATTCCCGGTACCCACAAGCGTCAGTCTTTCGGAAAAGCTCCTTGATGTAACACTCTCGTTCATCAAGTCTCTATTTTTTGGTCGGTTGATTCGGGACTGTTCCCTATTAACAGTGTATTGTAGCCTACTAAGGCCCCCATATTTTCTATTTCGTGTTCCGCATAATTTTATGTTTAAATTGTATTTTTTAACTGTGTATTAACTCCCTGAAAAGTGATAGTTCCTATTCAACGTGAACTTCTTGTGTGGCTTCCGCGAACGCGTGTGAACATTACCTACAATGACATTTCAATACAATACAATACAATAATATTTCACAATTGAATTAGTTTTTTATACAGTCGACTCACAAATTTCGAATTGTTTTAACATACCATTTTACCACGAAACAACATCTAACAATACCGGTACACAAATTCCCAACCTAAGTTGGAATTCACTAAAAAGGGTACAAAGGGGAGGGGGCAAAGGGATTCCAGATCCCAAAATGAAATTAAATGGTTATTTGCCGTTGGTCATTTACATGAGATAGACATTGTTATATAGTTAAATTAAATTAAAACAGGTTGTCATAAATATACAAGTTACAGCTAGAAACAAATCTCTACACATGTATTTAAATATTCATAAATATTATAAAATGGATTGTCTAAAAGCCAAGCAGTTACATTATTTTTGAAGATTTTTAGTGTGGTGGTCCTTACCGATTCGTGTAGTTTGTTGAAAAATTGTATGCAATTTGCCTTGTGCGATGTGCCGAATTTTGCCAATCTGTGCTGTGGAATATTGAATTTTCTCCTGTTTCGGGTGTAGGTGTATATCTTGCCTGGTGAGGAAAAGGTGAAGATTAGTTTTAGTGTAAATTAGAATATGTAGAATGTATAAGTTAGTTACTGTTAAAATTTTCATTTGTCTAAATAAAGGTCGACAGGGGTCCAATCTATTAGCTCTGCACATGGTTCTAAGAACTTTTTTCTGAATCAGGACCACATCTGATACAGCAGTTGCCTGTGACCCCAAAGAACCAGTCCATAAGATATATGAGATTGAAATAAACCAAAGTAAGTCATTCTGAGGTATTCATCTGACACAGAATCCCTCAGCTTCCAAAAAAGATAGCTGACCCGAAAATCTTTTTACAAAGGTTGTTTATGTGAGCATGCCAAGACAGCTTGGAATCATTATGAATACCTAATAGCTTTACTGATTGTAGGTCTAGATTTAATGAGGTGCTAAGAATAATATTTTGGGTTTTACTTTGGTTACAAAGAAGTTTATTTGTGGAGAACCAGTAACAAAGGAATACACTAATACTTGTTTGTATGTGTACGTAATAGCACATTTCTTATAACAAAGTTACCGATTTATAACTAGCTGTAAGGCAGTAATTTGTGTTGAGGTAAGTAACTTTCGTCAATATATTACCTAGACAGACAAATGGCACACAGTATGCTTTAATGTTCTGTTTTGATTAGTTCCCATCCAATGTTTGCCTCAAAACAATCTATAACTTGATATAGAATAGGTTTTCACCGAACAGCATTATTATTTAGGATTAAGTGATTTATTTTTAATTCAACTCAAATAATGAAATTAGTTTAAAGGCAAAATGTATGAAACAATTTATTGTGCTTAAATCAAACTGTTCTTAGTGAATTAGTCTGTAAATTTTTGTCTATATGAAAAACAAAATTTAGGCTGCGTGTTTCAAACATACGATTAAAATTTGATAAAACACATTTCGATGGCATTCTTCGTTGCTTAGACAATTTTTAAACCCGTCAACTAAACTTGTTCAGCGTTGATCGGTTTCACATTTTTCTGATTAATCACAATGAAAAAGAGCTTAGTATGCAGATTACCTTTTAAGGAAAATAAATAAAAAAACTGAACTTTGCAACTATTACTCGTTCTAAAATTCAAGAAATCTCTAAACGACTGCCATGTTGGCCGTTTTAGTTTGGATTCGAAGAGTTTTGTCATAACAGAAACGATCTTGATATTGATTTAAGTGTCTATGATTAAATTAAAGATTATTTTCTTTCACCTAGCGAGCAGTCTCTTCTGACGAGATAGCATATAACTGAATTGAAAATTAAAGAAACCTGGCTACATTATATAAAAGTGTTATAGTTTTTGGGCTCCAGGGACATAAATAAAAAAATCAGCCCCGGTTCCAGGTCTTACCATGCTATATTACCCCATATAAAGTAAATTAGCTAACAAGAACAAAGATTAACGAGACCAGGTTATTCCGGGATTTATAATTACGTAAAGTGTAAGTTGGTCCGTTTAAGACCTTATCTAAGGTAGTTAATTCATTAACGCCAGGCCTGAATGTCAGAGAAAGTACATAATTAATGATAAGATAGATATGTAAAAGCGCGTTAGTTAAAAATAATATTTAATTAGATACTAAATTTTTGCTATAAACTAATATACATTTGATTTAATATTAGACACAACGATCTTCTTGTAATTAATGGTAAGTTTTAAAAAGGATTCATACAACTTAAAGTAATAAATTACATCATCTTGTGTATTGCCTTCCGGATTACTTTGTTAATTGTATACAAGAGGTTAGTTACCTTGAGTCTGTCCAAGTAATCCTTAAGTCGTCATTAGTGCGACCGGTTTCGATGTCTATGGCATCATTGTCAAGCTGAACGTAAAATCGCTCCTAGGAGGTCGTCACGAGTCTTGAAAAACACGTAACACATAACACGTACACAAACAAAAAATGATCAAATGCATGGCAACACAACAAATGTATGACACAGCGGCGGGTACAGGCGCATTTGATCGTTTTTTGTTATTGTAGGTGTTATGTGTTATGTGTTTTTCAAGACTCATGACGACCTCCTAGGAGCGATATTACGTCCAGCTTGACTATGATGCCTTAGACATCGAAACCGGTCGCACTTATAAATAACACATTAAAACTCCTGCCACAGAAAACCTGCAGAATAAGGAAATTTCTATTTACCTGGCTAGATTTTCTGCAAAACATTTCCTTAAAATTTTAATATCAATCCCCTATTTAAATTACAGGAATATTAATGAATACTTAGGTTTGCTAATACAGGGAAGGTAATGAGATTTTTTTATTTGAAAAGTTAGCTCGGTATGAAATAAACAAAATTGTAAATTTTCATACAAATATATACATAAACAAGCTGTAATGTAATAACTATCTGGAACGTAAGTGGGGAAGGTATTACCTTGACACGACACATTTAACAACGGCAATGAATAGCTCTAACACAAGTAATGATTGTAATACCTTGACATGACGCAATTGGTGATGGTAATAACTAGCCGTAGCGTAAGCTATGACGTAATAGAAGTTTACGCAACGATCACGTAGTAAAGATCATCTTAACGAAAATGGTACGAAATTTAAGGTACGAGTCTTGACGAGTGCCTTTAAAACTGCCACGAGTGTCGTTAAGACTAATTACGTGAGTTGCGTACACTACTTTACCTACGACCGTTTCTTAATTACAAAAAATCACTACTCATAACTTCCAAGAGAGGTTATGTTTTCGTTTATAACCTCTAATAGCTACTGATTGTGATACAACGACTTATTGTGCCAACCACACACTCAGTTTAATAAATAAAATTGGTCTAAACAGCTGATGAGTCAACCAGTCAACGATCGAATTATTTTACTTATTTTATCTCAATTCTTGAACCTCATTGGTCCGTTACTAGTGTTTTAAAGTGAAATGACAATGCTGTTCAGTTAGTAAAAAATTATGTTAAGTGAATCTTTTCAATTCTAAGAACTGAACTAAAGTAGCTTGTTAAAAAATGGTCATTGGTAAAATCTAGTGACGATTTAACTGATGATGGACCTTGACATGATGCAAGTGATTACGGTAATAACCAACCGTGACGTAAGTTGTAATGTTTAAAGTATAAACAAGATGTGAGTAAGGACACTAATACCCAGTTAAGTGAGTTGCCGTAACTAGTTTTGGCGAAAGTGGTGACGTTTAAGTCGTTAAGATGTAAATAATTACGGTGATACCTTAACATTAAAACGTAATAAGTAACCTGTGATGACCTGTGTTTGTACCTGTGATGACGGTAATAACTAGCCATGGTGTAAGTCGGCATGGCATAATTAATGACGTTAATACCTCTATCGTCAAGTTATTGATGACAGTAGGAATCCCCAAAACCTGACACGATTTAGTATTTTTGTCTCACGCTTGCTTTATTACATAATTGTTTACTTTTTTCTGTGATCTCTGATAAAAGGATACTTACTTGATAGTACTATAAGGTTTTAAACATCTAACTACAATATTTAATCTCTAAAAAGCTAACGCTTCGTATACTCATCTAATAAGCGTGGTACAGTGTTGGTGAAAACAATATTTTTTCTTAAAATTCATTATAATGGTTCTATTTAAGCGTATAAATAAAGCGTAAATAAAGGTATAAAGCGACACGGTCTATTTGGCAATAAAATATATCTTTAATACAATCATTCAATGTTTAAATAAGCGGTTGAATTAATTATTCTGGTAAAAAGCCACTACACATTGGATGTAGTTATATAGTTTTTCCTACAGTCACCTAACAATGTACATGTTCTCTCACTGATTTGAGAAAGCAAAGTGGCCAATTCGCTCATCAGTGAGACAATGTTAACATTGTCTCACTCTAATTACTTTGTCTCACTCCAGATTTGCAACGTGAAGGCACGAAATAGTGAGCGCGTAACATGCAGGCAACGTCGTATGTGCGCGAAGTACGTTGGCAGCACTGGCTGTAAATCAGCTGGTCAGCTGTTGTACTGTTGTATTTGTCACTTCACATTTAATGTTATATTAAAAGTTCACTTCTGTGTAAAAATAGGTTATGTTTCTTCACCAATTTATTTGTTTTATGGTAACTGTAGGAAAAGTATAATGTGCAACTCGAGTTCAAAGTACAATTGCCTCACTCGAGAAACCATTCCTCACTCGCCTACGGCTCGTGAGTAAGGATTTCTCTCGAGTGAGTCAATTGCTCACTTTTCTCACTAGTTGCACAAATAACTATTGTTGAAAAGTTTATTGGTAGATGGATTAGTTCCAAACTAGTTTTCAGTATCAAAGGGCTATCAGCTTTACGGCTACAATCTACAATTTTAATAACCTGACAACGTGCTTTTTAAATAATTTAATTTTGGGACCTTTGTCATATAGTAAAAGATTTTTTCGTCATACTGCAGCAAAAACAGCTGTTTTAACTCATGCGTTGTGGAGCTAAAGTAGCATTTTTACTCTCTAGGGAGTAAAAATAGCTTAAACCCCTAGGGAGTAGCAATCAGCTGTTGTCAACTCAGTTGTAAATTTCGATTGTTACCAGTTGCATGTATCGAAAGTACGTATCAAATATTTTATCGATTGTAGTTAATTTTAGCCTTATTTTAAGTAGTATGACATATTGATAATATAATGCACACTAACACAATCATAATAGACAAAACGATTGAATCACTTACTAAACAGCTGCTTGTTTACATTAGTAAATAAATTAGGAGTAGTTTTGAGAAGTTATCTTTATATGACGAATATTTCAGTTTGTTCAAATAATGGTGCAATATTACGAAAATATAGTTACACGGGCAAAACGTGTCTTTTCAACCCTCACTCATTTTCCTACCTCGGCTTCGCCTTGATCGTTAAACTTGAGCTTGGGTTGAAAAGAGTCACTTTACGACCTAATGATGAAATATGCTTTTATGCTGCTTTAATAAATCTACGATTCCGCCTGGTAGTGCAGGGTATAAAATCAAAGAAAGCATCTCTGTTCACAGGTTGTAACGTTTTTTTTTTTTTTTTTTTTCAAAAAGAGGTTGGCGGCCTCTTTTAACCTTGCATATGCCCGTCCACATAGACCACAGATCTGTGCGTGGAACGTATCCAGCAAAGCAAGGGGTGAGCCGGTACAGTACAAAGGTGAACTGTACTGATAAAAGTTTGTGGCAGTGACCAGGATCCGAACCCACGACACTACTGCCTTGGGCCCGAAGTCCGCGACGCTACCGACTGAGCCACCGACTCACCTACGTTAGTTTCTTGTTTTGAACTAAATCCCTAGTGAGACTGATCACCTCACTAATAACAATATAATTGAAGTGACGCGCGCCTTCAATGTTTGGATGACCATAAACAGAACTGACAGAAAATTGCCAACTCTGCCCTGAAGGCACAAAGTCCACAAATGTATTGGGCTCAGCGTGGACAGCGATATCGATCGGTCATTTGCCGAACAGCTGATTGAGATCATGTATGCACTGGAGTGAAGGAGCACATGGGAACGCTCGTTAACGACGAAGAGGTGAGTTGAGTAGAAGCAGAGCCAACATCGCCAAGGACCCTCAGAGCACCGACGCCAGTGGGTTTTCTTGTATTAACATTTTGGAATATTCTGAGGGTTTTTTATACCGACCCACTGCTACCGGACTTGTCACTACTGCGAGAGGCTACTGTTTGGACTGGTGAGCACTTTTTCACCTCAAATTAGTTGACGAATATCGAAACTGGAAAATCGATACTTTTAAGACGGTGACACACTATCGATCTTTTCCCCGAACAAGACCCCGAACCGAGCAGGGAGAAGGGAGAAGGGAGGTCGAAGGGAGGATGTTCGATAGTGTGTCACGGGTCCGTACACCGATCAAGACGCCGAACAAGACATCAGGCCGAGCAGGGAGACGAGCGCTCTGGAGGCGGTTTTTTGGCGAAAGATCAAAGAAAAGATCGGTCCGATGTACGGTCCGATGTACGATAGTGTGTCACGGTACATTTTTGCCCCGTACATCGTCGCGAGCGCCGCACCGAGCGGCCGCCTGCGCTAGCATTGATAGTTCTGATTTAATATGGCAATTAAACTCTTTAATTGGTAAAATAAATAAATGTTGGGTAATATGTTGCCGTTATATATTATAATCATTTAAGATGTAATGTTTGTTGTTTGTTTGGTCAAGGTTGAAAGTGTAGAAACCGTTAAATCAATTATATCAAAAATATTAAGGTTGAATTAAGTAATTGATGTTGACTCAAATTCTTTCAAAAATAATATAAACATTAATATTATTAAAGGCAATTAAAATGATCATTCTGTAACGTTAGTTCAATGAATAAAACCAATAGAAATCAATAGATATAACTAAGCATCCTTTCTAGAATATTTTATTTTTGCGACAAGTTTTCAAAATGCGACTTTTAACAATAATTTTTATGTTATAGAAACCTTTTGGCTTTGGTCTGGTGTGCATTTTTTAGATTGCCTCCGCGCTCTCACTCGCACACACTCTCTATCTCTCTCCAAACTTCCTTTTGCCGCGCTCGGTAGAATTCGTCTGGTCTTGGTCATGTTCGGGGAAATGTTCGGAGTAAAATTTTGCTGATATTTATCTCCCTTCTCCCTTCTCCCTGCTCGGTTCGGGGTCTTGATCGGGGAAAAGATCGATAGTGTGTCACCGCCTTTACAGCTCGATTGTTTTTAGAATTTAGTAAATCTCGATATCGATAGTCCACACCCACTCCATCCATTCCCGTTCTCCTTTGACTTGTGACTTGACACTTTGAATTTAATAATGGTAGCCTAGATCATTTAGGAGAGAACATATAATTGTATAGCGCCTAGAGACGTAATGTAAATTTTTTAAGAGAATACATGATTTAGTTAATACCTTACGAACAAATTCTTCTTCAGTTTCTATTTATCAGTAGATAGTAAGGAGAATAAAATTCAATGTCAACAGTTGAAAAGCTTATTGCTAAGGTTATGTTCATTGACCAGAATTTGTTTTTCAAAACTGAATATCATTAGATGGAGGCCATTTATATTACCGAATTTGTATTATTATTGTTAGTATCAACCCAGCTCTTGTAAAAAATGCCAAAATTCCTCCTTTCTAAAAGGGAGTGTGATTTACTCTTTTCTAACTCTTGAGACTAATTTTAAAGCTTAATGATGAATTAAAAATTACAAAATTATGACCTTCCTCACAGTTCTTATAAATTTAATTCCTGATTCCTTCATTAATCTTATTTTTTTCTGGAGAATTATGACCTTGCTCACAGTTCTTAGAAATTTTATTCCTGATTCCTTCATTAATCTTATTTTTTGTCTGGAGGTCGATATGATTGTAGTACTCAAGAGTATTGAATTGAATGTAACAGTAACTTATTTAGGCCTAGTATCAATTTATTCAGCTCAAGGGGTCTCTTTTATAAGAGGCCCACCACTTAAAAGGATTAACTTATATTTTAAAATTTAGTAGCCTATTAAAAGTTAAAGCCATTGAGTTTGTAAAACATTTCATGGGCACTGGAAATAATGTATACTTCTCTTTGAAATGGCGATCTACCCAGGTTATGAGTGTAAATATTTATCAGTAACCTTAACCTAACCTACCCTTACTGCCGCAGCAGGCTGTACAAGCTATATGTATTCACTTGTGTACTGTTGACCATTACCATAATGATATTAAAACAGTGTACTGCAGCGGTTGGGTAACAGATAAATGCCTTTATTTTGTGCTTCTGTCTAAGGTGATTTTAATATTCTTTCCACTATTAAAACTTTTCAGATTTACTTTGTAAAGATACTATAAAAGTGGCGGGACTCCAGTAAAAGAGATACAGTGAGATAGGACTAACATAAGACATAAGACATAAGATCATAAGACATAAGATCAATTTATTTCCTGTAAAACTTACAATATACAAGTCATTGGAAAACGTAAAATTCTACATTATAAAATACATTATAAAATATACATTAAGATCTATGAATAAAAAGAATTCCTTCAACATCATATAATAAAAGGAAATGCATACATAATGTGACCTGTAACTCACCATGCAAAGAATGAATTAGAAAACAAAACAGCACACTCGGCAAACCATCAGTCAAAAAATAGTACTTACATATTCTTTTTTTAGTTTATAGAAATCGTCAATACTATACAGTGGGTTGGCCGGGAGGAGACATTCCACGCCCCTTTTGAAATGGTTACTTGGAAGGTTCCGGGCTGTACAAGATAACACATTGAATAGTTTAAGGCTTACAATGTCATAATTACTTTGTAATTTCTTAAGCCTAACAAAAGGTACATTTAAATCCTGTTTACTTCTCGTATTGTACGAGTGGATGTCGCTCCTGAGCTCGAGAGCGCCCAACTCCTCCTTAGTTTTGATGAGGGTCTGGAAGATAAACAGATTATAAACCGTCATGAGGGATTCAGCCTTAAAGATAGGCTCACAGTGATCCAGGCGCTTGGCCCCTGCTACTATTCGTATAGCCTTTTTTTGGAGAAGTAGGACTCTCTCGACTCCAGGAGCGGCACCCCAAAGTCTCAGTCCATAAGTGATGATGCTCTGGAAAAAGCCACATACGCAGTCCTTAACCACTCTTTTGGTACACAGTACCTTAACTTACGAAGCAAATGCACAACCCTAGCCAGTCGGCTACAAACATAATAAATATGGCTATTCAAATCCAGCTTACAGTCTAGGTAAATACCTAAAAGCTTTACGCTTGTTACTTCATGCTCAATGTTTCGGAGACTGAAAACAATAGATTGGTTTTTTTCTTGATTAAAAAAGAAATAGTTTGCCCGGAACCAGGTAGATGCAACATTTAAAAATTGATTTAAGGCAAGTTCAACTCAACAGCACTATTTCTAGCTTCCACAATTGTAGTGTCGTCTGCATAACAAACAACACCATTACCAAGACACATGGGAATGTCATTAATTATTATATTGAAGAGCAGGGGCCCGAGTACAGAGCCCTGCGGAACGCCATGGATTAGGTTTCTGATACTTGAGGTTTTACCATTTAGGGACACCAGCTGCCCGCGCTTGGCCAGATAGGACCTCAGCAAATCAAGGCTTTTATCATTCAAACCATAGAAATTTAACTATTTAATAAAATTTCATGGTCAATAGTGTCAAAGGCCTTGCTGAGGTCACACAGGGTGGCCCCAGCAAAACCGCCACTTTCAAACGACTCAAAGATAGGCTTAGTCAAAGAGTACACTGCATCTATTGTGCCGCGGCCCCACCTGAAACCGAACTGGGCATCTGCCATCAGGTTATTCGATTCTAGATAGTAAGAGAGTTGTTCTTTAATAATTCCTTCAAACACCTTGGAGAAAACAGGTAAAATAGATATGGGCCTGAAATTTTCAGGAACATTGTGGTTTCCTTTCTTATGGATAGGAACTACTCTAGCAGTTTTTAAAATCTTAGGAAAAATACCATCCAGAACCCACTATTCACAAATCAAAATGTTAAGCCACTTGGACAAAAATTGATTAGGCCTGCCTACGTAAAACATCAACAGAATTCCTGGATACGCATCAGTAGTTAAAGTGGATGGATTGCCTTAGTAAAATCATTAGGAAAAAAACAATTTTCAGGAAGTAAACATTTTATTTTTTATTAACTAATATTGTAATAACATACAAATCTTAAGAAAACGCAATGTTTTTTATTACCTCATCAAAAATCCGATTAAATAAATCATATTTACATGAATTAAACCAGTAATAACCACAGTATAACCTCAAAATAACAACCAGGGCCATATTTACAACTGATGAGGCCCCAGGCGACTTCTCACCAGAGAGGCCCCTCTTATCTTCTCATTTCGAAGGTTGGAACTTAAGGGTTTAGAAATACACGTTGCATTGTTTCAACACAATTAATATTAAATAATATTTAAATTTAAAAAATTAATATTATTGGGTGTCCACAAAAAAAATTTCATTATTTCCATGACCATTTACCAGTGATTTCCAGTACTCGCAAATTTTACTCGAAAATTATTATATTAACATACACACACGAATAATACTGCCTAGACAAGTTACTTCACAGAAAATACTGAAACATGTATTAACGGATAACAATGGAGTACAGTAAGTACAACAATGAACCGATACGAACTCAAAACCCATAAACTAATTTGTAACGACTGTAATAAATTGAACTGCCGTACATTTGTGAAAAATCCTGGGAAAATGCTACAATAGTCGGGGTTACGGCCGACTAGAGCATTGACAGGTCCCCTCAAATTCATCCATCATTGGGAATTTCCATGACTTTCTATGACTTTTTGCCTGTTTCCATGACTATCCCTGACTTTCCAGAATGTGGACACCCTGATTGACTTTTTGTTTCCAACCATCCGATAGGCAAAACAATAGGATAATAGCTACTAAATAAGTATATAATTTTATTTTAATAATAATATTAGGGGTCTTAGGTTCGGGCCAGACAATTTCCATTCCATTCGGATTTATTCAGAAATGTTGGCCTGCAGGCATCAGATCAAAATCGCGAAGTTTTAGAAATAATTAATTTAAAATGGTATATTAATTATCGATATACTATAATCGGTTCATACAAAATCTGTAATCACGGCCGAATCGTAAGCGTCTTCTAAGGTCACAGTAAAGCCGTGAACATCTGCTACGGTCGCGGAGGGATCGTGAACATTATGCACGATTACAGAGACGTCATTTTCGTCTTGTGTGATGGCGGTAAAATTATGAATGTCTCCTATGGCTGCGGAGAAAAATTAAACAACTTGTGCAAGGGCGGAGACGTCATCTTCGTCTCCTCCGATCGCGGCGGAATCAGGAATGTCTCATGTGGCTGCGGAGGAATAGTTAACATCTTGCATGATAATGGCGGAATGTTGAACGTCTCAAGTGGCTGTGGATAAATAGTTAACATCTTGCATGATAATGGCGGAATGTTGAACGTCTCAAGTGGCTGTGGATAAATAGTTTACATCTTGCGGGAGCGCGGAGACATCATCTTTGTTTCCTGCGATCATTACAAAATTGTAAAGATCTTCCAACTTTGCGCGGACATGATCTTCGACTTCGACTCCCGCGGCCGCGAAAAATACTAGACATTGACGTGATGGCGGATTAGTAGTGACACCTCCTAAGTTAACGGCAAAATAATCTTTTACGGCCGCGCAGACTTCATCAACATCTCCCGCGACCGCGGCAAAACAGATTACCGGTAAAATACATTTATCAATGAAAAAATTTAGGCCGATGCCTAGTCGAGGCAACCGCCATTAGGGAAATACGGTCCTGATAACAACGGATGTCAAAAGAACAAATTTCTTGATATAACAAATTTTGTTAAATACCCTAGGGCGTGCCATAAAACGCAATGTAAATTAAACCTCAAAATTATGGCGAAATATTGTTTATAATCTCAATCGAACAAATTTTCCATATAGCAAGTGAACATTTTCATCAAGCGATAATTAGGATCCGTTTATTCACCTCAGCAATTTTGTAAGTCCATCTCCCTAAATAAGTAATCATTCAAAAAAGTAGTGAAACGAACGGTGTGTCGTGGCGTTTTTAAAATTCAATTGCCTTCACTTTGAAATTGCTGGCAGTGGGCGGTTTTTATATGCATTGGGTTGTATAGGACCCCGGGCCTCACTGTGGTTTTTTTTACTTTATTAATGAGATACAAATTTCCAGTCGTATTGCTGTAGTTGTCGATACGATACCAATAAGAGAAGGATTGTGTCCCATTAATAAATAAGTTTCAAATACGCAGATAAAACTTTCTTTTTAAAAGATTTTTGTAAGAATTTATTTTTAGGATTTAAGTTTTTTTTTATAGTTGTAAACTTGTTTTAGTTTTGAAATAAAAATTAAGTCTACTTATAAGATTTTTTCATCTTCTTTTATCAGGACAAAATTCAGTTTAATTCTTTGGTTTTGTAGGTTTCTGTTTTAATATTTTTGAGAAACTTGATATTACGGAATCCTAACTAGCCTAACCTCAATTTAAGTGACCTAAATGCTGTACATTCCTTGATATAACACATTTTCATTCCGTTCCTTCAGATTTGTTTTTTCAAGGTTATACTGTATAGTTCTAAAAATATAATTCTATTTGTAATAAATACTTGACTTAAGTAAACACATAGGACAGTAAAGGACAAAATAAATGGTGTTTAGCAAGGTCTTCAGGTAGATTTTCAGTCCTTGAACCGTTTGGTTAGATTTTCATCTTCTGATAAGGAAATATTTTAAGCTTCTTTGAGAAGATCTGCGACCATACCCACTCTGCCACTACGGCCTGAAAGAAAATCTAATGTAAGATATTTTTGCTAGGTAGGGCCTATTGAACGAGAAAATTATATTATTTGACTTGAGAAACTCAAATTACATTTATACAAACATACATCATATCAAAAATGAATGTTTTTTCCACGTATAACAAAAATTAATAAAATGTGTAGATTTAGATTTTTTTAGACATTTGCCATTACTGATTAGTAAAAACAAGTTTGACAAGTGATGGCAAATGTCTGCAAAAATCTAAGTCTAAAATATAAACTCAGTATTACCAACAATGCAACAATGAATTTCAAACAAAGCATTTAAAAATAAAAATTTCTCCTTATACTATGTATAAGGGGGAATTGATAAAACACTTGCACAAATATATCGAGGTTCTACTAGGTAGAGTTACCATACACAAAGGGTTGACAATTCAGAACAAAGTAATGAGAGTGAACTGGCATACTTTGAAAATGTGTCAGCTGTTTCAGAAATAAAACTAAAAATACAGTCAGATAATGCAATTCCTCTATGTAGGTACCAACAATTATCAACCTCTTTCTATGGGTTTTCTAAAGAAAAAGAATCTAACATAAGTTTTCTAAAAAGAATAAATATATGTGTTTGTTAGTATGTAGGCTATTACTAAATGTAGGCCTAGTAATAATGTAAATTACCTACCTCGTTTTCTGTTCAAAGGCAGCTTTCCGTATATTGTGTTTCCGGAGCCTCTGTTTGTAGGGGCTTCTTGTGGCAAACCACTGTGTTTATCCTTTGGAACTCTAGAGATAGCTTTTTGTAATATATTCTGTAGCTTTTCCTTGTCTTCTGTTATTTGACTTTCTCCTAGGCTCCATAACACAGACTGATATGATCGGATGATTGAATTTACTTCATTTATTAAATGGCATTTTTTACTCCCACGCCGAGGAAGTTCAGAGTAGTCTATGAACAAGTCGTCATCAGGGTATGTGTGGGACGGAGGTTCATTTTCATGGTTTTCATCACCTCCCAAATCAACATCATAACAAAATACTGGATCCTGGAATATCCACTCATGGATGTTATTTAGATTATATTCAGGGTGACGAAGGCCAATGAAAATTATATGTTTGCAAATAAGTCTTTCTCTTTTAAAATCTGAACAGCTGCAGCTACTCTCACATTTTTTGGCATCAAGGTTAACAACATATGTGAAATTTGATTTTACTTCAAAAATAGACTCTGATAGAGGCACAATGATGACACTGTCAGGCAAAATTTCCGCAGCCTCAATCCTGTTTATAACATGGTTAATTAACCACTTGGGTCTTTTTTGCAGGCATGGGGGTATGTCATCAGCATATTTTCTCGAGGACGATGACATTTTCAAATTATCCCTCACATAACATCTGTATCGTTCAGGAAAGAACTGAGTAATAATAACTGAAATTATTTCACTCAGTGAGCATCCTTTGTAGCCTTCAAGATAGCCGTACTTCAGTTCCTTATTCAAACGTTCCACACCATTGTTTGAATTGAAAAACATATTAAATGGCTTATAAGCTAATGCCCATCTTTTAATTTCTGGTAGCCAAGTCGTTTCAAAGTACGTTTTCAATGGTGTGTTATGGTAGTGCTCCCAATTTTGAAATGTTTTTATCTCCTTGTCAATTTCTTTTTTGGTAGGTGCATTGGCTATTTTTCTTAACATACTTAGGCACTCTTTCCTAGGGTCACTGGCATTTTTTGCTCTTGATGCCCACCTACTCCAAGCCTGCTCTCTGTGGAAGGAGCATATAAAAACATAAATTTGTGGAAAAACTTCTTCCAGGCTTAATATATCCTCCATTGCAAAATCCACCATTGCGTACTTTGGATTTATGTCTTCATTGAACGATCTAAAGACTTTTATACCTTCGGTTATGGCCTCCTTTGTTTCATGTTGAGTGATAATAACTCCAACCACTTGAAAATTAACGTTGGTTTCCACTACTACAAAAAATATAGGAAGAGCATACTTGCACGTGCGGTACGTGGCATCCAACAAAATGGAATTTTGCCCATACTTCCTATATAGTCGGTTCATATTTTTGTCTTGATAGACAAATAACAAATTCGCAGGTGGATGGTATTCTTCATTTTCATTATCGTCTTTATCATCACAATTTGTATGGGCATGTGGCCTGAAATATACATTGCAATTTAGGCCATTCTTATTTTCTTTCGCCCCTAACAACAAGGTTTGAACTTACTTCCTTGTCAACAGGCTCTATTAATTCTGCATCTTGACCCATTAAATGATTTTGGTGGTTGTCTTCTGATGGAAGGTTGAAAATATAATACTCTTCTCCAAAATCACCATCTGCTAACGCTTTCTTGACAGCCTCTGAACAAGTTCTTTTCTTTCTTCCAGTTATCTCACCAGTTAGCTAAAAGAATAAAAACACAATAATTACTCGTAGCTCATAGGAAATAATTTTATGCTTAAATTTATTCCTATCTACTAACATTGAAATTCACCTTATCCACCGTAACACGTTCACTACCCCGAGCGACACGCATATGTGACGCACAAATGGGCTACTCAGCTTCAGGTAAGCCAGGTTGTATCCTCTATAATCCATTGTTTACTAAATAATGACACTTGGTAATGCATTGAAAACTAACAATGACAAATAAAGCAATTGAAGCAAGTAAGTCATTAGCAATCTCTTATTTTGACATTCTTCAAAATTCCCAACAAAAATGCTTAGGGTCACAGTGTTTTTAAGCAGATATGGTGTGTAAAGAGAAATAAAAGGTTTCTCTTGAAACAGATTTTATGCCTTGCTATCTCAAGTTAAGGCACCCAAAACCGGATGCAGCGCTGGTCAATACCCTAGGAGGGTTTTGGTGCACCCAATTTAAAGTGGCGAGTTGTGTAACAACATAAGGAAAACTTAATAAGTAGAAAGTTTGAAAATTCAACTTACTTTATGATTTGTAGATCTCAGTACTTTCTTGACCATCACTGTGGCAGGGCAATCCAGTTTCTTCGTTGTTTGTACTTTTTATATCGCTTGGTAAATGAGTGATCAGTTGCAGCCTACAAAATAATTTGTTTTAAAAACACATTACTGCAACAAAAATAATTATTGTCTTCCTAGTGAGGTAGTTGGTATGTTACTTTTCCATGAATATTTTGAATATAAATTTCTGGATTATTACAAACTTTGGGGTGGATCCAGAAAATAATTATGGGGGGGGGGCTCAAATGGCCCAATTTACAACCCCAAGGATTTGGAAGTACAGGATATAAGCAGTCCATAAAGCAGAGTCTATTGAAGGTTTCACTGGATAGGATTTCACTTTTAAATGTACAGATATTAAAAGGTTTGATCTTTTGTAATGAATGTAATTAATATAAGTTTAATTATAATAATTAAGTTTACTTAGTTTCTTTATTTATTGCATACAAACACTTACTTGTTTAGTTAAATAATAGCTTATATTAAACAATAGACACCCAAACATCATGCAAACCTTTAGTTACACGTTACCTAGTATATTTTCAGGTAGGCCTACTCAGTTCTTTTACTAACCCCCCCCCCAGCTTATTTCTAGCATATAGACCAAGTGGTAAAGTGTACAATCACATTTATTATTATCTAGTGATTGTGCTCAGAATAGCAAAAATTTTGAAATGGAAGGCGTGATTAAAATAGAAAGTCATAACATTATAAATTCAGATCTGTGTCTAACTTTAACGTACTACTTTACAATAACCCTTGTTCTATAAAGGAGAATTTTAAAACTGGTTTCCCATAGCTGCATGTCGTGCCATGTGACAGTTTCTTTTGATTGGTTGTAAGTGATTTTTTTTTATCAAAGCTTTAAAAAGTTAACGCAATCCATCCCCTTCTCCAGACGGGTCAATGATCGAGAAGTTTAAACATAATTACAGCGGACTCTTGATTGCCCGACACTTTAAAGTACGACTCGCACGGTGGTCTGCTGCGAAATGTATGGGAGTAAAAAATTTAATTTCACCTCCAGTTAAATTTGGTGATAAAAGCTAACCTTTGGTTATCCAACGTTTTCGGCAACCCAACAACCCCCAGTCCTGTAACTGTTGGATTATCGAGAGTCAACTGTAGTGCCAGTAGGCCTACCTAATGCAACTTATTGGAAAATTAGGAAATACTCACGTACGACCTGCCGCTCACGTACCGACCTGCCGCTTCCGGCCTACCGCTCGCACAACTGTTGGACCATACGTTTGCCTCAGACACCCGGTCCGGCCGGATATCTTTTGTCTTTTGGACACTGTGTATGAAGTCTACATTTGGTGAGTGACGTTACGATTATTTTATCTCCTGTGCAATGGACAGTTAGACAGTGGCTAATTATCAATGCACCTTATTTTAATAAAATAAGGTACATATTGATATTGAAATTAAGTCAGATTGTTATTAATCCTGAATCGTCGTGGGACATCCAGGACCTACGGATCTATTTGTATATTTGTATATTGTAATATTGTGTGCTTTGTATGTTGTCTGTTATAGGTGTTCCGGTGGCCACCGTCATTATGTACCATTTTGTTGATTTAAGATGAATCCTGTTTAATTGATTATTATTGCTTAGTATTGATTATTGATTGCCGATTATTGATTTTGATCGTTATTGATTATTGATTAATGATTACTTATTATTGATTTTTATTATTGATGATTATGGTATATTGATTATTGATAAATGGTCATTGACTATAAATTACTGATTTTTTATTATGGAATATTGAAGGTTAGGGACAATTGATTTCTGATAAAGGGTTATTGATTACTGATTATTGATTAGCAAGGTTTAATTATTAAGTACTGCTATCGTCTTTACTTTGAAACTGAAAATAGATTTCAATTACCTTTGCTCATTTAACTGTATAAATTTCAACTTGATTTGTTATCAATCAGGGCATCCTTATCTTGAGATAAATAGAGCTGCTTATCATACATATTTGGATTTTTATTTGACATTCCAGCTAGTTTCTATTTGGGTTGAATTAGTATAGCAAATATATTTAAGTATTTTGTATTTTGAGTAATATTATTAAGTATTTTGAGTAATTTTGGTGACAATTAAAGTTAGGTATTTATCGATTAGATAAATGGTTAGGGCAACTCAATTCAATGTAGAGTATGGTCAATTGACATCACAGGTGTTAGTTAGGTTTACCCTGCTTACCACAACGATGGGCAACACTACTGGGAGATCGGTTCCTTGTGACAATCGACAGACAACTTGCCCATATCACAAGGTAGCGCCCTTTCAATTAAATACTATCCATCGTAGTGTTACACCTCACTGGCCTAAGACACATCGCACCCCACCCATTGAGCTAGTCTGGAGCAAACTTGTTGGCAGTTGGTCAAATTAGTCAAACTGTTACAAGGTTAAATATTATTCGTATGCTAACTGTTACCAATTAAATGCTATTTTAAATAACGTTGTTGTGGATTTTTTTAAAGTATAGTAAAAATATAGTTCGTATTATTGCTCTTACCATAATGGAGAATAAAGTAGCCTTCTTTAGGGGTGAATTTGTGTCTTAAGTGATATAAACATTATGATTTATGAATATATAAAAAAAGAATGATTACCTTTAAATTATATATAGGTTTTACAAAAAAAATCGTTTACTGCTAGTTGGGAATAAGTTAGGAAATAAAGTTAAGTTCAAGGTAGCCAACAGCAAGGCTAAACATGAAATGTAATGCCATATGACTCTGTGTCCCTGTGTTAATGAGGGTTGTTATTAGTTTGGGTAAAACGTGCTCAGAAGGAGAATTGTCTGTAATGCTGTATCCTGGCATAAATATTGGATACGTTTAGAACTTATAAGAATAAGAATACATTTGCATTAGATCATATCCGTGTCATATTATCTGGTACAACAATCCTAAGCAATCTTTACTAATATGCTTAACAATGAGTCAAACAATTAATATTTACGTTCAATCGATATAATTAACTAATATATAAATACATTTGATTGTTATTAATATATTATCTCATAAAACATGTTGCATCTACAGTTAATATTAACTAACCAAATATTCGGGGTTTAAGAAAAATGGTGGAGACATGATTTCAACTTGATGGTAAGGAAAAAATCTAGATTTTTTAAATACTATCGTTAACCAAATATCCGCTATTTTGTGTTTTGTACATAAGAATTATTTTATTTGTATCATCAGAATTAATCTTAACGGAACTTGGTATGCATGTTAAGAAAAAAGACACCTGTGTAAAAAACTTATGTTGGTCCAAGTCAAAATTTTAAAAAACCAATATAATTATTTGTTAATTTAAATTTTATTTAATTTTTTCACTTTAAATTCTTAAAACTTAAATTATTAAATGGCTGATTTTATGCAAAAGTTTCTCAAACATTTTTATTTAGAATTTAATTTGCTAAATGTCACTAAGTTTAAAAAATGGCTGAAGTAAAACTACTTGTTTTTGAAAATGAGGTCGAGCAAGGCTTTTATTTAATTTTTACCATCTCATTTTCCCTTATTTCACAGGTTAAATCGTGATATTTCGGAAATCTTTCGAGCAATCTATAAATAAATAATATGTGTCACTTGTTTAGAAATTATAAATGCTAAATATAAATGTTCATAAAATAGTTTCATAGAATCAGCCATTTGTTTTGTAATTTAAGTTAAACAACTTTAAATTGCCTTTTTTAAATTTTAACGTGTATCAAAAAATAAGTTTTTTTTTTAACAAAATATATATTTTAATTGTTGCTTTGTGGGTTAGCTGCAAATAGGGTACCTTATATTCTTGAGAATAAGGATGATCAAAGTATAAGCACAGTTCATTCTTGAATTGTACCCACTAAACGCTCGCTTTGCCGCTTAGTAAGTTCGATGCACAAACCTTTGACACCAGTTTTGAGATCTTCGGATAAATAGATTTGAATTTATCTTTAAACATCATACATACAACAGATCTTAGCAATTCACAAGCAGAGTAGGTTAATAAATAATCAAATACAGTAAATACACACAAGCAATCTACAAATTAAAAGTCCATGTGCAGGGAAAAAAACTTAACGACAAAAATAGACATATCACCTCTAAAATAAAAAGAATCGAAAACCATACCAAGCAAAGGGATGTAAATAAATAAGTGAGATGTTATAATATTAGAATTGTATGTGATTTTGGTGATTGTGTCTATATCTCTCAGATTTTATAAACATAAGTAGCTTAAGGAGGTCTACTAACATATGCGGGTTTTTATACATAGTACGGAAAAATTCAGAAAAAAAGCAAATATCATACTAACAAATGAAATTTAAATAAATAAGTTACATGTTGTAGTTTTCAAACTTATGAATTCTTGTTGAAACTGTGCGATGTATTGAACAAGATGGTTATCTACGGTTTTATCACAAGATACAAATGAAGGAGCCTTACCGACATTTTATGGGTATTTTATAAGCAGTACTGTCTATATAGCTCATTAATATTGACATTTTATTTCATGTATGTTTTAGCGATATTGGCAAACTTTTCAGTAGGTTGCAATCAGAAGGCATGAACGGTAAATACATCTTTTACGTGGGTTTTACATGTTTAAGTTAAATAATTAAAAGAGTTCTCGTTTTTATAAAGATAATTTTAAAATTAAAAATCCCCACCGTCATGGAATTGTTATTTTATAGAATAATCCTAAGCTTAAGATATAAAAAAGCGGAACTACTATTTTTGTACTCTTGTATAGTTAGTTGTAATTTTACTTAACATATATGTGGTTGATTAAAAGTTTACATATTTCTATTTATCATTGTCTTAACTGAATAAAAAGCCTACAACTGAACAAAAAGGAAGTAAAATCAATAAAATGCGACCGAAGTTTCTTAGTTAGAGTGGCTTATAAGTTTTAATCCTCTCTTGAGATCGTCGAGAATACTCCAGTCTTTAAGCAATCATTCTTATCACTAGACTGCAGATTTTCGTACAATATCTATCAGTATTTCCACACATGCATATTTCTTCCACGAAAACAATCACTTAAGCTCCATTATAAAAAGAGAATACTTTGTAATTGCAAAACCATTTGTGACAAAGATAAAAAAAAATCTTTCTAATAATCATAATTTGTATACGTTTAAGCAAGAATTTATTTACTAGCGGATTTAAGAACGAAAACTGTATTTTAAACGTAGATTCTTCGTATATTTAGTTATTCTTTTTGTCTAAGTAAAATATGTCCTCATAAAGCTAAAATACTTACATTTTCAACATTACGTAAAATTGTTTTAAAAATATAATATGATGGTTGAAATATTTTAAATAAAAAAGATATATTAATATAGCTTAGTAAGCGTAGTAAACATGTTTTAGTTTACCATTTTGTACAGAAAAACCAGTTTTTATAACAACTTTTGAAGTTTTATGTTTGTTAATTAAAAGTGTATTTGTGTTAACAACATGTTTAAAAACCAACGCAGGGATTGTAAATAAATCAATATAAGTAAGACATTACTTTACATTACTTATAACCTTCACATTAATTGGGGGGACAAATTAATGTGGCTCTAATCTGCATGAAGAGACAATACTTATTAAACGTACTCTCGCATTTAATAAAGCACTCCCGTGTGGTTGTTTGCAAGGGCTACAACAAGTCAAACAGGGCCTCAAGAGCAATTAGTAGCAATCCAATGACAATCCTTGGTCTCAGTGATCTGCAATATTTCTCCTCCGATAATAGGCACTACGTTTTGTGTCTTTCTAGAGTAGAGGTTAATGTTTCGGGCTTAGATTCGCTGCTTCTAGTAACCAAAAACATTTGGTGGCTTGGAACCCGTTACCATTGAATAAGCTAACCTGTAACGCAAAGTCTTTTGTCATATGATTGATTTTCAGGTCAAACTATCTTCTTTTTACGTGACCGTAAAGCAAAATTTGGTGGATGCTTAAAAGCAATGGACTTTACCAAACCATTCAGCACTGTGGTAGGAAGAAAACTGGTCAAAAGTAGAGCTTCAATCTTTAAGGTATTTTGTTCAAATCATGCCAATCACTAATGGACCTGAACCTCTAGGCCTAGCCTAAATTAAGGTTTATAACCAAACCTGTGAAAATAAAAAATAAAAGAATTAGAATCTTTGTTGTTGTTTTTGTTGAAGTTTACCTGTGTCAGCGTCCAAGAATTCGTAAGTAAAATCAGCTCGATGAATAGTGATGTAGCCTAAATATGTATATAGAACTGTATAACTTTAAGTACTGTATAAGACCTCTGTAAATAGTTCTTAAGTATATATAAGCTAACTTTTATTAATGATGACTTAGCCAATACAAATTGTACAATATTTTGTTAATTCTGGCTTAATAAACGATTGGATTTGATAAATTGCAGAGCAGAAATTTGAGCTATGTAACATATAGGCTAGCTATGGAACAATGAGTGTCTTATAGTGTTTCCTGGATATTTTATGGTCCGCACAGCCAAAGTATAGCCGTTTATCAAGTAGGTGTTAAATATTTATTGTGAATCATATTTAATGTTTTAGCGTAATTGACTAAGATAATCATCACACCTATTAATTTAGTTGGCCATGAATTACATACGTTGAAAGTATAATATATATTATACTTACTACGTATCAAGTACGAAAACCTTAGTTAAGCCTGATAAGATCAAAGTATAATCTGGTTTCTTACAAGTCGTAAACATATTGGCGTAAAACCCAAATAAAAATTGAACTAAAATTAAAAAATTTTAAAAAAAAACATAAGGTAGATCTTTGCGTAATAAAACTCAATGCAATAAGTTTGGTTTCACAGCAACTAAATGTTACGACTAAGTAGGCCAGTCCATTAGGTCCTGACTGAAGGTAAAAGCTGTAAACGTTAGATACATCTTAGTTGCCAAGCAACCAACCAGTCTCCTCAACTGTTAGGTATAACACGGCAGGACGTGTCGAACAAGACTTAGTCATGTAGTTAAAGTTGCCAACTGTGCCAAGCTTCAATTGTGATCAGTGCTGTCGAGATCTACTAGTGTTGTTATTCAAACACAGAGTGAGAAAATAATCCGTAATAGTAACGTTTACGCAACGATCGCGTAAAGATCATGTTAACGACACGTGTGGACAATTTTAGAGGTTTTAATCATTTTGTCAGGAGATGCTGGTACCTCCTGTTTAGCAATGGTTATATATTTATTTTTTTATCTAACAAACGGTAACAACCTATACAATGGGTTGCGAGTAATATGGTACATGTGTGCAGGATGACTAATACAATGAGATCAATTGTACAATACAATGAAATAATAACATACAGTAATTACTGAACTGGCAACTAAATGAGTGATGACTAGAGTGTTCATTGTGTGAATAATAAATTATCAGTTAGCCAATCAGTCATTCACCTATTGGGTCCGATGATGATTGGAGTGCCCAATAGAAATTGACCACCGCTCACCATCTTTTACATGAAATTACCGTATTGTGAGTCAGCAGTAGCCTATAAAGTGCAAATATATTATTACAACTATTATTTTACTATTTTTTGTACTTTCACGTATTTCTCATTGTAAGGCTGCCAGACTTGGGGCCACCAGGAACTAATAAGTCCAACATATAATAAAACTAAATGGCTCCTTCATTATGTAACCATATTACTTTATTACTATTAATTCGATTCAAACTATTCAAGCATATACAAGTTCAATAACTATCTTTGCTTTGGATGTGAAACTTGTTATAAACCAAACTAAACCTGTGGGTTAAAAGCAAACACCAAATTTGAAAAATTTTCATACCGTACTGATATTTTTACTTTTTAGCGTACTAAGTGCCCACAGCATGCTTAGTTTTGCTGAATGGAAATTTTACTTTTATTTCATAATTGTAATTTTTTATAAATTGTATGTTTTAATCTAAGTTTGCCCGGGGAGCGAGCTGGTATAGTGATTAGAGTGTTGGCCTTCAGTTCCTGAGGTCCCGGGTTCGAATCCCGCCAAATCGCCTATGTATTTTAACTAAGTGATAATGCCGCAATTCCTAGGTCTAGCCTGAAGTAATGTTAAAAACCATCCAGGGCTCGTGTCTAGCGTCTTAGGACAAAAAAAATCTAAATTTCCGCCAGATGTTACAACAGGTGGATAAAATATTTTTCATCTGATGCTAGGCTCAAAAATGTAATTATTTATTATATATGTTTAACTTTGTAACTGGTCACACTACTTGAAAAAAAGTGACCAGTTTAAATTTCCCAACAATAGCAACTTAGCAACTTCGAATTAAACGTCCCCTGATTATTGTTATTAAGAATGTCAATTTTAAAATGATTGTTTTTATGAATATTGAAATTTATATAGGTTTCTCCTTACAAGCACTTGATTTAATGAACAAAAGATGCAAGTATGTATGAAACGCTATTATAAGTAAATCTGCAGTCTAGTAATAAGAATGATAGCGTAAAGGCTGAAGGATTCCCGGCTTTATCTCAAGAGAGGATTAAAACTTATAAGGGATTCTAAAAAAACAAACTTCGGTTGCCATTTTATTTATTTTATTTCCTTTTCGTATGGTTTCAGGTTTCTTATTCAATTCAGAATGTAATAAATGGAACGACTTGTCAAAAATAAACAAATTGTGTAATTCAATCAAATCATTTTGATTTTGAACGGTAATCTGTTTTATAGCGTTACAAAGTTTACTAAAAATATGAGTTTGCATCACCGCTCAAATTTAACTGGACCACATGTATTCATTAAAACTGAATTACAACTTATAAAACTAGTAGGAAATATTCGTTTAGATATAAACCTGTAAAGCTTTTCAATATTGTAGTGTTGAGTATTAGATAAAATAACAAATTTATAACAATGCGGTTTAATATTTATCATCGAATTAAAAAAAAAATCAAATCCTCATAAATATTACATTTTACTGTTCCCTGTTACTTCGTGATATCAATTCTCATGTTAAACCAATATGGCTATAACATAATACACATAAAATTGCATGTCAATATTATAAGCTATATAGGCCATACTGCATGTAATACACCCGCTAAATATCAGTAGAGCTTATTTTAAAACCATCACTCCTGATCAATTCTTCTAATAACTACTTTATTTTCTATATCACACAATTTCACCAAGGGCACATCCGTTTGGCAACAATACGTAAGTTATTTATTTACATTTTTTCTTAAGTGGGGATTCCTCTTCTTTTAAATTTTAGGGATGGCTGGTTTTTTTTTGACCTCACTATCTCTTTTTTTTACCTAAGTGTGCATCTCAAATTTCAGTTCGTGGATCGTACCTAGTGCCAAAGCAAGGGTTGAGCAAGAGTACAATTCAAAAATGTACATAAGTGATAATTTGATCATCTAGGTTCTCATGGTTGTAAAATATTTCACCCACAGCTAACCTGCAGAGCAAAGTCTTTAGCTTTTGATTGAAAATTAAATGTATTTATACATACTTGCCAGTCATAAATATACGATTTTCTTCCTCTATAAAAGGAATGACTTGAATTACTGAAACATATTTTTATAATTTTATCAAGAATTAGAAAAATTCGTTTAAAGAGTTAATTCAATAATGATTAAGTAATGTATAGATATAATAGTTCATTATATCAATTTAATATAATTAGTGTTGTGTGTGTCATTATTATTTATATAAAATACATAAGTCTTAGGTTTGTTGTGCCAGATACTAAAACAAAAATATCCAGGCAATTTCCTTTCTGAGCACGTTTTACCCAAACTAATAATAACCCTCATTAACAGAAGGTCCCAGAGTCATATGGCATTACATTCCATTTTTAGTTTTCCTTCTGCCTGGTTTCAACCGTTTATTTTTCTAACTACTTCCTAATTACTACACGTGGGGCGCCTTATTATTGTTTTCTCAAAAGTTTTGTACAGTAATGATAAATACCATTTGCTAATAAAATTTAATGAACGTTACTCCGAACAAGGGTTCTAAATTTAGTTTTACCACACTATGATGTTTTTACCATTTTTACATACGTTAATTGGTGGTTGAAAGTTGCGTTTTGGTGGCCATGCCAGCTGTCATCGTCATTTTGGGGACCGAGCTTTTACATCCTTAGGGCCGCAAAATCAACCGTTTGCCTATTTACTGAAAACGGCTGTTTATATTAAAAGAAACAAAACAATCAAGATGGCAACTAAAATAACTAAAACTAAAACTCTAAACCAAAGCATTCTTCATGTTTATACAGGCATTAAATACATAAGCTGTATCTATAGCATTGCAATAGACTTTTTTATGCCACCGCTGCCTTAATAAGGTATTAAGGGTAGGTTAATAATAATGTGGTGAAAAATAGCGTTCGTACCACGGACCGAAAAGGTTTTGCAGCTCTCGATCGTTTTAAGTACTCGACTTATTCTCGAACTTAAAATCTCGATCCTGCAAAACTTCCTTTTTGGCCCTAGGTACGAAATATAGCCTACTATTTTCCGAGGAAGTTACAATCTCTGGTATGCAATCAATTCTGCCTATGAAATGTTTTAAAATTCGTAAATTATAATTTTTTAGGTGCATTTAGACACTATGAATTATAAATAGGGTAAAGAATGGTGACTTAAAAATTAAAGTTTTATGACAAAAAATAGTTTAAAACATTATTGTTTAACCTAAAATATAAAAAAATACTCCTAGTTCAAAATTATGAGTCAAGTGAACAAACATCTGTTAGTATAGTTTGTAAGAGTTGTTTATACAAAATATGTCATTTTTTCAACATCGAGTTTCCTTAAATTTAGGATCTTTTTAAACTAAATTGCTGTTATAATTTTTTGTATAAAATTTTGTTACATAATCTTTGATAATCAATCGAACGTCTTGTAAATAAATTCGGCGGCTCCGTGGAGGTGCGATTTTTATGGTAAGTACGTAATTCAGACCAGACTTTCTTCTTCCTGACCCTCTTGTCCGTTCGTCAAAAACTTTCTTTTCGTACCAGACGTATTAAACGATAGTTCTGAAATTAAGTGATGTAACATTATATCTTCAAATATTATTTATTAACTGGTTATGCTTTTTATCATATTGATTAGGTTAACAGTATGCTATGAATAAATAAGAAACACGCAGCGAATAATATACTATTGATGATTGTAAAGTTTACCAGCATTTAAATAAACTCTAATTAAAGAATGAAAAGGTGACCACTCAGGGCAATATTTGGTAGCTTCGCAGCCATGAACGGCTATAATGGTTTTAAACTAATCTTATTATAACAAATTCATTTTTTACCAAATAATTTCTTATCCAACTAAAGTTTTGGTTGGACATTGAATAATAAGCGTTTTTCTTCACGAACAAAGATAAAATGTTATTATTTTACTGTACAAAACGATATAGATGTTTTATATTTTCTACCATATAAAGGCAAGGGTGTTAAAAATATAATTATTGTATATAATATGTAGGTGTGTTTTAGTTTCTTAAAACCTTATTCATATGTTTATAGGTTATTTCAATGACGTGTAGGAATAAAGTTAGTATAATCATTTTTAGACTCTCCTATATGTTAAGTAAAAAAAATATGATGTCTATAATTAGACCTGTTTTACATTTAGTTTCAGAATGTTAGTTGAACAATACAATGGACCACATTTTCATAAAGTTATTATTTGTATTGTATTGTATAAAAGGCTGTTTCATACATGCGAATACAAGTTTGCAATCTTTTATTTATGCATATTGAGTGAGTTTTACGGTGGCAATTTCCCGTGAGTGCGGCTCTCAATTTCAGTTCAATCAAAACCGACTTTTGATACATCGATGTGGTTCTTTCTAGGTATAGAGGAATTGTTTTTGAAAAAACAATGTTTTAAATATGAATTTATACAAATGTTTTTGAAAAAAAAATTACTGTTTCCTTATGTATCAACAAGTCTCTTTTAGTTGGGAGTTTTAATAATTCAGGAATAAATTTAAAACACCCATTGACGGCCGAAAATGGTAAATTATCCTATTGTAATTACAGAAGATACAGTAAATAAATATAATCTTTGGTTGATAGTGATTGCTGTAGATCAACTCTAAGATATTCCCCGGATATAAGTAATAAACATGACTCCCGAAAGGAAGACAGATCCTGCTGATATGATCATAAGAGATTTTCCCATGAAGGGAATAACCTATTACCGTAGATTTCATGGTAAGACCTGGACCCGGGACCTATTTACTTTTTTAGTTAAATGTACTCAGAGGCCAAAATCGCCATCTATTCAAATTCATATATATGTATATAAATGCATGGGTGTGTGTGTCTGTGTGTCATTAAAACCATGCATGAACATTTAGGGCAGGATTCAACAATGAGTTCACGAACCAGAATGATTGGGCATAATGATAAGGAGATCTTTAAATCTGTAAAAACATTCTTCTTTCAAGTTTTTACCCCAATGGCAAAAAAATGCCCAACATTCATTAAAATAATCATGGTGGACTCAAAAAAGATATGACTTTAAAAAATGTTTTATACATTACTGTGATGTTAGGGCTAGAGGTTACAGAAAAGGGTCCAAAAATCTGTAAATTTAAATTTGCTTTGTTATTATAAACTTATGTTATGTTAAATATAAACTGTTGTAGATTGCTTGTGAATGGGTATATTTTCGTCAAATCTATTTAATTCACACTAGAATGTTAAAATGTTAAAAATCCGTGTTTACGTCCTTAAAGCATGAAACCTAAGCACTCAATAAATAAATAAAATAAAATCAATTTATTCCTCAAAATATATACTATAAATACATACATCAGACTGTTCCCTCGAACTGACAACAAGCCCGTGCTTGTATATTATACAGGGTGTATATAAAGTCCCGCACAGGCTTAATATTTTCTAATCGATAACAGATAAATCAATGAGATTTGGTAAATCAATACAACACCTAAAATTCTATTTTTGAAGGAACTGTCAGTTTTCTGTCGTATCATGGGGACGTCCCGCAAAGAGTCAGAAGAAAATATGTACATAAAATTAAAGGCCTTTACTTAGCAGAGTATAATGCCACAAATTTGAACTGAAACGAACAACTGAGTCAAAAATTGCAGCATTTCTTTCAATGCTACCTCCTCACGGGGGCAGGCGCTAGGGATCGGAAGAAAATCGTAAACGTAAGCGTAGGTCGATATTAACATCAAATTAAAGATATTTTTTAGTAGATTACAATGCCACAAATTCAAGCTCAAAAGAACTGAGTAAAAATGTGCAGCCTTTCAAAGATTCAAAATTGCTGATTCGAGATATTTTTAACTTCTACTATTTTTGACTCGGTTGTCCGTTTGAGTTTAAATTTGCAGCATTGTATTCTGCTAATAAAGCCTTTAATTCTATGTGCATATCAACCTATGCTCTTATTTAATATTTCCTCTTGACTCCTTGCGAGACGTCCCCATGATACGACAGAAAACTGAAAGTTTCCTCAAAAAGTAGATTTTAAGGTGTTGTGTTTATGCATAAAATCTTATTGATTTATCTGTTGCCATTAAGAAAATATTAAGCCCGTGCGGAACTTTATATACACCCTGTATATTATTTTCCGTGCTCGGGAAAGAAATTATATGTAATGCTATGCGTAAAGAGTTCAATTCTTGGTCATCTAATTTGTACAATAAGAATTGTATTGTTATGAAGTGTTATGTTAAAGAATTAAGCTGACAAGTTTAAGGAAATATTTAAGTAGAATGTTATCACACAAATGGAAAAATGCTTAGTTGCAGGTTCATTGCGGCCGAGTTCTTCATTTTTTGCACGTGCAAGAGTTTCTTTTTGTTATTACATAGCTTATCAATAATTTGGCTAAAATATTAAGAAGGAGGCAATGAGGCAAGTAAAACAATATTATCAAACTATATATATACCCTATTCCGATAGAGGTTACATCAATCTTGTATAAATTATCATGTATTATGAGGCAAACTTTGGATGGAAACTAATCAAAACAGAACACTAAAGCACACTGTGTGCCATTTGTATACGCTTATATATACTAAGATATTGACTGAAGTTACTTGGCTCAAAGCTAATTATTGCTCGTAGCAAGTTGTTAATCTAAATTGTTGTACTATGAAATTGTTATTAAATCTTCAATTATTAAGGTATTTTAATACTTGTATAAACTTGCAATTCTTGAAGTATAATATTGATAGCTTGTTTTGGCGAATTTACCATATAGGAAATAATCAATTACCGTAGTTCTCATAGTAAGACCTGGACCCGAGACTGATTTACTTTTTCTTTTTCGTTTCCCCAGAGGCCAAATCACCATCCGTTCAAATTCATATGTATGTATGTGACCGTTAAAACGATTATTTGAGAAAAAATCTGTCGATTTTGATGGAATCTTGTAAACCTACGTTTATTTGAACGGGTTTGCGAACCAGCATACAGGTTTTGTGTTCAGGCCAGTATACCATGTCATGGAAACGGGGTTTTATGGGTTAAAAATAGGGGTTTCTAATTTTTGACCCTCAAAACATAGAATCCCCAAAATTCTCTCTAACCTTACTGTAGAGATGAAAATTTGTATTTTCAATTGTTTTTGTATAGTTATTTGTTAAGTATTTTTGTATAACTATTGTATACCTACGGAGAAAATTTAAAAATTTTTAATTGAAATTCCCATGTTATTCTTAAGTGAGTAAGTAAATTGTTGTAGTGTAATTGTTTATAGATATATTATGATCAAACTTGGCAAATTTATTTTTTCTACATCTATTAGCATTTTATTAAAAGAAAACACACTTGATTACCGCTTCTGTAGCTGCAAACCTAAGTCTTCGTTCTTCTAATGTTATTTGAAAAGGGAATCAATCTGGCATGTTTAATGAATTGTTTAGGCGGAAATACAATCAGGCAAATAGAAATTCACTTTGTCAGTAGGATTGAATTAATGAATGAATGAATAAAGTGCTTTATTTTAAAATAAACATTCCCTCATAAACATAATAAAACACTTAATAAACAATGGTCTACGACCGTCTGTTTGGTTGACACACCTGGAAAACACATTTATGAAAATGAAGTTGAAACAAAATACACTTAATAACATACACAAATGTACATACAATTTTACATCCATTTTTAAACTAAACTTAAAAAAACCTTTTTCATAATATTGCTTACATAACTTGTATTATTTTACTTTTAAAATTATTAGGTTTTAAAAGGTTTACGCATTAATGAAATCTATAAAAATCTATCTATCTAAAAAAATACCCCCCTGCAGCAATCCTACTGACAATAGATTTTATTGTCAGTAGGATTGCTGCAGGGGGGTATTTTTAGCCATACAAGTAAATATTATCCATACATTATTCATTCTTGTATGTATACGAAAAACATTGCCTTAGTTTGTCGTCGGGCCAATTTTGCAATTTGATTTTAAGATGTCTATTTGGCGTACAACATCGACTGCGTGGTTTCCTCTATTAAGCCATAAGTTTTATATTTTCCTCTTTTTAACATATATTTCCAATGCTCCATTAAGAACCAGTGTATTTCCAGAAATGTGGACGTTTACCTAAGTCCGTCCCTAGGATAAGATCGCATCCCTGACATGTCGATAAGACTACGAGCAAATAAGCATTCTTTCTGCACTTCTAAAGCCCTTAAACAAATAGTTTACTCTCGAATTTCCCCTCAGATAACAACATTCTTAACCCTTTTTAAGGATTGGGAAAGTCCCTTAGCACTTAAAACACCTCTATTAAGATCACTGATGACATTCGTTTGGCTAAGGATCGTATTTAATGCGCTTTTCTGATCTTGTTCGACTTTTGTAAACCCTTTGAAACAGTAAATCATGTTATTCTACTATTTATACTAAAAATATGAAATTTTCAGATGGATCAATTTCTTAGATGAGATCTTGCCTTCTGTCCGGTAATCACTATGTGTGTAATGACAAATCAACTTACGACTGGAAATCCTTTTGTGTAAAATTGTTAATACTTTTTAAACAATGAGTTTAATTGAAAGAAAATAACATCAGATCCTAAATATACCTCAAATGAACATATTTTTATGTATTCGTTCATTCTTGTTTCTTGAACTATCTTTTGAAACGAAGTACTGTATAAAGAAGCATAATTTTAACAACCGTATAGTCGGTAAACATTTGTATAATTAATTTGCAGATGACAGTTCCTATTTATACTCTATACAGTTACTTATCAGCACTGATTCTGTTTAAGAGATATACACAGAGTATATATGTACAATAGCGTAACATCAGAACTATCCATGTTAACAGTCCCTTGAGGCGATGACTTAGAGTTGACAGCTACGTTTACTGTCGACACAAATATTCTCTTTTACTACTTGTAGACAAAGCATTTTGTCGTAAGCTCAATATAATGACAGTGTGATTTAAATATATTTAAAGCAATAATAACGTTTGAAAAATACAAAGCCTAAAACATTGTTATATAGAAAGGTCTTTAATAACTATTAAATTAATAATTAGGTATATGTAAAGAACAATTAAAACTATTTATATAAACGTATATAAGATGAAAATGTCTTTCATGACGATTTGATTTCCGATTTGCACGTTGCATACTACAGTACATGAATTAAGTTAATGAACAGTTTCTAGCAAATCCCTCGTTTGTTTGATATTTGTAATAATTTAAACATTGAAAATCCAATTACAGAGATCAGTGGTAAAAAATATTACTGTCCAACGCTACTTTTAGACCAACACATTACTATGCGAACCGTAATAGTTTCACAATTAAAATAAATATAAATTTTGTTAAACATTACAAAAACCACGTCACCGCACGGAGAAACAACAAGCCAAAAAGATCAAATGCGGCACCCCTCTTGTTACAAAATGGCCTTTCATTAAAGGTGTAATAGAAAGATCATGAGTTGCTGAGAAGGTAGAAGAAAGTCACGAAAACCAATCTCAAAACTTAAATTACCACAGAACACGAGATAGCGGCTGCTTTTACCATATATAAGTAATATTTTACTTTTTGTAATAAACATTTTTGAGTTTTAGCCATGTAAATGTAATCTGAAAACTGTGTACTTTTAGCTAATCAACCTAAACAAGTTCCTGGGATCTGTTCGGCTTTAAAATATGATATTACATTATGTCACGATCTATGGCATATAGTGTTTACTGTCTATGAACAATGATTTTTATTTTAATATATTTCAATAATTGTCCTTATTAAAGTTATGTGGTCAGAGTATTACTTCCACAGAAATAACTAAGAATTCCAAATTGTTACAACAATTCATTGCCAAACGTGAAAATTAACTACAACAAATCAAACACACGTTTGGTTATATTTGTTACTGCTTCGGTTCGGTTGGTTTAAGTTGTACCGTAATACATATCGTATTCTCACAAAGTCTAACAATGCACGTTTGTTGAATGTGACAAGCAAGTGATTGTGTGTGACAGACTGTAAATACAGTCAGTCTTCTGATGTAGAGTTTACTTCAAAGTCATAGGGGAGTGTATCTTTTACTTTTTATACGTAGCTTGATAATATATGATGGCTTCAATTGAGTTTTATAGGTGAGATTTGGAGCAAAGACACAGTAAATATCAGAATATTTGTGATTCACTTAATGGGATCAACTGCTTACTGCCATTGACAACTTAGAGTAACAGAGTAACATTTAATTACACCGTTACATCGTATAACAACCGCACAGTTAAGCTTCCCCCCGACGGTTTTTGTAAAGTTGTATCCTAGGATAGATGGTCAATTACAGAACAATGAAATAGTATATAGTTAGAGGAGGAAGTCCGATAACTATAAATACATTCTCATCACCCAAGAGAACTACCCTTATTATTTTCATCCTACGCATTAGGACAGACAGCTTAAGGTAGGCTCATAGCTGCAAGGTCACGATATTATCACATGGCTAGATGTTGATTTAGGGGATTTGATCCTTGGCCCCTGGGGCAGGGTTTCTGGACTATGGAGTAACCATGTTCCAAAACATAAATTCCTCAGAACAGTAAAGGAGCAGTAATATAGGCGTAAAGGGCTCGGTCCATTATGGCCGGTATATTACGTCACAAGATTATCCTTATTCTGCTGTCATGAGACCAATGACTTTGTGTAAGGAGTTAGGATTTTTATTATCTAAAAATTTTCAAGCATTGGGATTTCAATGTTTTATACAAGCCTGAGATCCTTACCCATACATGGATACCATGGGTGTTGAAATTATAATAGTAAAAATTAATAATTTGATACTACCCCTATTTCAATCTTATTTTGTTATCAAGGCCTTATGATAATTCCTCAAAGGCCTTAACGACACAACGAAAAGGAACTATAATAATAAATTTTTAGTTACTGTATGGAGAACAAGTTTTTAATTCAGCTATTGTAAATTATTTGGAGCTCGGAAAGTTAAATAAGCAAAATAAAATAACTCAGGTGGTACAGTTAGAAAATATAGCCAATAGTGTTACGGTTGGCTTATTTTCAGTATTCCCGTTCATCAGTGAAAATTTAAGTGAATATCTGAAAACGCAACCACAATATGGTTAAACTAATGTTTAAACTTTAGTAGGATGTGTTAAGTCTGTTCCATGATAATATATTTTCCAAGTGAAAAAGACTTTTTAGTAAATATATAATGTATGTATACATTTAACAGTTTGTGTTTGAAACAGTAGGAATATCACCTAGTTTTCCTGACACTCACAGGAAATGACCGCTGTACAAATCATAAAATTTTTATAAATAACAGATTAAAAGCAAACTTGTATACTAATGGATGCAACCGAATTTAATACAATGCAATTGATATCATGACTTCAAAGGTTAATTGCAATATAAAACTGAGAAGATGAACATAATAAAAAATAGTCTAGTAACAGTTATAAAAATCTTGTGGACCTCCTACGTAACAGACCTCCTACAGGCCTAACAGGCCTCCTACGTAATAGTTCAACGTCTAGCATTGCTCTTGTAATCTAACAATATCTAAACGTATACCGCATTACTACACGTCATCCATACACTCTGTTAAACGTTTAAGTAAACTTTAGACAAAGTATGAACACCTTAAAACATAATGTGCCGCATTAAACCCCTCTCGTTGATATCCATACACGAAAGGAATGAAATAACATAAATCTATTACAATAATAACAGTAAAAAGTTAACATTTGAACATCTTTTGTGAAAGAAAATACTATAATGCTTTGGTTGGTAACATTTGTTTTAAATAAATCAATGTCCTGTAATTACCAATGATAATTAAAAAAACCAACCTAGTAAAAACAAATAGTTCTGCCTAAAAAAACACTTTAGAACAATTTATTGAAAAATCATGTTATGCTGGTATTTATTTTCAATAATAAACACTTATCATATTAAGTTATTATAAACAAATATTAATCCATAACTGTTATAAAAGGATCGATTTTGATTAATGTATAGTCCTTATAAATATTAAAATGGTCAGCAAGGCGACCAAAGAACACCCAGAGTGAAAACAGCTGTTCACTTATTCATAGGAGCGTCCAAGCTCTACTCGGATCTGTGGGGGGATTTCCGGAAGATGTTCATAGTGTTAAAAACAAATAAGTTTACAAGCAGACTAAGTGGCCTATTGACTATTATTATTCATCGAATACATTTGGTTGATAATTGAACTGAGTATGGTTAGATTTCTGATATACTTTGTATAATAAAACAACTAAATACAACAAATTACAAAGTAGAACTTTATGAGGAAAGATCCACTGTAGAACATTGTTCCAATGATATTCTAATCCAATCACTAACAATGTTGTTAATGTTGTATAAGTTGGCAATATTTTAAAACTTTTATGTAAAATTTACAGAAATTCTATTGTAATTTAAAACAGTTATTTGTCTAGCTAGGGGGCGAAGTGGCACTTTACTGCACACGAGAGAAATGTTTACGCATGAGCAGTAGGCGAGTGTGGAGAGTTTCCCGAGTGCAGCAAAGGCAGTTTGCACTCGTGTTACACATTGTATTTTTCATACACTTACTATAAATCATATAAATATTTAGTCTTTCAAACACTGTACAACACGTTTTTAGGTTAGGTTAAATCCAAACATTGAACGAAATGGAGGCGCTGCACCAGCTTATCGTAGTCGTAATATCTTTTAAGTGTTGTCAACCTATTTTCAAGCGTACACGGATTACGTGCATAATAAAAGCACCCTGTTTTGTGTTGTTTGGTTGGAATACTGGCAAGGAAGCCCACTTTGTCGGATGACTGTAGGAAAATAAATGCATTTATATAGAAAGTCAAATTATCTTGTAAAATAGTTTTAATGTTATAATATACAAGAATTTTCATTCTTTATAGACTATTCTTAGTCGAGATAATACACTAGAGGAAGGATTCAATGCCAAAGCAAAGGACCATTATATGGTCATATGGTCACTTAGGATGGACCTTTGACGTATAGGATCCTCTTATAAAAGTCAGTAGTTAAGGTGCGAACCGTGTCCTACAATGAATATAAATACATATACTTATTTATACAATAATACTTGTAAAAACTGATTTCAAAGAAATGTACTTCCTTGTGTATAGTTCCTATAGTTTTCTAAATAGATAAAGAAAAACTCGTGTGTATTTAACTTATTTTACTTAGCTGTCCTTCAAATTTGCACCTAATATGTTATGACCTCATTTCTAATAAGTTATTCAACACGATGAAAATAATAAGATAAAAATAATCACTATAAAAACTGTTAATTGTCATTCTAGGTGATTGTCTGTATTAGATTTCTCTCAGTAAAAAAGATAAAGTTCAGATTTAATGCAAATGGTTTAGAAAGAACTGACAAAATGTAAACTAAGAAATATAAACAGATTATAACAATTGTGATTAGTTCAACAAGTGATCTTTACATATAGAGTTGTTGCCCTCTGGGGACATCAAAATGAAAAAAGTAAATCGGTCCTGGGCCTAGATCTTACCGTGCCCCGTACGGTAATAGCTACTTCCTCTTAAGTATTTAGTTTTAAACTGAAAATATGTTTTGTAAATTCAATTTTTTTTGCGTAGTTTCTTCAAATAATTTTACTCTGGGAAATAACAACAGTTTTAATATGATTTTCAAACTGTCAATATTCATAAAATAAATATGATGTATCCTCAATCACAACATCCACACCACAAAGAGAACGGACGAATTACTTAGCTTTCATTTCAATTTTGCTGTAATTGCACTCTCTTTGTAAAGCTATATATATGATTTGAAGAATAACTTACATTCATAGTTATAACTACTAGAAGAATTCATCGAAAAGAAAACAAAACATTCTGTCGTGATGTTAAGTGGTCTTATTTTTTGTATTATGATGCCATTCCAGAAGTTGCCCTAAAACTGCTTTCTTACATAGGTTCTGTGTTACCAGTATCTACAGTTAGTTGTTTATATTTTTATGCTTCAATAGTGCACAAGACAATACTTGGCACACACTTGCCCATTCACTTTGGCTGCACTCTCTCTTCTTAAAGCATGGAACTTTTTGATGAGATAAAAAATCTTACTACCCAACTTATGTTTCTAGTTGAAAAAGCTGTAAAGACTCCTTGATTTCTTATGATTTACGTTCTTGATTCATAACGTTTACGGTGGGAAATTTCAGAGCCACTGTGGTGGAGAAAATGGATTTCTGACATAAAAATAGGTCTATATACTTGTAAATAGGGGAATATGAGCTATAATCATGCCAAATTTAAGCCCAATCCAATCAGTGGTCAATATGTGAATGAACCCCCAAACCAACACACAAACATTAAGCTTTCAAATTTAAGTTTTTTGTATCTTAATTATTATAATAAGCAAATAAAATCATTAGTATTGGGAATTTCTATAATAAATAAAACTAGCTGCGTTCATATATATATATATCTTTTCATAAGTTAATCGTTTCATTAAATTATCTTTTTATCGTACCTTCTGTAGAAGTAGGCTATGGTACTTATTAAAACGTTAGGTGTGCACCAATGGATTCTTACATTGAACAAGCTATTGTTAAGATCACAATAGAGAACAGAGCATTGTAATTTCGTTTCAATTGGATTTTGATTTGCACTCTCTGCCTCTTAGTTTAATTTGAGACTAAACACCAAAGTAGAAGATAATATCTTATTATGAGGTAATTTTGCTCACTGCATTCAGCAATGAATCGATACTTACAGCTGAATTTGTATAGCTAGACACAGTTAAGATAAGTGGGCTATCTTTGACAATGAATTTCTTTGCCTGTAATGTGATCATGTGTGCATACTTCATACAAAACAAAGAGACTGGCATAACACTGCAGTTACATAGGGGGGTGTACGTATTTAATAGCGGTTTTTTCTTGTTATAACATTGGTCACTTCCTCTTCTGAGGACGGGATCACATGTCATATCCCGAAATGTCAAGACACTTGTTAATTAATTCTTGACGAAGAATTAGCGCAATAATCTCAAAACTGACTTATAACATTTTATTTAAAAAATGTTTGTGTGAACCCAAATTGAACTCATAGCTGACTACCCCTTGTTCCGTCACCCAAAGTTGGAATAAGTTTGTTGAACATTTCAGTAAGTAAATAAAGAGGTTGTAGAATATGGTGGGAAATTTGGTATCCTTATATTTCATTTAAATATATAATTACGTTTGATATCGTAAATTGTGTGAAAAGCAATTATTACTTACGGATACTAAATATCATCAAGAGTAAAATTTCAAAGTTCCAAGTAAAAAAAAATAGAAACTTCTCATCTTTAAACGATGGCTAACCATCCTAAAACAGTGCTTTTAAGAGAAAAGGGTTTGTACCTTATGGTTAGTTTCAATGTAAAAAGATAAAGTATGTAAAGTGAAATTTTGCAAACAAATATATATTTAATTTAATATTATATTCTATTGGACACTTGTTGTCAACGTTATTGTGTTTTCACAAATGAACAAACACATAAACTACTCACAGTTTATATATCTTTTCATATCATTTTTTGGATTTTTTTTCTAATTCCCCTAGCTATTTTATGTTCCTTGAGTTTAAAACAATTGAAAGCAATTATCTCATGTCAAGTTTTCACATTTAAGCTTCTTTCACGAGCGAATAGAACAACATATTGGGTATGTCTCTGATATTGATTAAAGCTAAACACAATTATCCTAGTAACTTTTCTCATACCCAAACCGTCATGTATAATTTCAACACTGTTAGGTGTTAATGGTACAAATAGTGAATAATACAGCCTGTGAATAATAGAAATACCTTCTCGACAGCAAATCTGCATTTTCCTTATTGGATTTTCATTAAAACATAAACTGACGGCAATCAGGTCTAGTATCATGTGGTTTCTGCATTAGAGAAACTTATAGAGCTCGTTTTTAGTGAAACATTAATAGCTTAGTATGAAATAAATACATCTTTAATTCGATCAAAACATATCAATAAACAAGCTAACTGAAACTGTTTACTTATTCACCATAAAAATAACATCGGAATTTTAAATTACAGTTTCTTGGAATTTGTTCGTAGTCTGTGAGCGTACAACAACGCTTCAATAAACTAAATTATTCGTCGTTTAAGCTCTACAAAATGGTTTAGAATGTAATCTCAAAGCGTTATGCTTTGACAGTCACATATGAAAAAAAACAACACAATTCTTACCCCATAAAAACTTCTATTGCATAATGTTACAATTTTGAACCCATAAAACCCATCTTAAGCCTCTGTTCCTATACAGTAGTTTGATCATGATGGTTTGCAAACTCGTTGGAATAAAATGTAGGTTAATAGGTACGTTTTAACGAAACCACAAACAGACAAATATATAAATATAAACATTAATATATACAGGTTGTTCATTTGAAAACTTTCCATATCTGTTCTGTGCAAAGGTAAGGCTTTTAACACTTTGTTTTCATTTCCCCCTAATTGAGCTAAAATGAGTTAAATTAATCACAGTATTTTCTCACCAGGTATTTTGACTAAAGGTCGATTCACGCACATCAGTAACGGCACGTCACAGTTCTGCCACTTCAGGCACGTCACAGTTAACAAAAATATTCTTTAATGGATTTTCTATTGCGCTATCTACACTCATCCGTTGCAGTTTCGTCAGTCGCTCTGTCGGCGTCAGTCAGTCAATTTCAGATTTGTTCCACCGATATTTTTGGATTTTTCAAATGCCTGAAGGCCCTGTTTAAGGCTAGAAAATAGTGTGTTGTTATTTAAATGATTGTGTTTATATTTTGAGTACTGTTTGGAACAATCAACAAGATGTACGATGAATATTTAACAGAATATTAGGGTTTCAATATAAAATCTTTGACTGTGAAATCAATCACCTTTTAAATAAAATAATATTTGACTAGTATGCATAAAGACACTGACTGGCATAAGAAGTAAATCTGCAGTCTAGTGATAAGAATGATTGCGTAGAGACTGGAGGATTCTCGACTTGATCTCAAGAGAGGGTTAAAACTTATAAGGGACAAACTTTGGTCGCTATCTTATTGATTCTATTTCCTTTTTGTATTGTTTCCGAATTCTTATTCAATGCATGCGATGATAAAAGATAACAGGTATGTTAAAATGGAACAAATTATGAACTAAAATCTAATCACAAGTAATAAAAGAATAAACCAGTTTTTAAAATTAGTGACCACTTACAATTGTTTAACCATATTCATATTATTAGATAAAATAAATTATTTATGACAATTACATGAGAAATCAATTAAATAAAATATTTATCCTTGTATTAATATAATTTGACAAAGTCATACCAAGGTAAAATATGATAATTTACTGTTTACCGTTAAAATGGCATTGACCTTTATTGTATTTATACTGAACCTTTTACCAATAAAGCTATTACATATTACACATAAAATTAGATGTCAATATTGATAAGCAATATAAAGCATATAAAACGTCCATAAAATGTCAGTGGATCTCCTTAAACTGCCTCTCCTGATAAAATCACCAAGAGAGCATACGTTTGGAATATTATAACATCTCCCTCATTTATTTATATATACTTACTTAGTATGGTTTTTTATTCTGTTTTCATTATAGGGATGATTGGTCCATGTTTGACGTTGAATTTATATCTTGCATGTGAACCTTAAATATTTATATTGCATGAATGTATTTTATTTATTCCTTAACATGTTCTGCACTACGTAAATCATGTCCCCACCTTTTTTTGAACACCCTGTATATTAAGTTAATAGGCCTACATATTAACAATTATTAAAACGCGTTTTTATAGATAAAGTATAAGAAATTATCAAATGATGTGATTAATTAGTTAATTATATCCCTTAAACGTACACATTAATTGATTGACTCATTGTTACGCATATTCATAAAGATTGCTAAATATTTTTGTACCAGATACTATAACACGGATATAATGTAATGCAAATGTATTCTTATTCTAAATAGTTCTAAACGTATCCAACATTAATGCCAGACAGGCAATACATATAAGGCATTACAGGCAATTCTTCTTCTGAGCACGTTCCACCCAAACTAATAACAACCCTCATAAACAGAAGGACCCAGAGTCATATGGCATTACATTTCATGTTTAGCCTTGCTGCTGGCTACCTTGAACTTTACTTTATTCCCTAACTCATTCTTAATCAGCTGTAAATAACTTTTTACTTTTTTGGTAAAATGTATTAAAAAATTAAAGGTGATATTCAAGATAAAATGTGCATATATCAATATGTTCATATCACTTAGGTCGTAGTAAATATGTTAAGACACAAATTCACCCTTACCTTACTTCAGCCTTCACTTTACATGCTAATTTCAACGTTCTGTTTTCAAATACATAATGGAATCGGTAAATTTATTTACAAAAAAGTGAAAGAGTAGTATTAAGCTTTACAGCTCTGCAAAATATTCAAATCTTCTCTCAGAATAGTATTTCATAAGTATCAGATTTAATCGTAGATAACAAGTACAGTAATCAATATAAGATAGTTTTATTGAATTAACAATGAAAAGATGACATTAGCAAAACTTATGAGGGCCAGATATATTTTACCGTTTTCTGTGAACCACCAAATGAGTTGACCACAGATAAAGTATTAAATGACTCCTTAGTAGCATATGACTTAGGTATAAATGTAACAAGACATTTATTTTATTATAACTATGTATTGTCTTGCTGAATTAATTACTTTTCGGCAAACGTTAATATACGTTTTTTATAGTAGTTTACGCAACGATTGCGTAAAGTTAGTGTTAAAGACACGAGTAGAAAATTTAAGGTACGAGCCTTGCCGAGTGCCTTAAAAACTACTACGAGTGTCGTTAACACTATTTACGCGAGTTGCGTACACTACTTTACCTACGACGGTGTTTTAATTACTAAAAATCACTACTCATAACTTTTAAGAGAGGTTTAAGTACCGATGGTACCACGTATCGGTGACACCAGGAAGAAGTTGTCGCTCCAAGCAAAACAGTCTACCACCCCGCGACTGTCGCTCGCGCCAGTCCCTCCAAGCAAAACATTCCTTAATATACCTGTCTACACAACTGATTCACAAGTAACCTCAACTATCAGAAGGGTGGGCGCATTATTTCTGCCTACTTCTGATTGGTCCTCCTTCTAATCTGATTCTACGCCTGATTATGCGACCTTATGCTTTGATTCCACTCAGCCCTACGTTCTATGTTTGCAGATTGTTTTTAATATCTGTCTACTTTATCTCATATGTATTATATTATCTATTAATTGGTAATCCTCTTTTTTCTTTAGTTAATCTTTTGTAAGATGGAATGCAGTTTGTTATAAAAACACTGTGAATGTACTTTTCTTTTAATATGACTCTAGAATATCTTATACATCAATGGTAAAAAAAATCTTCATTTTGGTACAGAGGATCCTGTATTTAAGAGCAAATAGGCTCCTTTTATCTGAGAGTATTGTTACAAACCTAAAGGCTGTTAAATATTGCCGAAACTTGAGGTGTAGTGAATATTAATGGTTCTATAGTCGTTCTAAAAGACATTAAATGAGATAAATAAAATATAACTTAATAAGGTGGTTACGATAAGTTATTTAACTATATTATTAGAGCCATATTTTGTGACAGTAATAGGTGTAGAGAGTCATCAAATTATATCTAAAAGAACAAATGCTTTATTGAAGTATGTCAATTTTCCCATTTTCCCATCGTTAAAACTTAACTTTATCATACTTCCGAAGCAAGTATGAATATTTGGTATGAGGTATAAATAATTAAAAAACTCATAGTTTAGCAAATACAATGTGATGTTCTTTAAATTATAAGTTTAAACAGGCTAACTACAATTCCATTGGAGCTCATTGGAGTTTGCCTACCATACCTCCTCTGACAAAGTTTTGTGATCAGTCTTGATGATGACCGTTGTGTTATCCTTACACCTAAATCCTGCTTTCCTGATTATTGTTCTGAACACTTCAGGCTCCATTATGATATTTGTATTTCATTACTTAATTACTTTACATTGCTTAAATTACATAACTTATACTATACCATTCTTATAGGATTACTTCCGAAAACAACCCACTTATGTATACCATCTATAATATCCTTGACCGGATTTAACACAAATACCAGTCCAGACTATTGTAGTAACCGATCACAAAGCTCCGGTGTAGTTTGTGTAGTTTGAACACAAAGCTGTCTTTAGTAGTATTAGGATTTAGTTGAAGCTTGAGCTTAACCCTGTTACAATAATCAAATCTATCTTTAGACTTGAGCTGTGTTAAGACTCAAAATCTATTTCCTAAGTTTTACTTATAATATTTCCCGAAACTCATACCACGATATGATAATGTGTTAAATAAATTAAGATTGTGGTAAATATTAGGAAAAATCACACATACTTTTTAACTTTTTTTGGGTGTAGATAAAAGGTTTATGTTTAAGAATACAGGTACATCTTTATTTGCTCATAACCAAATCTGCAAATGCTGGAAAACTGTAAAGGAACGTAAAATTTATTTCAGAATAATAACACAGTCCTACAGGTATAATATTGTACCTAAAATATATTTGTGTGATTTTGACTGGTGTTTTATACCGTTTGCTTTTTTGTGCCAGTTGAAATTTATTTTTAAACACTAACACTTCAACTGTTGTTAGTAAGTCCTGATTTATCAGGGATTAAGATACACAGGTATACTATGATACAATATAAATAGGAAAACTAGAAATAATAAAAAATCTACAAGTCTATACAATTTTATATGTGGTTTTAAAGAAAACAGTGAGGAAATAATTAGGGTTTGCCTCAAACACTGTCGTTTGCCCAGAGTCTAAAACGGGAAGAATAAACGGTCGTTTGTTTAACGAGATAAGAGGCTTAACGTTTTGCAGCTTTAGAGCGTGATCCATATTATTAATATTATTAAACTAAATTATTCTAAAAACATCTTTTGGATTTCATATGCGAAAACCAGCCCCAAAGCATTTACATTTATATATTACATTTACTGTGACGGTATGAAAATTAAATTTTATCTTTAGTGGAGATTGATTTTGGGAATCGTGTTGGTGCTAAGACTGTTTGTTTTATATAGTTACCATAAAAAAAATTGTTTTTTAGGATTAATAATGAAGATATATTCCCAGTAGAGATATATTAAAATCGTTTTATGTCGGGGGAAAAAGTTTAGACACTCGAGTTTGGAGCTCTACAGAAAAGTAACCAAACTGACTTAGAAAAATACGCAGTTTATAAAAACTTTTGTTGTTTTATTCTACGTATTCCTATGAAAACAACAAATTTTTAGCTCGTTTAGGAAATTGTTTATGACAGTCGGAAGACAAAAACTCCCTGTTTTTAGAGTATCAAAAACCATCTCATGACTTTGAAAATTCGTACAATGTAAACTAAACGTCAGAACTTCATCAAACTTTTATACAATATAGACACATATATAATGAATTAATTTGTGTAGTTTCAAATTTTTTGCTTTACTTAAAAAAGTTTTTGTTGTTACTTTCTGAAATAGTTTAGTATTCTTTAACAATTGCCTAATCATAACCTATACGATTTAGACATAACTAGCCGGTCTAACACTGAATTTAACCTGACTAACAAACGCACTATGTTCAACGTACCTTGGCATAACGTAGACTGAGACTTCCTCGTCGTTCGTCTCCTCTGTGGGGTTGGACTTTGTACCATTTGTACTTTGACCTTGGTCCTATTGTATTTATTTAACTTAAACTGGCTTCTTGATATTGTAATAATGAAACTAAAATATTCTTCACTTTATAACAATTCCCTCCCTACTTATAAAAATAAAACATTCACTCTAAATAAAAACTCTTCTTAGGGAGGGAGACTCTCTTCTTATGCTCTACAGGTTCAGTTTATCAGGCGGTTTTATTGTTCGGTTTGAACGCCTGATACATGAGTCTGGACTCTTCAAGTTTACTCTTTCTGGAGACTTGATTATTCCTGGTGATTCTTGAGAGTCTTGATTTTGTGGTAATGATGGTCTTGTCCGGGATTTACTTGGGCTTTTTGTTGGGGTTTGCCTAGGAGAATATTCAATTGCCGGTGCTGCAATTTCTTCTGTCCTTGTGTTTTCATCTGGTCTAGGTAACGTTTGTTCTTCTTCATCTTCATGTGATGGATTCAACTTAAGGTGGTCTGCATGTATGAATCTTGTTTTACCTTCCACATTAACTAGATAGGTTACTGGACTGACAACCTTGAAAATGACACCAATTCCACTTAACATCTTTATTTAAAAGCTGGTACAATGGATACAATATACTAGAGAGATTTGGCAAAAATTTTCCATAATAGTTAACTAACCCCAGGAATGAGCGAAGCTGTGACACATTTTCTGGTTTGGGTGCCTTTACAATAGCTTCCGTAAGTACCTTAGAAGGATGAATACCCGCTTCATCCAACTCATGCCCTAGGAAAGTGATCCTAGTCTTGAAAAACTCACTCTTTTCGTTATTAATTTTAACTCCATACTCCATAAGTCTGCGGAGGACCGCCTCTAGATGTAAAAACATTTCTTCATTGCTAGCAGCCGTTATCAGTATATCATCTAAATAACAATATGTGTTCTTTAGTCCACAAAGAATTTTGTCCATAACAGATTGAAACAAGGGTCCTGCACTTGAGATTCCATAAGGAAGTCTGAGATATCTGTACAACCCTTTATGAGTATTTATGGTAAGCAACTCCTGTGAAGCTGAATTTACTTTGCACTGTAAGTATGCATTTGCCAAGTCCAATTTACAAAATACTTTGGCTCCTACTATTTTGTTAAAAATTTCATCAGGCAGGGGCAAAGGATAATGATCAGTCCTTACACAAGGATTTAGCGTTATTTTGTAGTTCCCACATAGCCTAACTGTACCATTAACCTTTCGAACCACCACCAAAGGCGTGGCCCACTCAGACTGAGTCACAGGTTTTATTATTCCATTATCTTCTAATTTCTTGAGCTCTACTTCTACTGCAGGCCTTAATGCAAACGGGACGTTGTGTGGCTTACAGAATACCGGTCTGGCATTTTCTTTTAACACCAAATTAACTTCTACATCTTTTATCTCCCCAAACTTGCCATCAAAAACATCATTATACTTGGCCCTCAGATCTGTTATCCTATTATGAATTGGAACAGTCTTACCAATTGCCAGCAGCGAGGAACTTTCTCCCCCGTTGATCCGAGACCAATCCAATTTGATTTCCTGAAGCCAATTCCTCCCCATCAATATTGGTTGATTTGGGTCCTTGTTTTTGACAACAACGAGCGGCAACACCTTCGATTGTCCGTCATCGGTGGATACTGTAGCCTGAAACTCACCAATTGTTGGTATTTTGTCTCCAGTATACGTTTTCAAACTAATGGATGAACGCTTTAATGCTGGGACTACATGCTGCAATTTATCATAATAAATTTTCTCCGGGCAGACACTAACTACTGCTCCAGTATCAACAGTCATGTTCAATGGTACATTATTTACAAACAGTTTTGCTATAAAATTCTTTGTTCCAGAACTATTAGCATAGGCTATGGTATTTACCGTTAAATCACTCAAATACAACTCCTCTCCATCAACAGAATCATCCTCATCACTACAGTTTGTGTGATTGAGGTTATCTTCGTCACAATAGCTAACCCTAGATTTAGGCTTAAACTTAAAAGAAGACCTTTTATATTTACTCTGTTGGCAAGCAGCCGCTAAATGACCTTTTCGCTTACACAAATTACATACGTACTTCTTGTACGGACAACTCCAAGCATCATGCTCCTTCTGACACCTGTAACACACTTTAGGCCTAGCATCATGGCCTGTACTTTTAGGCCTAACCTTTGGTGCGGAACTTTTGTTTCTAACAAAGTTTACCTCAACAGCACTGTTTTTATGTAAATATTTGACATTGTTCTCCGCATCTTCCATGACTAATGCAGTAGATAGGGCATTTTCAAAAGTTAAACTATCCCCCTCTGCTAATAACTTACTCTGGATCTGAACTGATTTCAACCCACACAAAAATCTGCCACGGAGAGCCTCATCTAAAAACCTGTCAAAATTACATTTTGAGGCTAGCTTTTTAAGTTGAACCCCATATTCAGAGATTGTTTCACTATCTAACTGGTTTCTCTTATTAAAAAGGAAACGTTCATATGTAATATTCCTTTTCGGAGCAAAATGAGCTTGAAGAGCTTCCAAAGCTTCCTTAAAAGCTACATCTTTAGGCAACTGAGGGACCAAGAGATTTTTCAAAGTGGCATACATTTTAGGCCCCATAAACGAGATAAAATATTTCTTTTTATCTTCATCCTTAACTGAATTTACTAAAAAGAAGTTTTCTAGCCTTTCAGAGAAATTTTCAAAAGATTCCTGCTCTGGATCAAACTCTGACAACTTACCGATGATGCTCTTGGCCATAGTACAAGTCCTAGGCCTACACTAAAAATCATTTAAATCAAAACATACTTCAATAATCTTCTATGGCAATACTTTTCTTGTATATTAAAACACTTTTATTCACTTTAAATAGCTTCAAACGTTTAAAAATCAGTTTTAAGCACATTTAAGCAAAACTTTGCAATATCTGACAAGAAAGTTTGCACACGACACCGTGATGACTAATCCAACCCGTGCAACGTGCTTTCAGTGAGTCAACCAGTGTCTACTTACAGAAATCTCTCTGTACCTGTTACTTTTGGAACAGTTCCAAAACTTATTACTTCTTGGTAACTGCTTACCGACCTGGTGTAACTGGAACTGGAAATGCTTGCAAGGCAATACTGGACCTGTTATCTTGGAGCTGTTCCTGTTATTGGACCTGCCTTCTTCAATCCGTTCCCAAGTACACCCACTCCTTTCTTCACTGTTCTCACCCGTTGCTTCTGGATTTAGCTGATTGTTAATTGCTCGTTTGCCGTTCCTTGTTAAAATGAATATTCCTTCTCTCTTTCACCAACAAAAAGGAGACACTTGACGCAAAAATATACTTTTAAAAGCGCGCACAAAATAAAGAAACTCACTTTAAACTACTCGTCGCCATGAAATAGTTTAGTATTCTTTAACAATTGCCTAATCATAACCTATACGATTTAGACATAACTAGCCGGTCTAACACTGAATTTAACCTGACTAACAAACGCACTATGTTCAACGTACCTTGGCATAACGTAGACTGAGACTTCCTCGTCGTTCGTCTCCTCTGTGGGGTTGGACTTTGTACCATTTGTACTTTGACCTTGGTCCTATTGTATTTATTTAACTTAAACTGGCTTCTTGATATTGTAATAATGAAACTAAAATATTCTTCACTTTATAACACTTTCGTAAATTAACTTTTTATCAAAAACGGCAAACGGTAGAAAAAAATTTAAAAGCTCGTTTTGAAGGTGATTGGTTTTGTATTTGAAATACTAATACTGCTCAACCAAATTGTTACGCATGTTCTTAATATAAATTAACAAAAAACTTGATGATCTCGCGCCTGCAAGGGGTGCAGACGCCATCGCCCGCTCAGGAATCCAATGCAGTGTTGCCAAGATGGACCGAGCGTAAGGTGATTCACGCAGTGTGTGTCACTGATGACTGATTCACAGGATATATCGTGTTTTGCATTCTTCAAAAGGGTCCAAAGTATTACCACCCCAAATATGTCATCAGTAATCCACCTCAGTCTGTCCTCAATTTTAGCTAGTGTCACATCGCTAAAAATGGGTGCTAAATCTAAATTGTCGGATTCGGAATATGCAATGATTGTCAGTGATATATGTTATTTTAGAAGTGAGGGAGAAACGTTAGGGGAGAAGCGATATCCAGTATATCAAAAAGTGCACGAGTGTTTGGCGATTAACAGGTATTCTGGGAAAATCGTTGTCAACAGTGAAGAGATGTGCCACTTCGATGAAGGAGAATGAAGAGAATGAAGGACCTCGAAAGAAGCAGCGCGTCAGAATGGGTCGACCGAAAATACAACTGGACGAATTTACACTTGGAGCAATCAGGCGTAGTATACATAGTTTTTATATTGCAAAAACATTCCCATCCATCAAAAGTCTCCATCAGAAACTTATAGATTCTCTGCCCGAGTTTCCTACTATGTCAACAAAGACTCTTTTAAACCTAGTCAAAAGTATTGGGTTTTCTTATAAAAATTAAATAAAAAACCAGTTTTAATGGAATCACTCACAGTATCAGCATCCAGATACTCTTATTTAAGGAAAATAAAAAACCTGCTCTCTGAAGGGTACAAGATATTCTATACGGACGAAACGTGGTGCAATCAAAATCACACGGTTTCCCACTGTTGGCAATAAAATGTTGTAGAAGCGCTTAATCAACAGTTCAACAATTGTGACCAGTACAGAGGACATATCCAATAGATTTATGGCTGGCGAGGGGGTTTCAAGACACCATCAGGAGCAGGGAAACGTGTAATTATTCTCCACATCGGTAGTGAAGAAGGATTTCTACATAGTGCTGAACTTTGTTTCATTGGGAAGAAAAATACGGGTGACTATCACAATGAAATGAATTCTTACTACTATGAAGAATGGTTTGAAAAGATTCTTCGATTGTTACCACAAAAATCAGCTGTTGTCATCGATCAAGCTCCATGTCACACCATGGTTGATCCTGCAACTAAAAATCCAAACATGTCTTGGAGAAAAGATCGTATTATTTCCTGGATGGTGACGAAAAGTATTCCACATCCAACCGACATAATGGACTTCAACACTATGACCAAAGCAGAGCTCATCGTTCACGCCAGGCCATACTTCGGTATTCCAGAAAAGAAGCTCGACCAAATTATACATCGTGTTCGTCCAGATGTTAAACTTGTGTGGCTACCCGTAGCACACTGCGAGCTAAGCCCCCTCGAGCTCATTTGGGCCTACGTAAAAAACAAGGTCGCCAAGGTAAACATGTCAAGCCAGGCGGAAAAAGGGCGATCCATGGAAGTGATGAACTCTCTGTGTCAAGAGGCTTTAGGTTCTGTAACACCAGAATTATGGAGGAAATTTTGTCCAGCATGCGATGAAAATAGAAGACCGTTATTGGGAAAAAGATGGACTCACAGAAGATATCCCCAATGTAGAACCTGTAATAATAAACCTCAACGTAAGCTCGTCAGAGGAATCGTCAGATAACGATTACGAGATTGATTAATTTGATCAATCAACTTGTAAATATATGTGTACAAGATGTAAATATCGCATTGTATTGTTATTAATTTTTACAACTCCAATAAGGAAGCAAACCATTTTTAAACCTGCCGTTGGAGGTCCAAAGCCCTAATTAGAAAATGTTATAGGAAATGGTTAATCACACAAAAACATTAAACATTTAAATAAATAAACACAAAACAGACTGACGGACGATTAATATACAACATTAAATTCGGGAACTAGTTCCACACGCGACGCGGCACACACAGACATTTTGTCATGACTGGTGTTGTGGCTGACCTTTGTGCGTCTTTCAAAACTCGACGAGCTCGCAAGAGCCTGAAGATGTGTTATAACCTCGAAACCAGTATCTCCTCGCTAAAAAAAATAGTATGATAGACGGAATCAGGTAATTTTATACCATTTTAATGTTTAACGTTAGTTTTTTATACGTTTGAGACATTATTACTTACAAGAATTTATTTTATTCTAGTAATAAATTACTTGTAGTGTAATTTATAGTCGTATACCTTATCTTTTTATTATTGTAAATGACAGTTTACGCTTTACATTACTAAAAATAATATCCTATCACTAACATATAATTATTAATATATCTATCATTAAAATGTTGTAGTATAATTAGTTCAATGAAAGTGTTTACGTTTCCGCGGTCAAATTACAAGTAAAATGGCACTGCAATACTGATACAATTGGTACAAGATATTAAATTTGTTCTTAGAATTGTTTTTTGTGTTTACTTAGATAATATGCAAGCATTCATGCCGAAGATAATTATTAAAATAGTTAAAAGAAAAATGTTTGACTAGTTAACTACATTAAACCTCTCCATTAAGTAATATTTAAAAACACTACGTTTTACGAGTATGTCTGATAATTATTTATGTAAACTCCCTGACATTCAGGCCTGGCGTTAATTAATTATTACCTTAGATAAGGTCTAACGGACCACCTTACACTTTACGTGATTATAATTTGCGAAATAACCTGGCCTCGTTAACCTTTGGTCTTTTAGTGGATTTACCCTATAAGGAAAAAGCAATTACTGAAGGACCCGCAATTACATGGGAAAACCTAGACCCGGGACTGATTTACTTCTCATTTTAATGCCCCCATAGTCGAAAAACATTATTAGCTCAAATTTCATATACGTACAAAGATTTCTTGAATATCAGATGTAGTGATTGATATGACAACTCAGATGGGGCGGACCGCTAGGAGTCAGGATGACATCTTAACTGTAAGCATAGATTGATAGCCTATGTATAGCAATATCAAGCACAGTATTATTAGTATAACACCGTGAACTCGAACTTAAAAAGCCAAACAAGTAAAAAACGGTTCGATCAGATATTTCTTGAGTTTTTGAATGTGTAATAGTTATGTTATTTGTTGTTGTGTTTTAGTTATCTTATGCTTTATTCTTTAAAATAATATCTGCATACTTTTTTGTCCTAGGACGCTAGGCACGAGCCCGGAATTGTTTTTTACATTACTTCAGGCTAGACTTAGGGAATGACTTAGGCATTATCACTTGGATAAAATACATTGGTGATTTGGCGGGATTTGAACATGGAACCCCAGGAACCGGATTCCCGCGCTCTAACCACTATATATCTGCATGCTAAGCTCTTTCATTTTGATTCATCAGGTTTTTTTTTCAAAAAGCTCGTAGGTACCTAATAATCATTTTTACTTTACATCTAGGGTGTACTACATTATATAATATTAGTCGGTGGCTCCGTCATTATAAGTTTTATGTCTTTCCGAACGCTCTACATTGATACAATGTACCATATAAAATGAACGTCAACTACATGATTTGCTTCTGGAGGCCATATTTATTTTCTCTATAGCTAAAAAATGTGTCGGTTAAGTTTATTGTACTTAGAAGTTGTTCTTTTCATGTTTTATATTATTTACTAGCGTACATGTTGCTCGAATTCGAGCAATTGCAATGTATTATAGGAGTTATTTCAAAACGAATAACAGTCATATTTACAATGAGTTTAAAAGAGTCAACTCAAAGATTACCGGTGTGTAACTCAGACCATGTTTATCTTTGTTATTGATAAACCTAAAGCATTCCGGCCGGTTTTCTCCTTCTCTAAATGCCTCGCTGTACAGGCAACACAGGTCATTGATAGAGAGCCAATTGAGAACGAAAAGTCGATTTGGGGTAGTGTTAGGGTGCATTTGTAACCTAATAGTTGAGATTGTCCAGGGTCAGGTGCTGACTGTGATGAGTTAAGCCTATTACGCGCCACTGTTCTGTAGCTGGTCATTATCGCGATTACGCCTCCTGTCTATGTTTCGTTGTCGTCGCGTCGGAGGCATTTAAAAGAAAAATACCCCCGCCGCAGCAAACCTGACGACTAAGCGAATTTCCATTTGTCTGAATTGAATTTCAGTTAAATATATTTTAATAACATTAGGTTTAACGAGTACCTAGGTTTGCTGCTACAAGGAAAGTAATAAAGTATGTTTTTTTTAGTAAAATATTGATAGCTTAGTACAAAATAAATAAATTTGCCAAGTTTGAGCAAAATATATCCATAAACAAACAAACTAAACATTTGACAATATTCTCCATAAGAATAACATGGGAATTTTAAATTTACAATTTTTTAAATTTTCTCCGTTACTAATAACCGAACAAAAATACTTTAATATACTAAATTATTTGTTTTTTTAAGCTCTTTAAAAAAAGTCTAAAGATAAATCGGGAAATTTTGTGTTTTGAGGGTCAAAAATGAGAAAAACCAATTTTTACCCCATAAAACCCCCCGTAAAGCCCCGTTCCCATGGTCCGATCATGCTGGTTCGCGAACTCATTCAAGTTTATCCCGCTCTACACCTTTAAACCAAATTTCATCAAAATCGGACCAAAATTACTTAAGTTATCGCGTTCACGGACGTATATTTATATAAATCTCTCTCTCTCTCTCTCTATATATATATATATATATATACATATATAAAAATTTGAACGAATGGTGTTTTTGGCCTCTGGGGACATCAAAATGAAAAAGTAAATCGGTCCCGGGTCTAGGTCTTACCGTGCCACCTACGGTAATAGCTACTTCCCTATAGGAAAATTCGCTAAAAAAACAACAAATAAACAAATTATAGGTACACAAAACAACGATAAATGCACAAATTTAAGTTAGAATCATGCTAACACGATCCGTCATAGCAACACAAAACAACGATACATACACCAATTTTAGATACAACCATACTAACACGATCCGTCTTGGGGGGTTATGTTTACACAAACTCAAATAGTAAATAGTAAATAAATGTACTCAATGCGTTTCATTGGATTGAAAAATAAATAACAACAAATTAAATTATACAGCTGATCTAAGAGTAAACAATTATGTTCTTCATAAGGATAAAATGGGAACTTTCAAAGCAACTGGGGCAGAGCCCAAGGGACTTTTTCAAAAATGTAAAGCCAGTTTGCAAATTTACGTGACACGCTTTTTTCAATGAGATGTCAATGGATAAAATCGGTTAAGAAATGGCGGAGGAGTCCAACCGACAAAGTTTCATTTAGCGTATTAATGATATAGATTTTAGCATTCTTAAACTTATCTCTCTTCTATCCATAAACTATTGTTATAAGATTAAATTCCTTACTTTAATTTTTTCCTGTGGATCCTATCTCCACATTTCTCTTTACATAATGTATTTGATAGATTTTGCGATGTTGAACAGTATCAACGAATCTCTTTAGTTTGCTGTTTGCATTAATTTAATGCCACTGTACCTATTGACGAGATTATTAGTCTAAAATAATGATTATTATACCCAGGAATGATACAACTATGACTTATGTAAAATTTATATTGTTGTCATTGATCCACAGAGTATTACTAGCAAGCTAGTTTCAGAGCGATGATTACTTATATATAAATACTAATATATTTAAAAGTGTTGTAAGACGTGTTTACTTACACATGTATCTAATTGGATAGAAAATATTGAAGTGCACACATATAATACAAATGCTGCAGCTTTTTTTGCTCTGATGGAATATGTACAATAAACGGTTTAGTTGAAAGAACATTTTGGTGTACAAAAGATAAATGAAAGTCACGAAATCCAATCTAGAATTTGAAATTACTTCAGACCACATCGTAGCAGCGACTACTTTGATCACAAGTAAGTAATGTTTTCTTTCTATATAACAAATATTTTGTATTTTGTAGCCATGTATTGCAAACAAGGCTGTATTCTTTTAGCTAATTAAAACATATTATGCTATCTAGACACTATTCTCGCAAATCACCAAATGTTTCTAAGTTATGTCTTAAGTTATATAATACAGTATTCTGAGCGATAATTTTAATTTTTTTTTTATTTCATCAGTGATTTGTAAGCACTATCAGAAACTGGAATTAATAAAATAAATAACACAGGAAATTCCAAATACCTTTGTTGTAAAATTTTATTTTTAATGAACTTTAAAAAAATAAATTACTGCCTACTATTTAATAATGTACCTATTCAATTTCACAAATCATTAATCATTCAATTTCATCTGATTTTTGGACCAATTATGAACCTCATTCATTATAACTCACATAAGAAATCAAACGTGCGTGAACTCTTGTTTTACCTTAAGGTTTAATTAAATATTTTAATGTATTAGTATATATACTTGTTCATGAGATATTTATTCTTTGTTACTTATTTTGATCCATAGAGTCCATAGTTTGAAGAGTGTTTAGCAAGTATAGTAATGTATCATTGATTTTTTAACATGATATGTTCTATTATTTATTCATATAATATTCATATATTTTAAAATATATGATATAAACTTTGAATAGTTATGTCAACTTTAAAATATCATCGATATTTTACTTTTTCGTTATGTTTTTTATGCATTACAAAACATGTTAGGTAATTAAATATTATTCATCTGACCTCTTTAATATGTGATTTTAGACATGATTTACTGCATGTAGTTTTTTTCCTGGCTATCAACAAATTTTGATTTGTGGTTGAATGATGACAGTTTTTTTTGTCCTAGGACTCTAGGCACGAGCCTGGGATTGTTTTTCACATTACTTCAGGCTAGACCTAGGGGTTGCGGCATTATCACTTAGATAAAATTCATTGGTGACTTGGTGGGGATCGAACCTAGGACCTCAGGGACTGAAGTCCCGCGCTCTAACCACTACGCCAGCTCGCTCCCCATGAATGATGACAGTATCAACTGAAAAATCAATAATTAATTACTATACAATAATAGAATAATAAGTTATTGAACGAACTCACAGGCCAACGATAGAAAATAGCCTCGCTTAATCAAACAAACATTAGGTTCGAATTTGTCATTGTCTTCAGTAGGTTAGATTAGGATCTACAGACTTATGTATACACTATATCATATTCTAGCAAAAAGTTGAACCCAATGCAAGTTTGTTGAATACGGCAAGAGAGTTATTGTGTGTGACAGACTGTAAATACAGTGTGTCTTCTGACTTTGAAGTCATAGGAGAGTGGATGTTTTACCTTTATATTTAGATTTTCAACTTTTATCTAAAGATAGGCATCTAGGAAACATGAGCAATAAGAGAGATATCAAAAACATAAATGACAATACGTATAAACAGGGAGTATACAGAGTTGTGTATTCTACCATTCTAGCAGAGTACTCTCACATACCATGTATAAAAACTAAATCTTAAATCAGTATTTCATCCAAATGCTGAAAGAATACTTATATTAAAAGTATTATGTTTAACTTTGCGAGAAGAGAATGTATTTGCAAATCTGAAATAATAAATAATTTTTGTCGAAAAAAACTCAAAAATTAATAAAAAGAAATATGAACAACGCTTTTCAGCCGCAAAGACTTTAAGCCTCTTATCTTGGAAAACAAACGACCGTTCATTCATCCCGTTTTTTCATCGTGAAAAAAACTACAGTGTTTAGGAAAAAGTTTAATTTTTTACTTATTTATGAAATCATACTTTAATGTAACGTAATATACTGCTTAACCAAATTAGATTTCATTACGTACTACTGTAGTGTAACTATTTTTACCTACGACCGTTTTTTAAAGTAGCCATTTCAGTCCAGTTCTTAGAATTGAAAAGTTTCACTTTACAGCTGTTTACTTTCATATCCGCATAGTTTCATTTCATATCCGCATAGTTTTCTCATATCCACACAGGTAACGGACCAATGAGGTTCAAGTATTGAGAGAAAAGAATTAAAATTGTAATGCTTCGAATGTCAACTAATCAGCTGATCAGCTGATCAGTTGACCAATTTAATTGTTGATCCGACTTGTTCATGTTGATACTCGCGTATTCTTAATTAAGTTGGTGGAAGTCCAAAAATAAATGAAATATTTGCCGAATTGTACTTGATACAATATTATTTATGGTAAGAATGCTGCTAGCAATGTAATATTTAACGAAGTTTAACAAACACGTAATTACAGGAAATCAGCTAATTATACAACAAGTCGTTGCATCACTTACAGTGGCAATGACAATACACGAAAACATAACCTCTCTAAAAAGTTATCATTAGTGATTGTTAGTAATTAAATCCAGATTGATAGTAATTAAAAAACGGTCGTAGGTAAAGTAGTGTACGCAACTCGCGTTAATAGTCTTTACGACACTCGTAGAAGTTTTTATGGCACTCGCCAAGGCTCGTGCCTTAAATTTTCTACTCGTGTCGTAAAGACTCACTTAACGCAATCGTTGCGCAAACTACTATTTCCTACCACTGCATGGAAATGATCACATTGCCAAACATGAAAACAGTACGCCAAGTTCACATTCCAGTTCGATAATCAGCTGATTTCACAGTTACCGTTTCTACACCAAACACTATCACGGATCCGGTACGTTAGTTAACAACCGGTAAGCAAGTAACATCATCTTAAAAACCCGACATAACCTAACTGACATTCTATAAACATCCAAATAGTTAATCCGTGTGTTATTATGGTAGCAGAAAAAATCTTGTCTGTATTTTGAGCACAAACAGTCATTGCCGCTCTCAAAATGGCCACACTCAGCTAAAGCTTTGTGCGGCCATCTACAGTTCTCAAGCGGCAATGACGTACTTTGCGCTCTTATTACACAAATAGTTATTACCGGTCACCAGCTGATTATAATTGGCAATGAGTGGTTATAGATGAATACATAACATCTCTTATAAGTTGTAAGTAGTGATTGTTAACTCCTTTAGTGAGTGGGAATATATAACGGATATGTCCAGTTTTGTTGTTGTTAGGTTAGTTTAGAGGAGTATGGAGAGAAATATTGTACGTTGTTCGCCGAAAATGTGTTTACCGTACTCGTATGATTCCCATCCGGTTAACACCTATTTCCTGGACTATTAACGTAATATACTATTGAACAAGTGTCGTGTGATCGTAAGATTAATTAGTAAATTTACTGGACCCCAGCTAACCTTACCGTACTCCAAATTACTTTACCGGTCCCTTTATACAAACAACGACTTTTATGTCTACAAAGAGTACAGTTTCTTGTCTTGCAGTGTGGTGTAGATAAAAACGTAAGATGTTGTTGTAGGTTTATTTCAGCCGGACATACCGGTCATCATTGAGACCCAATTGAAGACTGATATTATCAGAATAGCCACATTACCTATATTCTGTTTGTCAGCGGTGGGTTTGGAAGCATAAGTGACATTTAGCCTGTTTAACTTATAGATTTCCATATCTTCACATCTTTTCTCCAATCAAAATCTTTTTTATTATTTACAAATTATGGTATCATTAAGTTTTTTCGCCTATAAAAGAAATTTAAAGACAAACAACCGATGAAATAAAAAAGTACCTAATTCGACAGAACATTCTTAAAACTCATTTCTTCGTTAAGCAGAATTTAACGATGTTTTTTACAACTAACAACAAAATGTGCGTGCAACAGAATGGTTGAATGATTGGTTAAACATTTTCAGGTTTAATCTTTGATTAACGATTCAATGCCTCCTAGAGCTGCTACAAAACGACTATCGGCAATTATGCACAGGGAAAAAAGACTATAATTTTTACACTCTATGTGCTAAGTTACAACGAATCCGAATAATTACTACAGCAATGTTGATCTGGTTCAACAAAAATTTCAACCATTTCCTTGTATTGTTCTCAAACATCAGAAATATAATCAAAGTAAGTTTAAAATATATTTAAAACTGTCATTCCTCTTGTTTGCACGATTTGCACGATTTGCAAAATTCAGTACGAAAATAGGCAAAACCATTTAAATCATGAAATCATTTGTTTGTATTTTATTTAAAAAAAGACTTGGACGTTTAATGGTATATTTACTTAAAACTCTTATTAAAAGTTTATTTAATACCATTGAATTTCATCAATTACATATAAATTAAACAGTTGAATGATATAAAGAAATATAGTGGAGGGCTTCAATCAAATTTAAACGTGTAATAAATACAAACGAAATACTGACAAGTATAATTGAACTTTACAGGTACATACACACCTTACAGGTTACATAATTAATATTTGTTAGAATAGAGAAAAATAAACCAAATGTTAATAACAAGTGATCAACAAAACTAAAGTTGAAAGTGAAAGCGACTGTTAAAATTGCAGCTATGTTTACCTGAAGTTTATAAAACCGTAAATACCTGCCCCAGGTATTTACGGAGTTTTGACGAGGAATCTCTGAAAAAGCAGTTCATACCTCCCCAACAGCCAGTTCATTAAAAAAAGCCCATCCTAAACCCAATAAAATATATATTTATGTTACTTTTTTAGTAAAAATTTATTACACATTACATCAAGGCTAGGCAGGGTGCAGGCAACATCATAAAGCCAGTCATGTGTGGTTGGCAAGATTTGAGTCCGGGGCATTGCGAAACTAAGCCTTGCGCTCTACTTCTATACAGTTAGTGATATTGTTCCTACTAGAGATCACTCATATGACACTATCCACGTACTCCATTTCAACACAAATTCTCTGAGTGACAAGATTTCTTCAGGATCCGTTTCCGATAGAGCCACCTCCTATCTTTTCTCAATCTATCTTTTGTCAGAGAACACTTGAAACACTGTCGTAACCAAATTTCCAGATCAAGAATCTCAATTCTGTAATTATATCTTAAGTCATGATCGTCTTATATTATTGTGTTTTCTGATTCCTTTTCGACGCTTGCCTATATCATAATTTATTTATTTATATAAGGTTTAATTATTATGACAAGTTTATAACAACAAGGCAAGACAAGATTATCGTTATAAATGTAAAAAATAAAAGAATAAGAAAATGAATGCCTTACAAGTTATAAATACGAGGAGTTTTTTTTATTACATCATAAACTCATATTCTATGAGAAGTAACCCCTAATATCCCGTAACTATGAAATAGTCTAGAAATAGAATTCCAAAGCCAAAGTTTAGTTTTTTTACAAAGCTTTCTTTGTTTATTTTAATAAGTCTTTATACATATTCCACCACCAAATTACTCCATTGGTTGGAGTCTCTTGATTAAAATTTTATACAAGGACCGCACAGCTATCCCTTTTTACCTACAACATCAGTTGGTCATGCAGTAGAGAGTGATACAGATTTGTGTTTATGACAAACATAGATACATGCATGGTTGTATAGCCATTGTAGATTATGTCCCATAGGTCAACATAGCCTCGTCCCTTGATACAGACACCATCAGTTGGTGACTGGACAGTGATATAGAGTTGTGTGTTTGACAAACATAGAGACATGCATGGTTGTTTAGCCATTGTATATTATGTCACATAGGTCAACATAGCCTCGTCCCTTGATACAGACACCATCAGTTGGTGACTGCACAATGATATAGAGTTGTGTGTATGACAAACATAGATACATGCATGGTTGTATAGCCATTGCACATTATATTACATAGGTCAACATAGCCTCGTCCCTTGGTACAGACACCATCAGTTGGTGACTGGACAGTGATATAGAGTTGTGTGTATGACAAACATAGATACATGCATGGTTGTATAGCCATTGTACATTATGCCACATAGGTCAACATAGCCTCGTCCCTTGATACAGACACCATCAGTTGGTGAATGCAGAGTGATATAGAGTTGTGTGTTTGTCAAACATAAAGACATGCATGGTTGTATAGCCATTGTAGATTATGTTACATAGGTCAACATAGCCTCGTCCCTTGGTACAGACACCATCAGTTGGTGACTGGACAGTGATATAGAGTTGTGTGTTTGACACACATAGAGACATGCATGGTTGTATAGCCATTGTAGATTATGTTACATAGGTCAACATAGCCTCGTCCCTTGATACAAACACCATCAGTTGGTGACTGGACAGTGATATAGAGTTGTGTGTTTGACAAACATAAAGACATGCATGGTTGTATAGTTATTGAAGATTATGTTACATAGGTCAACATAGCCTCGTCCCTTGATACAGACACCATCAGTTGGTGAATGCAGAGTGATATAGAGTTGTGTGTATGACAAACATAGATACATGCATGGTTGTATAGCCATTGTAGATTATGTTACATAGGTCAACATAGCCTCGTCCCTTGATACAGACACCATCAGTTGGTGACTGCACAGTGATATAGAATTGTGTGAATGACAAACATAGATACATGCATGGTTGTATAGCCATTGTAGATTATGTTACATAGGTCAAAATAGCCTCGTCCCTTGATACAGACACCATCAGTTGGTAACTGGACGGTGATATAGAGTTGTGTGTTTGAAAAACATAAAGACATGCATGGTTGTATAGTTATTGAAGATTATGTTACATAGGTCAACATAGCCTCGTCCCTTGGTACAGACACCATCAGTTGGTGACTGCACAGTGATGTAGAGTTGTGTGTATGACAAACATAGATACATGCATGGTTGTATAGCCATTGTACATTATGCCACATAGGTCAACATAGCCTCGTCCCTTGATACAAACACCATCAGTTAGTGACTGCACAGTGATATAGAGTTGTGTGTATGACAAACATAGATACATGCATGGTTGTATAGCCATTGCACATTATGTCACATAGGTCAACATAGCCTCGTCCCTTGATACAGATACCATCAGTTGGTGACTGCACAGTGATATAGAGTTGTGTGTATGACAAACATAGATACATGCATGGTTGTATAGCCATTGTACATTATGCCACATAGGTTAACATAGCCTCGTCCCTTGATACAGACACCATCAGTTGGTGACTGCACAGTGATATAGAGTTGTTTGTATAACAAACATAGATATATGCATGGTTGTATAGCCATTGCACATTATGTCACATAGGTCAACATAGCCTCGTCCCCTGATACAGACACCATCAGTTAGTGACTGCACAGTGGTATAGAGTTGTGTGTATGACAAACATAGATACATGCATGGTTGTATGGCCATTGTAGATTATGTTACATAGGTCAACATAGCCTCGTCCCTTGATACAGACACCATCAGTTGGTAACTGGACAGTGATATAGAGTTGTGTGTTTGACAAACATAAAGACATGCATGGTTGTATAGTTATTGAAGATTATGTTACATAGGTCAACATAGCCTCGTCCCTTGGTACAGACACCATCAGTTGGTGACTGCACAGTGATGTAGAGTTGTGTGTATGACAAACATAGATACATGCATGGTTGTATAGCCATTGCACATTATGTCACATAGGTCAACATAGCCTCGTCCCTTGATACAGACACCATCAGTTGGTGACTGCACAGTGATATAGAGTTGTGTGTATGACAAACATAGATACATGCATGGTTGTATAGCCATTGCACATTATGTCACATAGGTCAACATAGCCTCGTCCCTTGATACAGACACCATCAGTTGGTGACTGCACAGTGATATAGAGTTGTGTGTATGACAAACATAGATACATGCATGGTTGTATAGCCATTGTACATTATGCCACAAAGGTTAACATAGCCTCGTCCCTTGATACAGACACCATCAGTTGGTGACTGCACAGTGATATAGAGTTGTGTGTGTAACAAACATAGATATATGCATGGTTGTATAGCCATTGCACATTATGTCAAAAAGGTCAACATAGCCTCGTCCCCTGATACAGACACCATCAGTTAGTGACTGCACAGTGGTATAGAGTTGTGTGTATGACAAACATAGATACATGCATGGTTGTATAGCCATTGTACATTATGTTACATAGGTCAACATAGCCTCGTCCCTTGATACAGACACCATCAGTTGGTGACTGCACAGTGATATAGAGTTGTGTGTATGACAAACATAGATACATGCATGGTTGTATAGCCATTGTACATTATGCCACATAGGTCAACATAGTCTCGTCCCTTGATACAGCCACCATCAGTTAGTGACTGCACAGTGATATAGAGATGTGTGTATGACAAACATAGATACATGCACGGTTGTATAGCCATTGTAGATTATGTTACATAGGTCAACATAGCCTCGTCCCTTGATACAGACACCATCAGTTGGTGACTGGAGAGTGATATACTTGTGTGTTTGACAAACATAAAGACATGCATGGTTGTATAGCCATTGTACATTATATTACATAGATCAACATAGCCTCGTCCCTTGATACAGACACCATCAGTTGGTGACTGGACAGTAATATACTTGTGTGTTTGACAAACATAAAGACATGCATGGTTGTATAGCCATTGTAGATTATGTTACATAGGTCAACATAGCCTCGTCCCTTGGTACAGACACCATCAGTTGGTGACTGGACAGTGATATAGAGTTGTGTGTTTGACACACATAGAGACATGCATGGTTGTATAGCCATTGTAGATTATGTTACATAGGTCAACATAGCCTCGTCCCTTGATACAAACACCATCAGTTGGTGACTGGACAGTGATATAGAGTTGTGTGTTTGACAAACATAAAGACATGCATGGTTGTATAGTTATTGAAGATTATGTTACATAGGTCAACATAGCCTCGTCCCTTGATACAGACACCATCAGTTGGTAACTGGACAGTGATATAGAGTTGTGTGTTTGACAAACATAAAGACATGCATGGTTGTATAGCCATTGCACATTATGTCACATAGGTCAACATAGCCTCGTCCCTTGATACAGACACCATCAGTTGGTGACTGCACAGTGATATAGAGTTGTGTGTATGACAAACATAGATACATGCATGGTTGTATAGCCATTGTACATTATGCCACATAGGTTAACATAGCCTCGTCCCTTGATACAGACACCATCAGTTGGTGACTGCACAGTGATATAGAGTTGTGTGTATAACAAACATAGATATATGCATGGTTGTATAGCCATTGCACATTTTGTCACATAGGTCAACATAGCCTCGTCCCCTGATACAGACACCATCAGTTAGTGACTGCACAGTGGTATAGAATTGTGTGTATGACAAACATAGATACATGCATGGTTGTATGGCCATTGTAGATTATGTTACATAGGTCAACATAGCCTCGTCCCTTGATACAGACACCATCAGTTGGTAACTGGACAGTGATATAGAGTTGTGTGTTTGACAAACATAAAGACATGCATGGTTGTATAGTTATTGAAGATTATGTTACATAGGTCAACATAGCCTCGTCCCTTGGTACAGACACCATCAGTTGGTGACTGCACAGTGATGTAGAGTTGTGTGTATGTCAAACATAGATACATGCATGGTTGTATAGCCATTGCACATTATGTCACATAGGTCAACATAGCCTCGTCCCTTGATACAGACACCATCAGTTGGTGACTGCACAGTGATATAGAGTTGTGTGTATGACAAACATAGATACATGCATGGTTGTATAGCCATTGCACATTATGCCACATAGGTCAACATATCCTCGTCCCTTGATACAGACACCATCAGTTAGTGACTGCACAGTGATATAGAGTTGTGTGTATGACAAACATAGATACATGCATGGTTGTATAGCCATTGTACATTATGCCACAAAGGTTAACATAGCCTCGTCCCTTGATACAGACACCATCAGTTGGTGACTGCACAGTGATATAGAGTTGTGTGTGTAACAAACATAGATATATGCATGGTTGTATAGCCATTGCACATTATGTCACAAAGGTCAACATAGCCTCGTCCCCTAATACAGACACCATCAGTTAGTGACTGCACAGTGGTATAGAGTTGTGTGTATGACAAACATAGATACATGCATGGTTGTATAGCCATTGTACATTATGTTACATAGGTCAACATAGCCTCGTCCCTTGATACATACACCATCAGTTGGTGACTGCACAGTGATATAGAGTTGTGTGTATGACAAACATAGATACATGCATGGTTGTATAGCCATTGTACATTATGCCACATAGGTCAACATAGTCTCGTCCCTTGATACAGCCACCATCAGTTAGTGACTGCACAGTGATATAGAGATGTGTGTATGACAAACATAGATACATGCACGGTTGTATAGCCATTGTAGATTATGTTACATAGGTCAACATAGCCTCGTCCCTTGATACAGACACCATCAGTTGGTGACTGGAGAGTGATATACTTGTGTGTTTGACAAACATAAAGACATGCATGGTTGTATAGCCATTGTAGATTATGTTACATAGGTCAACATGGCCTCGTCCCTTGGTACAGACACCATCAGTTGGTGACTGGACAGTGATATAGAGTTGTGTGTTTGACACACATAGAGACATGCATGGTTGTATAGCCATTGTAGATTATGTTACATAGGTCAACATAGCCTCGTCCCTTGATACAAACACCATCAGTTGGTGACTGGACAGTGATATAGAGTTGTGTGTTTGACAAACATAAAGACATGCATGGTTGTATAGTTATTGAAGATTATGTTACATAGGTCAACATAGCCACGTCCCTTGATACAGACACCATCAGTTGGTAACTGGACAGTGATATAGAGTTGTGTGTTTGACAAACATAAAGACATGCATGGTTGTATAGTTATTGAAGATTATGTTACATAGGTCAACATAGCCTCGTCCCTTGGTACAGACACCATCAGTTGGTGACTGCACAGTGATGTAGAGTTGTGTGTATGACAAACATAGATACATGCATGGTTGTATAGCCATTGTACATTATGCCATATAGGTCAACATAGCCTCGTCCCTTGATACAAACACCATCAGTTAGTGACTGCACAGTGATATAGAGTTGTGTGTATGACAAACATAGATACATGCATGGTTGTATAGCCATTGCACATTATGTCACATAGGTCAACATAGCCTCGTCCCTTGATACAGACACCATCAGTTGGTGACTGCACAGTGATGTAGAGTTGTGTGTATGACAAACATAGATACATGCATGGTTGTATAGCCATTGTACATTATGCCACATAGGTCAACATAACCTCGTCCCTTGATACAGACACCATCAGTTGGTGACTGCACAGTGATATAGAGTTGTGTGTATGACAAACATACATGCATGGTTGTATAGCCATTGCACATTATGTCACATAGGTCAACATAGCCTCGTCCCTTGATACAGACACCATCAGTTGGTGACTGCACAGTGATATAGAGTTGTGTGTATGACAAACATAGATACATGCATGGTTGTATAGCCATTGTACATTATGCCACATAGGTTAACATAGCCTCGTCCCTTGATACAGACACCATCAGTTGGTGACTGCACAGTGATATAGAGTTGTGTGTATGACAAACATAGATATATGCATAGTTGTATAGCCATTGCACATTATGTCACATAGGTCAACATAGCCTCGTCCCCTGATACAGACACCATCAGTTAGTGACTGCACAGTGGTATAGAGTTGTGTGTATGACAAACATAGATACATGCATGGTTGTATAGCCATTGTACATTATGTTACATAGGGCAACATAGACTCGTCCCTTGATACAGACACCATCAGTTGGTGACTGCACAGTGATATAGAGTTGTGTGTATGACAAACATAGATACATGCATGGATGTATAGCCATTGTACATTATGCCACATAGGTCAACATATCCTCGTCCCTTGATACAGACACCATCAGTTAGTGACTGCACAGTGATATAGAGTTGTGTGTATGACAAACATAGATACATGCATGGTTGTATAGCCATTGTACATTATGCCACATAGGTTAACATAGCCTCGTCCCTTGATACAGACACCATCAGTTAGTGACTGCACAGTGGTATAGAGTTGTGTGTATGATAAACATAGTGACATGCATGGTTGTATAGCCATTGTACATTATGCCACATAGGTTAACATAGCCTCGTCCCCTGATACAGACACCATCAGTTAGTGACTGCACAGTGGTATAGAGTTGTGTGTATGACAAACATAGATACATGCATGGTTGTATAGCCATTGTACATTATGCCACATAGGTTAACATAGCCTCGTCCCTAGATACAGACACCATCAGTTAGTGACTGCACAGTGGTATAGAGTTGTGTGTATGACAAACATAGATACATGCATGGTTGTATAGCCATTGCACATTATGCTACATAGGTTAACATAGCCTCGTCCCCTGATACAGACACCATCAGTTAGTGACTGCACAGTGGTATAGAGTAGTGTGTATGACAAACATAGTGACATGCATGGTTGTATAGCCATTGTACATTATGCCACATAGGTCAACATAGCCTCGTACCTTGATACAGACACCATCAGTTGGTGACTGGAGAGTGATATACTTGTGTGTTTGACAAACATAAAGACATGCATGGTTGTATAGCCATTGTAGATTATGTTACATAGGTCAACATGGCCTCGTCCCTTGGTACAGACACCATCAGTTGGTGACTGGACAGTGATATAGAGTTGTGTGTTTGACACACATAGAGACATGCATGGTTGTATAGCCATTGTAGATTATGTTACATAGGTCAACATAGCCTCGTCCCTTGATACAAACACCATCAGTTGGTGACTGGACAGTGATATAGAGTTGTGTGTTTGACAAACATAAAGACATGCATGGTTGTATAGTTATTGAAGATTATGTTACATAGGTCAACATAGCCTCGTCCCTTGATACAGACACCATCAGTTGGTGAATGCAGAGTGATATAGAGTTGTGTGTATGACAAACATAGATACATGCATGGTTGTATAGCCATTGTATATTACGTCACATAGATCAACATAGCCTCGTCCCCTGATACAGACACCATCAGTTGGTGACTACACAGTGATATAGAATTGTGTGAATGACAAACATAGATACATGCATGGTTGTATAGCCATTGTAGATTATGTTACATAGGTCAACATAGCCTCGTCCCTTGATACAGACACCATCAGTTGGTGACTGGACAGTGATATAGAGTTGTGTGTTTGACAAACATAAAGACATGCATGGTTGTATAGTTATTGAAGATTATGTTACATAGGTCAACATAGCCTCGTCCCTTGATACAGACACCATCAGTTGGTGACTGCACAGTGATATAGAGTTGTGTGTATGACAAACATAGATATATGCATGGTTGTATAGCCATTGCACATTATGTCACATAGGTCAACATAGCCTCGTCCCCTGATACAGACACCATCAGTTAGTGACTGGACAGTGATATAGAGTTGTGTGTTTGACAAACATAAAGACATGCATGGTTGTATAGTTATTGAAGATTATGTTACATAGGTCAACATAGCCTCGTCCCTTGATACAGACACCATCAGTTTGTGAATGCAGAGTAATATAGAGTTGTGTGTATGACAAACATAGATACATGCATGGTTGTATAGCCATTGTATATTACGTCACATAGATCAACATAGCCTCGTCCCTTGATACAGACACCATCAGTTGGTGACTGCACAGTGATATAGAGTTGTGTGTATGACAAACATAGATACATGCATGGTTGTATAGCCATTGTACATTATGCCACATAGGTTAACATAGCCTCGTCCCTTGATACAGACACCATCAGTTGGTGACTGCACAGTGATATAGAGTTGTGTGTATGACAAACATAGATATATGCATGGTTGTATAGCCATTGCACATTATGTCACATAGGTCAACATAGCCTCGTCCCCTGATACAGACACCATCAGTTAGTGACTGCACAGTGGTATAGAGTTGTGTGTATGACAAACATAGATACATGCATGGTTGTATAGCCATTGTACATTATGTTACATAGGGCAACATAGACTCGTCCCTTGATACAGACACCATCAGTTGGTGACTGCACAGTGATATAGAGTTGTGTGTATGACAAACATAGATACATGCATGGATGTATAGCCATTGTACATTATGCCACATAGGTCAACATATCCTCGTCCCTTGATACAGACACCATCAGTTAGTGACTGCACAGTGATATAGAGTTGTGTGTATGACAAACATAGATACATGCATGGTTGTATAGCCATTGTACATTATGCCACATAGGTTAACATAGCCTCGTCCCTTGATACAGACACCATCAGTTAGTGACTGCACAGTGGTATAGAGTTGTGTGTATGATAAACATAGTGACATGCATGGTTGTATAGCCATTGTACATTATGCCACATAGGTTAACATAGCCTCGTCCCCTGATACAGACACCATCAGTTAGTGACTGCACAGTGGTATAGAGTTGTGTGTATGACAAACATAGATACATGCATGGTTGTATAGCCATTGTACATTATGCCACATAGGTTAACATAGCCTCGTCCCTTGATACAGACACCATCATTTAGTGACTGCACAGTGGTATAGAGTTGTGTGTATGACAAACATAGATACATGCATGGTTGTATAGCCATTGCACATTATGCCACATAGGTTAACATAGCCTCGTCCCCTGATACAGACACCATCAGTTAGTGACTGCACAGTGGTATAGAGTAGTGTGTATGACAAACATAGTGACATGCATGGTTGTATAGCCATTGTACATTATGCCACATAGGTCAACATAGCCTCGTACCTTGATACAGACACCATCAGTTAGTGACTGCACAGTGGTATAGAGTTGTGTGTATGACAAACATAGATACATGCATGGTTGTATAGCCATTGTACATTATGTTACATAGGTCAACATAGCCTCGTCCCTTGATACAGACACCATCAGTTGGTGACTGCACAGTGATATAGAGTTGTGTGTATGACAAACATAGTGACATGCATGGTTGTATAGCCATTGTACATTATGCCACATAGGTCAACATAGCCTCGTCCCTTGATACAGACACCATCAGTTAGTGACTGCACAGTGGTATAGAGTTGTGTGTATGACAAACATAGTGACATGCATGATTGTATAGCCATTGTACATTATGCCACATAGGTCAACATAGCCTCGTCCCTTGATACAGACACCATCAGTTAGTGACTGCACAGTGGTATAGAGTTGTGTGTATGACAAACATAGTGACATGCAAGGTTGTATAGCCATTGTACATTATGCCACATAGGTCAACATAGCCTCGTCCCTTGATACAGACACCGTCAGTTAGTGACTGCACAGTGGTATAGAGTTGTGTGTATGACAAACATAATGACATGCATGGTTGTATAGCCATTGTACATTATGTCACATAGGTCAACATAGCCTCGTCCCTTGATACAGACACCATCAGTTGGTGACTGGACAGTGATATAGAGTTGTGTGTTTGACAAACATAAAGACATGCATGGTTGTATAGTTATTGAAGATTATGTTACATAGGTCAACATAGCCTCGTCCCTTGGTACAGACACCATCAGTTGGTGACTGCACAGTGATATAGAATTGTGTGAATGACAAACATAAATACATGCATGGTTGTATAGCCATTGTAGATTATGTTACATAGGTCAACATAGCCTCGTCCCTTGATACAAACACCATCAGTTGGTGACTGGACAGTGATATAGAGTTGTGTGTTTGACAAACATAAAGACATGCATGGTTGTATAGTTATTGAAGATTATGTTACATAGGTCAACATAGCCTCGTCCCTTGATACAGACACCATCAGTTAATGAATGCAGAGTGATATAGAGTTGTGTGTATGACAAACATAGATACATGCATGGTTGTATAGCCATTGTATATTACGTCACATAGATCAACATAGCCTCGTCCCCTGATACAGACACCATCAGTTGGTGACTGGACAGTGATATAGAGTTGTGTGTTTGACAAACATAAAGACATGCATGGTTGTATAGTTATTGAAGATTATGTTACATAGGTCAACATAGCCTCGTCCCTTGGTACAGACACCATCAGTTGGTGACTGGACAGTGATATAGAGTTGTGTGTTTGACAAACATAAAGACATGCATGGTTGTATAGTTATTGAAGATTATGTTACATAGGTCAACATAGCCTCGTCCCTTGGTACAGACACCATCAGTTGGTGACTGCACAGTGATGTAGAGTTGTGTGTATGACAAACATAGATACATGCATGGTTGTATAGCCATTGTACATTATGCCACATAGGTCAACATAGCCTCGTCCCTTGATACAGACACCATCAGTTGGTGACTGCACAGTGATATAGAGTTGTGTGTATGACAAACATAGATACATGCATGGTTGTATAGCCATTGCACATTATGTCACATAGGTCAACATAGCCTCGTCCCTTGATACAGACACCATCAGTTGGTGACTGCACAGTGATATAGAGTTGTGTGTATGACAAACATAGATACATGCATGGTTGTATAGCCATTGTACATTATGCCACATAGGTTAACATAGCCTCGTCCCTTGATACAGACACCATCAGTTGGTGACTGCACAGTGATATAGAGTTGTGTGTATGACAAACATAGATATATGCATGGTTGTATAGCCATTGCACATTATGTCACATAGGTCAACATAGCCTCGTCCCCTGATACAGAAACCATCAGTTAGTGACTGCACAGTGGTATAGAGTTGTGTGTATGACAAACATAGATACATGCATGGTTGTATAGCCATTGTACATTATGTTACATAGGGCAACATAGCCTCGTCCCTTGATACAGACACCATCAGTTGGTGACTGCACAGTGATATAGAGTTGTGTGTATGACAAACATAGATACATGCATGGATGTATAGTTATTGTACATTATGCCACATAGGTCAACATATCCTCGTCCCTTGATACAGACACCATCAGTTAGTGACTGCACAGTGATATAGAGTTGTGTGTATGACAAACATAGATACATGCATGGTTGTATAGCCATTGTACATTATGCCACATAGGTTAACATAGCCTCGTCCCTTGATACAGACACCATCAGTTAGTGACTGCACAGTGGTATAGAGTTGTGTGTATGACAAACATAGTGACATGCATGGTTGTATAGCCATTGTACATTATGCCACATAGGTTAACATAGCCTCGTCCCCTGATACAGACACCATCAGTTAGTGACTGCACAGTGGTATAGAGTTGTGTGTATGACAAACATAGATACATGCATGGTTGTATAGCCATTGTACATTATGCCACATAGGTTAACATAGCCTCGTCCCTTGATACAGACACCATCAGTTAGTGACTGCACAGTGGTATAGAGTTGTGTGTATGACAAACATAGATACATGCATGGTTGTATAGCCATTGCACATTATGCCACATAGGTTAACATAGCCTCGTCCCCTGATACAGACACCATCAGTTAGTGACTGCACAGTGGTATAGAGTTGTGTGTATGACAAACATAGTGACATGCATGGTTGTATAGCCATTGTACATTATGCCACATAGGTCAACATGGCCTCGTACCTTGATACATACACCATCAGTTAGTGACTGCACAGTGGTATAGAGTTGTGTGTATGACAAACATAGATACATGCATGGTTGTATAGCCATTGTACATTATGTTACATAGGTCAACATAGCCTCGTCCCTTGATACAGACACCATCAGTTGGTGACTGCACAGTGATATAGAGTTGTGTGTATGACAAACATAGTGACATGCATGGTTGTATAGCCATTGTACATTATGCCACATAGGTCAACATAGCCTCGTCCCTTGATACAGACACCATCAGTTAGTGACTGCACAGTGGTATAGAGTTGTGTGTATGACAAACATAGTGACATGCATGGTTGTATAGCCATTGTACATTATGCCACATAGGTCAACATAGCCTCGTCCCTTGATACAGACACCATCAGTTAGTGACTGCACAGTGGTATAGAGTTGTGTGTATGACAAACATAGTGACATGCATGGTTGTATAGACATTGTACATTATGCCACATAGGTCAACATAGCCTCGTCCCTTGATACAGACACCATCAGTTAGTGACTGCACAGTGGTATAGAGTTGTGTGTATGACAAACATAGTGACATGCATGGTTGTATAGCCATTGTACATTATGTCACATAGGTCAACATAGCCTCGTCCCTTGATACAGACACCATCAGTTGGTGACTGCACAGTGATATAGAGTTGTGTGTATGACAAACATAGATATATGCATGGTTGTATAGCCATTGTACATTATGTCACATAGGTCAACATAGCCTCGTCCCTTGATACAGACACCATCATTTAGTGACTGCACAGTGGTATAGAGTTGTGTGTATGACAAACATAGTGACATGCATGGTTGTATAGCCATTGTACATTATGCCACATAGGTTAACATAGCCTCGTCCCTTGATACAGACACCATCAGTTAGTGACTGCACAGTGGTATAGAGTTGTGTGTATGACAAACATAGTGACATGCATGGTTGTATAGCTATTGTACATTATGCCACATAGGTCAACATAGCCTCGTCCCTTGATACAGACGCCAGGTAATGTCACTGATATGCAAAATATTAACAACGAATAATACGTATTTGTATAATTTCCTGAGAATATTTACATGTGTGTTAGAATCTTTACTTTATACAAAATGTATATTAACGTTTAAAAATTGTAGTCACAACAATTCCAAACCCACTACTATCGAATTTATCTCGATGTACGTGTATTTAAGAATGGCCTTCATCGTCACACACATTAATTTCTATCATCTTGACCAGAGCTCAAAACGCAGTCCAAACAAATCTCATTACCAACAAAGACACCATTGTGCTCCGCCATTGTGAGAGTTACAATGGACCGGGGTTGGATTGAGCCAACATAAGACATTACGCTCTACTAGAACCATTTTAAACTGTCGAGAAAATGTATAAAAACATTTAAAGAATTATTTGGTCATATCGTACAAAGAATGTTCAATAAACTTTCACTTTAATGTTCAGGAGTTATAATTAATTATGTCCTTTGTGCGGTATTTAAAATTTAGGTGTTTGCCTATACCCTTCTTAGCATGCAAAACAATATTTAATATAGGCCTATTTATAGAACAGCGAAGCACAACCAACAATGTTAATTTTAGCCGTCTTAATTAAAAAGGCTACTTGAATACATATAAACTGCATCAGAATTGAAATACGATTCAGTAATTTACTTGTCCCTTAAATAGGTGCTCGTTAGCCCTAAAATGTATTAAATCGGATTGATTAACATTTTGTGTTAAGGGCGACTCTATCTATAGCTTTAAAATCAACTAATAAATCCATTGATTTCCAAGAACATTCCCCATTATGCACATTTACTTATATACGACTGAAGCAAGTGATTAAATCCTGCACATATTTGGTAAGCCATATGAGTTTCCGTATAATATAACAAGTATTTCAATTATTTATTGAATGTCCACAAAACAATGACAAATCATTGTAAGATTTTGTAATAGAAATTTATCTTAGAACACCTCACATCAATAGCTTTCACTGAACAAGTGGCATTAGATCACTGCAATATACAGATCCGAGTCATTCCCTGGTGATATCAAGTTTGGATACTTCTGGGCCAACTTAGGATACACACGATATCTGAGGGAATATATCGTCAAACTTTAATTGGAAATGTAACCAGTGAAACATATTTAACCTAACTGTAATCCGATCGTAAGAAGATGATATATTGAGTCGTAATTTAGGTTGGTGAAAATATTCATGAGTTAATAAATATTCATGAGATTTTGAAGGTTTTAGTATGTTGAAAGAAATAAAAGAGATAATAGCTGTAAACAAAAATTTCTAAGCGTGGACAGGATTGTGCTGTTAAAAGTAAATATTTAACTTTTTTATCAATGGGGGTTTTAACTGTTTCGTTAAGTCATGGAATTAAGATATTCTTGAAACTATAAAATATTAAATGGTGAAATCATCCATGGAATTCAAAATTCTAATTTAGAGTCCACAAAATACACATTGTAATTTATTTTACATACAGTGGTTTTTTTAAGTAGCCGTTTCAGTTCCTTTCTTAGAATTGAAAATGTTCACATGACAGCATTATTTACCTTCATAACAGCATAGTTTCACTCATAACAACACGGGTAACGGACCAATGGTTAAGTATTGGGGGAGAAGAAGTAAAATTTTTATGATTTGAACTTCAACTACAACACATTTTACACATTTAACTTGTATGAGTTTTTTTAACTTTGTGTTGTTATAATGAGCTGTTCGGGCCAATTTAATTGTTGAGTAGGGCAATTCGTGTTTGGTACAATGTTTCCTTGTATCACTGTCAGTGGCAATGAGAGGTTATAAACGAAAACATAACCTCTTTTAAAAGTTATGAGTAGTGATTTTTAGTAATTAAAACACTGTCGTAGAAAAAGTCATGTACGCAGCTCGCGTAAATAGTGTTAACGAAACTAGTAGAAGTTGTTAAGGCACTCGCCAAGGTTCGTACCTTAAATTTTCTACTCATGTCGTTAACACTATCTTTACGCAATCGTTGCGTAAACTACTATAAGATTATTGAGTTATTAAGTTGTTGTGTTCGTTTTGACTACTCTGCTGGATAACCAGCATTATTTTACAAACATATGATATCTATGGTCTGTTTTATCATCAACCAAAAACAATTTTTTTGTTTTTTGTTTATTTAATATAGTTTTGATTTATTTTATTGGTTTAGTATGATATTGCCTTATTTCTTGTAGTTTACGTGAACAACCTTCAGTTTAAAATATTTTCTTAACAAAGGTCCATTGTTTTAGATAAAGAAAACAGTTAAAGGGTTATTGGAGGCTAGAGGTCATCTTGGATTATTATCAAACAGCTGCTGAAGTATTGATCATCCAAAAACAGGTTTTCAAATACCGAATTGATTGTAATTTAAATATATAGAGCATTGTGGGGTCATAAACTTTCTTGTAGTTTGGTAATTGTTTTCCAAGGGAGTCAAACGGTCATATTGGATGTGCCCGTCATGAAAGTAATGATAATTTTAAACAACTGCTAAATAATTATTTATCATCCAAAAATATTTTTTTCATATACTATAGTGATTGTATTTTCAATATCTAGGGCACAGTGGGATTATAAAATTCCTTTGTAGTTTTGTTATTATTTTATGAGTTAGCTCAGCTAGGTTCCAAGGACTCTTAATCGTACCATATTAATTTTACCATACAAGATTAGGCTACCTTAAAGCACAATAAAATGCAACTTTGAAACTATACAGGGTGGCTGAAAAGTAACTTGCACCCCCCTTTAACTTTTCAACCATTTGAGATACTTGAAATCGGTTTGCGGCAACCTTCTTGGATATAAGGGGCCACAATATTTATGGTCAATTTTGAAAATTTTGCCCTTAGGGGTGGTGGGGGTAGGGGGTAGCTCAAAACTTTCAAATGACAAGTATATTCAAGTTTGGTATCATTTTACAGGTCTTGACGAAACATGAACATTGACATAAATAAAACCAAAATCGGCTCACTAATAACAAAATGGCGCCCTAAAACGTTTCAAATCAAAATAACCATGAGGGTGGCAAAAAAATTAACTTGCACCCTCTTTAACTTTTTAACTATTTGAGATATTTGAAATCAGTTTGCGGCAACTTGTTTGGGAATGAAGGGCTACAATAATCATGGTCAGTTTTGAAAATTTTGCCCTTAGGGGTAGCGGGGGTAGTGGGCAGCTCAAAATTTTCAAATAGCAAGTATAGTCGAGTTTGGTATCATTTTGTAGGTCTTGATGAAACATAACTATTTACATAAACAAAATAGAAATCGGACCATTAATAACAAAATGGCAGCTAATAATGATTAAGACAATGGTTATTCAAAGTAATTTTGCGTTGCCATTTTGTTATTATTCAAGACCTGTAAAATGATACCAAACTCGACTATTCTTGTCATTTGAAAATTTTGAGCTACCCCCTACTCCCGCTACCCCTAAGGGCAAAATTTTTAAAATTGACCATAATTATTGTAGCCCCTCATATCTAAGAAGGTTGCCGCAAACCGATTTCAAATATCTTAAATGGTTGAAAAGTTAAGTGGGGGTGTAAGTTACTTTTCAGCCACCCTGTATATTATCTTCGAAACAAAGTGATAAAAGGAACGAGCTTCAGCATACAATTTAAGTTTTATCACGATTCTAAGAGAATAAGGTAATGGAATGCCTTTTCCTTATTGCCATTGTAAACTGAGAAACCTAACTAAAGCATCGTATATGGATGCAGCCTTATTCCACGATATCAGAAACTACAAGAGTTAGAAAGTTTAAAAAATGTATTTAATATACATCGATGTTTGCTTATTAAGTGTATGCTTGTTAACTATTACTTAATTGCTATCAACAGTATTCATGTTTGAGATACATTTGTAAACGAACAGGAGAACAAATCCTAATCCGATAGCAAACGAAATACATTGTTTCGCACACCATTGTGTGTTAGACAATGGCTTGTATCAATTAAGACTTAATGGATGTACTTTTTACTTCCGCAATACCTTTAACAATGAAGTAAATTCTAAACCCTTTTTGATTAACTTAAAGTAACTCGTCTCCCCTTAAATTCTTTTATCAATATCTTTTGGTTAATTTTGACAGATAAAATTCATCGTTTGACAAATCTGCATGCAGTTTCCTTCAAAATTAAGATGAAACTGTAGTGTAACTATTAAAATGGCATTCAAATTAAACTACGTAGGATTATAGTAATTAACAAAAAAATGAGTTATTTGGTGTTAAACGTTCAGTACACAATTTTTTCTGTTAAGAATAGACTTTTTAACCAACTATTTATTTTTTTTTAATTTACTAAGCTACTTATATTGTTTATTTCAAAAGTTGGAACATTTCCAAAAAAATATTTTTTTTTTCATTACACTTTTCCCAAAGTTATTTTAAATTGTATTAGTCAAGTCGTCGGGCATCTGACGTGGTACTCGTCCTCGGCGAGTTACCGGCCTTCCAAAAACATTTGGTGACTCTCAAAAACTCTTGTACGGCTTAAAGCATCAACCCCTGTAAGCCTATTTATTGAGGGCAAGGGTCTCCAGCTTCACAGCATAGCGTTGCTCAAACTTACCGGTACGTTCCATGTTGGTGTGACGACACAATGAAAAAAAACACTCAGTGTGAAAATCAACCTAACTTCTACCTAGCCCGACCGGTCAGACCCCCCTTCCATGTATTGAGGACACAGTGAACCAGGTCCTGATACTTATTTAACCAACCCTGTAATCATATTTAGGTTAAAAATAATTTGTTGGTAACATTATTTTTTAGTCTTTGGAACCAAAAATATATTGTTATAATGTAAGTAGAGGTTTCGAACATTTGAAAATATTAATTTTATGATAGGATACTGGTTTTAAGTAAAACTTCAATTTTACTGAAGACCTACATTTTATAATAAAGGAATGTTTTCGTGCATTTTATGGTAAATTTAAACTTATATTTAATAAATGATATTTACGGTGTTTTGAAATTTTCTTAGTATTTACCGTTAGAAAGGATACTATAGCTTCTAAATCTTTCAAAAATATACTTCTATGAACGTGATGTATATTATAAAAGCCACTGAGCATACGGTGTACTACGATAAAGATCTGGTTTAATCAAGAGCCGAGAAAAGGAATGGGTAAACTTGGGCACTAAACGAGGAGATGTCCGTGATACGAGGCACCTATTGTGTAATAACCTTGATACAAAAATAAAATTACTTACAGTGTTAGCAATATAAAGAAAACAAAACGAAACTTTAAAAAGAACTATTATTACAAAATAATTTTTTATGATATGAAAATACTTATTTATTTGAGCCGAATCTAAAAACGCCTTCTTAACCTAATTAATTACAAAGTATTGACAAATTATACAGTATGAAACAACAAATATTAAGTTAATATAAAACTAATTACTTTATCCAAAGTGTTTTTTACTTTTAATATTTATTCTTATTTTAATCAAGAGTATTATAGTATATTGATTGCAGCTCTTTAACGTAGCTCCAAATTGTATAAACATTTGTGTTTTGTAAGTATAGTAGTAACAACACAATATTGATTGTGTATTTTTTTATGTTAAGGTGAAGTTTTATTGATGTGTATTCCTTATTATGAATGCATAAAATATATGACAATATTACAGTTTTGTGTTAACAAATAAATCTTTGTAAAAATAATCGTGTTTCCCTGTGATGAGGGTTATGTTCTTGAGGATTTATTTAGAAATACAATTCAATGAACTATTTTTTCAGTCTTTCCCTTCAAATTATTTTAACAAAATAAATTTTGTCGTTGTATTCTAACAAACAAAGGCAGTGTTTTCCAAGTGTAAGGATTAGGTTCTTTACGACCTGAATTTAAATAATAATTTTATAGTTACTTTAATATGTATAGTTAAATAGGTAGTTTATGTTACAGTTTTTTAAATATATTTTTTCACAGCAGGGTGCCAACCAAACACACAGTAGAAATAAACTATTGTTTTGTGTGTTTTTGTTATTGTGGTGTCTGATCGTAAGTGTTAGACAATTTTTGATGTAAGTAGCCTACAAAGTAAATGAAGTGTGACGATGCATATAAGAGGTTCCAAGTCTAAAAATTAGCTTCCAAAAGAATTATTTTATTTTTTTCAAAATTAATTATGTTTTTAAACACGATACATCAATTTCTCAATTACCTGTAAATAGATTTGAATAGATTATGTCATTTTCGTGTTTTAAATTAAATTTTTAATAAGAAAAATATAAAATAATAAAGAATCAATAGTAAAAACTCCATTGTAAATAGTTCCAAAGATTAAAATTAAGCTTTATGATAAAAACTAAAAAAATTGATAGTGTGCACCCAGTAACAAGAAGGAAACAAAATATGTTAAAACTGCACCATTTTATAAGCTTTCCAACCATATGCTACACGATTGAGTTTTAGATCTGCTTATATACGCTTTGGTTGTTTGAAAACTCCAAACATGGTGTTATTTTTTTTTAATTTTAAACACAGATAGTAGACATGCAATCAGCAAAACTTGTATTTTTGTTTAGGTGAGAATAGTAAAAACAGTAAAAAATTTCCCTGTTTTATATTATTCAAACTACTAAAACAAACAAAAGAGGACCAAAACCTCAATAGTGAAGCATATGGTTGGAAAGATTATAAAATGGCTCAGTATTTGACATATTTAGCTACCTTTTTATATACAGGGTGTAGAAAAATGCAATAGACAAATTTTTTTTTATTTATCATACAACTTAATTTTAATCTTTGGAACTATTTACAATAGAGTTTTTACCATTAAACATCAATCATTTTATGTTATTCTTATTCAAAATTTAATGTAGAACACGAAAATGTCATCATCTACTCAAATCCATTTACAGGTAATTTAAAAATTGCTATATTGTGTTTAAAAACATGGTTATTAAAAAAAAAAAACTTAAAATATTTCCTTGGGAAGATCACAAAAAAAAATGGTAATACTGATGACCAGACTGATCTATTTCAGCTGTAAATGAGTTGGGAAAAATAAAGCTCTTTTTCTCTCTTTCCTTCCATTTTCATAATGTGTTCCTTATAGGTATATTTAAAATACGATCCTTCAGTTAAGATACTTATGAGTAAGTCTATACTTCTGAATCCATTCTTTTATGATCTTGTTATATTTTTTAAGTGTATACCTGCTTGGAACTAATATATGACTTTCTTTTATTTTTATTATATTTTAAAACGCGTAAGTTATTGAAAACAGTATCATAATATGGTGAATGTAAAAATGTGGATTACGACAAAACCCTCAAAAGTATATTTAAATTTTAGTTTACTCAGTTAATCATCGTAATATTACTTGTTTGCAGTTAATTTTATAATATTAATAGGAATTCTTTTAAATATTCAATATACAATTCACAAAATTCAAATAAATAAATATTTATGAGGGGAGATTATTTTGCTGAATTACTATGCAAAACAACAAATCAAATCAAATATTCCTTTATTGCCAGTTAACATATGTACATGCATGGCTTGCGTCACAACTTTGAAATAAAATACATAATAAACAATGGCATAGCTACACTATTACACATTTACAGAAACACATCTTGCCTAAAACAAATAATATATTTATAATGAGTTGTAGTTAACATAATCTTTTACGCTGTAAAAACTATTTTCTAAAAGAAATAGTTTGAGTTTAGTTGCACAAAACATTTTATGAAATGAACAACCAAGATTAGAGATAAAGTAAGTATGGGAGTGCGGTCTGCCAGTAAACAGCTTAGAGGGTTAATTGAAGGCCTTAAAACCCTTCAACAGGGGTGATGGTTTAACTAACAATTTGGAAAACAGTTCAGTAGAAAACAACTAGCTTGTTTTCAATTTGCATGGCAAAATCAATTATTGTGAACATTAAAAACTACGATGAATTTACTTTAATCTGAAAGATGTTAAAAATATTTCCTTTTATCATATAAAATCGGTTATAAGTGTTCCCTGATTGCAACAATATTTCTCAGATAATTTTGTTGCGAGGGTTTCCGTGGGACAGTAGACATTTTCTCTTCCGTTTAAACACTTGTTTGTTGATTAAACGTATTTTAATTTTGTCTCTATAAAGACAGATGCCAAATCGTAAGTTTAAATCAAACCACAACAACCAGTAAAAGGCTAAGCTTCCTTGAAAGGCCCATCGGTTTCTTTAAACATACACTGATATGTCTCCAGACATTCACTGGTACCATCCTGGTACCAGGTAAATGCCATTAATGTACTGGTATTTACAATTAATTCAACTATAACGTATAGTTTTTATATTAAAAATTGCAGCATAGCATGAGTAATATAAGGTCTGTCAGTTGTACTTTGTATATGTTTTAGACAATGCTAGTGCCATGGTTATAACAACAATATGCTAATAACTAGTATAACTTCTATCGTGCACGACCGGTCGGGGGTGTTAACTATAACCACTCTGTTGAGGTTATAGTGAACTAGTCCCGATATTCATTGAATGGAGAGTGAGTTGTTGAAGTACGTCATGGTGACCAATCGACTGCGTCAAAGTAACGATTAAGTATGACATAGTGAATATTTACCACCTCATGGCGACGATTGCGTATGTCATTTTAATTATTTCATTTTTTAGGGAAAGACAACAAATTTCTTTACCCCAAAATGTTGAATGACCTGCAGCCCGGGCAGTAAATACAGTCAGGTGGACCGGATTTTCCTATCAAGTACAGGTAAAACTGAAAATATCCTTTACCTGACAAGAACTGTACAAGTCAGTGACCAACCTGGCCATGCCTGATAGTGTAAATGTTCTGCTATCGATATGTTATCGATGTGTTGTCCATGTACTAGTGACAATGAATTAGGCGTATGAAAGTTTGGTTATTATGTAAACCATTAAAACAGCTACGATATTTTATGAATCGATGTTTTAGTAACGTGGTTCAAGGAACAAATTTATACACAATTTTAGAAGATAGATTCTTACATTTTGTTAATTATAAAAAAAAATTAATTACGAGTAAAACAGCGTAAAGTTATAGACCTCAGCAATGGATCTTCAGTGAATCTGCATCGTAACTCGATATCTTGACAGAACGAGGTTTCAAGGACCTCATTATTGTACTACGCTTGAATAAATACAAAATCGATTTACAGTTTTAAATGACATTGTTGGATATATATTTGGCAAAAAAGATATTTCTTAACGACAATTAATTACATGCCTTAGCGAATTAGTTCGTTTTGGTGTTCATCTTGGTATGCATACTAATATGAGGAAATTTTGGTTGCAACAGTAACTGAAGGAATAGCAATTGACACTACGTTTAATGTTATCGCGAAATAAGAAATCTCTGTAATAGCAGATCTTGGACCTTGCGGGCCATAAACCTACTTTATCTGACATTGTAAATCTGGCAGTTCAAATGTTATATATGGCAGAAATACTTATAGGTCAATTGAAAGTCTAATTCTAAAATAAAATATACATTTTTAATACTATTTTGGACATAATGCTTTTTTGTACGTTCAGTTTGAAAGTAAGAATTGTAGTTTAACAAATATCCGTGGCTAAAAACATTGATGTATTCTATACCAGTACTGCTAAACTGAAATCACCATTACTTTTCAAATACCTAAAAGAAGTTTATTATTTGAATGTTTGATTTTCATGAGTTAATCTTTGCAATACAATTAAGGACATGCATAATTATTAAATATAACTATATGTTAAGAACTAAAGTTAAATATGTCTTTTAAGCTCAAATGCAAACAATATAAATACGAAACTGCTTTGAGCCAATTAAGCGTTGTTTAGAGAAATATTAATATTTCAAAGCTGGATTCTATGGTCTTGTATTACTTCCTACAACTTAATGATAAGATTACTAATATTCTTGAGAAATGTAATCCGTTACGTTGTATTACTACTAGGCAGTCTATTTTGTTGTTGTTCTTATGCCTCATTCAGTATTGTCAGCTTTATTATTTATAATTATTGCAATATTTATGTTATCACTGACAATTAGTTATATATTTGCTACTTATTTATTGGTTATAGTTCATAGTTTGAATTAGCTTTATTACTTATAAAGAACTATCATCCTCAGCCATCTTGTAAATCTAGTTATATTTTATTCCAATTGTATCTTTAATAGAGAAACCGTTGGAATATGTAAATAAATAAGGTTACGTCAGCCCAAGGTTTGTGTTTGAGTGTCAACTTTATGTTAAACGATAACATTAAAATTAGTAATGTTGGCCCTAAAGATCCTGTTGTTTCATAAGAAATATATTTGCTAGTATAACATTTCCCAATATTTAAAGATTACAAGACTTAATTTTATATAACCAGTAAGCAGAAAATTAAAAATTATTTGGTTTTCAATTCAGCAAGGAATTAAGTAGAATTAAACTACTATAACTCACATTACACAAACCTGACTTTGACAAATGAAAATGGAGAAAGGTTTTAAGGAAGTGATGTACACAACTTGTATTCTTAATAAGTATAAATAAGTAACGAAATAGTTTATATTCACTGTTTAGGGTTTACACTAAATAACAATTAAACATTTCAATACTTGGTCTACAAAAGAAAAAAAGTAGTTTTCGCGACGATCGCGTAAAGGTAGTGCTAACGATACGAGTAGAAACTTAAGGTACGAGACTTAGCGAGTGCCCTAAAAACTTCTATGAGTGTCGTTAAGACTATTTACTCGAATTGCGTACACTACTTCACCTACGACAGTGTTTTAATTACTAACAATTACTACTCATTACTTCTATGAGAGGTTAAGTTTTCGTTTATAACCTATCATTGTAACTGACAGTGATGCAACGAATCATCGTACCAAATACTAATTATTAAGTAAAAAAGCAATGTTGTTAAGTAAGTAAACAATAATGTTAAGTGAATCTTTTTAATCCTGGTAACTGAACTAAAAAGGCTACTTAAAAAAAGGTTGTAGGTAAATGCATAGATTAAAAGAAGTAGACATACCCTATACTCCTTTTATCCATGGTAAAAGATGTGTGTTCATTTGTACAACAGTCAGTAAGTACTGGTTGTATTGTAAATGAAAATGAAACCTAAAATAACAGAGCTCTGAATCCTTAATTGGAATATCAAGTCAGTTCCCCTTCCACTAACCTAAATCTCTGTTCATGACATTTCATAAAAGTTTTTCTCACAGACCTGTTTACTTAATATATAATTAATTCATCATAAAATTCCAAGAATATATTATTAAGCGTTTCGTGCGTTAATGATTATTTAATGTTTATTTGAATTTATAAGTATTTTCTCTTTTTCACTTAAAATAGAAGAACCATATTTGTTCCTACTCATATATCTAGTCACCATGTACAAATTATTTATTAATAATCGAGTTTTAAAGAGTACTGCAAGTCGTAAACCTAATATTAGTTATCTTGCTTGTTAATCTTTCCCCTAAATATGTAAGTTTTTAATTCTTGAATTACATTATTGATTGTGAAACTTGGTTGGAATATATATTGATAAAATAAAATAATTACCTTATTCGTTCCCTAGAACTTTGTCAGGTCATTAGTGTGCAACCACATCATCAATATAAACATTGTGCTATGTCAATAGATTATTTAAAAGACTGTAACAGTCATAATGATTAAAACTTGTAATTTTGGAAAATAATTAAAATGGATGAAAATTTTTTTTAACTTATGAAAACTGTACAGGCTGGCCAGCACTATCTCATCACTGCCACTGGCTAAATAAAACTGACTGAATCATGCTGCCAGTCAGTTCTTCTCTCCAGTGCCACCTGTATTTCGGTTTGTTTATTTCACTACGTTTACTGTATTTAACTGCGTATTAGTATAATAATTTGGTAAAGCTATTTTATATGTCATATTATTTTGAAACCTATAGCTATTCATCAAAGGGTTTCATTCTAAATTAATGTTTGTATAAAAGTAACAAAACGTGATTAGTGTATTCAACCGAATGATAATAAGGGATATTTACTATGTCTTTGTCAGAAACATATATATTCATTACTTACAGATCCTAGTTCTACTCGTGAGATGAAGAAGTTTATTATTCTGATTCTTGAGATTGTTTGTTGAGGTTCAGGATACCGAAAACTAGAAGCATTGTTCTGTACATTTCCAAACTTAGCCTCGTTGGTTTCATAGCACACCATAGATGTGTGATAAATCCTACATACTTAGTCAGACAAACTGTTTCCTCAACAGCTCAAGAATTATCCCAACTCCAGAGATCATTTATCCACAACATATGAGTGAACTTAGGAGATTGAATGGAAATTAAATGGCTTAACTTCACAAGTTAAAATTATGTTTGCTGAACTGAATTTCAAGTAGGGAACATGGACATATAGATTTTATGGATTCCACTGTCAGCTCCCATAGTATAAAATATGAGCATGAAATATAAAATACACCAATTGTCTAAGGAAACCATAGACTCTTAAAAATAAATACACAACCAATATGAGATCTGTACACATACCCCATTGCGAGGCTGTACGCAAATGAACTGACACTCATTCTCATTGATGTCATGAAGATAAAACAAATTATCAAAGGAAGATAGTAAAACAACACTTGTAAAGCATAATAGAAAAAGGAAATCAAAAATAGTTCATACTTGCACTACAGTCTTAGACCATACAAACAAACCACAAGACCAATAACTCGTTAACCATCATATTAATCTTAAAATACTATATATGCATACTCAAATGTATAAACGATTTAGAAAGTATTCTGCTTCGGCTTTGGGTCTTTGGGTTAGGCTAAAAAGATGTTAGTCGACTACCAGGAACAGGTGGTATGGATAGATGGTTGTAGACTAGCATGCAAATTATTAAGATTTTATACTCATATCTTAAATGATTATCCGTTTACAAGTATTTATTTTCATACCGAAACTCACTGGAAGAAAGTTAACCTAGGCTGAATATTTCTATTGAACCATATCCCCTTTTCCACAACTTAAAACGTCAAAACCTAACGTACGTAGTACGTTATGTACTATGTTATGTACGTAATGTACGTAGTAACGTGCTTTTTCTCAAACCACTTCAAACCATCAGAAAAAAGTTATCAGAGCAATTTCAGTGGACTAAAATTCAATTACAATTGCTTAGAATTAATTCTTAGTTGAGTAAAAAATAATCAATAAACCTAACCATTATAATTATTTATAACTAAATATAAAACTTTTGAAAGTGTAATTAATCAAAAAATTACAAATAAAATGTTTCAAAACAATGTCTGTTTAATTTAAATGTATCACCGTTTGAAGGATTATAAAACAGTAGTCAACGGAGATTACGAAGACTAATTCTGATACATTTCAACATGGAACATAGATGTAATTTGAGAATAAGACGTTCAAATTTGTTTCTATGTTTGAATATTACTTAATGAAGCTAACAACGACAATAATTAAATATTTTATTAGAATATAAATGCTTTCTACTATACATTATATATTATATATGCATTGTATATTATACTATTTATTCTAGCCAGGAATTTTTATTAATGACCAATTCATAAATTACTATACAAAATGATCTAATCACACACTTTTAAAAAGTTCTATATTTTGGCATAGCCTTCTTCAGGAACAAACAAAATAATATAAGTGTTTACCACTCTGTATCAGATGGTTTTAGCAAAAATCCATATACATATAATTTATAAAGAAGTAAAAAAGGAAATGTTTATAGAAAGAAAGAAAATATTTTTTGTATACCATCTCAAATTTAGACCAAATTGTGTTTTAGATTTAAGTATTAATTTTCTTGCTCAAGCTGTCTTAGTTTTAAGTATGATGCGTCTTTTGAAAATTTTCTTATTCGTTTTAATGAATAACATTGTTGAAAATTTTGAGAATGCTCTCCAGCATGAATAGCCACAGGTTTTTGTTTATCAGGATGGTTTACATCATATCTGTGGCCATTCATACGAACTCTAAGAGCACTTGTAGTTTTGCCAATGTAGTCTTTAGGAAAATTTTTGCAGGAAATTTGGTAAATGACATTTATTTATTTATTTATTCCAAAGGATACACCATTTACAAAATAATATATATTTAAGCACATTAGAATGGAAAGATAAATTGCATTTGAAATAATAAGAGAAGCTGCATATACCGTTGAACAAAACATCATTGCAACAAAAAGTAATAACAACAAGATAGCAACGTAACAAAAATAACAGATAATAACATTAACAAAGTATAATAACAACAAACAGACAGCATAACAGATAACAGATACTTAATAACAGAACAATTTTAATATTAAATTGGAATTCAATAAAAGCAAGTAGACTTTGAAAGTATAACAATTGGTAGACATTGGTAGAATCACAAGTGTTGTTACTATTTCTATCAAAGTTTTCTTTTTTACTTCTTTATAACCTATATGTATTTTAGATTTTTGCTAAAACCATCTGATACAGAGTGGTAAACACTTCTATTTGTTATTGTTTGTTTGTTACTGAAGAAGGCTAATGCCGAAATATAGAACTTTTTTTTTAAGTGTGTGATTAATTTATTTTGTATAATGATTTAGCCGTTTTGCAATATTATGAAAAAAACAATTCATGGAAGAGCAACTAATTGTAAATTTTATAATTTTACAGTTAGTATGTGATGCCATTACTAATTATCGTTGATCTCATCATCGGGTTTACTTGTCAATACGAACTAGGTTTGTATTGTGATATGTTACATGTAAGAGACAAACCTATTTATCAGATTACATGTTCTATAGCCAGGAGTTGATGAGTTGTTAAGTACATCAGGCTAGTGAAACTCATAGAAAATGTGATATTGTTGACATTTAGTGACATTGATAGTTTATGTAATTAGGCACATTGACTTAGTTCACCATCCGGACATAATCAGTGAAACATAATGGTCCCTTTCCGTTGGCACATGGAGTTTTAGTTATTTTAATATTTTCCTTAATTGGTTGTGGAAAAATGTTTAAGATTCTTTAAACTAAGGTAATATTCCTTGACTCAACATTTTAAAACTCTTTGAAATAGAGTTTTAAACAGAAATAATAGCTTGGTGGCCGTTAACAAAAAAACCTAAAATGAATGGTTCTATGTACAACTTGGAGATATTTTACTAGTTTAATCCGTTGACCTGTCATAAAATAATGTTCTACACAAACAAGATTCAAAATAATACCCCCGGCGCAGCAAACGTGCAGACTAAGTGGATTTCCATTTGCCTGATTTGATTTTCAATTAAATCTATTCAAATAACATTAGGTTTTACAAATACAGAAATACTTAAATATACTAAATAAATTTTTTAAGCTCTTCAAACTGGTCTAGAGAAAATTAGGGAAATTTTAAGTTTTGAGGGTCAAAAACGAGAAGAACAAATTTTAACACCTTAAAACTCCCACCCCCTAAAACCCCATTCCCATGGTCCGATCATGCTGGTTCGCGAACTTGTTCGAATAAACGTAGGTTTACACGTTTGTACCAAATTTCATCGAAATTGGATCATTTTTGCTCGAGTTGTGCTAACGGACACACATATATATTCATAAATATACGGATGGTGTTTTCGGCTTTTAGGGACATCAAAATGAACAAGTAAATCGGCCCCGGGTCCAAGTCTTACTATGAGACCTACGGTAATAGCTTATTCCCTATATGGGAAATTCGCTAAAAGGAGTTTGGACCCTATTCATACTAGATTTACACCATTCAAGTAGAAGATCAAAAATCTGATTGAAATAAACATTCTAGTTCTTACGAGTAGTAGAATATTATGTACTATATTAAATTAATAACCACAGTTGCCAAAAAAATGTTAATGATCACACAGTTAACCATATTTACAAACAGTGTTTCAAAAATATTTAATTTATAATCCAACGAAAACCATTGAAAAAACGTAAAGCCACTAATAGACATTTGTTCTAGCGGAAGAGATGAACCATGGATTAACTATATCAATTACTCCCAAACATACCTTTTGAAGGATTTAAAAATGTCATCAATTAAACATTTTGCGATATAATTCTATTTATCAGTTTTTAGATCAACTCAAACTGTCAATGATAATTTTTTTTCGTGGATTAGGGTTCCTTTCATGCAAATAGATGAAAGAGTTGACTTTTGAAAAAAATCCTCTAATTAGTGCTGAATGACATGAATCTCTTCCCAATATGAATATCTAGTTATTCCAATTTTTGTGATTATATTTTAAAATTGTTAAATGTATGTAAATATGTTTTTGAAATAATACTGTATTAAGCTGTAAAATAGTGTTTGATAAGAAGGTTGAACGTATGAATATTAGTAAAATCTATCTCCATAAGAATCAAACGTTTTACTGTGATTATTTCCATTTAAAAACACTCAGGGTGTCATAGACTTGTTAAAAACATATATCCAATTAATAAAACTTTGAATATAAAATATTAACAAACCGTACTACTCAAACAAAATGATCAGAATGCTTAATTATTATAATTTAACAGATCAAAACCATTCTCCTCTTTAGTATGTATTAAGACATTTATGACGTAGACTTATTTTACTCATACAATTAATTTATTAATTTGTAGCTATTTATCGACGTCTGTATGTAAATGTTTTTTGTAGATGTAATATTATCTGTGAAAGAAAACCAAACAGTCATCCATAAACGCTCATGTCCACTTTCAATAGAAGCCTAAACAAACAATCTTTGACAATCCAATCAAAGGGGACTGGAATTCTATATTTGTGTTGTGAGTAACATCAGTTGTCACATAGCTTCAGTTGCAAACGTAAAGAGAGTGATGGATACCATCTATTATACAATTTGTAATCTTGTTTAGTAAGAAAGAGAAGTTTTATGAGCTAAGCGATTTGTACAACGGACTAATGCTGTAATCTTAATTGATTAATTCATTTTATGTTTAGAGCTAATAAATAACACACAACTAGAAAAGGAAACCGATTATTGATATGTGATACAAAATATCGCCAATCGCGTCCCAACCAGCAAACACAGTGTGTTTGGGCTGTTATGAATGTGGTATACTTTTCCACACTGAAATACAAAACTCTAGTTAAATATAACAGGTTCAAGTACCATACGCTTAACAACATTACGTTGTAACGTTTCTAGATAAATCCCAGTATGGAGATGTGGGTTATCCTTCCAGGATTATCGTCTGGATTTAAATGTCCCACTCAACCGTGCAGGTTGACCTTGGTACATGGTTGTAAACCTTGGTTTACCGTGACGGTGGTCATCTGGCTTATCACGCGGATGTCGCCGTAGTCTGGACCAATCCTCTCGAACTGATCACTGCCCATTCCACCACAGTTATTAACGTGGTGGCTTTCCATGAAAACCATTTGCCATCCCAGGATCGTTTCAGTGTTAAGTCAGGCGCTTGGGTTTGACACACCAAGTACTATTATCAAGTACTATTATCACCAAGTATCGGCTCACTCCATCTGCCATTGTAGCGTGGGGTTCGCGGTCACCCACCTATCATCACAGCCACAGCCCGAGGCTCATTCCGCCCCACCTCTCTTGTATTAGGGTGTGTTCATATGGCCTTTTCTGCCAGTTGGGCTGCTGCAACACCCCTTCTCATTGCTACCGTAGTCTCGAGTTTTTCTCCTCATACCATCGGTCACTGCTGACCTACTGGGCGTCTGGTTCCTCAAGCAAATCTCTGTCGGTGATGTTGTCCGGGCATCCTGCTTGTTGCACTTTTACCACTCCTTCAACCACAAGCCGCGTGATGCCATTCCATCTTCATCAGTCATCTCTACAGTCGTTTACAAGACCACATGTAGTCCCAGGGGAATCCGGTTTCTCGCTCGGGTTATTTCGGCACGGCACCTCACATTGTCTTCACCACAGGTTGGGTTCACTGACATGCGCGCTATATGCAGTAGGCTACTACAGCAACCCTTCACTAACGACCTGGGTGTCTGGTTCAATAAATATTCAAATACCCGTTACAAAATATCATAGTGTATATTTAATATTGGAAAACCTTTTCAAACAAAAATGTTTATATTATACAGTACTATTTTTTCAATGACAAATGGTCGTGGATTCGTTAGACAAAATGTATTTGTCTGGACATTATTTTTTTTGTTTTACTATCCAAATATAGCAAAATTTTGATACAAAAATATTAAAATTTGCATTTTCTATCCACTGAAACAACCTTGATTGCCATCCAAAATGTTTAATTAGTTCTCGCTAACTTCTCCATCGTGAATTACCAAGGCATCTGACCAAGTATTTGATTCTGTCACACACAAATTTATTCGTATTACAATGTACTTTGGGCGGGGATTTTTTCGCACTAAACTAATATTTTAAATTGAATTTCCAACCAAGTCAATTCAGACAACTTTTTAAATATAGTATCGTCCCTGATTTCACTATAGGGATGTTACAGGTTTTTAACCTGTTCTAATCTAATTCCATATTACGTTCTTTTCTTTATTCATTTTTAACAATGGAATGGATAAAAATATGTTAAATTTGTATCAATGATTTAGATTTTCAGATGTAATACTAATTAATGTGTTGTAGGTAAAGAATACAGAACAAACTTCGATTGAAAACAAAGTTACATTGCTCAGGTCCCTATTGTCATCTGAACAATGGATAGAGTTACGGGACTATTGATGGATGTTCTTTTTATCTCCCAGTAGCTAGATATAATGTAATGCAATTTTAAAATTACAGCTTAAAACATAAATTCTGAAATAACTTCATTGTGTTTACAATATATTTTTTATAAACTTACCAGTGTCATAATAAAACCACCTCTTTATTTTTTTACTGTGCAGTGTGCACCATACACCTTTTACTACCAATTACTACAAAGTAGATTGGTGATAGTGTACGAGAATGAAACTATACCAACACAAAATTTGGTATATTCAGCATTAGGTGAAAACATTTATTTATGTTTCTGGTCAAGATCACAAATTATATAGATAATTTTTATTTTTGTAAAACACAAGGTTATTTCATAATTTTGTGGTGTGTGTACAAACAATACTATATAATGAAGCACAAAATATCAAATGGGAAATAAGAGAGATAATTAAGTAACTCATTTTTAGCAAGCTTAGTAATAAAAAACCCACATCGTTCTATAAATTGTAATATTGTTTAAGAAAAAAGAATTGTTTTATTAGATAAGCGATTAGTACAACAGACTAATGCTGTAATTTAAACTGATTAACTAATTTTCAACTTTGTTTGCAACAAACTTTTAGAAGTGCTATAGAGTTGTTTAGCGTGGATGGTTTTGTTGATGTTACATGTTTGGTGTTTGGAGTTTTAGTTGAATGACTTAACATCGTGATTTAATAATTACACTCATTTTGTGAGATGAAATACAGTTCCTAACTTGTGTAAAAAATCAATCAAAAATAGGTTTGATAATTATGAATTTTGGGGCAATGTATTTTACATGGTTTTATTTTTGGATTTTTCATTATGGAAATTTTAGTTTCTACCAGGACGGAAAGATACAAACATTTACATTATACTTTAAGGTTTTTAATGAGTTTTTGTACATACAGTGTTGTTTTTACGAAAACCAGATTTCAAGTACCGTAAGACACTATTTGATGACAACACAAGGTCACATGATGATTTCCTTGTTTTCTTTACTTCATTTCCAATCAGCTGATATGTGTTGTTGCATATTTATCCTTGAGTTATTAGTATTAATGAGCGTTTTTGTGAATAAGCCTCAACATGGCGATTTCTCAAGCTTAAAGAGTATAGGGTGTCCAAAAAACCCGGGTCGGTTGGATATTTTTCGAAATATTTAAAATAGTGGTACAAAAATTTGGACAAGGTTACTGGACATAAAAATCTATTTTATCGCATATTCAGTGATCCACTACTTCCTCAGGGGGACAGCCCGCTAGTAGTCAGAAGAGAAAGTCTAAATGTAAGCATAGGTTTATATGCATATTAAATAAATGGTTCTTATTGGTGGGGTACAGAGCTGCAAACCCGATTTTAAACGAATAACCTAGTCAAAAATAACAGTAATTCGATGATTTATTGAATTTTCTATTATTTCAAACCTACCTCCTCAGGGGGGTGCCCGCTAAAATTCGTAAGAAAATCAAAATCGTGCGCATAGGTCGGTATGCGCATAAAATGAAAGGGTTTGATTGTTAGAATACAATGGTGGAAAATTGAGCCTTATATTGCTAAATATCGAGTAAAAATTACCGTCGTTCAGAGATTCAAAATGGTAGATTCAAGAAACCTTTGAACGGCTGCAATTTTTGACTCTTTTGTCTTTTTGAGTTAAAATTTGCGGCATTGTATTTGACTAGTAAAAGCTTTCAATTTAAAATGTTTATAAACCTATGCTTACATTTAAGATTTTCTTCTTACTCCTACCGAGCCCAGTGAGCAAGTAGCAGATCACTGAATAATGCGTTAAGTGGATATTTATTTTCAGTAACTTTGTGCAAAGTTTTGTAGCTCTGTTTTGTCGTTAAAAGGTGTCTCACGTTAGTATGTAATTATAGTATGTAATTATGATGTATAGTATAGATGTAATTATTTGGGTTGCGTTCTAAAACAAAAATCACACCAGTAATATAACTTTGATTAAGCATAAATATCAATAAATTCCCGAAATATTTGTTTCATATAGCTTGTAAAATGTAAATCTGTTCTATTTAAGTGGCGTTGGTCGAGAGACAATAAAAAAAAACACATTTTTATGTGGACTTTATTTAAACCATCCCTTTTGTTGCTTTATTTTCATTAGCAAGGATAGCTTAAGATGGTAATATTTATAAACTATACACAAATAAAGCGGGATACAATTTATAAACAAAGTAATTCGTTATAGCTTAGTAGCTTGCAACAAAGAATATAATATACGCGTATAAAGATGTCAAATCTATACATATGAAATCGCTAAACTAGTAATACAGGCATGGCAAATAGGGTTTTGGGGCTTAAACCCCTTTTTTACCAAATATATTTAACGAAATATAAATATTTTCACAATTTCTTTCATATTAAAAGATTTAACATTAGTTGTCATTATAAGGCTTGTGGTTAATAGGGTTTTAAAACGGTATTCAATACTTTTATTTGCTGAAGTGATAAGTGAATCACTCATTCAGCCCATGTTATTTATAGAAAGCAATGATATAAGAATATTTATACCTTTCATTATAACCCCTTTGCATTAATTTTTAATCAAACAAAGACATGTTCTTGTCTTCGTTTTGGAGTGATTATACAATATCAGATAAATCAAACATACAAATGCCTACTATGTGCAAGATTATAGAGTAGTGTTTGGTATCTGGTCTCTTTATTCTCAAGCAAACGCTGACATACACATTCATTGTACACAAACCATTTATTGGCCTACTTCATAGTCTCTCAGCTTAAACGTAGCTTATGCACATGCATGCTTTATGACGGAAAACACTTCAGTTGACCCTTGTAATCATCTCATGCACTAAGGGTCATAAATAAGATAAGTGACTTGGTTTGGATCTTAATGTATTCATTAAATCACAAAAAGGATAAGAATTACATTTTTGTTGTTTAGTTATGTATATTTAATTTTCAATCCTTAACATTAGGCATTTTAAATACCTGTATTTTTTTCTACCCAAATGTTTGGATTACAAAAAATATAGGTATTTAAACCACTTATATTCACTCTGAATATTTATTAAATGTTCATTTAGATCGTTAGACAAAGATGCTTTAAATATATATGTTATTGAATATTCTTAAATTGTAAGAAAATCGTTTGAAAATGTTTAAGAAAAATATACACGACAGATGATTATCAATTTCAAACGAATTTTCTGTAGACGAATCTATTTTAGACATTTAATGAATTCTGCATATAAAGAAACCTTGTATTTTAGTCTAATTTTAAGTAGCCAAACTAGTTTTGTTAACTATCTTGCAACTATCTCACAAAGCCAATTTAGGAAAAGATTTGCATAAATTTAACAAATAGTCACAACTTAAACAAGCTGTTCCTTGGCTGCTCATTTCACATTCAAACTCCAAAGATAATTTATCCACAACACATGAGCGAACTTCTCAGCAAGCATAGAAATCAACTATCTCAACTTCGTATGTTGAACTTATTGAAATTAAACATCAATCGAATATGAAGTAGATATGATTTATTCATACCAAACTCTACCTTACAATATTGATCATGCATTGGGTATCCTTTTTTGTAAGGATGTATCTATTGTAAGGTGTCAATAGATAATGAAAACCAATTTCAACCCTTTTTAAGCCCTCTAAGGATTTATTTTGTTAAAAAAGTTATACACATTTTGCAGTCATTAAAGTATATGTTTTAAACTTAATCAAAAGTGGATAGATGGTTGTTAATTACTGTGCTGTCATAATTGGTATATTAGATGAAAATTTACTTTTTGAACTTTTAAGGAGACAACTTGTATTCAAACAATATTGTTATACTCGTGGATAGTATTTAGAGCAATTATGTATTATTTCAGTAATTAAGTTAATAAATTATTGTAAATGCGCTTAAACATGGATAAAGTAATTAAATATTACATAAATATGAAATTTAGGGTATTATTTTTACAAACATGCAGTATGTCAAAAACAAAGCGGACCGGCACAAAGAAAAACGGAATTCTATAATCTGTGTTTTCTTACTCAACTTTTTATCTTTAATCCACTTGCAATGAGGAACAGGCTCCAAGGGAAATATATTTTAAACTACATCCCTTACCACAACTTGTAAGCATTGAATTGAACACTATTGTAAGTAAACACCTTTCATCTACAAGTGTGCGTGTGTACAAACAAAAGACAGAATTCTGGCATAATGTCGTGTGAGAAACACTTTATTTACAAGAATTGCAAAGATGTCTGGCTTTTATGTTGTTATTTCAGTATCGCTTACTTGTGTGTAATGATTTATTATTGATTTATATGAGATGTATCGATATCATTTTCTCATCCCTAAAGTGTTTTAAAGCTTAGTCAACCTCTGAACACCACTATTTTACTATGGCAGTAGGTGACTTGGAAATCCTCCATTTTAAATGAGCTTTGACAAAAAGTTTTGTTAGATGAAGGTACAAAAAACTTCTGCAAATTGAAGAAAAATGTTTTTTTCTCATCACGAATGTGAATATGAAGCTTAGACTCAGACCTTTATTATCACGTGAGTGAAATCAAACTTACAGTCAAATTAATCAGCACTAACTTGGATCAGAAATTTTGTTTTGCAAATCAAAGGTAAAAAAAAAACAGTTTATTTTTAATTTTTTAGTCTATATTTTTTTTATCTAAACAACAACGTTATTTTAAATTATACAGGGTGTCCCGTAAGTAAATACCCAAACTCCGGGAATTGGTTGTATGGGTAAAAATAAAGAGAAAATCAATAATAACAGTTTTTCCAAAATTAAAAAAGTCAAATAAAAGAGTTCTTGTCATTTTTTTCATAAAATCAGCCATTTTTTAGTAATTTAAGTTTGAAAAATTAAAATGGCTGCCATTTTAAAATTTTATGATGAATCAAGATGATTTTTTTAAACTATGGGTCTTCTTTTACCTTAACATACATACCAAGTGTCATAATGATCGGTTAAATAACTTAAAAGATAAAAATGTTGATGTAAAAATAACTAAATGGTGAATATCTGGTTAACGAAGCGATTTTGAAAAAAAAAATTCTTGGTTTTCTCTTTATTTTGACCCTTAGAACCATTTCCTGGAGTTTGGCTGTTTACTTACGGGACACTCTGTATATGATTGGTAAGAGGTAGCATACTTTTAAAATTTAACCATAGACAAAAGAGTAATAAAAAGAGTTGTAATACAGTTATATTTTATAAGACTTTTCAACAATAACCCGTATAGATTACAATTTATACTTATTGTAATTTATGAACTATTATAAATTACAATAGAATTTACAATAGTGTCTGTAGTTTAGCTTGTTAGCAAAGCTGCATTAATTGTTTTCTTGTTTACATTAACTGGTGAAACGTATGCTGAAGCAATATTGATTGTTTAATCCATATTTAGAGTATTATTTTCTAACAAAAGTTTTAAAAATACAGCGATTAATAAAGCACATTGTCAGCTTATTGAAAGTTAGGTAGTTTGTTACCATAAAGCTTATAGCCAGCCCTTTGATATTTGAAACTAATTTGAAACTAATCCTTGGATCATGTACCCTTCCACCAAAACTATATGATTAGCTGGAATGGGTAATGGTTTTCAAGAGAATAATCAAACAAATAACTTCATAAATAATAACATAAAATAATCCTATAAATCTTATGTCGTATAAATTTAGTTGCTTATTTATACTCTTAAATATAACGATTAACATTTATTTCAAGATTAAAATATGTTTATTAAGTTTCGTGTTTTTTTTATTTATAACATATATAACTAAAACATATAACACATTCAGTTCATGCTGCCATAATATTATACTTATTTTAGTAGAAATATTAGCATTTAAATCACGTATTATTGTTTTGACGGCAATTTTATTACGAAATCTAGCTCAAGATGAAAACAAGGGAAATTGAAGTCTTGTTACTTTTTAGTCCTCGGTTAAATAACTTGTATAGAAAGTCATTTTGCATCTACTTTATAGGACTAACATTATGAACTCGTTTACTTTTGATAAAAAACCTCAACAACTGTCCTCCTTGATGGTACAAAAAGGACTTTGGACATTGTATATTTGGATGTAAATCGTTGTTTATATATGTACTAGTCTCTTACCAAGAGAGTTTATATGTATAAATAAATTAAGTATGTATAAATTTCTGATCCAAGTTAGTGCTGATTAATTTGACTGTAAGTTTGATTTCACTCACGTGATAATAAAGGTCTGAGTCTAAGCTTCATATTCACATTCGTGATGAGAAAAAAACATTTTTCTTCAATTTGCAGAAGTTTTTTGTACCTTCATCTAACAAAACTTTTTGTCAAAGCTCATTTAAAATGGAGGATTTCCAAGTCACCTACTGCCATAGTAAAATAGTGGTGTTCAGAGGTTGACTAAGCTTTAAAACACTTTAGGGATGAGAAAATGATATCGATACATCTCATATAAATCAATAATAAATCATTACACACAAGTAAGCGATACTGAAATAACAACATAAAAGCCAGACATCTTTGCAATTCTTGTAAATAAAGTGTTTCTCACACGACATTATGCCAGAATTCTGTCTTTTGTTTGTACACACGCACACTTGTAGATGAAAGGTGTTTACTTACAATAGTGTTCAATTCAATGCTTACAAGTTGTGGTAAGGGATGTAGTTTAAAATATATTTCCCTTGGAGCCTGTTCCTCATTGCAAGTGGATTAAAGATAAAAAGTTGAGTAAGAAAACACAGATTATAGAATTCCGTTTTTCTTTGTGCCGGTCCGCTTTGTTTTTGACATACTGCATGTTTGTAAAAATAATACCCTAAATTTCATATTTATGTAATATTTAATTACTTTATCCATGTTTAAGCGCATTTACAATAATTTATTAACTTAATTACTGAAATAATACATAATTGCTCTAAATACTATCCACGAGTATAACAATATTGTTTGAATACAAGTTGTCTCCTTAAAAGTTCAAAAAGTAAATTTTCATCTAATATACCAATTATGACAGCACAGTAATTAACAACCATCTATCCACTTTTGATTAAGTTTAAAACATATACTTTAATGACTGCAAAATGTGTATAACTTTTTTAACAAAATAAATCCTTAGAGGGCTTAAAAAGGGTTGAAATTGGTTTTCATTATCTATTGACACCTTACAATAGATACATCCTTACAAAAAAGGATACCCAATGCATGATCAATATTGTAAGGTAGAGTTTGGTATGAATAAATCATATCTACTTCATATTCGATTGATGTTTAATTTCAATAAGTTCAACATACGAAGTTGAGATAGTTGATTTCTATGCTTGCTGAGAAGTTCGCTCATGTGTTGTGGATAAATTATCTTTGGAGTTTGAATGTGAAATGAGCAGCCAAGGAACAGCTTGTTTAAGTTGTGACTATTTGTTAAATTTATGCAAATCTTTTCCTAAATTGGCTTTGTGAGATAGTTGCAAGATAGTTAACAAAACTAGTTTGGCTACTTAAAATTAGACTAAAATACAAGGTTTCTTTATATGCAGAATTCATTAAATGTCTAAAATAGATTCGTCTACAGAAAATTCGTTTGAAATTGATAATCATCTGTCGTGTATATTTTTCTTAAACATTTTCAAACGATTTTCTTACAATTTAAGAATATTCAATAACATATATATTTAAAGCATCTTTGTCTAACGATCTAAATGAACATTTAATAAATATTCAGAGTGAATATAAGTGGTTTAAATACCTATATTTTTTGTAATCCAAACATTTGGGTAGAAAAAAATACAGGTATTTAAAATGCCTAATGTTAAGGATTGAAAATTAAATATACATAACTAAACAACAAAAATGTAATTCTTATCCTTTTTGTGATTTAATGAATACATTAAGATCCAAACCAAGTCACTTATCTTATTTATGACCCTTAGTGCATGAGATGATTACAAGGGTCAACTGAAGTGTTTTCCGTCATAAAGCATGCATGTGCATAAGCTACGTTTAAGCTGAGAGACTATGAAGTAGGCCAATAAATGGTTTGTGTACAATGAATGTGTATGTCAGCGTTTGCTTGAGAATAAAGAGACCAGATACCAAACACTACTCTATAATCTTGCACATAGTAGGCATTTGTATGTTTGATTTATCTGATATTGTATAATCACTCCAAAACGAAGACAAGAACATGTCTTTGTTTGATTAAAAATTAATGCAAAGGGGTTATAATGAAAGGTATAAATATTCTTATATCATTGCTTTCTATAAATAACATGGGCTGAATGAGTGATTCACTTATCACTTCAGCAAATAAAAGTATTGAATACCGTTTTAAAACCCTATTAACCACAAGCCTTATAATGACAACTAATGTTAAATCTTTTAATATGAAAGAAATTGTGAAAATATTTATATTTCGTTAAATATATTTGGTAAAAAAGGGGTTTAAGCCCCAAAACCCTATTTGCCATGCCTGTATTACTAGTTTAGCGATTTCATATGTATAGATTTGACATCTTTATACGCGTATATTATATTCTTTGTTGCAAGCTACTAAGCTATAACGAATTACTTTGTTTATAAATTGTATCCCGCTTTATTTGTGTATAGTTTATAAATATTACCATCTTAAGCTATCCTTGCTAATGAAAATAAAGCAACAAAAGGGATGGTTTAAATAAAGTCCACATAAAAATGTGTTTTTTTTTATTGTCTATGGAATCGGTTACTTACCAATGTAATATGTGAACATTTTGAAGATCTAGTAGTTTTAAAACACATGACTTATAAATAGGCCTATAAATTAATTTTCCATGTTTTCAGGAGTTCTTGTTCTGTATGGCACTATATTGACAATGTCATACATAAAGGTTAATATGGCTGATCAACTATGTTTCTCCTCCAGGCTTGCCAGGGTTTTTTTTTATTTATCACAAAATTCTCTGATTGACTCATATAAAAATGTTTCCTATACATATGTAGCTATTTAGGCTTTCACTCAGAAAATTTTATTATATTTACACATACAGTAGTTTGTTCATAACAAATTTAAAATACGTGTTGTACCTGTCGAGTGTTCTGGTTTTGGGGTTAAGTTAGCACCGTTTAGATATCATACATATCAGCTCGTTTTCAAGCAGGAAGCAAGTTTCAAAACAAATGCCTCTTCAATGCTGGGTTGCGTGGTGAGCGAGCTAGTGTAGTGGTAGAGCGCGGGACTTCTGCTCCTGAGATCCCGGGTTCAAATCCCACCAAATCCACAATGGATTTTATCTAAGTGATAATTCAACCCCTAGGTCCAGCCTGAAGTAATGTGAAAAACAATCACAGATTCGTGCCTAGTGTCCAAGGAAAGAAATATGCTGGTTTGTGAAAAGTCATGACATATAAGAAGATAAGGATAGAATTCATTTGACTTTCAATAAAGTTTGCTAAATTATATTACATAAGGACTCGTGGTGTAGCCGGTAAACGATGAGTCATAGTTTTAATGCAATGGTAGACTTGACACCATCGTTCTAAAGCCCAAAAATAAAACTATTTGACAGAAAAAATAGGTGTTTACCTTTATTTTTGCAAAAAGTGTTATCCAGAGACTAAACATGTTTAATAGTTTATTTTAACTTATATTACGATGATAATTATCCTCCCCGTTTAAAGATTTAAGTCTAACTGACGTTGATTATTTAACATATTTATCTGTAAATCATTCAATTGTATTCTATATTGTTACAGGCGTTATCTTTCCTGTATAATTTGAAAAATAATTTAAATGACAAAACTGTACACGATTAGGAAACCAAAGTAAAATATAATAAACTCCATGTATTTTTATGATTTTAGGGGAATCAACGCTATTGGTTAATCCATATAAATATCTTGAGTGTCAAGAGTTTTGTTATACACTTTAGAGGACAAGAGAAAATCTTAAACTATGGGTAAAGTTTTCAACCCTTTACAAGATGAAAGTGACTATATATGTTATTTAAAAATATTTGCTTGGTTTATAATACGTTTACCAATAGAACAGTTAACCTTGAAATAACTTGCTTAAACTTAAAAGCTTAAATCACTAGAGTTTGTTCTAAACCTTTGAAATATAATTAAAAACTTGACAATACCGATTTCGACAACAAAGTAGGGAAATTAATGTTTATCCCTAACACTGTCGTTTGTACAAAGTCAAAATCAGGAAGAATGAACGGTCGTTTGTTTAGCGAGATAAGAGGCTTAACGTCTTTGTGGTTTTATAGTATACATTTTGATTTATTAATTTTTGCGTTTATCTACAAACATTTTAAGCCTTTTACAATCTAAAAACTATCATGTTTATTGATTGTGATTCAAATTTATTTTAAATTTTTTATTGCTTTAAGTTTTTATTGCTCTGTATATTATTCCATTGATTTTATTTTCAACATACAAATGCCTGTAAGAGTTGTTAAATGCTTAAAAAGGTTTTTCAAAGAATTAATAGCTACGGTCAGGTTTCGCGAATTTCCAATTATACATTCATTTGAAAGACGCACACTTTAGATCGTACATTTTCGTATAAATGTTGACGCTGCACAACCAAAGACATCACAAAGTCCAACCCAATGCACGTATGTTGAACATGGCAAGCAAGTGATTGGGTGTGACAGACTGTAAATACAGTGTCTCCTGACTTTGAAGTCATAGGAGGGACCTCTCTATATTCTGATATTTAAACTATAGATTACTGAGTTCTACCACGTAAATTAAACTCATTATATGGCCATAATATTTTTTTTAATTTAAATTTATATGAATTATTTTTTGTTTTCCTTGATATTTTTTACCTCTCATCTAGATTAACCTTTTCGCAACTCGAGTCTACGCACAGGCCCTGCCTATGTAGACTTTTTCCTTTGTTATAGAAGGTATTTTTTCACTTTTTCCGCTTTATTTCTACAGAATATAATTTTTGTTTTGTTATATAGTTATAAATGTTTGCTGTATTATATTTAGGTAAAAGAAAAAATACAATGTATATAGTTTACGGGAAATAAAATATTATTTCATTCATTCATTCATTCATTCACTCAATATCTAGCATAGTTTTATTCATAATTTGGATCAGAAATCACATGACAAACATTATGTGTTTACTGATTATAATTAGATAGCATTTAGGCATACACTTTCACATACCTGCAGAAGCAGTACAAAGAGACAGCCATGCGGGTTCGTCTTCGCCTCCACTTCGGCTTTTCAAACAAAGGCCCAGAAGGATATTTAAATAGCACGACCTAAGTGCTAACATCGTCTTCAGTTATCACTAACCTCTTGTAAAGAATTCCCATAACATGGCACTTTCAATAAGCTTGTGGACGTGGTTGTCAATTCAGTGGATTAGTTATATCTTTTTTCCCACCTGTATATGTGTGTGTCCGTTAGCGTGATAACTCGAGCGACAATGATCCGATTTTTATTAAATTTGGTACAAACGTGTAAGTCTACTTTTATTTGAACGAGTTCGCGAACCAGCATGATCGGCCTATGGGAACGGGGGTTTTTGGGAGGTTTTATGGGGTGTAAATAGATTTTCTCCTCATTTTAGACACTAAAAACATAAAATTTCACAATTTCTTTTCAACCTATTTTGTAGAGCTTAAATAAGGTTGTATTTTGAAGAATTTTTCTTATTCCTAACGGTTACGGAGATAATACAAATATTGTAAATTAAAAAATTCCCATGTAAGTTTAATAAACTAAATAAATAAACTGTTGTAGTTTGCATTTATATGGATATATTTTAATCAAATTTGACAAATTTTATTTATTTCATACTAAGCTATTAAAATTTCAATTAAAAAAAACGCACACCTCTATACCTTCCTGGTAACAGCATTCCCATAAACCTTTCCATAAATTAGACAATTTTAAAGGAATAATATCTTAGTAGAAATCCAGCCAGGAAAATAGAAATTCACTTAGACTGCAGGTTTGCTGCGGCATGCGTATTTAAAATTATGCTAAAGAATGATTTTAAACAATTTTGGAAAAATAAATAAAACTTAATTTAGTTAAAAGTCTTGTTCTACTATTGATAATATTTGGCTGGAAGATAATTAATTATCATTCTTTCTCAAATATTTTATTGATTTCTCTATATAACACAGCTTTTACAGTTACCTTTTCCAATGCGTATTGTGTTATTTGTTTCAGGAATAAAATGCCGTTAGTAGATTTCCCATAATTACCTTTCACAAATTTATACAAACCATCCCGGCTCCACTTTTCAGTTTTAGGGATTTTATGCACTCATAAAAATATTTTATGCATGGTTGTAAAATTGCGAACCACCGTAAACGGTAAGAAATAATAGCTTGGAAAGTAACTATTTATGTAAATACTTATTGTGAGCATGATGATAACGAATTACTTAAATTTTATACTTTCATTAGATTTTAATTTTGGAATATAGGTAGAAAGTTTAAAATATGAGAACTTTGATGTTTAAGATGGTGAATTTTAAGCCTGAGCTAGTAAAATCTAAAAGGCAACACGATTATGTCATAGTATTTATTATAGTGAAATTTGAATATGGAAATTATAGAAATACTTATGTTTGTGTAAATTATTATCCCCCCTAGTTGACAAAGTTCAGAAAAGTATTTGCGACCAAACTTCAACACAATAAGTCTTTCCCCCAACTCCAAGTACTGCAGTACCTTTGTTTTTTCTTTGGATTTCCCAATCATTTATCATGTGTTTTCAGTGTCGTATCTAGAATCCTTCCCAAGCTTATTTAATTATCTGAGTCAAAATGAACACATTATAGTATCGAACTCTGAGTTTCTTATGATTTTAAAAATTCATTTCTTACGAACTAAGTGTATTGTATGATTATTTATGACTTCATCACAAAAATATAACAACATAAAATATAATGGTGTTTGGAGGATTATTGCGGGCTTTTTCCTATTATGATTAGTAAAATACCTTTACCGCAGCAAACCTGCAGACTAAGCCAATTCCCATTATTCCTGGCTGGATTTCTACTAAAATATTCCCTTTAAAATGTTACATTTATTTCCTTTTTTAATAAATTTAATTTTAATGAGTACTTAGATTTGCTGTTACAGGTAACGTAATACGGTTATATTTTATGGAATAGTTGATAGCTTAGAATAAAATAAACAAAGTCGCTTAGTACAATAAAAATGTATCCATAAACAAGCAAGCTACAACAGTTTAATTATTCTCTGTAAGAATAACGTGGACATTTTTAATTTAGAGTTTCTCTTTAATTTTTTTGGCAAACTTTAGGCATAAGACAACGCTTCCATATATTTAATTATTTGTTTCTCTAAGATCCACAAAATGGTTTGAGAAAAAATTGCTAAATTTCATGTTTTGAGGGTCAAAAATTAAAAACAAACTTATTTTCATCCCATAAACAACCTCCCCCCCCCAAAAAAAAAAAAAAAAAAATCCCTCGTTTCTGTTCCCTGCTATTTCATAACGCAGGTACGGCGTATTTAACACGAAATTGGATATGTTTAACAATTACAATTTACAATTTCTTAGAACCAATCATGATTTAGATAAGCAAATCATAAGATTTTGAACCCATGACTGCACAATAATGTATGTTAAAAGACATATGTTTCTACAGAGTCAAGTAGACCCATTGTAACGTGTTTGCCAAGATAAAGCACCTCAAGATGTGTCGTTATGGGAGCAAGGTCTTCCCTCCAACAACATAAACTAGGCGACAGTTACTCTCTTTTTAACCCCGAAGGACGTCTGACATTCACCTCAAGGAGTGCAAAATGAAACTAAAAAGATCTTTTCACTTATAAACCATTTAATATTTTGCATAATTAACTTTTAAAAAATTAATTGAAACATTGCAGTGTTTTTTATTCGAAGCAGTATAATTTAACATGTGAACTAATAATCTACTACAGTATGTAAAATAATTCCAGTTTGATGATAGTGAATAAATAGATTAACAAATTGTTTTTTTTAAGGGGCAATGTTAAGAGACTACATTGTCTTACTTGAAAGCTAGACTCCTTGACTTTTTTGTAAAAATGTAAGCGCGAGCGACTCATTAATATAGATATGGATGGAGACTTAATGATAATGAGTCTTAGGAGATAATGCAAGACGCTGTTATAAGAAACAATTACGTAAACTGAACTGAGTGCAGAATAACTTACAGCTACGAATAATGCCATGAACCAAATACAGCCTTTAGTGATTCTTGGTTATGATGAATGGTATTCCGAACAACATAGACATATAGACCAACTCCACTGTCACCTACAGTCTTGTAGGTTAGTTGTGTGTTCTGATAGTACAGTCATAAACTGACTATAACTGACAATCGTACAACTTCCTAACCAATGTTAATTCTCTTCTGCTCCTTGCTAATAGTACAGGTAAAATAAGCATGTAATAACAAAAAAAATTGGTCCGTTGATAAAACTTGGTGAAAACTTTCCTTTTGTCATAAGAATTAAGAATCTAAAGAGTCCATAAAAACATTTTAGGTGGAAGGGTGTTTTTCGGGGGGGGGGGGGGGATATCATTTGAAAAACTAAAAATTCCATTTTTACGAAATATAGGCATGTGACACATGTTTTTTGGGTTATTTTTTTTATGCAGAATCGAATCAAAATAAGAGTCAGACGATATAACCTCCATATAAAGAGTTTTTGTCTTGATTACCTCTTATATTCAATAATTTCCCCAATTAGGAGGCCTACAGGTAAGATGATACCAAAAACACCATAGTATAACAAATTTTGTCCGTTGATGAATCAGGGTGAAAGCCTTTCTTTTGCCATAAGAATAAAGAATCAAAATAGAGCAAAAAAATACCCCCGCCGCAGCAAACCTGCTGACTAAGCGAATTTCTAAATTACCTCGTTGGAGTTTCAATTAAATATATTTTATTTTTAAATAACACTAGGTTTAACAAGTACCTAGGGTTGCTGCTACAGGGTGGGTAATATAGTGTTTTTTATTAAAGTGTGAAAAGCTTAGTTTAAAGTAAATATGTTTGCCTAGTTTGATGGTTATATATCTATAAACAAGCAACCTACAACAAATTGTCTTATTCTCCTTAAGAATAACATAGGAATTTTAAATTAACAATTTATTGAATCTTCTCCGTAACCAATAATCGTAAAAACAAACTTAAATATACTACATTATGTGTTTTATCACTATATTAACAGTTGTAAAGTGAAATTGCGGGCTTATGTTTTGAGGGCCAAAAAAGAGAATACCCCCGCCGCAGCAAACCTGCCGACTAAGCGAATTTCCATTTGTCTGAATTGATTTTCAAATCTATTAAAATAACATTAGGTTTAACGAGTACCTAGGTTTGCTGCTACAAGGATATTAATAAAGTGTGTTTTTTTCTAAAATATTAATAGCTTAGTATAAAATAAATATATTTGCCAAGATTTATCAAAATATGTCAATAAACAAGCAAACTACAACATTTTACAATATTCTCCATAAGAATAACATGGGAATTCTAAATTTATTATTTTTTTAATTTTTTCCGTTACCAATAACCGTACAAAAACACTTTGATATACTAAATTATTTGTTTTTTTAAGCTCTTTTAAAAGGTCTTGAGAGAAATTGGGAAATTTTGTGTTTTGAGGGTCAAAAATGAGAAAAACCATTTTTTACCCCATAAAACCCCCCGTAATACCCCGTTCCCATAGTCCGATCATGCTGGTTCGCGAACTCATTCAAGTTTATCCCGCCTTACACCTTTAAGCCAAATTTCATCAAAATCGGACAAAAGTTACTCAAGTTATCGCGTTCACGGACGTATATATATATATATAAATCTATATATATATATATATATATATATATATATATATATATATATATATATATAAATTTGATCGAATAGTGTTTTTGGCCTCTGGGGACATCAAAATGAAAAAATAAATCGGTCCCGGGCCTAGGTCTTACCGTGCCACCTACGGTAATAGCTACTTCCCTATAGGGAAATTCGCTAAAAACTAATTTTTACCTCATAAAATCCCCCATAGCACCCAGTTCCCATGGTCCGATCATGCACGTTCGCGAACTCATTCAAGTTTATTCCGCCCTACACCTTCAAGCCAAATTTAATAAAAATCGGAACAAAAAAGCATATCGGTCATGGGCCTAAGTCTCACCGTGTCCCAAACGGTAATAGCTACTTCCATAGGGAAATTCGGTTATATTTTGCTAGATTTTGACCATAAAAATGGTGATGGTAAAATATAATTCACTAAGTATGCCCACTTAGTAGGCATATACTTACATAATACTTTGTAGAATAATATAAGTATGCATAATGTTTAACTAAAATATGAAATTAATAAACAGTTTAGGTGATAAAGAATTTATTGTACACAAATTCATATTCTATAAAAAGTAACCCCTAATATCCCGTAACTATAAAATAGTCTAGAAATAGAATTCCAAAGTCAAAGTTTAGTTAATTACTAATCTTTCTTTGTTTATTTTAATAAACCTTTATACAACATCCACCACCAAATTACTCCATTAGTTGGAGTCTCTTGATTAAAATTGTATACAAAGACCGCACAGATATCCCTTAATACCTACAACATCAGTTGGTCATGCAGTAGAGAGTGATACAGGTTTGTGTATTTGACAAACATTGAGACATGCATGGTTGTATAGCCATTGTACATTAATTCACATAGGTCAACATAGCCTCGTCCCTTGATACAGACACCATCAGTTGGTGACTGCACAGTGATATAGAGTTGTGTGTATGACAAACATAGATACATGCATGGTTGTATAGCCATTGTACATTATATCACATATGTCAATATAGTACCATCCCTTGATACAGACACAATCAGTTGGTGACTGAACAGTGATATAGAGTTGTGTGTTTGACAAACATAGAGACATACATGGTTGTATAGCCATTGTACATAGGTTAACATAGCCTCGTCCCTTGACACAGACACCATCAGATGGTGACTGGAGATTGATATAGAGTTGTGTGTATGAAAACATAGAGACTTGCATGGTTGTATAGCCAGTGTACATAACATCACATAGGTCAACATAGCCTCGTCCCTTGATACAGACACCATCAGGTGGTGACTGGACAGTGATATAGAGTTGTGTATATGACAAACATAGAGACATAATGGTTGTACAGCCATTGCACATTATATCACATAGGTCAATATAGTACCATCCCTTGATACAGACACCATCAGTTGGTGACTGAACAGTGATATAGAGTTGTTTGTTTGATAAACATAGAGACATACATGGTTGTATAGCCATTGTACATAGGTCAACATAGCCTCGTCCATATACAGACACCATCAGATGGTGACTGGAGATTGATATAGAGTTGTGTGTATGAAAACATAGAGACTTGCATGGTTGTATAGCCATTGTACATAACGTCACATAGGTCAACATAGCCTCGTCCATATACAGACACCATCAGATGGTGACTGGAGATTGATATAGACTTGTGTGTATGACAAACATAGAGACATGCATGGTTGTATAGCCATTGTACATTATGTCACATAGGTCAACATAGCCTCGTCCCTTGATACAGACGCCAAGTAATGCCACTGATATGCAAAATATTAACAACGAATAATACGTATTTTTATAATTTCCTGAGAATATTTACATGTGTGTTAGAATCTTTATGTTATACAAAATGTATATTAACTTTCAAAAATTGTAGTCACAACAATTTCAAACCCACTATTATCGAATTTATCTCGATGTACGGGTATTTAAGAATGGCTTTTATCGTCACACACATTAATTTCTATCATCTTGACCAGAGCTCAAAACGCAGTCCAAACAAATCTCATTACCAACAAAGACACCATTGTGCTCCGCCATTGTGAGAGTTACAATGGACCGGGGTTGGATTTATAGGCGACTTGGCTCATGATAAACTCCAGTAGATAGTTGTGAGCCAACATGAGACTTTACGCTCTGCTAGAATCATTTTAAACTGTGGAGATAATGTATGAAAACATTTAGAGAATTATTTGTTTATATCGTACAAAGAATGTTTAATAAACTTTCACTTAAATGTTCTGGAGTTTTTATTAATTAAGTCCTTTGTGCGGTATTTAAAATTTAGGTGCCTATACCCTTCTTAGCATGCAAAATTAATATTTAATATATTTATAGAACAGCGAAGCACAACTGACAATGTTAATTTTAGCCGTCTTAATTAAAAAGCCTACTTGAATACATATAAACTGCATCAGAATTGAAATACGATTCATTAATTTACTTGTCCCTTAAATAGGTGCTCGTTTGCCCTAAAATGTATTAAATCGGATTGATTAACATTACGTGTTAAGGGCGACTCTATCAATAACTTTAAAATCAACTAATAAATCCATTGATTTCCAAGAACATTCCCCTATTATGCACATTTATTTATATACGACTGAAGCAAGTGATTAAATCCTGCACATATTTGGTAAGCCATATGAATTTCCGTATAATATAACAAGTATTTCAATTATTTATTGAAAGTCCACAAAACAATGACAAATCATTGTAAGATTTTGTAATATACATTTATCTTAGAACACCTCACATAAATAGCTTTCACTGAACAAGTGGCATTAGATCACTGCAATATACAGATCCGAGTCATTCCCTGGTGATATCAAGTTTGGATACTTCTGGGCCAACTTAGGATATACACACGATATCTGAGGGAATATATCGTCAAACTTTAATTGGAAATGTAACCAGTGAAACATATTTAACCTAACCGTAATCCGATCATAAGAAGATGATATATTGAGTCGTAATTTAGGTTGGTTTTTCATATTCATGAGATTTTGAAGGTTTTAGTATGTTAAAAGAAATAAAATAGATAATAGCTGTGAACAAAAATTTCTAAGCGTGTACAGGATTGTGCTGTGAAAAGTAAATATTTAACTTTTTTTATCAATGGCGGTTTTAACTGTTTCGTTAAGTCGTGGAATTAAGGTATTCTTGAAACTATAAAATATTAAATGGTGAAATTATCCATGGAATTCATAATTCTAATTTAGAGTCCACAAAATACACATTGTAATTTACTTTACATACAGCGGTTTTGTTATGTAGCCGTTTCAGTTCAGTTCTTAGAATTGAAAATTTTCACATGACAGCATTATTTACCTTCATAACAGCATAACCTGTCACTCATAACAAAACGGGTAACGGACCAATGGTTTAGTATTGGGGGAGAAGAAGTAAAAATGTTATGATTTGAACTTCAACTACAACACATTTTACACATTAACCTTGTATTATTTTTTTTTTTACTTTGTGTTGTTATAATGAGCTGTTCGGGCCAATTTAATTGTTGAGTGGGGCAATTCGTGTTTGGTACAATGTTTCCTTGTGTCACTGTCAGTGGCAATGAGAGGTTATAAACGTTATAAACGAAAACATAACCTCTTTTAGAAGTTATGAGTAGTGATTTTTAGTAATTAAAACACTGTCGTAGAAAAAGTCATGTACGCAGCTCGCGTAAATAGTGTTAACGACACTCGTAGAAGTTGTTAAGGCACTCGCCAAGGTTCGTACCTGAAATTTTCTACTCGTGTCGTTAACACTATATTTACGCAATCGTTGCGTAAACTACTATAAGATTATTGAGTTATTAAGCTGTTATTCGTACTCACTACTCTTCTGGATAACCAGCATTATTTTACAAAAATATGATATCATACAATACATGATATGATACAAACATATGGTCTGTTTGATCATGAACCAAAAACAGTTTTTTTATTTGTGTTTATTTAATATAGTTTTGATTTATTTTATTGGGTTAGTATGATATTGCCTTATTTCTTGTAGTTTACGTGAACAACCTTCAGTTTAAAATATTTTCTTAACAAAGGTCCATTGTTTTAGACAAAGGACACAGTTAAAGGGTTATTGGAGGTTAGAGGTCATCTTGGATTATTATCAAACAGCTGCTGAAGAGTTATTGATCACCCCAAAACAGGTTTTCAAATACCAAAGGGATTGTAATTTAAATATACATATAGAGCATTGTGGGGTCATAAACTTTCTTGTAGTTTGGTAATTGTTTTCCAAGGGAGTCAAACGGTCATATTGGTTTTGCCCGTCATGAAAGCAATGATAATTTTAAACAACTGCTGAATAATTATTTATCATCCAAAAATTGTTTTTTCATATACTATAGTGATTGTATTTTCAATATCTAGTGGGATTATAAAATTCCTTTGTAGTTTTGTTATTATTTTATGAGTTAGCTCAGCTAGGCTCCAAGGACTCTTAATCGTACCACATTAATTTTACCATACAAGATTAGTCTACCTTAAAGCACAATAAAATGCAACTTTGAAACTATATATTTTTCGAAACGAAGTGATAAAAAGAACGAGCTCCAGCATACAATTTAAGTTTTATCACGATTCTAAGAGAACAAGGTCATGGAATGCCTTTTCCTTATTGCCATTGTAAACTGAGAAACCTAACTAAAGCATCGTATATGGATGCAGCCTTATTCCACGATACCATCAGAAACTACAAGAGTTAGAAAATTTGAATAATTTATTTAATATACATCGATGTTTGCTTATTAAAAGTATCCTTGTTAACTATTACTTAATTGCTATCAACAGTAATCATGTTTGAGATACATTTGTAAACAAACAGGAGAACAAATCCTAATCCGATAGCAAACAAAATACTTTGTTTCGCACACCATTGTGTGTTAGACAATGGCTTGTATCAATTAAGACTTAATGGATGTACTTTTTACTTCAGCAATATCTTTAACAATGGACTAAATTCTAAACCCTTTTTGATTAACTTAAAGTAACTCGTCTCCCCTTAAATTCTTTTCTCAATATCTTTTGGTTAATTTCGCCAGATACAATTCATCGTTTGACAAAGCTGCATGCAGCTTCCTTCAAATTTAAGATGAAACTGTAGTATAACCATTAAAATGGCATTCAAATTAAACGACGTAAGGTTATATTAATTTATTATGCAACATGAAAATAATGTTATTTCATGAGTTATTTTGTGTTAAACGTTCAGTACACAATTTTTGCTGTTAAATATAGACTTTTTAATTAACTATTAATTGAGTTAAGCTAATTTACTATTAATAGTTTACTAAGCTACATTTTTTTTTTATTTCGAAAGTTGGGACATTTCCAAAAAAAAAAATTTTTTTAAGTCATTACACTTTTCCTAAATTGTTTTAGTCAAGTCGTCGGGCACCTGACGTAGTACTCGTCCTCGGCGAGTTACCGGCCTTCAAAAAACATTTGGTGCCTCTCAAACTCTTGTACGGCTTAAAGCATCAACCCCCTAAAAGCCTACTTATGAGGGCAAGGGTCTCCAGCTTCACAGCATAGCGTTGCTCAAAGGTACCGGTACGTTCCATGTTGGTGTGACGACACAATGAAAAACACACTCAGTGTGAAAATCTACCTACTTCTACCGAGCCCGACCGGTCAGACCCCCCTGCCCATGTATTGAGGATATAGTGAACCAGTCCTGATACTTATTTAACCAACCCTGTAATCATAATTAGGTTAAAACTAATTTGTTGGTAACATTATTTTTAGTCTTTGGAACAAAGAACATTGTTATAATGTAAGTATGGCTATCGAACATTTGAAAATATTTATTTTTTGATAGGGTACTGGTTTTAAGTAAAACTCCAATTTTACTGAAGACCTACATTTTATAATAAAGGTATGTTTTCGTGCATAGTATGGTTAATTTAAACTTATATTTTATAAATGATATTTATTAGCGGTGTTTTTAAAATTTCTTAGTATTTACCGTTAGAAAGGATACTATGGCTTTCAAATCTTTCAAAAATATTCTTCTATGAACGTGATGTATATTATAAAAGCCACTGAGAATACGGTGTACTACGATAAAGATCTGGTTTAATCAAGAGCCGAGAAAAGGAATGGGTAAACTTGGGCACTAAACGAGGAGATTTCCGCGATACGAGGCACCTATGTCGTTATTGTGTAATAACCTTGGTACAGAAATAAAATTACTTACAGTGTTAGCAATGTAAAGAAAACAAAACAAAACTTTAAAAAGAACTATTATTATAAAAATATTTTTTATGATATGAAAATAATTATTTATTTGAGCCGAATCTAAAACCCCGTGGTCCCTTCTTAACCTCATTAATTACAAAGTATTGACGATTTAATATTTAATCAAGAGTATTATAGTATATTGATTGCAGCTCTTTAACGTAGCTCCAAATTGTATAAACATTTGTGTTTTGTAAGTATAGTAGTAACAACACAATATTGATTGTGTATTTTTTATGTTAAGGTGAAGTTTTATTGATGTGTATTCCTTATTATGAATGCATAACATATATGACAATATTACAGTTTTGTGTTAACAAATAAATTTTTGTAAAAAAAATCGTGTTTCCCTGTGATGAGGGTTATGTTCTTGAGGATTTATTTAGAAATACAATTCAATGAACTATTTTGTCAGTCTTTTCCTTTAAATTATTTTAACAAAATAAATTTTGTCGTTGTATTCTAACAAAAAAAGGCAATGTTTCCAAGTGTAAGGATTAGGTTCTTTACGAGCTGAATTTAAATAACAATTTTATATTTATTTTAATATGTATAGTTAAATAGGTAGTTTATGTTACATTTTTTAAATATGTTTTTTTTCACAGCATGGTCCCAACCAAACACACAGTAGAAATAAATCATTGTTTTGTGTGTTTTTGTTATTGTGGCGTCTGGTCGTCAGTGTTAGAAGATTTTTGGTATGATTAAAAAGTAAATGAAGTGTGATGATGCATATAAGATGTTCCAAGTCTAAAAATTAGCTTCCTAAAGAATTATTTTCAGTTGTTCAAAAATAATCATGTTTTTAAACACAATACATCAATTTCTCAATTTCCTGTAAATAGATTTGAATATATTATGTCATTTTCGTGTTTTAAATTAAATTTTTAATAGGAATAATTTAAAATGATAAAGAATCAATAGTAAAAACTTCATTGTAAATAGTTCCAAAGATTAAAATTAAGCATTATGATAAAAATATAAAAAAAATTGAATATTGCATATTTTTACACCCTGTAACAAGAAGGTAGCAAAATATGTTAAAAACTGCGCCATTTTATAAGCTTTCCAACCATATCCTACACGATTGAGTTTTAGATCTGCTTATGTACGCTTTGGTTTTTTTAAAACTCCAAACATGGTGTTTTTTTTGTTTTTTTTTTACACAGATAGTAGACATGCAATCAGCAAAACGTGTATATTTGTTTAAGAGAGAATAGTAAAAACAGTAAAAAAGTTCCCTGTTTTATATTATTCAAACTACTAAAACAAACAAAAGCGGACCAAAGCCTCAATAGTGAATAGTTGGAAAGCTTATAAAATGGCTCAGTTTTGACATATTTTGCTACCTTCTTGTAGAAAAATGCAATAGACAAATGTTTTTTTTATTTATCATAGAACTTAATTTTAATCTTCGGAACTATTTACAATAGAGTTTTTACTATTAAACATCAATCATTTTATGTTATTCTTATTCAAAATGTAGAACACTGAATGTTTATGTTTATGTAGAACACGAAAATTACATCATCTACTCAAATCAATTTACAGGTAATTGAAAAATGGCTATATTGTGTTTAAAAACATGGTTATTAAAAAAAAAAAAAAAAAAACGTTAAATAATTCCTTGGGAAGCTCACAAAAAAAAACTGTAATATTGATGACCAGACTGCTCTATTTCAGCTGTAAATGAGTTGTGAAAAATAAAGCACTTTTTCTCTCTTTCCTTCCATTTTCATAATGTGTTCTTTATAGGTATATTTAAAATGCGATCCATCAGTTAAGATACTTATGAGTAAGTCTATACTTCTGAGTCCATTCTTTTATGATCTTGTTATATTTTTTAAGTGTATACTTGCTTAGAACTAATATATTAGACTTTCTTTTATTTTTATTATATTTTAAAACGCGTAAGTTATTAAAAACAGTATCATAACATGGTGAATGTAAAAATGTGGATTTGACAAAACCCTCAAAAGTATATTTAAATTTCAGTTTGCTCAGTTAATCTTCGTAATATTATTTGTTTGCAGTTAATTTTATAATATTAATAGGAATTCTTTTAAATATTCAATATACAATTCACAAAATTCAAATGAATAAATATTTATAAGGGGAAATTATTTTGCTGAATTACTGTGCAAACCAACAAAACATTTTATGAAATGAACAACCAAGATTAGAGATAAAGTAAGTATGGGAGTGCGGTCTGCCAGTAAACAGCTTAGAGGGTTAATTGAAGGCCTTAAAACCCTTCAACAGGGTTGATGGTTTAACTAACAATTTGGAAAACAGTTCACTAGAAAACAAGTAGTTTGTTTTCAATTGACATGACAAAATCAATTACAGTATTGTGAACATTTACAACTACGATGAATTTACTTTAACCTGAAAGATGTTAAATATTTCCTTTTATCATATAAAATTGGTTATAAGTGTTCCCCAAAAACAAAACCTCATGATATTGACATGATTGTAAAAATATTTCTCAGATAATTTTGTTGCGAGGGTTTCCGTGGGACAGTAGACATGTTCTCTTCCGTTTAAACACTTGTTTGTTGATTAAACGTATTTTTATTTTGTCTAGAAAGACAGATGCCAAATCGTAAGTTTATATCAAACCACAACAACCAGTAAAATGCTAAGCTTCCTTGAAAGGCCCATCGGTTTCTTTAAACATACTCTGATATATCCCCAGACATTCACTGGTACCATCTTGGTACCAGGTAAATACCATTAATGTACAGTACTGGTATTTACAATTAATTCAACTATAACGTATAGTTTTTATATTAAAAATTGCAGCATAGCATGAGTAATATAAGGTCGGTCGGTTGTACTTTTTATATGTTATAGACAATGCTAGTGCCATTATTATAGCAACAATATGATATTAACTAGTATAACTTCTATCGTGCACGACCGGTCGGACCCCCCTCCACCACTCTGTTGAGGCTATAGTGAACCAGTCCCCGATATTCATTGAATGGAAAGTGAGTTGTTGAAGTACGTCATGGTGACTAATCGACTGAGTCAAAGTAACGATTAAGTACGACATAGTGAATATTTACCACATCATGGTGATGATTGCGTAAGTCATTTTAATTATTTCATTTTTTTAGGGAAAGACAAGAAATTTCTTTACCCCGGATTTGCCTATCAAGTACAGGTACGGCTGAAAATATCCTTTACCTGACAAGAACTGTACAAGTCAGTGATCAACCTAGCCATGCCTGATAGTGTAAATGTTGTGCTATCGATATGTTATCAATGTGTTGTCCATGTACTAGTGACAATGAATTAGGTGTATGAAAGTTTCGTTATTATGTAAACCATTAAAACCGCTACGATATTTTGTGAATCGATGTTTTAGCAACGTGGTTCAAGGAACAAATTTATACACAATTTTAGAAGAAAAATTCTTACATTTTGTTAATTATACAAAAAAATGTAATTACAAGTAAAACAGCGTAAAGTTATAGACCTCAGCAATGGATCTTCAGTGAATCTGCATCGTAACTCGATATCTTGACAGAACGAGGTTTCAAGGACCTCATTATTGTACTACGCTTGAATAAATACAAAATCGAATTACAATTTTAAATGACATTGTTGGATATATATTTGACGAAAAATTAATTCTTAACGACAATTAATTATATGCCTTAGCAAAATAGTTCGTTTTGGTGTTCATCTTTGTATGCATACTAATATAATATTATCTTTTTTTGTAGTGCTTTCACACGTTTCTGTGCACCTGGATTCCGGTGGAGTTTCTTAAATCTAAATGTATTGAATATTTTGAACATTTTAAGGTGAATAAATTGTAATAACATTTTTAAGGTTTTACTTTTTTATACTGTTTTCTAAGGATTACTCTCAGAACTACTTAGGATTTATACAGGTCGTTTGAAAAAGGTGGGGACATAATTTACGTAGTGATTCCTTTGGTCAAAATAAAGTGAAAATCAGGAATTAAATTTTTTCCAAAATCGTTTCGTTAACTAGATATCCTCAATTTTTCTTTTTTACATAAACATTTTTTCTTTGACTTCTTTTACCGATCCTTATGATCCTTTTTGTATGTCTATGACAACCAAAATTGTATTAGGCAAATCACGAAATGAAGGAATAGCAATTGACACTACGTTTAATGTTATCGCCAAAAAAGAAATCTCTGTAATAGTAGATCTTGGACCTTGCGGGCCATAAACCTACTTTATCTGACATTGTAAATCTGGCAGTTCAAACGTTATATATTGCAGAAATACTTATAGGTCAATTGAAAGTCTAATTACAAAAAAAAAAATATAAATTTGTAAAACTATTTTGGACATAATGCTTTTTTGTACGTTCAGTTTGAAAGTAAGAATTGTAGTTTAACAAATATCTGTGGCTAAAAACATAGATGCTTTCTATACCAGTACAGCTAAACTGAAATCACCATTACTTTTCAAATACCTAAAAGAAGTTTATTATTTGAATGTTTTATTTTCATGAGTTAATATTTGCAATAAAATTAAGGACATACATAATTATTAAATATATGTTAAGAACTAAAGTTAAATATGTCTTTTAAGCTCAAATGCAAACAACATAAATACGAAACTGCTTTGAGCCAATTAAGCTTTGTTTAGAGAAATATTAATATTTCAAAGTTGGATCCTATGGTCTTGTATTACTTCCTACAACTTAATGATAAGATTACTAATATTCTTGAGAAATGTAATACCGTTTCGTTGTGTTACTACTAGGCAGTCTATTTTGTTGTTGTTTATTGTAGTTCTTAGGTCTCATTCAGTATTGTCAGCTTTATTATTTATTATTACTGTAATATTTATGTTATCACTGACGATAAATTATTTATTTCTACTTATTCATTAGTTATAGTTTATCCTTTTGAGCACGTACAATGCCTGTCTGGCCGAGGGGAAGTTTCCCTTCTGCTGGAAAACAGCTAGGCTTGTGCTCGTGGGGAAGGGAAAAGGAAACCCAGACCTACCCTCCTCTTACAGACCTCTCTGTATGTTGGACACTGCTGGGAAAGTCTTGGAAAAGTTGATCCGTTTCCGACTGAATTCAGCCGTGTTTGCTGCAGGAAATCTATCCCCTCGTCAGTACGGCTTCAGGAAGGGACGGTCAACGGTTGACGCTATTGAGGAGGTAAAGCGAGCCGTAATGAGAGCTAAGGAGTTTAACAACTATTCTCGTCGGGTTGTGCTGCTTGTAACACTTGATGTGCGAAACGCATTTAATTCCGCGAGGTGGTGCGATATGCTGGACGCACTGGAGAACACTTTCCACGTCCCGGCATACCTCATGCGCATGATAGAGGACTACCTCCGGTACCGCCTCATCATTTACGACACTAGAGAAGGCTCCAGGACGATGGATGTAACTTCTGGTGCTGCTCAAGGATCCATACTGGGCCCGGACCTCTGGAACGTCGCCTACGACAGCCTCTTGAGATCCGAGATGCCTGAGGAAACTGTCCTAGTTGGGTATGCAGATGACGTTGCCGCTTTAATAGCTGCACGTAGCATTGAGCTTGCCCAGCTGAAACTAAATCGAGTCATGCGAACCATTAACGCATGGATGGCAGAACATGGTCTCTCGCTCGCTCTGAGCAAAACTGAGATTGTGATTCTGACTAAAAAGAGAATTGACACCATCGTGCCTTTGATGGTGGGGAACGTTGAAGTCCAAACCACTCGTGCCGCAAAGTACCTCGGGGTCGTGGTGGACAGCAAGCTCAGCTGGCGAGACCAGATCACCCGTACGGCGGACAAGGCCGCTAAAATGGTTTCTTCCCTTAGTCGGTTAATGGCCAACGTCGGAGGTCCGCGGTCCAGCCGCAGAAGGCTGTTGATGTCTGCGGTCCAGTCCGTGCTCCTGTACGGTGCGGAAGTCTGGGCAGACGCTCTCAATAAGGAGATATATAGGATGCGGCTCGCCCGAGTGCAGCGTCAGGCAGCACTAAGGGTAGCATCTGCCTATCGAACAGTGTCCGAACCCGCCGTCCTGGTGGTTGCTGGAGTCATCCCCGTCAAACTTTTGGCGGCGGAGAGGAAGGCAATTTATCAGCGCCGTGGGGAGGACCAGGCAAGAATTGAGGAACGCACCCGGACCTTCCAGCTGTGGCAGGAGAGCTGGGAACAGGAGACAAGGGGGCTCTGGACCAGGCGACTGATACAACAGGTCCAACCTTGGGTTAATCGGCGGTGCGGAGAGGTGAACTTCTACCTCACCCAATTTCTGACGGGTCACGGCTTTTTCCGGTCGTACCTGTTCAGGATGGGCAAAGCCGTGTCACCCGATTGCATATACTGCCCAGGCATTCCCGATGACGTGGAACACACTTTCTTCCACTGCCAGCATTGGGAAAGGCCCCGCCTAGAGGCTCAACAGTTCGTAGGACTGCTGTCGGTGGACACGGTCATACCGATGATGATGGAGGGTGAGGACAATTGGACCTGTGTGTCACTTTACATCCAGGGTGTTCTCCGCGCGAAGAAGCTTGACCTCGACCGGGATGCGGTGTAGGTCAAAAAAATAAATAATGCCAGAAACGGTGCGAGCCCTGTGGGCTTAGGTCACATGTTGGCCTGACTTGAAGTAATGTGACAAACAATTCCAGGTCTGTGTCCGACAGAGTAGAGGGGGTTTTTTAGTGAGTAGTCTGTGATAAACTCAGGAGTCTCACACTACAGGCTGGCTACCTGTGTGCGTAAAAGCATTTTCCCTCCTCACCCTAAAAAAAAAAAAAAAGTTATAGTTTATAGTTTGAGATAGCATGAATTATTTATTTTCAGCCTCTGACATCTTGTGAAAATTATTTCTTGAAAATTGTATCTATGATGTAGAAACCATTGGAATAAATACATAAATAACGTTAAGTCAGCCCGGGTTTTCTGTTTGAGTGTCAACTTCATGTTTAACGATAATATTTAAATTAATAGGCCCTAAAGATCATGTTGTTTCATAAAAAACTATATCTTCTAATATAAATTTTTCCAATATTTAAAGATTACAAGACTTAAATGTATATAACAACTAAGTAGAAAATAAAAAAAAATCATTTGGTTTTCAATTCAGCGAGGAATTAAGTAATTTAATAAGCCTGACTTATCACAAATGAAAATTGAGGAAGGGGAAGCGATTGACACAACTTGTTTTCTTAATAATTATAACTAAGTAACAAAATACTTTACATTCACTGTTTAGGGTTTACACCAAAAAGCACTTAAACTTTTAAATATTTGGTGCACTAAAGAAAAAAATAGTAGTTTTCGCGACGATCGCGTAAAGGTAGTGCTAACGACACGAGTAGAAACTTAAGGTACAAGCCTTAGCGAGTGCCCTAAAAACTTCTATGAGTGTCGTTAAGACTATTTACTCGAATTGCGTACACTACTTCACCTACTATAGTGTTTTAATTACTAACAATTACTACTCATTACTTCTAAGAAAGGTTAAGTTTTCGTTTATAACCTCTCATTGTAACTGACAGTGATGCAACGACTCACCAAATACTAATTGTTAAGTAAAAAAGCAATGTTGTTAAGTAAGTACAGTAAACAATAATGTTAAGTGAATCTTTTTAAACCTGGGAACTGAGCTAAAAAGGCTACTTAAGAAAAGGTTGTTGGTAAAAGCATAGATTAAAAGAAGTAGACATACTCTATACGCCTTTTATCCATGGTTAAAGATGTATGTTTATTTGTACAACAGTCAGTTGTGGTTGTATTGTAAATACAAATAAAACCTAAAATAACAGAGCTCTGAATCCTTAATTGGATTATCAAGTCAGTTCCCCTTCCACTAACCTGAATCTCTGTTCATGACATTTAATAAAAGTTTTTCTCACAGACCTGTTTAATTAATTCATCATAAAATTGCAAGAATATATTATTAAGCATTTCGTGGGTTAGTGATTGTTTAATGTTTATTTGAATTTATAGGAATTTTCTCTTTTTCGCTTGAAATAGAAGAACCATATTTGTTCCTACTCATACTGTATATCTAGTCACCATGTACAAATTATTAATTAATAATCGAGTTTTAAAGAGTACTGCCGTAAGTAAGTAAAGTCGTAAACCTAATATTAGTTATCTTGCTTGTTAATTTCCCCCCCCCCAAATGCTTAAGTTTTTAATTCTTTAATTACATCATTAATTGTAAAACTTGGTTGGAATATATATTTATTAAATAAAATAATTACCTTATCCAACCACAGCTTTTATGATGACGACTAGATTCGTTTCCTAGAACTTTGTCAGGTCATTAGATCGTGCTATGTCAATAGATAATTTAAAAGACTGTCACAGTCACAATAATTCAAACTTGTAATGTTGGAAAAATAATTAAAATGGATGAAAAATTAATAAACTTATAAAAACTGTATAGGCTGGCCAGCACTATCTCATCACTGCCACTGGCTAAATAAAACTGACTGAATCATGATGCCAGTCAGTTCTTCTCTCCAGTGCCACTTGTATTTCAGTTTGTTTATTTCACTATGTTTACTGTATTTAACTGCGTATTAGTATAATAATTTGGTAAAGCTATTTTATATGCAATATTATTTTGAAACCTATATCTATTCATCAAAGTATTTCATTCTAAATTGATGTTTGTGTAAAAGTATTTAAACGTAATTAGTGTATTCAAAGAGAATGATAATGAGGGATATTTACTATGTCTTTGCCAGAAACATATTTATTCATTACTTACAGATCCTAGTTCTACTCGTTAGATGAAGAAGTTTATTATTCTGATTCTTGAGATTGTTTGTTGAGGTTGAGGATACCGACAACCAGAAGCACCGTTCTGTACATTTCCAAACTTAGCCTCGTTGGTTTCATAGCACACCATAGACGTGTGATAAATCCTACATACAACTATTTAGTCAGACAAACTGTTTCCTCGGCTGCTCAAGAATTATCCCAACTCCAGAGATCATTTATTCACAACATATGAGTGAACTTAGGAGATTGAATGGAAATTAAATGGCTTAGCTTCAGAAGTTAAAATTAGGTTTGCTGAACTGAATTTCAAGTAGGGAACATGGACATCCTAGATTGTATGGATTCCACTGTCAGCTCCCATTGTATAAAATATGAGCATGAAAGTTAAAATACACCAATGAAGTAAGGAAACCATAGACTCTTAAAAATAAATACACAACCAATATGTGATTTGTACACATACCCCATTGCGAGGCTGTACGCAAATAACTGACACTCTTTCTCATTGATGTCATGAAAATAAAACAAATTTTGAAAGGAAGATAGTAAAACAACACTTGTAAAGCATAATAGAAAAAAGGAAAATCAAAAATATTTCATACTTGCACTACAGTCTTAGACCATACAGACAAACCGCAAGACCAATAACTCGTCATCCTTCATATTAATCTTAAAATACTATATATGCATACTCAAATGTTTAAACGATTTAGAAAGTATTCTGCTTCGGCTTTAGGTCTTTGGGTTAGGCTAAAAAGATCTTAGTCGACTACCAGGAGCAGGTAGTATGGATATATGGTTGTAGACTAGCATGCAAATTATTAAGATTTTATACTCATATCTTAAATGATTTTGCATTTACAAGTATTTATTTTCATACCGAAATTCACTGGAAGAAAGTTAACATAGGCTGAATATTTATATTGAACCACATCCCCTTTTCCACAACTTAAAACGTCAAAACCTAACGTACGTAGTACGTAATGTACGTAGTAACGTGCTTTTTCTCAAACCACTTAAAACCATCAGAAAAAAGTTATCAGAACAATATCAGTGGACTACAATTCAATTACATTTGCTTAGAATTAATTCTTAGTTGAGTAAAAAATAATCAATAAACCTAACCATTATTATTATTTATGACTAAATATAAAACTTTTGAAAGTGTAATTAATCAAAACATCACAAATAAAATGTTTCAAAACAATGTTTGTTTAATTTAAATGTATCACCATTTGAAGGATTATAAAATAGTAGTCAACGGAGATTAAAAAGACTAATTCTGATACATTTCAACATGGAACATAGATGTAATTTGAGAATAAGACGTTCAAATTTGTTTCTATGTTTGAATATTACTTAATGCTAACAACAACGATAATTACATATTTTATTAGTGTATAAAAGCTTTCTACTATATATTATACTATATATTCTAGCCAGGAATTTTTATTAATGACCATTTCATTAATTACTACACAAAATAATCTAATCACACACTTTTTTTAAAAGTTCTATATTTCGGCATAGCCTTCTTCAGGAACAAACAAAAAAATATAAGTGTTTCCAACTATTTATCAGATGGTTTTAGCAAAAATCCAAAATACATATCATTTATAAAGAAGTAAAAAAGAAAATGTTAATTGAAAGAAAGAAAATATTTTTTTTGTATACTATCTCAAATTTAGACCAAATGGTGTTTTAGATTTAAGTATTGATTAGCTTGCTCAAGCTGTCTTAATTTTAAGTCTGATGCGTCTTTTGAAAATTGTCTTATTCGTTTTAATAAATAACATTGTTGAAAATTTTGAGAATGCTCTCTCGCATGAATAGCCACAGGTTTTTGTTTATCAGGATGGTTTACATCATATCTGTGGCCATTCATACGAACTCTAAGAGCATTTGTGGTTTTGCCAATGTAGTCTTTAGGACAGTTTTTGCAGGAAATTTGGTAAATTACATTGGTAGAATAACGATTGATGTTACTATTTATGTTACTATTTCCATCAAAGTTTTCTTTTTTACTTCTTTATAACCCATATGTATTTTAGATTTTTGCTAAAACCATCTGATACAGAGTGGTAAACACTTCTATTTTTTATTGTTTGTTTGTTCCTAAAGAAGGCTAATACCGAAATATAGAACTTGTTTTAAAATTGTGTGATTAGTTTATATTGTATAATGATTTAGCCGTTTGGCAATATTATGAAGAAACAATTCATGAAAGAACAACTAATTGTAAATTTTATAATATTACAGTTAGTATGTGATGCCATTACTAATTATCGTTGATCTCATCATCGGGTTTACTTGTCAATACGAACTAGGTTTGTGTTGTGATATGTTACATGTAAGAGACAAACCTATTTAACAGATTACATGTTCTATAGCCAGGAGTTAATGAGTTGTTAAGTACATCAGGCTAGTGAAACTCATAGAAAATGTGATATTGTTGACATTTAGTGACATTGATAGTTTATGTAATTAGGCACATTGACTTAGTTCACCATCCGGACATAATCAGTGAAACATAATGGTCCCTTTCCGTTGGCACATGGAGTTTTAGTTATTTTAATATTTTTCTTAATTGGTTGTAGAAAAATGTTTAAGATTCTTTCAACTAAGGTGATATTCCTTGACTCAACATTTTAAAATTCTTTGAAATAGAGTTTTAAACAGAAATAATAGCTTGGTGGCCGTCAACAAAAAAACCTAAAATGTATGGTTCTATGTACACCTTGGAGATATTTTACTAGTTTAATCCGTTGACCTGTCATAAAATAATATTCTACACAAACAAGATTCAAAATAATACCCCCGGCGCAGCAAACCTGCAGACTAAGCGGATTTCCATTTGCCTGATTTGATTTTCAATTAAATCTATTCAAATAACATTAGGTTTAACAAATACCTAGGTTTGCTGCTACAGGGAGGCTACTAATAAAATACTTATAAAGTACCTAGGTTGTTAGTAAAATTTTAATAGCACAGTATAAAATAAATAGATTTACCAGGTTTGATCCAAATATATCCATAAACAAGCAAACTACAACAGTTAAACAACTTAATCTCCATAAGAATAACATGGGAATTTTTCACAATTTTCTCCGTAACCAATAATCATACAGAAATACTTAAATATACTAAATTAATTTTTTAAGCTCTTCAAACTGGTCTAGAGAAAATTTGGGAAATATTAAGTTTTGAGGGTCAAAAACGAGAGGAACAAATTTTAATCCCTTAAAACCCCCACCCCCTAAAACCCCATTCCCATGGTCCGATCATGCTGGTTCGTGAACTCGTTCGAATAAACGTAGGTTTACACGTTTGTACCAAATTTCATCAAAATTGGATCATTTTTGCTCGAGTTGTGCTAACGGACACACATATACATTCATAAATATACGGATGGTGTTTTCGGCTTTTAGGGACATCAAAATGAACAAGTAAATCGGCCCCGGGTCCAAGTCTTACTATGAGACCTACGGTAATAGCTTATTCCCTATATGGGAAATTCGCTAAAAGGAGTTTGGACCCTATTTATACTAGTTTTACACCATTCAAGTAGAAGATTAAAAATCTGATTGAAATAAACATTCTAGTTCTTACGAGTAGTAGAATATTATGTACTACGTATTATGTACTATGTATTATGTATTATGTATGTTTTATGTACGTTTAACTGACGATTCTAAATGCATGTAATTTGTCAAAAGGAAAATAAATATTCTTATTCTTATTCTTATTCTTAATATATTAAATTAATAACCACAGTTGCTAAAAAAATGTTAATGATCAGACAGTTAACCATATTTACAAACAGTGTTTCAAAAATATTTAATTTATAATCCAACGAAAACCATTGAAAAAACGTAAAGCCACTAATAGACAATTGTTCCACCGGAAGAGATGAACCATGGATTAACTATATCAATTACTCCCAAACATACCTTTTGAAGGATTTAAAAATGTCACCAATTAAACATTTTGCGATATAATTCTATTTATCAATTTTTAGATCAACTCAAACTGTCAATGAAAATTTTTTTCGTGGATTAGGGTTCCTTTCATGCAAATAGATGAAAGAGTTGACTTATGAAAAAATCCTCTAATTAGTCCTGAATGACATGAATCTTTTCCCGATATGAATATCTAGTTATTCTAATTTTGTCATTATATTTTAAAATTTTTAAATAAATAAAAATATGTTTTTATTTGTTCTTTGTAAATATGTTTTTGAATTAATACTGTATTAAGCTGTAAAATAGTGTTTGATAAGAAGGTTGAACGTATGAATATTAGTAAAATCTATCTCCATAAGAATCAAACGTTTTACTGTGATGATTTCCATTTAAAAACACTCAGGGTGTCATAGACTTATTAAAAACATATATCCAATTAATAAAACTTTGAATATAAAATATTAACAAACCGTACTACTCAAACAAAATGATCAGAATGCTTAATTATTATAATTTAACAGATCAAAACCATTCTCCTCTTTGGTATGTATTAAGACATTTATGACGTAGACTTATTTTACTCATACAATTAATTTATTAATTTGTAGATATTTATCGACGTCTGTGTGTAAATGTGTTTCGTAGATGTAATATTATATGTATAAGAAAACCTAACAGTCATCCATAAACGCTCATGTCCACTTTCAATAGAAGCCTAAACAAACAATCTTTGACAATCCAATCAAAGGGGACTGGAATTCTATATTTGTGTTGTGAGTAACATCAGTTGTCACATAGCTTCAGTTGCAAACGTAAAGAGAGTGATGGATACCATACTATTATACGATTTGTAATCTTGTTTAGTAAGAAAGATAAGTTTTATGAGCTAAGCGATTTGTACAACGGACTAATGCTGTAATCTTAATTGATTAATTCATTTTATGTTTAGAGCTAAGAAATAACACACAACTAGTAAAGGAAACCGATTTTTGATATGTGATACAAAATATCGCCAATCGCGTCCCAACCAGCAAACACAGTGTGTTTGGGCTGTTATGAATGTGGTATACTTTTCCACACTGAAATACAAAACTCTAGTTAAATATAACAGGTTCAAGTACCATACGCTTAACAACATTACGTTGTAACGTTTCTAGATAAATCCCAGTATGGAGATGTGGGTTATCCTTCCAGGATTATCGTCTGGATTTAAATGTCCCACTCAACCGTGCAGGTTGACCTTGGTACATGGTTGTAAACCTTGGTTTACCGTGACGGTGGTCATCTGGCTTATCACGCGGATGTCGCCGTAGTCTGGACCAATCCTCTCGAACTGATCACTGCCCATTCCACCACAGTTATTAACGTGGTGGCTTTCCATGAAAACCATTTGCCATCCCAGGATCGTTTCAGTGTTAAGTCAGGCGCTTGGGTTTGACACACCAAGTACTATTATCAAGTACTATTATCACCAAGTATCGGCTCACTCCATCTGCCATTGTAGCGTGGGGTTCGCGGTCACCCACCTATCATCACAGCCACAGCCCGAGGCTCATTCCGCCCCACCTCTCTTGTATTAGGGTGTGTTCATATGGCCTTTTCTGCCAGTTGGGCTGCTGCAACACCCCTTCTCATTGCTACCGTAGTCTCGAGTTTTTCTCCTCATACCATCGGTCACTGCTGACCTACTGGGCGTCTGGTTCCTCAAGCAAATCTCTGTCGGTGATGTTGTCCGGGCATCCTGCTTGTTGCACTTTTACCACTCCTTCAACCACAAGCCGCGTGATGCCATTCCATCTTCATCAGTCATCTCTACAGTCGTTTACAAGACCACATGTAGTCCCAGGGGAATCCGGTTTCTCGCTCGGGTTATTTCGGCACGGCACCTCACATTGTCTTCACCACAGGTTGGGTTCACTGACATGCGCGCTATATGCAGTAGGCTACTACAGCAACCCTTCACTAACGACCTGGGTGTCTGGTTCAATAAATATTCAAATACCCGTTACAAAATATCATAGTGTATATTTAATATTGGAAAACCTTTTCAAACAAAAATGTTTATATTATACAGTACTATTTTTTCAATGACAAATGGTCGTGGATTCGTTAGACAAAATGTATTTGTCTGGACATTATTTTTTTGTTTTACTATCCAAATATAGCAAAATTTCGATACAAAAATATTAAAATTTGCATTTTCTATCCACTGGAACAACCTTGATTGCCATCCAAAATGTTAAATTAATTCCCGCTAACTTCTCCATCGTAAATTACCAAGGCATCTGACCAAGTATTTGATTCTGTCACACACAAATTGATTCGTATTACAATGTACTTTGGGCGGTAATTTTTTCGCACTAAACTAATATTTTAAATTGAATTTCCAACCAAGTCAATTTAGACAACTTTTTAAATATAGGATCGTTCCTGATTTCACTATAGGGATGTAACAGGTTTTTAACCTGTTCTAATCCAATTCCATATTACGTTCTTTTCTTTATTCATTTTTAACAATGGAATGGATAAAAATATGTTAAATTTGTATAAATGATTTAGATTTTCAGATGTAATACTAATTAATGTGTTGTAGGTAAAGAATACAGAACAAACTTCGATTGAAAACAAAGTTACAATGTTCAGGTTCCTATTGTCATCTGAACAATGGATAGAGTTACGGGACTATTGATGGATGTTCTTTTTATCTCCCAGTAGCTAGATATAATGTAATGCAATTTTAAAATTACAGCTTAAAAGATAAATTCTGAAATAAATTCATTGTGTTTACAATATATTTTTTATAAACTTACCAGTGTCATGATAAAACCACCTCTTTAATTTTTTACTGTGCAGTGTGCACCATAGACCTTTTACTACCAATTACTACAAAGTAGATTGGTGATAGTGTACGAGAATGAAACTATACCAACAAAAAAATTTGGTATTTTCAGCATTAGGTGAAAACATTTATTTATGTTTCTGGTCAAGATCACAAATGATATAGATAATTTTTATTATTGTAAAACACAAGGTTATTTCATAAGTTTGTGGTGTGTATACTATATAACAATACTATATAATGAAGCACAAAATATCAAATAGGAAATAAGAGAGATAAATAAGTAACTCATTTTTAGCAAGCTTAGTAATAAAAAACCCACATCGTTCTATAAATTGTAATCTTGTTTAAGAAAAAAGAATTGTTTTATGAGCTAAGCGATTAGTACAACAGACTAATGCTGTAATTTAAACTGATTAACTAATTTTCAACTTTGTTTGCAACAAACCTTCAGAAGTGCTATAGAGTTGTTAAGCGTGGATGGTTTTGTTGATGTTACATGTTTGGTGTTTGGAGTTTTAGTTGAATGACTTAACATCGTGATTTAATAATTACACTCATTTTGTGAGATGAAATACAAATCCTAACTTGTGTAAAAAATCAATTATAAATAGGTTTGATAATTATGCAATTTAGGGCAATGTATTTTACATGGTTTTATTTTTGGATTTTTTATTATGGAAATTTTAGTTTCTACCAGGATGGAAAGATACAAACATTTACATTATACTTTAAGGTTTTTAATGAGTTTTTGTACATACAGTGTTGTTTTTACGAAAACCAGATTTCAAGTACCGTAAGACACTATTTGATGACAACACAAGGTCACATGATGATTTCCTTGTTTTCTTTACTTCATTTCCAATCAGCTGATATGTGTTGTTGCATATTTATCCTTGAGTTATTAGTATTAATGAGCGTTTTTGTGAATAAGCCTCAACATGGCGATTTCTCAAGCTTAAAGAGTATAGGGTGTCCAAAAAACCCGGGTCGGTTGGATATTTTTCGAAATATTTAAAATAGTGGTACAAAACTTTGGACAAGGTTACTGGACATAAAAATCTATTTTATCGCATATTCAGTGATCCACTACTTCCTCAGGGGGACAGCCCGCTAGTAGTCAGAAGAGAAAGTCTAAATGTAAGCATAGGTTTATATGCATATTAAATAAATGGTTCTTATTGGTGGGGTACAGAGCTGCAAACCCGATTTTAAACGAATAACCTAGTCAATAATAACAGTAATTCGATGATTTATTGAATTTTCAATTATTTCAAACCTACCTCCTCAGGGGGGTGCCCGCTAAAATTCGTAAGAAAATCAAAATCGTGTGCATAGGTCGGTATGCGCATAAAATGAAATGGTTTGATTGTTAGAATACAATGGTGGAAAATTGAGCCTTATATTGCTAAATATCGAGCAAAAAAATTACCGTCGTTCAGAGATTCAAAATGGCAGATTCAAGAAACCTTTGAACGGCTGCAATTTTTGACTCTTTTTTCTTTTTGAGTTAAAATTTGCGGCATTGTATTTGACTAGTAAAAGCTTTCAATTTGATATGTTTATAAACCTATGCTTACATTTAAGATTTTCTTCTTACTCCTACCGAGCCCATTGAGCAAGTAGCAGATCACTGAATAATGCGTTAAATGGATATTTATTTTCAGTAAATTTGTGCAATGTGTTGTAGCTCTGTTTTGTCGTTAAAAGGTGTCTCACGTTAGTAAGTAATTATATTATGTAATTATGATGTATAGTATAGATGTAATTATTTGGGTTGCGTTCTAAAACAAAAATCACCCCAGTAATATAACTTTGATTAAGCATAAATGTCAATAAATTCCCGAAATATTTGTTTCATATAGCTTGTAAAATGTAAATCTGTTCTATTTAAGTGGCGTTGGTCGAGTTTGTCCCAGTTTCGGAGGGACTATTCTCACAAAGCCTGTGGTCCGTTTGTGGTGGTTTTATAAGCTTTAACTATGAAACAATTTCCACAACCCTTATCCACTCCTAAAACCTCAATTGACTAAAGACTAAGACGATCATTTCCCTTGGCTGTCTAGCTTAGCCCAAGGATGATGTTTATTGTATACAACATAAAGACTTATTTTGTAAAAAAATTATACTCAATACATAGAAAACTGATAGCACTTCTATTGGATTTGAATAATAATGAAGACAGTACTTTAGAGCGGAAATAAAATAGTTCATTCCTGTTCGAATACAGTGCAAATACAGTAAGTATTTACTAGTCTTATTTGGAATTTAATTAGATCTAGGATAATTTTATTTTTCCATTATATTTGCCTTGTATTTTATCATGACAGCTGTTCTTTAAAGAATTTTATGTAATTTGAGAAACGCCTTAGTGAATAAAGAATATATGTAATGTAAATTGTAAATTACTTCTTCTTAGAGTGGATTTACTTAGTGTCTTTGGAAGCCAAAAACTTTTGCTACGGACTAGATCAGATCCCAAAAGAAGAAAAATGTGGGAAATAATCACCTAACCTAACCTAACCTAAAGTTTCAATCAACCTGGATTTATTAATATCTGATAATTATTTTGTCATACTTAAATTATGTTGATTATTGCAGATATTCCAAAATTTTAGTCATGATGCTTGCAGGTTTTCCATTACAGTATACTGTATTGGGCCGAAGAAATATTCTTAATACTTTCAGGTGCTTAACAGAAAAATATAAGAATTGTATTCATTCCAAAAAGTATACCCAATAATAGCAGGTATCAACAATTCATATAACAAACAATATACAATCATATTATTATTATTATTATTCATATTACAATTCATATATTTCATATGTTCTATTTGCAAAGTGATCATTATGACCTAGACTGTACATAGGCTTCTCTATTGTTGATCAGATAAAAGGAGCAAATAGCAAATAGCAAATAGTCTTTGTTTGAATAAAAATTGTTACGTTCTGTATACAAATCGTCTCTCAAGAGAGAAAAAAAGTCTTGTTCCACACATTTTTTTTATATTACACGGAGTCCTTATTGGCGATACCAATGGTAAAAGAAAATATAGCATGTTTATTTAAAACTTTGGGGTTATTTGTTTTAATGCTAATTTCCTAATGAGAATTCAATTTAACAAAATTATCTTTAAATTGGGTATTGTTGTATATCAAAACCCAACAATAATGTTTGATTATTTTACATAGCCATGTATGGCAGTAAGGTTACTCTATGTACTCCTTTAAATATTAAAGCTTTGTAACCTATATGATTTATATCTATAATTTCGTACCATGTACCACAACATACGACTGTTTAAGATATTTTGGTATAAAGAAGTCATTAGGTGTCCTATACTAGTCATATTGTGCTATTAAGCGTAAATTGAAAGCCGTTTAAAACCGTTTATACATATAAACTCTCTTGGTAAGAGACTAGTACATATATAAACAACGATTTACATCCAAATATACAATGTCCAAAGTCCTTTTTGTACCATCAAGGAGGACAGTTGTTGAGGTTTTTTATCAAAAGTAAACGAGTTCATAATGTTAGTCCTATAAAGTAGATGCAAAATGACTTTCTATACAAGTTATTTAACCGAGGACTAAAAAGTAACAAGACTTCAATTTCCCTTGTTTTCATCTTGAGCTAGATTTCGTAATAAAATTGCCGTCAAAACAATAATACGTGATTTAAATGCTAATATTTCTACTAAAATAAGTATAATATTATGGCAGCATGAACTGAATGTGTTATATGTTTTAGTTATATATGTTATAAATAAAAAAAACACGAAACTTAATAAACATATTTTAATCTTGAAATAAATGTTAATCGTTATATTTAAGAGTATAAATAAGCAACTAAATTTATACGACATAAGATTTATAGGATTATTTTTATGTTATTATTTATGAAGTTATTTGTTTGATTATTCTCTTGAAAACCATTACCCATTCCAGCTAATCATATAGTTTTGGTGGAAGGGTACATGATCAAAGGATTAGTTTCAAATTAGTTTCAAATATCAAAGGGCTGGCTATAAGCTTTATGGTAACAAACTACGGTACCTAACTTTCAATAAGCTGACAATGTGCTTTATTAATCGCTGTATTTTTAAAACTTTTGTTAGAAAATAAGACTCTAAATATGGATTAAACAATCAATATTGCTTAAGCATACATTTCCTCAGTTAATGTAAACAAGAAAACAATTAATGCAGCTTTGCTAACAAGCTAAACTACAGACACTATTGTAAATTCTATTGTAATTTATAATAGTTCATAAATTACAATAAAGTAGCCTATAAATTGTAATCTATACGGGTTATTGTTTAAAAGGCTTTTAAAATATAACTGTAATACAACAATTTTTATTACTCTTTTGTCTATGGTTAAATATTAAAAGTATGCTACCTCTAATCAATTATATACAGGGTGTCCCGTAAGTAAACAGCCAAACTCCAGGAAATGGTTATATGGGCCAAAATAAAGAGAAAACCAAGAAAATTTTTTTCAAAAATCGCTTCGTTAACCAGATATTCACCATTTAGTTATTTATACATCAACATTTTTATCTTTTAAGTTATTTAACCGATCATTATGACACTTGGTATGTATGTTAAGGAAATAGAGACCCATAGTTCAAAAATCATCTTGATTCATAATAACATTTTAAAATGGCAGCCATTTTAATTTTTCAAACTTAAAATACAAAAAAATGGCTGATTTTATGAAAAAATTACAAGAACTCTTTTATTTGACTTTTTTAATTTTGGAAAAACTGTTATTATTGATTTTCTCTTTATTTTGACCCATACAACCATTTCCCGGAGTTTGGCTGTTTACTTACGGGGCACCCTATATAATTTAAAATAACGTTGTTGTTTAGATAAAAAATATAGACTATAAAAAATCAAAATAAAATCTTTTTTTACCTTTGATTTGCAAAACAAAATTTCTGATCCAAGTTAGTGCTGATTAATTTGACTGTGAATTTGATTTTACTCACGTGATAATAAAGGTCTGAGTCTAAGCTTCATATTCACATTCGTTATGAGAAAAAAACATTTTTCTTCAATTTGCAAAAGTTTTTTTACCTTCATCTAACAAGACTTTTTTGTCAAAGCTCATTTAAAATGGAGGATTTCCAAGTCACCAACTGCCATAGTAAAATAGTGGTGTTCAGAGGTTGACTAAGCTTTAAAACACTTTAGGGATGAGAAAATGATATCGATACATCTCATATAAAGCAATAATAAATCATTACACACAAGTAAGCGATACTAAAATAACAACATAAAAGTCAGACATCTTTGCAATTCTTGTAAATAAAGTGTTTCTCACACTACATTATGCCAGAATTCTGTCTTTTGTTTGTACACACGCACACTTGTAACTGAAAGGTATTTACTTACAATAGTGTTTAATTCAATGCTTACAAGTTGTGGTAAGGAATGTAGTTTAAAATATATTTCCCTTGGAGCCTGTTCCTCATTGCAAGTGGATTATAGATAAAAAGTTGAGTAAGAAAACACAGATTATAGAATTCCTTTTTTCTCAGTGCCGGTCCGCTTTGTTTTTGACATACTGCATGTTTGTAAAAATAATACCCTAAATTTCATATTTATGTAATATTTAATTACTTTATCCATGTTTAAGCGCATTTACAATAATTTATTAACTTAATTACTGAAATAATACATAATTGCTCTATATACTATCCATGAGTATAACAATATTGTTTGAATATAAGTTGTCTCCTTAAAAGTTCAAAAAGTAAATTTTCATCTAATATACCAATTATGACAGCACAGTAATTAACAACCATCTATCCACTTTTGATTAAGTTTAAAACATATACTTTAATGACTGCAAAATGTTTATAACTTTTTTTAACAAAATAAATCCTTAGAGGGCTTAAAAAGGGTTGAAATTGGTTTTCATTATTTATTGACACATTACAATAGATACATCCTTACAAAAAAGGATACCCAATGCATGATCAATATTGTAAGGTAGAGTTTGGTATGAATAAATCATATCTACTTCATATTCGATTGATGTTTAATTTCAATAAGTTCAACATACGAAGTTGAGATAGTTGATTTCTATGCTTGCTGAGAAGTTCGCTCATGTGTTGTGGATAAATTATCTTTGGAGTTTGAATGTGAAATGAGCAGCCAAGGAACAGCTTGTTTAAGTTGTGACTATTTGTTAAATTTATGCAAATCTTTTCCTAAATTGGCTTTGTGAGATAGTTGCAAGATAGTTAGCAAAACTAGTTTGGCTACTTAAAATAAGACTAAAATACAAGGTTTCTTTATATGCAGAATTCATTAAATGTCTAAAATAGATCCGTCTACAGAAAATTCGTTTGAAATTGATAATCATCTGTCGTGTATATTTTTCTTAAACATTTTCAAACGATTTTCTTACAATTTAAGAATATTCAATAACATATATATTTAAAGCATATTTGTCTAACGATCTAAATGAACATTTAATAACTATTCAGAGTGAATATAAGTGGTTTAAATACCTATATTTTTTGTAATCCAAACATTTGGGTAGAAAAAAATACAGGTATTTAAAATGCCTAATGTTAAGGATTGAAAATGAAATATACATAACTAAACAACAAAAATGTAATTCTTATCCTTTTTGTGGTTTAATGAATACATTAAGATCCAAAGCAAGTCACTTATCTTATTTATGACCCTTAGTGCATGAGATGATTGCAAGGGTCAACTGAAGTGTTTTCCGTCATAAAGCATGCATGTGCATAAGCTACGTTTAAGCTGAGAGACTATAAAGTAGGCCAATAAATGGTTTGTGTACAATCCATGAATGTGTATGTCAGCGTTTGCTTGAGAATAAAGAGACCAGATATCAAACACTACTCTATAATCTTGCACATAGTAGGCATTTGTATGTTTGATTTATCTGATATTGTATAATCACTCCAAAAGGAAGACAAGAACATGTCTTTGTTTGATTAAAAATTAATGCAAATGGGTTATAATGAAAGGTATAAATATTCTTATATCATTGCTTTCTATAAATAACATGGGCTGAATGAGTGATTCACTTATCACTTCAGCAAATAAAAGTATTGAATACCGTTTTAAAACCCTATTAACCACAAGCCTTATAATGACAACTAATGTTAAATCTTTTAATATGAAAGAAATTGTGAAAATATTTATATTTCGTTAAATATATTTGGTAAAAAAGGGGTTTAAGCCCCAAAACCCTATTTGCCATGCCTGTATTACTAGTTTAGCGATTTCATATGTATAGATTTGACATCTATACGCGTATATTATATTCTTTTTTGCAAGCTACTAAGCTATAACGAATTATTTTGTTTATAAATTGTATTCCGCTTTATTTGTGTATAGTTTATAAATATTACCATCTTAAGCTATCCTTGCTAATGAAAATAAAGCAAAAAAAGTGATGGTTTAAATAAAGTCCACATAAAAATGTGTTTTTTTTATTGTCTATGGAATCGGTTACTTACCAATGTAATATGTGAACATTTTGAAGATCCAGTAGTTTTAAAACACATGACTTATAAATAGGCCTATAAATTAATTTTCCATGTTTTCAGGAGTTCTTGTTCTGTATGGCACAATACTGACAATGTCATACATAAAGGTTAATATGGCTGATCAACTATGTTTCTCCTCCAGGCTTGCTAGGGTTTTTTTTATTCATCGCAAAATTCTCTGATTGGCTCATATAAAAATGTTTCCTATACATATGTAGCTATTTAGGCTTTCACTCAGAAAATTTTATTATATTTACACATACAGTAGTTTGTTCATAACAAATTTAAAAAAAGTGTTGTACCTGTCGAGTGTTCTGGTTTTGGGGTTAAGTTAACACCGTTTAGATATCATACATATCAGCTCGTTTTCAAGCAGGAAGCAAGTTTCAAAACAAATGCCTCTTCAATGCTGGGTTGCGTGGTGAGCGAGCTAGTAGTGGTAGAGCGCGGGACTTCTGCTCCTGAGATCCCGGGTTCAAATCCCACCAAATCCACAATGGATTTTATCTAAGTGATAATTTAACCCCTAGGTCCAGCCTGAAGTAATGTGAAAAACAATCACAGATTCGTGCCTAGTGTCCAAGGAAAGAAATATGCTGGTTTGTGAAAAGTCATGACATATAAGAAGATAAGGATAGAATTCATTTGACTTTCAATAAAGTTTGCTAAATTATATTACATAAGGACTCGTGGTGTAGCCGGTAAACGATGAGTCATAGTTTTAATGCAATGGTAGACTTGACACCATCGTTCTAAAGCCCAAAAATAAAACTATTTGACAGAAAAAATAGGTGTTTACCTTTATTTTTGCAAAAAGTGTTATCCAGAGACTAAACATGTTTAATAGTTTATTTTAACTTATATTACGATGATAATTATCCTCCCCGTTTAAAGATTTAAGTCTAACTGACGTTGATTATTTAACATATTTATCTGTAAATCATTCAATTGTATTCTATATTGTTACAGGCGTTATCTTTCCTGTATAATTTGAAAAATAATTTAAATGACAAAACTGTACACGATTAGGAAACCAAAGTAAAATATAATAAACTCCATGTATTTTTATGATTTTAGGGGAATCAACGCTATTGGTTAATCCATATAAATATCTTGAGTGTCAAGAGTTTTGTTATACACTTTAGAGGACAAGAGAAAATCTTAAACTATGGGTAAAGTTTTCAACCCTTTACAAGATGAAAGTGACTATATATGTTATTTAAAAATATTTGCTTGGTTTATAATACGTTTACCAATAGAACAGTTAACCTTGAAATAACTTGCTTAAACTTAAAAGCTTAAATCACTAGAGTTTGTTCTAAACCTTTGAAATATAATTAAAAACTTGACAATACCGATTTCGACAACAAAGTAGGGAAATTAATGTTTATCCCTAACACTGTCGTTTGTACAAAGTCAAAATCAGGAAGAATGAACGGTCGTTTGTTTAGCGAGATAAGAGGCTTAACGTCTTTGTGGTTTTAAAGTATACATTTTAATTTTTGCGTTTATCTACAAACATTTTTAGCCTTTTACAATCTAAAAACTATCATGATTATTGATTGTGATTCAAATTGATTTGTTATTTTTTTATTGCTTTAAGTTTTTATTGGTCTGTATATTATTCTATTGATTTTATTTTCAACATAGAAATGCCTGAAAGAGTTATTAAATGCTTAAACAGGTTTTTCAAAGAATTAATAGCTACGGTCAGGTTTCGCGGATTTCCAATTATACATTCATTTGAAAGACGGACACTTTAGATCGTACATTTTCGTATAAATGTTGACGCTGCACAACCAAAGACATCACAAAGTCCAACCCAATGCACGTATGTTGAACATGGCAAGCAAGTGATTGGGTGTGACAGACTGTAAATACAGTGTCTCCTGACTTTGAAGTCATAGGAGGGACCTCTCTGTATTCTGATATTTAAACTATAGATTACTGAGTTCTACCACGTAAATTAAACTCATTATAGGGCCATAATATTTTTTTAAATTTAAATTTATATGAATTATTTTTTGTTTTCCTTGAATTTTTTTTCTCCCATCTAAATTAACCTTTTCGCAACTCGAGTCTACGCACAGGCCCTGCCTATGTAGAAGGTATTTTTTGCACTTTTTTCCGCTTTATTTCTACAGAATATAATTTTTTTTTTATCTAGTTATTCATGTTTACTGTATTATATTTAAGTAAAAAAATACAATGTACTTATATGTATATAGTTTATTGGAAATAAAATATTATTTCATTCGTTCATTCATTTTTTCATTCATTCAATATCCAGAATAGGTTTATTAGTGGTTTAGAACAGAAACCACATGACAAACATTATGTGATTACTGATTATAATTAGATAGCATTTATACTTTCACATACCTGCAGAAGCAGTACAAAGAGACAGCCATGTCGGTTCATCTTCACCTCCACTTCGGCTTTTCAAACAAAGGCCCAGAAGGATATTTAAATAGCACGACCTAAGTGCTAACATCGTCTTCAGTTATCACTTACCGCTTGTAAAGAATTTCCGTAACATGACATTTTCTATAAGCTTGTGGACGTGGTTGTCAATTCAGTGGATTAGTTATATATTTTTTCCCACCTGTATATGTGTGTGTCCGTTAGCGTGATAACTCGAGCGACAATGATCCGATTTTGATCAAATTTGGTACAAACGTGTTAGTCTACGTTTATTTGAACGAGTTCGCGAACCAGCATGATCGGCCTGTGGGAATGGGGGTTTTTGGGAGGTTTTATGGGGTAAAAATAGATTTTCTCCCTATTTTTGACTCTAAATACATTAAATATCACAATTTCTTTGCAACCTATTTTGTAGAGCTTAAACAAGGTTGTATTTTGAAGAATTTTTCTTATTCCTAACGGTTACGGAGATAATACAAATATTGTAAATTTAAAAATTCCCATGTAAGTTTAATAAACTAAATAAATAAACTGTTGTAGTTTGCATTTATATGGATATTTTAATCAAATTTGACAAATTTGTTTATTTCATACTAAGCTATTAAAATTTCAATTAAAAAAAACGCACAGCTCTATGTCTTACCTGTAGCAGCCTTCCCATAAACCTTTCCATAAATCAGACAATTTTAAATGAATAATATCTTAGTAAAAATCCAGCCAGGAAAATATAAATTCACTTAGACTGCAGGTTTGCTGCGGCGGGTGTATTTTAAATTATGCTAAAGAATGATTTTAAACAATTTTGGAAAAATAAATAAAACTTAATTAAGTTGAAAGTCTTGTTCTACTATTGATAATATTTGGCTGGGAGATATGTAATTATCATTCTTTCTCAACTATTTTATTGTTTTCTCTATATATCAAAGCTTTTTCAGTTGCCTTTTCCAATGTGTATTTTGTTATTTGTTTCAAGAATAAAATGCCGTTAGTAGATTTCCGATACTTACCTTTCACAAATTTACACAAACCATCCCGGCTCCACTTTTCAGTTTTAGGGATTCTATGCACTCATATGAAACGTTGTAAAATAGCGAACCACCGTAAATGGTAAGAAATAATAGCTTGGAAAGTTGCTATTTATGTAAATACTTATTGTGTGCTTGATGATAATGAATTACTAAAATCTTATACTTTCATTGAATTTTAATTTTGGAATATAGAAAGTTGAATATGAGAACTTTGATGATTAAGATGGTGAATGTTAAGCCTGAGCAAATAAAATTTAAAAGGCTACACGATTATGTCATAGCATTTATTATGGTGAAGTTTGAATATGGAAATGATAGAAATACTTATGTTTGTGTAAATTATTATCCCCCCTGTTAGTTGACAAAGTTCAGAAAAGTCTTTGCTACCAAACTTCAACGCAATAAGTCTCTCCTACAACTCCAAGTACTGCAGTACCTTTGTTTTTTCTTTGGCTTTCCCAATCATTTATCATGTGATTTTAGTGTCGTATCTAGAATCCTTCCCAAGCTTATTTAATTATCTGAGTCGAAATGAACCCATTATAGTATCGATTTCTGAGATTCTTATGATTTTACAAATTCATTTCTTACGAACTAAATGTATTGTATGATCATTTATGACTTTATTACAAAAATATAACAACATAAAATATAATGGTGTTTGGAGGATTATTGCGGTCTTTTTCCTATTATGATTAGTAAAATACCTTCACCGCAGCAAACCTGCAGACTAAGCCAATTCCCATTATTCCTGGCTGGATTTGTACTAAAATATTCCCTTTAAAATGTCACATCTATTTCCTTTTTTGATAAAATTAATTTTAATTAGTACTTAGATTTGCTGCCACAGGTAACGTAATACGGTTATATTTTATCGAATAGTTGAGAGCTTAGAACAAAATAAACAAAGTCACTAAGTACAATCAAAATGTATCCATAAATAAGCAAGCTACAACAGTTTCATTATTCTCTGTAAGAATAACGTTGACATTTTTAATTTAGAGTTTCTCTTTAATTTTCTTGGCAACCTTAAGGCATAAGACAACGCTTCTATATATTTAATTATTTGTTTCTCTAAGATCTACAAAATGGTTTGAGAACAAATTGCTAAATTTAATGTTTTGAGGGCCAAAAATTTTAAACAAACATATTTTCATCCCATAAACACCCCCCCCCCCCCAAAAAAAAACCTCGTTCCTGTTCCCTGTTATTTCATAAAGCTGGTACGGTGTATCCAACACGAAATTGGATATGTTAAACAATAACAATTTACAATTTATTAGAACCAATCATGATTTAGATAAACAAATCATAAGTTTTTGAACCAATGACTGCACAATAATGTATGTTAAAAGACATATGTTTCTCCAGAGTCAAGTAGACCCATTGTAACGTGTTTGCCAAGATAAAGCACCTCAAGATGTGTCGTTATGGGAGCAAGGTCTTCCCTCCAACAACATAAACTAGGCGACAGTTACTCTCTTTTAACCCCGAAGGACGTCTTGACATTCACCTCAAGGAGTCCAAAATGAGACTAAAAAGATCTTTTCACTTATAAACCATTTTATATTTTGCATAATCAACTTTTACAAATTGTATTGAACCATTGCACTGTTTTTTATTCGAAGTTGTCTAATTTAACATGTGAACTAATAATCTACTATGTAAAATAATTCCAGTTTGATGAGAGTGAATAAATAGATTAACAAATTGTTTTTTTAAAGGGGCAAAGTTTGGGGGGTTACATTGTCTTACTTGAAAGCTAGACTCCTTGACTTTTTTGTAAAAATTTAAGCACGAGCGACTCATTAATGTATATATGGATGGACACTTATAATGCGAGATGCTGTTATAAGAAAACATTATGTAAACTGAAATGAGTGCAGAATAACTTACAGCTATGAATAATGCCATTAACCAAATACAGCCTTTAGTGATTCTTGTTTATGATGAATGGTATTCCGACCAACATAGACATATAGACCAACTCCACTGTCAACTACAGTCTTGTAGGTAGGTTGTGTGTTCTGATAAACTGACAATCGTACAACTTCCTAACCAATGTTAATACTCTTCTGCTCCTTGCAAATCATTAAATCATAATTTGGTTTCGAATGTGTTAATACTACACATAGTTTTTAAGGACGTGTTGTTACACAATTTAATTTTTAGCGAATTTCCCAATAGGGGAGGTAGCTATTACCGTAGTGGCATGGTAAGATCTAGGCCCGGGACCAATTTACTTTTTTCATTTTGATGTCCCCAGAGGCCAAAAACACCATTCGTACAAATTTGTATATATATATATATATATATAAATAAATATATATATGTATATGTATATATATATATGAATTTCAACGGATGGTATTTTTGGTCTCTAAGGACCTCAAAACAAAAATGTAAATCGGTCCCGGGTCCAGAACTTACCATTAGTACGACGGTAATTAATAGCTTATTCCCTATATGGGAAATTCGCTAAAAACCCCTATTTTATTGAACAGCAACATTTTATTTATTAATGATAGGACCAAGTACAGGTTCTTTGCTGATAAAGATTCATGTAGAGTGAATGTAAAGAAATACTACGAGTTTTCTTAGTGGGTGTAACCAAGTACAGTAATAAGACTTGAACCAAACAAGTAAATAGGTGAGATTTTATTTTATTCATGGATGTATATGATCAAAAAATACAACGATAAATTAACGTTTAAAATTAACATCACATGTGTTATGTACTAAAACATATTTGGAAGACGTTTATTCATGTAATCAAACATGTTTCAATAACTTAAATTGCCATAATGTTTGATTAACATAACAAAGGTCAGCCTGAACGGACAGCTTGTGTAGTAGTTTCCTTTCTAAAGGAAATAAATACCTACGTAAAATACCTAATTAAAACACCTACGTAAAATATATACGTAAATACCTACGTAAAATACCTACATAAATTACCTACGTAAAATACCTACCTAGAAAACAAACATAAATTACCTACGTAAAGTACCAACGTAAAAAACCTAGGTAAATTACTAACGTTAAATACCAACGTAAATTACCAACGTAAAATATCAACGTAAAATACCATCGTAAATTACCTACTTAAAATACCAACGTAAATTACCTACGTATAATACCTACGTAAAATATCTCCTTAAAATACCTAAGTATATTACATATGTAAAATACCTACGTAAAATACCTACGTAAATTACATATGTAAAATACCTACGTAAAATACCTACAAAAAATACCAATGTAAATTACTTACGTAAAACGTAATTTGTACGCGTTCTACGTATTTACGTAGATTCACGTATTTATTTGTAGTTGTAAATTGGAATGATAAATACCTTTGAATGTATGAAAGCTTTATGGTGCAATGGATTTAAAAAAATAATAGAATTCAGACACTTAAAAGAGTTGCTAGATAAAACACCCTATTTTAATGAACAACATTTAATTTATTAATGATAGGACCAAATACAGGTTCTTTGCTGATAAAGATTCATGTAGAGTGAATGTAAAGGAATACTACGAGTTTTCTTAGCGGGTGTAACCAAGTACAGTAATAAGACTTGAACCAAACAAGTAAATAGGTGAGATTTTATTTTATTCATGGATGTATATAATCCAAGAATACAACGATAAGTTAACGTTTAAAATTAGCATCAAATGTTTTATGTACAAAAACATATTTGGAAAACGTTTATTCATGTAATCAAACATGTTTCAATAACTTAAATTGCTATAATGTTTGATTAACATAACAAAGGTCAGCCTGAACGGACAGCTTGTGTAGTAGTTTCCTTTCTAAAGGAAATAAATACCTAAGTAAAATACCTTATTAAAATACCTACGTAAAATATCTACGTAAATACCTACGTAAATATCTACGAAAATACCTACGTAAAATACCTACCTAAATTACCTAAGTAAAATACCAACGTAAATTACCTACGTAAAATACTAACGTAAATTACCTACGTAAAATACCTATGTAAATTACCTACGTAAAATACCTAAGTAAATTACCTACGTAAAATACCTAAGTAAATTACCTACGTAAAATGACAACGTAAATTACCAACGTAAATTACCTACGTAAAATACTTAAGTAAATTACTTACGTATAATACCTACGTAAAATATCACCTCGAAATACCAACGTAATATGTTACATATGTAAAATACCTACGTAAAATAGATACGTATATTACATATTTAAAATACCTACGTTAAATACCTACGGAAAAACCTACGTTAAATATCTACATAAATTACTTACGTAAAACGTAATTCGTACGCGTTCTACGTAGATTCACGTATCTATTTGTAGTTGTAAATTGGAATGATAAATACCTTTAAATGTATGTAAGCTTTAGTAACGTTAGTAAGCCGAAGTGTCGAATTTGTTACAATCTTATATTTTTGGATGCAGTATTTTACTCATGGTGTTCTGAGTCCTGTAGGCTATTGAAACTCCGTATTTCTTGAATCTGTTAATTACTTACTTATTTACTTCTTACTTCTGAAGTCTTCTCCGCAATCGGGTGATTGGGGAATCGTCAAGATTCATCTGTTTGGTTCTCGAAGTGAGCCCCGTTATCTAAGGTGTTGAAAAGTGTACTAAGGTGTGTGTAAGGTGTTGCAATGTAATACTACGGGTTTTCATAGTGGTCGTAACCAAGTATAGTAATAAGACTTGAACCAAACAAGTAAATTGGTGAGATTTTATTTTATTCATGGATGTATATGATCCAAAAATACAACGATAAATTAACGTTTAAAATTAGCATCAAATGTTTTATGTACTAAAACATATTTGGAAGACGTTTATTCATGTAATCAAACATGTTTCAATAACTTAAATTGCCATAATGTTTGATTAACATAACAAAGGTAAGCCTGAACGGACAGCTTGTGTAGTAGTTTCCTTTCTAAAGGAAATAAATACCTAAGTAAAATACCTAATTAAAATACCTACGTAAAATATCTACGTAAATACCTACGTAAATATCTACGAAAATACCTACGTAAAATACCTACCTAGAAAACAAACATAAATTACCTACGTAAAGTACCAACGTAAAAAACCTAGGTAAATTACTAACGTTAAATACCAACGTAAATTACCAACGTAAAATATCAACGTAAAATACCATCGTAAATTACCTACTTAAAATACCAACGTAAATTACCTACGTATAATACCTACGTAAAATATCTCCTTAAAATACCTAAGTATATTACATATGTAAAATACCTACGTAAAATAACTACGTAAATTACATATGTAAAATACCTACGTAAAATACCTACAAAAAATACCAATGTAAATTACTTACGTAAAACGTAATTTGTACGCGTTCTACGTATTTACGTAGATTCACGTATTTATTTGTAGTTGTAAATTGGAATGAAAATACCTTTGAATGTATGTAAGCTTTATGGTGCAATGGATTTAAAAAAATAATACAATTCAGACACTTAAAAGAGTTGCTAGATAAAAACCCCAATTTTAATTAACAACATTTAATTTATTAATGATAGGACCAAGTACAGGTTCTTTGCTGATAAAGATTCATGTAGAGTGAATGTAAAGGAATACTACGAGTTTTCTTAGTGGGTGTAACCAAGTACAGTAATAAGACTTGAACCAAACAAGTAAATAGGTGAGATTTTATTTTATTCATGGATGTATATAATCTAAAAATACAACGATAAAATACTAAAACATATTTGGAAGACGTTTATTCATGTAATCAAACATGTTTCAATAACTTAAATTGCCATAATGTTTGATTAACATAACAAAGGTCAGCCTGAACGGACAGCTTGTGTAGTAGTTTCCTTTCTAAAGGAAATAAATACCTACGTAAAATACCTAATTAAAATACCTACGTAAAATATCTACGTAAATACCTACGTAAATATCTACGAAAATACCTACGTAAAATACCTACCTAAATTACCTAAGTAAAATACCAACGTGAATTACCAACGTAAATTACCTACGTAAAATACTAACGTAAATTACTGACGTAAAATAAAAACGTAAATTACCTACGTAAAATACCTAAGTAAATTACCTACGTAAAATACCTAAGTAAATTACTTACGTATAATACCTACGTAAAATATCACCTCGAAATACCAACGTAATATGTTACATATGTAAAATACCTACGTAAAATAGATACGTATATTACATATTTAAAATACCTACGTAAAATACCTGCTTAAAATACCTACGGAAAAACCTACGTTAAATCTCTACATAAATTACTTACGTAAAACGTAATTCGTACGCGTTCTACGTAGATTCACGTATCTATTTGTAGTTGTAAATTGGAATGATAAATACCTTTAAATGTATGTAAGCTTTAGTAACGTTAGTAAGCCGAAGTGTCGAATTTGTTACAATCTTATATTTTTGGATGCAGTATTTTACTCATGGTGTTCTGAGTCCTGTAGGCTATTGAAACTCCGTATTTCTTGAATCTGTTAATTACTTACTTATTTACTTCTTACTTCTGAAGTCTTCTCCGCAATCGGGTGATTGGGGAATCGTCAAGATTCATCTGTTTGGTTCTCGAAGTGAGCCCCGTTATCTAAGGTGTTGAAAAGTGTACTAAGGTGTGTGTAAGGTGTTGCAATGTAATACTACGGGTTTTCATAGTGGTCGTAACCAAGTATAGTAATAAGACTTGAACCAAACAAGTAAATTGGTGAGATTTTATTTTATTCATGGATGTATATGATCCAAAAATACAACGATAAATTAACGTTTAAAATTAGCATCAAATGTTTTATGTACTAAAACATATTTGGAAGACGTTTATTCATGTAATCAAACATGTTTCAATAACTTAAATTGCCATAATGTTTGATTAACATAACAAAGGTCAGCCTGAACGGACAGCTTGTGTAGTAGTTTCATTTCTAAAGGAAATAAATACCTACGTAAAATACCTAATTAAAATACCTACGTAAAACATATACGTAAATACCTAATAAAAATACCTACATACATTACCTACGTAAAATACCTACCTAGAAAACAAACATAAATTACCTACGTAAAGTACCAACGTAAAAAACCTAGGTAAATTACTAACGTTAAATACCAACGTAAATTACCAACGTAAAATATCAACGTAAAATACCATCGTAAATTACCTACTTAAAATACCAACGTAAATTACCTACGTATAATACCTACGTAAAATATCTCCTTAAAATACCTAAGTATATTACATATGTAAAATACCTACGTAAAATAACTACGTAAATTACATATGTAAAATACCTACGTAAAATACCTACAAAAAATACCAATGTAAATTACTTACGTAAAACGTAATTTGTACGCGTTCTACGTATTTACGTAGATTCACGTATTTATTTGTAGTTGTAAATTGGAATGAAAAATACCTTTGAATGTATGTAAGCTTTATGGTGCAATGGATTTAAAAAAATAATAGAATTCAGACACTTAAAAGAGTTGCTAGATAAAAACCCCTATTTTAATTAACAACATTTAATTTATTAATGATAGGACCAAGTACAGGTTCTTTGCTGATAAAGATTCATGTAGAGTGGATGTAAAGGAATACTACGAGTTTTCTTAGTGGGTGTAACCAAGTACAGTAATAAGACTTGAACCAAACAAGTAAATAGGTGAGATTTTATTTTATTCATGGATGTATATAATCTAAGAATACAACGATAAAATACTAAAACATATTTGGAAGACGTTTATTCATGTAATCAAACATGTTTCAATAACTTAAAGTGCCATAATGTTTGATTAACATAACAAAGGTCAGCCTGAACGGACAGCTTGTGTAGTAGTTTCCTTTCTAAAGGAAATAAATACCTACGTAAAATACCTAATTAAAATACCTACGTAAAATATCTACGTAAATACCTACGTAAATATCTACGAAAATACCTACGTAAAATACCTACCTAAATTACCTAAGTAAAATACCAACGTGAATCACCAACGTAAATTACCTACGTAAAATACTAACGTAAATTACTGACGTAAAATAAAAACGTAAATTACCTACGTAAAATACCTAAAAAAATTACCTACCTAAAATACCTAAGTAAATTACCTACGTAAAATACCTAAGTAAATTACTTACGTATAATACCTACGTAAAATATCACCTCGAAATACCAGCGTAATATGTTACATATGTAAAATTCCTACGTAAAATAGATACGTATATTACATATTTAAAATACCTACGTAAAATACCTACGGAAAAACTTACGTTAAATCTCTACATAAATTACTTACGTAAAACGTAATTCGTACGCGTTCTACGTAGATTCACGTATCTATTTGTAGTTGTAAATTGGAATGATAAATACCTTTAAATGTATGTAAGCTTTAGTAACGTTAGTAAGCCGAAGTGTCGAATTTGTTACAATCTTATATTTTTGGATGCAGTATTTTACTCATGGTGTTCTGAGTCCTGTAGGCTATTGAAACTCCGTATTTCTTGAATCTGTTAATTACTTACTTATTTACTTCTTACTTCTGAAGTCTTCTCCGCAATCGGGTGATTGGGGAATCGTCAAGATTCATCTGTTTGGTTCTCGAAGTGAGCCCCGTTATCTAAGGTGTTGAAAAGTGTACTAAGGTGTGTGTAAGGTGTTGCAATGTAATACTACGGGTTTTCATAGTGGTCGTAACCAAGTATAGTAATAAGACTTGAACCAAACAAGTAAATTGGTGAGATTTTATTTTATTCATGGATGTATATGATCCAAAAATACAACGATAAATTAACGTTTAAAATTAGCATCAAATGTTTTATGTACTAAAACATATTTGGAAGACGTTTATTCATGTAATCAAACATGTTTCAATAACTTAAATTGCCATAATGTTTGATTAACATAACAAAGGTCAGCCTGAACGGACAGCTTGTGTAGTAGTTTCCTTTCTAAAGGAAATAAATACATACGTAAAATACCTAATTAAAATACCTACGTAAAATATCTACGTAAATACCTACGTAAATATCTACGAAAATACCTACGTAAAATACCTACCTAAATTACCTAAGTAAAATACCAACGTGAATTACCAACGTAAATTACCTACGTAAAATACTAACGTAAATTACTGACGTAAAATAAAAACGTAAATTACCAACGTAAATTACCTACGTAAAATACCTAAGTAAATTACCTACGTAAAATACCTAAGTAAATTACCTACGTAAAAAACCTAAGTAAATTAACTACGTAAAATACCAACGTAAATTACCAACGTAAATTACCTACGTAAAATACCTAAGTAAATTACTTACGTATAATACTTCGTAAAATATCACCTCGAAATACCAACGTAATATGTTACATATGTAAAATACCTACGTAAAATAGATACGTATATTACATATTTAAAATACCTACGTAAAATACCTACGGAAAAACCTACGTTAAATATCTACATAAATTACTTACGTAAAACGTAATTCGTACGCGTTCTACGTAGATTCACGTATCTATTTGTAGTTGTAAATTGGAATGATAAATACCTTTAAATGTATGTAAGCTTTAGTAACGTTAGTATGCCGAAGTGTCGAATTTGTTACAATCTTATATTTTTGGATGCAGTATTTTACTCATGGTGTTCTGAGTCCTGTAGGCTATTGAAACTCCGTATTTCTTGAATCTGTTACTTACTAACTTATTTACTTCTTACTTCTGAAGTCTTCTCCGCAATCGGGTGATTGGGGAATCGTCAAGATTCATCTGTTTGGTTCTCGAAGTGAGCCCCGTTATCTAAGGTGTTGAAAAGTGTGCTAAGTTGTGTGTAAGGTGTTGCAATGTAATACTACGGGTTTTCATAGTGGTCGTAACCAAGTATAGTAATAAGACTTGGACCAAACAAGTAAATAGGTGAGATTTTATTTTATTCATGGATGTATATGATCCAAAAATACAACGATAAATTAACGTTTAAAATTAGCATCAAATGTTTTATGTACTAAAACATATTTGGAAGACGTTTATTCATGTAATCAAACATGTTTCAATAACTTAAATTGCCATAATGTTTGATTAACATAACAAAGGTCAGCCTGAACGGACAGCTTGTGTAGTAGTTTCCTTTCTAAAGGAAATGAATACCTACGTAAAATACCTAATTAAAATACCTACGTAAAATATCTACGTAAATACCTACGTAAATATCTACGAAAATACCTACGTAAAATACCTACCTAAATTACCTAAGTAAAATACCAACGTGAATTACCAACGTAAATTACCTACGTAAAATACTAACGTAAATTACTGACGTAAAATAATAACGTAAATTACCAACGTAAATTACCTACGTAAAATACCTAAGTAAATTACCTACGTAAAAAACCTAAGTAAATTACCTACGTAAAATACCAACGTAAATTACCAACGTAAATTACCTACGTAAAATACCTAAGTAAATTACTTACGTATAATACCTACGTAAAATATCACCTCGAAATACCAACGTAATATGTTACATATGTAAAATACCTACGTAAAATAGATACGTATATTACATATTTAAAATACCTACGTAAAATACCTACGTAAAATACCTACGGAAAACCCTACGTTAAATATCTACATAAATTACTTACGTAAAACGTAATTCGTACGCGTTCTACGTAGATTCACGTATCTATTTGTAGTTGTAAATTGGAATGATAAACACCTTTAAATGTATGTAAGCTTTAGTAACGTTAGTATGCCGAAGTGTCGAATTTGTTACAATCTTATATTTTTGGATGCAGTATTTTACTCATGGTGTTCTGAGTGCTGTAGGCTATTGAAACTCCGTATTTCTTGAATCTGTTACTTACTAACTTATTTACTTCTTACTTCTGAAGTCTTCTCCGCAATCGGGTGATTGGGGAATCGTCAAGATTCATCTGTTTGGTTCTCGAAGTGAGCCCCGTTATCTAAGGTGTTGAAAAGTGTACTAAGTTGTGTGTAAGGTGTTGCAATGTAATACTACGGGTTTTCATAGTGGTCGTAACCAAGTATAGTAATAAGACTTGAACCAAACAAGTAAATAGGTGAGATTTTATTTTATTCATGGATGTATATGATCCAAAAATACAACGATAAATTAACGTTTAAAATTAGCATCAAATGTTTTATGTACTAAAACATATTTGGAAGACGTTTATTCATGTAATCAAACATGTTTCAATAACTTAAATTGCCATAATGTTTGATTAACATAACAAAGGTCAGCCTGAACGGACAGCTTGTGTAGTAGTTTCCTTTCTAAAGGAAATAAATACCTACGTAAAATACCTAATTAAAACACCCACGTAAAACATATACGTAAATACCTACTAAAAATACCTACATACATTACCTACGTAAAATACCTACCTAGAAAACAAACATAAATTACCTACGTAAAGTACCAACGTAAAAAACCTAGGTAAATTACTAACGTTAAATACCAACGTAAATTACCAACGTAAAATATCAACGTAAAATACCATCGTAAATTACCTACTTAAAATACCAACGTAAATTACCTACGTATAATACCTACGTAAAATATCTCCTTAAAATACCTAAGTATATTACATATGTAAAATACCTACGTAAAATAACTACGTAAATTACATATGTAAAATACCTACGTAAAATACCTACAAAAAATACCAATGTAAATTACTTACGTAAAACGTAATTTGTACGCGTTCTACGTATTTACGTAGATTCACGTATTTATTTGTAGTTGTAAATTGGAATGAAAAATACCTTTGAATGTATGTAAGCTTTATGGTGCAATGGATTTAAAAAAATAATAGAATTCAGACACTTAAAAGAGTTGCTAGATATAAACCCCTATTTTAATTAACAACATTTAATTTATTAATGATAGGACCAAGTACAGGTTCTTTGCTGATAAAGATTCATGTAGAGTGAATGTAAAGGAATACTACGAGTTTTCTTAGTGGGTGTAACCAAGTACAGTAATAAGACTTGAACCAAACAAGTAAATAGGTGCGATTTTATTTTATTCATGGATGTATATAATCTAAGAATACAACGATAAAATACTAAAACATATTTGGAAGACGTTTATTCGTGTAATCAAACATGTTTCAATAACTTAAATTGCCATAATGTTTGATTAATATAACAAAGGTCAGCCTGAACGGACAGCTTGTGTAGTAGTTTCCTTTCTAAAGGAAATAAATACCTACGTAAAATACCTAATTAAAATACCTACGTAAAATATCTACGTAAATACCTACGTAAATATCTACGAAAATACCTACGTAAAATACCTACCTAAATTACCTAAGTAAAATACCAACGTGAATTACCAACGTAAATTACCTACGTAAAATACTAACGTAAATTACTGACGTAAAAAAAACGTAAATTACCAACGTAAATTACCTAAGTAAAATACCTAAGTAAATTACCTACGTAAAATACCTAAGTAAATTACCTACGTAAAATACCTAAGTAAATTACTTACGTATAATACCTACGTAAAATATCACCTCGAAATACCAACGTAATATGTTACATATGTAAAATACCTACGTAAAATAGATACGTATATTACATATTTAAAATACCTACGTAAAATACCTACGGAAAAACCTACGTTAAATCTCTACATAAATTACTTACGTAAAACGTAATTCGTTTGCGTTCTACGTAGATTCACGTATCTATTTGTAGTTGTAAATTGGAATGATAAATACCTTTAAATGTATGTAAGCTTTAGTAACGTTAGTAAGCCGAAGTGTCGAATTTTTTCAATCTTATATTTTTGGATGCAGTATTTTACTCATGGTGTTCTGAGTCCTGTAGGCTATTGAAACTCCGTATTTCTTGAATCTGTTACTTACTTACTTATTTACTTCTTACTTCTGAAGTCTTCTCCGCAATCGGGTGATTGGGGAATCGTCAAGATTCATCTGTTTGGTTCTCGAAGTGAGCCCCGTTATCTAAGGTGTTGAAAAGTGTACTAAGGTGTGTGTAAGGTGTTGCAATGTAATACTACGGGTTTTCATAGTGGTCGTAACCAAGTATAGTAATAAGACTTGAACCAAACAAGTAAATTGGTGAGATTTTATTTTATTCATGGATGTATATGATCCAAAAATACAACGATAAATTAACGTTTAAAATTAGCATCAAATGTTTTATGTACTAAAACATATTTGGAAGAAGTTTATTCATGTAATCAAACATGTTTCAATAACTTAAATTGCCATAATGTTTGATTAACATAACAAAGGTCAGCCTGAACGGACAGCTTGTGTAGTAGTTTCATTTCTAAAGGAAATAAATACCTACGTAAAATACCTAATTAAAATACCTACGTAAAACATATACGTAAATACCTAATAAAAATACCTACATACATTACCTACGTAAAATACCTACCTAAATTACCTAAGTAAAATACCAACGTGAATTACCAACGTAAATTACCTACGTAAAATACTAACGTAAATTACTGACGTAAAATAAAAACGTAAATTACCAACGTAAATTACCTACGTAAAATACCTAAGTAAATTACCTACGTAAAATACCTAAGTAAATTACCTACGTAAAAAAACCTAAGTAAATTACCTACGTAAAATACCAACGTAAATTACCAACGTAAATTACCTACGTAAAATACCTAAGTAAATTACTTACGTATAATACCTACGTAAAATATCACCTCGAAATACCAACGTAATATGTTACATATGTAAAATACCTACGTAAAATAGATACGTATATTACATATTTAAAATACCTACTCAAAATACCTACGGAAAATACCTACGGAAAATCCTACGTTAAATATCTACATAAATTACTTACGTAAAACGTAATTCGTACGCGTTCTACGTAGATTCACGTATCTATTTGTAGTTGTAAATTGGAATGATAAATACCTTTAAATGTATGTAAGCTTTAGTAACGTTAGTATGCCGAAGTGTCGAATTTGTTACTGTTTCATCTGTTTGGTTCTCGAAGTGAGCCCCGTTATCTAAGGTGTTGAAAAGTGTACTAAGGTGTGTGTAAGGTGTTGCAATGTAATACTACGGGTTTTCATAGTGGTCGTAAAAAAGTATAGTAATAAGACTTGAACCAAACAAGTAAATTGGTCAGATTTTATTTTATTCATGGATGTATATGATCCAAAAATACAACGATAAATTAACGTTTAAAATTAGCATCAAATGTTTTATGTACTAAAACATATTTGGAAGACGTTTATTCATGTAATCAAACATGTTTCAATAACTTAAATTGCCATAATGTTTGATTAACATAACAAAGGTCAGCCTGAACGGACAGCTTGTGTAGTAGTTTCCTTTCTAAAGGAAATAAATACATACGTAAAATACCTAATTAAAATACCTACGTAAAATATCTACGTAAATACCTACGTAAATATCTACGAAAATACCTACGTAAAATACCTACCTAAATTACCTAAGTAAAATACCAACGTGAATTACCAACGTAAATTACCTAAGTAAATTACCTACGTAAAAAACCTAAGTAAATTACCTACGTAAAATACCAACGTAAATTACCAACGTAAATTACCTACGTAAAATACCTAAGTAAATTACTTACGTATAATACCTACGTAAAATATCACCTCGAAATACCAACGTAATATGTTACATATGTAAAATACCTACGTAAAATAGATACGTATATTACATATTTAAAATACCTACGTAAAATACCTACGGAAAAACCTACGTTAAATATCTACATAAATTACTTACGTAAAACTTAATTCGTACGCGTTCTACGTAGATTCACGTATCTATTTGTAGTTGTAAATTGGAATGATAAATTCCTTTAAATGTATGTAAGCTTTAGTAACGTTAGTAAGCCGAAGTGTCGAATTTGTTACAATCTTATATTTTTGGATGCAGTATTTTACTCATGGTGTTCTGAGTCCTGTAGGCTATTGAAACTCCGTATTTCTTGAATCTGTTACTTACTTACTTATTTACTTCTTACTTCTGAAGTCTTCTCCGCAATCGGGTGATTGGGGAATCGTCAAGATTCATCTGTTTGGTTCTCGAAGTGAGCCCCGTTATCTAAGGTGTTGAAAAGTGTACTAAGGTGTGTGTAAGGTGTTGCAATGTAATACTACGGGTTTTCATAGTGGTCGTAACCAAGTATAGTAATAAGACTTGAACCAAACAAGTAAATTGGTGAGATTTTATTTTATTCATGGATGTATATGATCCAAAAATACAACGATAAATTAACGTTTAAAATTAGCATCAAATGTTTTATGTACTAAAACATATTTGGAAGACGTTTATTCATGTAATCAAACATGTTTCAATAACTTAAATTGCCATAATGTTTGATTAACATAACAAAGGTCAGCCTGAACGGACAGCTTGTGTAGTAGTTTCCTTTCTAAAGGAAATTACCAACGTAAATTACCTACGTAAATTACTAACGTAAATTACTGAAGTAAAATAAAAACGTATTTACCAACGTAAATTACCTACGTAAAATAGCTAAGTAAATTACCTACGTAAAATACCAACGTAAATTACCTACGTAAAATACCTAAGTAAATTACTTACGTATAATACCTACGTAAAATATCACCTCGAAATACCAACGTATGTTACATATGTAAAATACCTACGTAAAATAGATACGTATATTACATATTTAAATACCTACGTAAAATACCTACGTTAAATATCTACGTAAATTACTTACGTAAAACGTAATTCGTACGCGTTCTACGTAGATTCACGTATCTATTTGTAGTTGTAAATTGGAATGATAAATACCTTTAAATGTATGTAGGCTTTATGGTCTAATGGGCTTAAAAAACAATAGAATCCAGAGACAACAATTACACTTAAAACAGTTGCTAGAGGTAGATAAAAAACCCCTATTTTAATTAACAACAGCATTTAATTTATTAATGATAGGACCAAGTACAGGTTCTTTGCTGATAAAGATTCATGTAGAGTGAATGTAAAGGAATACTACGAGTTTTCTTAGCGGGTGTAACCAAGTACAGTAATAAGACTTGAACCAAACAAGTAAATAGGTAAGATTTTATTTTATTCATGGATGTATATAATCCAAGAATACAACGATAAGTTAACGTTTAAAATTAGCATCAAATGTTTTAATGTACAAAAACATATTTGGAAGACGTTTATTCATGTAATCAAACATGTTTCAATAACTTAAATTGCTATATGTTTCAATAACTTAAATTGCTATAATGTTTGATTAACATAACAAAGGTCAGCCTGAACGGACAGCTTGTGTATTAGTTTCCTTTCTAAAGGAAATAAATACCTACGTAAAATACCTAATTAAAATACCTCGTAAAATAAATCGTAAATTACTTATTTAAAATACCAACGTAAATTACCTACGGATAATACCTACGTAAACTATCTCCTTAAAATACCTAAGTATATTACATATGTAAAATACCTACGTAAAAACCAAAGTTAAATACCTACGTAAATTACTTACGTAAAACGTAATTCATACGCGTTCTACGTATTTACGTAGATTCATTTACCTAATTAAAATACCTAGGCCTACGTAAAATATCTACGTAAATACTTACGGAAAGTAAATAAAAGAAACGTCTTATGACACTTAAAACATATATTTACGCTTATACTGTTACTCACAAGACGGTAAATATACAAAAAAGATGGTAAGTGGTGATCGATTTCGATTGGACACTCCAATCATCATCAGACCCAATAGGCGAATGACAAGAATCTTAAATGGCGTCCCTACTTATACCGTATTGGCTACCGGAAGCACCGGCCAATACATTTTTATAAGTACAACTGGAATCAAAATGTATTTGTTCATTAATCAACTTATTTCTATCTTTACATTTTTCCTTATAAATATACAATTCTTCCCAAGCATTCATTACTTATCCTTTCTTACAATTCTTTAAAATATCTAGACTATCCTCCATTTTTCCTAGTGAGTGCCCATTTTGTAACAGGTGTTGTGCGACAATTGATCTTTCCGGTTTGTTGTTCCTCCACGCAGATATGTGGTTTTTGACGATAAATTAACGTTTAAAATTTGCATCAAATGTTTTATGTACTAAAACATATTTGGAAGACGTTTATTCATGTAATCAAACATGTTTCAATAACTTAAATTGCCATAATGTTTGATTAACATAACAAAGGTCAGCCTGAACGGACAGCTTGTGTAGTAGTTTCCTTTCTAAAGGAAATAAATACCTACGTAAAATACCTAATTAAAATACCTACGTAAAATATATACGTAAATACCTACGTAAAATACCTACATAAATTACCTACGTAAAATACTTACCTAGAAAACAAACATAAATTACCTACGTAATGTACCAACGTAAAAAACCTAGGTAAATTACTAACATATTTGGAAGGGTACTAACCATACCAGGTAAGGGAGAGACTCCTGGTGGACCCCCTATTTGACACAGACGAATTTATGAGGGAACCTTGGAGAGGAGCCATCTGCAATCCAAGATAGCCTAGACATGAATTGACACAGCCTATCCAGATCATCTGGTCATCGGCGACGCAGTGGTAATTAAGGTAATTAAGGGTAATTAATTAACGTTAAATACCAACGTAAAATATCAACGTAAAATACCATCGTAAATTACCTACTTAAAATACCAACGTAAATTACCTACGTATAATACCTCCGTAAAATATCTCCTTAAAATACCTAAGTATATTACATATGTAAAATACCTACGTAAATTACATATGTAAAATACTTACTTAAAATATCTACGAAAAAAACCAATGTCAATTACTTACGTAAAACGTAATTTGTACGCGTTCTACGTATTTACGTAGATTCACGTATTTATTTGTAGTTGTAAATTGGAATGATAAATACCTTTGAATGTATGTAAGCTTTATGGTGCAATGGATTTAAAAAAATAATAGAATTCAGAGACAACAATTCCACTTAAAAGAGTTGCTAGATAAAAACCCCTATTTTAATGAACAACATTTAATTTGTTTAAATTGATAGGACCAAGTACAGGTTCTTTGCTGATAAAGATTCATGTAGAGTGAATGTATGGTACATATTAACTACGTAAAATACCAACGTAAATTACCTACGTAAAATACCAACGTAACTTACCTACGTAAAATACCAACGTAAATTACCTACATAAAATACTTTCATAAGATATCTAATTAAAATACCTACGTAATACGTACGTAAATTACCTACGTATGATACCTACGTAAAATATCTCCTTAAAATACCTTACCACTACATTAAAATTAATACCACTGTAGTGTTATGAAAGTATCTTACTTTCATAACACTCATACTGTGATCATGGCCTTAGTACCGAAATACGTATCAGTTTAAATAAAAAATGAATTTCAGGGTACTCTGGTTTTTATTATTTTGCTTATTAATTGGAAAAGTAGCCCTAAAAAGTGAACAGAACTATCAAAAAATATAAATATATCTGTCCGTGAACGCGATAACTTGAGTAATTTTTGTCCGATTTTGATGAAATTTGGTTTAAAGGTGTAAAGCGGGATAAACTTGAATGAGTTCGTGAACCAGCATGATCGGACTATGGGAACGGGAGTTTATGGGAGGTTTTGGGGGGGTAAAAATAGGGTTTTCCCATTTTTGACCCTAAAAACACACAATTTCACAATTTCTTTCTAAACCATTTTGTAGAGCTTAAAAAAAAACAAATAATTTAGTATATTGAAGCGTTATTATGCGCCTAATGGATTCAAAAAAATTCAAAAATATTGTAATTTTAAAATTCCCATGTTATTCTTATGGAGAATAAGTCAACTGTTGTAGTTTGCTTGTTTATGAACATATATTGATCAAATTTGGAAAATACATTAATTTCTTACTAAACTACAGTACCTATTAACATTTTACATAAAAAACACTTTTTACCGTCCCTGTTGCAGCAACCCTAAGTATACTCGTTACTAATTCTATTTAAATAGGGAATAAATGTGATATTTTTAAGGAGACATTTTAGTGCAAATCCAATCAGGCAAATGGAAATTCGCTAAGTCTGCAGGTTTGCTGTGGCGGGGGTATTTTATCTTTATATTTATTATGTTATTTTTTTCCTTAAATATCGAAGAGGTGTTTTGTCCGGTCACTTATGCCACTTGGTTATACTGTAAATTACAGTGAGTGTGAGTTCTACACAATGATCTTCTTCAGCACAGAGTACAAAACAAAACATTATACAATTATACAAAACAGAGTAAAAAACACTTACATCCCTTAATATTTATATAAGTCACATCTATAATATACATACTAGACTCCATAAAAGTACATTTCACCATTTCCCCAATTAACAAATAAGGCCACAGCTGCTTAGAAAAATCTACTTATGAGATGTTATTTAAATTGAAAGGTAGAGAAACATTTTATGTGCAAGGTAAAAATATGTTTTTTTAAAGCTATTAAATTTGGTTTGGAACTATAACCTACTATAGTTAGGTAAATGTGATAAACAGTACTTTACTATTTGCTGTATGTTTATATATATATATATATTTATTTATATATATGATAGCCGTTGTTTACTTACCATCAAAAATATGACATATGTTTTTGACGACTTGGTTCTATGTATTTAATTTAAACATTGAAGTAAATAAGTAAGAAATTGTTAATGTACATCAGCCCTGCAAAATCATTCCCTGCAAAGTCAAACAATTGGGAATTTCCTGCATTAAAAGTACTTTTCCTAAATTATTTTTTTGGTTTATAATGTTAACATGATATTTAGAAAAGGTCTCATACTAATATTTGACGTCTTATATTTTGTCTTCAAATTACTAAAAGAAATTAAGGCATTTATTCCATAAATTATACATATTGACAAGCAGCGAAAATACTAATTGTTTCAAAATGTGGGTGTAGTAATAAAACAACACTCATTTCTATACCTTAAGGTACAAAGTATTAAGAAAAACATACCATAAGGGCGGTGCTCGGTGGGACATAGTAAAAGTTTGTGAACAAAGAAACAATGAGCCATTACAACCCCAACTTTACGATGGCTTACATAAATCCAACACTACATAGAGAAATTTCTCTGGCTGAAATGTACTCAACTCCTACAGTAAGTACAACATTTTTGAATACTTATAAGTGTTAACATCTTGTACTATAAAGTAAACGCCATAATAGAGATACAGTTTCAATAAAATTTAATGAAGTAATGCAATGTAGGCTAACAATTCAACTTTCTTTTCAAAACAGTTAGTTTTATATTCGTAATAAATTTAGATTTTGAATTTCGTTTTATAGTAAAGCAAACAATTATAATTTACGAGGTATAATTTATTGCAATTTTGTATTATTTGGGATTCAAAAATTCATTTATAGGTGCGAAGCTGACTTCCAAACTACGTAACGTTACTGATGAGTGTTGCTGCGCCAAAATCAATAGGCTTGAATGGTTTTTGAATGATCATACGGCTTCCAATTTAATGCTCTACTAATATAACACATATTTTTTTAGAGTCTGACGGCCTCTTTTGACCTTGCATTTGCCCGTCCATATAAACTAGAGATCTGTGCGGGGGTTGCGGAATTATCGTTTAGATAAAAATCCATGTGATTTGGCAGGATTTTAACCTCGGGGGCTAAAGTCCGGTGCTCTAACCACTAGACCAGCTCGTTCTCCAAACTTGTTTTGGAGTATATGACGAGATGTACGAAGACTTGATAGTGAAAGCATACATTTCATAGTTTTTTTTTATACTATAGAACATGACATTTTGCTTTCATAAATTGGGTACATGTAGATTAAAAAACCTTTAGGATAAATAGGATATACATCTTTCATGATACCTGTAGGCTTACAGAATACAGATGGCAAGAGTTACACATATTACTCGTATGATATAAATAATTAATTAACTCATTAATTAACCTATTCAAGGTTTATTTTAGCTTGTCCCACTATAAGGAGGATCACTATAATTCCTGGTCTGACATAACCATTTACCCGTTAATCTCTTATTGTAGTATGTATTATGATTATCAATTGAATATAAAGGAACTAGATTTAGGGTTTTCACATAATTTATCAAAGGTTTCAGTTTTGCATTCGAGGAAAGCTTGCATTTACTACCGTGGAAATCAGCTGTACAAAAGTTTTTTAAAAACACCTTGGTTTATGTTGGCAAAGTAGATTGATTGTAGCAAACAAAGCTTATTGACTTCAAGCATAAAACCCTTTAGATTATTGGTGGTGGACTTACAGTAACTATTCCATGTTAAGTTTGCAGTAGTAACACACAGTGTGTGTAATCTTAAGTTTACTTGTCAGCGGCATACTGCCTCATGTGTGTATTTGTCTCTTTAGTAAAGACAAATAAATAATATAAACTCAGTGTTTATACAGTTTTTATAATCGTTTTATTTTATTGTGGGGGTTTTTAATCACACAATAAAAACATATTTGAACTAATGGTGTAATTAGCAAATATACTTAGGCCTATAAATGTAATGTACATTTACATTTTTCTTTTAAATTAATTCTACTTTAAATTATACATCTTAATGTACTTTACAAGAAGAAACTTGTTTTAATTTTAAGTAATATTATTAATGATGTCTAACTCACGCTTCAATACTTAGGTTTTATGCTAATTGAAGCGTGAGTGACCAAAGTTTCCTTGTAAAGTACATCAATTCCAAAATGTTTTAGCCTAATAAATAGAAACCTAATTGTTCTAGGCTTGTTTAAACATTATTTAAAATATATAACTAAAATAAGAACAATGAGGAAAATAATTTTAAAATAAATTATCCTTTAACATCAATCAATTTATCTTTCAATGTAAACAAGGCTTCTAAAACACATTGAATAATCCAATATTCTTCACAGTTAATTGTAAACCAGCAGCAATTGATTTAAATGCAAGCAATTATAGTCTTGCCTGATTTTTATTTGTAATTTAATGGATCCAATGTTATTGAAAACAACGTTTATGATTAGTAATAGCGATTACAAATAAAATGCGCTTCGTTCCATTCGAACAAGAATTTATATATACAGTATAATCCAAAACAGGAAGAAAAAATATAACCGCACGAAGTAACCAATAGTTGTGACTGACGATTTAGAAATCTTTACTAATATTAATAGTTTATCTCTTTCAAAGCAGTTATTGCTAAGAATGGTAATTGCTAAGACTGGTAATTGCTAAGACTGGTAATTGCTAAGACTGGTAATTGCTAAACTGGCAATTGCCAAGACTGGCGATTGCTAAGTTTAGGCAAGTAGGTGGCTCAGTCGGTAGCATCACGGACTTCGGACCCAAGGCAGCGAAGTCGTGGGTTCGTATCTTCGTCCCTGCAGAAAACATTTTATCAGTATAGTTCACCTTTGTACTTTACCGGCTCACCCCTTGCTTTGCTGGATACGTTCCACGCACGGGCAGTTAGTCTATGTGGACGGGCAAATGCAAGGTTAAAAGAGGCTACCAACCTCTTAAAAAAATAATGATAATAATAATAATAATAAAATAAGACTGGTAATTGCTAAGAGTGCTTTGTAATGGTAATTTGTTAGGAATAACCCCCTCAGCTTTGTATTGATCTTGTAGACTACTATCCTTTTGGTTTATCGAAAGACAAAGTGTCGATAGAAGTCATATTGACAAGCCATTTATGGTCCCAGTGATAGTATAGTGTAGAGGTCAGTCTCGAACTTGCAACGTCTGACTGATCAGGACAAGACACTAACACTGAGGACAACAAACAACAAATTAAGAATAAAAAAAATAACTGATCTTACTTAATTTTAACTCATCTAGGTTCAAACCTGCCTATGCCGATGTACAGTCCATTATACACACAGCTTGGGTTACAAACACAATGGTCCAATGTACACTTTGATTGTATTGTCATAGGACGTTTGTTCAGGCTTCTATTGAAAGTGGAGTTAAACATTTATGAATGACTGTTTGGTTTATACAGGGTGTCCATTAAAAACGTTTCTGGACTCTGGGATATGAATCCCAGGAAAAACGTGGTGTGAAGGTTTGAATGCCCCTACTTGCTAATGGCCTGATGTAGGTTGGTTGAACTTTGACAAACTACTTTTTGTATCATAAATAAAATGATAAACCTTTTTGTAAATAAATGGGATAAATCTGTTGTAAAGGTTTAGGACATAAACAGCTGTTGAGATGTTATCGAGCCATTTTCTTCCTGCTCAATGTTGTATATACAGTAGTGCATGCGATAGTATGCTGTAACATGCTTACTTACTAGAGCGTTAAAGGGCAATATTATCTCAATATAGGATTCTAAAATATACCACAGGTAAACTGTGACAAATTAACGGATTTAATTTCAGTGATACTACATTATTCCTTATTTATGGTCCAGTGAAAAGTCTAAAACAATTCTGATTCCTTGCTTAAATTGACCATGACTTTTTTTCTTGTGCACTTTTAGAGATTAAAGTATTCAAGATGTTAAAGAGAATTTACAATAAGACGAATAAGATTTGGTATTGGAAAAGTAACAGTCGTTATCTAATGTAAATAAGCACAAGTGAAGAGCATTAAAAAGTTTGATTTTCATTATACTCTTTTTGACTTGGGAAATGATTAGAGTTGATAAAGAAATTAGGTATTCTTTTTTCGTAGAACAATCTTGGGAAACGGAGCGAGAACCGTTCTATTCTTTGCCATGGGGGTTATAAACTGTCAAAACCGTCAGATATGCCCGAGTGCCGTTTGACTTCCCAGAGTGTAAAAGTGATTCAGAGGAGGGGTATTAGTGGAAGGGGGTGTAGTGAGCAGGATGTAATGGAGACCGGGTATAGTTTCTTAACTGGGCTACCCTAATATCGATTTAAAATTAATATCAATTCAAATCAGTAAACCTTCATTCAATTTTTTCATAATCAGCAAGTTTGGTTAGGTTATAGCAGTTTCATTTTATCCCTAAAACAAATGTTTTTCATCCCCTCTCTGGTTGATCTTTCCACCCCCTTGCCCTACGGCACCGTGAACCGGTCACTGATAGCCGGACGGCACTCGCCCCGCCAAGCCTCAAGGCTGTAAAATTACCCTCGTCAAAGTGTTTAGGCAAACGGCACTCGGCCATGCACTCAACAATCTTAACGCAAGCACTATCATTCATGGGAACAATTTATTTTTTCAAAACTTCAAACAATATCTCCCAAATGGATCATTTAATAAATACATTTTACTATTTCCTATATTTAAAAAAATAATTGTTTTAAACATGAAATAGAGCCAATAAAATTTAGGTAAGCAACGTGAGAAACCATCATTTGTAAAACAAATAATCTGGAAAATAAATAGTTAACTTTTTTATAAGAATTACGTTAAAAAACTAAACTGTGGACGAAAAAAATAAGAGTCTTGAGGTGAAGAATTATTACTGAAAACATTGAAAGATCATTTCGCTCAAAATTACGAAATAAATGTTTTTTGAATGGCCCGTGAAATCGAACACGTCCCAGTCTAATGGCTAAACTTCTTTCAAGAAGCTATATTTTCGAAATATCCGAAACTTCTCGTTGTTACATGAAGTCGATGTTGTTTGGATTGATAAAATTAATCTAAAAACATGTGTAACTATCACATTTTTTATTTCTTGTACTTTTAAAATTGATAAAAGATGATGTAGTTTCAGTTTAAACTAATAACCTGTTAAATTAAAATATGTTTTTTGAGTTTCTTCGGGCCAAGCTTTGCTTCAGGAAAATCATGAGTATTATTTTTTATCGAAATATTCTTTTGCATACTGTTTCCAATCAGTTGAAATAGCTATATCGTGGTTGACTTTGTTAAATAAGTAGCAGTTACAATAATGTTATTATGTTACTGTAAACGTTTTCTTTTTATTTTGGGAACCAATGCACCCAATAATCGACACAATTAATAAATATATAATATTATACCACATTGATAAGCAAAGCGATAATCACAATAACAGGGCATAAGGTCCATTTGGAATGTATTCTTGAAGCTAATGTATTCTTTTATTTATAAAGTTATAGTGTGTAAAAGTCGAATTATGAGGGTCGTAAGTCGTAACTAACAAAATGTTCAGAATGCAACACCTCAGTATCTGGAGTGTTTAACCTTCCCTATCAGTTTCGAAATATCCAGACATCTCGTATTATATGGCCAAAATACCCCAATTGAATCTCACCACTAGCACTTTATTTATAATTCTTATTTTGCTCAAAAGATTGTTTTTTATTTTTTTTTTATTTAAAGTATTTTTAATTTTATTTTGTGATCAGAATTTATTGTAAATTGAATTATGGTTTATTCATTTCCACAATAAATCAATTATTTAGGTAATCGATTTATAAATTAGATTGGCCTTAGTTTATATTTTCATGAGAAGTTTGAAGTTACAAATATTTTGTAAACTTAAAGATTTTTTTCATGTACAACTTTTATTTATACGTGAATACCTTAAACTCAAAAGAAGAAGTAAACAGGAAGAAGGATTACATTCCATTTATAATTAACACCAAATAAGAAAATGGACTAACTTTGACCAGGCAATCATATTTTACTTACTTTCTGAAACATATATTGTTTATTCTGTAAATAAAGGGTACTGTTATTTACTTTTCAAAATTATTCTAGAGTGTTTTTGGTAGACGACGGCGTTTTATTGCGAATTGAGCGACACTGACCCCTCCATCTGTGATAAATATAACTATACTTTGCTTCCGTCGGATCCCACTTAGCCGAGGCTTTTGCAGCCTGTTGGTCCTGTCGAAATAGAGGATGCCGATTTTGCTGTGAACTCCCAGTTCTCACTGGAACCAATTAATTACTCATCAGGATTTACCAGACGTGGTTACCGAAATCAGAGCGAATTTGGCACCTGGGTATGATGGCATTCTTTCCAAACTGATAAAGCATAATCTAGACGTTTGACACCAACCCTTATTTCACATTGTAAATTTAAGTATATCAAGTATATACATCAAGTATATTTATCATCTCCTGAAATTATCAGACTACTCACTAAAAACCCCCTCTATTCTGTTGGACACAGACCTGTAATTGTTTGTCACATTACTTCAAGTCAGGCCAACATGTGACGTCCTCAGGGCTCGCACCGTTTCTGGCATTTAGATTCGTTATGACTACACCGCATCCCGGTCAAGGTCGAGCTTCTTGGCGCAGAGAATACCCTGGATGTAATGTGACACACAGGTCCAATTGTCCTCACCCTCCATCATTATCGGTATGACCGTGTCCACCGACAGCAGTCCTACAAACTGTTGAGCCCCCAGGCAGGGCCTTTCCCAACGCTGACAGTGGAAAAATGTATGTTCCACGTCATCGAGAATGCCTGGGCAGTATATGCAATCGGGTGACACGGCTTTGCCCATCCTGAACAGGTACAACCGGAAAAAGCCGTGTCCCGTCAGAAATTGGGTGAGGTAGATGTCCACCTCTCCGTACCACCGATTAACCCAAGGTTGAACTTGCTGTATTAGTCACCTGGTCCAGCGACCCGTGTCTCCTGTTCCCAGCTCTCCTGCCACAGCTGGTAGGTGCGGGTGCGTTCCTCTGTTCGTGCCTGGTGCTCCCCATGGCGCCGGTAAATTGCCTTTCTCTCTGCCACCAAAAGTTTTACGGGGATGACTCCAGCAACCACCAGGACGACGGGCTCGGACACTGTTTGGTAGGCAGATGCTACCCTCAGTGCTGCCTGACGCTACACTCGGGCGAGCCGCATCCTGTATGCCTCCTTATTTAGTGCGTCTGCCCACACCTCCGCACCGTACAAGAGTACGGACTGGCCCGACGACATTAACAGCCTTCTACGACTGGACCATTTTTTTTTTCCATTTCGTTTTGTCATGAGAGCCGAAGCCCCCTGACTGCATACCCGGTACCTATCCTTTAGGACATACCCGGGCCCCATGATGTAGGCCGAAGCTTACGCATCAACCTTTAGCACATCATGGGCGGATGACTTAAGGTCATCAGGCTCGCCGGCTGCCGAAGCAGACCCTTCGGAAGGAGGGTTGCCCCTCAATCCTAACCAGGGATTCCGGCTGCTTGTTTAAGCGTCACTCCACCTGGGTTCCACTAGGTCGAGACCTAGAGGTCCATGGTAGAGCGCCCCGACGCATTTAGTGCAAGCAACACTCGGGACCTATCTAATCCCTGACAGGCAGAACCCGCCATCAATAGCCAGGAGGAAGGGGACCGTCAGCGGAACCCCAACCTCCCATTTACACCGCTGCCCGATCGAGGCCTTACCCATTGCTGGGAAACCAGAGATAACCAGAGCGATAGATCCCCAGATACCCCTGGCGGGCTCGGACCCAGCACCCGATCTACTTCGTTTGCCCGTCAGACCCAACATCACTGCCAGGCCATCAGGGTTTCCCAAAAGGAGGCAGGTATAGAAGTGGGACCCACCCGGATGAACCTATCCACCAGAGGTGGCGACACCCTTGACTCAATTGAGGTTCCGGGAAGAACCCCCCACACTCAAGATAACCATACCGTCCGTGCTCAGAGACAGGGATTGGTTTGCATAAGTACCTACAAACCGTTGCCCTCACACTGCGGAAAGTTACGTTGCCCTTGAGTGTCCCCGTGAGCTGCGGGTACTTGCCCGTTTTCACCTCCAGGAAAGGTTACTTCCAAAGTCGAGGATTTGCCCCCTGAATGCTGGTCGCACACAACAAGCAGGCCGAAGCCCAAAGAACCACAGACACAGGTAGGTTAGAGATTATGATGTACTTCCATCTCTCCTAGAGCTAAACACCCCTCCATCCTGGATAAAGGAATGTCACTGGGACCCAATGCCCAGTCGTCCATGTCTGTGGCCTACTTGAAAATGCCGATACCAACACGGAGCATTTACCTCCCCTCTGGGGGCTAGGTATTTCACCTCCCAGGACGAGGCTACTTCTACGACTGGACCGAGGCCCTCCGACATTTGCTATCAACCGGCTAAGAGAAGAAACCACCCTAGCGGCCTTGTCCGCTGTACGGAAGATCTGATCCTGCCAGCTAAGCTTGCTGTCTACCATGACCCCAAGATACCTGGCAGAACGAACGGTTTGAACCCCGACGGCTCCCACCCTCAACGGCACGCTGGTGTCAATCCGTTTTTTTTTCAAAATCACGATCTCGGTTTTGCTCAAAGCAAGCGAGAGACCGTGGTCTGCCATCCATGCGTTTATGGTACGCATAACTCGGTTTAGCTTTAGCTGAGCCAGCTCAACGCTAAGTGCAGCTATCAAAGCTGCGACGTCATCTGCGTACCCAACCAAAACCGTTTTCTCAGGAATTTCAGACCTCAGAAGGCTGTCATAAGCGACGTTCCAGAGGTCTGGGCCGAGTATGGAACCTTGGACAGCACCAGAAGTGACACTCATCGTCCGCGGGCCTTCTGTAGTGTCATACGTGAGGAGGCAGAACCGGAGATACTGTAATCCTCTATGATGGGCATGAGGTATGCTGGCACGTGGAAGGTGTTCTCCAGAGCGTCCAGCAAATCGCACCACCTTGCGGAAATAAATGCATTTCGCACATCAAACGTTACGAGCAGCACAACCCTACGAGAGTAGTGGTTAAAATCCTCTCATCATGGCTTGCTTCACCTCTTTAATCGCATCAATCGTTGATCGGCCCGGACCGAATCCATACTGACGAGGGGAGAGGTCCCCCGCAGCGACAACGGCTGAATTCAGCCGGGAACGGATCTATTTCTTGAGGACTTTTCCAGCTGTATCCTACATACACAGGGGTCTGTAAGAGGATGGCAGATCTGGGTCTCCCTTGCCCTTCCCAACAAGCACAAGCCTAACACAGTTATCACACTAAACACAGACATAACTTTGGATACCGTACTCTGTAGTTCGTTGAAAATAACGTATTTTACATAGCTCCTTTACCGCAATCTACGGCCCAACATAACTGATGCTGAATCAGGCAGTGTCGCTGTGTATAAAACCAAGGTCTGCGAGTGGCTGATGACTGTCGGACGAGAGGCTGCAGATGCTATAATTCGCTCACCTTACATAAATTCACCTCTTCTCTCAAACACCACCATAATAGCTATCAACATACACTTTTCTTCATATAAAGAATAATATACATATATTTTTATTGTTGTGCTTAAGGTTGTTTATTTGTAAAATAATTGTTTGGACCAATGCCCAAAAAATAAACTTGACATGACATAAGTGGACTGTATTGGGAATTCAGTGACTCGAGGGTTTGACATAAAGAATCGATATGTGGTCAATACATTTATTTTACTCTACATTTTAACATTTTATACATTTACATAATTATTCTTTCTTTAATAAACTATTTTAAATTTATGGTACATAATATCTGGCCAGATTAGTATAATGATTTTACCAATTAATTTAATGTTTGAGGCTTTGGGAAAGGAAAGAGATGGGAAGTGGCCACATAGTCTTTTAGATTTGTCTGACTTAAAAAAAAGGAATAATTATTGTTCAATGTTCACTTGAGTGAAAAAACTGGAGAGATCTTACCCACTTTCACACGTTGAATTGAAGGACAATTAATAACATAAAAAATAAAACACTACTTTGAATTTACTTTACATTTAAATTATATACAATAGGAAAGAACTCTGGACATGTTGCTTGCTTCAAGTCATGGTTGAAAAAGAGAAGGAGAAAGTGGATATACCTCCCCAGATAAGGTAGTTTTAAAAGTCTTCCACTTGATGACAGCACTAATCAACACACTGAACCACACAAAATAGTTTGCTCATTTTCTACTAGAGTTCAGGAAGGATATGTTTTAAGGATAGCCCAAACAATAATATTCTAGTCTACAATTTTTTTTAAGAGCTCCTGATATTCAAGAGTAATATTTAAGAGTTAAACGTAACAATATTTATAAACTATGCATCTGTGTTTGACCTATGGACAATGGACAATACATGTTTCATGCTCTTAAGAGCTCTTCCCTCGAGCAAGAACTTGTAGTCCATTCAGGGGAATACATATTCATATGCATATACATATGCATATTGTAGCAAAAATACTTTTTTCCTGGATATAACACTAGTCTAAAATCTATTTTTAAAGCAGGACTTAGTTACACCGTAAGTACAAAGGTGTTTCTTGGTGACGGTTCCGAGATTGAAATAACACGTATACAAACTCTACTACTGATTGGTACTCAATGCAACAAAGACTTTTTGGTCTAAGTACAAAGTAAATGAAGTGTGATGATGCATATAAGATGTTCCAAGTCTAAAAATTGGCTTCTTAAAGAATTATTTTAAGTTTTCCAAAAATAACCATGTTTTTAAACTTAATATAGCAATTTCCAAATTACCTGTTAAAGGATTTGAGTAGATGATGTCATTTTCATGTTCTACATTACATTTTTGGATAAGAATAATAGGAAACGATGGAGTAAAATAGTAATTTATAGTAAAAACTCCATTGTAGATAGATCCAAAGATAAAAGTTAAGGTGTTTGATAAAAATGTTATAAACATTGGTCTATTGCATTTTCCTACACCATGTATACAAGAAGGTGGCCAAATGTGTTACAAACTGCGCCATTTTATAAGCTGTCCAGCCATATGCTACACTATTGAACTTCAGGTCTACTTATGTACGCTTTAGTGGTTTGAAGACTACAAAACATGGTGTCTAACATTTAATTTAAGACATAAGTCGGTATGTATTAAGCAAAACTTGTATTTTTCTTTCAGTTAGAACAGTAAAAACAGTAAAAAAGTTCCCTGTTTTCTAGTATTCAATCCTCTAAAACAAACAAAAGCATATCTAAACCTCAATAGTGTAGCATATTGATAGAAAGCTTATAAAATGGCGTAGTTTTTAAGGTTGTAGGAAAATGCAATAGACCAATGTTTTAATTTGTATTTTTATCAAACACCTTAATTTTTATCTTTGAATCTATTTAAAATGTAGTTTTTACTACTGATCCTTCGTAATTTTCTATTATTCTTGTTGAAATTTAATGCAGAACTCAAAGATTACGTTATCTACTCATATCAATTCACAGGTAATTGAAAACTGCTTTATTAAGTTTAAAAACATGCTTATCTTTTTAGTTAAAATAATACTTTAGGAAGCAAATTTTGGAACCTCTTATATGCATCATTACATTTCATTTACTTTATAATAACACCAGCATTTCTTTCACACTGAGGACCAATCACCCTATACGATTGTCTCATACCTCATGGACAAATTAAATTAAAAGTGTAAATCTTTTCAAAATATTTTTAGATCGTTACAAAAGTTGCAGGATATGCATGTAAATAACTAACCCAGAACGTGTGCCCTAAAGTGTTTATTCTGAATTTTTTCGAGACACCCACTTCTACAAACAATGTACAATGTGATATTAGTCAATTGAATTTTGTATTTCACCAAAAAGTAAAAGTTCACAGAAATGGATTATTATTCTATTTCTATTTTTTTATTGTTATCATGCTTAAAAGATTAACATTTTAGGCAACATTGCAAATCTATACATAGCATTTATATTTATGTAATGTATAGCATTTAATTTTTTGTTAGTATAATATCCATTTATAAGGTATACGGATATTAATTAACTGGCTCTCAAACTACTTTTGAAAGACAAAGAATACCTGCCAAACAAACAGAAAAGTCCTTAATTGAGTTTTTGCAGAATTCGCTGATCAGAAAATGAACGGAAGTATTTTGTTTGCTCGCATCAGTCGTTAGATCAACAAAAATCTCAACTCCAAAACTCTAGCAATTAATTGTTCTTAGTTTTGATAAAATACTCAGTTTGTTGACTTGCTTTTCCTTCTTTATTAATGACGCTGCCTCCTAAGTAGATGGAAAAGTGTTTAAAGAATACCTAACCATCGGTTTGATTTGGTGTGGTTTGTCAGTGGTTGAAGTGTAGGACTTTTGTCTACGAGTGCCGAGTTCGAATCCTACAAAACACATTATTTATGCTATATCTTAATGTTTTTGTAACACTGTGGTAAATAAAAATGAGGTATTTTGTTGAAACGTAGGCCTAGCTTTGTTTGCAATGATACAGTTTTGACCTCACTAAATGCCTGTCTGTTTCTGTGGTAGTAATTTAAAATAAGATGAAACACGAATGTATTGCAACGTTAGAAGTTATATGTGTTATATGTGTGTATACGTGTTATATGTGTGTATATGTGTTGTATGTGTGTGCCTTATTCATGAACCTAATAATAACTAAAATAGTACAATCTTGCCTTATATTTTTTATATTGCCAAGTGATCATTTCCTTATAGTTATACTTTCACGTTTTCGAAAGCCTTGAATGCCTCATTTTCTAGTTTACATGGATTGTTTAATCATATGCACCTTGGACGGCGTGAACATTTGTAGTGAAAAATACGGAACACAGGCAAACGCTAAAACAAAAAAAATGTATTTAAAATATAAACCTAATCTTATTTTATTTAATTAATTTATGATTTTCAAACTTTTTCAAAGCATGGTCTATTAGTGCTATTGATAAAATATTAACTTTAGAGATTTTAAAGTTGTTTTGTACAATGTAAACACAGAATACAGCAGATAAAATTTATGTATGATATTACTTCAATACACTGTATATCTAAAATGAGGATTTTTTTACTTTTATAAATTTTTATCTACTAATATATGTCAGTAAAACGTAAAGGATATGCTGAAGTGTTCATTGCAGTTTCATAAGAAAGATGTTTGAGTTCAGGATGCAAGTAAATAAAAAGTCACAATCTTTAGATAATCAATGTATTTTTACTGTAAAAAAATATATCTAAAGATTATTTCAAATAATCTCCAAATTTTTACAACATGTGCTTTTTGGAAATCGAATTTATCAGTGACGAAAAGCACAACTTGGTAAAAAAAAACTTCTTTCTAAAAATAAATAGGAAAACCAAAAGAGTTTATTTTTGGTTTTATAAGGAAAAATAATCTAAATTCAAATAGTTACACCTTTGAAATGTATTATTTGCACGAAGTAGTTTTAAAATGTACTTGTAAGTGTTTTTATCGAACATTAAATGATATTTTCTCTTTTTGTAATAAACTATTTATGTTCAGGTCTGTCATTGGCCAAGATTAATATTTAATGTTTATTACTAAACCAGAGACAGATATTTATAAAACATTGGTTTTAATATACGTTTTCTCGTAAATAATAATTACCGTACTTTAATGTTAATTATACATTATTAGATGTTGATCTATATTGTTAAGCGTTGTCAAAACACACTATTCAGTTTTATTTAATTTAGAGTTTGAGAATATTATCTTCAAGTTTTGGGAAAGACTTCCTTCCACCAGTAACTGCTAACCAAACAAGTTTGAAAAGGAAAAATAATTATTCTACTTACCAAACAATAAATTAAAAGTTCTTAATTAGTTTTTATAAAATTCGTAATTCATCAAATAAACGGAAGTAGACTATTCTGTTGGCTCAAATCAGACCAAGATCAGCAAAGATCGCAACTTCCTAAGTATGACAATTAATTTATACTTCCCAGTATTGCAAAATTACCTTGTATGTTGACTTACCCTCTAGCTCTTAGGTCAATGCAGCTTATAAATAACTTAAAAGTATGGAATGAGTAAAGCCTAGCAGATAATTATCTTTCCTGGAGGTCTCATTTCAGATGCTGTCAATATGCAATGGCTATCTATAAAGCTACATGATAATACCATTATGCTTACTTACTTACTTACTCCCTCGACGTCGTTGACCAGCTCTTGCTGGATAGACTGAGTCAAAATAAAAATAATACCTAATAATATTTATATACATATTTACAAGTTTGGCGGCAGGTTAGACGCAAATTTTATAAAACTCATCTAGGGAGTACAAGGGTCTTGCCAGTAACCACTCCCTCAGTTCGTTTTTGAAAACTGAGGCCTCAAGGTTTTTAAAGTACAGTGGCAGTCGGTTGTACATCCTAATTGCCAACATAGGAAAGCTGTCCTTTTTTTGTTTAGTCTGCTGAAAGGGATATGTAGGTTGGATTTTGACCTTGTATTGTGATCATGTTGGTCTTCTCTCAATGCAAGACTAGAGATGTTGGTCCTTACGTTGTTTAGGGTGATTAGAATGTACTGGCTGTATACTGTAAGGATATTGAGTTTACTAAAAAGAGGTCTGCAATCTTCGTGGTAGTCAGCGGACGAAATAAGTCTGACTACCTTCTTTTGTAACAAAAGTATATCCTTACATCCAGCTGCATGGCCCCAAACCTCCAACCCATAGCTGATATGGCTGTGGAACAAAGCAAAGTAGACAGTCAGTAGGTATTGCTTTGTCAGCATAGGTTTGAGCTTCCTAAAGAGATGCAATGTCCTCGATAGTTTGGTGCACACTTTCATGGTATGTTTTTCCCAGGTGAGTTTGGGGTCGATTATGAAGCCTAATAATTTTACTTCAGGCAGGTTATCAGGGATGGGATTCCGAGCTAGACTGCAGGTCATGTGTTGCGTTTTGGTTTCATTTAGGCAAAGCTTGTTTGCTTTGAACCACGTCTTGGTTTTCTCGAAGGACTGTACAGTCTTGACCCTGGCTTCCTCAGGAGTGCCATGGTTATGGAGCATTTCTTAACATGCAGGATACCACAAAAAATTTCATAAAGTAGAGGAGATAGATCGAGACGAAGTAAACGTATATGAGAACACTCTCGACTAAATTGCAGTACAATTTTATTGTTATACTACAAGAATTTAACGTACTTAGTTTGTTTTTACACGTAACCTTTCCTGCATTTAGGCCTTGATAATGGACTTTACGCGTAGTGAAATTATTATATTATAAGAGCGGTATTTGTTAAATCCTAATTATATTATATTTTAAATACTAATTAGATTAAAAATACTGTCACAAAACATTACATTAAAATCTGTCAACTCATTCTTGTTCAAGGGTTTTCAAATCAATGTTTACCAGCATATTATACAACGGCTGGGCTAATAAAAGATCATTTATATCAGTCAGTATCCATATATTTGAAACCAGATATTATCCATAAACAATTAGTTTAACAAATAATTAACTATTAATGACAGGATCTTAATTTTTACTCTAAATGTAAACACTAATTTAATTGAATTAAACAGAGTTGTGACAAAAAATGATTTTTTAATGTCATAAACTGCCTGAAGTTTGGTGGAAGGAAAACTAATTTGAAATCTAATTAGACTCGAATGTATTTAAAGTGATTTGTTCAAAAGCAGTCCTCGTAGGCCCGCCCGAAAAAAAAACATCTGCTTTAAACATGTTTGACCACTCGGTTAAACTATTTTTAGGTTCGATCTTAATTCTTATCCCTACAGATTTATGTGTCTGTTCAATTTTGTTGATTATGCATACAGACAATCGCACCGGAACCTCTCCATGTCGACCTAATTTAAAGAATGTATGGAAATGCCACTGAGGTGCAATAACTGATTCATTACTTTTTCAAGCGACTCGATAACAAACGCGTGTTACTCAGGTGACCACTGCTCTATGACTACAAATAATGGCATCGTATAAGCTTTCCGGAGATCCTACCCCACCACTCTCAGACGACCTGTCGATGAACAGTGCACTGCGAAAAATAGATCGGTTTTTGCCGCACCCTGTAGTAGTAACCAACGATCACATAGGTAGTAACCTAACTAAACTTGAAAAGGTCATAATACTATAAAGAAAACCATTAGTTATGTCTATATATTATATCTTGTTGTTTCAGCTCAAAGAAACCAGCTTCAAAACATCGTAAATACTACAAACACATCTCTTAAAGTTAACATTTTATTTTATCTAAAGTATTATTAGTATTTTAAAAAAGAGCTTTAAACTATTTATACACAATTATAACTCGCCCAGAATTAATTGTGTGCGTACGTAAGGTGTGACCACAGTAACGATGATACCATTTTTTTGTTAGGTGTATTTTGTGTAAATTGTGGGTAATGACTGTTTTATTTTTATATTTATAACGAAGCTATAGTAGGTGTTTTTGTATGTGTGTAAATTAACAAATTTTCAATGTATGGGAACGTTAGGAGGTAAACATTCACTTAAATGGGTATTCTGTTTAGTTAATCTGTATCATTTTGTCATGAAATAGACTCATTCCGTCGTCCAGTGGTCGAAAACTCTACAAAAAATATGTAATGTACAGACTTCTCTATTTTCACGCCACGCTGTAAGTAAGACATGTGATTGGAATTTATTCTACTGTATTTGTTTTTATTTCCTGTTTATATCTCGTTGTTATTTCGTCACCAGCACGGCAACCCATAAGGCCCATGTTAATCTTTTGTATTTTTAAATTCATTTTTGTGCTTATTTTTGACCCTATTTTAATTTATAAAGGGATTCTGCACACCTACAGGAAAATATCTTTTTAACAGTATGCGTAGATTTACCCTACGATGCACACGAGCTGAGTAAAAAGGTTTTAAAGAAACATGCTTGCCTTAATTATTAATACATAGATAAGTAAAGTTCTATAGGGGGGGGGGGGTAAAATGTTTTTTTAGAAAAGTGTTAATAATAAGACAAATTTGATGTCCACACATCCAGTGCTTACAAGTAACAGCTTCATGTTCAGATTTACTATGTCAGATAAAGTAGGTTTATGGCCCAAGAGGTCTAAGATGTGTCGTTATAGGGGCAGAAGCTTTCTGGCAATAACATAAAACACATTGTCAATGGCTATTCCTTCAGTTACTGTTGCGCTTTATACAATGTTGGTTGACAAAAATATAAACATTTATCAAAACATTTGTTTCGTAAATTATTTTGAAATTTATCTTTACCTCAAATACTTATAAGATTATGCTATGAAATTAATATATAGATGGCATTCCTTGGAGGAATGGTAGATTTAGAAATTAGTTCAAAGGTTTATGATGTTTTAGTAAAAAAAATGTGGATCCAAAAATTCTAATCTAATTTGTTTATCTATAACTAATATTTTATCAAAATTATAATCTTTAATTGCTTTCATATATACTTAAATTTTTAACGTAACAACTCTATAAAAATAACACTAACCAGGTATGTGTACAAAAGGATAAGGACGGTACCACGTGTTATAATAGTAAGAGCGGTTATGAAATTAAGGAAAAAATAATTAAAACTAATAATTTTGTAAATCATACCATAAAATTCATAATAAAAAAATTATGAATACTAGTAAATGAATAAAGTACAACATTCATAAGAAACAACCATCCCAAAAATTGTTTTAGTAAAACATAATCTTTTAGAAGACGGTTAAACAGTTTACATACGTTTTAAACTAAAAAAAAAACACTCATTAATGATTAGAGCAAAGTATCTGATAAAAAAAGAATGTCAAATTCCTGCAATTACCTTTCTCATGAGTTACACTTTTTATAAATCCATATATTTGTATCAATTATCAGTCAAATGAAAGGATAACCATAGGGTGTTTCACTGGAACCCTGACACACTTCGGTACACCTATACAGGGTGATCAACTCATGGAGGCCACCATTGTGATTTTGGAAACGGTAAGAATTAGAGAAAACTTTAATCGGGGGACATTCATTTATTTTTAGTGGCGGTTGAAAATATGATTTTATTTTTTCGAAGTTCACCCGCCATTTTCCAAAATGGCGGCCAACTTAGAAGTATAGTTTCTTGTACCAAAGCTAGATAAAAAACATTGACATACATATTAAGTATTAAGTAATTAAAACTGCATAGCTGGATAGAATATTACATTTAAAGAGATTTAATTACAATTTGGAAAAATTGAAATATGATGGCTTGCTCATGTCTCAGCATATCTTTTTGAAACTTAGTGAATACTCATTTTAGTAGATTATGTTATCATGTAAATGGAAAAAACCAAATTTAACTTCTATTAATATGAATTAAATCAATGATTTATTTGCTTATTCATTTATTACAACGTACAACACCTTTTTACAATAACAGATACATAATTTGCACGATTAAAGAAAATCGCAAAATATATATACATTTTATTTAAAGATGACAGAAAATGTAATTAAAACTAATTGCGATTAGTTAACTATACTATATTTTACAGGCAAATCAGCAAGAGATATAGGAAGTATGAGACATTGGCAATATATACGGACTTAAAGTTTTAACAAAAAGTGTTGAAGTGTAATGTAACAAAGTACAGAATAACATAGTGCTTATCTTTTCGATAAGAAAGTATAACAATCTATAACAAATCATTAATAGTCCAAGCGGCATAATGAACAAGTTTAAGCATATTAGGTTTACATAACATAATATCAATAAGGTTGTAACGGCAACCTTTTAAGGGCAAAAATAATATAATTTCGATTTTTAACAACAACTAAACAGCAAATTACCAACAAAAGTATATTCCATATTGGTCAAACAATCACAATAGGATGACCCCACGAACACCTCTTTCACAGCACTTTTGAACTCACCTACAGATGAACCGAAGAAGTCAGCATAACTGGTAGCCTCCCGTCCTAATCCAAATAATCTAGAAATGCCTTTGTTGTAGGCATTATGACGTTAGCTCAAACCTCCGGCGAAAAACAGTCTTGGAGCGATTCCCACGAGGAGCCACCAAGGGTCCTGCAGGAGATCGGGGCAGTCCAGAACACCATTCACCAGCTTGAACAACAGCATCATGTCTTGAATACTGTAGTACGTCTCGTGTGCAGAGGTTGAATGTGGTACTGAGAATCAAGATCAGTGACTGGGGCATTACGATGAGTATATAACATTCTCTTTCCCAGCATTTCAACAAAATGAACTTTGACCTTATTTATCTATTGATGTAACCAATGTGATGTGGTGACAATATGACGGATCCGTACTCCAAAAGAGAACTAATGAAGGACTTGCAGAGGATGACCAGCAATATTGGAGATTTGAAAGTCCTTTGTTAACCTCATAATAAAACCCAGCGGAGACTTAGTAATTTAGGTGTACACTCGGACCAAGAGAAGGTACCATATACACTCCCAAATCCTTCACCACTTCTAACCTCTTCAAACATTCTCCATTCTAGTCAAAATAGTTTTCAAACAAACCCCGTATAAAAGTAATCACTTGACATTTCAAGACGTTAAGTTCTATGGAGTCATTTATACACTAGTTGCTAATATTGCCGAGTTGAAGGGGTTCCTGTGTTTGACGTGTCCGGCTAGGTAGACTTTAACCTCCCTCCAAAACAGAAGACATACAGACGAAATATTTGACGTTGAAATGTTTAACGAAGTAATATAGTTAAATGCTAGTTCATTGCTGTATTTACTGTAGTTACTCAAGTGTTGTACAATGTTGAGTTCTTTGAAACCTCATTTGGCAAGATTTTGCAGTTATTTGCCGATTTAATTCTAAAAATTTTGGTTTCAAATGAGTTGACCAAGAAATGTTAATACGTTTGCCCATTTTCTCTTTAAATCTCTTTAAAAGAAAGTCTTTAAATCGAAGAACAAATTTTTCTGTATTATCTATCGTTCATACGCCGATCATTGAGCTGCTATCATAGCTATCAACATTTTAATTAAAACACACCTTATTACCTTCCTGTAGCAGCAAAAATAATTAGTCATTCAAATTTGTGTAATTCAAATAGGAAAAAAAAACAGAAAATTTTAAGGGAGTACTTTATTGAAATTCTAGTCAGGTTAATAGAAGCTCACAACTTGTTTGTGGCTGAGGTGTTTTAATGATGGAGTAAATGACCAATGACTTTTCCTTTGCATGTGTATCTAAAAGTGAAAGTAAAAAAAAACTTAAAGTGTTTTTCAATTGCTGTTGAATTCCTTGAAACGAGAACGCTCCCAGACAATGCTGTTGCTAGGTTTCCTTGAGGCAACGTATGTTTTGTATTAAACCTTCTGTAAAAACTACTTGAACCATTACTTAAAGACTGTTCTACTAAACGATATAAAAATAACCTGGTGCGTAAGAACAATGACAATTAATCATTATGAAAACTATATATAAAACTAATCAAATAAAAACCTTGTGAAAAGGTATAATACAAATAAAATATGATAATTTACTTTACTGACATTATTTACACTGTTATGTTATTGAACATATTAGTTACACACCGATATATATCAAATATACAAAAATAACAAATTTTCAAAACTACAAATTAGTCAATTTCGCTTAAAGTAAATGATTTTGTAAGCTTAGGAAAATATAATAATTGTGTAATATATTTAACATTTTAACAGCTTGAATAATTTTAAACTATCCAAAAAAATAAGCGTTTTTATTAAAATATTGTTAAAGAAGAATATACATCCAAGTCTTAGTTGAAACAAGCCATTGTCCAGAACACAATGGTGAGCAGAACAATGTAATTTTGTTTGCAATCGGATCAAGATTCGTCCCCTCTCCTCTCTGTGCTTACAAATGTAACTCAAACACAAATACCCTTGATAGTTATTGAGATTTAGTTTACATGCATATAAGTATAAGTATACATGGGTTCATTATTACACTTAATTATTATTCAGATCTGAGTTATATGAAAGCAGTTGATATAATTAAGCCATATGATAATTCAATACACTATGTGTGGTTTCAGTATATATGGGAGCAGTTTACAGCTATAAAGTTGTAAGTAACAGTACAAAGAATACAGTATTTGTAAGCAGAATACAGCATTGCATTTTAATAAACATAATTACACAACACTGCATGTTCCGGTTGGTATAAATATACAAAATACCTAGTATGATTTGGTGTTATTCTGTGTTTTAGTATACTACAGTTTATGGTTTATAAATTTTAGTATACATGAAACAAGGTAACACACATTTATCCATAGTAAACTTTAACACACTTTATATATATTTGGGTCGAATTAAACTTTATAAACTTGATGAATACATAAGTTAGTGGACAATGCAAATATTTCTGTACAGTAATTGTTTAAAAAGAATGTAACTTATAGAACCCGTATGATAGTTGTCATCTTAAAGCTATGTCAGTGATTCGTCCGTGGAAGAAACAAAAGCTAGTTTTCAACCAAAAAATTATTGTTAAATGAGGTAAAATGAAAATCCGGCATTTATGATTGGAATTTTTGTTTCATAAATTGGTGTAAAGAATACGCTAAAGTTTAGAGTTTGTGCAAACAGTCCGCTTGGTCACATTTTCAATCAAAGTTTGAAGATATAGTGTCAATGTACTATGTTGTCCCTGGGTTCTCTGTGTTTGATATAAAGACGTAATAACGACTAAACTCTTTAATTATAATTCCACTTGTTATTACATGTGTTTTGATAACCGTTTTGTTTAAAAATGTTCATTCATCACTAACTTGGAAGGCTTATACTTTTGGAATATATATGCTATATTAAAAATGATATTGAACAAATATTTCAGAAAATTAATTTCATGAAATTAATATTTCACAATTATTTACAAACTGGTGAGTCAGTGGCTCAGTTGGTAGCGTCTGACTGACTTCGGGCCCAAGGCAGCAGTGTCGTGGGTTCGGATCCTGGTCACTGCCACTAAAATTTATCACTACAGGTCACCTTCGTCCTGTACCGGCTTAGCCCTTGCTTTGCTGGATACGTTCCACTCACAGATAAGTAGTCTATGTGGACGGGCAAATGCAAGGTAAAAAGAGGTCGCCTACCTCTTGAAAAAACCTTAAAAATTAACCATATAACGGGTAAATTGTGTATTTTATGATAGAGTTAGTCGGGCATTAAAAATTTAAAGGCCTCCTGAGAAACAATTATTCAAAACATTTTCTTAGTTTGAGTTGATATTGTCAAAATTATATTTTGTCATGATTCGTATTCTATTTACAAATTCACAAATTCAGTAACACTCAATAGTTTGACCCGTGGTTTCCGATTTTGTAAAGAAGCAGTCTAGACAGTGAAGTAAAATATTGGATTCAGATTAAGGCTTTGGGTGAACACTTTACATACTTCAATTAAAATATACGCCACAGAAATTTTTCTGAATATAACTCACAAAAGAAAATAGATTAGTTTTCCCTCGACACTTTGATCAGGATCGTGTTTTCGTTTTTCAGGAGGATATTACAATAACCTTTTTGCAGTGTTGCGTCCCTTCAATTTTACGGGGTAATTAATACTTCTAATAATAGAGTATGTAGTAAAAAAAAATACTAATACTATGCAGTAGTTTTTTTTATTTTAGAACACACCATGTAAACACAATCGTAATGATGGTTTGAAATTTAGTACTAAGATAAAGTAAAAAAACTCTTAAAACTGTTTTTTTAATAAAAATAAAGCATAATAAAACAAAAATATAAAATAATGGGATTGTTAAATTATATGAACACATTATTCTTATACTTTTTAGTGAAACAAATCTCATTACATTTTCATCAGTTCATCTTAGTTCAGTAAATTTACTGTCGTTTGTTCTTAAAGTTAGGTTTGGTAAGATTTTGGATAAAATTTTGTTAAATTTAATCATCCTTCATTGAAACATGACTTGATTAAAAGTTAAATTCTTAGAATCAAAAGATTTCTAATTTTTACTGTTTGTATTTTTGGTCAATCAATGAGTAAACCGTGAATGTTAACTATGTTTCAAAGAAATCAAATTCTGTTAGTCCTTCAGAAAGTCTTTTCACCCCTGAGATAAATTCAGCAGTTTCACCTTAAAAGTATTCAAGCTCTAAACAAAAATACTTTTCACGAAATTCGTAGCCACAAAGCCAAAGTGTGCTGCGTAGTTTTATGAAGTTCAAGTAAACATGGCTGCAATTTCAAGAGTTGCTCGCTCTTTTATCTTTTGGCTTGTTGGTCCCTCTCTTGTCATTCCACAAGAGATAACATTAACTTATATTGTCTCTGCTTCCATCATACCTTCATATTGTGTAGATTGCACATTTCATTTGTTGAAGGAAGTATAAAACATAGTTTTAAAATATTACCTTTAAAACCAGCGAAATAAGATTAGAACATTGAAAGAATTTAATTGCAAGTATAAAAAATAACGGTTTTACTACTTTGTTTTAATTGCATACCTACATTAAACTTCTTGTGAGTTGGTTTTTGTAAATATTAAAGAGCTATAGTTTTACCCTCACTTTTATGTTTCATATTAACATACATTTAGACGCATTTCATATGTACTACAGACTATATATTCCTTGTTTTCTTCTTAAATATTAAACAACCAACAAATTGGACAATTTAATGAGTCGGTGGCTCAGTTGGTAGCGTCGCGGACATCGGACCCAACGCAGCGATGTCGTGGATTCGTATACTGGTCACCGCCGAAAACATTTTATCAGTACAGACTACATTTGTACTGTACCGGCTCACCCCTTGCTTTGCTGGATACGTTCCACGCACAGATATGTAGTCTATGTGGACGGGCAAATGCATGGTTAAAAGAGGCCGCCAACCTCTTAAAAAAACTAGAAAAAGTCAATAAATACGCCCATCGCAGCAAACCTGCCGACTAAGCGAATTTTCATTTGTCTGAATTGATTTTCAATCAAATGTATTTAAATAATATTAGGTTTGACAAGTACCTTGGTTTGCTGCTACAAGGAAACTAATTAAGTGTGATTTTTAGTAAAATATTAATATCTTGAATGAAATTAATAAATTAGCCAGGTTTGATCAAAATATAAACAAGCAAACTACATTTTACAATATTCTCCATAAGAATAACATGGGAATTTTTAATTTACAATTTAAAAAAATAAACTTAAAATAAAAACTTAAAATAAATAAAAAATAAAAAAACACAATCTAAATCCAGAAGACGTTAAGCCTCTTATCTCGCAAAACAAACGATCGTTATCCTTCCCGAATTTTACACTTAACAAACAACAGTGTTTGTAGAAAAGCTTAATTTCCCTACTTTGTTTTCAAACTCGGCCACAAAGAACTTTAAAACGTTTTATTAATTGATGTTTTAGTAAAAATAGTCTCCGATTTAATATACACTATACTCCCTCAGACATTCTACCAATTGTCTGTGGGTTTTAATTGATTGTATTTGATTTGACACCTTTTGGAGATTTATTAATTAGGTCGGAGACAACCTTATGCTGAGATCATTTGTGTAGCCTAAATGCACCCAAAACCAAATTTAAGAAAAATTCTTTCTTTGATGTCACTTCAGATTTGTAAGTAGTGTTAAAAGAAATCATAGTATATCTTGCTGCAAACTTTAAATTCATTATCCTTTAGTGGTAGTCATGTAGCTTGAATAAATCTCAATCATTTTAATTATATTGATATTTATTCTTATGAACTCAAATTCAAACATGCTATAACAAAATAAATTTCTTTCTTCAAGGATAAACAACCTTAAATAAATAGTTGGCGATGTTCGACCCCAAAACAAAATAAATGTGTGGATCTTACTTTAAAAACTGTGATACAATCAGTGGTTAGGCTCCTCTGGGCTGTTCTTACTGCTAGTCATAGTTATTGGCATATCACCATGACAGTACATAAGGTAAATATTTCACCTTGACTCTCGTCTTGTCGAAGAGTTCTCAACTAACAATGACCAGTTTTGACCTTCCACTGACCTATCTAACTGCTAATTTTTAAACTATCAGTGGTACCAGAAAACAAGGCAAAATACTCTGCAATTCCCCCTCAGTCAACACTGCACTAATAAACTAAGCTAGAAATTAATACAATAATTCCCTTTTGTGCACGAACAGTAGATTGACTCAATTTTTATTTATTAGATTTATTCAATGAATAGTACAACTCTTAGAAACGCACTTATGTTCCTGTAGGTAAATCTTTAACAACCAGTTTCATTGTTATGTATAATTAATTTTTTGCTCTAGTCCAAGACTGTTTATTCAACTTATCATTGTATTAGAGTTTATAAATTGTATGCATTGTACATTGTGTCTGATGAACAAACATTAATCGATTTATTAAAATGACGCCAGTTTAATCGTACAATACTCTCAAATAAAGAAAATACTCAAAGTTAGAAGAAGACATATCTTTTTCATATATAAATCGTTGTAAAATAATTTAAAAATACTAATTTTATCGTGAACCATTAACCGTTGATCGTTTAACCTTCTATTAATACTTGTTAGGCACCCGAGAACCCCTAATGGTGATTATAAATCACATAGGGACAATTCCTTGATTATAACGTCCACACTTGCTCTATTGGCAATCAATTCTTAGTTTAATACCGTTTAACCTCTTGAACTGAGTTTTAAACCAAATATATTATAGCATGTAACAAATTTGCATTGATTTCACAATTCTCAGCCTATTTCTTAACCGTTTCTGGTTTAAGACGAAATACAAATTATAGTTAAATTCCGTTATTGGATTTTCTTCAAATAAATATCCTTTTTACTCAAGTAGTAATTTTGTTGATACCCATTTTGAATACTTAAGTATGAATTCACTAATTAACTTTTCTTAAAATGGCTTCGGTTTAACAACAGCGTATGTAAGGTAATAATGATCATAGGTGTTAATTGCCAGTTTCTGACTAAAGAAAAATGTACCGATTTAACTACGAAAGTATTACAAAACTCCTCGTACATAGTTCTCAAACATCAAATACTTGAATTAATGTGAACGTTAAATTTAAGTAATGTAGGGATTGTGTTAAGATAATAGTAGATACACTCCAACACTCATTATTAAAACTTAAGTTCACGGCGTGGTCGGTGCTTATGCCGTAGGTTAAGTGTACTCTTTTAAATGTCAACCGATTCGGTTGTTTAGTTATTTTCAACTGTAAAACTTGAAAATTTCTGAATGCCGTTAAAACAAACTACAATGGATTAACATAGTTGGGTGAGTTCTATTGTTTTTGTGTACACCATGACAGAATCAAACACTAATCATTGTAAAACTGAAGAATTTTCTGTAAACTTATACTTACAAAACCTTATTTACTTATTTATTAACTTATTCATAAAAATAATGACCACCTTGTTACTAACAATCTATTATTTTTTTTTTACAAAAAGTAGTGAATTTTTAACTCTTATGGGAATAGACCAGTAACTCAACATCAGAACTCGCATGCTAACAGTCCCTTGAAGTGTTTACTTTAGGTTAACAGCTACATTTAATGTTGACATAAGTATCCTCTTTTACTACTTCTAGGGAAGTATTTTGTTTTACTAGTTCAAGAAACACCTTGGTAGTTCTGAATAAAACTTATATCTTTAAAAACATTATTTATTTAAATTCAATACATTCCTATAACCATTTCACAAGAAAACATCAATTTATGAACATAACTTTTACACTCTAGTCTTGTTTTATTTTTACATTTTGTAAAAAATGGTTAGGAACTGCAGTGCTCTTTGTATTTTGTTGAAAGGTTGAAAGGTTAGTAATGTCATGTTTACATTTTATTATATATTTGGAATCCAAAGGCCGCTTAAACTTTACTTTGATAAAGGCACCAACGTGTGTGTGAAGTCAAATCAAAAATACCTATGAATGTACTTACTAAAATTCCTTTTAAATTTTTTATAAAGAAATGAAAAATGCCTAACTCGTTGACTGTCTAGTAGCTTTAACTAACAAATGGCCTGATTACGACACCTCAAACTACTTTAACTAAAATGTTTCACACCAACTTGAACTATCAAACTTATCTAAACAAATAGACATACCTCCTATGTAGTATAGTTCATGTTTTCAATATGGCGTTTTAACCTTTTGACAACTTTTAATTGTGTTCAATGATTATCTTAATCAAATAATTTGTGTGTTTGGTGTTATACCAATAACTCTTTTTGATAAAATTAAACTACATAAATTACAAAATATTGTATATGGTAATTTATTTGTTTGTTATTGTAAGTTCTTGTCTTGTAACAAAAGTAAAACAAATGAAGACTTATAAATCTGTTTGTTTACGATGATATCGCATTTATTATTTGAAATTACAAAATAGGTTTGTATATTTGATTCATCTGTGCTTCTCAGGGTACAATGATAAACCCTAATCTCAGGTGGGGGTTCATGCTGCTCTTGATTAAATCTCATTATATTTTATATGATAACATTGGGTTTGTTAATTTTAAATTTAAAGTTCTACATAACAATTAAACCACATATTATGCAAAAAGTAAATTAGTTTGTGTAGTCTAGCTCAATATCCAGCGATAATCTTCTTGTAGTTTAGATTGAATGAGTATTGATAAAATTGTACTCCACAAAGGCTATTTATAGTACATTGTTACTATACTGAGTTAAGATTTCACTTGTCTTACAGGTTTAACAGAATATTCAACCTCATTGATGAAAAAAAATTTTTGTTTTGTAAGATCAACATGCCACATTTATCAACCACGAATAATTGGAACCTGAACTACAATGAACAGCTTACGACTTTAGAAAGCGTATTGCTAGTTGTATGATAAATACGCAATTTTTAAAATTTTAAAGGAACTGACCACTAGTAAGTTTCATGTCTAGTATTAATAAGGTTATTTTCAAAAATCTTAGTATAAAAAGATTCTCTGGAGATGCCACAACAGCTAGTGTAAAATGCAACTACAACTCATGAACAGAGGCAAATAAAGTAATCTGAGTAAATGTCAACATCATTTAAAAGTTTTTATTCAATGTTTAACGACAATTTCCAATCTTGAAACTAAGAATCAATGTTGGTACAGTAGCTGGATGAAGGGTCTGGGAGGGGTTAAACTAAGTGAAAAGTTTCCAAGACAAACAGTCCTCGTAGAAAGTAATCTAAGTTATTAAGTTCATTAAATGACAGTTAAATTGCTTGTCCCAGTTTTTGGTTCGTTGGATCTACAATTATTATTACCTAAACAGATGTTTTAAATCGTTAATGTTGGATTTTTCCCTAAATAGACTTATTTAATTTGTATGATTTTACTTTTATATTTGAAAAAGATATAGTCAAGTATTAACCCCATAAGATAAATAATTTGTTGCTCAAGCATTCATTCTTAGAGCAGTGAGACTTTTTAGTTCATACGATTGGCTCAAAATCACATTTTAATATTTGGTGATATACTTTTACTTTATCGATTTAGGTTTAAATTGCTTTTAACTTGTAGTAAATGAAAATGACACTCGATACCAATTCTACGTGTTAAAAATAACTAGAAAAAGTGAATGTGGAGTTCGAAACCATTCTAAGGTATTAAATCGTAGGGTTACCAGTAATTTGTGATGTTCGTTTAGTTAGTTTAAATAACCTCTCACTCTTGCCGTAATAAACTGCAACACAAAATCAAAGATGGGAGCGGACGATTAATTACACTTCCAATGTTACTATCCAAAATAAACTTATCACACACTTTTTAAAAAAGTTCTATATTTCGGTACATTAGCCTTCTTCAGGAACAAACAAACAATAACAAATAGAAGTGTTTACCACTCTGTATCAGATGGTTTTAGCAAAAATCCAAAATACATAATATAATTAATAAAGAAGTAAAAAAGAAAATGTTGATAAAAAGAAAGAAAGAAAATATGTTTTATACACTATCTTAAATTTAGACCGGAAGGTGGTTTAGATTTCAGTATTAATTGATGAGCTTGCTCAAGCTGTCTTAATTTTAAGTCTGATGCGTCTTTTGCCAATTTTCTTATTCCTTTTAATGAATAACATTGTTGAAAATTTTGAGAATGCTCTCTCACATGCTCTCTCTTTCAATGTTACGTAAGGTGTGATATTTGGTCCAGATATGTGGAAAACTTCCTTATGATATCCTTCTTAGATCCTGCCTTATGATAGCCCTCATCACTGCCTAAACTAAAACCAATCCAGATCACGCGCCTGGCTTGCTGGATGGCTGATTATAGTCTGTTGCTTTCTTTGAGAAAGACAGAGATTGTAGTTATGAAAAAAACCAATAAAAACCATTGTTCCAATACAAGTGGGGAACGCTGTTGTCCAAAAACCACGAAAACTGTCAAGTATCTTCGTGTCATGGTAGACAACAAGTTGAGCTGGAGCTATCAAATATTCCGTATGGTGTAAAGACTGGAGTAAATGCTTTTCCCATGCTTTTTGGAGTTACAATGCCTTAGTAAGCTTAAGGCCAACATGGGGTGTTCCCGGTCCAGCTGAGGAAGACTCTTGATGTCTGCAGACCAGTCCGTGCTTCTTTGCAGCTATGGCATGTGGGCAAACACTCTCAAGTGTATTGGTTGAGTGCAGCGTCAGGTGGAACTATGTTTGCACTTAAAAGTGCTTACAAGCCGATCGTTCTGGTGATTGTTAGCGTCTCGTCGTCCCTGGCAAGCTCTTGGCAGCAAATAAGTTGAAACTACCAGAGACAATGGCACCACAAGACATAAGGATGCCTCAAGAAGTGATAGCAACAGAGTGATAGCAACAGAGCGATTGGCTAGGTAAATATTGTCATTATTTTAACAAGAGGACCATTATTAACAAGGCACTCTTAAGTAAAGAGACTCGCTTGGGCTTGGGTGTAATTTTCGACCGTCGGCTGAAGTGGGCTGAACATATTCAAAGTGTAAGGAGTAAGGTCAGGAAATACATGTTTGCCTTTAGACAAATGAATGGAATTCTAACCTTAAAAGAAATTAAAATTGCCTACTTTGCTTACGTCCAATCTTTGCTCTCATTTGGGATTATAGCCTGGGGAGGATGTTTTAAAAGTTTGCTCGAACCTCTAAATATTGCTCATAGGTCACTTTTAAAGATTGGTTTTGGTAAATCTAAACGATTTCCGTCTGACGCCCTATTTAAGGAAACATCAATTCTTACAGTTCGCAAACTATATATCAAATGTTTACTAATTAACATTTTCAAGAATTGCACTAGAATATTTAATGAAACCTCACATTCTCATAACACAAGATACTCATCTCAAGTTCACATTACTACACTTCAGGTATACAACACTTTTTCAACAACAAATTCTTTTTATATATCTCACATAGTGTTTCGAAATTTTTGTAAATACTATTCTGAATTAAATTTATTTGACGCCACATCTATTGTCTCTTTTAAACGTCTTGTTAAAGAATGGCTACTTAATTTAAATACGGACGAAGCTGATCTTATTATTACTTCATCTTACCGGCGCGACGGGATCGGCCCGCGACCTTTGACTTGACCATTGACTTGACTTGACCATTGACTTGACTTTGACCTCGACATTGACAGCACACCCTAGCCGCTCTCTCTCCGACGCTTCTATTGATATTTATTGCATGTTCTTTTATTATTGCATGTTCTTTTAGTGTAGAGTACTGTCACTTATTACATTACTATTTCTTAACTGCTGAAATTCATTTAATTTTTCATTTAATTTTACTTTTCATTTAATTTTACTTTTCACTCATACAAAATAATAAAACTAAATTGCACCACTTTAACTTCATAATCTTTATAGCAACTTAGCAGACGCACAGGCACAGCCTATGTCTGCTAATTCCAGAACTAATTAGATAGGAACAACCTTTTACACATGTATATAGTTAATTAGTTATAGTTAGTTAGTTTAGTTTTGCATAAAGCCCTTTTTTCTTTTGTACATTTGGTTGTGTAATTTTTATATATGTGGTGGAATAAATTCATAATTCATTCATTCATTCATTCGAGGTCAGTGGACTCCTTAACTCATTAGGAATTCTTGTCAGGTCACGGCTATTTTCAGTCGTACCTGCACTTGATGGATAAGTCCGGTTCACCGACTGTATTTAGTGCCCTAGCATTCCTGAAGACACGGCACACACGTTCTACCTCTGACGACGTCAGGGTATGCTCCGGCGTTGAAACACTTAACAACTGTGGGTGTTGTCAGTTTGTGAGATCATAATGGATGGTGAGGACAACCAAGACTGCTGGTCACAGTTCGTTCGAATCAATATAGATCTTGAAATTGGCTTAAATTAAGCTTAAGTTATTGCTGTAAATCCTGTCAATGGGGAATTGATTTTCCGATGCAATATTGAGTTTTATGTTACAGAGGTTACTTTTAATGACATTTTTAAAAGTTGGTTATAATATATAATTACCAATAATAATATATAATTTACCATATTATACAATTTAAATTGTACGATCTACATTAGATTTTAGTCTAGTTCATGTTAGGAATGAAAGGCTAGACACGTAGTGAACCCTTTGAAGGTAGGTAAACTTAGCCTAGTTCTGATGTAGTGCTGCAATAGTTACCAGGCTCTATTCCGAAGAGAAGAGTACCTCTTTAGTGTCTTTAGTCTATAGTCTATGGTGTCTAAGTCTTTAGTATAAGGGTCTTAAATCCGTAGGTGGCTCACACTACAGGTTAGTCACCCTTGCACATAAAAACATTATCCCACTCTAGTTCAAAACAAATTATACTCAATCTTACATATTCTATTGACAATTCTATTTCTGTAAGGTGTAAATATTCTCGTTGGGAACATGGTAACATCAGAAAAATAATTTCAATACATTTCTTTGTCGAACACAAGCCATGTTGCATATGGTAAATTAATTTTATATTAAATGTTAATATAGTGCATCGTTAAAAGCTATATTAAACATAATATTTCTAAATCTCCATTACATGTTTTTAGACCTCCATAAATGGATTCTGCTGATGGAAGATCGATTTGTTTTTTAATTAGCTCTAACCTTTGCATCTGTTTAATGTGCATATTTGTAAATTAACCAACGTAATCTATAATTAACAATTAATTATAAGTTAATAAAGAGAGGATCTGAGAACAAACTTTTTAAAATGTCATTAAAAGTAACCTCTGTAACATAAAACTCAATATTGCATCGGAAAATCAATTCCCCATTGACAGGATTTACAGCAATAACTTAAGCTTAATTTAAGCCAATTTCAAGATCTATATTGACTAAGAGGATTAGTAACTTAAAACTTCTTACACATAACTTACAGAAAATAATGTCAAACAAAATATGTTTTTCTTTTTAATTTGCTATAGTAGAGCCCAAATCAAAATAAGTGTCATTTTTTTCATAATTGCATTTAGGCCTGTTATAAAGAACTTTCCTTATATTTCTATTTATTTATTATTCCTTATATTCCAAAATTACAAAGGGCATTTTTGCCCTGAGAAATCTCAAACTGACCTGCACAACACTAGTTCTGATCATGGCCTATTATGGGCTTGTTCACTCACACATTTCTTATGGAATTAGGTTATGGGGTGGTTGTGCTAATCGAGATTTTGAAATGGTGTTTACACTCCCGAAAAGAGCCATCAGACTCATTGCAAATTTAAGTCAAAGTGAAAGAGAGTCGTGTAGGCTTGCTTTCAGGGAGCTGGGAATCTTGACCCTACCTTCGGTTTATATATTGGAGACTGTGGTGTATTGCCGTTTCCAATTCCTGCCAATTCAAGGCAGTGTTATTCACAGCTATGGTACAAGAGCAAGGGACGATTTTCGCACTGTCCAACATCGCACAGCTGCGTTTGTGAAACTCCCTTCTCAAGTAGGTGTCGGTTTCTTTAATGCTCTTCCCGAGGGACTCAAAAGCCTGGAGGGTTCCCGTTTGTTCGAAACAAGACTGAAGCGAGAGTTGACGAATCTTGTGTTCTACGACGTGGATGAGTTCACGAAACACCGTTGGAGCTGAATTCATACACAACATTTTCATTCCCCAGGGGTTTAGTTCGTTACTGTATTAGTTTTTATTAATATATTTATCTTTGTTATCACTTTTAGGATTGTACTTTATTCATTGTTATTAATTTATAATTTTATTCATTCGTTGTTTGATATACATATAAATTTTATAAATAAATTACCCAAGTTTCACCTTAGTCTATATATTACATCATATATATTATATGTAGTATGTATTATATTAAATCTTGAAGTTTGCTATACAATGTAAAAATTGTCTGAAAGCAATAAAGAATTATTATTATTATTTATAATATCTCAATATGAACATACAATGAGGTCGTGATTTGTTATTAAAATCACAACGCAATATGGTTGGAATGTTTAAATAATGTTTTTTTAATAAGTAGGGTTTTTTAGAAACATTGCACTGGAGTTTTTTCCTCTCTTTTTTCTTTTTTTACTTTAATTCATATTTTCAAATTTAAATTGATTCAACGTGTAGTTAATTAGCCAATAAACGTAACAAACCCTTGGATGGCCAAACATTAGAGGTGATTCCCTTTCTGAGCACGTTTTACCCAAACTGATAATAACCCTCATTAACAGAAGGTTCTAGAGTTATATGACATTATCTTCAATATTTAGGCTTGCTTCTGCCTATATTAATCTTAATTTTACCATTAGTCTTTATTGGTAGAATAAATTTGCCGCAAATTTGAGCTCGAAATAACATCAGTGTAAAAAATTACCGCCGTTCAAAGATTCAAAATGACAGATTCAATAAATATCTAGACCACTGCCATTTTTGACTCGGTTATCCTTTTGAGATCGGGTTTGCGTTGCGGCAATGTGTTTTACTACATAAGGCCTTTAATTTGATACCAAACGTGCCTTACTCCTCGTGGTCCGTCCCTCTTAAGAGGTAAAACACTTATCAATAGTTACACTTATAGGTTGAATATAGTTTTTAATACGACTGTTATACGTTGAATGATAAAACCAGTCACTTTAAAACGATAAAGTTGTACAAACACAAAATAAATAAGTAGACTAAAATGAAAACTGGAATCTGTTGTTCCTACTAAAGAAATGTACGAGGAAAAGTTTGTTTACAAAATTACGATTAGGATTTAAAAAAAATACAAATTATGACCTTGAAGAGATAGTACAAGAGATAGAAAGTTTAAATATGTACAACAACATTTTACCTGGAGAGTTTCAAACTTTACACTTGGCATTTGCTATAAAACAGATACTTATATGTTGTTGTGGGGTGTTTTATGTAAGGAATTACTGCATTGTAATTCAAATATGTGTATGGCATGTGTAAGTCTAAGGATTATATGGATAAACTATCAAACTATTTACCTAGGTATTTAGTTAACTATTGAACTTTACCTCAAGGAAATGTGCAATAAAATTGGTTTACGGCTTTGGGATATAGGTCATAAAAATACTAAATACTACCAAATTGACAAATTTAAATGATTAATTTAACTTGGCCTCAATAAGACTACTTTTTTTATTTTCAAGGACTCACCTTATACAAAGATGACATATTTTTAAATGTTTACCAATTGGTATTCACCCGGACTACTGAAAAGTACTAGCAATATACTAATTTCTAAATTAATTTTGCTCTGTTGTAATGACATACAAACTATTGTGCCGTTTCGTTTCTTTGTTGAGATTTAATCAAATTAAAAACTGTATTTTTCCTTGATTTGTTTTGTTAAATTAGCAATATTGAATAAATAAATTCGTTTGAAAACTAACGTATGCAGCTGGTACATGCACCTGCTACTAAAATCCTCGCCGTCTTAACTTTACTCGCTGTTTCCACTTTACCTAGAATTGTATTTCTATGCGTTTCACAGTCACTGCAATGGCTAACGCATCTAATAAATTTAGATAAGTCTAATAAATTTAGTAATTTCCTAATACATCTAAATTTATAAGGCACCTTTAAAGGCAATATATTATTTTTAAAGTTGGATGCACTGAAAAATGACGTAATTTACAAGACCGATGGTGAATTATTGTACTCGTATTTTATACACATCCCCCAAGTGAGCACGTCCCTTGAGTTTGTAGGTACTGAAAACAAAAACATCCAAGTTCATTTTAAAAGAAATAATATTGTTCTAACGTACTTTATTTTATCGTTAAATATGCATCTACATGTAAAAGGTTAGGTTTCTATGCAAGATTTTTAAAACATTTATTTAGAATTGAAATGTGGGGAAGTGTATTTGTTTGCAAAAGGATTCAAAACCTTGATTATGCATATTTGTATGTGTATATTACTTGGCATAAGTGACAGAATGTGTTTGTTTATCAAAGCTGGACGGAGTTACATAACCAATACGTCGTTGATACAACGGCTGTATAATCAAAGTTTGGCTGTCCCTTGAGAGTTTCAACTTTCGTTCCATCTGCCTCGTATAAAAACATATGTGGTTTTATTTTAGTCCGTCAAAGTAGCTTTTGTGAACATGAGTTTATCTTAAGTTGTGGGTGCCTTAATACAGTTTGCATTACTGAACAATATTTTTGCACTGAGTACGTTTGAATCTCAGACAAAAATGAGAATAAACAAGTTTCTTAAAGTGCTTCTTTATATGTTGTACAAATCATACCCTTTAATTTAATAAAATTTCAATTCTCTAAGTGATAGAATTCAATTAAAAAACATATTTCAAATTCAAAGGTAAATAAAGTTCTGTAAAATTTAATCATTTGTGAGAACTGAATCATTTGTGGTTGTTTACTTAATTGTGTACATGATCCTCCAAAATATCATGGTCAATGCTATGGATCCATTCTAAAATTTTGCTGTAATGAAATGTGTTTAATAACAATATTCATGCACACAGGTGTCCAGGAGAAGTTCAAGGATTTAACTGTAGCCAATACACAATTTAAAGACATTATAACGTTTTATGAATAATTCAACGGTTAACTTCATGTGTGGTCTGTTATACATAACTACGAAGTTGGTGTAATAGTTTCATGCTAAATAAACATAACAGATTCTTGATTTTCCTTGATAGGCTTCCACGGTCACTTAATGTAGAATCGTGGTCTTCTGGTGACGACCGTGTCAAAAATGATGAATCACTAACACTCACCGACGTTTCGGCCTCGATACAGAGTGCCATCTTCAGGGCGACTTGACTCCGCACAGATGAAAAATCAAGTGAAGCTTACAGCTGGGCGAGGTCGCAGGTGATATCTGGAGGGGTGGGGGTTAGAAGACCAAAGTCGTCGCCAGAAGACCACGATTCTAGATTCTTGATGTGTTTATATGACTTCTCTGATGACGAACCTACCATAGGCTCTTGATCTATCTGAATTATATGTACAAGTAAAGACTAGTAAGGCAAGTATTACTTTTAGGTAAGCAGTGCCCAATCAATATAGAAGTTACATATCATAAATCCAACAAATGATCATAACTCAACTAAACTGTTTTCTTGGCTACTCATTTCACATTCAAACTCTAAAGCTCATTTATTCACAACGTGTGAGTCAACTTCTCAATTTCAACTCGTATCCATTGATTGGTAAATCTGACATTAATTTTAAATTTTCGTCAAACTCTACTGCAGCTTCCTCGGAAAACATTCTTGATAATTATAACTACTTTGTGAAGGAATACAGGCTTTAAAAATTTACCTTCCCAAACATTATGTGTATAGAGTTTTCATTTTCAAAAGGTATAAAAATATTGAAATAAAAAATATACGCCTTAGAAAATGAAAAGCTAGATGTAAATTACTATGCTATTATCATTCGCTTGGTATTCTTCTATTACTTGAAAAAAATGGGATATTATTATTTATGGACCTAATAATTTTAGAAGGCTGCATTTATCTATTTGAAAATATTTTCATATAAATTAATGTTATTTCTGTAATTTATTATTTGCTACATTAAAGGAATTATTTATAATATTTTACATGGTTACTAAAAAAGAATAGTGAAAAACTAAATGGTTGGTACGTCCCTTTCCGTGATTTCACACAGCTGATTGTTACAGAATAGAAAGGGTGTGTTTATAAGTTAGACGTTGTGAATAGTATCGAAGCTAGATTACGCACCTTGACAGTCAAAACCAGTAGGGAACTAAGTACCTGTTGACTTACCGCAGTCAACGGATTTGCGCAAGCATTTGAGACAAAACCCGTACAAAGTGCAGTTATTACAAGCATTGAAGCTTACTAACAAGCCAAAACTCACAGATTTATGTCATGATATTTTCGTTTCTTATCGATATTCTTCGATTTTGTTGAAATGCTTCGTGGTACTCAACCGAGCAACTGAGGCATAACATAACCTTGTCAAAATAAACTTATAAACACGCATTTTCCATTGTTGTAACAATCAGCTGTTTGAATCACGGAAACAGACGTACCAACAGTTTAGTTTCACACTATTCTTTATTAATAACCCATATAAATACCAAAGTAAAATGTGACATAAATATTACATTAATATTGTTTACAACACCTGCTCAGTGTAGCAATCCTTTGTTGCTGTTTTGGCAACTAGTTTCGGTTCTTCTGAATCGACCTTAAATATGTCAGAAACCAGAAATCAGGCCTTAAAGGTGTCAGGTTAGAAATGCACTTAATTTTTTAAGCTGAACGTAGCTCAATAAATAAAACACGTGACGCGAAAACATTGAATATACATAATGTTACAAAAACACGAAACACACGAAGGAACATTGATAAAAACGTACGTGACCGGGCTGAAGTAAAATCTAGACTAAAATTATACAGTCATCTGGAGGCTAAACAACTCTTTGAAAATAAATATTAAATTAAAGGTATTCTATTTACTAACTTATGTCTAAAACAAAACGTAACGGGACCAAAAAAGTCATTCTTCAATCTGTTTCTTTCTATTCCTTTATTTATTTTCAATTTTGAATTCACTTACTATGAGGAGCGGACCCCAAGGGATATATAAGTTCAGTCACATTCCTCACCACAACGAGTAAATAAATACCTTTCAGCTACAAGTGTTTGTAGTAACAAAAGTTAGAATTCTGGTATAGCGTTATGAAGTAGAATTTGATGTGTATTCAATTTTAATTGCCAATTAATGTCCTAGCACTCTTATTTAACAACGAAAGCGGGGGGCTTGTAGTGTAAGTGTTATTGTAAAGAGTTCCTAAAAAGATCAATTTAAAAGCACATTTATAGGCTAATACAGATTTGGCAGTTTGGGGTCATACGATTTAATCAAATCTGTTGATATTGAAAACTAATTTAAAACTAATCTTTTAATTTTTATATTCTTCCAACAGAACTATATTACTAGCGCATATGTGTTTTGGTACCATATACATCACAAGGTCATTTCAATAAATATTGTGGAAATAGTTTTAATTAAAAAAAACATAGAGTGGTTAAAATAACCTGGTTGCTTATTCTTCATAAATATAACCATTACAGTATAATGTAGAACAATTTTTATATTAAGTTTCGAGTTTTCGAAGTTTTGAGGTACGGACAAAAACATCTAAAACATGTTTAGTACTGTACGTACTAAAAAATTTACTCACTCTAAGAACTTGAAAATAAAAAAAAACGAAAACATTATTTGGTTCTCTTACGAAATGCAAATTTTTTTTAGCAAAAAGCTAAACTCTTCTTGCTTTGTATTCAATGTTATATTAGTTAGTTGTTGTTAATTTCTGAGTTAGTTAGATTCCTAAGCTAGACATTGTTTAATGGACGGGTGACGCCTTTAGTGGTCCAAAATTGGACATTACAAATAGTGTTTTGTTTAAATAGTTATTACTGTATATACAGTCTCATACAAAGACATATAGTACATATAGTCTCATACAAAGACAGTGTACATATGATTGACAGTTTGAAATTGCTTTCTATTTATGCCTATTACCACAATATACGAGCGGATAAAACGGATTGGATTGGATCCTCGCCCTTTCCCAAATGGTTTTCTAAGGAGCTTATTAATATGGTGATACAGAAGAAAATAGCACACAAGCGTTATAAACTAACATTCAATCCAGTGGACTACTCACACTTCAGCGATTTGCGTGAGGCTTGTAGGATTCTCAGTCGTGCATGTTACAAAAGTTATCTGAACCATGTGGAGACATCAATTCCACATAACCCCAACAGCTTCTGGAGCTTTGTTCATTCCTCTGGTGGAGCGCCTGGGATTCCATCCAGAGTCTCTCTGTGTGACCGCTCTTCGGAGGATCTACAGGAGAGGGCAGACATGTTCTCAGAGTATTTTTCGACGGTGTTCTCACAGCCTGTAGTCTCATCTCCATCCTTTGACTTCAGTACTTCATCCTCCTTGGCACGGATTTCTTTCTCTATACCCGAGGTGTTGAACGCTCTCCAACAACAAGACACTAAGAAGGGTGCTGGTCCAGATAACATAACACCAGCTTTTCTCAAATTTTTCAGTGAGACTCTGGCAGGGCCCCTGACTATTCTCTTTAATCTGTCCCTTCAGCAAGGAATATTTCCTGATATCCTCAAAATTGGACACATCGTTCCCATTTTGAAAAGTGGTGATCCATCAAAGGTTGAAAATTACCGCCCTATTACAATTCTCTCATCCGTGGGGAAGATTTTTGAATCACTTGTCCTTTCTCGACTCAAGTTTTTCTTTAAGCCACTGGTTTGCCCTAGTCAACATGGTTTTACCTCTTCTAGATCCACGGTGACTAACTTGCTGCTTTTTGAGGAAAGTATATTATCGGCTATGAGAGCAGGGAAGCAGCTGGATGTGGCCTTCGTTGACTTTGCCAAGGCTTTTGATAAGGTAGACCACTCCATTCTGATATGTAAACTGAAAGCCTACGGGATTCATGGCTCACTGCTCTCCTGGCTTACTGATTATCTAATGGATCGACGCCTAAGAGTGAAATTGCCTGGTTTGCTCTCCAAAGAGTTTCACCAAGTGTCAGGCGTTCCCCAAGGTTCCTTACTGGGTCTATATTTATTCATTGTCTTCATAAATGACATAGTGTCGAGTTTGCAAGTGGAAGCTCTGCTCTTCGCTGATGATGTCAAAATTTTTACGATGGTCTCCAACCAAGATGATTTTTTACGACTGCAGTCTAGTATTAATTATATCATGGATTGGTGTGGAACAAACAATATGAAACTAAATTTTTCTAAGTGCTCTGTAATGACCTTCGGCCGTCTACGCTGTCCTCTGCTGTTCCAGTACACATTGGAAGGACAACCATTAGAAAGGGTGTTTTCCATCAAGGATTTGGGTGTTACCTTTAGTGCTGATATATCCTTTCATGAACATGTTTATGATCTCTGCAAACGATCTCACAGGCTATTGGGATACATCTTTAGATCTACTCGTGGAATGACAAGCCCTGTTGTTTTAAAAACACTATATTCTTCCTTTTTACGCCAACTCCTGGAGTATGCCAGCCCAGTTTGGTCCCCTTACCAAGTTGGTTTGACTGACGAGCTTGATGCTGTGCAGAGGAAATTCCTAAGGTTGGTAGGAATACGACAGGGGCTTCGTTGGACGGAGGTTCCACTTGCTGATCTCCAGGCTGACCTCCATCTCCCAGATCTTCAAGTCAGACGTGAAGTGGCAGATGTAGTATTTCTCGCCAAGCTGATCAATGGCCTGTTGGACTGCCCAATGCTTCTCACTCAGGTGGACTTCCGCACTCCATCAGTGACCCGATCTCTGGATCTGTTCGGCAGGAGACATTATTCACGTGGTTACGACTTTCACAGCCCACTTGCAAGAATGACGAGGCTTGGGAATCGATTCTGCCACACAGTCGACTTTTTCCACGAGAATACTTCCTCTATTCGCAGAAGAGTTCTCGAAGCCCATCACACCCTTGAACATTTATGAAAAGTCTATATTGCTGTCGTTGTTAATGTTATTTGTTGTTATTTGTTATATTTATTTATATTATTTGTTATATTTATTTATATTATTTGTTATATTTATTTCTACTATTTATTAAGGAACTTTCATGTGTGCCTGATAGCTTTTCTAGTAATTCTTCTTTGTGGTATGTCAATAGTTTATAATTAGCCACAGTTTTGTTGTTGTTGTTATTGTTGTTGTATCGTTTGTTATTACTAATTTATTTGCTTGTTATGTTATGTATTTGTTAGCACTCAGTATTCATATTTTTTTTGAGTATGTGAATAGTACAGCCATCTTTCTTGTATCGAGATGTATAATGGTTTTGCCGTTGGAATGAAATAAAATAAAATAAAATAAATATAACCTGTCTAGGACCTGTTTAAGCCTTTGTACCAAAATACTTACGAAACAAATTCGTCATGTTTATGCGTCCAATACTTTAGATAGTAGGAAGTACTCAATCCACCAACCATTTAACAGTTTGGTAAGCCACAAACGTGCCTTGTAAAATCATTAACACTTGTCAGACTCAATATAAACTCATATGACTTGTTATCAGATCATATGTGACAAGTAAAATATATGCTAGACATTTATGGAATTTATTTTTGAAAATCCTTATTTAGCGCGATACAAATCTTAAGTTTGTAATCCAATAAAAATTGTTCTTATTGTTTTTCAGTACAATACTAGTTTCACGCTTAAGTTAGACCGTCAAGGATTTTCCTGCACACAATGTAACAATAGGCTTTGCGTGGATTTGTGGCTTCGTGCCTTGCACTGGGAATAAAGTAGGTTCTGCGAAATTTGGAGGATTGGTATATATATTTTTTAAATGCTAGAATAAATATTACTAGTCATATTGTTTATAAAACATGCTATACTTAAAAAGAGGTATCCATGTGTTACGATTTCATGTTTGCCTAATAACAACGACGTAATGCTATGCAGATTATCTGTAGATTAGAATGTAGATAATTCTAGGTAAAAAGACCCTTAATATGGTTTTGGTCAATGTGATTAGTAGAAGTGAGATTATCTGCATATTTCTGCTAGTGTACATATATTTAAACACTTGCATTGGTATCAAATTACGATCCTTTCAACTTCGCTTTGAAAAAAATGAAAATTTAAAGTATCCTATCAAAAGTTAAATCGTGTCATGGTTTCTGTTGGGTATTCTGAGAGCCTAGATATTGTTGTATAAAGGGAGATATTTTGTGATGAGATTAATATTTCCTCCTTTACATAAACCCTACATTTAATATATTAGCCAATCATATCAACATTTATATCGAGATTAAAACGTCGATGGTAGCGCGGATCAGTGCATAAACATGCATATCGGATGCAGATCGGCATAAACATACAATGCAAACGTTCCGAATAAAATACATTAACTGTAATAAAAACTTATAAAAATACAAAATATCAATAAATTACCTTAAAAATACTGTATAGTAGCGGACCACCTTAAAATTTTGTTTCCGAGCTTAATTCAAATGTATGTCTCTAAGTTCAATAAAAGTGTTAAACATATTTATGGTATTATAATGTGTTTTAAGTTTTCTTTCGAATGCTAAATATTTTCAAATTACTTAAAATCTGTATTTATCTAAAATAAAGATTTTTACCATAGGCCTCATGGCAAGACTTACACCCAGGACCATTTTTACCCATACCAAGACTTAGATTTGTCCACTTTGATTACAGAAGAGGCCAATAAACACTACTCGTTAAAACTTAGATACATATGTGTTTGTCCGTAAGCACAAAAAATTAGGGTAACAAATATCTGATTTTAACGAACATTTTAGATAGAAACGTGTAAACCTATCTTTATTCGAACGAGTTTGCGAACCAGTATGATGAGATCGAGGGACGAGGTTTTATTAGAGGATTTGTATGGGGTAGACATAGTTTTTCCTATTCTTTTACGTCATAAAAATATTCCTAGAATTTATTTGTAAACCATTTCATGAAGAGTGAAAAACAAGTGATTCATTATAGTATTTCGATGCGTTTCTTGAGTACGCCTAGCTGTTACTAGGAGAATCCCAAAAACTGTAAATTATATTGCTATGTAATGCTTATGTATAGTAAATAAACTGTTGCAGTTCTAGTTTTTTTCTTCCTGGACAAATCTAGTTATTTCATAATTAACGCTTAACTAAACACAAAATGTTTTATTACCTCCTTTAAAGCAGAAAGCCTCGAAAAGCAGAAAAGTTGTTGATTTTTTAAATATTTGAATAGATAATAAAGCTGACATGTTATAGGAAATATTCTTGTCTGGCAAAAGGAAATTAGTTTATCCTGTTAATTTGCTGCAGCAGGGGTATTTTTACATACGATAACATTTCTAAATGCCAAGTTTTACCTCTTTTAAGAGATTTATATAATAAACGCAAACAAATCCGATTCAAACAAAGACAGGACGGTTCGCTCCTTTTGTCTGATCAACAATAGAGAAGCCTACGTCGAGTCGGGGCTTTACTGATCACTTTGCATATGTTTCGATGAATTATGGAATACTAGGAAGGATGACTAGTACTTGTTAGTAAGTATAGTACTACTGTAATGAATTGGTGTACTTACAAGTATTAAAACTACTACAATTACTAATACTAAGACTACTGTATCATGCCAGGTGATTGGGCTTGAGTTGGAGGGGGGTTGGGTGGAATCTAAAAAACTTTTAAGACTGCATTTTTTAAACAAAATGTCCACAGCGCAACTTCAGACTTGACGTTTATACGATCTTTATTTGAGCATTAAAAAAAACATCTTACGTCTTATTTACTAGACTCTGGAGTTTATAATTTGACTTGCCGAGTCAAGGATCTATAAGTCCAGGACTTAACTTAGATTCTCGTCTCTTGCTGAGTCAAGGATTTAGCAAAATTCGTTAAGTCCAGCACTTAAAACAATACGATTTCAGACCCTCACTAAGGGCAGGATTTAAGATTAGATCCTAGACTTAACAGAGTATAAACGCCTCAGTTGTGGTTTTGAAGTCGGTTTGTGAGCATCGTTATCATGGAATATTCGATTTTTGGTATTTTTAAAGCAACACAACTTAGGTCAAGACATCTTGGTCGTACACATAGCCCATTTCTCGTGTTATCTGATGAAGAGTTTCAGGATGATTTCATCTTTCAAAAGATATTACGTTTACTGTATCCAGAAATAAGGGTTTATAATGAAAGAGCTCCACACAGCATTCCGATTTTTTTTCTTTTTTTGCTGGCGTTAGTTTTTACAGGGAAACTGCATATCTTCTCCATGTGCCAGAGTCTACTGCTTGTAGAGTTATCCATAAGGTACAAAGGTAATATGTACGAGATTAAGGGCATAATTTGAAATTCCTGAAGGGGAATAGGACGAAGCAGGCATGTTTCCTGGGGTGTTAAACAATGTCAATGGTGCTACGTACCTATTATGTAAAATATGAATAAACCGGGTGTCCCCATAATACTCCTCTCTGGTTAATTTTTGAAAGTCTGCATATATTCAAACGCACTTTGGTACACGTTACTAGGGCAATGGAAAGTACCTTTTGGCGGTATTTTGACATTCATCCCCCCCCTCCACCACCAAATTTTATGGGTAATTAAAAATGTGGTTATTTACCAAATTTTGTTTGTTCTAACATCCATGATCGAACTTAAAGTTCTTAACCTCCCATTGTAAATATAAAGTTTCCTGGTGAATGTATTTCGTGATTCTACCAATTGTTCCTACTAAATATGTATCATATTTATGTTACATTCCCCACCAACCAGCGACTCTTAACGACATTGTTTACAAAATGTTAGGCGTAAGCACAAGATAAACAAATACTTGTATGGGTAAGAACTTAGCAAGGTATAGACTAAAGTATTTATATTAAGTGTAAGCTAACTCATAATTCACTTGCCACTGTAACTGGTTTTTCGGATAGCTGTGGATTGAGAATTATAATAACCGACAGGCAATAGAGCTGGCCACCAGGCATGGATGGATAGTCCAGAAAGCATTTCAAATAAATGCATCCCTACGACAAGTATAAGGTCTGTTAAGTGTGCGGCAAGTCAGAGGATAATATCGATCTTCTTTTTTGACTGCGATGAGTTCAACTTTCGAGAAGTACGATTAGTTAACTTTTGTTTGACTTGTAGCTTTTTATCCAAAGGTAACTTCTCATTGAAACCCTTTTATGGAACCCCGACTTTTACTTTTGAAACGTAGGCAATAAATTATTTCCTTGATAACAAGTTTGACTTCAATCTCTGTTGGGAAAGTTTGGTAACTCTGACTCAGAGCCTTGATCAATGCCCTTCATATCGGAAAGCCCAATAAAAAATTGGTTCTTTACCTGAACCTATTTTTTCAACCTAGTTCTACAAAGTGGTTATCAATACTATAGTCAACTTGTAGTCATCATGATTTAATTAGGAACAACTTCATTTCCTTCTACAACAATATTTATTACTTCACCAGTATTTTAATTAATTCTTTTGACCTATGATGATAATTTATAAAACACATTACTCAAATTAAATTCAAAATTGTCTTTTTCTTCTTTGGATACAAAAGTTATCAACATCTGGGTTGATTACTGAAATTGTGTGGATGCATTTTATTTCAAATATTTTATCTAACAAAACTTTTTAATGTGTATACTTAAGTATAAAAGTTAGGTTTACATTTTAAATGTATCTTTAGTCAACAAAAAACTGAACCAAATTGGTTTTTCAATTTCAAATCTGCAGAATTGCTCTATTATACCTTTTTGGAAGTGGTTTACATTAAAACTCGTTACTGTTGTCAAAATTTAATAATGGCAAGAGGAGGTATGGGTGGACAGCAAAATTGTTTCCATGCTTAGTTTCCCCTATCAACTTTTGGTGTAAAAATAAATTGAGAAAAACGTACGAGATGTTCCAGTGAGATCTGAATAATCTAGCTTCTAAACCTTCAAGAGTATCCGCAAGCTCGTGTATAACATGTTATACGTTGATTTAGGTTATAATCATGTTTATCTTATTACTATAAATGTAACAATTAAATACTGAAGGCTTTAATTTGGTAATTGTATAATATGTCAATCTTAAAATAACTCACACTCGTCAAATGAGCTTCACTCTAAGTTCACCATATTCTATGACTAGATTATACAGTGTGAACAACTTTACTTTGCCATTATTGAATTATCTTATCCCTGGTACTTAGAAAAATATTCAATCTGGGCACCTCACCTATATTTATGAATGTTAGGTAAGTATCAATTTCATTTTCGTGCAAGCTGCCCACATTTTCCAGTCTAGTTGTCAGATTTTAAACGTGCCACAAAAAAGGTTAATATTTTTTCATTGTTATGGATTTCACTTAAGAAAGGTCCCAAAAATATCGTCTTAAAGTAGCCTTGTTATTTATTGATTACAAAATTGTTTTTTAAAGATAAAAACATTTAACCATCTTAAGAGATTGTCGAGTAAAATAATTCCTTTCGAAAATGGCACACTTTAACTTTAGAAAAAAATCTAAATATTTCGAATGTTGCTTTCGGACATGAGTAAATCTCATGGGATGTTACGTTGATAATTATAACTTATGTTATTTATGTTTACTATATGTTTTTTTTTTGTTTTACGCTCTAAAGTCTCCATAATACCTTACATCTAAGTTTTCAGAATGTTATAAATATTTATGGTCTTATAAAAAATAATAGTATTGTTTTATTTGTAAAAAATTCTACACATGAGACTTGGATGTGTTTAAATTTGTCTCTATGCTACAGATTGACAAAGATTATTATTTATTGTTACTATTTCTGTATTTAATTGTTACTTTTATTACATTTCTATCCAAGACAAGGTAATCAAGTAGTTTTTTTTTTTATATTTTGTTTACTTCAAGTAAGACTGGTGCGAAGGAATGACATTAGTTTTCTGTAAACCTCGAAGCCAATCAAAGTGTACTATAAGAATGTTTCGATTTCAGAAATCTTCTACTCAAGGCATTGTTATAATCTCAATTTGTTAGCATCCATCTCCTTTGAGACATCTATATATCTAATATCGTAAGACCAAAATTTTACAAAGAAATTGTGAGCGAACGGGAGTTCGTAGAAGGCTGGGAGAGGTCTCATTTTAAAGGTCTGGGGATGAAATGTTGGGAAAAATTATTCATTTTTTTTTAACTATGCACCAAAAGGTTGTTACGGAATAAAATAGTTCACATTTAAATAGCGTGGAATTTAATTTTATGTCTTTTTATTTAGTGTAAACACAGCTGTGATTATATAAATTGAATAAATTATAACCACACCTGAATGTGCATTATTTTGTTATTGCAAAATTGTTAGTGAAGTAGTAAACAACACAAAGTGAAAATTAGATGAAATCTTTTGAAAAAACCATTTGATACTTTTAAACTTAATACTTTACAATGGAGTGTTCTTTTGCACAGTAATAATGTATAATGTCGGAAGACTACCACGAATAGATATTGTTCCTCGAAATGAAAACAACAGGCGCCAGATTTGGCACGATATTAATGGAAGAAGAATAAATGAGCATCGGATGAACATGAATTTATTCCTGTGTATAGATTACCACTTTTAAATGAGATTGCATTACACAACGTAGGCCCAATGAACGATGGGTGCATTCATTGTGGTGCATTGTGCAATTTGATTTGGTGAAATTGTGGCGCAATGCCGAACCTTCACAAAAGTTGGCATTTATTTGAAAAACCCAGTGTCAACTTTATGTTGCTTTTAGATGGGTAAAGAAGCCAGATGATGTTAAAATAGTACTAGAACCAAATAAAGACCAAGGAATCGACCAAAATGGATACCATACAACAAATGTTATTTCAGAGAGATTTTGGTATAGAATTAGCATTTTCTAATCTGGATGATGACATTATCTCTATGTGTTTTTCTAAGTGAATTTGTCTATATTTAAAGAAATCTACATAGATTAATTAATAGTCATGAAGATTGTTATTGGAAAATGATCCTTAGTTGTATTATGATTAGAAAGTTTATATTATAAACACACCGCATGTCCTTTGGAATTCTTATTTTAAACAGAGCATACATCAAAATGCATTATGCAGGTATGTAATAACTATTATACATATCATAATATACAAAAATGTTAAATGATAATTCAAGGTAGTGTAACCCATGAGACTAATAATTTGTACAAAATAATTACTAGAATATAGGGGGTATTGCCCCTACAAGCCACTAGTATTTTGAATACGTCTAATAAACAAACAAATTTCATCCGCTTACCAGAAAACTGGAAAACAAAGCTTACTGTAACTGGGAACCCTCGGAACAAAACTGTCTGAAAGAGATTCTTGTTGTTGAAAACATGTTGGTATCAGGAATGGTTTGTTGTTTAGGAATACTTTTTAACCAATTTCATAAGGAAATGTAAGTTTTTTACTTCATGCAGCTTGGAATTTACTCCAGAAGAGTATTAGATTCTACAGAAAGAAAGAAAGACACTTATGTTAATTTTTTTTCTATGTTTGCAAATGTAAAAAAATTAAAAACGATTGAGAAAATTTAATATTTTTCTTCTTGGTTATGATGCTTATTTACTAGCCAAAGATCGGTGGTTTAAAATCCATAAAACTCGACTTAACAAACAGACATTTAATAAAGGCATTACTGTATATTTGAATATTGCATGGTAAATTGAGTTTCAACAAAAAATACAGGGTGTGCAGCCTCGACTAGGACAAACTTTACCAGATTATTCGGGAGATCAAAACAAGCAAAAAATGCAGCTTTGAAAACAAAAAAATAATTCAATAAACAATTTTGAAACACTTATACATTTTATTCATATTTTACACAAAGTTAGTGGCTAAAACTATTAAGATGTTTGCTCAGTTTCAACGCTGTAGCTAAAACCGTTAAGGAGATATGAATGTTTTTGTAAAAAGCACATACAGACAGACGGTAAACTGTTTGAGATAGAATACATGATTTATTGCAATTTTCCTTGTTTTGACCTCCCGAATAATCTGGTCAAGTTTGGTCTAGTCAAAGCTGAATACCCGTATTCTAGTGGATAAAACAAGGAATGGCTTTCACAAAATCAATAACCATTATTATCATTGAGCAATTTTGTTCATAAATTGGCAAATGCATTATTTACTACATGCTACTAAATCAACCTCGTAGTTAGTTTTTAAATTTGAGTAATTTTTATTTATTTCATGTTAATAATACTATAAGATAGTCCTCTTCTGTTTTATCATGGTTATTACACAATAACGACAGAGGTGCCTCTTACCACGACCATCTTGTTGTTGAATGCCCAAGTTTTCTCATTTCTTTTCACGGATCTTGATTAAACCATATTTCTGACGTATTACAATGTTTTCCCAGCGTACTTTAATATATAGTACGTGATTATACAATTTACAGATAATCTTGGCATCCTTACTAAATGGATTTAAAAATGAGAATCATCACAGAAAATAAAATAATTCACATTTAAATAGCATAAAAACAGGATAATTTAGTTCTTTTGCAGTCTAAAGTTCAGGTAGATTATATAAAATAATTATCCTGTAAACCGATTTTTTATCATGCTGTTTCACAATGAATATTATCTCACAAGATTATCTCAGAAATAAAATTGTTAAAAAACTAGAGTGTTCAAACTTATATTCAATAGAAATAAAATCAATAATTTATATTGTTAAGGGACTTAGAGTTAAATCTACAAACCTTTAGAAATAACCGATCTGTAAATTTGGATCGGAACTCGATATTTTGACAAAATTGGGTTTCAAGGACCTCATTATTGGAGGACGCTCGAGGATATACAATTGATTTTAACTATCAGTTTTTGACAAATTAAATAATTGCTTATGTATAAAAAATTCATATGTATTTGTGTACATATAATATTATGTTCAATAGTTTTATACATAGTTGGTTTTTTTGTAAGACCTTCCCTACTTTGAGTTAATGTTGGTGAATGTATTTGTAATCGATTCTAAAGGTACATACTGCATTGAATGTTTAATTTAAATATAAGTGTAAAAGTTGAAAGATTTTGATAATGGATAATTTTTTTACAAATAACCGTTGTGTTTTATGTTATCTATACAGTTATTATAAATAAATTTAATTGATCTAAAAATCGTGTGAAATCTTTACCGTTAAATTATCGTGTGAAGGTTAGAGTTTTTATCATCTATTGCCAAGATTTTCTAACTACTTTCTAAACTACTTCCTGCAATAAGTGTAGTCTTTGTCACTATGTTTTATGTTATCTTAAGAAAATTTTTATCTTGGTAAGGACATATTATCGTGGACCCTCGTAGGCCAAAAAACCTACTTTGTATGGCATTGTAAACCTAGACGTTCAAATATTTTATGCCATACACATCATTCTTGGAGTGATGTATAAATTCAATTTGAAATTATAATTTTTTTTTAGTTAATTGTGAAAGCTTAACCTTAATTTCACTATTTCTTCGCTATTCGTATTTATAAACCTTTACTTGTATAACATGAATAAAAGGATATTTTTTTGGAAGTGACAGTGATATACCGTATATTGCTTGATAAAATATTAAGAAATACAACTAAACCCCAATCGACACTGATTTTCCTAAACATATAAATATACACATAACAGTCAGAATGTAGTTGATTTAAAGTGAACGGGTATGAAATATAAATGAATATGTTGGTTAAAAGAGTTAGCTGGTTTCTCTTATACAAAATAACTTTCATGAGCTCAGAATCCATAATTGGATTTCAAAGTCAGTCCCTTCCACAAACCTCAGAGTCTGTTCATGACGTTTAATGAATGTTTTTTTTCACAACCCTATTTATTTTTATTCAGTGTACAATTCAGAGATTAGTTTACTTTGTGCTTTGTGAGATATATTTTACACCATTAAAAGGGTCTATTTCCAAAGTTATCGTCTCTAAATCTCTACATAAATGATACCTTATCACAGCAATCCTGCAGTAAAGTAATTTTCTGGTTGGTATTCAAGTTTCAACTCAAACTTGTCCATAGGGAAAGTTGATTTTAAATATGTTTTTGGGACGTTAAAAACCAATATATTGAAAACAATATATTTACTTCAGTCAATGTTGAAAAATCTTAAAGTGTAGCTCAAATAAGTAAATTAATTGAAGCATAAGGTTGATTTTTATACGCCACATCTCTCACCAAAACTCATAATCTGACATGTTCTGTAATTTTTTTTCAATAACTTGATAACAATACCTGTTATAAAGTTTCCTTGATTCAATCCAAACAACACCGATTCCATGTAACAATCGGAACATTAGTTTGTTTGGAAAATATAGCTTCTCGGAAAAAAGTTTGCCCGTTAGTCTGGAACGTGATCGATTTCACGGGCTATTAAAAACCGATTCTTCGAAAATCTGTGCTAAATACATTTCCTTTTACATATAAAGTACTTCTTTTTATGTTAATGTTATGATGGGTATTTGACTAAATGGTGTGTACAATATTTTCTCATTTATAACTGCATGACTATAAACATGGTACCGATACCCAAAAATATAAAAGGGTAAAAGGGTAAAAGAGGAGGGGAATTTGTACAAGGGTAAGAGGTGTATCTTAATAAAAAGGAAATTCTCTTTGCCCAAGAAACCTACCCTCATAGTTTCCCACACAGGTGGAACTATACCTTTATATTTTGTTTACTTTAATGACCTTTATAGTTTGTATTTTGTAATTGTAACGTTAAAAAGTATGTATTTTGTATTCTGTATATTATGTGGAAAATAAACTATTATTTCATTCATTCATTCACCTTAAGGTGTTCTCCCAACATCGGGATCACGGTACATAGTTGAGAGCAATTTGTGATTGCCAGGATTTGAACTCTGGCCCGCAAAATATGAGATCTGATCAATGAACCTTCCACCTTCCCATCCCTGATTGTCTGTAACATACAGAGAACATTGATTTTGCACGTTTGTATTTTCTTTGTGACTTTTATATAATGAATTGATCAATAATAATTCGCGAAACCAAACATATGATTAAATACGTAACAATCACTTTGAAAGTAATAACATTCAACAAAATTAACCAGGTGCCATAGAACTATTCGAAATAGAAAACATTCATCAGAACTCTGAATGAGAGTTCCAAAGTTTCCTTACAGAGATCGAAGTTAAACTTGTTATCAAGTATACCATTTATGGCCTACATTTGAAATATCAGAGTCGGGGTTTATACAAGACGTTTTCTGCATGACAATACTATGGTATAAAAATCAATCCACCAAAACGGCAAAATAAAATTCTACCAACTAAATACTTATTGGTGTTTCATACTCTTAAAATATTCAACAACTACTAGAACATGGTAATAGGTTTATGAATTAATACAACTAAATACGTTTTTGTAAAATAAGTACTTTAACGGGCCAATCGAAAGTTGCCAAAATTAGATATAAGGGGCATCAGTAAATACCAAACTTATTTCTTAACTTGTCTAAGGGTCAGCCAAACTCCTTTAGCCGCTTCATCCAGGGTTAGATATTTTCACACCCCAATTAGTCCATGTCCTGAAGGTGTTGTCCAATGTCCAAGCACAAGGCTAAAGTCTACTGATCAGCTGTTCCTCATGCAGGTTACTCGGAGAATACAGTATATAGTTTTTATCAGATAGCAAAAAAGTTAATTTTTCCAATTATTTTAAAATTACATTTTAAGGTAGGGTTTTCTTGCACGTTAGACCCAGCCATTGTTCTACCTCTGCAAATATTTAGCTTAACTCTATTTATGTACCTCTTGAAAAGTGATTCCAAGTTGATCTTTTCATTGAGCTTTTCATTTTCAACTGTTTACAATTGGCATTATCATCTGACCTGCTGCACCTCTGCAGAACACGTCCTCGTCATACAGACAGATTCGCTGCAAAAGCTTTCTGAACCATCTAATACCCCTAAACTTTAGTAAGCAATGCATTCATACTTACTTACTCTTTAGTCTTTCATAGATACATTCTTTTGTGTTATAATAGTGTTTATACTACTTTTTGCTAAATACATTATTTTATAATTCACGATGTAGCCCCTGAACTGTTTAATTAGACAAATATAAGGTACATACCTTTACGTCGACAGTTCATAAATCTACAACGACATTTGAAGTGTCGACGTAAAGGTATGTACCTTATATTTGTCACATTATTTTAACCTAAAACTTGTGGCCTAGGAACCAGTCCTATTTTATGTTTATATTTTCCTTGTCCAACCTAGATACATCCAAAGCAACTGTTTGTGTAGTTATGGGTAAGCTTTTACTCATCATAGTACAACTACAAATCTATTGCAATCATCTTCCCATATACGCCTATTTATAATATCCTGCGTTCCCTCATATTTCCTTAGTTAGTTAATTAGTCCTTAATTTCCACATCTCTGATCGTTCTTCCTCATCGTTTGGCTTTCATCTAGATGAGTATCCTGTCCACCTCATTAGTTGCTCTAGATTTCTCGGACTGTTTTTAGACGACAAGTTAAAATTTTACCATCATATTGACCACGTAATAAAAAAAGTTAGTTCAGGAATATTTGCCATCCGCACCCTTGCAAATTCGACGAAATCTGATGTCCTACTTTCCGCCTATTATGGCCTTATCTTCCCACATCTTACCTATGCCTTGCCCATATGGGGGTATGAGAATAAGTGGACCTTATTTCTATTCCGTTTGCAGAAGCGGGCAATTAGAGCTATATTTTCTTTAAAAAGACGACAAACCTGCAAACCATTTTTTCAAACTGCAAACATCTTAACGTTTCCATCACTTTACATTTACAAAACCTTGTCATTCCTAAAACAAAACATCGACAAGTTCAACAATTCCCATAACCATGCTTACAATTTAAGAACTTCTTATAATCTTCCAGTCCCTGTCCACTGTACAACCTTTTTTCAAAAAAATCTCCGTTACAATGCACTAAATATCTTTAACCACCTTCCAACGCATCTAAAGGCAGAGTCAGACCATCTAAAATTTAAAAAAAATCTTTTCTATTAAATAAATGCTACTACAGCGTCCGTGACTTCATGACTGACGGCTGGAATCTTATTTATCTTAATTTTCCTTTAGACAGAATGATTTGTAAAAAGTATGTTTAAGTTAATTTTATTATTTTAAGTTCAATTCCAATGCATATTATATTATTTTGACCTAACCTCTACATGTAATTGTGTCTACTTGGTTCAATAAACGAGTTATTGAGTTATTGAGTTCCCAAATGAAAGGAAAGGGCTGTATAATATGTATGTGTTATGTAATGGTATCGTGATATTGTGCAGATATAATCAAATACGTCATTTGCCAAAAATCCAATACTATCCACACTCGTAATTATCCATTCACAAGAGTCATCAGGCCCTGTAAAGAAAATTAAAATGTCAGCGTTGCTCTATACTGGTTTAAATCGATCACAATAATTACTACTACTATATATAGAATATTTTAAACATATTAACCGTCTTGTAAATGTTTTCAGTAAAAGTGATAATGAATCAATTATTGGACGTATGTGTATGGAAGACGTGTTTTATTATTGCCATTTAATAGCACTAGCACATGTATAAACAAATAGCGTGCAGGAATCTTACCTATAAATGAATATAGCCAATTATAACTATCCATACATTATTGGAATCCTAAAACATAAATATTGCATGGACTATATGTATACTTCCTATTCAACAGTCAAAGGAAAATTAACACATTTAAAATAGTGCAATTTTCAACATTAACGACATGTAACTATGTATTAAATTTAACTGTCAATGCTGACAAGTATTCTCCTGACATAGTTGTGAAAATGGTTTGTATAGTTTTCCAATTGGATAGTAGCATAGATAAAAGGAGTCCTTTATCTATGATAGTAGGTATCAAGCCCACTACTACTATTCCACCAACAACCTTCCAGTATATACCAATTTATCATGGCTCCACCTTTACTCCTATCTATCATCATCGTTTTACATGTCAATAAAATTAGGTAAACGCCATGATACGCTACATGTGAGGGCCTAACCTATTTATTAGATTACATCTACAATAGCCAGTAGTTTATGAGTAGTTAAGTTCATTAATGCTTATGACACTAATATATAATGTAATATTTGTATCATTGAGTGATTTTTTTGTAGTTTTTGTCCTAGGACGCTAAGCACGAACCGGGAATTGTTTTCCACATTACTTCAGGCTACACCTAGGGGTTGCAGCATTATCACTTAGATAAAATCCATTTGGTGATTTAGCTCGACTTGAACCCGGGACCTCAGGGACCAAAGTCCTGCACTCTAACCAGTATTACAGCTCGCTCCCCCATTGAGTAACATTAATTGTATATATGATTGAGACCATTTATTTAGAATTTTTAGTCATAATCAGACATAGAATGAACAAGAAATTCACTTTCCTGAATTCAGTCATTGACTTTGTTTTTATGGCTTTAGTATTATTCTAAAGGAACATTGATTAAATACAAATATTGCTATTACATATTGCTATTGGGTGCGAGAATTTAAACTTCACTTAATTTAAACTTAAATGCTTATGTATATCATTTAACACTGCAATGTATTGGGTAATCATTATTATTGTTATCCTTAGAAGCAGAAAACACGAACACTTGTTAAACTTTCGAGATATCGAGTAATCTATTGTGAGTGGGTGTACTATGAGAAATACATTCATCTATTCTGTTAAACCATACTTTACCAAACCTTATGGTGGCCGGAAACTTCTAGATGTAATAAACTGCTGCAGCTAAAATCCTCAACAACCACATAATACACTCGTTGTGTTTTTAACATAGTTATACAACTCACGTAAAATATTATTTGGATTTCAAATGATATAACAACGATAACATTTTATTTAATTTAATATCGGATTGAAATAACCACTGCAATCTTATTTATTTTACGTTTGCTAAAAATATAAAAAAATCCTGTAATTACTCTATGTATATGCACTTAGTATATTAAGTATATAATTAAAAAAGTCTTTTTAGTTAAATTTATTCATGAATATCTATATGTTTCATAAAGATTTTCCTCTTCTTACGTAATTTTTTATAAAGAATTAATAGTTAATCAAAAAATTTAAATAACACCTGTTTCAAACATGGTAGATTAACGAAAAATTTAATTTTGTTAATTAATCATGAAAATTACATTAGAAAAAGTTTCAAAGGTTCGTCAATTAAAAATGTAAAGGATGTAATCTCATTTATAAATGTTATAAATTATACGTTTATATATGCATGAATTAAATAATATCAATTATCAATGGACAATAGACAATAGACAATAGACAATTTATTCATCGTTCAGTAATTACAAAATTACAATAGATTTCGTCAAACAGAATATATAAATAAAGGTTACTTTTTAAAATCTAGATCCTTGTTTTTGAATTTAACATATTTTGTACATTGGATTGATTTTGCACCACTTTAACAGTTTGTCAGAGAATACATTTAAAGGCAAAGAGCTGAAATCAACAGGAAACTTATTAAATATTTTAAGACCCAAGTAGGTATGGTAATTCTGAGTTCTTGACAGCCTTACTCTATCTAAATCTAACGTACCTCTATTTCTTGTTTGGTAACTATGGACACTATCTCTAATTACATATTTGTGGTAGTTTTTTTTTACAAAAATAGACACTTCATATATGTAGAGACTAATTACAGTTAATATATCTAATTCTACAAACAATGGCTTACAATGGTCTGGTTTTCTACTACCAGCCACAATCCTTATCGCCTTCTTTTGTACTTTCAAAACATCTGTAATTCCTACTCCATTTCCCCAAATAACAATGCCATATCTAATAATGCTTTCAAAGAATGCAAAGTAGGCTAATTTTAGATAAGTGTCAGTTACATGATTTCTTAAATTACTAAGTAGGCAAACCACTCTGGATAATCGAGCACAAATAGAGTCTATATGCTGCTGCCAAGATAACCTACTATCAATGTGTATACCCAGTAATTTTACATAGTTATAGCTAACATTATCATGAGTAGAGATTAATAAACAATCGGTTTTGTCGGTGTTCAGCTTTAAACCATTAGAGGTAAACCATTTTGTTGCTTCATTTAGAGCCTGTTCATTTAAACATTGCAATTTTTCTAAATCTAAATGACTACTGAACAAAGTGGTGTCGTCAGCATAAATACAAACACTACTACTACTACTACTAGGAACATTGAAAGACAAATCATTCATCAAAATTAAAAATAAGATAGGCCCCATTATCGAACCTTGTGGGACTCCATATTTGACATCAGTGACCTGCGATCTCTGACTATTTACTTCTACTACCTGTTTTCTATCTTTAAGGTAAGACACAAACATATTTAATTCACTGTCATGAAAACCGTAATGAGATAGTTTGTCCAAGAGGATACCATGTTGAACACAATCAAAAGCTTTACTCAGATCACATAATGTGATCTGAGCAAAACACCTATCTTCTAAAGCATTTAAGATCTTATTTACAATACCATCTACAGCCAGTGTTGAGGACAGGCCTAGCCTATATGCAAATTGACTACTACTAAACAAGTTGAGACATTCAACGTAGGTACATAACTGCTTTTTTAAATTTTTTCCAATATCTTAGCCATTGTAGGGATGCAGGATATAGGGCGGTAACTACTACTGGGTAAATTTTTCTCCCCTTTTTTGTATACTGGAACTACCCTGGAGAGTTTCATAAAGGAGGGAAAAACACCATCTTCAAGACATCTATTAATACAAAAGGTAAGTGGACTTAAAATTAACTTAATCACAGCCTTAATTAAATTACTATTTAAACCATATATATCTTTTGTTTGAGAATTTTTTAAAGACAAAGCCACACTCAAGACCTCACTTTCAGACACTTTGGAAAATTTGAAATTTAAATCAGGACAAGGACTTTTTTTCACCATCAGATTAGTAGTCCAGTGCAAATAGCATTTGAGTAAGGAAATTAAAAAAAAAAGTTGAAACCTGTTGGAAATAATTTATTAAGGTCTCCTGAACCCACAGAGGAAAGTCCCAGAAAATCCCATGGGGACTTTTCCGCCATTTTGAAAAATAAGTCGGCCATGTTGGATTTATGCAAGCGTTTACGGAAATGGGTGTTACTAGTAAACTAATTGACTTAAAAACCTCCTGTTTGGATAAAAATGTCTTGTAAACTCCAGGCTAGATATTAAATATTAAAACACCCCCACCGCAGCAAACCTGCAGACTAAGCGGATTTCCATTTGCCTGAATTTATTTTAAATTAAATCTATTTAAATAACATTAGGTTTTACGAGTACCTAAGTTTGCTGTTACAGGTAGCCTAATAAAATGTGTTTTTAGTAAAATATTAGTAGATTAATATAAAATAGATAAATTTTCCATGTTTAAGCAATATATTTCCATAAACAAGCAAACTACAACATTTTACAATATTCTACATAAGAATAACATAGAAAATTTTAAATTTGCAGTTTTTTGAATTTTTTCTATAACCATGGACCGTACAAAAACATATTGGGGTACTGATTTGTTTGTTTTTTGTATGCTATTTAAATGTCCTAAAGAGAAATTAGGACATTTTGTGTTTTTACGGTCAACAATTTTAAAAACAAATTTCTATCCCATAAAACCCCCTTGTTAAAATTTGCAGTTTTTTTGAATTTTCTCCATTTTCACCATTAACCGTACAAAAACATTTTAATATACTAAATTGTTTGTTTTTAATCTCTTTAAAAAAGGTCTAGAGAGAAATTGGGAAATTTTGAGTTTTGGGGGTAAAAAAATGAGTAAAATGAGGATGATTTAGTAATACCAACATTTCAAAAAGAGTTCCCTGCTAACCCCACCAACAAATCAAGATTTATTGCACTATTTCCTGTACACCTCACAAACTTGAGATGCCAGGATTCACAAGCTACATCTAAGGCCCCTATTAGCCGTGAGCAACATGTGGCGCAGCTAGTGGAGCCGCCTGTGGTGACGCCGGTGACCCACGGCGTTTGGAACCTGGACACTAGTCGCGCGACACATTCGTAGCTTGCTCAAACAGCGGAATTCACCACAACACTCTAGTGTCAAACATGACGTTAAGTGACTGCATTTACAATTTGCACGACACTATTAGCACTAGATATTGTTTATCTAAACTAAAGACATCTAAAAACGCTAATGACACAAAAAGGAAAGAATACACTGTTAAAAATGTCACTGGTAAACAAAGTGAACCGAAGTCACTAATGAATATAACAGCAATATGGCGAGGCACGTCTCAATCGACTCAAACCACGATGTAGACTGTGTGACAGGCTTCGTTTTCACGTTAATAACGCAGTCAGTGGCGTCGCATGTTGCCCACGGCTAATAGGCTCCATATACTGCAATGCCCCCCGACTGCCTGGACACTGAAACGGTCGCGACACATGTTGCCGGGCAAAATCACTCCCGGCAACACCTCGGGCAGCTTTTTCGGCGGCGCCACCGGTCTCTCCACGGCTAATAGGCACCATTTGACTCCATGCCCCTCTACACGTCCGACACCGGCGGCTCCACTAGCTGCGCCACATGTTGCTCACGGCTAATAGGGGCCTAACGCAGACACTCTCATTGTTTCAACAGCTCTGCATATTTCCCCAACAAAGACTTTCGTACTAGTGGGACAAGAAAGAGACCTTCGTATATTGTTGATTACTCTCACTCGATGCAACGTATTCATGCTCATTCCTGCCAAAGGAAACAAACCTTACCGCATTTTTAATATTACGAAAATGCAAGAAGGTTTAGGTGAGTTACAATATTTTCTTTTCCTGCTACACGCATTCACGCAGGTTGCGATACAACCTATGCCATATTCAGCAAAGAAAAAAAACCGCATAGAAAAAGCTCCAAAACGATGCAGGACTTCGGGAATCCGTCAGTATAGCCAAAATATATGGTGTTAGTAGAAAAGTAACTGGCCTTAACATTGAAAGGCACCGCATGTACATAAGAACGATAGCAAAGCAGAGACTTCGTGCAAATTTCAACCTCGCCTCTATTCCCCCAACCAAAGGAGCAGCCCTCCAATACACCATGAGGGCTTATCATCAAATTCAGCAGTGGAATGGTGTTAATCTCTGTTGATGACCTGTTGATCTAGTGGTAATATTAACTAGTGAATGATCCAGTCTACTATATCCACAACGTTCAAATAAAACTTTGGAGCTTTCAGGGAAATGTGACGAAAACGGCCGGGCCGTCAAAAAGCGTCTGAGCGAAAATGTATCGAATGCTTCTATTGGTTCTTGAGTAGGATGGTTAAAATATTTAGGTAAACTCATTTAGTGTATTTGAAAGAATATTTTATTCTCTACAATTTGTATTAAAAGTTTTCCTTATAACAGCAAACCAAAAGGATTTTTGGTGAAAAATGCTAATTATTAGTTACAATATGTAAAAATAAATAAGTTTTAGTTAGTAAATAAAAGTATAAAAAATAAAGTAACACATTTTTAGTGAATTTCTCTATAGGGAAGTAGCCTTGAGTAATTTTTTGTTTGAGTTTGAAAAAATTTGGTGTGAAGGTGTAAAGCGGGATAAAATTGAATGAATTCGCGAACCAGCATGATCAGACTATGGGAACAGGGCTTAAAGGGGGTTTTATGGGATAGAAATTTGTTTTTAAAATTTTTGACCGTCAAAACACAAAAATATCCTAATTTCTCTCTAGGAAATTTAAATAGCGTACAAAAAGCAAACAATTCAGTATCCCAAAATTTTTTGTACGGTTAATGGTTATGGAGAAAGTTAAAAAAAAAACTGCAAATTTAAAATTTCCTATGTTATTGTTATGGAGAATATTGTAAAATGTTGTAGTTTGCTTGTTTATTGAAATATATTGATTAAGCATGGAAAATTTATCTATTTTATATTAATCTACTAATATTTTACTAAAAACACATTTTATTAGGCTACCTGTAACAGCAAACTTAGGTACTCGTAAAACCTAATGTTATTTAAATAGATTTAATTTAAAATAAATTCAGGCAAATGGAAATCCGCTTAGTCTGCAGGTTTGCTGCGGTGGGGGTGTTTTAATATTTAATATCTAGCCTGGAGTTTACAAGACATGTTTATGCAAACAGGAGGTTTTTAAGTCTGTTAGTTTACTAGTAACACCCATTTCCGTAAACGCTTGCATAAATCCAACATGGCCGACTTATTTTTCAAAATGGCGGAAAAGTCCCCAAGGGATTTTCTGGGACTTTCTTCTGTGGGTTCAGGAGACCTTAATAAATGATTTCCAACAGGTTTCAACTTTTTTTTTTGAATTTCCCAAATTTTGCCATTTTGGAGCTAATTGCACTGGACTATAGCACTCATTTCGGACACTTCAATGTTTTCACAGATATCTTCAACCACTGCAGAGAAGTAGGTACTGTAGTCGTCTGGAGACACATCAGCTATGTTCTTCTGCGTGGACCTCCCAGCTGCTGAATTTATCACCGACCATGCCGTTTTACACTTGTTAGCAGACAAGTCAATTAGTTCTTCATTCTTCTTCTTCCTAGCATCACAAAGAGCGGTGCGGTATCTGCCCCTCAGAGTCTTGGATAAGGTTATGAAATTTATGTCCCCGCTGGTCTTATACAAGTCATGATCAAATATTATCAACTTCTTCATTTCATCTAGCTCGGGTGTATACCATTTACCTGGTTCCTTCTTCTTTCTTGTGGATCCTTGTAATTTTGTCTTAGTCAGGGGGGAACATAAATTAAAATTTGATAAAAAACAGTCCCAGAAGAGGTCAAAGCATTCTTCAGTGGATAAACACGGGTCATAGACGAAATTCCAGCATACCTGGCTCAGGTTATTGCAAAAGTTGTCCATCTTCGCAGTCGTTTTTCTTCTGGTATACAAAATATCAGGAGCCAGCAAGATGTTCTCTATTGAAGCTAGACTTTCAAAAATAATAGCATCATGATCACCGAGCAGAGGCTTAACAACTTTTATAGTAAAATCTGTGGATGAAATATTGGTAAGTAAGTTGTCCAAACAAGCAGAACCCCTTGTCGGTATAGTATTGGCACAATAAACATTGAACTGACGCAATGTGTTTTTAAAACTTGTTACACTTATCAATACTCCTGTAGTTGATCGAATTAAAGGGTTGAAATAAAAAATATATAAAAATTTTTCTAAATTTAGCCGTCAGTTTTTTTTTTTTTTTTAGAAGAACTCTTTTTATTTTTAAGTTTTAACTATGTAGTGTAATCTTTAAATATTTACGTAGGGTTATGGAGTAAAAATCCCTATTTCACCCTAAATAGGGAGAACAAATCCCTAATTTAATAAAAACTTCTTTTTTTAGTAATCCCTAACTAAATTAAAAATCCCTACATCCTTATTAACTTTACAGATTATGCACTCTGAAGTATTTCCTCTTAATTAATTATCTTCACATTTAATGATCGATATATGATTTTATGTACAACTGTAACTTATAAAGGTGTAACTTATTTTAACGTATCTAACAATTTCTATAATTCAGTATTTTGTTGGCTCTTTATGATCATATTTATGAGAAAGCCAAAAAGATATCCATAAACGATCACTTTCACTTTCAATAGAAGCCTGAATAAACGATGTTTGACAATTCAATCAAAGTGGACATCGGACCTTTGTGTTTGGGAGTAAATCTAAGTCGTCATGCAAACCTTTTTTCAATAAATGACAACAGTTATGAATTTAAAACTGGTGTCCTTACAAATAATTTAGTAAAAGTGATTGTTATTGTATTTAACATTTTTTATAATTCATGTTAGAAAAAAATTTCAAATAAAATTGAAACGAATCGGTAGTTTAATACATTATGTAAAGGTTTATGGAAACTAATTTTTTTTATGATTCTTACGAATGATGAATGATTAAAACTTATGAACCATCCGATATTAACTTTAATTCTGATCACTCAATTAAGGGATACATGTTATTTGTATTTTTTTAATTAAATTATTAGGTGATAATGACTAGTGGTAGATCAACCCCATCTCTTGGAGGTACATTGTAAATATTTTGACAGGATTAAACTAAAATATCAGTTCACTTGCCAAAATACTAAATATACGTGTGCATGTTTTTGTGGTTTATAAAGATAAGGTTAGTAGTAAAACACCTTGTAATCTATAGCTGCACGCAAAGAAATGTTATCTGTTATTTACGTCCATTTACCTGCATTAGCAACAACACAACTACTCTGTTATGGGCCATTGTTTCTCAAACAACATCTCGTTTATTTTCCTCTTGATGTATTTTACATGAAGATAGGATTGCGTCTATAGCGTGGATATCCTTTAGAAGGTGTGGAATCGTGGACCGTAGATACTTACAGTTTCCATAACCAATGATCTAACAATCTAGTTTAAAACCAGAAAAGGTTCAAGGCCAACGACCTTATTGTCAACTGTGGTAAACCAATGTTTAAATTTTAAAACCTATTAATTTCAAATATACTCTATTAAGAGGTGGGGGTATTCATATTGCAGTTGGTGTTCACCCTAGATATAAATACTGTTCATTTCCTAAATTAATTGAAACTGAATTTGAAGCTGTGCTTATGAAAAATGAACAATAATACTCACAGTCTACAACCACAACACCATGATTGAGATGATAATACTAACTTGTCATAATTAGTCATAATTATATTGCAGAGTTAAGTATTGTTGGAAGTGTTATTTCCCAAAATTTATAAATATAAAAGTTAACACAATTTGTTCCAAAAGTATATGAAAAATTCCAGGACATTTATTATTAACTAATTTAGATGGATATTTTTTTATCCAATTTTCAGAATAGAAATGAAATTTCTATGGTGAATAGACAATACAATAATACCAAAAACAACAATAAAACCAAAATATAAGTTAAATAATGAAACCTTATGATGAGAATTTATGTTAGAAGGCAAGTGAAGAAGTAACAACAGTGGCAATCTGATTAATGCTTGGATTAATTTGTTAGCCATCATAAAGGTAGGGTTGTAATGGCTTATTGCCGCTTTGTTGTAAAACTTTTACAATGTCCCTCCGAGCAACGACAGGTCGTAATGCATGCTTAAAACTGTGTTATCTTATGTTATCTCTAAACCTTAACAGTCTATTAAGCAACAGTCTATTACCCTTAACCGTTATTAAACTATAACTGATTAAAAATTCACCGTGCAGAATTTTGTATTATGTTCCGTAATTCCATATAAATTGTATATCGCTATCATTGTTTTGCTAGCAATTTTAAGGGCTTTGAGGATAATGAATAGTCTTCAATAGTGTTTAAAGGTTAATTAATAACATTCGTATAAATTATGAAACCGGTTCTATCTATTGACAGATTACCAAATATTTATTTCAACATAGCTACAGAGTGGTAAAACCGAGGTAGGTATAACTTAATCAGAGATTTCGTTAAATTTATTTTCGGGTGTTTTAAACTGGTGTACCCTATCGGTTTCTATGGAAAATACTAAAAGTAATAATCAAATATAATAGAAGATAAATCTTTCCATTGACAGTTGGCTGCCAATAATTTACTGCGCTTCTGCAATGGCATCTAGGTCAGTATCATTCGTCTTATTGCTTCTACCTCGGTCTCTTGAATACTGAATATATTGTCAGTCTTTGTATAAGAACTTGTATACTGTATATATTGTCAGTCTTTGTATACGAGCATGTATACTAAATATATTGTCATTCTTTGTATACGGTATCACGAATACTGAATATATTGATAATCGTTTATACGGTTGTTTATTCATCAACTAAATTTTTCATTAGAAACTGCAAAGCTTTAAATCTGATAAAACCAGTTTTTCCCAAAGAGCAAAACACAACGCAAATCTACAACATCCAAAAGGAGCAGGCCATCGCAAGGACTGCTTACGGAAACCTAAATAAGGACCAAGATGCCCTTACAGACGAGGTACTTAAATTTATTTATTTATTCCAACGGTTTCTCCATTAATACAATTTTGTCAAACTATGAACTATACATGAGTAACAAATAATAAGTTAATATCAGTGGTTACAAAAATCGTGCAATAATAATAAATAAGGAAGCTTTTATTATTATTGTATGGGACATGAGTGGGACCTAAGAACTACAATAAATAACAACAAAAACACTATGCCTAGTAATAATGGTAACAAGTAACAAGCAGTAATGACGGTAACTTTACAACAGACAATAACAACAACGATAAAATAGGACCAACAAAAATAGACTATGGCAACAAAGATGACATATCGAACTGTGAAAATAATAACAAGAGACAGCAAAATATTACAGAAGTATTAACAAAAGTATAATTTGTAGGAGTGCGTGTGTGTGTACATGCATGACATGGAAAGAACACTGTGTCAAACACCATACACCATGCTAAAAAGCACCAACTTTCATTTGTGGCCTTTTAAAGGCGCCACCTAGATTGCACTGCACCTCGCTGAGGTAACACCAGCCTCAAAACAGAACTAAGGTGTGGCCCTTTAAAGGCACCACTTAAACAAGAACTACACATCACTTGTTCCCACAGGAAGGCAGGAAAATGCTTTTAAGATGTCCTCTCTTGTAAATATCTTAAATTCAGTAAGAAAGAAAATTTCTGCTTTATAGTTCATTGACTTTAATGGTCCTGGAGGACTTGGACAAACTTTTATCTACAGAACGCTATACCATATTTTACACAGAGATGGCAAAGTCTTTTAACAATGGTGTGAATAGAAATCTCTCTCTTTACGAGGCGGACTAACCCCACTTTCGCTCTTCAAATTTACGGCAATAGCCTAAAACCTATATGAGACAGTCACTTGTAATAATCTTTCTTTGATTTTATACGAAATTATGATCAGTAGGAACGAGTGACTGGTTTCCTATCCCTTACAGTAGGCCCCCTAATAACCTTTGTTAAAAATAAACATTGTAATAAGTACTAGAAGATTTAATATACAATGTATTAAAGACACGTTGAATTATATTTTCCAAAAAACCAACAAAGCATTTTCTTTTGTTGATGAGTATTTTGATCAAAGGATTAGTTTCAAATTAGTTCCCATGTTCAAAGGGCTGGCTGTAAGCTTTAGCGTTATGGACACAAACCACCTAACTTATAATAGCCTGATAATATGCTACTATGATAATTAGTTTTTTATAATTTATTTTACAACAATCCTTTATAAGCAGTAAGTATTGTTTCAAGAGCTTGACTTTAATACATTTAAAAACAAATTGGCTGATTGGCTTATTTACAGAAGCTTTCATTCACTGGAAGTTTTTTTGGATACCAGATATCTAATATATAGTATTCTTTTTTTATTCAGGTTTTAACTTATTTTCTATCACTACAATAAACCTAATCCATAGAAAAATTTTCTTTGTTCTGACGTTGTCTATTGTACTTTTGTATTTAACGACAATAAAGATATTCTTATTCCTATTATTATTCTTAAGCTAATTAAAACAACTGACGATTCGACCTTTGAATTAGTAGTTCTGCTTTAAAAAATACATATTGATACAACAAATTACGTTCAGACCAATACTATTTTAAAATGAACCAAATGTACTGAAGAATTTTTGGTGTCATTATAAAGAGAATATAATATCTTTGATGAAAATTGGGCAATCTTATGTGATAAGATTATTTGGTAATTGTTTGAGTTCCATGTCCACTGATGCGAATCTTGTTCCCGATTGTGTTTTAAGAATTGAATCTACCAATATTGGTTCCAAATTGATTCAACAAATCCCACTCCTTTTGAAGAAGTGGCAATCCCTCTATTGCCGGTGTTGACCTGGAGTGTCAAAGGTTTATTCTGTTGAAATAATCACTTGTAGGATAAGGATATGACTGGGGTAAGTCCACATGGGGCGATGCAAATTGAATACATACATTTTTTCTTAAAATTATTGAAATTTTTACATTCAATATTACATACATCACTGCGATTCATGTAAATCAAACGTTACTCACATTACGCTTCACCAGAATTTGAACCTTTGTTACTACAAACACTTGTAGCTGAAAGGTATTCACTTACTCGTTGTGGTAAGGGATGCGGCTGAACATATATTTCCCTCGGGGTCCATTACTCATTGTAAGTGTATTCTACATTAAAAGTATATAAAGAGGGGAGAAGAAAAATGTCTTAAAATCATTTGTATATTCTTTGGTACCGTTACATTTTATAAGATTATTTATTAAGTTTGTACTTTTTAAAATACTGCATAGTAAATTATTATTTACCAAATTGGGCTAAAACCTTATTGTACTAAAACCAAAGATGTTTGTACACGAACCTATTTCACTATTCCACCCTAGAAATATGTCTATAGATTTTTTTCACTATTAAATAATGTCTTAATCAGTACAAACATTTTATTGAACAAACCGGAAAGATCAAATCTCGCACAACAACTGTTATAAAATGGCCACTCTACAGGAAAAATTGAGGATAATCCTTGTATTTTAAAGAATTGTTAACAAAGATATGTAATGAAAGCATTGGAAGAATTGTATGTTTATAAGGGAATATGTAAAAATAGAAATAAGCTGATTAATGAACAAGTAAGTGTTGACTCCAGTTGTACTTATAGAAATGTCTTGGCCGGTACTTCCGGTATCCAATAGGATATAAGTAGGGACCTAGGTAGGGACGCCATTTAAGATTCTTGTCATTCGCGTTTTGGGTCTGATGATGATTGGAGTGTCCAATCAAACCAATCACCATTGCCATACTTTTATGTATATTTACCGTCTTGTTTAAAACAGTATAAGTGTAAAAATATGTTTCAAGGGTTATTGGACGTAATTTTATTTATTCTCCACCTAAATAACGTATTAAACAATATAACAATATTTCAATTATTTTATTTAAAGATTTATTGTTTTTTATGTTCAAACCAATAATTATATGTTAAGCAACGTGACCCATAAGTTAGAAAGTTTAAGTCTCACGTTGGCTCACAACTATCTACTGGAGTTTATCATGAGCCAAGTCGCCTATAAATCCAACCCCGGTCCATTGTAACTCTCACAATGGCGGAGCACAATGGTGTCTTTGTTGGTAATGAGATTTGTTTGGATTGCGTGTTGAGCTAACAGTAGTTCATTTTGACATCATAATAAATAAAAAGTACACAAAAAAACATAAAATGGTATGAATCATATTTGCAGAACAAGCAAATTTTATTTACCTGGCTCGATTTCCTAAAATTCCCCAAAAGTATTCCCTAAGACACTACCTTAAAATTAACAGATATATTCCTTCTTTTTTTAAATAATGTTTTCGAGTATTTAAGCTTTCTTCTACAGAGATGATAATAATGTGCAATTTTTATGTAAATGTTGATGATTTTGAGGAAGTAAACAGATTTGATTAAAATACATCCATAAACAAGCAACAAACTACAACAGTTTGTTTATTGTTTATATAAATAACATGATAATTTATAGTTTACACTTTTTTGAAATTCCCCCTTACCGTTAGGCATACAAAAATGCTTCACTGCACTAGGTTATTTGTTTTTTAGGATCCTACAAAATATCTTTGAAAATAATGCAACCCGTTAATACAACCCCGTTACCCAAGTCCAACCACGCTAGTTAGAAAACTCGTTTGATAAATAACGTTTGTATTTATATGAATTTGAACGGATGGTGTTTTTTTTCCTCTAGGCGTTTTAAAGCGCCCCAAAACGAAAAAAATCGATCGGTCCTGGGTCTAGGTCTTAACATGAGACCTAAAATAATAGCTTACTAGTGTACATTTTGCTCGAAATCGAGCAATTTCAGAGAAGTAAATTACTTATTGAAAAACTAATAACCTAATTAAAAACAAATAAAAATCATAATTTCCGATTAATTTAAAAGACTCAACTAATAGATTAGGTGCATAACAGTTCCATATAATCAACATTTCTTGTAAATATTTTATCATTTTTCAAAGCTGATCTGGTTTTTTAGTGTATTCTACAAACGTTTCCCACTTATAGCCGCATTAGGTTGTCCATGTTGATCTTAGTCTATGATAATGTAGTCTGCATGGTACCACCTATTCTCGCCGGTACGTTTACAAATTTCAGTCATTTTTCATAGCGATAACATTTTGTTTACATTACTTACGAACTACCCGATTTTCTGCATAGCCTCTCTGACATAATTTTATTTGCTTCAATTAGAATTAATTTGGCTAGTTATTGTTATAACTTAAATTATATTTACCTATGAAAATGCAGAATTGAAATGCCTAAGTTGTTCAGATGGATTGTTGTTTCCGTTAAATGTGAATATTGCGAATCCTTCAATTAAAGTTTTATTAAGGTTTCTTGGATGTAGTCATATTCTTTTTTAAATCACTTGACACTATGAAAACATATATTTATGTCCTTGCCTTACAAGTTTAAATTAGCCTTAGAGGGTTTTCCTTTGCCAATTATCATAATGTTAAGTCCATGTTTCCTACAAAATAGTAGTACTATGGCTAACATCCTTCTTCATTGTTTGTGGGAATCTTCATATTGTAGGTGTTCTTCATAATACAGGGTGATTGATATAAGTTTGCCAGCCGTTTTATTCGGAAACTATAAGAGATATCAAAAAAAGTTAAATAGTAAGTGCCTTGGATTTTTTATTAAAAAAATTGTAGTCAAGTCAAAAAAATTATTTTAGCCGCCATTTTTCCAATATGGCTGCCAACTTTGATTTTTCTTACGGAACACCCTGTATTTTATGATGTATTCTGGTAGAAAAAGTAATTTTAAGACGATTTTATTCTTGTGATTTTTTTCATAAACCTAACCGTTTTTAAGATAATAATGGTTAAAGTTTTGAAATTTCTGCATGAGAAAGAGTTTCGATAAAGGACTAAGCAAGCATGCCAGCTGTTTTGCTCGAAAACCATTCAAAATTTCACAACTTAAACCATTATTATCTTTGAAATGGTTAGGTTTATGAAAAAAATCACAAGAATAAAATCGTTTAAAGTTACTTTTTCTACCAGAATACATCATAAAATACAGGGTGTTCCATAAGAAAAATCAAAGTTGGCGGCCATATTGGAAAAATGGCGGCTAAAATAATTTTTTTGACTTGACCATAATTTTTTTAATACAAAATCCAAGGCACTTACCATTTAACGTTTTTTTATATCTCTTATAGTTTTCGAATAAAACGGCTGGCACACTTATATCAATCACCCTGTATATGCTAATAACGATAGTACTAACCTAAATTTTGTTTTCTCAATTTCTTCTACTTCGTGGCGTTCAATGACTTTCGTATGTTATCGTGGTAAACAAACCGGTTCTTTCAATGATTCCGCAAGAAATATATACTACCTTTAAAGTCAGAATTGTCCAGGCTTCTCGATTTTTTACATTGTAATATGTGCGAATGTAAATTAAAATAGTAAATATTTAATTTCAACAAAATCAGTTAATGTATCCAATGTGTTTCATTAAATTGAAAAATAAATAACAGCAATTAAATCATACAGCTGATCAAAATGTAAACAATTATGTTCTTCATAAGGATAACAAGGGAACTTTCAAAGCCACTGGGGCAGAGCCCAAAGGACTTTTTCAAACAAGTAAGGCCAGTTTGCAAATCTACGTGACCCGCTCTTTCCAATGAGACGTCAATGGATAAAATCGGTTAATAAGTGGCGGAGGAGTTCAATCGACAAAGTTTCATTTAGCGTATTAATTATATGTATAGATTAACTCTACGGAAAAATCACTTATGTTTGTGAGTGTGCGTGTGTGTGAGTAGAGACTTTTTATCACTAGAAGAGTGTGCAGGTAAATAAGGGAAAATAAAAGAGATCTACATAATAATAAACCTATGTTGATCCCTGATAAATCACGGAAACTTACAATCCCCAAAAAATGTCTTCCTGGCCTGGTGATGAAATAAATGATGTAAAAGACGTTCACAGATCGTAAAAGAGGACCTGTTACTGCAGATGTTCTTGTGAAGGGGTTGTTTCAAGAGGATGATAAGTGTAGGACAGTCGGTTCTCATGTTCAGCTAGTGCTATTCGAAGCAAGATGAGAGATGCCTGGATGATCCCTAGATTTAATTTAGTTGCGTGATTTGTTATAATTCAAGATACGTGTACCGGGCATGAAATTCTCTGACAAGTGTTTCGGCTGGGTGACCAGCGGCCCATAGGGGTTTTTATAAGAGTCCCTAAATGTTCTCATCTGGCTACGTATCCATAAAATTTTTTTTTCAAATTTAATCCTCATTTATTTGTTGATTTAAAATAAATTTGAATAAAAAAATGAACAGCTGTTTGCAAACGGATGATTTCCAACTTTGATCTTTATTGTCGAAATATTTTTAATGTAATGCTTAATTTTATATTTCGTTGGTAAAACCAAGAGTCTCTTTGACGTAGCCATTTGTTACTTAAGAGTTTTGTAACTTTGTAGATCCACCAAACTACAAAATAGGGAAATAGGGTCTAATTATATATGGTTTTTACTTCTTTTGCTTATTTAGATTACTGTACACACCATTAATAAAAAAGCAAATATATAATGAAATATTTTGGTGGTTCTAAAACTAAAATGAGATAGGTAACAGTGATTAAGTAGGATTAAAATAATACATTTCTTTAGAGCTTCACATTGCTGATTCTGACAACAAAGTGGGGAAATTAAGCTTTTTCCCAAACACTGTCGTTTGTTCAGAGTCAAAAACGGGAAGAATGAACGGTCGTTTGTTTAGCAGGATAAGAGGCTTAACATCTTCTGTAAAGCGAATTTTGTTTTATTATTTTGCATCAGTCAACAAAAATGTTTTTGGTCTTTTACAGTGAGTTATAGTGTGTGTATGCATTTCCATAGCAAAATATAAAATTGTAGGGATTCATTATCTATAACATGCGAATGAGCTGTAAAAGAAAATCATTTGTCATGTGGGAGAAATAAGGTTGTTTATTTCTCCCTGTTATATAAAATTATTTATTGTTTCATTTTTCTGAGAATCCGAGTACCAAACTTTCCTACTTAAAAGAGAATTTAATACAAACGAAATACCTCAAATATGTCCAATCTTTGGGTTAGTGCATTTTGTAACGTAATATACTACTAAGCGATGGTGTGAAACAAACCATAACATCAACCCCTTGAGGTGGAGGTGAATTAGGGTTAACAGCTACATTAAATGTTGGCACAGTCATTCTGTTCTAATACTTCTAGACCATCGCAAGTATACGTCGTCTTTCATTACTCAAAGCAGCACAGGGTCTGAAAAAATAAACCCCTCTAAAGTATCACATTTGTAAAAGTAGCTTTTATGTAACTAAGTTTTTACATTAAATTCAACTTCAACATGAAATGTCCAATATGTAAATTCAATGATATTTTGAAAGGTCAGAAAGTGCTCTTAAAGGGCAGATTTTCTAATTGAATGAATGAATGAATGAATGAATGAATGAATGAATGAATGAATGAAATATGTTTATTTCCACATAATATATACAGAAACAAAAGCATACTTTTTAATACAAAATACTTAAAAAATAAAACTAAGACCAAGAATAAAAAAGAAAATTTCTGTATAAACTAAATTAAATTGATTATATGAAATACAGCAGACATAGGCAAGTGCTGCCTGTGCGTCTGCTGGGTTGCTATTTAAATATTTATAGCAACCAAGTCATATGGAATTATTGCCTATAAAAAGATGAATAATGGAATGTAGACTGTTGCTTAAAAGGTTATTAGTTTATAAAGGAGATTTATGAATTGTAAAATTAAATAAGATCTAGAAGTAAAACAGTTTTGAACAGGTGGGGACTAGACTACTAATTACCTGAGTTGCATTCCCATTGAGTGTGCTTGGGTGTCAATTAACATTGTGGTTTAGTGGTCTGAAGACTACAATAATATTATACGTATGTCCCTATGTAGGTAAGAAGATACGTCTTTTATGTTTAAATGTTTCATAAGTGACTTTATATACAGTATACCTACAATATTGGTGAAATATTATTTAGTAAGTTTAGTTTAAGCTATTGAAATAGTCACTTGCGAGCTCACAGCTTGATTGAAGATCATATATGTACTTGTTTATGAATGTTTAAATATACAGTTATGTATTTTAAAAATATAAATCCCATGGGTAGCCGAGAATGGCAAATGGAAGTTGAAATCCAATTCCCGAATCTAAATTACTTCAGGCCAAAGAACAGTATTGGTACGTTTCAACACATGCCAATTTCACTTTATTTCTTTATATATTTTATACAGATATTTTCCAGCGACATAAAAGCCTTTGTAAGTAATGCAAAACTGCTTGTTTATTCCCAAATGTTTTTTTGTTGTAAATGCATTTAGTATTTTGTAATCGATATAGTTTTAGAAGGACTCAAGCATTTTGTACACAATTTGTAGATTATAAAATATAACATTATAATAGATAGAGAATTTGGTGACAACCAAGTACAAACCTAGAACAGCCTGGTACAATCTAGTATTGTAGAGACACTAGTAATTTGGATATTGTGTAGTAATTTGTAGTAAATAAAGTAGTTAATAGAAACATTAGTAACCATTAGACAATGTTTTTATTTCAAAGGCAGTTTTTTACGTCAGTGTAGATCAATGGGGATATTTACAAACTGGTGGAAATCTAATTCTCCTATATTGGCAAGGATATGTATGTTAAAACTAGCTTACTCAAAGATTAGTTTTATAATATAAGATATGCGACCACGAAAACTAACCTAAGTCTCTTCTGTGTATTTTTTTAGGGAGTGGAGAGAGAATGCATTTACACACACATGTAGCCAGCCTGTAGGGTGAGACTCCTGAGATGATCAGACTACTCACTTAAAAACCCCCTCTACTCTGTTGGACACAGACCTGGGAATGTTTTTCACATTTCATTCAAGTCATGCCAACATGTGACCTAAGCCCTTGGGCTCCCACTTTTTCCGGCATTCTGTTATTTTATTACCTAGACCGCATCTCGATCAAGGTCGATCTTCCTGGCACGGAGAATCCCCTGGGCAAATGTGACACACAGGTGCAATTATCCTCACCCTCCGCCATCATCGGTATGACTGTGTCCACCGACAGCAGTCCTACGTTGTATTGAGCCTCCAGGCAGGGCCTTTCCCAACGCGGACAGCGGAAAAAAGTGTGTTCCGCGGCGTCGGGAGTGCCCGAACAGTAGATACAATCGGGGGACTCAGCTTTGCCCTTCCTGAACAGGTACGACCGGAAAATCCGTGACCTTTCAGAAATTGGGTGAGGTAAAAATCTACCTCACCAATTTACCCAAGGTTGGACTTGCGGAATCAGTCGCCTGGTCCAGCGTACCCGCGTCTCTTGTTACCAGCTCTCCTGTCACAGCTGGTAGGTCCGGGCGCGCTCTTCGCTTCTTGCCTGGTCCTTTTTAACCCGCTGATATATTTCCCTCCTCTCTGTCACAAAAAGTTTAACGGGGATGACTCCAGCAATCACCAGGATAGCGGGTTCGTACACTTCTGCGTGTGCGTTGATACTTTTAAGATTTATATTAATATCGCAAACCAACATTGTGGTTTAGTCATGGAGTAAAGAGTGGGCAAACGTATTTACTCCTTTTGGTTTGGCTGCGGAGTTGCTTAAAAGTTCTTACATTTGTTGGTTTTTGAAACTAAACAACTAAACCAAACTCGAGAAATATCAAATTTATTCATAAAATTGTTTCAGTTTGTATTAGGGTTGATTGAATTTAAGTATTACAAGAATGACCAAGGGGCCTACTAATTGTTGTTTTTCTTCAACATGAAACAATGGTATTTATAAGGCATTTCAAGCTTTTTTTTCTGAAGCCTATTCAACACCGCTAAGCACCCCTACAACTGTATAACTCAATGTAGTACAAACTATTAACCATCGTAAGATAATAGTATTTAACTTGAATTGTAGATTTAACACGCAGAACTTTTATGTCTATATATAGATGAGGAGGAAATACCTATCAGCAAAGTATTATTTACCTATCATTCAAATTCAACCGATAGTAAGTTTGCCTTTACACACAATAATATTCACACTCTTTTTAACCAGTTCAAACATCACACAATAACTTAAACAATATACTGTTGTAACAAGAAGAAGACTTTATATAACGAACATCTTAGATTGTAAATTTCTTTACGAATGTGTTTAATTTTGGTTTGGCTTTTTTGGACTGCTACGAGTGTTATTGCCACCAGCAACACTGTATTGCAATGGTACTTATAAGCAGATTATAAGAGTAAGATTCGCTGGGTTGTAAACTGATGGTGATACCACGATAGTTCTACTAAGTAAATAGGGTAACATAGGTAAAAATTCCCCTCCAGTTTCCCCAAAGCCAAGCCTACAAGCGAGGTATCATAAATTATGACAAGTATTGGCGATTTACTGAATTTGAACCTGGCCATTAGATATCAATTAAATACAGATTATCGAATTCCAAAATACATTATGCCTCTTCAGACATGCATTGCATTTTCAATAAAAGCATTTTACACTAAATACTGACGACAGCTATTTATTAACCATAGTATCAAAAAAATAAATTCTGTATAAAAGATTTGAAAATTAATTTGTTTTTTATTATATTGAATAATATCTTTGAATCATATAAAAATTTTTGTTGCTCAGTTATTTAATAGGGTGAAATCATCTACCTAAGACACTTTTTTTTAGAAACTAAGCTTAGTAAATTTAAATATTGTATAAGGCTTCAATAGGGAAACACTTGGGTTATAACTTGAGTTCCGAGTAACTTTAATTAACCGTTGTTAGAACTTTCTGCGTTAAACGATGTTTGGGTGCTTTAAAATGTTGACCCTTTATTAAATACTATACAAACTTAGCTACAAGTATTTAGGCATATCCAATATCCATAAAACTAGCACTATTTGGGTGCGGATGATTCTTTGTAGCATATACTAAAATTAATTATAAATTTAAGAAGATATTTATTTTGTTCATTTTATGGTTATGATTTATTTGTCTTTTAATCTTGAATTTATTTTTATTTTTAAATATGTAAATATGTCATATGGTTTCTAAATTTTATTTTATATTTTTCGAAACAATCAAAATCCAAGGATAGCTTGAATAAGTAATTTAATTTGGGTAGGAGGTTTTGGATAATACAAAACTAATATAAAAAGACGTCAAATAGCATAAAATGATTCAGGAATAAAAGAAAATTACGCCTTGAAAACGAAGAATATAAAAAAATTCAATAATGATGCCTCGTAAGTAATTTCATTAATGTAATATTTTAATATTTAATATTTTTTTATTTTAATATTTATTTTAATGTTAATATGTTAACAATGGCGCTGAAAATTGGACCTCGAGTCATACAAATAGAGAATGATTACCATCTACGGTCTTTGTAAGGTGGCTTTACCTTGAATTCACATACCAAATTGGATCGAATGGCTAGATGGTTGTAACGGTAACAAATATTTTTACGCCACACTATTTTGACGAACTTCCCACGCAAGGATTCAGTCCAGAAAACAGCTGTTTACCACAAGCCTTTATCGAATGGGGTTTTAATTACGTACTTCTGTACTGTAACGAGTTTTACCGGACACAAAACAGCTGATTATACTGCATTTGACAATGAGTGGTACTAAACAAAAACATGACCTCTACGCCAGATTTATTTTACATTTATTTCATGCATTAGGTAACTAGTCGTCAACAAAGTTGTAGGTATCAATTTATTTTCTAGCCTACATTACTATATAAAATTGGTGATTTTTTAAGCACCATAAAGTGTTATTGTAAAGAGATCCTAAAAAGAGCAATTTCAAAGCACATTTCTAGGCTAATACAAATTTGGCAGTTTAGGGTCATAAGATTTAATCCAACCTTTTGATATTGGAAACTAATTTCAAACTAATCTTTTGATCTATATATTCTTCCAACAGAACTATATTACTAGCGCATATGTGTTTTTGTACCATATACATCACAAGGTCATTTCAATAAATATTTTAGAAATAGTTTTAATTAAAAAAAAACGAGTGGTAAAATAACCTGGTTGCTTATTCTTCATAAATATAACCATTACTGTATAATAAAGTACAATTTTCGTATTAAGTTTCGAGTTTTTGAAGTTTTTAGGCACGGACAAAAACATTTACAACATGTTTAAAACGTACTAAACGATTTACTCATTCTAAGAATTTGAAAATAAGAAAAACTAAAACATTATTTGGATAGTAATTCTCTTACGAAATGCAAATACTTTTTTTAGCAAAAAGCTAAAATCTTCTTGCTTTGTATTCTATGTTATATTAGTTAGTTGTTGTTAGTTTCTGAGTTAGTTAGATTCCTAAGCTAGAAATTGTTTAATGGACGGGTGACGCCTTTAGTGGTCCAAAATTGGACATTACAAATTGGTTTTTTTTAAATAGTTATTACTGTATATACTGTCTCATACAAAGACATATAGTACACATAGTCTTATACAAAGGCAGTGTACATATGATTGACAGTTTGAAATTGCTTTCTATTTATGCCTACTACTACAATATAATCTGTCTAGGACCTGTTTAAGCCTTTGTACCAAAATACTTTGCCTTCCTGCAAGGTTTTACGAAATAAATTCGTCATGTTTATTCGTCCAATACTTTAGATAGTAGGAAGTACTCAATTAACCAACCATTTAACAGTTTGGTAAGCCACAAACGTGCCTTGTAAAATCATTAACACTTGTCAGACTCAATATAAACTCATATGACTTGTAATCAGATCATATGTGACAAGTCAAATATATGCTAGACATTTATGGAATTAATTTTTGAAAATCCTTATTTAGCGCGATACAAATCTTAAGTTTATAATCCAATAAAAATTGTTCATGTTGTTTCTCAGTACAATACTAGTTTCACGCTGAAGTTAGACCGACAAGGATTTTCCTACACACAATGTAACAATAGGTTTTGCGTGGATTTGTGGCTTCGTGCCTTGCACTGGGAATAAAGTAGGTTCTGTGAAACATGGAGGATTGGTATATATATTTTTTTAAATGCTAGAAGAAATATTACTAGTCATATTGTTTATAAAACATACAATACTTAAAAAGAGGTATACATGTGTTACGATTTCATGTTTGCCTAATAACAACGACGGTAATGCTATGCAGATTATCTGTAGATTAGAAAGTAGATAATTCTAGGTAAAAAGACCCTTAATATGGTTTTCGTCAATGTGATTAGTAGAAGTGAGATCATCTGCATATTTCTGCGAGTGTACATACACATTCAAACACTTGCATTGGTATCAAATTACGATTCTTTCAACTTCGCTTTGAGAAAAATGAAAATTTAAAGTATCCTATCAAAAGTTAAATCGTGTCATGGTTTCTGTTGGGTATTCTGAGAACCTAGATATTGTTGTATAAAGGGAGATATTTTGTGATGAGATTAATATTTCCTGCTTTACATAAACCCTAACATTTAATATATTAACCAATCATATCAACATTTATATCTGCCTAGAGATTCCAACGTCGATGGTAGCGCGGATATGACCAGATCGGCATAAACATACAATGCAAACGTTCCGAATAAAATACATTAACTGTAATAAAAACTTATAAAAATACAAAATATCAATAAATTACCTTAAAAATACTGTATAGTAGCGGACCACCTTAAAATTTTGTTTCCGAGCTTAATTCAAATGTATGTCTCTAAGTTCACTAAAAGTGTTAAAAATATTTATGGTATTATAATGTGTTTTAAGCTGTCTTTCGAGTGCTAAATATTTTCAAACTATTATAACAACTATTAGAAACGTGTAAACCTATCTTTATTCGAACGAGTTTGCGAACCAGTATGGTGAGATCGAGGGACGAGCTTATTAGAGGATTTGTATGGGGTAAACACAGTTTTTCCTATTCTTTTACGTCATGAAAATATTCCAGAATTTATTTGTAAACCATTTTATGAAGAGTGAAAAACAAGTGATTCATTATAGTATTTCGATGCGTTTCTTGAGTACGCCTAGCTGTTACTAGGAGAATTCAAAAAACTGTAAATTATACTGCTATGTAATGCTTATGTATAGTAAATAAACTGTTATGACAATTTGAGTTATTTCATAATTAACGCTTAACTAAAAACAATTTTTTTTTATTACCTCCTTTAAAGCAGAAAACCTCGAAAAGCAGAAAAGTATCGTTGAATGTTTTAATATTTGAATAGGTAATAAAGCTGACATGTTATAGGAAATATTCTTATCTGGCCAAAGGAAATTCGTTTATTCTGTTAATTTGCTGCAGCAGGGGTATTTTGACATACGATAAAATATCTAAATGCCAAGTTTTACCTCTTTTGAGAGATTTATATAATAAACGCAAACAAATCAGATTCAAACAAAGACAGAACGGTTCGCTCCTTTTGTCTGATCAACAATAGAGAAGCCTACGTCGAGTCGGGGTTTTACTGATCACTTTGCATATGTTTCGATGAATTATGGAATACTAGGAAGGATGACTAGTACTTGTTAGTAAGTATAGTACTACTGTTATGAATTGGTGTACTTACAAGTATTAAAACTACTACAAGTACTAAGACTACTGTATCATGCCAGGCGATTGGGCTTGAGTAGGAGGGGGGGGGGTGAAATCTAAAAAAACTTTTAAGACTGCATTCTTTAAACAAAATGTCCACCACGCCACAGCGCTACTTCAGACTTGGCGTTTATACAATCTTTATTTGAGCATTAAAAAAACATCTTACGTCTTATTTACAATCAATTATCAATAACACTAAACCTCATTCATAACTGGAACGATTTATATAGGCTGATAGGCAAAAGTAAAGAAAGAAGGGATACCAACGTATGAGCTGGTTTTGTTGTTAAAAAGTGTGTCTCGGTAGTTGTAGTTATTTGGGTTGCTTAAAAAAAGACCTTCTTGAACATCAACTTACTTTTTAGTCCTTTGCTTTGACGGTATAAAATTTTCTAGAGTTAGTAATATTTTTTAACTTTTTGGCTCCATTCAAAAGAATAATCAAGGGCAGGTTATGATGGGGAATATTTGTCTATCCCTGACATATCTTATTTAGCATATCCACCTACTTCATATTGCTTTTAGCACAGTGCAATAAATCTGTGAAATGGTAATATTAGGAATAAACGAGATATTTGTCACAGAAAATAAAAGTTTGTTGCATTTAGTCACAGTTGTTGAGGATGTACGCACAAAATTTAAAACAGCTACATTAGTTAACAGTACTAATAACAAATCTAACTGTATATCTACCACTATCAAGGCTTTGTAAAGTAAGTGTTGAAACTTTCGTTAGGAGTTTAATCTCCTTCCATTTTATGGATAGTTAAAAATGTGGTTATTTACCAAATTTTGTTTGTTCTAACATCCATGATCAAACTTAAAGTTCTTAACCTCCCATAGTAAATATAAAGTTTCCTAGTGGATGTATTTCATGATTCTACCAATTGTATCTTCATACGTGTAAAATACATCAATAGGAAAATTAAATTAATAGATCATTTTTTTATTTAATTAACAAAAAATAGGAACACAGACGGAATCAGCTAATTTCATACAAATTCAATATTCGAGAAGTGATCCTGGGCCAAAGCAAATCAATATAAAGAGGAAAATAAATTAGTTGCTCTTGTAAAGAAAAAGGCCCATAACAGAGAATCGGTATTGTTTTTAATGCAAGAAAATGGATCTAAATAACGGATAAGGTTTCTTTGCGGCCAGCAATGGATTGAAAGGCGTTTCGATATTATTTGTTGTTATAACGAATATTATTCCTGTACCTTATTGTATTGTTAAGAACTCCATTTCATTTTGCATTATATTTATCATAGCTTTTTGTCCATTTAAAAAATCAATTTGCAGCCTCTTTTAACTTTTCATTTACAACATCATTGTACTTACATGAGCTTCGGGAGCCTAGATTTGTAACGTATAAACAGTGGGAATAGTACAAGGATAGACTGTATATAATATAATGCCGGTTAAATGTAATATTAAGCATGTGATGTAGAATGTAACCAACAAACTATTAAATTTTACCATTATTCAAACTCCTCTTTATTTTTATTTTATTTAACACAGAAAAATCTCTCAACCTTTACATCATGTAGACATTGAATGGAGTAAAGAAATTTGTTTCCTTTAAATGTTTTTAAAGGGATTCCTATCACAGCAAGGGGATCCCTTGCCAGGTCTGTATATTATTCCAGCGTCTGTGTAGAGTAAGGAGGATCCCTATAATTCCCGGTATGTCAAAACCATTTATACGTTTCCTACTTACAAACACAGTGTATTATGATTATTACTTAGCTTTGCAAAAGAAATTCATTTTCTAAAATTGTTCTAAAATGGTTTCTAATTTAGCTTAGAAATATTACTAACTTATAAATGGACATTTAAAATTTGCAGTTTAACTTTAGTAGTAATTTCGCTGTGAAGCTTCCCATACAAACGCCTTTGAGGAATAAAAAAAATTGTTTGTGAGTACAATAGTGCAATTTGTATACAAACAATGCCCAATCAATGACTGTTATTAAGAGTCTTCTTCACCCCTGCGAAAAACACTAAAACATGCCTCGGACGTCCCTCGCTCCTGATGGAATAAGTAAAGATTCAATGTTAAAACTTTTTTCCCTACAGATAAAGGTTGGTTCTAGAGCCCTCATACCTGATATATCCAAAATAATAATTTGTATAAGTACCAAAAAATCTTAAAAGTAACGTAAATTGAGTTACATTTAAACATTGATAAAACTATGTTTTTATATCATTTTCAATTTTTCGAGGTATAAGGGCCGTAGTATAACTATTCAACTACATTGTTACCAAGTTTCAACAAAATCTGTTTGAAAAACAGCGTCCGAAACGGGGGACGAAATTAACATGTTTTGTTCCAAACGCCGGTCTGCCGAAGGGAGGCTACTGCGCTACTAGCCTTTTACAAAACTTGGCTCAGACGGCAGATAAGTCACCGAAGCGTCGCAACCTGTCGCTGTCCAAAGGACTCTGATCAACAACTAACTGCTACATATTACATTTTATGCAACTTGGTACAACAAATGGGCAAACTCTGTAGAGGCAAGGCATTTTTGGCGACATTAAATTGCAACATTAAAGCATTGATGACATTAAATGGAGGATCTGAGAACTTTTTTTGAATTTAGTAAAAAAAAAAAATATTTAATATGATATATTTTATAATAATGATGATGTTAAGAATTCATTCAGTTTAGTTACACTCGTATTCCTTTATTAGCGACTGGTCATATTTGCTTACCCCGTTAAGATAAATAGCTTTAAATGTTATTCCTTGTGTTCTGTTATGTGAATACAATTTTCCTAGTTTATTATTACTACTGGATGACAATATCCATCAAAGTAATTTCCGCCTGAATCATTGATGGTTTCGTTTTTTGTAAGTGTAAACAGTTACGATAGCGTCCCAAATATTTGGTTGCTGATTTTCTTGTTGGGCCAAAAATAATGAGTACCTTTCTAGTATGGTAGCAAATGTTTCTGCACCATTAAATGTGTGATCTTCATGAATGTCAATGAAGTATTTACTTAATAGGGAATAGCAATTATAATTTTTAACATAGCTTCAAAAATGTTAGGTTTTTTAATTCACAGACTTTATTATCCGTGGCATTACACAACACAAAAACTCTCGACGTTTGTGTGCTATTTACTATGTTTAGTTTGTACTTATTAAGCATCAAAGTTCGACTACACTGATTGTAAACATTCAGAGATCAATTTAAAGTATCCATCACTTTCTTGGTTGATGTCATGTGTCAACTTAGATTTACTCCCAAACACAAAGGTCCGATGTCCACTTTGATTGAAATGTCAAAGATCGTTTGTTCAGGTTTCTGTTGAAAGAGAAAGTGAACGTTTATGGATGACTGTTTGTTTTTCTTACACATTTGTAAACGGCAAAAAGGAAAATATACAGAAACATAAAAAAAATTATTAATTATATTATTTCCATAAGTTAACAGGTTTTTGTCATGATTGTATTCAACACTTACTAAAGGAGATAATGGTTTTGTTCTGTGAAATCATTCTAAGGATAGAAATATTTGAAAACTATTTTTACTATAAGTGTTATAGTTATATATCAACTGATTATTCATCCTGGATTTCCATTGCACACTGCATCTTGTTATTTGTCACAAAATATAAACTTTAAGTTTTCATGTGAGAAATGATAATCAAAATTACCACTATGACACTTTTATTTAACACTATTTCACAGCTCTTCACCAAGTTAAATCATTCAAGAATGGAGAGTAATTAAGCTGAGATACTTTTCATTATACAAAGTAAAATTAAAATACAATAGGAGTAAAATATTTACTAAGGAAAAAAATTACGTACTTTGGAACTAATTAGAAGATTTTCTCAGCCCCCTATTGGTTTAAATCTATAGTTAATGTAAAACATAAAATATATAAGTTAGGATTTAATAACATTTCCAGATATTACTACACTACGTATGTACACATACACAGATCATACACATAACATAATTTCTGACAAGAGACTTAAGAGGAAAAAAATCTGTATAAGTGGGTTTCTAATACAATATCACTAACACGTAAAAACACAGGTATAATGCTTATCAATAAGTTATACATTATAGCAAACATAACGATGTTCCTCTTAAATATGTATCATATTTATGTTACATTCCCCACTAACCTGTGACTCTTAACGACAGTGTTTACAAAATGTTAGGCGTATGCACAAGATAAACAAATACTTGTATGGGTAAGAACTTAGCAAGGTATAGACTAAAGTATTTATTTATATTAATTATTTATATTAAGTGTAAGCCAACTCATAATTCACTTGCCTCTCTGTAACTGGTTTTTCGGATAGCTGTGGATTGAAAATTATAAGAACCGACAGGCAATAGAGCTGGCCACCAGGCATGGATGGATAGTCCAGAAAGCATTTGAATTAAATGCATTTCTACGACGAGTATAAGGTCTGTTAAGTGTGCGGCAAGTCAGAGGATAATATCGATCTTCTTTTTTGACTGCGATGAGTTCAACTTTCGAAAAGTAAGATTGGTTAACTTTTATTTGACTTGTAGCTTTTTATCCAAAGGTAACTTCTCATTGAAACCCTTTTATGGAACCCCGACTTTTACTTTTGAAACGTAGGCAATAAATTATTTCCTTGATAACAAGTTTGACTTTAATCTCTGTTGGAAAAGTTTGGTAACTCTGACTCAGAGCCTTGATCAATGCCCTTCATATCGGAATGCCCAATAAAACGTTGGTTCTTTACCTGAACCTATTTTTTCAACCTAGTTCTACAAAGTGGTTATCAATACTATAGTCAACTTGTAGTCCTCATGATTTAATTAGAAACAACTTGATTTCCTTCTACAACAATATTTATTAGGCCCCTACTTCACTACTATTTTAATTAATTCTTTTGACCTATGATGATAATCTATAAAACACATTGTTCAAATTAAATTCAAAAGGATACACAAGTTATCAACATCTGAGTTGATTACTGAAATTGTGTGGATGCATTTTATTTCAAATATTTTACCTAACAAAACTTGTTTATGTGTATACTTAAGTATAAAAGTTAGGTTTACATTTTAAATGTATCTTTAGTCAACCAAAAACTGAACCAAATTGTTTTTTTTTTCAATTTAAAATCTGGAGAATTGATCTGGTAAATCTTTTTGGAAGTGGTTTACATTAAAACTCGTTACTGTTGTCAAAATTTAATAATGGCAAGAGGAGGTATGGGTGGACAGCAAAATGGTTTCCATGCTTCTGGTTATTATACAATTATTACCAGATTTAATACTGAAGGCTTTAATCTGGTAATTGTATAATATGTCAATCTTAAAAATAACTCACACTCGTCAAATGAGCTTCACTCTATCTAAGTTCACCATTATTCTATGACTAGATTATACAGTGTGGACAACTTTACTTTGCCATTATTGAATCATCTTATCCCTTGTGAGGAAGTTTCCTCCAGAGCACTAGGCCTTATCAAGGGTGGTAAGGGTCGATAAGTGAAAGACTCTGGGTATCTCAAACTTCCATTTTATTCCCTGATATCCTAATCCTTACACATATGTTTATATATACAATATTATATACAGTCTTGATCCTGGGTCCGTAGTCCTCCTACCAGGCAGTGTCTCCGGGCTCGTATTCAGGGGTTGGGCAGAGGTTGGATCAAGTCTTGCTTGCGCCCTTACTGGCCCGGTGGTCTACGACACTCCTAAAAGATATCCGTGTGGGTCCGCGGTCTAGATCCTTGGCACCTTCACCCCGGAATCCTCGGTCCCCTAGCTGCTGCTCTCCACTGGAGACGGTTCTGGCTTTCCAAGCACAGAAGTCAAGCTGGGCCGGTTTAATGTGCTACTGCTCTCCACTGGAGACGGTTCTGGCGTCACTTGCTCAGAAGTTAGCACTCTCTAGGCAGTCTACTCGGTCTGCAGTCCGACGTAAACTCCTTCAACACTTAGCGTATACCTATGTATATGCTTTAAAGGTGGTGGGGGACTCCAAAGTCCTCCCCTCCACCTACGACTACGGACCCGCGGGCTCAACACGCCCATGCGAGGGTGTCGGTGGCTCAACACGCCCGTCCAGCGGTACCCGTGGCTCAACACGCCCATCAGGTGTCCTGCGGGCTCAACACGCCCATGCGGGGTGTCGGGGGCTCAACACGCCCATCCGACGGTGCTGGTGGCTCAACACGCCCATCCAGCGGTACCCGTGGCTCAACACGCCCATCAGGTGTCTCGCGGGCTCAACACGCCCATGCGAGGGTGCCGGGGGCTCAACACGCCCGTCCGACGGTGCCGGGGGCTCAACACGCCCGTCCAGCGTACCCGTGGCTCAACACGCCCGTCAGGTAACTCGCGGGCTCAACACGCCCATGCGAGGGTGCCGGGGGCTCAACACGCCCGTCCGACGGTGCCGGGGGCTCAACACGCCCGTCCAGCGTACCCGTGGCTCAACACGCCCGTCAGGTGACTCGCGGGCTCAACACGCCCATGCGAGGGTGCCGGGGGCTCAACACGCCCGTCCAGCGTACCTGTGGCTCAACACGCCCGTCAGGTGACTCGCGGGCTCAACACGCCCATGCGGGGTGTCGGGGGCTCAACACGCCCATCCGACGGTGCTGGTGGCTCAACACGCCCATCCAGCGTACCTGTGGCTCAGCACGCCCATCAGGTGTCTCGCGGGCTCAACACGCCCATGCGAGGGTGTCGGGGGCTCAACACGCCCGTCCGACGGTGCCCGGGGCTCAACACGCCCATCAGGCCCCACACCGGTGGCTCAGCACGCCCATCCGGCGGGTCGGGCCCGAAGGCCCAACTGACTTCTCGGTGCCAAACACCCTGGTTAAGTACCCGCCGAATGGTACCCAAGTGGTGGGGGTAGTGTACCTTACCTCCCCTTTGGAGCATCTTTCCCCTCCTTTGGAGTCATTTTTATGTCTCCGAGTAGCTTTGTAGCTTTAACCTAAAAATTATCCAGGGAGTCAAAAACACTTCTTTACACCCTGGTACTTAGAAAAATATTCAATCTGGGCACCTCACCTATATTTATGAATGTTAGGTAAGTATCAATTTCATTTTTGTGCAAGCTGCTCACATTGTCCAGTCTAGTTGTCAGATTTTAAACGTGCCACAAAAAAAGGTTAATATTTTTCGTTGTTTTAGATTTTACTTAGAAAGGTCCCAAAAATATCGTCTTAAAATAGCCTTGTTATTTATTGATTACAAAATAATTTTTTAAAGATAAAAACATTTAACCATCTTAAGAGATTGTCGAGTAAAATAATTCCATTCGAAAATGGCAACTTAACTTTATTAAAAAAAATATCTAAATATATCGAATGTTGCTTTCGGACATGAATAAATCTCATTGGATGTGACGTTGATACATTATAATTTATGTTATTGATGTTTACTATATGTTTTTTTGTGGTTTTACGCTCCAAAGTCCCCATAATACCTTAAATCTAAGTTTTCAAAATGTTATAAATATTTATGGTCCTAAAAAATAATAGTATTGTTTTATTTGTAAAAATATTCTACACATGAGACTTGGATGTGTTTAAATTTGTATCTACGCTACGGATAGACAAAGCTTATTATTTATTGTTACTATTTCTGTATTTAATTGTTACTTTTATTACATTTCTATTCAAGACAAGGTAGTCAAGTAGTTTTTTTTTATTTTGTTTACTTCAAGTAAGACTGGTGCGAAGGAATGACATTAGTTTTCTGTAAACCTCGAAGCCAATTAAAGTGTACTATAAGAATGTTTCGATTTCAGAAATCTTGTACTCAAGGCATTGTTATAATCTCAATTTGTTAGCATCCATCTCCTTTGAGACATCTATATTTCTAATATCGTAAGACCGAAATTTAACAAAGAAATTGTGAGCGAACGGGAGGTCGTAGAAGACTGGGAGAGGTCTCATTTTAAAGGTCTGGGGATGAAATGTTAAGGAAAATTATTCATTTTTCCTAACTATGCACCAAAAGGTTGTTACGGAATAAAATAATTCACATTTAAATAGCGTGGAATTTAATTTAATGTCTTTTTATTTAGTGTAAACACAGCTGTGATTATATAAATTGAATAAATTATAACCACACCTGAATGTGCATTATTTTGTTATTGTAAAATTGTTAGTGAAGTAGTAAACAACACAAAGTGAAAATTTGGTGAAATCTTTTGAAAAAACAATTTGATACTTTTAAACTTAATACTTTACAATGGAGTGTTCTTTTGCACAGTAATAATGTATAATGTCGGAAGACTACCACGCATAGGTATTGTTCCTCGAAATGAGAACAACAGGCGCCAGATTTGGCACGATATTAATGGAAGAAGAATAAATGAGCATCGGATGAACATGAATTTATTCCTGTGTATAGATTACCACTTTTAAATGAGATTGCACTACACAGCGTAGGGCCAATGAACGATGGGTGCATGCATTGTGGTGCATTGCTCAATTTGATTTGGTGAAATTGTGGCGCAATGCCGAACCTTCACAAAAGTTGGCATTTATTTGAAAAACCCAGTGTCAACTTTATGTTGCTTTTAGATGGGTAAAGAGGCCAGATGATGTTAAAATAGTACTAGAACCAATAAAGACCAAGGAATCGACCAAAATGGATAACATACAACAAATGTTATTTCAGAGAGATTTTGGTATAGAATTAGCATTTTATAATCTGGATGATGATATTATCTCTATGTGTTTTTCTAAGTGAATTTGTCTATATTTAAAGAAATCTACATAGATTAATTAATAGTCATGAAGATTTTTATTGGAAAATGATCCTTAGTTTTTTTATGATTAGAAAGTTTATATTATAAACACACCGCATGCCCTTTGGAATTCTTATTTTAAACAGAGCAGACATCAAAATGCATTATGCAGGTATGAAATAACTATTATACATATCATAATATACAAAAATGTTAAATCATAATTCAAGGTAGTGTAACCTATGAGACTAATAATTTGTACAAAATAATTACAATAAAATAATTACTAGAATATAGGGGGTATTGCCCCTACAAGCCACTAGTATTTTTAATACGTCTAATAAACAAACAAATTTCATCCGCTTACCAGAAAACAGGAAAACAAAGCTTACTGTAACTGGGAACCCTCGGAACAAAACTGTCTGAGAGAGATTCTTGTTGTTGAAAACATGCTGATATCAGGAATGGTTTGTTGTTTAGGAATACTTGTTAACCAATTTCATAAGGAAATTTAAGTTTTTTACTCCATGCAGGTTGGAATTTACTCCAGAAAAGTTTTAGATTCTACAGAAAGAAAGAAAGACACTTATTACAACTACACGTATCGTATATTACGTCCACTAACCTGTTACTCATTTGCTAGACTGCTTGTCTCCGATGTCGGGCTGTGACGTCAGCTGTTGTCGTCATCGGTGGTCAGTGTAGCCAATTCATAAACTTAAATTCCTCTTGCTACTTTACTTTAATAATATATTACACTCGCCCCAACTTAAAATCAAGCTCTTCCTTTAATAGGCCTAAATAATAGTCCTAGGCCTAATACCAAAAATCATTAACCAATTTCAAAGTCCATAGTTCATTGCATTTAACTTAAAACTTTTCTTCAATAACTCAAAATAAAAATTACTTCTTCAGTTACACAGTCGACTGTTTACTTAAAGATCAAGCCTCCTCGGCTTACGAACGGCCCGTTGAGACCGTCTAAGAAGTTGCGGGCTTGACTGCACTTCATGTCTTTCTTCAAGTCTTGGTAGAGGGCTAGATGCTTCTGGCAGGCTTCGCCTCTGATGTGAGGGCGTTATCGCCGCTGGCTGAAGGCTAGGTATCTTCACTGGTGAAATAGGCCTAACCGGAGGTGACGCCTTGACTGGTGATGGCTGTGGAATTCGCCTATCCACCAAAGTCTCCTCTTCGTCTCCCAGAAGACTGGAACGCAGATGGTCCGCATGACAGAACCGGATCCTGCCTAACACACTTACAACATAAGTCGCAAGGCTTCTTTGCTCCATCACTTTTCCCGGAACCCAGGACACATGCTCCCCTCTGACCGTCTTCACCCACACCTTATCTCCTTTGCCAAAATATCTAGCACCACCTCGGATGCTGTTGGCAGCTGAACGTTGCTGTTCCTTCTTTTTATCAATCACTGACAACAAATTAGGCTTAAGTAGGGTTAATTTTGTTCTGGGTTTCCATTGGAGAAACAACTCGGCTGGTGAGAGTCCAGTTACTGTGCTGGGTGTGTTCCGGTACACAAACAGGAAGTTGTCTAATTTATGCTGTAAGGTAACACCTTCCAATTGACTTTCTATCACTTGCCTCTGCAGATTTTGAATGATGTAGTTGATTTCATAAGAAATACTTCAAGCCATTTTGAAAAACTGTCAACTATAACTAACAGTTGTTGTCTAGTTTGCGGATCTTCCGCATAGTCAATATGAATTCTCTGCCATCTGTTGGTAGTTCTAGGCCATTGATGCAATGGCACCTTAACGGCAGCATTTCTAGTGCACTGACAAACAGTGCAGGTAGACACTGTTTCCTCTATGTTTTTCTCAAGACCAGGCCACCAGACGTAGCTCCTGGCTAACATTTTCAACCGCGATATTCCTGGATGCTGGTCATGTAGTAATCGGATTACAGCACTCCGAAGCTTTTCGGGCACGACTACTCGTGCTCCCCAAACGACACAATTGTTGTCAACCGACAGTTCATCCTTCCTTCTGAAATATGCAATTAACTCAGGTTCATCGGCCGAACGCCAACCGTGCCAAATAAAGTCCCTTACTTTTGATAACACAGGATCCCTATCAGTCAATCTAGCAATATCTTTAGCCGTAATAGGTGTGTCGTCACTCACCAATTTGTAGCAGCTAAATACTTCCACCACATTTTCCACGTGAGATAGGTGATTGGCCTCCAATTCCATGGTCTCATCATTGGGCAGCGGCAATCTTGAAAGGGCATCAGCATGAGGGAGATCCACCCCTCGCCTGTACTTCACCTCGAAGTTATAGGCTGACAGAATCAACGCCCAGCGTTGCAGACGGGCCGCAGCTACACACGGCACTCCTCGCTTACTTCCAAAAATGGCAACCAAAGGCGCATGATCTGTCTGCAACACAACATTTAAACGACCATAAATGTACTTATGGAACCTTTTGACTCCAAACACAAGCGCCAACGCTTCTTTGTGAAGTTGAGAGTAATTCTTTTCACTTGCACTCAAAGATTTTGAGGCAAACGCAATTGGTTTTTCCACACCGTCAATGAGATGAGAAAGTACTGCTCCAACACCCCGTGGGCTCGCATCACATGTCAAAATCAAAGGTTTATTCACGTCATAGTGAACCAATACATCAGTAGACAACACCCATTGTTTACTCTGCTGAAAAACCTCTGAACACCTTTTAGACCATACCCAAGGTTCGTCCTTTCTAAGTAGGTCATAGAAACAGCTTATTTTATCTGACAGGTTACAAATGAATTTACCATAATAGTTTATTAGGCCTACATAGGCCTTGAGCTCTTCCTTACACGTTGGTTCTGGAGCGTCACGGATCGCTTCCAAAATACCTTCCTGGGGACTAATTCCCTCTGAAGTCAAACAGTATCCTAGATATTGAACAGAAGGCTGTAAAAATTTACATTTGCTTTGGTTTACCTTAACTCCATAGCTTTGAAGTCGCTGCAGAACATGTTCCAATCTTGTTAGAGCCTCCTCACGGGATGATCCACCAACCAACACATCATCCAGGTACGCCACTGTACCTGGAAGTCCTCCAATTATCTTGTCCATCGCCGCCTGGAAGAGGGCCGGGGCTGACGACAAGCCATATGGTAAGCGACGTAGCCGCACGAGACCTTTATGTGTCGCCAATGTCAAAAGTTCCTGAGACTCCTCTGCAACAGCAAGCTGGAGGTACGCCGCCTCCAAATCCAACACAGAAAAACATTTACAGCCTGCTAACGAGGCAAATATATCTTCGGGCTGCGGCAACGGATAATGTTCTGACTGTATAACCTGGTTCAGAGTAACTTTAAAGTCCCAGCACAAGCGGACGCCTTGTTTCTTTTGTATAACTACTATTGGGGTAGCCCACTGTGAGCTTGTAACAGGGTAGGCAATACCTTCGGATATCATCCGATCAATCTCTTGTTCAACAGAAGTACGCAAAGCGTACGGAACAGGTCTATATTTACAAAACTTAGGGATAGAGTTTTCTTTTAAGACTATCCTAGCCTCAACATCTTTGATCTTCCCCGGACCACCTCTAAATACAGCAGAGACATATTTTTGTTTTAATGCCTTAACCTCATTAGGTTCTATAGAAACCTTTCCGGTTAGGTTAGGTGAAACCCCATCTTTGGCTGCCTCATTAGGCTTGGGTTCATGACTACCAGTAGCGGTTGCGCTAGCAAAATTACATGAGAAAATTGATTTCCAATCTAAATCAATGTGCTTAATCCAGTTCCTTCCTAAGAGTATTGGTTGGTTAGTACGATTTATTTTAACCACAATCAAAGGCAAACAATAAGAATGGTCCTTGTAGTCAACATTGACTTGAGCTTGCCCAGTTACTATGACTTCGTTGCCAGAATAGGTTAACAACTTAATATCTACAGATCTCAATGGAACGTGAGAAAAATATTTCTCAAATATTTCCTGAGGACACACTGACAGTGCCGAACCAGTGTCAATTTCCATAACTACAGGCACATTCTCTATAGCTAGCCTTACCTTGTAATCAGAGTTACTTGAGCATGAGCCAATAGTATATAGAGACAAATTTTCCACTTCCTCATTTATGTCTAGGCTAGGCTTCCCTTTATCTTCCAGTTGATGCACCTCATACCTTCCTTTTAGGCTTTTTGCGGCAGTTTCGCCTTTAGATTTGCACGCCTTGCTAAGATGGCCTACTCTTCTACACAAATTACACCTATAATTACTATAAGGACACATATGAGCCTTATGATCCCAACTTGTGCAACGATAACACTTTATCTTGTTATCATTATTTTTCTCTTCAAAAGATTTTAACTTGTACCCAGCAGGATTCCCACTTTTCAAAGGACCACGAGCACACTTTTTCACACTAAATTTGGAAATATCTTGCACAGGATGATTCCCGAATAAGCCTGTTTGCCTTTCAGCCTGTTCTAGCATGAGCGCTTGAGCAAAAGTTTTGCTCAAATCTAATTCTTCGGAAAGCAACTTTTGCCTTATTCCATCATTACTAATGCCTGATATTAGTTTGTCCCTCAAAGCATCATTTAAGAATGTACCGAAATTACAAGTACTGGCTAAATGTTTGATAGCGACCATAAATTCCGCTATTGACTCTGCCGGCTTTTGACAACGACTATAAAACGTATATCGTTCCGCAACAACGAGCCTTTTAGGAGCAAAATGTTCTTCCAATGTTTTACTTAGGCTTTCGTATGTTTCATCGTCAATCTTCTTAGGGGATATTAAGTCCATTAACACAGCCAAAATCTTAGGCCCAATCACTGTTATCAAGATGGAGACATGATTCGTCGACTTGACATCGTTGGCCTTGAAGTAATGCTTGAGTCGTAATAAATACGAACTGATGTCCTCTTCGTGGGGATTAAATTCCGAGACTCTACCGATACTCGACATTTCGCACTTTTGCGTTTTTAAAGAACGCACTTTACAAAACTTTCACTAGTTTTACTGCGACAAAACCAATATTTAATCCGGCGACTGCGCCATTATTACAACTACACGTATCGTATATTACGTCCACTAACCTGTTACTCATTTGCTAGACTGCTTGTCTCCGACGTCGGGCTGTGACGTCAGCTGTTGTCGTCATCGGTGGTCAGTGTAGCCAATTCATAAACTTAAATTCCTCTTGCTACTTTACTTTAATAATATACTACAACACTTATGTTTAATTTTTTTGAATGTTTGCAAATTTAAAAAGTTAAAAACTATTGAGAAAATTTTATGTTTTTCTTTTTTGCTATGATGCTTATATACTAGCCAATGATCGGTGTTTTAAAATCCTTAAAACTCGACCTAACAAACATACATTTAATAAAGGCATTACTGTATATTTGAATATTGCATGGTAAATTGAGTTTCAACTCAAATATACAGGATGTCCAACCTTGACTAGGACAAACTTCACCAGATTATTCGGGAGATCAAAACAAGGAAAAAATGCAGCTTTGAAAACAAAAAAATAGCCGCAATTTTGAAACAGTTATACATTTTATTCACATTTTACACAAAGTTAGTGGCTAAAACTATTAACATGTTTGCTCAGTCTCAACGCTATAGCTCAAACCGTTAAGGAGATATGAATGTTTTTTTTTTTTTAAAAAAGCACCTACAGACAGACAGACGGTAAACTGTTTGAGATAGAAAACATGATTTATTAAAATTTTCCTTATTTAGACCTCCCGTATAATCTGGTAAAGTTTGTCAAAGCTGGATACCCTGCATTCTAGTGGATAAAACAAGGAATGGCATTCACAAAATCAATAACCATTATTATCATTGAGCAATTTTGTTCAGAAATTGGCAAATGCATTATTTACTACATGCTACTAAATCAACCACGTAGTTAGTTTTTAAATTTGACTAATTTTAATTCATTTCATGTTGCTAATACTATAAGATAGTCCTCCTTGTGTTCCTTCCTTCTGTTTTTATCATGGTTATTACACAATAACGACAGAGGTGCCTCTTACCACGACCATCTTGTTGTTGAATGCCCAAGTTTTCTCATTTCTTTTCACGGATCTTGATTAAACCATATTTCTGACGTATTACACTGTTTTCCCAGCGTACATACATAGTACGTGATCATACAATTTACAGATAATCTTGGCATCCTTACTAAATGGATTAAAAAATTAGGATCATCACAGAATTATCATTTATTACAGTTGAATAGTTAACTTATTTAGTACCTTGAATATGGTTGGAATAACACAATTTAACTGTAAAGGTTAATTTTTTTAATAGGAAATATATTGCTATGAAAAATAGTCTCATGATGAGAACTTCGTAAAATTATAGAATACTTATTTTTTCCACACATTTACTACTTATTTTACCTTAATGGGGCCCTTGTAAGATTTAAATAGCATAAAAACAAGATAATTTTGTTTTTTACAGTCTAAGTTCAGGTAGATTATATAGAATAATTATTCTGTAAACGGATTTTTTTATCGTGCTGTTTCACAATGAATATTATCTCACAAGATTATCTCAGAAATAAAATTGTAAAAAAACTAGAGATTGCTCAAACTTATATTCAATAGAAATAAAACCAATAATTTATATTGTTAAGGGACTTAGAGTTAAATCTACAAACCTTAGAAATAATCGATCTGTAAATTTGGATCGGAACTAAATATTTTGACAAAATTGGGTTTCAAGGACCTCATTATTGGAGGACGCTCGAGTATATACAGTTGATTTTAACTATCAGTTTTTGACAAATTAAATAATTGCTTATGTATAAAAAAATCATGTGTATTTGTGTACATATAAAATATTAAGTTCAATAGTTTTATACATAGTTGGTTTTTTTTGCAAGACCTTCCCTACTTTAAGTTTATGTTGGTAAATGTATTTGTAATCGAGTCTAAAGGTACATACTGTATTGAATGTTTGATTTAAATATAAGTGTAAAAGTTGAAAGATTTTGATAATGGATTATTTTTTTACAAAGCACCGTTATGTTTGATGTTATCTATACAGTTATTATAAATAAATTTAATTGATCTGAAAATCGTGTGAAAACTTCAAGGTTAGAGTTTTTATCATCTATTGTCAAGATTTTCTAACTACTTCCTGCAATAAGTGTAGTCTTTGTCATTATGTTTTATGTTATCTTAAGAAAATGTTTACCTTGGTAAGGACATACTATCGTGGACCCTCGTAGGCCAAAAACCTACTTTGTATGGCATTGTAAGCCTAGACGTCCATATACACATTATTCTAGGAGTGATGTATAAATTAACTTTGAAATTATATGATTTTTGTTTAGTTAATTGTGAAAGCTTTAACATAATTTCACTATGTCTTCGCTATTCGTATTTATGAACCTTTACTTGGATAATATGAATAAAAGGATATTTTTTTGGAAGTAACAGTGATATACCGTATATTGCTTGTTGAAATTTTAAGAAATACAACTAAAACCCAATCGACACTGATTTTCCTTAACTTATAAATATACATATAACAGTCAGAACGTAGTTGACTTAAAGTGAACGGGTATGAAATATAAATGAATATGTTGGTCAAAAGAGTTAGCTGGTTTCTCTTATACAAAATAACTTTCATGAGCTCAGAATCCATAATTGGATTTCAAAGTCAGTCCCTTCCACAAACCCCAGAGTCTGTTCATGACGTTTAATGAATGTTTTTTCACAACCCTATTTATTTTTATTCAGTGTACAATTCAGAGATTAGTTTACTTTGTGCTTTTTACACCATTAAAAGGGTCTATTTCCAAAGTTATCGTCTCTAAATCTCTACATAAATGATACCCCATCACAGCAATCCTGCAGTAAAGCAATTTTCCGGTTGTTATTCAAGTTTCAACTCAATATTAATAAAGGGAAAGTTAATTTTAAATATGATTTGGGACGTTAAAAAACCAATACCAATGGGTGTTCATTTGAAAACTTTCCATATCTGTTGTGAGCAAAGGTAAGACTTTTAACACTTGTTTGTTCTCATTTCCCCCTAATTTGGACATGCCAAATCCAATAAAATTATTTTTAATTTTGAAAAATGCCCCAAAAGGGCCTAATTTTGGGGGGTAGGGGTGATTTTTGAGAAATTTTAAAATGTAAACATGGGTTGTGTGATGCATAAATTCAAAGGTCTAATCCCCGATCATTTTGTTGCAAAAGAAATTGTATTATCTTTTATTATCTAAGTGTAGCTTAAATAAGTAAATTAATTGAAATATAAGGTTGATTTTTATACGCCACATCTCTTACCAAAACTCATAATCTGACATGTTCTGTAATTTTTTTCAATGATAACAATACCTGTTATAAAGTTTCATTGATTCAATCCAAACAACACCGATTCCCTGTAACAATCGGAACATTAGTTTGTTTGGAAAATATAGCTTCTCGGAAAAAGTTTGCCCGTTAGTCCAGAACGTGATCGATTTCACGGGCTATTAAAAACCGATTCTTCGAAAATCTGTGCCAAATACATTTCCTTTTACATAATAAAGTACTTCTTTGTATGTTAATGATGTGATGGGTATTTGTCTAAATAGCGTGTACAATATTTTCTCATTTATAACTGCATGACTATATACATGGTACCAAAACCCAAAAATATAAAATAGTAAAAGAGGAGGGGAATTTGTACAAGGTAAGAGGTGTATCTTAATAAAAAGGAAATTCCCCTTGCCCAAGAAACCTACCCTAATAGTTTCCCAGATAGGTTGAACTATACCTTTATATTTTGTTTACCTTTATAACCTTTATAGTTTGTATTTTGTAATTGGAACGTTTAAAAGTATGTATTTTGTATTCTGGATATTATGTGGAAAATAAACTATTATTTCATTCATTCATTCACCTTAAGGTGTTCTCCCAACATCGGGATCACGGTGTTGTCACATAGTTGAGAGCAATTTGTGATTGCCAGGATTTGAACTCTGGCCCACAAAATATGAGATCTGATCAATGAACCTTCCACCTTCCCATCCCTGATTTTCTGTAACTTACAGAGAACATTGTTTTTGCACGCTTGTATTTTCTTTGTGACTTTTACATAATTAATTGATCAATAATAATTCGCGAAGCAAAACTAATGATGAAATACGTAACAATCACTTTGAAAGTAATAACATTCAACAAAATTAACCAGGTGCCATAGAACTATTCGAAATAGAACACATTCATCAGAACTCTGAATGAGAGTTCCAAAGTTTCCTTACAGAGATCGAAGTTAAACTTGTTATCAAGTATACAATTTATTGCCCACATTTGAAATATCAGAGTCGGGGTTTATACAAGACGTTTTCTGCATGAAAATACTATTGGATAAAAATCAATCCACCAAAACGGCAAAATAAAATTCTACCAACTAAATACTTATTGGTGTTTCATACTCTTATAATATTCAACAACTACTAGATCATGGTAATAGGTTTATGAATTTAATACAACTAAATACGTTTTTGTAAAATAAGTACTTTAACGGTCCAATCGAAAGTTGCCAAAATTAGATATAAGGTGATGCCCCTTATATCTAATTTTGGCAACTTTCGATTATGGGAACTAAATACCAATCTTATTTCTTATCTTGTCTAAGGGTCAGCCAAACTCCTTAGCCGCTTCATCCAGGGTTAGATATTTTCACACCCCAATTAGTCCATGTCCTGAAGATGTTGTCCGATGTCCAAGCACAAGACTAAAGTCTACCGATCAGCTGTTCCTCAAGCAGGTTACTCGGAGAATACAGTATATAGTTTTTATCAGATAGCAAAAAAGTTAATTTTTCCAATTATTTTAAAATTACATTTTAAGGTAGGGTTTTCTTGCACGTTAGACCCAGCCATTGTTCTACCTCTGCAAATATTTAGCTTAACTCTATTTCTGTACCTCTTGAAAAGTGATTCCCAGTTGATCTTTTCATTGAGCTTTTCACTTTCAACTGTTTACGATTGACATTATCATCTGACCTGCTGCACCTCTGCAGAACACGTCCTCGTCATACAGACAAATTCGCTGCAAAAGCTTTCTGAACCATCTAATACCCCTGAACTGGAGTAAGCAATGCATTCATACTTACTTACTCTTTAGTCTTTCGTAGGTTTGGGGAAACTCATGCCACTCCAACAAAATATTCAAACTTCAACAAAAAGCAATTAGAATTATTGGGCGAGTTCTTCGTAGAACTCCTCGTAAAAGTCTTTTTCAAAAATTTTCAGTTTTAACATTTTATGACCACTATATTTTTGAAATTTCAAATTGGGTGAAAGACAATCTGTCCTCATTCATGACCCAACCCATTCATTCCCATCACACTAGATTTAAGAGTTATATTAAGCCTGAAACCCATAGATTAGAGAAATTTCATTTATCTCCCCAATATATAGGCCCACAAGTTTACAATAAGTTACCACTCCGCATAAAAAATATTGATTGTAATACACAGTTCAGATCCACCTTGAAGACCTGGTTAAAAATACAAATTTTTTCCTATCGAATGTTATTTAAATAGATTAATAATAGAGATAATTAATAATTAGTTAGATTAATAATTTAGTAAGACATTTTTGTTATTTCTTAGTTTTAGTATTATCCTGTATATGACTTTATGTCCTGTCAAATGATGTAATGACATGTAATGAATAATTAAATAAGTAAATAGATACATTCTTTTGTGGTATAATAGGGTTTATACTACTTTTTGCGAAATACATTATTTTATAATTCATCATGAAGCCCCTGAACTGTTTAATTAGACAAATATAAGGTACATACCTTTACGTCGACAGTTCATAAAGAATTGTTGGCGTAAAGGTATGTACCTTATATTCGTCACATTATTTTAACCTAAAACTTGTGGCCTACATAGGAACCAGTCCTATTCTGTGTTTATATTTTCCTTGTCCAACCTAGATACACCCAAAGCAACTGTTTGAGTAATTATGGGTAAGCTTTTACTCATCATAGTACAACAACAAATCTACTGCAATCATCTTCCCATATACGCCTATTTTTAATATCCTGCGTTCCCTCATATTTATTTAGTTCCCAAATGAAAGGAAAGTGCTGTATAATATGTATGTGTTATGTAATGGTATCGTGATATAATCAAATACGTCATTTGCCACTATCCAATATTTTCTACACTCGTAATTATCCATTCAATAGAGTCATCAGGCCCTGTAAAGAAAATTAAAATGTCAGCGTTGCTTTATACTGGTTTAAATCGATCACAATAATTACGACTACTATATATAGCATGTTTTAAACATATTAACTGTCTTGTAAATATTTTCAGTAAACGTGATGATGCATCAATTATTGGACGTATGTGTGGAATCTTACCTATAAATGAATATAGTCAATTATAACTATCCATACATTATTAGAATCCTTAAAATTAAATTTTGCATGCACTGTATACTTCTTATACAACAGTCAAAGGAAAATTAACACATTTAAAATAGTGCAATTTTCAACATTAACGACATGCAACTATGTATTAAATTTAACTGTCAATGTTGACAAGTATTCTTCAACATAGTTGTGAAAATGGTTTGTATAGTTTTCCAATTGGATAGTAGGTATCAAGCCCACTGCTATTATTCCACCAACAATCTTCCAGTATATACCAATTTATCATGGCTTAACCTTTACTCCTATCCATCATAATCGTTTTACATGTCAATACAAATTAGGTAAACGCCATGATACGCTACATGTGAGGGCCTAACCTATTTATCAGATTACATATACAATAGCCAGTAGTTTATGAGTAGTTAAGTTCATTATGCTTATGACCCTAATATATAATGTAATATTTGTATCATTGAGTGATTTTTTTTTGTAGTTTTTGTCATAGGCACGAACCGGGAACTGTTTTCCACATTATTTCAGTCTACACCTAGGGGTTGCGGCATTATCACTTAGATAAAATCCATTTGGTGATTTAGCTCGACTTGAACCCGGGACCTCAGGAACCAAAGTCCTGCGCTCTAACCAGTAGTACAGCTCGCTCCCCCATTGAGTGACATTAATTGTATATATGATTGAGACCATTTATTTGGAATTTTTAAGTCATAATCAGACATAGAATGGACAAGAAATTTACTTTCCTGAATTCAGTATACGTTTTTATGGCTTTAGTATTATTTAAAAGGAACATTGATTAAATTCAAATATTGCTATTAGGGCCTACATATTCCTATTGGGTGCGAGAATTTTAACTTCACTTAATTGAAACTTAAATGCTTATGTATATCATTTAACACTGCAGTGTATTGGGTAATCCTTATTATTGTTATCCTTAGAAGCAGAAAACACGAACACTTGTTAAACTTTCGAGATATCGAGTAATCTATTGTGAGTGGGTGTACTATGAGAAATAAATTAATCTATTCTGTTAAACTATACTTTACCAAACCTTTTGGTGACCGTAAGCTTCTAGATGTAATAAACTGCTGCAGCTAAAATCCTCAACAACCACATACTACACTCGTTGTGTTTTTAACATAGTTATACAACTCACGTAAAATATTATTTGGATTTCAAATGATATGAGAACGATAACATTTTATTTAATTTAATATCGGATTGAAATAACCACTGCAATCTTATTTCTTTTACGTTTGCTAAAAATATAAAAAATCCTGTAATTACTCTATGTATATGCACGTAGTATACTAAGTATATAATCAAAAAAGTCTTTTTAGTAAAATTTATTCATAAAAATCTATATGTTTCATAAAGATTTTCCTCTTCTTACGTTATTTTTGATAAACGATTAATAGTTAATAAAAAAAATTGAATAACACCAGTTTCAAACATGGTAGATTAACGATTAATTTAATTTTGTTAATTAATCATGAAAGCTACATTAGAAAAAGTTTCAAAAGTTCGTCAATTAAGAATGTGAAGGATTGTTATAAATTATACATTTATGTATGCATGACTTAAATATTAATATTGATTATCTTATCAATACTCCTGTAGTTGATCGAATTAAAGGGTTGAAATAAAAAAATATTACAATTAGTCTAAATTTAGCTGTCTTTTTTCTGTTTTTCTTTTCTTAGAAGAACTCTTATTCTTTTTATTTTTAAGTTTTAACTATGTAGTGTGATCTTTAAATATTCACGTAGGGTTATGAAGTAAAAATCCCTATTTCGCCCTAAACAGGGAGAACAAATCCCTAATGTAATAAAAAATTCCTAACTTCTTTTTTTTGTGATCCCTAACTAAATTAAAAATCCTTGCTTCCTTATTAACTTTACAGATTGTGCACACTGAAGTATTTCCTCTTAATTAAGTATCTTCACATTAAATTATTGATATATGATTTTATATACAACTGGTGTAACTTATTTTAATATATATAACAATTTCTATAATTCAGTATTTTGTTGGCTCTTTATGATCAGATTTATGAGAAAACCAAAAAGATATCCATAAACGATCACTTTCACTTTCAATAGAAGCCTGAATAAACGATGTTTGACAATCCAATCAAAGTGGACATCGGACCTTTGTGTTTGTGTCCAAGTCTAAGTCGTCGTGCAAACCTTTTTTTAATAGATGACAACAGTTATGAATTTAAAACTGGTCTCCTTACAAATAATTTAGTAGAAGTGATTGTTATTGTGTTTAACATTTTTTTAAATTCATGTTAGAACAAAATTTCAAATAAAATTGAAACGAATTGGTAGTTTAATACATTATGTAAAGGTTTATGGAACTTTTTTTTATGATTCTTACGAATCGTGAATGATTAAAACTTATCAACCATCCGATATTAACTTTAATTCTGATCACTCAATTAAGGGATATATATGTTATTTGTATTTTTTAAATTAAATTATTAGGGGATAATAACTAGTGGTAGATCAACCCCATCTCTTGGAGGTACATTGTAAATATTTTGACAGGATTAATCTAAAATATCAGTTTACTTGCCAAAATACTAAATATACGTGTGCTTGTTTTTGTAGTTTATAAAGATAAGGTTAGTAGTAAAACACCTTGTAATCTACAGCTGCACTCAAAGAAATCTTATCTGTTATTTAGGTCCATTTACCTGCATTAGCAACAATACAACTACTCTGTTATGGGCCATTGTTTCTCAAACAACATCTCGTTTATTTTCCTCTCGATGTATATTACATGAAAACAGGATTGCGTCTATAGCGTGAATATTCTTTAGAAGGTGTGGAATCGTGGACCGTTGACACTTACAGTTTCCATAACCTATGATCTAACAATCTAGTTTAAAACCAGAAAAGGTTCAAGGCCAACGACCTTATTGTCAACCGTGGTAAACCCATGTAAGATGAGAATCAGATTTTGTATAATTGTTAGTTTAAATAAACTCCTTACTAAGCTATATAACTTACAAATATTGTAAAATAGCGAGCCTGAATCCAGATGCAACAGAAATATTTACTACTCTCACCAAACCCGCAGATCGGGGTCTTTGGGTCATTGGTTCATCCCCATTACTTATAAATTACAGTTTGGGTAATGTGTAAGTGTAATTTATACTGTATAGTAAAGTATTTTTAAACTTTAATATGTATAATATATCAAACATTTAAAAACATTTCGAGGTATTTCAGGTTTAAGCAAATATTCAATTTATTCCTTAGGCCAACTTAAAATTAACTCTTATACCTGAGAGAACCTCTAAAATGTAATATTGTTTAAATTTTAAAACCTATTAATTTCAAATATACTCTATTAAGAGGTGGGGTATGCATATTGCAGTTGGTGTTCACCCTAGATATAAATACTGTTCATTTTCTAAATCAATTGAAACTGAATTTGAAGCTGTGCTTATGAAAAATGAACAATAATACTCACAGTCTACAACCACAACACCATGATTGAGATGATAATACTAACTTGTTATTAGTCATAATTATATTGCTGAGTTAAGTATTGTTGGAAGTGTTATTTCCCAAAATTTATAAATATAAAAGTTATCACAATTTGTTCCAAAAGTATATGAAAAATTCCAGGACATTTATTATTAACTAATTTAGATGGATATTTTTATCCAATATTCAGAATAGAAATGAAATGTCTATGGTGAATAGATAATACAATAATACCAAAAACAACAATAAAACCAAAATATAAGTTAAATAATGAAACCTTATGATGAGCATTTATGTTAGAAGGCAAGTGAAGAAGTAACAACAGTGGCTATCTGATTAATGCTTGGATTAATTTGTTAGCCATCATAAAGGTAGGGTTGTAATGGCTTATTGCCGCTTTGTTGTAAAACTTTTACAATGTCCCTACGAACAACGACAGGTCGTAATGCATGCTTAAAACTGTGTTATCTTTTGTTCTGTCTAAACCTTAACAGTCTATTAATCAACAGTCTATTAACCTTTACGGTTATTAAACTACAACTGATTAAAAATTCACCGTGCAGATTTTTGTATTATGTTCCGTTAATTCCATATAAATTTTATATCGCTCTCATTGTTTTACTAGCAATTTTAAGGGTTTTTAGGATAATGACTAGTCTTCAATAGTATTTAAAGGTTAATTAATAACATTCGTATAAACTATGAAACCGGTTCCATCTATTGACAGATTACCAAATATTTATTTCAACTTAGCTACAGAGTGGTATAACCGAGGTATAACTTAATCAGAGATTTCGTTAAATTTATTTTCGGGTCTTTTAAACTGGTATACCCTATCGGTTTCTATAGAAAATACTAAAAGTAATAATCAAATATCATAGAAGATAAATCTTTCCATTGACAGTTGGCTGCCAATAATTTACTGCACTTCTGCAATGGCATCTAGGTCAGTATCATTCGTCTTATTGCTTTTACCTCGGTCTCTTGAATACTGAATATATTGTCACTCTTTGTATAAGAGCATGTATAGTGAATATATTGTTAGTCTTTGTATACGAGCATGTATACTGAATATATTGTCAGTCTTTGTATACGGTATCACGAATACTGAATATATTGATAATCGTTTATACGGTTGTTTATTCATCAACTAGATTTCTCATTAGAAATTGCAAAGCTTTCAATCTGATAAAACCAGTTGTTCCCAAAGAGCAAAACACAACGCAAATCTACAATATCCAAAAGGAGCAGGCCATCGCAAGGACTGCTTACGGAAACCTAAATAAGGACCAAGAAGCCCTTACATACGAGGTACTTAAATTCAGTAAGAAAATAAAATTTCTGCTTTATAGTACATTGACTTTAATGGTCCTGGGGGACTTGGACAAACTTTTATCTACAGAACGCTATACCATATTTTACACAGAGATGGCAAAGTCTTTTGAACAATAGTGTGAATAGGAATCTCTATCTTTACGAGGCGGACTAACCCCACTTTCGCTCTTCAAATTTACGGCAATAGCCTAAAACCTATATGAGGCAGTCACTTGTAATCATCTTTCTTTGGTTTTATACAAAATTATGATCAGTAGGAATGAGTGACTGGTTTCCCATTCCTTACAGTAATTACCTTTGTTAAAAATTTAAACATTGTAATAAGTATTAGAAGTTTTAATATAAAATGTATTAACGACACGTTGAATTATATTTTCCAAAAAACCAACAATGCAATTTCTTTTGTTGAAGAGTAAGTATTTTGATCAAAGGATTAGTTTCAAATTAGTTCCCATGTTCAAAGGGCTGGCTGTAAGCTTTAGCATTATGGACAAAACCACCTAACTTATAATAGCCTGATAATATGCTTCTATGATAATTCATTTTTTATAATTTATTTTACAACAATCCTACATAAGCAGTGAGTATTGTTTCAAGAGCTTGACTTTAATAAATTTAAAAACGAATTGGCTGATTGGCTTATTTACAAAAGCTTTCATTCACTGGAAGTTTTTTTTTTATGCCAGATATCTAATATATAGTTTTCTTTTTTTATTCATGTTTTAACTTATTTTCTATCACTACAATATACCTAATCCTTAGAAAAATTTTATTTCTTCTGACGTTGTCTATAGTACTTTTGTATTTAACGACAATAAAGATATTCTTATTCTTATTATTATTCTTGAGCTTATTAAAACAACTGACGATTCAACTTTTGAAAAAGTAAAAAGCTACATATTGATACAACAAATAACGTTCAGATCAATACTATTTTAAAATGAACCAAATATACTGAAGAATTGTTGGTGTCATTATAAAGAGAATATTGATCTTTGATGCAAATTGGGCAATCTTTTGCGATAAGATTATTTGGTAATTGTTTGAGTTCCATGTACACTGATCCGAATCTTGTTCCCGATTGTGTTTTAAGAATTGAATCTACCAATATTGGTTCGAAATTGATTCAACAAATCCCACTCCTTATGAGGAAGTGGCAATCCCTCAATTGTCGGTGTTGACCTGGAGTGTCAAAGGTTAATTCTGTTGAAATAATCACTTTTAGGATAAGGATATAACTTGGGTAAGTCCACATGGAGCGATGCAAATTGAATACATAAAATTTTTCTTAAAACTATTTGGAATATTTACATTCAATATTACATACATCACTGTGATTCATGTAAATCAAATGCTAATCACATTACGCTTCACCAGAATTTAAACCTTTGTTACTACAAACACTTGTAGCTGAAAGGTATCCACTTACTCGTTGTGGTAAGGGATGTGGCTGAACATATATTTCCCTCGGGGTCCATTTCTCATTGTAAGTGTATTCTAAATTAAAAGTATATAAAGAGGGGAGAAGAAAAATGTCTTAAAATCACTATTATATTCTTTAATATCGTTACATTTTATAAGATTATTTATTAAATTTGTATTTTTTTTAATACTGCATAATAAATTATTATTTACCAAATTGGGCTAAAACGTTATTGTACTAAAACCAAAGATGTTTGTACACCAGATGTCTATAGATTTTTTCACTATTAAATAATTTCTTGATCAGTACAAACATTTTATTGAACAAACCAGAAAGATCAAATTTCGCACAACAACTGTTATAAAATGGTCACTTTATAGGAAAAATTGAGGATAATCCATTTATTTTAAAGAATTGTTAAAAAAGATATGTAATTAAAGCATTGGAAGAATTATATGTTTATAAGGAAATATGTAAAAATAGAAATAAACTGATTAATGAACAAGTAAGTGTTGACTCCAGTTGTACTTATAGAAATGTCTTGGCCGGTACTTCCAATCACCATTGTTATACTTTTATATATATTTACCGTCTTGTTTAAAACAGTATGAGTGTAAATATATGTTTCGAGGGTTATTGGACGTATTTTTATTTATTCTCCATCCTTAACATATTGAACAATTTAACAATATTTTAATTATTTTATTTACATATTTATTGTTTTTTTTTATGTTCAAACCAATAATTATATGTTAAGCAACGTGACCCATACGTTAGAAAGTTTAAGTCTCATGTTGGCTCACAACTATCTACTGGAGTTTATCATGAGCCAAGTCGCCTATAAATCCAACCCTGGTCCATTGTAACTCTCACAATGGCGGAGCACAATGGTGTCTTTGTTGGTAATGAGATTTGTTTGGATTTCGTGTTGAGCTAACAGTAGTTCATTTTGACATCATAATAATTAAAAAGTAAACAAATAAAAAAAAACATAAAATGGTATGAAACATATTTGCAGAACAAGCAAATTTTATTTACCTGGCTCGATTTCCTAAAATTCAACAAAAGTATTCCCTAAAATACTCCCTTAAAATTAACAGATATATTCCTTCTTTTTTTAAATAATATTTTCGAGTATTAAAGCTTTTTACTACAGGGATGATAATAATGTGCATTTTCATTTAAATGTTGATAGATTTTGAGAAAGTAAACAGATTTATCTTCATGCGTAGGCTTTCGCGGCCGTTGTCATTGAATTCCATGGTGATGGTTTTCGGCGTCAACCGCGTCGTCAGTTGTAATTCACTGCCAGACGTTTCGCCCTTACTATGAAGTGGCATCCTCAGATTAAAATACATCCATAAACAAGCAACAAACTACAACAGTTTGTTTATTTTTTATATAAATAACATGATACTTTATAGTTTACACTTTTTTCAATTCCCCCTTAACCGTTAGGCATACAACAATGCTTCACTGCACTAGGTTATTTGTTTTTTAGAACCCTACAAAATATCATTGAAAATAATGCAACCCGTTAATACAACCCCGTTCCCCAAGTCCAACCATGCTGGTTTGAAAACTCGTTTGATAAATAACGTTTGTATTTATATGAATTTAAACGGATGGTGTTTCTTTTCCTCTAGGCGTTTTAAAGCGCCCCAAAACGAAAAAAATCAATCGGTCCCGGGTCTAGGTCTTAACATGAGACCTAAAATAATAGCTTACTAGTGTACATTTTGTTCGAAATCAAGCAATTTCAGAGAAGTAAATTATTTATTGAAAAACAAATAACTTAATTAAAAACAAATAAAAATCATAATTTCCGATTCTGTTAACTATGATAAAATATACTTAAGAGCTGTAATAAATGATCTCACTTTGTACCTGGATTAGTGAAGAATGACTTGAAGCTCTGAGTACACCGCTGGAGCTAGTTCTACTCCAGTCCAGTCCAATTGGGACATACTGGATTGAATCCATTTATAAAGCCATACATATACATATATAACATCTTCCTCTTCAAACAAATAAAACTTCCTCTTCACTTTTCAAATTTTTAAATGATATATAAACAACATTCTCTTCTTAAAATAATAAAACTTCTTCTCTAGTTTAATAAATTTGAAATGACAAATAAACATCTTCTGAGATAAATAACAAAATTAAACAAAACTTCTTCTATTTACAACTTGTTTACTTCAGTTTTCTTATTGTTTATATCTTTCAGGGGTTTGGATAGTCCTTCCTGAACGAGTAGTCCTACGTTGAGGGGAAACTATCTCCCTTGGAGTTATGTGTTCTTCTTGGCTACACATTTCATCTTCTGATGGGGTCTTAGTTGGAGAAGGGCTGTTGTGGGGACTGAGAGTGGGTGACTTACTAGTTTGTTGGGGTGTGACTTTGATCCATTCTCTGTTCCGCCTGAAGTGACCTGAAGGTGTCTTTACGCTGTAAGACCGGTCTGATAGTTGTTTACTGATTGAACCAAATTCCCATTGATTATACTTGACATTTGGCCTTGATTTTACAATTACACCTTGATCTACTTCCAATTCTGGCAGATTCTTGGACTTTCGGTCGTAATATCGCTTATATTTCTTCTTCCTTTCAATAAGTTTCGACTTCACTCCACTTGGTACTTCGGGTGACAACAAACTCCTAGTTACTGGGATAGTAGTTCTAGTCCTTCTTGACATGATTCTTTGAGCTGGGCTAACACCCACATCCTTAGCAGGCGTATTTCTAATTTCTAAAATCGCCAGCCACAGATCCGCATCATCACGATCAATCCTACGCAAAGTATTTTTGGCAATTTTTACAGTCGCCTCAGCTTTCCCATTGCCTCTTGGATGATAAGGAGATGATGTTTTGTGTTCAAAATCCCAGTCTTTACTAAACTTCAACCAATCTGAACTAACAAAATTCGGTGCATTATCAGTCGTTACACTTACTGGCACACCCCATCTACTGAAATTCTTTTTGGAAACACTGATCAAAGTTTCTGAGGTCATGTTTGGAAGCTCATCTAATTCCCAAAAGTCAGAGTAGTAATCCACAGTTACCAGGTAGTTTTGTCCTCTAAAATCAAACACATCCATAGCTATGTGTGTCCAAGGCAGGTCTGGAGTGTCAGGAGTTTGCATTGGAAGGTGTTGCTGCTCTGGAGGGTTAAGAAGGCAGGCTGTACACTTCTCAATACACTGCCTGATGTCTTCTGACATACGAGGCCAATATAAAATTTCACGAGCTTTACGCAAAGAAGCTTCAATTCCTTGATGACCAGCATGAATTCTTTGTAACATTTCTGGCCTCATAGCTTTAGGCACAACTAAACGGCTACCTCGAAACACTATTCCATCAAAGACCTCAAGTTCATCTCTAAAGCCCCAATATTCTCTTATTGACAAATCTAGGCTACTTTTCAGTTTAGGCCATCCAGAGATGATAACCGATGTAAGTTTCATTAACACTGGATCCTGCAGCGTTATTCGCCTAATCTGGCCCAGTCGTTCACTCGTGACATTTAGATGTTTAGTGGGATCCACCTTTTCCATCCTTTTAAACATGTTCTCTTCTTCAATCATCTTATAAACATGAGAGGTTTCTATGTCTTCTTGATTCCTACTACGATTATCATAAGGTATTGCTGCTCTGGACAATGTATCTGCCAAGGTCATTTCTGATCCTTTTTTATATTCCAACTTGAAGTTGTACTTCTGCAACTTTAACATCATACATTGAAGACGCTTAGGTGCACTAAGCAAAGCTTTTTTGAAGATTGTTACCAGAGGTTGGTGATCTGTCTGGACGGTCACATCTGATTTTCCACTGATATAGTAATGGAACCTGTTACAAGCAAACAAGATTGCTAAACATTCTTTTTCTATCTGTGCATATCTCCGTTCTACCGGGGATAGCGTTCGTGACGCATACGCTACAGGTTGCCCGGATTGGAGAAGCGATGCGCCTAGGCCTATACTACTTGAGTCACACTGTATAGTCAGTAGTTCATGGACATTGAAGTATCTTAATACTGATGCGTTTGCAATGCTTTGTTTAATTTTATCAAAGGATCGATTATGAGTTTCGTCCCAAATCCAAGCTGACTCTTTCTTTGTTAACTGTCGGAGTGGTTCACAGAGGTCCGAAAGTGTGGGAACAAAACGGGCTAAATAATTAACAAAACCCAAAAATCGTTGGACATCTTTCACATTTTCTGGTTTCTTCATTTCAGTGATGGCCTGTACTTTAGACAAATCTGGACGCAATCCTGTGTTCGACAAAACATGTCCCATAAAAGATACTTCTGTCTGCCTAAGCTTCATCTTCTTTCTATTTAACTTTAGATTCTTCTCCCTTGCTCGTAAAAGCAACATCCTCAACTTCCTATCATGATCTCTTGAGGCTTCTTCTCCTGTGTCACCACAACCATAAATCAATATATCATCCGCGATCACTGCAACTCCTTCAAGATCATATAGTACTTCATGTAGTCTACGTTGGAACTCTTCTGGCGCGGGAGCTAGGCCAAATGGCAGGCGTGTCCACCTATATCTTCCATGTGGTGTCCAAAATGTTGTTAGCTTGCTCGACTCTTCATCTAGTTTAACTTGCCAGAACCCATTCTTTGCATCCATCACTGAGAAAACTTTAGCCTTAGATAAGTCTGGTAAAATGTAATCGATCGTTGGAATTTGATAGTGTGATCGCTTAAGAGCAACGTTAAGCGGTCGTGGATCAAGACAGATTCGCATCTTGCCGTTACGCATAACGACTACAATATTGCTAATCCATTCAGTAGGAGCATTCTCCCACAGACAATATAATATTGTCTGTGATTCTCCTTTACAATAATGCCTTGACATTCTAACTCATCAATCTTTTCTTTCAACTGCTTACGAAGCGGTATGGAAACTTTGCGCGGGGAGTTTTTAACAGGATCCACAGTAGCATCTACTTCTAGGTGAAAAATTCCTGGTAAACAACCAAGACCCGTAAACACATCATCAAATTCATCAATTATATCATTGTCCTGCTGGTTAGTATTATTTGACAGCGAAGTATCAACATCTTCAACTTTGCACAATTGTGCTTTTACCTGCAAAATCTTTAGCTGTTTACAAGTCTCCGCAGAAATAAGGGGTCTTTGATACGCAGGAATGTCGACAATTTGAAAAGTCATACAATACACCTTATCATTAAAATAGCAAACAAGATCAGTCTCACCCACTGGTTTTATAGTGTTGCCACTGTAGTACCTCAAAATAGTACTAGAATCTTTAAGACTAGGCTTGCTGAATTCTGAAATTGCTTTACGAGCGATTTTATCAAAGTCAGATTTATGCATAACATTACACGAAGCACCCGTGTCAAGCTGACACTCAAAGTCACAAAAAACCTGGTCATGATCGAGAGTAGGCCTAGGCCTTGTACTGAAAGTTAGGTTAGTTACCCATTGTTTCTTGTCCGAAGCTGAATTAGATTTACTAGCTAAATTAAGGCTCTCAATTTTGTACAAAGATTCTGAACTACTGTCAGTTTCGTCAACAATGTTAACAGAGTGTTTGTTATTAGCAAACTTATTTTTTCTGGGTGCATTAGGCCATTTATTAGGTCTTGACTCGGAACTGTTACACATTTTTGAAAAATGATTTGGTCTATTACACCTATCACAAGTTTTTCCATAAGCTGGACATTTATCTCTTATCATTTCATGATTGTTCCCACAAAAAAGACAAGTTCTCCTATTTCTAAAACTAGGGAAATGTGTTGGCCTACCTTGGCTCTGATGTTTTCTTTCCTTCATAAAAACCTTGTTTACCTCCTGCTGCTGTTCGCATGCACCTTCATTTTTACTGATATGCTTCAACTGGTTATCAGTAGCCTCGTGAGCCCTGCATATATCAATGGCCGCAGACAAGGTTAGTTTGCTATCCGACAGAAGTTTCTTGCGGAGACTTAGATCTGAAACACCTAAAACTAACTTATCTCGAATCATTTCAGATTCTAGAGCTGAATAATCACAAGTCGTGCTTAACTGTCTCAACCGGCATACGTACTGTTCTATCTTCTCATTCGGTAACTGATTAGCTGACCCAAACACATATCGCTCATAAATAACATTTTTTTCCGGTTGAAAATATTTATCAAAGCCTGCTATTATAGTCTTCAATTTATTTTCTGTGCTGTCATCATCGCCTAGATCTAAACTAGTGTAGATTTTAAGGCAGTCCTTGCCTATTACAGACAGAATCGTTGCTACTTTAACTTCTTCATCTTTATCATTCAGCCCAGTGGCTATTGAATAGTTTTCGAATTGAAGTTTGAAAAACTTCCAATTGTCTAGGACATCACCCTTTATTTCCATAGATGATGGTGGAGGCAAATTCATAGTTAAATTTACCAACGTACTAGGCTTTACAAGTTCATCCTCAGAACCAGCCGTCTGAGATCCTTTAGGCATTTTAAAAATTCAAACAAATAAATGTAGCTTAAATGCATAAAAAGAAGTTAAATATTTACCAAATCAACTTGTCCTAAATAAACTAAGCCGATATTTTAGGCTTGGTAGTATTAGACCTACTCTTAGAAAAATCTCACAAACTAGGCATAGGCCTACAATTTTTTAGCCTTTTAAATAGTTTATATTTTGTTCACACTTGTAGGCTAGTAAATTAGGCATAGAACTGTATATTAATTTCATAGCAATGCATTTTCAACATAAGTTTAACTAATTTCAAACATCGAAGTAGAGTTGGACTGGTTTTAGGCACCAGTCCGAAAGGGCGTGGGTTCGAATCCCAACGCTGCCACCATGTTAACTATGATAAAATATACTTAAGAACTGTAATAAATGATCTCACTTTGTACCTGGATTAGTGAAGAATGACTTGAAGCTCTGAGTACACCGCTGGAGCTAGTTCTACTCCAGTCCAGTCCAATTGGGACATACTGGATTGAATCCATTTATAAAGCCATACATATACATATATAACAGATTCATTTAAAAGACTCAACTAATAGATTACGTGCATAACAGTTCCATATAATCAACATTTCTTGTAAATATTTTATAATTTTTCAAAGCTTATCTGGTTTTTTAGTGTATTCTACATACGTTTCCCACTTATAGCCGCATTAGGTTGTCCATGTTTATCTTAGTCTATGATAATGTAGTCTGCATGGTACCACCTATTCTCGCCGGTACGTTTACAAATTTCGATAATTTTTTATAGTGATAACATTTTGTTTACATTACTTACGAACTACCTGATTTTCTGCATAGCCTCTCTGACACAATTTTATTTGCTTCAATTGAAATTAATTTGGCTAGTTATTGTTATAACGTAAATTATATTTACCTGGCAAAATGCAGAACTGAAAGGCCTAAGTTTTTCAGATGGTTTGTTGTTTCCGTTAAATGTGAATATTGCGAATCCTTCAATTAAAGTTTTATTAAGGTTTCTTGGATGTAGTCATATTCTTTTTAAATCGCTTGACACTATGAAAACATATATTTATGTCCTTGCCTTACAAGTTTAAATTAGCCTTAGAGGGTTTTCCTTTGCCAATTATCATAATGTTAAGTCCATGTTTCCTACAAAATAGTAGTACTATGGCTAACATCCTTCTTCATTGTTTGTGGGAATCTTCATATTGTAAGTGTTCTTCATTATATATGCTAATAACGATAGTACTAACCTAAATTTTGTTTTCTATATTTCTTCTACTTCGTGGTGTTCAATGACTTTCGTATGTTATCGTGGTAAACAAATCGGTTCCTTCAATGATTCCTCAAGAAATACAGTACAAAGTCAACATTGTCCAGGCTTCTCGATTTTTTACATTGTAATATGTGCGAATGTAAATTAAAATAGTAAATATTTAATTTCAACAAAATCAGTTAACGTATCCAATGGGTTTCATTGAATTGAAAAATAAATAACAGCAATAAAATTATACAGCTAATCAAAATGTAAACAATTATGTTCTTCATAAGGATAACATGGGAACTTTCAAAGCCACTGGGGCAGAGCCCAAGGGGACTTTTTCAAAAATGTAAGGCCAGTTTGCAAATCTACGTGACAAGCTCTTTCCAATGAGACCTCAATGGATAAAATCGGGTAATAAGTGGTGGAGGAGTTCAATCGACAAAGTTTCATTTAGCGTATTAATTATATAGATTAACTCTACGGAAAAATCACTAATGTTTGTGAGTGTGCGTGTGTGTGAGTAGAGACTTTTTATCACTAGAAGAGTGTGCAGGTAAATAAGGGAAAATAAAAGAGAACTACATAATAATAAATCACCAATGTTGATTCCTGATAAATCACGGAAACTTACAATCCCCAAAAAATGTCTTCCTGGCCTGGTGATGAAATAAATTATGTAAAAGGCGTTCACAACACCTTCAGGTTTGGCGACATCGTAAAAGAGGACCTGTTACTGCAGATGTTCTTGTGAAGGGATTGTTTCAAGAGGATGGATAAGTGTAGGATACTCGGTTCTCATGTTCAGCTAGTGCTATTCGAAGCAAGATGAGAGATGCCTGGATGATCCCTAGATTTCATTTAGTTGCGTGATTTGTTATAATTCAAGATACGTGTACCGGGCATGAAATTCTCAGACAAGTTTTTTCGGCCGGGTGTCCAGCGGCCCGTAGGGGTTTTTATAAGAGTCCCTAACTGTTCTCATCTGGCTACGTATCCATACAATTTTTTTTTTCAAATTTAATCCTCATTTATTTGTTGATTTAAAACAAATTTGAATAAAAAAGGAACAGCTGTTTGCAAACGGATGATTTCCAACATTTCACTTTGATCTTTATTGTCGAAATATTTTTAATGTAATGCTTAATTTTATATTTCGTTGGTAAAACCAAGAGTCTCTTTGACGTAGCCATTTGTTACTTAAGAGTTTTATAACTTTGTAGATCCACCAAACTACAAAATAGGGTCTAATTATATATGGTTTTTACTTCTTTTGCTTATTTATTATTATTATTATCTTATTATTATTTAGATTACTGTACACACCATTAATAAAAAATCAAATATATAATGAAATATTTTGGTGGTTCTAAAACTAAAATGAGATAGGTAACCGTGATTAAGTAGGATTAAAATAACGCATTTCTTTAGAGCTTCACATTGCTGATTCTGACAACAAAGTAGGGAAATTAAGCTTTTTCCCAAACACTGTCGTTTGTTCAGAGTCAAAAACGGGAAGAATGAACGGTCGTTTGTTTAACAGGATAAGAGGCTTAACATCTTCTGTAAAGCGAATTTTGTTTTATTATTTTGCATCAGTCAACAAAAATGTTTTTGGTCTTTTACAGTGAGTTATAGTGTGTGTATGCATTTCTATTGCAAAATATAAAATTGTAGGGATTCATTATCGATAACATGCGAATGAGCTGCAAAAGAATATCATTGTCATGTGGGAGAAATAAGGTTGTTTATTTCTCCGTGTTATATAAAATTATTTATTGTTTCATTTTTCTGAGAATCCGAGTACCAAACTTTCCTACTTAAAAGAGAATTTAATACAAACGAAATACCTCAAATATGTCCAATCTTTGGGTTAGTGCATTTTAAAACTTGTTAAAATAGAATCACAACATAAAAAGGCTTAGCCTATTACAAGCTGTTAAGCTTAATAATTACTAACGACTATTTTTACCACCCATTTACTGTTATGGGAAGATAATCTTTTACAGAATAAAATATTTTTCGCTCTACAATAACCTACTTCTTTTATATACTTTTTCCTAAGTAGTTGTTCGTAGTTGTAAGTAGTTGTCTAAGTAAGATTGTTGTTCTAAGTCTACCACAAAGTCTGCAAGAGTCCGGTAAACTTACCAGACGGTTTTACAGTAGGATACAACAATCTTATTTGTGACCATTTACTAACTAGTCTACATTAGAACTTGAATTGTGACAGAGAATATTGTAAAATCCCACCTGGAATGATAGTTGCTGTATGATAAATTTATAAACATTTCTGAATTAAAGTGTTCCATGATTATAATTGGCAAAACTATCCAAAAAGGAGTAAGGTTATGTTAGTCTAGAATGTAAAAATTAGCAAAAATACGTATTGTAAAAACCTTTTGCTGGTAGTAGCCTATGGCAAAATGTATCATACGTGAATCACCTAATGTCAAACACCTACGTCGCGGCTTTGTAACGTAATATACTACCAAGCGATGGTGTGAAACAAACCATAACATCAACCCCTTGAGGTGGAGGTGAATTAGGGTTAACAGCTACATTAACTGTTGGCACTGTCATTCTGTTCTAATACTTCTAGACCATCGCAAGTATACGTCGTCTTTCCTTACTCAAAGCAGCACAGGGTCTGAAAAAATAAACCCCTCTAAAGTATTACATTTGTAGCTGTTCTGTAACTAAGTTTTTACATTAAATTCAACTTCAACATGAAATGTCCAATATGTAAATTCAATAATATTTTGAAAGGTCAGAAAGTGCTCTTAAAGGGCAGATTTTCTAATTGAATGATTGAATGAATGAAATATGTTTATTTCCACACAATATATACAGAAAAAAACATACTTTTTAATACAAAATACGTACAAAATAAAACTAAGACTAAGAATAAAAAAGAACATTTCTGTATAAACTAAATCATTGTAGTTGTTGTTTTACTGTTACTTGTTTTTTGATTTTTTATCTTTGTTAGCTAATTACCAAATTTGTTGTTCCCCATGTTGATTGTTAATTATTGTTGTTATTTATTGTATTTATTGTTATTTATTGTTATTTATTGTTATTTATTGTTATTCATTGTTATTCATTGTTATTTTTTTATTTATTGTTATATATATTGGTATATTTTGATACATTCTTATTTATTAGGGTTCTTTAGTCAGGTCATCTTGATGTTATGTATGAATTGTTCTATGTAAGTCTGAATGAAATGTCTTGCCATGATTGTATGTTATGAAAATGGAGTTTTCCGTCTGTAAATAAATAAATAAATAAATAAAATTGATTACATGAAATACAGCAGACATAGGCAAGTTCTGCCTGTGCGTCTGCTGGGTTGCTATTTAAATAATTATAGTAACCAAGTCATATGGAATTATTGCCTATAAAAAGATGAATAATGGAATGTAGACTGTTGTTTAAAAGGTTATTAGTTTAGAAAGGAGATTTATGAATTGTAAAATTGAATAAGATCTAGAAGGAAATCAGTTTTGAACAGGTAGGGACTAAACTACTAATTACCTGAGTTGCATTCCCATTGAGTGTACTTGGGTGTCAATTGACATTGTGGTTTAGTGGTATGAAGACTACAATAATATTATACGTATGTCCCTATGTAGGTAAGAAGATACGTCTTTTATGTTTAAATGTTTCATAAGTGACTTTATATACAGTATACCTACAATATTGATGAAATATTATTTAGTAAGTTTAGTTTAAGCTATTGAAATAGTCACTTGCGAGCTCACAGCTTGATTGAAGATCATATATGTACTTGTTTATGAATGTTTGAATATACAGTATGTACTTTAAAAATATAAATCCCATGGGTAGCCGAGAATGGCAAATGGAAGTTGAAATCCAATTCCCGAATCTAAATTACTTCAGGCCAAAGAACAGTATTTGTACGTTTCAACACATGCCAATTTCACTTTATTTCTTTATAAATTTTATACAGATATTTTTCAGCGACATAAAAGCCTTTGTAAGTAATGCAAAAGTGCTTGTTTATTCCCAAATGTTTTTTTGGTGTAAATGCATTTAGTATTTTGTAATCGATATAGTTTTAGAAGGACTCAAGCATTTTGTACACAATTTGTAGATTATAAAATATAACATTATAATTGATAGAGAATTTGGTGACAACCAAGTACAAACCTAGAACAGCCTGGTACAATCTAGTATTATAGAAACACTAGTAATTTGGATATTGTGTAGTCATTTGTAGTAAATAAAGTAGTTAATAGAAAAATTAGTAACCATTAGACAATGTTTTTATTTCGAAGAGAGTTTTTTACGTCAGTGTAGATCAATGGGAATATTTACAAACTGATGGAAATCTAATTCTCCTACATTGGCAACGTTATGTATGTTTAAACTAGCTTACTCAAAGATTAGTTTTATAATATAAGATATGCGACCACGAAACTAACCTAAGCCTCTTCTGTGTATTTTTTTAGGGAGTGGAGAGAGAATGCATTTACACACACATGTAGCCAGCCTGTAGTGTAAGACTCGTGAGATGATCAGACTACTCACTTAAAAACCCCCTGTACTCTGTTGGACACAGACCTGGAATTGTTTGTCACATTTCATTCAAGTCAGGCCAACATGTGACCTAAGCCCTAGGGCTCCGACTTTTTCCTGCATCCTGTTATTTTATTACCTAGACCGCATCTCGATCAAGGTCGATCTTCCTGGCGCGGAGAATACCCTGGGCAAATGTGACACATAGATCCAATTGTCCTCACCCTCCGCCATCATTGGGATGACCGCGTCCACCGACAGCAGTCCTATGTTGTATCGAGCCTCCAGGCTGGGCCTTTCCTAACGCGGACAGCGGAAAAAAGTGTGTTCCGCGGCGTCAGGAGTGCCCGAACAGTAGATACAATCGGGGGACTCAGCTTTGCCCTTCCTGAACAGGTACGACCGGAAAATCCGTGACCTTTCAGAAATTGGGTGAGGTAAAAATCTACCTCACCAATTTACGCAAGGTGGGACTTGCGGAATCAGTCGCCTGGTCCAGCGTACCCGCGTCTCCTGTTACCAGCTCTCCTGTCACAGCTGGTAGGTCCGGGCGCGATCTTCGCTTCTTGCCTGGTCCTTTCCAACCCGCTGATATATTTCCCTCCTCTCTGTCACAAAAAGTTTAACGGGGATGACTCCAGCAATCACTAGGATAGCGGGTTAGTACACTTCTGCGTGTGCGTTGATACTTTTAAGATTTATATTAATATCGCAAACCAACATTGTGGTTTGGTCATGGAGTAAAGAGTGGGCTGGTTTGGCTGCGGAGTTGCTTAAAAGTTCTTACATTTGTTGGTTTTTGAAACTAAACAACTAAACCAAGCTCGAGAAATATCAAATTTATTCATAAAATTGTTTCAGTTTGTATTAGGGTTGATTGAATTTAAGTATTTTAAGAATGACCAAGGGGCCTACTAATTGTTGTTTTTCTTCAACATGAAACAATGGTATTTATAAGACATTTAAAGTTTTTTTTTTTTTTAGCCTATTCAACACCGTTAAACACCCTTACAACTATATAACTCAATGTAGTACAAACTATTAACCATCGTAAGATGATAGTATTTAACTTGAATTGTAGATTAAACACGCAGAACTTGTATCTATATACAGGGTGTCCGGTCATAAGTGTTAAATAAAATTTTGCCTCAAACTACATGGTAATGGCGACCTAATGACGCACATTTGAGGTTCCCAACCTCAACCGTTAGGGAATAACAAATAAATTAAGGTTTTCCAAAAAATATTGTAGTTGTCATGAAAAAGGTTATATTACTCTGTTAAAAATGCACTAATTGTTAATTTAAATGTCATTTTCAGAATCCTCACAAAATTTTAAATAGATAAAACACATAATCGTTAGGGTACCGAAAAATATTCTGCTTAAATTTCTTCGTTAAACAATTATTTTTAATACCGACGAAAATTTAATTAACATTCAGCAATTTATTCCTCGGTAGGCGAGTTCCGCTGAGTTGAACAAATATTACTAAAAACTTCCTTATTTAAAGAGCTTTACAATGATGTATAACTACATTTATCTACTGTCAAATCTATGGTGAATTTTACGCACTATTGTGAAAAATCACGGTTAATCCAAAACAGATATTGTAAAAAATTAATAGTTTTACTAACTATTTTATGAGCTGACCACTGATGATGAGGGTTTGTGTAATTTATGATTGACCAGACTACACTTTCATCATTCTAAAGTGTTTTTGTTTAGACTTTGGAATTTTTTTTTTTTTAAACACAATACATTAGTAAAAACGCACAATACAAATCAAATCATTGACATACTTTGTCCGAAGCACAACTTTTATTAAGGTGGAATCACAGTTTGGGTGTAAAGTGCCCTCCGTTTTCCCGCAAGCAGGCCCTAGCTCGCTTGTGAATTGCGCTGACTGTGACCTCATACGTCAATTTTTCCCTTACTTTCCCAGCAGCCTCAAAGATTCTCTCCCATAACTCAACCTCAGAGTTTACAACAGTCGAGTAAACTAGACTTTTCATATAACCCCAAACAAAAAAATCTAACGGGCTCAAGTCTGGAGATCGAGGAGGCTATGTCACACTTCCTCCACGCCCAATCTGTGTCAGGAAGTTTTGGGATAGCCACAACCGAACTTCCGCGAGTTAATTGAAATCTTATCTGAAATATGAAAAATATAAGATAACCGTAACTTTACCACAAACACATTTTAATACTATATGTTTCTTTTCTTAGCTTAATAGCTATAAAAAAACGTTGCATGCGAGAAAAAAATACAAATTATTCGTTGCCTGCACTTAAATGTATTATTCTGCACAATAGCTTTTCTTTGCCCTACCATGTTTTTTCACAACAATGATTGAATTACATTAGGAAATTTGAAACTTGGTAAAAACTATTATACACCATTGTAAAGCCCTTTAAATAAGGAATTTTTTAGTAATATTTGTTCAACTCAGCGGAACTCGGTAACCGAGAAATAAATTGCTGAATGTTAATTAAATTTTCGTCGGTATTAAAAATAATTGTTTAACGAAGAAATTTAAGCAGAATATTTTTCCGTACCCTAACGATTATGTGTTATATCTATTTAAAATTTTGTGAGGATTCTGAAAATGACATTTAAATTAACAATTAGTGCATTTTTAACAGAGTAATATAACCTTTTTCATGACAACTACAATAATTTTTGGAAAACCTTAATTTATTTGTTATTCCCTAACGGTTGAGGTTGGGAACCTCAAATGTGCGTCATTAGGTCGCCATTACCATGTACCTGTGTATATTACCTGTGTATATACCTATGTATATTACCATGTTTGAGGCAAAATTTTATTTAACACTTATGACCGGACACCATGTATATAAAATCCAATGTATGTTTGTTTGTTTGTTTGTTTGTTTGTTTGTCCTTTATGGACTTCGAAACCGCTGGACAGATTTTAATGAAACTTTCAGGCATTATTAAGCATTATTCAAGGATGGTTTGTGTAGTTTGGTGCAGATCCGTCAAAAGGGCTCCGCCCCAGTGGCTCTGGAGTTTCCCATGTTAACCTTATGAGTACTCATATTTAAATGGAATTAAAGAATCTTAACACCTGGTTCAACTAAACAATTTGATTCTGTGATGCTTAATAGCACTAAAAAGTAATAGGTTTACCAACAAGGTGCAGCACTATATATATTTTTAAATTTATGACAACAGCTAATTTGCAACCAAAAGGTGAGTGAGCGTAGCGAACGAACTTTAACCTGGAGGCGAGTTAGCGTAGTGAACGAGCTAACCTGAACCTGAAGGCAAGTGAGCGCAGCGATCGAGCTTTAACCTAAAGGTGAGTGAGCGAACTTCAACCAGGACGTGATTGAGCCATGCGAACGAGCTTCTCTTGAAAATGAACGAGCATTTGACATAAAACCACATTAGGACAGGACGACGTCTGTCGGGCCAGCTAGTGTCTATATATAGATGAGGAGGAAATACCTATCAGCAAAGTATTATTTACCTATCATTCAAATTCAACCGATAGTAAGTTTGCCTTTACACACAATCATATTCACACTCTTTTTAACCAGTTCAAACATCACACAATAATTTAAATAATATACTGTTGTAACAAGAAGAAGACTTTATATAACGAACATCTTAGATTGTAAATTTCTTTACGAATGTGTTTAATTTTGGTTTGCCTTTTTTGGACAGCTACGAGTGTTGTTACCAACAGCAACACTGTATTGCAATGGTACTTATAAGCAGATTATAAGGGTAAGATTCGCTGGGCTGTAAACAGATGGTGATACCACGATAGTTCTACCAAGTAAATAGGGGAAAATAGGTAAATTCCCCTCCAGTTCCCCCAAAGCCAAGCCTACAAGCGAGGTATCATAAATTATGACAAGTATTGGTGATTTACTGAATTTGAACCTGGCCATTAGATATCAATTAAATCAAATTATCGAATTCCAAAATACATTACGCCTCTTCAGACATGCATTGCATTTTCAATAAAAGCATTTTACACTAAATACTGACGACAGCCTTTTATCAACCATTGTATCAAAAAATAAATTCTGTATAAAAGGTTTGAAAATGAATTTGTTTTTTATTATATTAAATAATATCTTTTGAATCATATAAACATTTTTGTTGCTCAGTTATCTAGTGTAATCATCTACCTAAGAAACTAAGCTTATTAGATTTAAATTATGTATAAGGCTTCAATAGGGAAACACTTGGGTTATATATAACTTGAGTTCCAAGTAACTTTCATTAACCGTTGTTAGAACTTTCTTCGTTAAACGATGTTTGGGTGCTTTATGATGTTGACCCTTTAATACTCTACAATCTTAGCTACAAGTATTTAGGCATATCCAATATCGATACAACTAGCATTATTTGGGTGCGGATGATTCTTTGTAGCATATACTAAAATTAATTATAAATTTTAGAAGGTATTTATTTTGTTTATTTTATGGTTATGATTTATTTGTCTTTTAGTCTTGAATTTATTTTTATTTTTAAATATTTAAATATGTCATATGGTTACTAAATTTTATTTTATATTTTTCGAAACAATGAAAATCCAAGGATAGCTTGAATAAGTAATTTAATTTGGGTAGGAGGTTTCGGATAATCTTAAAACAAAACTAATATAAAAAGACGTCAAATAGCATCAAATGATTCAGGATGATGCCTTCTAAGTATTTTCATTGATGTAATATTTTAATAGTTAATATTTTTTTAAGCATCATTCCTAAATAGTATTATAAAAAGGCCTACAGTATACAAAATTTACCGGTAGGTATATTAAACTGTTGACTCAATTGATTATAACGTACTTAAACATAAGTTTGAATACTACGTAAATGTAATTTTTAAAACATCAGCCCTAAGAATTGAATAATATTTAACTTATGTTGATTTAGGCTTAATTATACAATTAATGGATCCAGCATTACTAATAAAATATCAGGACATTTTTTGAAAGCTTTTGATTTAGTATGACTTGATGTAGACCTATTTTTTTATATCTAGCTAAATAAAGATGTAACAAAAATGTAAAATGTTTTATAAGTCTTACAAAAGCTCTTGCTCTCTAATTATCTTTAGGCCCTACAAAATGTACTAGGTAAATATATGATGATTTTAGGTGATATAGAAAAATATCAAGCATTTCCTATCATATTTATTAAAATAGATTTTGTAATTCAAACTAACTTCACAGTAGAGTAATTCTACACACAATGTAACAATAGTTTTTACTTGGATTTGTTGCTTCGTGTCTTGCAATGGGAATTAAATGCGTTCTGGGAAAATTTAGAAAATAAAGAATTTACTTTATGTTCAATTATGTTATAACCACACAAATAATCTAATATTTGTTATTTCCAGAAACATGTATAGACTGCTTTGGTTATCCAAATGTTTAATAGCTTATACAATTAATTTGACCTTAGCTAGCATTATAACCAGCGATTCAAGAACAGCCCTTTTCAAAAATAACTTTCTCTTTTGATTTCGACGATAAATGCTGGTAAAATGGGGTAAATATAAGGACTAATTTTAGACTAACAGTCCTAGATTTACGCAATACAAGTTATTAATTGTTATCAGGATTTTATTGGTTGTCATGGGTGAAGGCCGTTTAACTATATTCCACATAAAATAAATGCTGATTACAGACAAATATTTGTTAAAAATATAAACGAACAAAACCACTTTATTAGTTACACGAATAGCTACTACGTGTGACAACGTATAGTTGAAACCCGTTCAATTTTCGGTTCCAGTGAACGATGTTGCAACAAAAGATGTTGTAGGTAAACAAATACATAATTGATTGTTTTTAATTACTGGAGTTCTCCAGTTCATAGTCAGTTCTACCATAGACTAAGACAGACCAGACTTGATATTTTATTTGTATTAATATTTTTAAGCTAAGTAGGCTGACTAAAACAAAACACCTGAAATCTATTGATAAGTGTGCTTGCGTAAAGTTTCATGATTCTCAAACTAATCCCTAGGGAGGATCAAAGCTTATAAAGTACTCTGATACAAATACGTCACTAAGCAGCTATCGTTTTCTTTTGGCTATGATACAGGTGTTTGTATAATTTAGAAATACATTTAACATTAATATCCTTGACTTGTTGAATATTCCTAATGTCGAATTAAAAATCAATTTGAAATAATCTAATTGAGTACATATTCTAATGGAATTGAAAATATGCCAAACTATGAATGCTATTGTCGTAATTCAATTAAGCTGCCCTCAATATATAAAATAATACTCGCTGTACAATGTGTATTATATTATTATTTATTTTTTGAATGCAGATTTGCAGTAGCAAGTCATAAATATTAATAAGGTATATCGTTTACAAGTTTACTGCATATAGTATTTTGAACACCCATAAAACGACGGTTGAGCTCCTTAAACTTATCCTGTTGATAAAAGTGTATTCTTCAATGTATTACGTTTCTATCTGGTTTATTTTTAAAAGTGACCCAAATGTAACTTTGTAACCTCAGAAAGTACTGTAAATAAATATTGCTTCATCAAAGCAAACCTCCCAAATAAATTTCCAAAAACGGTCATGCAGTTATCATTGCAATATAGTTGCTATTGCGAGATTATTAAGACTTTGTTCAACTAATTTATGTTATAAATTGATCGGTGAGTATATACGCTAAGACACAGGATATATTAGTTTTATTAACATCACTATCTTCCTGAAATTATTATTTTAAATTAGTTGTGTAGATTTAACCACCAAACAATACATCAGAGTCCGAAATAAAATGATCACATTGTACAGAAACTACTCGTAATTAACAACCCTTATGAATAGGTTTGAGATTCTTAACTTCTTAAAGTTGTCATTATATAATCAGATTTTCTCTAAGGATAAATCAAATCTATTTGAAACATGTTTAACCATCAGTATTACAATTCGGTTTAATGTTTATTAAATGTTTTCGTCGTGTAAGTGTTAAGTGTATATGATGATTCTTCACAGCCCTTGGGTGAAGATTTTTCCAACTACTTAGTCAAGTTGAAAACCTTGGTCACTAGACAAATAAACGGTTTATTAACTTGCAGTGCATGTATGTAATCTTCGCATTTTTAACCGTGCAAAGTAAATCTTGTTTGGGCGCGTCTAGTGCAGTGTGTAGAAGACCGAACTTTGTTTTAAAGGCTTGGGATTGAATACTCGTACCAATAATCACCAATGCTATTTAGTAATCTCCAAAATACCGTAACCTGATGGTTCGGAACCCACCGTGAGTCAGAAGTCAACTTATATAAAAAAGTAAGTCCTTCTGGTGTGGAAAACTTTCTTTATTGAACAACTCATCCCACCTAAAGCACTAATATTACTTCTAACCTTGCCCATTCAGCTTAATGCCCTGTGCACGCGTTTTTATCTGTGTACACGGATTCCCCTACGGTAAAAATTATTTATTTTCCTTCAATTTTTGTATATTTTCTTTTTTCAATTTATTGTTGCAAAATGCTGGACATCTGTAGGCCTACAACTTAAACTGTTGAAGATTTTGTTGCCAACACAACACAACAAAATGAAAAAATGTATACTTTCTCACAACTAAAGTAATAATAATCCTATTGTGATACAAATGGGCAATTCCTTATGTATCCTGCGATTAAAAACATGCTTACGTATTATGCATTTACGTTAAATATTTGGATTGTTTACTTGCGTTAGTGTTGCCTTATGTTGTGTGTTATGTTGAACAAGTTTTCCACTTCACATGAGTAGGTCGGCTTATATCAACCACCTCTACTGACAGTTTGATGGATAGGATTGCCACTCACTACTTGTAACTTGTGATGTTACATTACACTATATGGATCATTGTTGAGGAAGTGAAGTCTTAAAATTTGTAGACATACTTGGATCATTTAAGTTTGTGTTCCCATTTACAGTATTAACAAAACAATGTTTCGATATGGTAAGTACTTTAACCCATAAATAATCTCTTCATCGCAGCTAGCAACTAGTTTTGGGGCTGAACTGGTGCCATTTTCACACTGCACTTCAAAGTTTTATCATTTGCTGTATATGAAAGTTCGTCGATTATTATAAGCGTTTAAGACTGTCTCTTTAAAAACAAAAAAAAATAATCGTTGTGCCAAGAAACTTTAGCACAAACTAAACTGGAACAAGCCATGTACTGTTTAAAATCCGATGATTCTACTTACTGCGAAATCAGTACAATCTTAGTCCAACAAATATTGACCACATTAGAATGCTGTCCATTGGTGTCATACGTCAAATTCAGCGCAAAAACTAGATACTAGCAACAATTTAAATGATTAAAATAATTAGGCAATATAATCACTAAAACAAAGCTGTTGACAATATAAACTAAGACTTATATAGGCCTACCTCCGTCAGTAGTCCAAAATTGTGTCTTTTTCAACTAATGTTGTTCAAAGCTTACATGTTTCGTTGCACTGCAACATCGTCAGAGCTTTTTGTCAAAAACATCAAATGATTTATACATAAAACAAAACACGGAACACGAAACATTTAAACACGTAATAACACGATAGCGCTATCGACACGGCACGTCTGCCAGTCTACCTACAACCGCTGCCGTGCCGTGTCGATAGCGCTATCGTGTTATTACGTGTTTAAATGTTTCGTGTTCCGTGTTTTGTTTTATGTATAAATCATTTGATGTTTTTGACAAAAAGCTCTGACGATGTTGCAGTGCAACGAAACATGTAAGCTTTGAACAACATTAGTTGAAAAAGACACAATTTTGGACTACTGACGGAGGTAAGCCTATATAAGTCATTATTCGTAGTCCAGGGGCTATCAGAATGAATAATATAAACTAAGACTACTGAGAAACTCATCGTCTGATAGATAGTCATATACAGTAAAATATATAATTTAGAAATTTGCACTATACAAGTAACATTTTAAAGTTCTTTTCTTCACATTATAAACGCTATCTTAAATACAGTATAAACACTGAAATGGCATATGGAAAATAAAAAGATAGTGTGGTATGGAATGTCAAAAAGGAACCTCTTTTCAAGCAGGCCAAAATACACGCTAAGGGTTCCGGTCTCGTTCCCTGCGGCCCGGAGGAGATTTAGTGAGTCAATAAGTCATTTATTAGGCCAGATATATACACATATACATGCATTAGTCAAGTCAAATGAATACGTAATTTATAAAACATATTGTTTATCTTACAGTGAAAACAACTTAAGTATTTACAAGCAACTGCAAGTCAATTCAACTAGTGCTTACAAGTAAAAGTCTACCAGTTTTCAGGGACGCTTATCCAGCAGTATGGACTTTAACTCCTTTCTACATTTACTCACATCCTGTTCAGCCTGTAATAGGAAAGGAAAGTTATTGAAGAGTTTCACAGCATTGTAGTGAAAGTGCCTCTGGAAAAATGCAATTGAATGACGGGTTATGGCAAGGTTTGAAGTATTCTGGAAAGAATATCTGTGGTGAAAGAAGATATTTTTTAACTTAGCGAATGACAACGTTTCCAGAATATAGATGGATGGATAGGTAGAGGAGGATTCTGAATGATCTGAATATTTCTTTGCAGGAGTGACGTTTTGGAAGGGAGGACACAATACGGATAGCCCTCTGGAGTCTGAACAAAAACAGTGTTCTCTGGGTTTCACAGCCCCATACAGGAATGGCGTATGTACTTTAGTTTTGACATAATTATCTCTTAGATTAAAAAGCCCGAATATTTCTTTGTATTTTTAAAGTAGAACAACTGGTTAAAGTTATATTTTTACAAAATGAATAGCTTATTCACGAAAACGCATGTATAATACTGATTTGGAGAGGATTAACCTCAAAAAACTACTTTATTAGCGTAAAATATGGTGTTCTTATATACGAGTATGAATAATATGTATGCTCGTAATTTGTTATTGGTAACGCATACAGAAGGTATAGGGATAGATGAGCCCGTAGTATGCAGACAGGAGACCATCGGTGTTGGCTGTTTGTCGGAGCATTCGGAGCATGAAAATACCTACCAAAACCCTTTTTACTACATGTTCAATATGTTGATGAAATCTGAGATTTTCATCAAGGAGTACTCCAAGGAACTTCACATTTTGGGAGGGACAGATTATGGTTTCGTCTAACAGGACATTTTAAAGACTGTGATTTTTCTTGGATCGTCTTTTAGAAATTTGAAATTGAATAAGTTGAGCCCACACTGTTAAGATAATTCATATTACATCATGACTTTCTCCCTAATTAACTAATGTTGGTTCTTAAAGTATGTGTCATGATGTCTTGCTTTATGAAATTAGCTTCAAACTTTTCCAATTAAAATGCAAATAATAAAACTCGCATTTGCTGTTATCCAACAAATCCAACAAAAAACTACATATGTACATATTTTTGTTGTTTTTATACAAGAACAGATTGAACCAAAGTACAAACTCTCATGGGAAAGTCAAAGTTTGATTACACAACCGTTTCAGTAACAGCGTATTCTATTCGGTATGTTACTCAATCCAGCATTGAAAAACAAAAACATTATATAACTTTGATTTTAAAAAAATACTCAAAAATATGCATACGAGTTAAAACAACTACTGGTTTAGAATTGGAAACTAGGCTAACAACGTTTAAAGTCTACACTTTTTCATACAAAATAATACAAACTATATTGGATTTTAAACAATGTTTTAAACCACTTTAAACTGTAAATAAAACCTATTGCACTGGGATAGTGGGCTGTGTTTGATTATCGTTAATAATTTTTTTCAGTGCCTTATTTTTTCTATTTCCAACCCAATTCCGTTATCTGCGTGAATAAATTTATACCACTTGATATTCAATTTGTCTTCTCATATAAGTGTTTTTCTTATACACTAAGTCCATATAATTTTGTCTCAGATTCTAAATTATTCAACTGGAAATTGCAATTAAGAGATATTTTTAACATCAAAACAGATATAACCATTCAAAATTAATCACTTTTTTAAAACCTATTGTAGACTATATGAACCATTGAATGGACATTGAATAGTTACTTATAATGTGGCTATAACAAATTAAATGTTAAAATACAAATGTTTCTCCAGAGTCAAGTAGACCCATTGTAGCGTGTTTGCCAAGATAAAGCACCTCAAGACGTGTCGTTATGGGAGCAAGGTCTTCCCTCCAATTACATAAACTAGGCGACGGTTCTCTCTGTTCAACCTCAAAAGCTGTCTTGAAACTCGTCCAAAAATGACCTTTCAAAAACAAGCCAATCTAAAAAGAGCATTTGACCTAATAAATTGTTATAATTTTCTTCATGAAGCACTTTTAGCGAATTTCCCATATAGGGAATAAGCTTTTACCGTAGGTATCATGGTAAGACCTAGACCTGGGACCGATTTACTTTTTCGTTTTGAGGTCCCCAGAGGCCAAAAACCCCCTATGTTGAAATTCTTACATATATATGTGTCCGTTAGCGCGATAACTCGAGCAAAAATGATCCAGTTGTGATTAAATTTGGTACAAACGTGTGAACCTACATTTATTCAAACTAGTTCACGAACCAGCATGACCGGACTATGAGAACGGTGGTATATGGGAGGGTGTTATAGGGTAAAAATGGGGTTTTTCCCATTTTTGACCGTAAAAACACAAAATTTCGCTAATTCTTTCCTGATCATTTTGTAGAGCTTAAAAAAAATAATTTTGTATATTGAAGCGTTTTTGTATGCCTAACTGATACGGAGATAATTAAAAAATGTAAATTTAAAATTCCCATGTTATTCTTTTGGAGAATAAATAAACTGTTGTAATTTAGTTGTTTATGTATATATTTTAATCAAATTCGGCAATTTTGTTTATTTCATATTAAGCTATCAACATTTCAATAAAAAAAACACATCTCAATACCTTCTCTGTAGCAGCAAACCTTGGTACTCATTAAAATTTATGTAATTTAAATAGGAAATAAATAGGACAATTTGAAGGGAATATCTCAGTAGAAATCCAGCCAGGTAAATGGAAATTCGCTTAGTCTGTAGGTTTGCTGTGGTGGGGGTATTTTGTATATGGAACTACATCAACAGCGGCTTATTTTTGCATTCGGACTAAGACGTGTGTACTAATAAGCAATTATATGCACAAAATATGGGAATGAATAAGTAAACGGATAAATTTTTTTTTTAAAGCAAGGCTAGATCATCGTAGCAATGCTAAAAAACTAGACATTTTGATACAAATTCCATTTATTATGATTTCGAATACTGATGCAAAACACTACGTTTATAAATGGATAAATGGTAGTAGTATAACACCCAGTAAAAAATAAGGTCATGAACAAAACGTGCTTCTTGGTTATAATCTATGGTATTCCGACCAATGCAATAGACATAGATTACGGCTACTGTAACTTGTAACTCTACTGTCACCTACAGTTTTGTTCGTTAGTTGTATCATAGACAAAAATAATTAAATATAGACTGTCAGCTGTGCTGTGGTTGCCATAGGTTCTGGCGCACACCGCTGGGACCGACATGTAGTTATGGCCTACGCGCTACGTAACTAAACGGCGCTCCCAGCGGTGTGCGCCAGAACCTATGGTAACCATGGTAACCACTGCACGCTTAACAGTCTATATTTAATTAAATGTATATTGAATTCTTTTTGTCCAACGTTGTATGTTCTCACAGTAAAAAAATTACCGAAAATAGAATAACACTCATAAATATTTTGGTGTTCTAGCATACCAATGTTGACACACTTCTGCTCTTTGGGAATCGTTGAAGTGATATTTTATGTATTCCTTGTGTTAAAATACATTTACCTGCGACCGTTTTTAAAGTAGCCGTTTTAGTTCAGTTCTTAGAATTGAATAGATTCACATAACTGCATTGTTTACTTACATAACAGCAATGTTAACAACACGAGTAACGGACCAATGAGGTTGAAGGGTTGACAAAAAAAAGTAAAATTGTAATGCTTCAAACTTAAACTAACCAGCTTGTTTGTTAAGACCAATTGTAGGACTAATTTTTAATTAGTGGTGCAATTAGTGTTTGGTACAATGATTTGCTGCATCACTGTCAGTGGCAATGAGAGTTTATAAACGAAAACATAACCTCTCTTAGAAGTTATGAGCACTGCGCTATAATATTAACTGGAGTAACCACTCTTGTGTTTTAAAAGCGTACCACTGTCTTTGCTGGTTTTTTGTTTCAGAGTTTCATGTTGTTAGGTTGGCCAGGTGATCGGTTGGTGGGACTTGTCAAATTAGAGGCAAGATCAAGATGGCGTCATCCTGTTGTTTTGTTGATAGTAAACCAAAATATGACAACATTATGATTGCAATATAAGTTTATTTATTTATTTTACGAGCAAGAGCAACCCATTTTAACAAGATCATAAACCGATGGCCGTTCTTTAATCAAATTCCATAGTGCTAACCCCAAGACTAAACTAATATCTCCAAACTAGGAAACATGACTAGGCTATTTTCACCACATAGCTTAAATACCCCCACCGCAGCAAACCTGCAGACTAAGCGAATTTCCATTTGCCTGATTGGATTAACACTAAAATGTCTCCTTAAAAATATCACATTTATTCCCTATTTAAATCAAATCAGTTTAACACATACTTAGGTTTGCTGCAACAGGGAGCGTTAAAGTGTTTTTTTATGTAAAATGTTAATAGTTAGTAAGAAATAAAAACATTTTCTAAATTTGGGCAAAATATGTTAATAAATAAGCAAACTACAACAGTTTACTTATCCTCCATAAGAACAACATGGGAATTTTAAATTTACAATTTTTTTGAATTTTCTCCGCAACCATTAGGCGCATTATAACGCTTCAATATACTAAATTATTTGTTTTTTTAAGCTCTACAAAATAGTTTGGAAAGAAATTGCAAAAATTTAAGTTTTTTGGGTCAAAAATGGGAAAAACCCATTTTTACCCCATAAAAGCCCCCATAAACCCCTGTTCCCATGGTCCGATCATGCTGGTTCGCGAACTCGTTCGAATAAACGTAGGTTTACACGTTTGTACCAATTTTCATCAAAATTGGATTATTTTTGCTCGAGTTATCGCGCTAACGGACACATATATATATATATATATATATATATATATATATATATGAATTTGAACGGATGCTATTTTTGGCCTCTAGGGACCTCAAAACGAAAAAAAAATCGGTCCCGGGTCCAGGTCTTACCATGAGTACTACGGTAATAGCTTATTCCCTATATGGGAAATTCGCTAAAAGAGGTAAATAAGTTAGTATTTATTTACTATCAAAAACAATTTATAAAGTTTCAAAATAACTTTAAATACACAGGTTTTAACGTGCAATAACTTAAATAAGTTTTTGTTATAAGTCCTTGAAATAACGGATAACCCCAAATAGGCCTAAATAGTTGAATGAGTTGGAATTTGACAGCATCCCATTAACCGATCACACGACCAACCTAACAACACGAAACACCGAAAATAAACCAGCAAAAACAGTGGCACGTTTAACCAGAGAGTAGTGACTCTAGTTATAATCTATATCTCAATGGTTATGAGTAGTGATATTTAGTAATTAAACACTAGAATATAGTATTTACTTACTCTCCAGTAAAATGTACCCAATCACGTAAATAGTCCTAACGACACTCGTAGCAGTTTTTAAGGAAATCGCCAAGGCTAGTACCTTAAATTTCTACTCGTGTCGTTGATACTATTTTTAAGCGATCGTTGCGTAAACTACTATTAATGGATAATTTAATGGAAAGACCGATCATGCATAAGAAAACACTAATTTATCTGGTTTTTTTTTCTTTATACAGTCTTCTCAATTAAAGGATCATTGAAATCTACCTAAAATGGATTGACTTTTATGTATCCTGCAAATTGTTAAGTCAACGGGTTTTCGTGGAATTTAGTATCAAATATTTTAATTGAGAACCATTACGAAACTGTTAATTATATTACATTAGAATTTTTAAAGCGTATTTCTTAATAAGGTAATAATTTTGTTATTTCTTTATTTATTTCTTTTGACAAACCATTCAAAATGAGGGGTCACTCAATAGGTGTTACCTTCTACCCTCAACCATATTAGGGGGGTTAAAAATTATTTTTGATGTAAAAGATCGCGGAACCTTTGTTAACCATCAATGCCACAAACAGAATATTTCTACCAATTTTGGTTTATAAAGTACGGAATTGTTTCCATTCTTAATTTACACACTATATATACTCCTCTGAGCTTTTTTACTTTTACTGGAAACTTAGAGGCTCACATGACTACTAAATTATGGAGTATTACCACTTATGTACATATTTTTGGCATGCAACTTATTTATTATGTATTATTGATGTTTATGCTTAAGCTTCTATTTAGGGTTAGCTTTTTGATGATTTTTTTCATTATAAAATATTTTTTTAGTACAATTAAGTTAAGCTTACATCCAAACCATGATTCTTCTGTATGCCATTATTTTGTTTGTCAACCATTTGAATTGGTGTTTGCTTTACGAATGAAATGAAAAAAAAAATAGCATTTACATGATAAATTGTAATCATTTGATTTTTCCGTGGTATTTTTTTTCGTTTTAAATTGCTATGAATGTAACTGTTACATTTCTTATAATATGTAAAAACAATAGTTATTTGTGCAACTAGTGAGAAAAGTGAGCAATTGACTCACTCGAGAGAAATCCTTACTCACGAGCCGTAGGCGAGTGAGAAATGGTTTCTCGAGTGAGGCAATTGTACTTTGAACTCGAGTTGCACATTATACTTTTCCTACAGTTACCATAAAACAAATAAATTGGTGAAGAAACATAACCTATTTTTACACAGAAGTGAACTTTTAATTTAACATTTAACGTGAAGTGACAAATACAACAGTACAACAGCTGACCAGCTGATTTACAGCCAGTACTGCCAACGTATTTCGCGCGCATACGGCGTTGCCTGCATGTTACGCGCTCACTACTTCGTGCCTTCACGTTGCAAAACTGGAGTGAGACAAAGTAATTAGAGTGAGACAATGTTAACATTGTCTCACTGATGAGTGAATTGGCCACTTTGCTTTCTCAAATCAGTGAGAGAACATGTACATTGTTATTGTGTTGTACATTGTCGCGTTAGGTAACTGTAGGAAAAAGTTTATTTATCTAGTACAATTCAAATCACATTATTATTTTTAACTATATTCTTACAAAAACCAAATGACGTAATGTTAATATTACGAGATTAGTTGGATAGAAAATCTTTTTCCTACAGTTACCTAACAATGTGCATGTTCTCTCACTGATTTGAGAAAGCGAAGTGGCCAATTCGCTCATCAGTGAGACAATGTTAACATTGTCTCACTCTAATTACTTTGTCTCACTCCAGATTTGCAACGTGAAGGCACGAAATAGTGTGCGCGTAACATGCAGGCAACGTCGTATGCGCGCGAAATACGTTGGCAGCACTGGCTGTAAATCAGCTGGTCAGCTGTTGTACTGTTGCATTCGTCACTTCACATTAAATGTTATATTAAAAGTTCACTTCTGTGTAAAAATAGGTTATGTTTCTTCACCAATTTATTTGTTTTATGGTAACTGTAGGAAAAATATAATGTGCAACTCGAGTTCAAAGTACAATTGCCTCACTCGAGAAACCATTCCTCACACGAGCCGTAGTGAGTCAATTGCTCACTTTTCTCACTAGTTGCACAAATAACTATTACCTACTACCGTTTTTTAAAGTAGCCATTTCAGTTCAGTTCTTAGAATTGAAAAGTTTCACTTAACAGCTGTTTACTTTCATATCAGCATAGTTTTTCTCATATCAACGCAGGTAACGGACCAATGAGGTTCAAGTATTGAGAGAAAAGAATTAAAATTGTAATGCTTCGATTGTCAACTAATCAGCTGATCAGCTGATCAGTTGATAATTTTAATTGTTGATTTTACTTGTTTTTTTATTGATACTCGCGTATTCTTAACCTAAGTTGGTGGAAGTTAAAGGAAGGTAGACTAAACTGTTTAAAAAATGTCATTTAGTGAAATTGAAGTTGACGAGATGGAAATGAGAGCACAAACTGCTTACAATATTCTATAATATTCGATGCTGAGATCTAACTGTAAATTAACTCTTTCACTATAATCATTCAGTTGTCAAAAAAAAAAAAAAATTAAATGCAATATTTCCCTAATTGTACCTGATACAGTATTTATGGTAAGAATGCTGCTAGCAGAACCTATTCCCTGAAAAAGGAAGTTTTACAAACACGTGATTACATGAAATCAGCTGATTATACAATAAGTCGTTGCATCACTTTCAGTGGCCCTGACAATAAACGAAAGCATAGCCTCTCTAAGAAGTTATGAGTAGTGATTGTTAGTAATTAAAAAACTGTCGTAGGTAAAGTAGTGTACGCAACTCGCGTTAATAGTCTTTACGACACTCGTAGAAGTTTTTAAGGCACTCGCCAAGGCTCGTGCCTTAAATTTTCTACTCGTGTCGTAAAGACCAACTTAACGCAATCGTTGCGTAAACTACTATTTTGCTCGTGACATCATACTTTAATAGTGATATTATAACAAAACAACGGTCTGAAACTTCATGGGCATGCTTCAACGGTCACATGCTGTAGACATGGTGGTCTTCAAGCGACAGCCTCACCCGGCAACATGGACAACATTGACAACATTGACAACATAGACACCATTGACAACATTGACGATGTAGTGTCATGTTCAGAGGGACTTGACGTCCACATGTTTTATAACGTATCAAGTTGACACATGCAGTTCACTAAGGGATGTAAAATAATATTGTAGATCGATGTCATTGAAGTTTAAATTGCAATCACAATCGATCAGTCTTGTGGATGAAAAATCAGCCCCACGCTACGAATCATGATACTTATCAGTTTTGCTACACAAAAATGTATAAGCTTGAATTCCAAAGTCAGATGTCGCATATAACTATTTACAACGAAAATTTACCAAATCATGAAACCTCCAAACATGTAGGGGTCGTATACAAAGACCTAACATATAAATCTAAAAAATACAAAATAATAACAATGAATTAAAATTAAAAGCCAATTAATCTTTAACAGGCCTATGATGAAGTTTCCCGTAGATTATCTCACAAATTGAATCTCGTTCAAGTTAATCACCGCTATGAGCTGAGCATGGTCTGTTGTAGTGGTTAGAGTGCAAGATTTATTGTCTAGAGGCCGGGGTTTAAATGGCGCCAATCACAAATGGTTTTTGCTTGATCAAAAGCCACAGTCAGTTGGTTCTTATTGTGCTACTCTGTCTAATGATTTAAGGGAGATCCAACTAGAAAATATTATAGTATTTATTTAAAGATAGTATATTCGTCAAATTTCGATTAAGAGTTCTTCAAGCCTAAAACAACTAAAAATATAATAAATATTTTTTTCAAAAACTAAATTATAAATGTGTGAGGTGTTTATGTCGGGTAGGGCACCTATCGTAAACTTACCTCCGATTTGCTCGGACAGCTCGAGTAGTCCAGGGTCTCGCTGACAGTCCTCGTCGCTCGCTTACCACTTCTAGATCTTCGTCGATGTTAATGTCGCGCCGATCTGCTAGTACACAAGTACACACTGTGTACCTCGGCACGTCGACGCACCGTACACGAGTTGCTATTAAGGAATACACTAACTATAGTTACTCCTATAACTTGGTGTCAGCACAGCGACGCGCTGACAAGGCCAAGTCTAAGCTAACTACTAGGGCTGATAGATAAATAGGCGACGATTAGGAAATAAAATAAATAACCAGCTCCTAGGCTTAACGAAAGATCTCACTTCTCGAAATAAAATTAAAAATAATCTTCTCGGAATTAAAAGAAAACGACGCTAACTCGCGATAAGTAAATAATGAAATAAAACAAAACGTAGAAGGCACCTAGGCCAATTCTTCTTGACTTTAAGGAAAATAAATAAAAACTCCTGATTACAATAAAACAAAACCACTTTGGATGACTAAAAGTCGGCGTAGGTGACTGCGACACTACACTCGCAGCGTCGGTCGATAAACTACGTTATTCTATAATAAACTACGATAAACGTCCTAGAATAGCCTAATAAATAACGCAATTTCCCTCGCCAAAGTGGATACGGGGATGAATACAACGTATACGCTAGCTATATACAGTGTACTTACGTAACACGACACTTCCAGATTTGCATCCGGGTTACTCTCGCCTTCGTCCGGATACCTTATTATTTGGTTCGCTCGCACGGCCTAAGGAGGGTTGGTTGGTGTGCGCGAACCTAACGCTCGACGCCGACTGTCCTAAGAACTGTCCACTGTCCGCTGGTCTCGGCTTCTCCCCACCACGTCTACGGCAGCGCTTCAAGGTGACAGCGGCCGAGTCTCGAACTAGGAGACATGACCAGCTGCAGTGGACATGTGTGACATTGTTGTCAAGCGCGCTCAAGCCTTCGCGGCCTTTAAATAATTAAAACGAACCCCCCAATAAAATGTGACCATTACACCCCCTTTTCACTTTGGCGAGAAAAAAAACGAACAAAAAAAAATACCTCCTGCCTGCAGGTATCAACTCAAACATAATCCCACGAGGCGACAAACCATCCCCGCACCCAACGCTCGGCCCTTCTTCTCTGGCGGGGAGAACGCTCTCCTCTCACGCCTATGCAAAAGAGAAGTATCGACCTGTTTGTCAAAGTTAGATGTCAATCTACGATTTGGCTGAGTTGTATCGCACAACCTCAGGAAACAGTTCCTACGCTTGACATGGATATCACTCGGCGACGACCGATTATCCTTTCGACTTGCAACGGACATTTGGCGCTCGTTTTTAAGAGCACCCATCCTCCTTCTCTGATCGCGACTATCACTGTCCGTATCCTTCCGACCGTTCAACCGAAATAGCTTGCCGCTACGAATAATGTATTTATCGAAACTCCCGGGATTAACATTCACCTTGTTCCAAAGTTTATCGCACCATCTGTCTGTGCCACCAGATCGTTTATTCAACCTTTCTGGATCACTCCCTGGTGTTTTAGCGTCCGAGTTAACGCATACTTGAAGGGGACACACCGCTGTCTCGATGGAGGTATACTCGGCGACACCTTCTGCCGGTCGCGATAACGCACCAGCCACATTGTTGGCGGTACCTGTCTGGTACTGAGCCTCAACACCGTGCCGTTCGTTCACTCCATCAGCCGCGTCCGGTCTCGTATTCTCTACCTCCACGTGGTATGTCACCAAGTTCAGTCGCTCTAAGCTATCGATCCCGAGAACTATGTCACTGGTAAGCGTGGGAAGATGCAGAGCATGGAACTCTTCCATTCGTCCTTTCAATAGACCTTTGAAGTGATACGACTTGTCCGACTTCGAATAACTACCGTTGGCGAGTCTCACTACCATAGGAGTCAAAACAGACATAATTCCAGACTGTTCCAAGTGACGTGCCACCGCCGTGCCGATCAACGTGACTACGGCACCTGTATCTATTAGCGCGGCGAACTCTCGCCCTGCTATCGTCACTGATACGTGCGGTCGTCTGTCGTTGGTCTGAATCTGGGCGTTCTCGGTTTCCGGGAATTTCTTAATTTTCTCTAACCATTCACACCAGGCTGGGGAGGTCTTCGTAGAAGGCACTACTGAGGATTCAGTCGACCTCATTTGGTATTTTCCTCGACACCGACAATCGTGGGTTCGGATACCCACCTTTTTACAATAGAAACACTTTAGAGTTCTTGGCATACGGCAGTCACGAAACATGTGACCTATCTTGTCACAGTTCCAACAGGTGAGATATGATTTTTCTCTCATGTTATTCAGCCATCGCGGAACTGCATTGTTTTCTCGGGGTGAACCTCCGCGCTCACGCTCCGAGTGACGTCGTGGGTTCGTAGATGACGAGGTCCTCGTAAAATTACCCGTCCGGGGGTTCGGAGAGTTCTCTCGTGACCTACGTGGTCTTGCCTCTGACCGGAAGCCTACGCGCTTCTCGGTTAATCGTCCCGTCACGCCGTTTGATGACTGACACTCGCCAATCGTCGAAACTCCGAAATCATCTCCTGATTTATTATCGCGTCCTCTTCTCGGGTGATAAGCCGTTTCAGGGACCAACGCTGCCGACGGAGGGGGAGGGGGACGGAAAAGAGATTTTTCCCTAAAATAGCTCTCAACGTGTTCCGCTTGTCTGAGCATTTCGTCGATCGAGAAAAAATCGTGTCTCCTCATCGTCAACTTATATTCGGGTCTCATATTCGTATACAAAATATTCAATTGTTCGTGGAGACTGAGGGTTCCCTTGCGTCGCATGAGAGTAGTTAAAGCCACAACAAAGTTTCTAAAAGCTTCGTTGTCACCTTGAGTACGACGCCGAATTTCTTCGTCTAGATTTCGCTGGTATCCCGGTGGTAGGAATTGTAGTTCGAAACTCGATCTAAATGACTCATAATTATGCCAGGAGTCTTTATAGTTTCGATACCACAACAGTGCATTACTATGTAGTAGCTCGGGGAGTGCTCGTATAATATCGTTCTTATTCATTTCGTAGGCCTCCATAAGCTCTTCCAGGCGTTCCAAGAAAGAAACGGGGTCTTTAGAGCCGTCAAAACGAACGTTCCACTTTCGAACTAGATTACACAACGCCGAGACGTCAACGCCAACCTTACGAATTACGTTCGAATTTTCGTGACACGAAGGCAAACCACTACTGAATCCGTGATTCACGCTTGCCTGTGTAGCAATACCTAGTTGTTCGCTCGCGAACCCACCGTACGGTCGCTGACCGGTACCGGGCACTGTAGTTCGATGAATCGAATCTGTAGAGTGGGAGGTGTCGAAAGCATAGTTAACACTTGGTCTGGTTAGTGTACTATACACTAACCCCTCGGAATTTGTAAAACGATCTGATTGTGTCATATTGACTGGATAATTACTAGCCTGATTGTTGGCCTGATTGTTATCAGCGCGCATTGTTAGGCTTGATAACGAACGACAAACGTCCTCAAAGTTGGTTCCTGGAGGCAAACCAACTATCTCCCGTACTCTGTCAAGTTCCGCACTTCGTATGTCACTGGCACCTGGTCGCGAGTCGACATATCCCGTGTCGTACCGGTGTGGAAGTGCAGTCGCACCGTCCACGCTATCATTCACGTCCTTACCGTACACTGCTCGGGGAATGCCATGTTTCAAAAATTTACAAAAAGATTTTCGAAGTTCCTCGACTGTCCCCATATTCGGCAAACCGTATCGACTCATTTCGTAACGAAGTTCATCCTTGGTTAACGTGTGAATCCACCCAATTCGCGGGTCATCCTCTGAGGGACTCTTAGACGTCAACGTACGATCAGTCGTAGTAAGTAAATTTAAAGTCGTTGGTACCATTAACTGTGACGTAGTTGTACCTACTTGAGGCTGAGTAGCCTCTGCGGTCGTAGCGGGAAAACTTAAAGTCGATGGCACAGTTGGTTGTGAAATAGTTTGCGCTACTTGAGCTTGTAAAGAACCTGCAGTCGTAGTCGTGGTTGTCGTGGTCGATTCAGTCACTGCTTTGGCCGTTTTAGGCGTAGTTTTCGCGCTAACACTCGATCCTACCATTTTCGCTTTTTCTTATATTCCAAAGAAAAAACCACTACGATATCGATTTTACCGTTCGGGCGCCAATACGTGAAACACGTATGAATATTACGATAATAACGAAACTTTCAATGTCCCTGTTCGGAGGCGCCACTTTGTGAGGTGTTTATGTCGGGTAGGGCACCTATCGTAAACTTACCTCCGATTTGCTCGGACAGCTCGAGTAGTCCAGGGTCTCGCTGACAGTCCTCGTCGCTCGCTTACCACTTCTAGATCTTCGTCGATGTTAATGTCGCGCCGATCTGCTAGTACACAAGTACACACTGTGTACCTCGGCACGTCGACGCACCGTACACGAGTTGCTATTAAGGAATACACTAACTATAGTTACTCCTATAACTTGGTGTCAGCACAGCGACGCGCTGACAAGGCCAAGTCTAAGCTAACTACTAGGGCTGATAGATAAATAGGCGACGATTAGGAAATAAAATAAATAACCAGCTCCTAGGCTTAACGAAAGATCTCACTTCTCGAAATAAAATTAAAAATAATCTTCTCGGAATTAAAAGAAAACGACGCTAACTCGCGATAAGTAAATAATGAAATAAAACAAAACGTAGAAGGCGCATACGCCAATTCTTCTTGGCTTTAAGGAAAATAAATAAAAACTCCTGATTACAATAAAACAAAACCACTTTGGATGACTAAAAGTCGGCGTAGGTGACTGCGACACTACACTCGCAGCGTCGGTCGATAAACTACGTTATTCTATAATAAACTACGATAAACGTCCTAGAATAGCCTAATAAATAACGCAATTTCCCTCGCCAAAGTGGATACGGGGATGAATACAACGTATACGCTAGCTATATACAGTGTACTTACGTAACACGACACTTCCAGATTTGCATCCGGGTTACTCTCGCCTTCGTCCGGATACCTTATTATTTGGTTCGCTCGCACGGCCTAAGGAGGGTTGGTTGGTGTGCGCGAACCTAACGCTCGACGCCGACTGTCCTAAGAACTGTCCACTGTCCGCTGGTCTCGGCTTCTCCCCACCACGTCTACGGCAGCGCTTCAAGGTGACAGCGGCCGAGTCTCGAACTAGGAGACATGACCAGCTGCAGTGGACATGTGTGACATTGTTGTCAAGCGCGCTCAAGCCTTCGCGGCCTTTAAATAATTAAAACGAACCCCCCAATAAAATGTGACCATTACAAATGTTGTGAGTAACTCATAAAATTTGCATTTTTGGACGTTTGGTCTAGGTCTGTTACATCTTTAAATAGAAAGTCATAGTAACAAATGTAACTTATCATTGTTTAATTTATTGTTTAACTTATACAGTACTGGTTCGATCTGTTATCTGTGAATTCATATTTTGTCGTAAGAATCTTGCAAATACAAATCAGAGTACTTCTTTGCAAAATTCTTATGTTTCACATTAACAAACATTGAACGACCGTAACTAAAAACTTAATATCAAAAATAAACAAATAATTTTTGTTCCTTCAAGTGATATCTTAACTACACATAAGCTACACTTTTTGTTTTAGATTCATATTTTGTAATTTTGAATAGCCCATGTATATTTTGTAACTGTAAATAACACCGTAATATTTTTAAACATAGCCTTTTTGCTATAACAAACAGTACGAGAAATTAGATTACTAAGAAATGAAATTAAATGAAATAATAATGTTTATTTCCCAACTGAAAAATACAGTTCATGGTATTTTACATAGTAAATTACACAATCCTTGACTTACAAATAACTTACAAAATAATATTAAAACTAAATGGCACAAAGAAAAGAAAAAAACCTTATCAACTTATATGGAAATGGTCTACATAGGCAGGGCCTGTGCGTGGACATGAGTTGCGGGTAATTTGTTTAGTGAGTGGGAAAATTATTTTTGGAAATAATTGTTATCACGTCTGGATATAAATTTTGTCTTGCTTAGAACTGGTCTACGATATTTTTTGAAACTCAGTCAGAAATCAGTCAAATTCTAGCTTGAGTTCAAAATAATGAAACAAACATTCGCAAGGTTCATAATTTACATTTAAATTTATCCTTTCATAAGTGTAAGCTCATTAGCCAAGCCTTATAGCCTCGTCAAAGCTAAGAGTGTTAAAAAGTTAATGTTAAAGCCTATTTATCTATTATAAAAATCTAATATCTATTGTTAAACCGTCTACAAACAATATTTCAGTTTGAACGTTATCCAAAACCTACAAATACAGACCTAAAACATGTCACGTGACATGATCTTAGATCCTATCATATAAACATGTAAAGTATATCAAGAGAGAAATATACGATTAGGAGTTATTGTTGTAGAAACAATGGCCGCGAACAGAAAAGATGTATGGTTGCTAATACAAGAAAATGTCCCTAAAGAAAATACTAGATTTCTTTGGGGAAAGAAACAAATCTTCAGGTACTCTCTTGTGACTCCTCATTTTGGATAAGACACAAAATCCATTTTAACGTTTAAAACTGTTGAAAACTTAAAGGGTGTTTATAAATTAAAAAGTGTAAGAGTAAATAGTGTAATTAACTTCGTTTTTGCAAACATGCTATTATATTTTACTTTTTTTATAAAGAGGACGGCCGTAGACTTTTGACTATGAAAAATACAATATTATTTCAACAATATGCACTCAGACTGCTGCTTGAGAAAAAAACATCAAAAGGAAACAAAGAACTTACCACTAGTAAAAGAGTAAAAAAAATACTAACATGAAGCGACTAATCAAGCAATGTTCATAAAAATAAGGTATCGCATTTATAATTATTAATTAAAAAGCAGAGTCAAGCAATATAATGTATGAAAAAAGGAAATGGAAAAACAGTAATATATGATCCAATACGATAGGCTACAAATCAACTCATATCTTAACGATGGTTTTTTTTTATGAAATGTTAAATTATTCTCATTAATAAGTGATCAGACAAGTCGTCAGATTAAAGTTCAATATTAGGGAAGGTTTTATGTAATAAGCACTGCAGTAACGATCGGTTGGTAAACATGACAAGATGGACAAAGATTCAATCTGCTGTCGATAGATTTTGGAATTATTATTCTTATATCATGAAAAACCCTACGTTTAGTAAAACTGTTAGTTTAAGTAACACAATGAATTTTCTATGAAGCCTGTAGGCCTACAGATAGTAAACATTACACTTGTAATATTGCGAATTGAAAAAAAAAACTAATTAGAAAGCCGACATATTATAGATATTTGAAAATATAATTGATCAACTAAAATAATATAACCAAAACTTTGAAGGTTGTCTATGATCAAACCAGTCTTAACGTGCTTGCCACACATCTCGATACTATATCCACTGCCTCTATAGAGTAAGGAGGATCGCTATAATTCCCGGTCTGTCACAACCATTCACCCGTTTATCTCCTGCAAACAATATGTATTATGATTATTGCTTGACTGTAAGGTGCAGGATTTAGTTTGTTTACATGTATGTAAACAAGGTTACACCCTACTACTTAGGAAAACTATCCTTCAAACACTTTATTTGGAAATAAGCTGTGCGACATAATTCTAAAATATTCGGTTTAAGTTAGCGATTCTTCCTGGATTCTATTGCGTTACTCGTCCTGTCGACAAATTGTATTCGCTTGCTTTTCAAGGTTGTAACTGAGACATAAGGTGTTTATTTATCCTGGGGGGGTATACCACTCTTTTCCGATCATTACTTGATCGAGATTTATAGAACACTTTCTAAATATGTATAATTTAAAAGTAAAGTGAATTACGAGCGGTGCTCTCTCTTTGATATTATTAATAATTCTTAAAGACAACATATTAAAGCTGGTAAGATCCCTGAAGCTTTATCTCAAGTGGGTTAGTGAATGGTTTTTATTTACATTCTGAAAAATCTGTAGACTATGTGGCCACTTCCCGTACATGACCTTTACAAAAGCTCCAAACATAAAACTAATTGGTAGAGTAATAAAATAATACTAATCTGGTCATATATACTTATGATATGATAATAATTCAAAATAGGTTGTTTTCAATGTACTCAAATAACTTATTCCAATTAAAGTGAAATAAATGTATCGGCCACAAATGAAACTTATTTTATGTCAAACTCTCAGGTCAATGGAACCTCAATATAGTCCACTCATGTAATAAAAGTTTATTTTTTTGGCATTGGTGCAAACATTTCTTGTTATCAACGTTCGGCTGCATTTGTGTATTTCCCTACTGAAGCTACACGTTGCAGCTAAAGACACGACCTTATAATATTAGTTATTTTGTTTATCAAAACAACCCCATTTCAAATATTTACAACAGGAGCCGTTTGAGGAACAACTTCGCTTTAAGGTAAAGCACAATTGATCATAAATGCATTAGTTAGTTTATGCCATTTATGTGAATCTAGATTTATTTTAGGCTTAATCAATTTCATACAATAGCAAATATCAAAAATGTATAGGCCGATAGCAATTTAAATCACTATTACGTAATTTTTACATCTGTTTACTAAATGATATAGAACAATTTAAACTCGAGTATATTTTTTCTGTTAAATTAAATTAGGTACGTATATTTAACCCTTTTTACATACGGTTCTTATAATGGCAAGAACCATATGACCACATCATTGCTACTCTTTTGTTTATGTTAATTGATATTATGTATATTATTATAAGGTATTAGAAATACTAGCTTTATTGGATATTATAATTCGCTTTCCTCAATACATTCTACAAAAGGTTATTTATCTGTACCCATATTGGCCGGTAAACCAAACCGGTCCTGATCGTATTTGAGAGTATCATCAAAGTAAATGAGTTTTCAAAACAACAAAGAGGAAAGAGTTGTTTTATTTAATGCTACACATGTTTCCAAAATGGATATGGTTGATTTGTTGTTGTTCTAAAGAATATATTTTGTTCGTTAAGATAAAATTTATAAAATATTTACCACGGCTGTATAAGTGTAAATTTAAAAACAGCAAAGCCTTTAAAATTGATAATTTCGTTAAGATAAAATTTATAAAATATTTACCACGGCTGTATAAGTGTAAATTTAAAAACAGCAAAGCCTTTAAAATTGATAATTTCCATAAAAAATATATATACAAGAGGGGTCCATGTGTAAGCATAAAAACTTATGTTTTCATTGTTTGTAATGAAATGTTTGAAATACAACCTCTTCTGAGCAAGTCCACATTTAGTTAAGATTAACATTTAATGATTATTATGAAATCATAGACGAATAAAAATAACACAGAGGTTTATAATATAATTAACTCAAATGTTCATGATGGTACTTCAATGATAGTTATATATTCCACGAACAACTGCCTTTTAAAAATAACTCCGAAAGGAAAAATAATTACTTGCAATCATACAAAAATCATTATTAATTAGTTTTTATGAAATCCGTTAATCATGAAAAGAACGGATGTATTTTGTTTGCCATTGGATTAAGATCAACAAAGATAGTTTATAAATTATGGCAGTTAATTGATTCTTCTCAGCTTTACTTGTTTAACGACTGAGCTAAATGTAACGCTTTGATAAAACTAAAATATGGAGTGAGTGTCGTTGCGAGGGTTTAAGTGCAGTGCTTCGTTCCAGGTGTTCTCAGATCAAATCACGCCATTCAAATATGGGTGTTTAGCAATCAGATAATACCATAACCCCATGGAGGTCCTTTAAGCTGTAATTTGTCATATATTAAATAAAAAGGGGTTGATTGTACTCTATACATCAGGTAAAGAGAGTAAATAATGCTGAGGAAAAAACAATATAATATAGCGTTGTATAATGTTGCATTGTTGTTGTTATAATGTTATTGTATATAATGATGAGGTTGAAAATATAATATTATGCATTATAATTCTTTTATTATAATATAAAAGTATTTTTGGTTAGGTTGGCTTTACATGTTTTTTGACTCTGATTAGATCCCTAAAACGGAAGAGGCGTCTATTAATTAAACAGTAATAAAACAAATAACATTTTATTGTTTATCAATAGCAACAATTTCAATATATAAATACGTCAAAACCTGTCAAAGTCATCATTGTTACAGGTTGTTAAAATCAGTTTGGTCTTAACGACAGTTCTTATAAGTGATGTATTGATATATTTGAAACCAAGTTTTACAACTTTAAATTTTTTCACAAATAATAGTAAATTATAAATAATAGGCTATTCATATTTCACAGTAATTTGGAACACAATTTTTAATTTAAAATGGGTTTTGGGAGAAAATTATTAAATGTCATAAGCAGACTGTTCGATGAAGAAGAACTAATTTTAAATCCAATTAGACTCGAGCTATTTTTACAAAACCATCTAACACATAATATATATTCAAGCTTCATTCAATAATGACTATTTATGCACATTTATTAAAACTTTGTACTTACCTGTGTTTGCAGAGTGATCCAGACAGAAAAATAATAATCGGGTATTTTTACATTAAATGATGGAAAGGAATACGTATGTTGCTGCAGTGTTTTGGTTTTAAATGGATTTGGAAGTAAAAAACTTTATATGGGTATAAAAGAACCACTTAGTGCCATATTACGTAGAACGTTTTAAATTTCTTAACAATTCAAAGTAGGATATATAGCATTTTATTATCAATATAGTAACATTTGTATTATGCTTAGATCTACTTGACGTAACAGGATGGAAATCTTTAAAACAATTACCTTTAGTCTTTATATTATATCTTGCAACTCGAGCTCAAGGAATCCTTCTTTGAAACACTGATACTTTTGAACACAACGCTTTTGTACTTAAAGTAAATATCTATTTACTTTTTTCAATTGAAATAACGATAGCAGTAAAAGAGCGCATCCAACTTATACTATGTTCTTTGTACTTTTATTCAAAGCTCTATAACATTTCAAACAAATTGTAAATAGTATATATACAGGGTGACACAAAGGAACCGGACGTTTTTTAAACAGCTGTTCTATTGTTGTTACACGTGGTAGGAAAATTGAAGTTATGTCATTACCTTCAGTGAGGCTTGCCATTTTTGTTGAAGTGGCTCAGTGGACCCTAGACCATCGCGTTTTCGCATACAATACTTTGGTCCGAAATGGCAAATCCGTCGTCAAATCCAGCGGGAATTTAGTCAACATTGTAATATTGAACGCCATGGAACGGTTCAAAGCCGAAATACGCTATTAAGATGGGTTTCATTGTTCCGGACAACTGGGAATATAACAAGAAAGAAACCACCAGGCCTTGTTAGAACTTCGAGAACACCCGAAAACATCGCCAGAGAGAGAGCAGTATTGAATGAATGTTTCCTAACAAGTTGATTTCTCGCTTTGGTGACATGCCGTCACCGCCAAGATCATCTAGCTTGTCCACTAGTGATTATATCCTTTGGGGGTTTCATAAGGAGCGTGTTCATGCTCACAAACCACGCACTCTAGAGGATTTGAAGTTTGCAATCACAGAAGATATCAATGGCATTGAACCTCCTGACCCGAGTTTCAGAGGATTTTCAGACCAGAATGAACATATTTGTAGATAAGTACATGGCCGCCATATGCATGACGTCATTTTCAAAAAATTAAGGTTTTGTAACAAATGGCAAATGTTTACCTCACTATATACAGTATTAAAACCAGTTTATTCCATTTAATTACTGTTTACTTCTTATTTAAAAAACGTCCGGTTCCTTTGTGTCACCCTGTATATATATATATATATATATATCCTGTTAGAATGAATACAATTCATTTAACAGGTTATAAGTATTAAGATAAATTTCTTCTTAGACATAATTTTTGTATTAACACGAATTGGTGCACACATAGAGTGCTTACAAGTAATAGCTTCATGTTCAGATTTACAATGTCAGATAAAGTAGGTTTATGGCCCAAGAGGTCTAAGATGTGTCGTTATAGTGGCAGAAGCTTTCTGGCAATAACATAAAACACAATGTCAATGGCTATACATTCAGGTTGTATTTTGTGACATATGATTTCGGTTGGCAAAGCCACGTAAACATGGAATTTATTTTATATTTTATGTTTGTAATTCAGTTTAGTTTTTTTTTTGCATTTTTTTATAGATTGTTTTATAGAGCCTATGTTTTTGCCATTCTTTTTTCTTTTATTATGATCTTTGCAATTATGTATAACTCGTTAGAGGTTTTATTTGAAAATTTCGTCTTACCTCCAAACTACCCCTTTTAAAGGGGGAGGAGGTGAAAATATACCCACACCAAAAATTTCATTTTTTGATCATATAAACATAGCCAGAATGTTATAATTTTATCTCTATTAAAAAAAATAATAACAGGGGTGGGACTTTTGAGACGAACTGTATATAAGCCGATGTGTAAGAATAATGACAATGAATTACTTTGAAGACCAAATCAAATATATAATAATATAAACCTGAAAAAGGGAAATAAAATCCATAATACTTGTACTTTAACTACAATTACAATGTGACTTTACCGGACATAACTATGAGATGGAATGGATTAAATGTACTAAACCAACTAATTTTCTGATATAAAAATTTTTTATTAACAGTTGAAAGTAAATGATATAATTAATTTTAGGAATATTTAATAAGAATGAAATATTATTTTCCATAGCTTAAAACTACATCAAAATTAGCTCTTTTCGACGATATATTTTATGTAAGAAGTACATCCATTTCGTCTTAGTTGAAACAAGCCATTGTCCAGAACACAATGGCGAACAGAACAATGTAATTTTGTTTGAAATCGGATCTGGATTTGTCCTCCTTCTCTGTGTATTTACAAATGTAACGCAAACATGAATACACCTAATAGCTATTCAGATTTTATAGACGTGCAAAAACATTATTCATATTGAATTTTGATATGAATACACTTAATAGTTATTTATCTGTAGTATACCATAGTGGAGTTGATAATAATTTAGCTATACAAGACTTAAATACAATATAGAGTTATATTATACATGGTCACAATTCACAGTTATTTAAGTATACGTAAAAAGAATACATTTGATAGCTATTGAGTTTTAGTATACATGGATTTACTTTTTCTAGGTTTTCTGGAAATTAGATTTGGGTTTGGAACTTAGATTAGAACTTAGGTTTAAAGATCTATTAGACATGAATAGAATGAGTATCTGCAACGCTTTAGTATATATAAATATACTTCCTTCCTTTTTATAGTTTTAGTAAACATTTGTGAAGTAAAAATACATTCAATTTGAGTATACGTGAATATACTTTATACATATTCATGTTTTTTCAGACTTGAATCACTTAATGAATACAGAGTACAGTTGAACCTCTATAAGACGAATTTCAGGGGGTACGGGAAATATTCGTACAATAGAGGTATTCTTAATAAAGAGGGTCGTTTTATCGAGGTTTAATGCTGCTGTTATTCTTCTTATAGAGGTTTCTCCTTGCTCCAAGGGTTTTCCAAACAATGATTGAGGAAGGAGGAGGGATGGGTGGGGGTTTCATGTTGAGACAAGCTTCTGTTTGTTTTGAAAACTACGTACTATGGAGGTTAAGATTATGATAAATTCGTCTTATAGAGGTCACGTTCGTCTTGTAGAGGTTTTGTGCTAAGAATATTCGTTGTATAGAGGTTAATCAGTCCTAGCCCATGTCACAAACAAATTCGTCTTATGGAGGTTTTTAACTTAATTACTACGTTGTATAGAGGTGTTTTTAGCATTGACCTATATGAAAGTGTCAAGGGGATTAAAAAAAATTCGTCTTATCGAGGAATTCGTTTTAACGAGGTTCGTACAAACGAGGTTCAACTGTACTAGAGGACCAATGCGAAACTGTCTGTATGGTAATTTTTTTAACAGGTTTGTCAATTTCCCGAATGATAATTGTTTCTTTATATGCCAGCATTTGACTAATGAAATTAATAGAAACATGCTTTCAAAAAAAAAATTCAAATCGAAAAATTTGAAATAGTTTTAATTGCGTTAAAGAGATTCTTGTAATCCTACTAAGGATTTATTCCTTAAATAAAATGGTATAACAATACACTCAAGTTTGTATTTAGTGAAACAAACCTAAAAGGTTTACAAATAAAACCTCGAACACCCACACCAGGAGCCCTTAATGGAAGTTATTATTAATTTCCCTATAGTTACCTGACAAAGTGGGCTTCCTTGCACTGATTATAACAGGCAAATTAGCTTATTGCTGCATTTACGTACTTTTGCCGCACTTATTTTCTTTTGCCGCACTCCAGTATTTAAACCAACCAACACAAGACAGCGTGCTTTTATTGTACGCTTGAAAATAAGATGGCAACACTTAGAAGATACTACGACTACGATCAGCTGGTGCATCGTTTCCTATTTCGTTTAACGCTTCGAATAGACCTAACATAAAAACGTGTTGTCTAGTGTTTGAAAGAATAATTATTTATATAATTTACAGCAACTGTATGAATGGTATATTGTGTAACGCAAGTGCAAAGTGCCTTTTCTGCACTCGAGAAACTTTCCAACCTCGCCAGCGGCTCAAGCGTAAACATTTCTCTCATGTGCAGCAAAGTGCCACTTCGCACGCTAGCCACACAAATGACTATTCCATAAGTTGAATTATATGATCCATATGATTAAGTATTTTTGTTTCAAGTTAGATCCACTCCAGTTATGTATTTTTCACCAATTGGCTACAATTTCCAATTTCCTGGTGACAATATATTCCCAAAAATATTGTATTAATATTACGTTGGTCCAAAAGTCTTAAACAGCTGTAGTTGTTTATTTTTTTTTTATACCGAAATAAACAACAAATATGGTTGTGAAGAAAGTTTAAATATATTAAAATTCCAGAGCTTAGGACACTCTTTAAGCAGGTTTGTACTGAAAACGAAGAAAACTAAACAATAACTAAGTTTGTAATGAAGTCTTCGAAATGTATGTACACAATTGATTGATAATTATTAGTGATTGAAAACTCATTGTATGATAAAATGTAATGTCTTTGATATAAACACTAGGTTTAGTATATTTGTACATGAAATATTATTTAAATCTTCCTTCATTCCAAGCATCATTTGTTTGCCCCTTAAATATTAACAACGAAAGTTTTTAAATTTTACTGCGATAATGATTTTCGCTTTCGACTATTTTTCAAACAACACATAACCTTTATAATAACAAAATATACATACGTAATTTAATAATAACGCATAAATGTATATATTATTTTTCTTAAATTAGCTATTTAAAATGACTACACAACTAAATGTTTTCATAACTTAAGTGTTTCAAACTGAACGAATATTAGGTTTTCAGATCGTAGTTTCTGTACTCGTAAGGTCCAATAAAAGTATAAATGTAATGATTTATACTACAGAATACAGAACTATATAACTTCAATAGGATTCAGCCTAAGTTAAAAAGAAGCCATTTCATTTTCATGTACAACACTGACATTTTATTAACAAAATAAAGGAAATCATAACAAATATATACTTTTCCTTTAGTTAAATTATACCTCTGTATCTCAGCCCTAAATACCTAATTATTTAATTGAAACAGTCTTACTTTATGATGGCCTTCCGTAGAGCTCTATTTTAATACAGGAACTCGTAATGTCTACGAGATTTGCCTGCCATGAGATACAGAATTATGAATGAAATCAAACTTTGTGAGGGAAATGAAAAAAGAAACAATGTTACCACTACAAACAATTAAAATAAATCAATTATGCTTCTTACATACTATAACTAAATTTGCTGGTTTTTTTTAAACAAACAATACAAGAATCAGTATAAATTTTCCGCCACTTCAAAATAAAAAAAAATCATAGTAAATTTAGTTCAATTTTTTTCCTTCATAACAAACAACAATGATATTTACAAGATTCAATACTATGAAATATACAACAATGAAATAGAATAGCTCGCCTCAATACAATATCCGGTTAGTTCAGATAACCTATTGTAGTATAAATAGTTTGTCACTAGAATGCGCCTGCTTTTAGTTTTGTTGCTTTTCAAGTTATATAAATCCAAATTAAAATTGAATTAAAACATTTCTTTTAACTAAACATTTTTCTTTGTAATTTCACCAACTACCCTTTTAAAATTACATATAAATAAATACTAACCATTTATTTGATTTAAACAAAACTTTCCTATATCCCTTTTTAAAACAAGACGGATTATTTAGCAAACTATGCCCAAAAGGAAGAATGATAATGATCACGAATACCAAAGATAAGATAAAACTTCTTTCAACTGCATTCATTTTAAAATCCTGTTTGTTCAGTTAGTTTGAAACAAGTTGAAGTGCGTGCGTTTTAGTGTGATGTGTCGTGTTTTAGTTACAAGTTTAGTGTATTTAGTGCGCGTTAAAGTTTGTGTTTTGTATGGCCTGTCGTAAAAGTGTATAAGTAACAGTTTAGTGTCAAGTGTTCAGAGTCACGTATCCTTATTTACTAATTTTAGTCAAAACTTTCACACACATTCTCACCCATTTGATCAATCCATTTGCTCACATTTACACTCACATTTGAACTATACATTTACCCACTCATTTATTCATCCTGATTCACTATTTTAAATGAATGCGCTTTATTTATTAACATTTAATTTTATTTAATTATTGAAATTTTGGTTTTCTTTCGCCATTGTTTGCTAAAATAATTCGCTTTTCCTTATGTATACCTCCTTAATAAAAATATACATTTCCTGACATTACTCTAAAAAAGTAATACAATCTTCTGAAGTAGTTTCAGTCCTCTCCAGTCGGGTGTAAGCATCGGGTTTGAATCACAGTCATTTGTCTTATGCTAGTTTGAGGTCCACAATGTGTACTTTCTTCACGTCTTGATAATTATTCACGTTCTGTATCAAAACTGTTACGTCCGTGATGAAATACAATATCCTATATGGTCCAGAATATTTGATAGCAAGCTTCTTAGAAAAGTTTTTCACTTTGTTGCTCAAATAGTGAGTGCGGACATAAACAATAGAATTGACAGTGAATGGCGATCTTGGATTCCTGTATTTCGCACGTTCTTGGTTTTTCTTAATGCTTCTCTTGATGTTGTTTATAGCTTTGGTTAAATTTTCTTTCTTCTCCTCTTCAGTTAGCTTTGTTGAAATTAAATCCTGTATATTCCAAACATTTGATAGTGCGTTATTACATTCATGATAAAACATCATTTGGAAGGCTGTTTGACCTGTAGACGAATTTACAGCTGTGTTTAAACTAAGTTGGACCAAACCTAAATTTTCATCCCAATTAGATTGATTGTTGTGGTAAAAACATCGCAATAGTGTAGACACATCTCTGATAAATCTCTCAGCTCGATTTCCATTTGCACGATATATCGCTATACGACGGTGCTCGATGAAATGTTTAAACAAATAGGCCTTGAATTCTTTGGATATGAAATATGAAGCGTTATCAGACACTAATATCCTCGGAGTTGAAAAATTTACAAAGGTTTGCTGAAGTTTTGCGATTATCAATCTTGAATTACAGTCCTTAAGAGCGTGAAGCCATAAATATCTAGTGAATGCATCGACTATCACTAGAATATATTTATTTTGTCCCTTTGATCTCGGCAATGGTCCTAAAATATCAATAAAAACTGTATTCATGGTTTGTTCAACTGGAATTGAAATTAGTTTACCCTCGTATTTTCTTTGTGTGGTCTTCGACATAGCACATATTTTACATTGTTTTATCTTCTGTTTCACAGTTTCATTTAATATCGGATTGTAAAAATACTCATTTATTTTTCCTTGGGTCCTAGAGATTCCCAAATGACCTCCGATCATTGTGTTGTGGTAAAATGTAAAAACCAAATTTATTAAGTTATCTGGTAGATAAATTTTACTTTTTCCAGATTGGTTTTTGTACATCAAAACGTCATTTTTCAGGTAGTAACACTCTTGATTAGTATTATTTTGTACGCTTTTAATTATCTCTGCACATTTGGAGTCATTTCCTTGGTGATACTTCAAGTCATTTAATGCCATGGGTATCTCTTGAATTAGATTACAAAAATGTACATCTTCTCGTTTGTTTCTCATCATTTTCTTATTACTACTATTTACATGATTTATTTTATTTACATTTCTCTTCTTGTTCCTCATTTCTTCCCTAACAATATTTACAGATTTATTTATATTCTTCAACGTAGAGTCCACTTCTGTTGTGATGTCTTCGTCATGCTTGATGTCTTCTTCATCAAAAAGTCTGGATAAAGTATCCGCTAAGATATTTTCACTTCCCTTTTTATGTTCGACAGTGAATGGGAGGTTTAACAGGCGTTCTACCCATCTTGATAATCTTCCCAGTTTCCTCCGAGTGTTTAGTACGTAGCTGAGAGCTTGATTATCTGTTATCAATTTAAAGGGCTGTACTTCCAAAAATTCATGCCATTTTTCGATGCATAATATGACACTGTAGGCTTCTTTCTCATACACACTGTATTTGAGCTCGTTATCATTGAACTTTTTGGAATAGTAGGCAATTGGTAGTAGATCTTGATTTTCATTTTCTTGCAATAAAACTCCTCCTGCCGCTATTTGTGATGCATCCGTTTGTAAAACAAATGGTTTAGAAAAATCAGCTAACTGCAAAATTGGGGGATTTGAAATTTTCTCCCTCAACGTATCAAAGGCAATTTTACACTTTTGGGACCAAATGAATTTATTTCCTTTCTGTTTCAAACTATGTAAAGGTGCACATATATCGGCATAGTTAGGGATATATTTAGCCCAATAAGAACACATGCCTGTAAATTGCCTCACTTGTCTTACATTTTTGGGTTCCGGGAACTTTTGAATGGCAGTTGTACGTTCTGGGTCGATTCTTACAGTGTTGTCTTTAATTAAGTGTCCTAAGAAGCTGATTTCCCGACAAAAAAATTTTGCTTTGTCAACGTTTACTGTTAGTTTGTGTTTGGCGAGTCTGTCAATGACCTCCTTAACGTGTGACATATGCAGAGACTTGTTAGTGCTGTAAACAACTATGTCGTCACAGAAATTTACCATGTATTTAAACTTTATATCTTGAAAAACTTTATCCAAGTAGCTTGATAGAACGGAGCTTCCAACCTGGAGTCCAAAACAAACACGTTTCATGCGATATTTCCCAAAAATTGTAGAAAATGATGTGATGTCTCTAGAATTTTCTGCTAAAGGACATTGAAGGAAAGCCTTATTTAGGTCGATTACTGTAAAGTAACTAGCCCCTTGTAGATGATGATACATATTTTGGAGGTCACCAATTGGATAGTTCATTTTCACTAATTTCTTATTCAACTCTGAATAGTTGACTACCAATCTATCTTTTGCTGTTAAAAATGCTGGGCTGCTATATTCGCTAGTGGATGGTTCTATTATACCTTGGGCTAACCAATCGTCTACTATAGCTTTCATTTTGTTCAAAGTGGGCGGACTTAGAAAATAAGGGCGAATACATATAGGTTTATCATCAGTAAGCTTTAGTTCTACTTGTAGGTCAAGTGCCTCACCAATCTTATCAGTAAATACATTGGGATAAGATTTTACTAGTTCTTCTATTTCTGTGGTCATCTCTGGAGTTCCGATATGAATATTATTTATTGCTAATTTCTGCCAATTTTCATCTCCACATAACTTTATTTTGTCTGAAGGTGCGAATTTAAAATAACAGCTGTTGTCATTTAAATCGATAATTAGGCCTTTGTTCCGAATGAATGGAGCTCCCACTATCATGCGATAATAGTTTTGTTTTATCACCAAAAATTTTTCATACCAGGAATACTTGCTTATCTTGATTTTTATCTTGCATTCATTTATGATGTCCAATGGTTCTTCGTTTGCAGCTAACATTATATCAGTCCATTTCTTAGGTCCTCTAATTTTATTTACTGCGTTTAGTTTGTCATAAAGCTCTTTACTTATAAAGTTTCTACTGGCTCCAGTATCGAGTAGAGATTTTGCATGTATATTCCCAGTTAATTTTATTTGCATGCATGGTAAAGAATGTATTGTTTTACCTTTGGTTTTAGTTATGCTAGGTTTCTTTAACTTGTTGTGCCCTTTAACTAGTTGTCTCAATTCATTTTTGAATGCGAAACTATGATTTGTATCATCACTAACATTTTGTTTTCTGGGAGGATAAGATACGTGAAGTTCGGTTCTTACACCTCCCAAGTTTATGAGTTTTTTGGTTTTCTGAAGCACTGTCTTGCTGTATGACCTGGTCTAGCACAGTTATAACAAACCCTGTCTCGTGGATATGAGGTCCCACTTGACGTTTGTCCATACCCATGATTTCCCTGATTTTCAATTGACCTATTATGCATATGTCCTGATGATGTATTTGACGTTGTAGGAAACATATTGTGTCTGACATAATCATTAAAATTAACGTTGTTTAGGTTTATGCACAGTTGGTCTAGGTCTCTGAAGGTTATCGGATTTTTTTCAAACACTAATTTATTTCTGATTTCCGGGTGGATGCCATTTTTGATGAAACAAACCAATTCTTCTTCAGTGAGATTTCCCTTCAATATTTGATGATTTGTCTTGACCTCATTTATGTAGATTGACAACGGTTCGTTTGTTTTTTGCGGTCTAAAGATAAGTTCTTGTTTCAGTTTCTCCTTCAGTGTTATTGGTATGAATGTATTTATGATATCTGTGTGTAGTTGGTCTATTGATTGATTTGTGTTCTTGTGATCTAATATTTTATTCGTGAGCGGTTGAGATGTATATGTAGGCAAGATTTCAAACAGTTGGTGTGAAGTAAGATTGGTCTCGATGGTGATGGTTATTAGGTTTCTTAAAAAGTCCAGCAGAGGATAGATTTCTAATCCATTACAGATCCTGAATTTTTGGAGATAATTTTCTAACGGATTCTTAATTTTTCCGAATACATTTACATTTTCAATCTCTTGAGAGGGGCCTGCTAGTGGTTGTACTTGTGGACCAAGGCGATTGTTAAATGGAATTTCTATAGGCTTGAAATCTTGAACGACTTCCAATGTCTGTGTGTTATGTTGGGTAGGGGTAGAAGATGTTTGTCTACCGTGAATAACATGCTTATTTATCTCTGAGTCGATTTCCTCTTCGTCCAAAATAGAGGTGTTTAATCTTTCTTCAAACTCCGCCAACTCCTCCTGAGGGATGTCATTTAGGATAGCTTCAAATTGCGACGTGGATTTTTGCAATTTATCCACATATTCAGTAAGTCTATTCGTAAAGGATTCTTCTAATTTACACAGTTTCATATGTGAAATTCTTAAGGCTAAATGGGCTAGCTTAGCTTTGATTTTGGCTACTAATAAGTTGCTATTAGCTTCCTTGCACTGACCTATTAGTTCCTCTACACTATATAATTTGTTTTCTATCGTGTCAAATTCATCTTTAAGTATAATTTTCCCTTTCAAATTAATGACATTTGTTGGAACGTCTTGACATAACCTTAATTGCCTCCTTAAACTCTGAACATCATTGTTGATAATATCTTGTCCTCTTGATAAGAGCTCATATGTTAGCTCTTCTTTGATAAGGTAATTCAAGTTAAATTTAGACATGTTTATGAAATAATCTTGCTATAGATTCATGCTCATTTAGTAACTAGGCTGTAATGTAATATTTCACTCTAGGCTAGTAAAAATTAGGCTTGGTTAAAACTTTAAAATTAGGCTATAGTGATTTCCTGATTTTTTGTTATATTTTGTTGTTCTGTATAGCAGAGTAGCGCATATATTTGTACTCGTAAGGTCCAATAAAAGTATAAATGTAATGATTTATACTACAGAATACAGAACTATATAACTTCAATAGGATTCAGCCTAAGTTAAAAAGAAGCCATTTCATTTTCATGTACAACACTGACATTTTATTAACAAAATAAAGGAAATCATAACAAATATATACTTTTCCTTTAGTTAAATTATACCTCTGTATCTCAGCCCTAAATACCTAATTATTTAATTGAAACAGTCTTACTTTATGATGGCCTTCCGTAGAGCTCTATTTTAATACAGGAACTCGTAATGTCTACGAGATTTGCCTGCCATGAGATACAGAATTATGAATGAAATCAAACTTAGTGAGGGAAATGAAAAAAGAAACAATGTTACCACTACAAACAATTAAAATAAATCAATTATGCTTCTTACATACTATAACTAAATTTGCTGGATTTTTTTAAACAAACAATACAAGAATCAGTATAATTATTAGTGATTGAAAACTCATTGTATGATAAAATGTAATGTCTTTGATATAAACACTAGGTTTAGTATATTTGTACATGAAATATTATTTAAATCTTCCTTCATTCCAAGCATCATTTGTTTGCCCCTTAAATATTAACAACGAAAGTTTTTAAATTTTACTGCGATAATGATTTTCGCTTTCGACTATTTTTCAAACAACACATAACCTTTATAATAACAAAATATACATACGTAATTTAATAATAACGCATAAATGTATATATTATTTTTCTTAAATTAGCTATTTAAAATGACTACACAACTAAGTGTTTTCATAACTTAAGTGTTTCAAACTGAACGAATATTAGGTTTTCAGATCGTAGTTTCATAGTTTAGGTAAAACCAGCAGATGTTCCTAAAAGTATTAAAACTTAGTACAAAAATACTTTTAACGAGATTCGTAGCCAGATAGCCGCAGTTTGTTGTAGTAGTTTTATGAACTTCAGGTAAACGTGGCTGCAATTTCAACAGTTGCTCGCTCTTTTAACTTTAGGCTTGTTGGTCCTTCTCATGACATTCCACAAGAGATAGCTTAAACTTGTATTGTATTTGTTCAATTCATATACTGCTGTAGATTGTGAAGTTTGTTTCGTAAAAACCCATTAAATGTTATTTGAAACTGGTGAAATCTTCCCAGCTAGTTAGTCGATTGCAGGTTAAACATACTCCATTCAACAAATTCATTGTAGGGCAGGATTCACAGCAACATGTTCAAATACTATATCTGTAGCTTGAATAAGCGGGTCTAAGATTTACTTGCCTGGTCTTTAAAACTGTAAGCATTTTATCCTCAATGTGTTAAAATAACTTTCTCCTGCTTTATGATTATTTCATAACACAGAATTAATTAATTTTAACCAACATAGGCCTACTTGTACTACTCGCTGTCCAAATTTATAGACAGGTATTTTAATTATTAAAACATTTGTTAATATATAATTTAATAAAATCTCTAAGAATTCAATTGCAGTTAGTACTTTGCATAATCTTGAAGTAAACTTAGTTTTGTACTGTCTACATTTAAACTGCATGTACACTGTTAAAATAGTCTAGGTGCCAATATAAAGGTATGAATTAATTGCTTTACTTCGATTCAAAATATCGTACGCGACTACTAAGGCAGATTGGAGTTAGTTTCTTGAAAATGGTTATTATAATTTATATGAAAGCTACTTTTGTGACGCAAAATTCTAGGGGGGGAATAAACTAGTATTCACCAAGTCAGGCTAGGCCTACCCCTAGATCCAGCCACACTCGAATTTCTTCCCCGGAGTGCTCAGAAGGAGCCGATAAAAATCCAGGGGTCGATACGAAGTTGTCACGGCTTTGACTGATCAGTTTATTAAAATTTAATCGAAGGCTCAGAGCTCTAGAAGCGCTCAGGAAATCCTGCAGACGCCCAGTTGGAGCTATATCATCCCAGCCTTCGTAAAAGTGTTTTGGAGAATTTTGCCTAGCTTTTAGAATGACTCTGTAGGGCCGACGAGTATCCAATCTGAAGCCAATGTGATTCAATTACTCGTAATGAACCTTAAAATAATTAACTAAAGGCCTAGGTAAATAATATAAAATCGAATATAATGTAAAACCCAATCCCTACAGAGTCGTCGGGGCCTAATTAATATAATTGGACGGATAATTTATCGTGGTTGGTTTAAAATAAATTTAATACTAATTTTTGTAGCTGATTATTCAACTCAGCCTGCTCCCAAGACTTGGTTCTTTCACCCGCCAAAGACGGGGTTTAGAACGTAGACGACAAGTCTCGGGGTATTAAAACGTCGAATCGACTGGAGTAACTTAAGTAATAATTTAATCGTGAAACGAACTGAATTTACGTAATTTAATAGCCAATTGGTTTAAAAGAGCCGAAAAATATCCACCGCTAGTCACTGGCAGGCAGGAACTGGTGGGTTTTGTACGAGTCGGCGAGGACTAAGTTAATAGAATTTAGAAAATTATAATCGAACGTAAACGGATAAAATAAATGGCAGACGAGTATGCGTATGTTAGAAAAAGAATATTTAAAAGAAAGTAGGAAAGTCTGAAAACGTAGCTAACCTGAATCGGTATCGTATGGCGAAGTTAATTTCGTTGTGCGAAGAGGCTTCTCGTTAACGAGTCGACGGTCGAACAGGGAATAATTCTTGTCCGGCTCAAATCCCGATTTTCTCAGCCGCGGCTCAAGCGCTGCGGTGGCGATTTCGGAAACTAGCCAACAGCTGATCGGGGATTCGCCTGTTGAGCCGGTCTAGTTGTCGTCTGTCGTTGGTCAACAAACACCCTTTTGAGGTTAAGTGATGTTGTCATCGGCGTTAAATATTCGTAAAATCGGTCGTTTTAACTTTATTATGTGAAACGAAGTGCTATTATGAATAAATATATCGTTGTGGGTGTGTTTGTGTACTTCACTGTTATTAAAAGTAGGCCTACGTTCTTTGGCCCATAGCCCAAGCTATGGCCAACACATAGGCCTAGGAGTAGGATGTTGTGGGTAAAAATCGGGTAAGTTATGGTGTTTGTTCACTAGCAATACGTTTTTACCCCCTTTAAAATTTGGTACCTCACACCCCTTACCAACTTCACAAAAAAAAAGAGAAAAAAAAGATTTCAAACGTAGGGGGGTTGGTCCAAAGGTCTCGTAGAAGGGGTAGCTGAAGAAACGGCGTTAAATCGGAAGAGGTCGTGTACGAGAGGGAAAAGGAAACGAAAAAAAATTTAATCTTCTCGAAAACAAAATAAAAAGGACTTCTTAAAAGAAAATAAAAACCAACTGGTATAAAAACACCTCTCGTAAAATCGGGAAAAAGGATGAACGGTAAAACTAAAAAAAATACTTCTGAATCATCGAACGTAGGGGAATGATTCTTCGGCCCTCAACGTTGGTGGTAGGGCTTCAGGTCCTTCACGTGAACCACGTGTGACACCCCCGTGCGCACGTCTCTCACCACGTACATGTTGGCCCCACGCCGCTCCTCAACCTCGCAGGGCCCGTCGAACTTGGGCGCGAGCTTCCCGACTACGGCGTCGGCCGCGGAAGACAGCGTGTGAATCCGCCGCAGCACGCGCTCGCCGTTGCGGTACCTCACCTCCCGTCGGCGGAGGTTGTAGTACCTTGCCTGCTGTTCGTAGGCGGTCTTGAGGTTGGCGTGGACCTTCTCGTAGATGCGTCCGAATTCTTGCGTTCGTCTATCGTGAACTTCGGCGAGCGTCGGCTGTCCGTCAACGTCGGGTGTCGCCTCCAACGTTTTCCCTCGGACAGCTTTCGGAACTCTGAGTTCGCGGCCTAACGTTAACATCGCCGGCGTGTAACCCGTCGAATCGTGGACGGCGGTGTTTATGGCGAACTGAAGCTCGGCGATATGGGCGTCCCATGACCTATGATTTTCTTTCACAAACTGAGAAATCATGGTCTTCACAACGCGGTTTACTCGTTCCACCGGGTTGGATTGCGGACTGTAGGGAGCTGTGTTCGTAAAAGTTATGTCCCAATCCGTCGCCAGGTTCCTAAAGAGGTTCGAAACGAACTGAGTCCCGTTGTCGGTGATTATGGACTCAGGCGCTCCGTATCGAAGGAGCATCTCTTTAGTTTTGCTGACAACGTTCTTGGCCGTTGCTGACCCAATAGGACATAACTCAACCCACTTGCTGTACGTGTCCTGGATCACCAGCAGAAAGCGGTGGCCCTTTCCCGACCTGGGTAGTGGACCCACTAGATCGGCGGACACCGTGTACCACGGACCTTTCGGAGCCCGGAAGTACATCTTCCCTGCCGGTTTCGTCTGCGCCACCTTGTACTTTTGGCAGGCATCACAGGATCTCACGTAGGCTTTCGTCTCCCGACGCCATCCAGGCCAAAAATATTCGGGCCCTACACGGCAAAGTGTTTTCTTGACACCAAGGTGTCCTGCCGTAGCGTCATCGTGGTTCTGTCGTAGTACCGCCTCTACTTGCCCTGGAGGAACGCACATTCTCCAGGACAGCTTACCACCACTCCCATGGCGTTGGGAGGTTCGGTAAAGGCGGTTCTCCACGATTTGATATCGCGGATAGCGTCAAGGGTTTGCGGTCACAGCTGCGTACAACCGGTCGTACCAATCAGTCGGAGGGACGTCGTTGGCTTCGTCGGGGCGTGCGTCGGATTGCGTCGTGTCATTCCGTTGGTCTCCCGGTCTCGTCGATTCCCTGCGTCTGGTCGTGCGTCGCTCGCGAGGCGCGTCTGTCACCTCCGATGTGAGATGACTCACCGCGACCAGGCCCGATTGGCCCTCGTTGGTCACGGGTTGCCTCGACAAAGCGTCGGCGACGCGGTTCAGGGTTCCCTTCCGGTACTTGATCTCGAAGGCGTACTGCTGAAGTTCCATCACCCACCGCGCTAGACGTCCGCTAGGCTCGTGTAGCCTCATTAGCCATTTCAGCGCGACGTGGTCGGTTATGGCGACGAACTTGTAACCCTCGAGGTATGGCTTGAATTTCCGGGTCGCCCAAACCAGAGCAAGACACTCTAACTCCGTCGTCGTATAATTCTTCTCTTGGTCCGTAAGCAGTCGGCTAGCGTAAGCGATTACGACTTCGCCGGATTCTTGGTTCTGCGTGAGAGCGGCTCCAAGACCGATGGTCGACGCGTCGGTCTGGAGGACAAACGGGACCGAGAAGTCGGGACAGGCCAGGACAGGAGCGGAGGTGAGGCGTCGTTTCAGTTCCTCGAACGATTCCTCCTGTTCAGGGCCCCACAGCCACCGAGCGTTCTTCTTCAACAGTTGTCGCATCGGGGCGGTTACTTGGGCAAACCTGTCCACGAAACGACGGTACCAAGATGCGAGACCGAGAAAGCTCCGAAGGGTTTTGCCGTTCGTAGGTCGCGGGAACTCGGCGATAGCACGGACCTTCTCTGGGTCGGTCGATATCCCCTCGTTGTTGACGACGTGTCCGAGGTATCTGAGCTCCTTTTTGCAGAAGTTACACTTCTCTGGGTTTAAACGTAGGCCAGCCTTTCTAAGGCGTTCGAAGACCACCCGGAGGATCTGCAAGTGCTCAGTAAACGTGGCGGACACCACAACGAGGTCGTCGAGGTAGGCGAACACCTTCGGCTCAAGCTCCGGACCGATGACCTTGTCCAGGAGGCGTTGAAAGGTCGCTCCGGCGGAATGGAGTCCGAATGGCATTACCGTAAACTGGAATGGCCTAACCCGGGTACGGTGAATGCGGTGATCGGCCGGCTTTCCTTCGCTAACGGCACCTGCCAATAGCCTTGCTTCAAGTCCAGTGTACTGATGTATCTCGCCGGCCGTAGTTTCTCCAGAATCGCGTTGATTCTGGGCAGCGGATACGCGTCGGGGACAGAGCACTCGTTAACTTTGCGCATATCGATGCAGAAACGAAATTTGCCGTTGCTCTTCCTCGTCAGCACGACTGGCGAACTCCAAGGGCTATCCGATGGTTCGATAACACCATCGCGGAGCATTGTCGCCACCTCTTCGTCGATGATAGCCTGCATCGCGGGATTTCTGGGATAATACCGTTGCTTGACGGGAGCGGCGTTTTCCTTGAGCCGTATCGTGTGCTCAGCCAACGCCGTTTTCCCCGAAACGTCGTCAAACAGTGGTAGTTCGCGTTCCAGAAATTCCGCGAGTCGCGTGTCTTCGTCGGAGGTCAATGTCTGGATAACGTTGACCGGACAGGACGGGGGAACGTCGTCGTTGCGGAGGTTCTGTACGGCGGTGTGTACACTGACAAGAGCGAGGTCGGTAATACACCGAATGCCAAGTACCACCTCCACGCTCAGGTTCGGGACATGTAGGGCATCCCACGAATACGTCTGGCCCGCAATTTCACCGTCCACTCTGTATCGATCCGAGACACGGCAATTCGCTCCGTTGGCCATGCGTAGGTTGACGTCAGCCTGGTCGGGTACGATGCCGCACGTCCGAAGGTGACGTACGGCGCTATCTCCAATCAGACTGACCGACGAGCCGGTATCGACGAGGGCGCTGAACGTCTCACCTGAGATGACCACGTCGACGAAGGGTCGGTCATCTCTGGGGGCGCGTTCGCGGCTGACGGTTCCCGTGAATTCCGTTATGAAGCCAAGCCAGCGATTCCACTCCTCGGAGGTCGTGCGACGTTTCGTTCTACGGGGCTCAGGCGACCTCCCGCAGACTGAACCCGATGTCCGTTTCCCGAGCCGCAGTTGCAACGACGCGTCGAGATGCCTACTCTCTTGCAGTGGTAGCAACGTAGGACCTTGGGCTTCGGACACTCGCGAAACAGATGTCCGGTTTCGTCGCAGTTCCAGCACACGAATTGTCGAGAGCCTCCCGCTCGTTCGTTCGTCGTACCGGGCGATCTGGTTCTCGTAGAGTCCGGTGTCCGCCTTCGCCTGTAGTCGTCTCGTGGCGAAGGGTCACGGGGGTTTGACCGCGCAAACGTCATTCTCTTGCGGCCGTCATCCAAGGGTTTACCAGGTCGTGACCTGGCCGTCACCTCGGATTCCTCGGCACGGTCGTCTGACCAGCGATCAATCGCCGCGCTGTTGTAGACCCGGTCGACTTTCCGATCTCGAACGTAGGCGGTTTCCGGGATCAGCGACATCGAAGGTGGTGGCGGCGGACGGAAGGTCTGTCGGCAACGTACATACGCCTCGTACCCCTCAGCTCCTTCCAGCAACTCCTCCAGAGTACAAAAATCGGTACGACGTAAGACGAGTTTGTACTCCGGGCGCATGTTGCGGTATATGAGGTCGAGTTTACCCTGCTGCGAGAACGTACCGCTCCTCCGGATCAGCGTTGAGAGCGCTACGACGTAGTCACGAATGGATTCGCGCTCGCCTTGTGTCCGTCGCCTTACCTCGTCGTCTAGATCTTGTCGATAAAACAGAGGGAGGTATTGATCTTCGAACTGACGTTTGAAATCTTGATACGTCTGCCAGCTGCCGCGACAGTTCCGATACCAAAGCAATGCCGGGCCGTGAAGAAGTTCCGGCAAAGCCTTCGTCACTTCGTCGATATCGATTGAGTAGGCCTCCGCCAACTCCTCCAGCCGCTCCAGAAACGAGACCGGATCTTTCTTGCCGTCAAATCGCAGATTCCACTTACGAATCCGATTGCACAGCGACGGTGTGTCGTCTCCCACTCTCGTCCCACCGCACGGGTTGGGGTTGTCTGGACGTGAGGTTGAGAAGGCGGGTCGAGGTTGTGACGTCACCAGGCCCTGGTTGGATCGCGGCCATTCGTTGGTCCGGTCTTCGAACTCGTGACGCGGGATGTGGGTTCGGGGATCGTAGGTCCGGTCTTCGTAATCGTGACGCGTCGTCTGGGTTTGTGACGGTATGATAGGCTGTCGAGGAAGTGTCAGGTCGTGCGACGTCAGGTAAGTAGTTGGCCGTTCTCCGCGACTCTCAAACATCGCGTGGGATTCGCGTTCCGTCGGTAGACCGAAGGGCACGGGGTACGATAGGATGTCTTCCCCGGTGGACGGGATATAGGCCGGACGCTTTACCAACGCCGCGAGGGCTCGTCGAACGGACTAAGAATCAGCGTTCGGAGAGACTCCGAGCATTTCTCGAACGCTGGCCATCTCCTGGTACGCGGAAGGAGGTGCCAGCCACTGTTGGATCTGCGTATCGTAGACTGTCGAGGCTGTAGGCCCCGATGCCGCTATCGCCGTCGGGTTCATCGGCTGACCGATGCTTCCCAACGGGTTCTTCCAATAATCACAAAAACGTTTGCGGAACTCAGCGACGCTACCCTCAGTATCTAGCTGATATTTTGTCATCTCAGCAATCAGGAGCTGTTTGCTCAGAGTATGAATCCAGCCGACGCGTGAGTCGTCCAACGGTGATTTCGGGATGCTCTCCATCGTCGAAGGTATTTGGGAGATCGTCGTCGTGGTCGTGGTCGTCGTTGACGTTTGAATTCCCACCGTGGATATCGTCACGTGGCCGATCGGTAGCGTATCGGGTCGGGCAATAGTCGTCGGGGTACTAGAAGTCGTGGATTTAGTTTCTCCAGTCATTTCGTGTAAATTTCGAAGTCAAAACCGTGTTTTCGAGTCCAAATGTTCGGGCGCCAGAGATGTGACGCAAAATTCTAGGGGGGGAATAAACTAGTATTCACCAAGTCAGGCTAGGCCTACCCCTAGATCCAGCCACACTCGAATTTCTTCCCCGGAGTGCTCAGAAGGAGCCGATAAAAATCCAGGGGTCGATACGAAGTTGTCACGGCTTTGACTGATCAATTTATTAAAATTTAATCGAAGGCTCAGAGCTCTAGAAGCGCTCAGGAAATCCTGCAGACGCCCAGTTGGAGCTATATCATCCCAGCCTTCGTAAAAGTGTTTTGGAGAATTTTGCCTAGCTTTTAGAATGACTCTGTAGGGCCGACGAGTATCCAATCTGAAGCCAATGTGATTCAATTACTCGTAATGAACCTTAAAATAATTAACTAAAGGCCTAGGTAAATAATATAAAATCGAATATAATGTAAAACCCAATCCCTACAGAGTCGTCGGGGCCTAATTAATATAATTGGACGGATAATTTATCGTGGTTGGTTTAAAATAAATTTAATACTAATTTTTGTAGCTGATTATTCAACTCAGCCTGCTCCCAAGACTTGGTTCTTTCACCCGCCAAAGACGGGGTTTAGAACGTAGACGACAAGTCTCGGGGTATTAAAACGTCGAATCGACTGGAGTAACTTAAGTAATAATTTAATCGTGAAACGAACTGAATTTACGTAATTTAATAGCCAATTGGTTTAAAAGAGCCGAAAAATATCCACCGCTAGTCACTGGCAGGCAGGAACTGGCGGGTTTTGTACGAGTCGGCGAGGACTAAGTTAATAGAATTTAGAAAATTATAATCGAACGTAAACGGATAAAATAAATGGCAGACGAGTATGCGTATGTTAGAAAAAGAATATTTAAAAGAAAGTAGGAAAGTCTGAAAACGTAGCTAACCTGAATCGGTATCGTATGGCGAAGTTAATTTCGTTGTGCGAAGAGGCTTCTCGTTAACGAGTCGACGGTCGAACAGCGAATAATTCTTGTCCGGCTCAAATCCCGATTTTCTCAGCCGCGGCTCAAGCGCTGCGGTGGCGATTTCGGAAACTAGCCAACAGCTGATCGGGGATTCGCCTGTTGAGCCGGTCTAGTTGTCGTCTGTCGTTGGTCAACAAACACCCTTTTGAGGTTAAGTGATGTTGTCATCGGCGTTAAATATTCGTAAAATCGGTCGTTTTAACTTTATTATGTGAAACGAAGTGCTATTATGAATAAATATATCGTTGTGGGTGTGTTTGTGTACTTCACTGTTATTAAAAGTAGGCCTACGTTCTTTGGCCCATAGCCCAAGCTATGGCCAACACATAGGCCTAGGAGTAGGATGTTGTGGGTAAAAATCGGGTAAGTTATGGTGTTTGTTGACTAGCAATACGTTTTTACCCCCTTTAAAATTTGGTACCTCACACTTTCCTTCTTACATGACCATATCTAAATAGCCCCGCCGCAGCAAACCTGCAGACTTAGCGAATTTCCATTTGCCTGATTGGATTTACACCAAAATGTCTCCTTAAAAATATCACATTTATTCCCTATTTAAATATAATAAGTTTAACGAAAACTTAGGTTAGCTGCAACAGGGAGGGTAAAAACGTGTTCTTGTTGTAAAATACTGGTGTTACTGTAGTTTAGTAAGAAATGAATGTATTTTCCAAATTTGATCAAAATATGTTCATAAACAAGCAAACTATAAGTTGACTTATTCTCCAAAAGAATAGCATGGGAATTTTAATTTGTAATTTTAAAATTTTACTAAAAATCTGTCCCGGGTCCAGGGCTTACCATGAGTACTACGGTTATAGCTTATTCCCTATATTGGAAATTCGCTAAAATGAACACAATGAGATATCTAGCACAAGTTAAAGCTCCCTAGAGAAAGAATTACTTGATTATACTAGACAATGAAAATTACAGTAAAACAGTATTCTTTCCTTTACACTGAGTTTTACTTGCATCACAACAAAGATATAGGCATGTGTTATTTCTAAAGTTAAATCATTTGTCGCATTAGGAGAATTTGCAAACTCAGTTAACGTAAATAATGAAGATACATGAGTTAACAATAATCAAATGTACGCTTATTAGATAAATCGTGGGTGTGGATTTAACTAATTAAAAACGTTTAATTAAATAAATTCCTACTCATCAGCTTCAAAATACCGAGTACGTATTAATTCATCGCCGCTTTGTAATCCGTTCGTGGGAACGACATTGTAATACTTTTGTCAGTCAATCGATCATTTACATGTTGGCTTTGCTTTTACTTAAATCAACCTTTTTCGAATTTTCCTCAATTTTAAAATCCCTCGATCGCAACAAGATAAAGCTGGGGAGCAAGCTTTGCAGTAGTTAGAGCGCGGGACTTTGGTCCCTGAGGTTCCGGGTTCAAATCCCGCTAAGTCACCAATGGATTTTATCTAAGTGATAATGCCGCAACCCCTAGGTCTAGCATGAAGTAATGTGAAAAGCAATCCCAGGCTCGTGCCGAGCGTCCTAGGACAAAAGATATATAAAGCTACCTCTACAATATTGGTAAGCTGTTTTCGAGTGCCATATGTTTAACTAGATAGTAAAACCATACGAGATATCTGAGCTTAATATCACTTCATATATATTTTATATACAGGTAACTATGCTTTTCCAAAAATATAATTTATGTGTTGTTCCTATATCTTACAATAATTACAACAAGTAGACAGATATATTAATTGAAAACATGTAAAGTTGGACAGCTGTATAAGTTGGGTTAATTTAATGATCACGATGTATCGATAATAAGGTAAACATAAAATTGATTGCCTTAGATGAAAATGTGATGTGGAAAACATTTATAAATTTTTAGATGATTGAATAGATAGTATAGTTTTTTTTTCATAGATTTAAATATTATTTTATTGTGCTTTCTTACATATTTGGAAGTCTGTTTAGTAATATACTGTCGTATAAGATAACATTTTGTGAAAACCTAAAACAAAATTATTCAAACAAATCTGAAACACAATAACTGATTTATTTCCTCCAAATTATAACTATTTTTTTCCAAATTTTAAAGAAATTACGTTCTTCTGTATAAGGTTGAAAATAATGTTAAAATATTTTCGAGTTCTAGCTATAAGCATAATAAATATAAACTTAATATACTATTGTTAGAGGATGAAAACACGCATAATACGTGTACGCTTGACAATAAGTTGGCAGCACTTAAATATGCTAAGACTTCTATCACCTGGTGCAGCGTTTCCCATTTCGTTCAACGGTTGGATTCAACCTAACCTAAAAACGTATTGTATAGTATTTGAAAGACTGATTATTTATATGCTTTGTAGTAACTGTAGGTCAAATATAATTTGTAACGTGAGCGCAAAGTGCTTTTGCTGCACCCGAGAAACTTTCCACACTCAACTGAGGCTTGTGCGTAAACATTTCTCCCATGTGCACCAAATTGCCACTTCTCACACTAGTTACACAAATAACTATTTCCCATGACAAGGGAATGCTCCAGATTCATTATATAATTCAATGGAAAATGTGAGAGCTTTCATGCCAAGGTGATTACGTCCCATTCAAAATATTAAGATATAATATGTTAAAATAAAATAGATATTTTACTTTAACATAAATACTGTTCTATCTGTGGTTGGTGAGAGTCACCCTTTTGTTATAATGGATTGCAGCTGAGGTAAAATAACTATTAATAGTGGTTTATTTACCTTGTATTTTCGTCACAGCTCAAAAATGTTGTATACAAGCTACAACCATGGTTTCGACGCCGTTTGCGTCATGGTCTAAAATAAGTTTCTTTACTTTAGCTCAGTACAATAATTAAATTCAAATATCTATTTGTTTTTGTAACCCACGTTATTCAACAGATTAAAACTATTATTCAATTAAAAATTAAACCTGATATTTTAAAATATAAGCTTTCAAACAGTACTGAAAAAAACTTATCTTACATATTGAACACAAAACACTTGGGAAGTTCAAGAATAGACTTTTAAATGTTTAAGGATGTATTTACATGGCTTAAGTAAAAAGTATTCTTGTTAATACAAATATACAAACTAATACAAATTGAAATAAAGTTAGTTACAATCAACAAAAAATATTTACATTTATTTCCAAAATATACACTCTAACAAACTTGCCCACGATGGCACGACATGCCGGGCAGGTGATTGGCAACGGAATGTCTGTTTCCCCGATATCACCATTCGCCAGAGTTACTCTATGGAAAACCTCCCGCCCTACGAGGTCCGTGGCCCAGGTGCCGCATAACACCACATGGTCACAGGGGCTGCACAACCTCGTTGGTTTATTTGCTGTGCATATGAGGCACGCTGAACCTCCATCCCCTGGTGGCTGTTCGGAGTCGTCTACAGTCGGCAGACACCGTACTAATGTTCACGCTGCTGCCTCACATCTTCTACAGCCATGAACTCTTCCCCAAGCTTTGTAGGGAAATCTAAGTAGTCCATATAAGGATTGACCAATGCAGCCAATGCGGGTGCTTCTTCTGTAAATAATTGAAAACATACAAATAATGTAATACAAGAGCATTTGAATATACTAAGTACCTAGAATTGTAAAGACATGAATAATTAATTGCTCCTCTGTTAAAAATGCAGCAATTATAAACCTAATAGGTAACTGTTGTTGAAAAACCTCGCCACAGCTTTCCTGCAGACTCTGTTAATTTCCATTTCGGATCTTGATAGGATGTAACATCAATTTAATTAACATTAGGTTTAACAAGTACCTACGTTTGCTGCTACAGGGGAGGGGTATAAAGAGTGCTTTAGTAAAATATTAATAGCTTAGTATAAAATAAATTTGCCCAGTTTGATAAAAATATATCCATAAGCAATCAAACTACATTTTACAATATTCTCCATAAAAATAATACAGGAATTTAAGTTTACAATTTTTTTAATTTCACCCGTTGCCAATAACCGTACAAAAACACTTTGCTCTGATGTACTAAACTATTTGTGTTTTTAAGCTCTTTAAAATGGCTTAGAGAGAAATTGGTACTATTTTGTTTTGATGGTCAAAATGAGAAAACACAATTTCTACTCATAAGACCCCATTCCCACGGTCCGTCCATGCTGGTTCGCGAACTTATTCAAGTTTATTGTGCCCTACACAATAACACCTATACTATACACCTATACACTTACTATAACCTATACTACGCCCTTGTACTGTTTAAGTAAAAAACAAACATGAGCGCGAATATTACCTTCGACAAAGTTGCCCAACTCCACATCATCACCGTCCTCGACGACGTCACCCCTCCTGTCCGTGTCTGGTGCTGTTGGGGTTGCTATGCGGTGGGACGCTGCGGTCAGGAAAGCCGCTAGAGAGATCCTTCCCTCCACTATTTTCCGCTGCAGTTTCTTCGTATTTCTGTCCTGAAGCAGCAGTTTATTCTTTCGTGCCCTGGCACATTCCATTCCCTGTTGCAGCTGGGAATGATAATTTATTTCCTTTACGGAAATCGACATCAACCCTCCTGTAACAAAGTATCCGTATTTTTAAACATTACTAATAATTCAAATTAGAATTTTAAAAAGCCTTAATTAAGTATTGACATAACAAAAAAATGCAGCTCGTATATTGTCATTAGTAGCAAGATTAAAATAATTTACCCGATAAAATCCAGGGGCACAACCAAGTAAAAAGATTGAAAAAATACTTAGAAAAGAAATTCTTTTAACAATAGATTCGTTTTACAAAAAACCAAATACAACCAATGTTTTCAAACCATTTTAGAAGTCAACATTTGAGTTCAAAGCCTTGTTGATATTTTGGAAAATTAGATTTGAAGGGGCACTTGTTTGACATTAAGGGGTTAAAAATAGAATGCAAAACATTTAAAATACCCAGTAGTGTTGGCATCACCTGTTGAGAAAAATGCCTTAATTTTTGTAATGAAATAAATATCACTTATTTTATTTCTTATTACTTATAACACATACCCCAAAAATCCCAAGTGTTCCCTCCGGCCTTGATGCATCTGTTGATGTTTCTGTTCAATGACTCCTGGCAGTTATTCGTCTTGTTATTCTGGCTGTAAACTGAAAAGGCTTGAGGTGTTACCTTCGCCATCCATTCGCCTTTGAAATATCTGTAACACCAGAAGCATATTTACCCCTATGAACATTTAAAATCGTCTATGGGTTTTGTGTTTATTTTAAAGAAGTTATTTAATTGGTCATTTATAGTTTGGTTCAGTGCGTGTCGATATAGATATGTAATGTCTTGCAGTTGTGTCAAGCACTACTGCCGAAAAACACACTGTAGCCCACAGATTCTGTATTTGTCTTTCTATCATAATTTGGATTTTATATAAATATTTTTATTTGAACAATAAATAAAAAAATAACATTATTTCAATTACACCTTGAAAAATAGGGGGTTTAGTTAATTTATTTAATCTTCGAACACACAAGTGTCAATGATTTTTCAGTTGTTAAATCCAAGGTTATAAGTCTGCATACAAATGAGAAAAGACTTAAACAAACTCAACTACCTCTTTTTTAGGCTACTTACTCTAACTACCGCTTAGCCTTCGTGCGGTATGCAGTAGGGGTTGACTCAACTATGATCACTTGCAATGCCTCGGGAATGCGGTCGTACTCGTGTGGGAGAAGGGCAGTGGCCATTACACGTTTGGCGACGTCACATCCGCCTTGTTCCCCGTGCTTCAACCCAAATTTCCTTGATTTTCTATCAATCGCCTGTATTAATAAACGATATAATATTATCTATAAATTGGAATTCTTATGATTATACCTTATTTCAACCGGGTCTAGAAGAGACAACCCAGCTACAATCAATAGCTTTTTGCTGTATAAAACCACAGTAATAGCATTATTTTGTGCTCGAAAAAAAAAACAACTATAAAACTTAAAAAGTAAATAGTTATTTTTTATTGCTGTTGCGACGCTACTTTCTCGCACTGGAAAAAAAATTACAAGTAAGTGCAGTCGCAACCGTTTGCCGAGGATAGCTCAGCCTACAATGGCTGGGTAAAGTCCCAGGGTCTGCGATAAGGTCAGGGAAACCACTAGGCCAAAAGCCGGGTCTAACCGGTATAGGACTGGCTCATACACGGGCACTGTGAACAAGTCAAAAACAAGTCACCAAAACAAACGTGCAATAATCACTACCAGGCCTACGCCGATTCTCCACTCTCATAGGGGGTCGTTGCTGACTACGAAACTCGGGCTTCGTCCTAACTATCCAATAGTTAAGCCCAGAGTGCCTAAAACACAGTGAGTTACACGACGACTTGCCAATAAAACCCACAACGCGAGTTATCACCAGGCGGGGTCTACTAGGCCACTATAATCCAATACACAACTCTAATACCAAAGCTAAGAATCAGCCAGTTTACTCATTAATAATACCATACAAGTGCACTATAGGCAGAGTGACTACACCTCTAGTAGCTGGTCTCAATAAATCCAAGCAAAACTAGATGTCAGTTGCACTACTATTAAATTATTGAGCTACTTAGTAGCAGATAAATAAATATTAAATACGTTCCAAACACTAGATAAATATATTATCTGATAGCCGGTACTCCGCTATCCAAGCTACCAAGATAACGTGTTGGATTACTAAACAAGCTGTTCAGGTTAAATTAAAATAATCAAAAATGATTAAACAATAACAACCCTACTACTGCTACTGCTACTACCAACTTAATATTAGTTAGCTGGGCTTCTGTTAATAGGCTAATGATCTTAGCTACTAGCCTATGGCCACGTGCTTCCAACTACGCACGCCAAATCGTGCAGCCTAGGTTTGTCGGGCCTCAGAGTTATTAGTAATGTAACGAACACTTGGTACAACGCAAAATAATATCTACCACAGTCAATAAATTATATTATTTGCGCTTTAACGCCTGCCCAGAACCGTCAGGAATATACTTTAATATTATTCCTGACACCTGTAAATACTAACTACCATTAGGCTTTGACCAGCACGGTTATAACTCTAACTCTCGCAATCAAATCAGAGATGAATGTTTTTAATGTCAACTATCAACTCATAAACCAAAATATAATAAAACGTCGTCCACTCACCACAAGTGGGTCACTACCCAACTTGAACGCCGACACTCTCTGTCACACCGCACAACACCAACGTACTCCAGTACACCAAACGTCGTCTCAGCCAGACACCAACACTACCTTCCTCACTGTACGGGATCCACCACCCTGAAAATCTAGGATATCCCAGGCTTATCGGCACTGATAAGCCGGGTCAAAGGGCGCTCGCTAGCCTCGCTGCCGCCGCTTGCTAATAAAGTAAAAGAATTATTTATCAAAACTCTACAAAATATTCATACTAAATAACAAAATTTGTTGAAGGCATTGCAGCAATTTTTTAAAACATTGTAAGCACAAACGTAACGCCTATAAAATCCTTCCTCCCAAGCACCTTTTTCCCCGTCGTAGATACATGTGTCCGCAATGTTCCGCCCTTGAAATATTTGCTGAGACCTGTCAACCCCTTGTCAGGTAGCAGTAATCTCTAGTGTCCGCTTTTGCCCTCTTTAATGATGTGTCCCCAATATTCCGTGTCCGCATTTGCCCGGACACCCGCTTGCTTACCTCTACAATCGCACGGCCAAATAGCAAATATTTACCCCCCTAGGAAAAATAACTCGTTACAAGAGTTTTAAAAGTAAATATTGATTGGTCTCCATGGTAACAAAGAACAAACCCTCTAAGTTTAAATGTAAACAACCAGAAATGCCAAATGAATTTCGATTTAACATTTCCACACAGCTGGTTTAAACATATTAAATACTACACGAATATTAAAACTATTTATGTTTAAACAAATTAATACATCAAAAATGAATTAATACATTCATTATCTATAATATTAAAACGTTACAGGGTTTTTTTATTTCACGACTCTGAATCAACCACCTCACGGATTTTCACGATTTTTGTGTTGAAAGAAAGATAATTTTGAGATCTAAGGAATGTCGATGCCATAATTTTAGTTTAGGGTTTCGGTTTTTTAGAAATTAAGTTTAAAATTTTAAAAAGTCTGGCAGCCGACGCTAACATTTTACTCTAGCTTTTGGTATAATACCATTTGCTTAACGTAACAGCTGTAAACATTCAGCGTTTTCGAAACAAATTCAGCATTTGGATGAAAATGAAATGGCATACGTAGAATTGACTTATTCATACTATATGTAATGCTATAATCGTTGATTTTTATGCCTGGTTCAAAAACATACAAAAACTGTCATAGATCCTTATTTATTTCCATAATCAATAACACGGTTTTAAAAATAGAATATATCATCTCAAAACACTATTTTAGCTATATCTTTAAAAACCATTTTGTAGAGCGAAAAAAAAAACAAATAATTTATGATATTGAAGCGTTATTAAGCGCCTAATAGTTACGGAGAAAATTTAAAAACAACAGCTAAGTTAACATTAGCTCTAACTAAACCGCCCTGGTTTTATACTTAAAATGTATACTTAATGTAGGTCTCCGGAAAGATCTTAATTACGTCTCTGCGTTTTTTACTCCCCTTCACTACAAAACAATGCATATATTGGTTACATATTGTTTTGTAGTGAAGGTGAGTAAAAACCCCCAATATTTATCTCTACGAAAATTAAGTCTTCACCTAAAATTGTAGGTAAAAATAATTATGAAGCTTGATGGACCAGGGCAATAACAATATAATATAAACCCTGATGAATCCGCTCAATTGTGCGGATGCCTCTGCGAACGCTACCTAGCTTATTTAATATGTTAAAATAACTTCTTGATAAGCATTACGTCTTGTGAGTCAGTATACGCGTAAATATATGTTTTACGTGTTATAGACGTATCTTTATCTAATTTCCGTAATATGTTTTGAACACATGTCACCCTTTTGGTTGATTACATGAATACCTCTTCGTAGTATGACACTGAAACGTCTTCTTCCGTCATCCCGCGTAGTAGTTTTGTTTTAACAATGTTACTTCGTAATATGAGCTAGCGATTTTTTAAATCGCGTTTCAAAGAAAATATAAATTATGTTTAACAAAATGGACAAAATAACCTATGGTTTATGGATAAAACCTGAAAAAGTCTTTCAGACACAACGCTGGCGTAAAACGTGTCTGTGATCACGCCGGTGATAGTTCGAGCTTATAGTTATTTCGCCTTTGGCCCCCAGCCCCCTAGCTATTAGTTGTCATTAGTATATTAGAGCTCTGTCGTACCAAAGCAGGAAGTTAAACCGTCAATATTACGTTATTTAAATGCAATTTCACGAATATCTTAGAGGAGGTTGGTAAGTCAATTTCGAGCTCCATCTCAAAGGCCCTTTAGTAAAAAAATCTCGTTAAAAATTCTGTAATAGTATAGTTAGTAAGGTGATCTTACTACTTAGTGTTTGGCCAAAAGAAATAATAATATAAGAAGAATTGGGGCTGTAATTAAAATATTGACTCTCGTAATTGGTGTCGTAAATAGTGACCCACGTAGACGATTATGTTTTATTACTAACCACGTCCGTAGGCTGGCACTCAACGATCACGAAGTAGCCCCTACTTTACTTTTGAATCAAATAAATTAAGAAACTTGTATATTTATAGATATATACTATGGGTACCCTATTTTACCTCCTTTGCCTAATTCCGACATGGCAATTAATGCATGGGTAAACCATACATAGTGCATGGCTTTTGATCAGATGCAATTTGTTACTTTTAGAAGGTTAAGTATTTCATGAAATTACCTAATTTGCGTTTATATATTCATATTGCACGTTCCACCTGATAACAGATTAGGGTGCATTCCATTCCTAAGCTAGTCATGAAGGGGAATGCAATGCCATCATCAAAACATTCTACCTGACCCCCTAGGGGATCTATTTGGCCTAGGGCGAATGCCACATCTCAAAAGGGGTGGTATGGTGTACATTGTATTTATAGCATTTTGTAGCATTTTTACAAGTTGTGTTTACCATAAGAAGCATTTTTGCAAGTTGTGTTTACAGCATTTTTACACTAATGATAAATTAGAACGTCATATAACATATTGTAAAAACTTTAAATGCCCAACTAGTGGAAATGTCTAAACAAGATACATTACAATTTAAAAATCATAAATATCAACTTAAAGCCCCATTTGTGATATATGCAGATTTTGAATGTTTTATAAACTCTAACAACCATATTCCATCTGGATTTGCCTTTGCGATCTCAGCAAGGCGTTGATGTCGTTTCCCACGATCCTGGTGGCTAAGCTAAGGCACTATGGTATTGGAAGTTGTGTGCTAGAGTCACTAAAGAGTTTTCTCAAAGATAGGAAACAAGTAGTGTCACTGGAAGGGACCACTTCATGTGTTGGACATAAGGAATCTTATTGATCTAATAACTCAGCCCTACCTTACAACGGTGTATCATGCTCTCTTCCATAGTCGTCTGATGTATGGATTGATACTGTGGGGAATTTTTCCAGCTACAAAGGATGTTCTCTTACTCCAAAAGATGGCACTCAGAGTCATCACATCATCTGAGTTAAATGAGTATTGCCGGCCTATCTTTAGAGAACTGAAGATGCTCACAGTGTACAGTCAGTATGTTTACAACATACTCACATTCCTGAAAGAAAATAGGGGTGACTTCATGAGAAGGGAAGATCATCATAGCTTCAGCACTCGAAGAGTTCAGGATTTAGACCTTTCGCGCTGTCGACTCGAACGGACCTTGAAGACCTACCCTAGGTCAGCCATAAGAATGTTTAACACGCTGCCGCTGCAAGTTCGAGAGATGGACATGAAAGATAAAAAAAAAAGTTTTCCATACAGCCCTCGTAAATAGGCCACTAAATTCCCTGGGGGAGCTGAATGAGGTACCACTCTTTCCTTCAAAATAAAAACGACCGCCAAACCACCAGTTGTAAATATTAGTTTTTTTTATTGTATTATTTAAAAAAAGTCTTAAATTCTTAAAAGACATGACGCAATCTATCTGACAATAGTCAGTCAAGGATTAAGAATACAAGTATCCAAGTATTCAAGTAAACCAATTTTTTGGGTTCAGGGGGCCCCAAAGTGGATATATCCACTCAAAACTCAAACTCGATCATTTTGACGATAAACATAATTTTTCCATATACTATGTATAGGGGGAGAAAGTAAAAATTATGTTTACGTACTTTATAATTTTGCATTGGATTGTGATAAGCGGATGAAACTGTAAAATTTAGTTTTGAATAACTATCCCATTCGCATTAATCGTGATGCTTAGCCTATACCTAGTTGATTTATTGAACTGTATTAGACATCACACCTAATATTCATATAAGTATAATCATAGAGTAGTTAGGTTCGCTGCTACGAGGTTATTTAAAAGATATCTATTTATAAATATATAAGACTTTGAAGCATAATATTGAATATAGAAATTTTAGAAAGGGGTGTATACAGGGTGTTTTTTTTTTAAACTTGCATCTTTATTTATGTAAAAACCGCAATAGATAGAAATATGCAGTTTGCGGGAATCATCTATTGACGTAGGGGGCCCAATTGTTTTGAATTCTACGTTACATTCACATTCCCCCCCCTTTCTACCCCTGTCCCCAACTTAATTTTTTAAAATAGAAAGGTACCCCTTGTGACATATCAAATGAAAGAGCATGAAAAAAGAAAATGTTTGATGAAAAAAATTGAAAATCGGTTCATAGATTTGAGAGATATTCCCTCCTCCCCACCCCGAAACTTAATTTTTTTTATAGCAAGGTACCCCTTGTGACATATTAAATGAAAGAGCATGAAAAAAAAATGTTTGGTGAAATTTATTTTTCATTTCATATCCCACAAGGGCGGGTACCTTGCTATTAAAAAACAAGTTATGGGTAGGGGAAAAGTGGGGGGGATTATCTCACAAATTCATGAGCCGATTTTAAATTTTTTTTTACCAAAAATTTTATTTTTTCATGCTCTTTCAATTGATATGTCTCAAGGGGTACCTTGCTATTAAAAAAAATTAAGTTCCGGGGGGGGGAGGGGGGAATATCTCACAAATTTATGAACCGATTTTCAATTTTTTTTTCATCAAACATTTTCTTTTTTCATGCTCTTTTATTTGATATGTCACAAGCGGTAGCTTGCTATTTAAAAAAATTAAGTTGGGGGCAGGGGGGAAAGGGGGGGAATGTGAATGTAACGTTGAATTCAAAAAAATTGTGCCCCCTACGTCAATAGATGATTCCCGCCAACTGCATATTTCTATCTATTGCGGTTTTTACATAAATAAAGATGCAAGTTTAAAAAAAAACACCCTGTATAATAATGTAAACAAGGGACCGTTCTGAAATAAATTAACAAAGAAAACTCCAAAAGAAAGTTGATTGAAAACTTGTGAACAATTGATAATGAAATTATGAAAAGGTAATTAAATAAAACTTAACCTGAAGCAGCGTCTATTCATTGTAGATGTCAGCTGGCTGGTGTGCTTATTGTTTTGTAACTTTCTGGACCATTTACTTCATTTCTTTGAGAACATTTCTCTCGTTATCTATAAACTTGATTGTGTCATTCACGTTGAAGAACCGATCGAAATTCCTATGTAAAGCGTATTTCTCCTCAACTCAGTTCCTTAATTTTTTAAATTTAATATACAACCTTCTGTGAGGATGATAAATAAACCAGGAGTTGTGATATAACCATACACCTCGCATTGTTTGTTTTGAGTAAACCGTTTCTTATATATTTCAATAATGCCACACAAGTTATTTTATGTATTTATAAATGAAAATGCACATAAAACAAACATATTAAACTATAAATAAACATAATTCACTAAAAACAGTTCAGTTTTGTTTTATTATCATTCATTTCTGTATTGTACTGATAAAATTAGTTTTAGTTTTAATATGCATCTTTATCATTTTTTGCCTGTCTTATCCATAGTTCATTGAAAATGAGTCTTAGAAAAAATCCTTCAAACCTCACTAAACGTTCAACATCCTCATCTCTCTCAGCACTTGACAATGACTATTAATCCAATTCTTTCCTTGCCAGCTTCAAGGTACCTGATACTTCTCTGTGGACCAGAACATAGTTTAATAAGAATAATAATGAATTAAAACTGTGACCAATAAACATTTGAAATAAAATAAGCATACATTTACAAACCATGAGAAGACGCACACTATCTTTCTGACCGGTAATTCCTAAAGACGAAGAGGCACACAGGGTGGAATCGTACATGTCAGTACATGACAAAAAGCTGTCGCTATACTGAAATGAGGATGTAATGGATGGCAAAAAGTATGTCACAGTGCTCCTGTAATGTGGCGTTGTTGTGCACAGTAAAGTATGACAATACCGACAACCAATACGCAACAAATTACAAACCCGGCCATTTAGACATCCATGCGACCCCTCCTGAGTTCATGATTTATCAAAAGTACTTTTATGATTAAATATATTTTACCTTGAAAAAATATTTATTATAAACTTTAAGTTCATTGACACCAATTATTCAACTGAATTAAATGTACAAAAAATAGCAGCCTAGTCGTTTAATTATTTTCAACATACAACTTGATAACAACCTGCATAAATATGCCTTCAGTTACATAGCTATGAGAACCAAACAATAAATTGGACTGTATCCTGCACTTATATATCTCCTGAAGCAATACAATATACCACACGATTTCTCAAGGGTCATGTTTTGTATTACCATCTTCCCTCTTTGTAACTTTATTCCTGTTTTTGCAATCATCTTCCATAAATGTAACAAAACGTTATTCGAAAGATTGTTCTGTATGCTACATACAGTCTAAACAGTGTGTAAATTAAGTCTAGAAACAAATCTGTATTTAAAAAATCAAAATAGATAGAAATATTCTTATTGTAGCATTTATTCTTAACAAAGGTTCCGCAATTTTTTACAAAAAAAATTTTAACCCCCCTAACAAGGTAGGGGGTAGGGGGCGACTTATTTGTTCAAATAGCAACCCCTATTGAATTAATGCTTTTTCACATAATAAAATTTTGGAATACCTTCCATTTAGGCTAGGGATGAAATATCTACCTCGAGTTTGGGCCATTGTATTTCTTTTGACAAACCCATAAAAATGAGGGGTCACTCAATACGGGTTGTTATTTGAACAAAATAAGTCACCCCCTACCCACTACCCTGTTAGGGGGGTTAAAAATAGTTTTGATGTAAAAAGGTACGGGACCTTTGTTATCAATTAACGCCACAAACAGAATATTTATATATATTTCGGTTTAAAAAATACAGATTTGTTTCAAGACTTAATTTACACACTGTATAACCTAAAAAAGAAACTTTAAGTGTTTGAGCCAAAAGGATAGGTTAATGTTTGTAGATTTCATGTTATATTAATGTTTTATGTTCATATTGTAGATATGCACATTAAGAAAATCTAATTTGTACATGTGAAGATGCTTTTGAATACAATAATTTTGTTTGTTTCGACAAATGTAATTTTCTATTATGATTGACAGGTACTCGGTTATCTCAATACTCGATTTTCAAAACGTAATACTTTTTTTGTCCTAGGACGCTAGGCACGAGCCTGGGATTGTTTTTCACATTCACACTGAAGTCCCGCGCTATAAAACGTAATACTAATACGAGTATTTATTGCACGTATGGTAGCAGTTGTCAAATAATCATGATTAAAAGTACCCATAATAATAAAAACCTCTTCCAAATCTGCAAGGTTCATAAATACTGATGATTTTCTTAGAGTTTAGTCATGTCAATAAAAACTAACTCCCCAAGGAGAGCCACCAGTGGAAGAAGACGCAGTGGAAGAAGACGTACTCATTGAAGAAAACCAAATGAATGAAGATCCTGATGATGACTAACAACCCGATAATGACCGTCAACATGGACATGGCTTACAACCTGGAGATGACCGACAACCCAAAGATGACATCCCTGATGAAGACGACACCAATGAAGACACACCCGTACGAAAACAACCTGATGAAGATCAGCCCCGAGTGACGGAGCTCCGGACACCAGAAATTCCTAGAGGAAGAGTCGATCCCAACCCCGTCCCTATTGCACTGCGACTGGTGGTTTCTCCTGAAGCACCAGCAGCAGCACCACCACCACCGTCATTTGAGCCTGATCCACCAGTACCGACTTCGAGTGAGTCAGAAGGTTGGAGAGAAGTTCTTGACGACCTTAATCGGGCCGCGACTCCGGCAACTGGCGGAACGAGAGGGTGACATCCAAGGGGAACTCGACGTCCTGGTAGAAGAGCTCCACGCTGCCATGAAAGCTGCCGCCCCGAGGCCGGCCAAACGACCTGCCAACGTCAGAGGGACGAGACCATCTAGAACTGAAAGGACGCCTCGGAATGTCACACGTTATGCCAAGACCCAGGACCTATGGAATAAATCCATCCCGACTGGCCGACCTGGTCATCAAGGACAACCTTGGTGATCTGGTACAGCAAGGACCACGGATCGACCCTCCAAAAGAGGAAACAGTCGCCCTCCTCCAAGGACTGTGGGGCACGGCATGTGACACCACACTACAACTCCCTCGTCTCGACCCTTAGCCTGAAGCCATCGTTGACCCTGTATCCAGTGCTGAAGTAACAAAGAGGATACGAAGACTCAAACATGGGGGGCCGGGATTGGACGGTGTAACGAAGAAGGGAATTACCACCTACCCGCATGCAGCCAAGACGCTCGCCATGCTATATATCATCGTTCTATTCCGTGGAGTTTTCCCCACGGCCTGGAGGACGAACAGGACAACTTCGTTGCCGAAGCCTGGCAAGGATCATACCCGGCTGTACCCGGCCGGAGAACTGGAGGCCAATCACAATCGCTGAAAGCTCACTGCTTATCCACTCTACAGTGGAATTATGGAATCTAGACTGCTAAGACAAGTCACCGGCTCAGCGAGGCAGCGTGGGTTTTGGCCTGGCAATGGCTGCCACGTGAACTGCTAGATCCTGAACAAGGTGATACGGCAGGGAAGAAGAGCTGAGTAGTCGGAGTACAGTTGGATGTCAGTAAAGCGTTCGACACGGTGTGCCATGCGGCAATCGCCGAAGCGCTTCTTAGCCATGGGGTTTCCCCTTGTCTATCGAACACCGTGAGAGACATGTACTCCGATTGTTCAACCATACTGGGCAACTTGGGTGAGAAGATCACACTAAGGAGAGGGGTAAAACAGGGAGATCCATTGGGTCCGCTGTTGTTTAACCTGGTGGTGGACCCACTGCTCCATGAACTTCAATCATCTGGGGACGGCTTCACTGTCGGTGGGCAGCGGTTGGCAGCCATGGCTTACGCGGACGACATCGCCCTGTTTGCCAACAATGAAGACGAGATGGAGCGACTTCTCCTCAAGACGGAAGAGTACCTTGCAGGAGTGGGAATGGGGCTGTCTGCAGCGAAGTGAGGTGGATTTGATAACCAGAAAAAGGGGGACGCCTGGGTGACTAAACCCTTACATCTCTCCATCCAAGGCCTTGACATCCTTCGCCACCAGCACTGAGTTCACGTATCTCGGACTCACCTTAACCATCCGTGGTGGGTTCAACACCATGCAGCACCTGAACACCCTATGTAATGCCGCCATGAGAGTTCACCGTCTCGCCCTCAAGCCCCAGCAGAAGGTATGTCTGCTTATGCAGTACATTGTTCCTGCCTTCGCCCATCGATTCGCCATTGACACGCCCTCTAAAAACGATCTGAAGAGGGTCGATGCCAGACTTAGAGAGGAAGTAAAGAAAATCCTCCACCTCCACCCCAGCACTACTGATGGACTACTCTACACGAGGAAGAAGGACGGGGGTCTTCCCGCACAGATCTTCCAGTCCTGGCTCTGTGGGTTGAGAGCCGTATCTTCGCTGCTGGCGATTGAGGACCCACTGTTGGAGGAGTTGGGGCAAATCGGTGGATGGACCAACCACGCTGAAGAGCTGGCGGGGCGGCTGAGGATTCCATTTCCGCCATCATCCATGGATCTGCGGCAAGCCAAGCAAAATTACAAGACTAGAGAGTTTCGAAGGTGGGCGTCTCTTCCTACGCACGGCCAGGGAGTTCAGGGGTTCCGCAATAACCCTCTTGGAAACCACGGGCTCGTAAATCAGCGAGCCTTGAAGCCGGGGCAGTTCATCGACGCCTTGAAACACCTTTGGGACGAGGACCGCGATTGTCCGAGCTGATCGGCAACTTGACACGATCTGCCGGCAGTGTCATCTCAAACCTGAAACCCTCGGTCACGTCGTTGGCGAATGTTCTGCTGGAATGCGATCGAGGATAGACTGTCACAACTGGATAGTCGGAAAATCGAAGAAGGAGCGGTCATCGCCAGGGAACAAGAGTTCATCCTGGAGAAGCTGAAGCCGGATCTGGTAATCAACTCACGAGACCGGTCAGTTATCCTCGGCGTCACCCTGCCCTATGAGAACGGTGACTCCCTCTTCGTTGCTGCACTACAGAAGGCAACGAAGTATCAGCCTCTGCTTCCCACTGTCCAGCAGCAGTTCGGAACTACGTCGGGAGAAGTGATGCCCGTAGTCATCGGCGCCCGTAGCGCTCTACCTCAGGCCACCATCACCGTCCTCAAGGAAGTCTGCGTGACGGAGAGGAGTACTTTACTTTATTTCACGCTCCATGCAATAAGAAGATCAATTGATATCTGACGTGGACACCTAGACTACGGGTAGACCGCCAGCCCATCATCGAGTATCTACAATAACAAATAAATGCTAAGACTTGAAACCCCGAAGTAGATAAGAAGTCTATTTTCAGCCAAAAAGACCGAAGAACTCTAAAGCAAAAACGAATTATTCCCAAACGACCGAAAAAATGGACAAGTCCAGAAGTTAGAAGAAGAGCAACAAATATGAGCAAGCTTATAGAGGGTCTCCCCTTAGTGAGAATCCAATAGAAGAAAATTATATTAAAACCGCTAAGCAGGTAAGAGCTGAAAATAGCGAGAAAGAAAATATCCAAATGCCTCGTCATCTAATTAGTGACGCGCATGAATGGATTAACGAGATTCTCTCTGTCCCTATCTACTATCTAGCGAAACCACTGCCTGGAAAGAAGACCCTGTTGAGCTTGACTCTAGTCTGGCACTGTAAGGAGACATGAGAGGTGTAGCATAAGTGGGAGACGGTATCCATCCCGTCGCCGGTGAAATACCACTACTTTCATCGTTTCTTTACTTACTTGGTTAGGCGGTACATTTATTTCTTTGTTAATTCTTTGCAAAAGCCAAATGTTCAATACGTTGTCTGAGAATTTTATTCGTAAATTACATTAATTTTAAGTATTAATACAATTATTTCGTTCCTTGCATTATTAAATTAACATAGATTGTCTACCCTAATAGGTGAATTGTTATAATTGTAGTCCCCTGTGGGTGACCATTTGTTCAATGTTCCTTTACCATCGTATAGCTCTTCAAAACAGGGCGCATAGTTTTAAGATAATAAGATGTTATTTTCCCAAACATTAAACTTATCTCAAACTCTCAACTTACCTCAAACTTATCTCGTTTGGCCCTGTGATGATTTTGAACTTATCAGAAATCAACTTATACTGGTATGACTCATACATTTGGGGCTTAATGTATTTTAGGCAAGGCTATTCATTTTTTTTATTTACCATTTGTTTTATAGGTCCAGATGATGCTAAAAGCTCCATACTTTGCGTTTAAACTAGTAATCGTACCAATATTATAAATGTGAAAGTTTGTGTGTTTGTTGGTTTGAAGTTCAATCACGCCTTAACTACAGGTATGATTGGGCTGAAATTTGGTATGATGATAGCTTAACCAGGGACACACTTAACGGCGAAACCGCCGGACGCCGGATCAGGTGGAACCGCCGGAGGTTGAGGCTCAGAACACACTTGTCCCGGCGAAAACTATTTTGCCAGAGCCAGCGACAATAAATAGAGTGCAATGAACTCTGAATCAGTTGTGTCTTAGAAATGTTGCTGTCAAGACCTCAACAGTTGGCCGTGCTGTGTTTGATCCACCACAGAAGGAAGAGAAAACACCGCCGAAGTATTTGGGTTCATCCGATTTTGGAGAAAAGAGAGCTCCATGAATTCTCTATTTTACAGTTGAGGAATGACGAAAATAAGTTTTTTAATTATTTTTGAATGTCTGTCCCCTCATTCGACGAGCTATTATCGAAGATTAGAGTGCAAATACAAGGACAAGACACGTACATGAGTCTTTGTCTCCAGCTGTCCCTCGTTTTTTTTTTTTTTTTTTGTATTTGTAAATTTCCAAAGATTTATCCCAAAGTTCTGGTTTCTCATGAACCAAGTAAATCCATATCAACATCGACCATGATGATATATAAAACCAAATAGACTAAAAATAAAAATAAAAATAGTAAAACAAAACTAAATACACCACGTGGACACTGCGCTAAAATCAACCACCCTTGAGGGTTGAACCACGACTGAGGAGTGGTGGCAGGGGCAGGTCCGGCTGTTTCCGGGCTTTTTCGCCGGGGTATGTGTGTTCATCTCCATAAAGCACTATGCCCCACTACCCGCTGGGCCGTCAAAACCGCCAATCCGGCGGTCCGGCGAAGTTTAGAATATCCGGCGGTTTCACCGGGGCATTTTCCCGCCAGACTGGAGAAGTGTGGCCTTCTCCATGCCTTCCTATGTATCACAACTTTCTCCGGCTCCGCCGGATCCGGCGTCCGTCAGTTTCGCCGGTAAGTGTGTCCCCGGCCCCATTCCCATTATCTCAAAAATCCTTTCAGGCTCCAACCCCGTGGCTCGGGAGTGTCCCATGTTAACCTTATGAGTATTCATATTTAAAATGAATAAAATAATGTTGTCAGCTGTTTTAACTGCAAAAGTTGGTTCCACGATATTCAATATAATTAAAAAGTTATAAGATTTACCAAAAGGGGGCAGCACTATTAATTTGTTTGTATTTATGACAACAGTGAAACAGTTTTTTTATATATATATATAATTTGAACCAAGCAGTAGCTTTGATACACAATGAGAACCGTCAAAGTATTGTTTACAGTTATGTTTTTTTTATTTTAAATAATCTTTTGATATTTTAAAATATTCGATAATTTAACTTTTATTGTTTAGGTGTAGTGGTAGAACATTATGGCTAGGGTAGATGTGTTATACTATAGCATACCATAAATTAAAAGAACCAAATTTAAAAAAAAACCGTGTCCTCTCCCATTGTAAACTTAAATCATGAATATAACTGCAATAAGCATTTTATTCTTATATGCCAACCCCGTACGAAGGACCGGTATTCTGCTAGTAATCTAATAAGGTTAAATTGTCTATAAGTCAATAATACTGTACCATATGTACAATAAGATGCCAATTTTCCTGTTAGTTTACCTCAGTCATTCATGTAAAAGACAAAGCAACGCTCAACAACCAATCAGATGTTTAGTTAGTTTCTTGCACAGATTTGTTTAAACCAAGGTCATATAAGGCCCTCTGCCACGTGCTGCTGTCTCTTTTACAGTCAGTTTTTCATAAGTAAAGTTGTTTTAAATTCAGTGATCAACCCCATTTTGGGTAAGTTTTTCTTTTTTCTAAATTTAGTTTAGTTTTGTAGAAGTCTCCAAATTAAATAAATGCCTTGCTTTCTCTTATTTAAATTCACATATTAAAATTATAAATTTTATTAAATTCCAATTTAAAATCAGTAGAAATCCATCAGTAGACAAAGAACTAAAAGATTGTTTTATTTTCAGGGTTTTTGATAATGTTCACTAAAACATAAATGATAATTGAAGAATGAAAAAATTTGTTAGAACAATGTCAAGTAAAATATAATTATTTAATGCACAAGATCGAAACAAGATGTTGATTTATTTGTTTATTCCTTAAAGCTAAATTGTGCCTATTTATTAACTTTAAAATTAAAGGGTACAATACACACAACACTTTGTAATGTGCACGGTAAAGATTTGTCGAAATACTAAAATCCTCTTTAAAGTTTCGACCGAAAACGTACATTTGACATGAACGAATGTTCTTTTATACACTTTCAAAAACAGGACTGATTACGATTGGAAAGAAGAATTTCTGTAAAGCAATTATTTTTATGAATTGTAAATTTACTTAATTTCTACATGTTTCAAGCAAGATTTTTCTGTATTTTGGCAAATAATTTCCCCTATAATTCTTCACCCATTTCTTAGTACAAGGATGCTATTAGGCTAATGGTGAAAATAAGTTCTATTCACTATTTATATCATCATGACATGACAATTCTAACAGTGGGTTATTATTTAGAATTCACACAACAGTCATAAATTGCTTATAAGAAAAATATAAATATAAAATAAGGTAACAATTTGTATCATATTTTGCTATAAATAACTAATCTTTTAACTCCATGTAGTTTGCACTGAGATTGAATAGTTATAATTTTCATAATATGGTTTTAATCCTTCCAAGTATTTGATGAATCAACAGAATGTTTGTGTTTTCCAAAGCTGGACGGAGTAACATAACAAATACGTTGCTGGTACAACAGTTGTATAATCAAAGTTTGACTTGCTCATGGGAGTTTGTACTTTGGTCCCATCTGCTCTCATATAACAACACATGGGTTTATAGTTTGTGTGGTGATATGTGAAAGTATTTGTGTTGAAAAACGAATTCAAAAAGTTAATACATCTGTAGCTATGCTAAATGTATTTATAACAGCTTAACTTAAGTTTATCGTTGAATTTCGGATACAAGAAGATGATAGCCAAATCTTTAAGTGAATAGGTTTCTTAACTGTTTACTCTAGTTTGAGTAGGTTTTTTTTCTTTCGGTTTGATACTTATAAACGCACAACTATACGATATAATTAGCTTTCACGTCAGTATGTTTAACTTTATTTATCTTAACGATTTAATTTTAATAAATACAGGGTGGGGCAATGAAAACACCCCAATTTATAAGCAGTACAAACTCAATAATATTCACCCTATGGATATAAATAGCACATCTAAACACAGCTTATCTTTTGCCATTTTAGCTTAACAAAGCCATTTTTCCATTTCTTGATAACGAAATCCTGCAAGTGACGTCCTTGTCCTACTTGACATTAGGCACTTGAAAACTCCATCAAATACTCCTCCAGCATTTCTTCAGGAATCTGGACAATTCTTAGCTTCGGTTCAAGCAAATCTGTGGGGTGACTTTGAAAAACCTCAAACTTCAAGTAGCTTATTAGAAACCCCCCCTTCCAAAAAAAAGGAGCCAACGTAAAGCTTTCAACAGCTTCCTGGCAAATCTCTTTGGACTTTGAGTTACTGCGACTCGCACTCTTTCAACATTTGCTGGTGTACAAAGAGTTTTGCGGCACCCACCGATTATTTTTAAGATTTAAGCATTTATCCTAAATAATTTTACCCAGTTCACCATTGTTTTCCAATCTGGAACAGTGCCATGTTGACCAAGGATGGAATGTGGTCCAAACAATCTCTGGGTTTTTGCACAAGAACCACTATTTTAAAAATAGGTTTGCACATCAAAATCTCAGTGTAAATAGCCTCAGGCATAATATTTACTAAAATGGCTTAGTTAAATTGATGTTTTAAGCACAACTGATCATTCGTTGTTGCAACAATTAACATGTGACAGCTAAAACGAATTGTGGCGTTCTCATTGCCCCACCCTGTACATTTAAAAAAAAGTATAGAAATGTTGATCTAAAACGAAAATTTTGATTGCTAATATTTTAGAAAATTACTGGGATACTATGAATAACCTAACATTAAAAATATTTACATATTTTTAAGACTTTACTTCCTCAACAATGATCCATATAGTGTAATGTAACAACACAAGTTACAAGTAGTGAGTGACAGCCCTATCCATCAAACTGTCAGTAGAGGTGGTTGATATAAGCCGACCTACTCATGTGAAGTGGAAAACTTGTTCAACATATACACAACATAAGGCAACACTAACGCAAGTAAACAATCCAAATGTTAAACGTAAATGCATAATACGTAAGCATGCTTTTAATCGCTGTATACATTTAGAATTGCCTATTGTAACACAATAGGTTTATTGTTACTGTAGTTGTCCCAAAGTACACAACTTTTTCATTTTGTTGTGTTGTGTTGGCAACAAAATCATCAACAGTTCAGGTTGTACAAGTTGTACAGCATTTTGCAACAATAAATTGATTGCAAATAATTATACAATTCCACATAATGCATCTGAAATTTCCAAACCTCAGTAACAAATTTATGTGCAATACAAATAGAATTTTCAAAATGTTTGTATTTTTTGCTTCTGAAATTTAAAACTTATTTATGATTTTTTAAATTGGTCTTAAATCATAGAAACATTAACAGCTAGGCAAATTCAAAATATACATTAATTTTTTTAGCACAAATTATATACATAATGATGTTTGCATACTTCATTTAAAATAGTTTTGCGTTTTGATGTGAGTTATGAATAAGTTAGAAGAGTAAGTTAAGTAAGCAAGGCAGAAACAAATTAAACATTAAATGTAATGAAATATTACTCTGGGACCTTCTTTTAATAACTGTTATTTTTAAATTTGGTGAACGTGTTCAGAAATACAATTGCCTGTAATTTTGTAGCCCACGCTAATGTTGGATACGTTTAAAATTAATGAATAAGAAAAAATTTTACTATTACATTACATTATATGAGTATCGAGCTCAAGCTCGTATTCAATTAAATTATTTCGTTGCCTTACAATATCCTGTTTTGTGTTGGTAGAGAAACTACATGTTTCGTGGCGACTGCCACATCCTCAGGTATATCCTCTTCTCAGATTCGTCATCAATTTAAAACATAAAACACAGAACACACATTACATTTATTTTGGTACCGTCACGGTGCATGCACGCGTTTGGTCGAGCCGGTGGCGACTGGCATTGCAGTGTCTAGTCCAAGGTCACGTGACGTGTTGATCAGCTGATTCCCGGTTTACTCTAATTAATTATTGTGTCAAACAATGCATTGGCCTAGGTATTTAGTTTGTCATTTAAAAGGTTGTTGCTGGCGGATTTTGTTGCTTTGTAAATTTCAAAATTTTCTAATACTGTCGTCGCATTGCTGATATTGTAAGGTAACGAAATAATTTAATTAATATAAAGCAATATCCAGAAGTATGACAATGAACTCCTATTTAAGTTTTAGTAGTAAGTTCAAACTACCCAAGTCCTCATTTTATTAATAGTAAATGCTTATTTAAAACATATTAATGCATTATGAGGTTAATTTATAAGACATACTATTGCTCACTTTTTAATATTTTATTTTATTTTTTATAATTTGTATATAATTTTTAAATATTTTAATGCAATATATTTTATTACGTGACGATTAATGAAAGTCATAATTACATGTTCTGGAAATATGTTTGCAATATGATTTTTTTTTTAGTTTATGGTAAATCAAATATGAAACAGTTACGTTTAACTTTAAAGTAAGAGAGTTCGATTTGTAGGTTTGCAAAGGACTCCAATGGGTTTAAGGCCCAAAGACTTCCCACTATAAACCTCCTATACTCGCCGGACACTAGCCTGGGAACACTTGTCGCACTTCATCAAAACTAGGCCGAGTTTGCCTACGCCCGAAGGGCTCACTCCGTGTCCAGCCGTACAATTCACACGATTTAAACTCTAACCCGATCCCCGATCCGATCTAGATAGTTCTTTTTCACTTTAAAGATATTCCGGACAAAGTACGATCAACAGTCCCAGTTGCCCTCATCCTTCAACAAAGTCTCACAATTCGATTCAATCTACAGCGTCCCAAGATGTTGGGTGACCTCCCGGCGGAGCATATCCCATCGTGGACAGCGGCTAATGTATTTTATAGTCATAAAAATCTGGAATATTAGCAGTCCAGCCCAGTTCAATTCATATAATACATTTCTTTCACGTACTCTACCAGCTCACCCCTTGCATTGTTTTCCACGTTCCACGCACGGGAAATATGTCCATGTTGACAAACGAAAAGTAGGTAAAAATAATCCACATATCTTAAAAAGTTAATGAAAAATCAGTGTACAAAATAATATTTAAATATATGCATATACCTTAGTACAATTACGTACGATATAAGCAATATTAGGTATAATAGTAAGGCTCTAGCACTGATCAGTACTAAGTGAGAAATTATAATGTATTAGTTGTCGAACAGTGGTTATTGTTGTAAGATGGTAAAAAAAATACTGAAGTAGGGTGAATTATTTAACATTTTATCTACAGAGGCAGTTGAAGGAGCTCTACTATCATTTTATGGGTACTTCATATGCATTAAGGCCTCTACACCCTATCATTATATTCCATGTCATTTCATATTTAATAAGGGCTCATTGTACTATTGCAAATTCTTCTAAGGTCAAGGTATTGTTTGTTATAGACTTGTATCAAGATTGTTTTAGTAGAATTTGGGTAAGTATTGCTTATACTTTGTTTTCGTATATTTTTTTATACAGATTTTCTTATCGTTCGTTTTTTTCGTTTAGTTTATTTATATTTATGAATATAAATGTTTATGAAAGCAGTTTTTTTTTCTGAAAAATAATTTATGTAAAGATCATTTTCATTTATAATTTATGTTAGATTTCGTAAAATAGTAAACATTTAAGTAAAGAACAAAACAGGAATAAGAGCTAGGATAAATATTTCTTTAACTTTCTATGTGAAAATAATGATTACCAAAGACATAAAATATTAATGTAATCCAACTGTTTTAAGATTTAGAATTGACAACACTTGCACAACAAACTTGCACTTGACAAATTGCATTATTTGTAATTCTATTCGAATTAATTTGTTATTGACATTTTATAAATTTAGCATTTTGCATAGTTTGAATTGAATAAAAATCTAAACAGAATTGGGACCGACGTTTGTTCGTGAGAGTACCTTATAAGTGTTTATCCTTTCTTTAGATCAAGTCGAGAATCCTTTAGACCTTGTGCAATCATTCTTATCAATAGACTGCAGATTTACTTCTTATATTATGCCAGCGAGTGATTGTATTGTTGTATTACTGCTATTAGGCTACAAAATACAAACAATCTTGCAGTTTAAGGTTTCTTCCCTATTTTAACTATTATTTAAGGGCAGTCATACTTCCATAATAGACTTAATGTTAACTTTGGGTCACATGTCAAAAAAAACTATTGGAGGTAGAGTTACAGGGTGTGTTATATTTTTAAAATAAAACTATTAGCTAGGTCCTACATAGGGTTTTTACATTATCCATAAAAATAAATTTGTTATACAAAATTATGAAAAATGTTGCAATTTTTATATCTTTTTCTTATTAAAAGAACGATAATTTAGGTTACATAACAAATAATACAAAATTCCTGTGTAAGCAACTAGTAAGTGGTTGTATAAACATGCTGTGAAAATTTGGTCCTAATAGGTTTTTAGATGTTTGTCCCCAATTAGAGATTCGGGAAATCGATGAAAAGGAACAGGGACTACATTCTAACACTCACCAATGCTTCCATAGTTGTATTTATATTCAAGGATAACAAAAACATGCTTAGTGTTATATATCAATTTAAAAAGAAAATTCTAAGAAATATAACCAAATAAAATTCCAAAATTTAAAAAAAATTTTAATGTTAGACTGCCCTTAGGCATTATTCATTTTTTTCCCCGATGAACAATGTACCGTCAAGTCAAAATCTCCCAAACTCTTGACAGACATTAATCGGAGAAAACCACATAACCTTGAACAACTTAGACTAGTTAAGAATTTAAGATAAATACCTGTACACATTCAACCCTACAGAGTATAATGCGAGTGTAAAATGGACGTATTTATGTAAATAATAACACATGATTAAATTATACTATAATCGTTTAGCATAAGTATTTATTTGAGGAAAAGAAAACAGTCCACAGCTTTTCTTCTCCAAGACGGTTACCAATATAATAAAATATATCATTAAAGTTTTCCAATTATCTCTTTCTATTATTCTATCCTAATAACGATGTATTCTTAATATATCGATTAACAATTTAATTTAACTATAACCGCAACAAATTTAAAGAACGCAAATTCATACTTGGTATATACAACAATTAGTGTTCTATGTAAGTTAAATTTTCAAAGTAATTGTTACTTCTGTATATCACCAGGATATTTCAAAGGATTGCAAAATAAAATTATTGGTCTAGAGGTAGTAAAAGAAACTATTCATGAAAACAGTAAATGTGGTCGTTAACTAAGTCATAACATCATGGGTGGTTAACATGGGTAGTTATGATGTTAAGCTACTTGTTGTCTCACATAAGGTTGACAAATTATTTGGGGCAAAAATATATATTAGTAGACACTGTCATGCCCTACCTAATGACAAAAATATTAAAATTCTATAGTCATATTTTACAATTAATACCAAGGTACAATATCCATTAAACCTAATAGTATGCATAATTATACTCTTGGTGATACAATTAATACCAAGGTACAATATCCATTAAACCTAATAGTATGCATAATTATACTCTTGGTGATATAGGGTGCCCCAAAACGCAATTTAAAATACATACACTTTCATATTGCTAAGGGTAAAGTAACTGTGTTTTCAAATATATATATCTCCAAATAATAGATTTTGCTAGACGAATCGTAACACGTTTTTAGAAACAAATATATTCCATGTTGTACATATATTTATTAGAATGATCAATGCCTAAGTAACCTTTTCAATTTGACGTAAACTTACCTTAATTGGCAGAGTAACACAGTAATTATTGATCTCTCGAATTAGAAAAAAATAACCTTGGCTGTGTATCATTGTTTTTTATTTGCAACTACAATAATAAATTGTTCCAACATAAAAATACAAAAGAACACCTGTTCAAACTATTCAGTTAGGAGAGACTAGGGAATATATTTAACATTCATATTCATGTTCATATACATATTCATATTCAACATATATATATTCAACAATATATATATATATTCAACAATATATATATATATATATATATTCAACAACATATTCATATTCATATATTCAACCTAAAAACCCAAGGCACTTCTGTAGTTGTAATAACACAATTCTACAACGGTTGTTAGATTAATAGAGCAGTAATTAGTATTGAGCCAAGTAACTTGAGTATACTCAGTATCTCACGTAGACAGACAAAAGACACACAGTGTGCTTTAATGTTCTGTTTTGATTTCCATCGAAAGTTTGCCTCAAAATACATGATAATTGATAATTGATAGGTGTAAACCATTGACTATACATGGTGTAAACTCTATGGGAATCAGATAAATTTGGAACTGAGTTGAGCCGTGACTTGCCCACCAAGCGTCCCACCAATGTCACGCCTCAGTTTTTTTTATAGTGCGAGTACTGGCTTTGCGCCGGAACTCAGTCGGTTTGGGTCGGGCAGCAATCCTGCAACCCAGAGTCAATGTCCGCCTTCTGTCACATTTTCACCAGAAGGCCGGCGATTGTCGATTTGTCAAGACTTGGTTATCTTCGATGAATATCAGTGTTCATCCTTCAATGTCACTGTTAATTTTGTTCTTCTGTTCGTCGTCAATTCAAGTCATGATTTAAGTGTTTTGCCAGTCGTCAGATGAGGTCCCGGATGGGAGGGTTAGTTCTGCGGATGTCGTCCTCGGAGAGGGTCGCCTGGGGGAACTCTCCACCTTCCTCCTCCTTGGGCTGCCAACGGCCCTGTTTCTCCGGGGACCTTCAAGCAACCTTCCGCCCTTCTAACATCACCGCCTACCACCAGGAAGGACTATGAGTGTGCCAAAGCCGCAAGTGGTATTTGTTAAATATTACCTGAACCTTTATGAACATTTTCATGAGCTTTAAGAGAAATACCGCTATTTGAAGGGGCCCCAAAATCTATTATTCGTTATTTATTTTATAGTAGCCTAATTGTTATTTATTTAATTGTTGAATTTTTAAAAGTTTAAAACAAAATTTACAGTTTTTACCATCTTTTAATTTATTTATTGTTAGGCCTAATTTATTTGTTACTGGTACCAGTTCTTGTAAGTTTAGAAGGGTAAACCTAAAATCATCTTTTAAATTAAATTTTTGAGAAAGATTATTTAAAGAAATTCTTTGGATGGATGTTTTGTTATTTGTTGATTTTTTTGTAAATATATAGGCTTTGTTGACAACTGTTTGTTTATTCATATTCACCCACGGCCTTTCATTTTTGTTAGGGATGTGGGGCGGCCACTCGCACTGTCACTATGGGGGGCATGCTTCCAATAGTTGTTCGTCTGGGGGCGGTGCGAGGGGTCGGCTCAGATGGTAGCAGAGCGTGGTTTTTTGTGCTCTATCCACGAAGGGCCGTGGTTGGATTTGATTTTTGGGTGATGCTGGTCTGGCAGTCTTAGGAATTTTTTGAAGAAATGTTGTCGTGGTGGGGTAAGCACACTGTTGAAGTTTTTTTATTAGGAGCTCGCCCTTGGCCGAGTCACCGGGTGGAATCTGGTTAATGACTTGCATCCTTTGGGAGCAAGAGTGTCTAAAGCATGGCCAAACCCAAAATTGAAACTGTGTGTGTGTTTACCTCATCACACAAATGTTAGATGTTGTTGTTTAGTGTATGTATGTATGTGTGTATGTCGTGAGTGTAAGTCCGTGTTTTTGTTTTGGTGACTAAAGCGGTGTGTATGGGCAGGTTCTTCTGTTTGGGACCTCATCTGACTGTAGGCATTTCAGTCCAGAGCCTTTAGTTAGTTAAGTTTGTGTTTGTTCGTTGTAAAAAAAAATTTTTTTGTGTGTTTTGAAGGTAGACCGACTGACTGAAAGCAAAATGGGTTTGTTTGCTCCACTGCCCAATCCCATTGCTGGGGTTTTGAGCGACATTCGCCCGGTTGATGGTTTAGAGGTGGAAACTTTGTTGGAGTTTTTGGGAAAGGTGTTGCACCTGAAGGAGTTCCCAGGCATGGAGGACTCAGTAGTGTTGGAACTGCTGGTTCCACTCTGCCTGAGACCTCTTGGTGACAAATTGTTAGATTGTTTGAAACGGGGAGTAAACTTTGACATTTTTCACAGTGAAGTGCTTGAGCTCTTTGTCCCCTTCAGGGTCATGGAGAGATTGAAAGTTGAGAGAGTGCTTCGACCTCAACAGTTTGATGAAACTCTCAGTCAGTATGTGGGTGACATTTGTGGCGTGTGGCGTGTCCTACGGCTGGGCATCCCTGAAAACCAACTGGTGGACATTGTCTTGCAGGGGTTGAAGCCTGAGGAGCGGTCCAGACTGATTTTTGCTCCGAAGCCTTCTTCTTTTGCAGACCTGGATAGGCTGGTCATCCTTTCACGGAGCGTTCAAGACGCTGATTTTCAGAGGGAGCATGTTCCGGGGCATCTTCCCCAGACTGTTCTCCATCCCGTTGTAGCTTCCGTGGGTCAAGGTCCTGAAACACCGCAGAGACAGAGGCATCCTATTGTTTGCTTTGGTTGTGGTCAACCAGGTCACATGAGACGAGAGTGTCGTCAGAGGGTTGATCTTGCGACTTTGTCCAAAAACCTGAGTAGCTCGCAAGGGGAAAGTTTGCCTAAACCGCCCTGTGAGAAAGCTGTTTTGGAGAAAGTCAGTAAGAATTTGGTTTCTGTGAGTACTGCCCCTTCTGGGAGTGCTGGTTTTGGGGAGCCTCTGTCGCGGGGTATGAGGGAGCTTGCATGCATGGGAGTGAAAGCGGCGCGCTCAACTTGCCCCCGACTCAACATCTTCTTAGGTAAAACGGTGCAGAAGGCCCTTGTGGATTCTGGGTCAGCCCGTTGTCTCATTTCCTTGTCCCTGTTTGAAAACCTAAAATCTTCTGGGCTAATCAAGCAAGTTGAGCGAAGTACCCACATCTGCTGGACTGCATCGAAATCCCCACTTCCAATCATTTATGAAGCCCGTTTGAAATTCAAAATTGAAAATTTTTCTTGGGTGTGGAGTTTTTGGGTAGCCAAGGACCTTTGCATTCCTGTCATTTTGGGAGCGGATTTCATCAAGCATTGTGGCCTGATTTTGGATTTAGGCAGAGGCCAGTGCTTCTTTCGTTTCGCAAGACGGGTGCTCATTCCTTTCGCGGATGAAATTGTGGATGGTGCAGCTGTGGTAGAGCCTGAGACACCCAGCAAACCAAAAGTTGATCCATTAGGGCATCTGACTCCTGGTGAGGCTGAAGCTATCAGAACATTGTGTTCTCGTTTTCCTGAGGTGCTGACGCCAAAGCTTGGAGTCACAAATCTTTTGGAGTACGAAATCCGTTTGACTGACACCCGTCCAGTTCGTTCTCATCCTTACAAACTTGCTCCACCCAAAATGGAGACACTCCGTGGAATCATCAATGAGCTTCTTGAAAATGGGGTAATTGAGCCTTCTCGCTCAAGTTACGCTAGTCCAGCTTTTCTAGTTCCAAAGCCAAATGGCAAGTCTCGAATGGTTCTAGATTATCGCAAGTTGAATGCTCAGATTGAAATTGACTCTGTCCCTCTCCCTGATTTGCACTCTGCGTTCGATTGGTTCGGTAAGGCCAAGTATTTTTCCGTCTTTGATTTGAACCAGGCTTACCATCAGATTCCTTTGAAACCTGAATCTCGACCTCTCACTGCCTTCTGCGTTCCGTGGAACTTGTACCAGTTCACACGTGTACCCATGGGCCTAGCTGTGGGGGCCCAGACCCTCACCAGACTTCTGGACTCCATCTTTCATGACGTCAAGTTCAAATTCGTGTTCAACTATCTTGACGATCTTTTGGTGTACAGTGAGAGCTTTGAAGACCATCTGGTTCATCTTGAGGAAGTCATGAATAGGTTGCTTAGGGCTGGCCTTACCGTAAATCCCGAGAAAGTTAGTTTTGCTCAGGCTGAGATTTCTTTCCTAGGTCATCTAGTATCTTCTCGAGGTGTCTGTATCGATCCGGCTAGAACCCAGGCTATCAGGGAGTTTCCTCCTCCTAGAGATGTCAAAGGCATTGCCCGTTTCATTGGCATGGTGGGTTTCTACCGGCGCTTCATCCCCAATGTGGCTGAGTTGGCGGCTCCTCTCAATGAGCTTCGGAAGAAGGGCGCCAAGTTTGTTTGGGGTGAAGCACAACAGATGTCTTTTGATCTTCTGAAAGAAGCTATCATGCAACCTCCGGTCTTGGCGATGCCAGATTTCAGTCAAAAGTTTGTTTTGCAAACCGATGCTTCCTCCGTCGCTATTGCGGCTGTGTTGTCTCAAGAGGTAGATGGTGTTAGGCAGCCAATTGCGTATGCCTCACGCACTTTGAACCCATGCGAAAAGAAAAGCTCTTCTGTGTATGAGTTAGAGTGTTTGGCTGTCGTGTTTGGAGTGAATAAGTTCAGACGTTTTTTGGAACACAAAGAGTTTTTGCTGGAAACAGACAACCAAGCGCTCTCGTGGCTCCTTGCACATCCTCGCCAGCTTGGGAAAATTGGTCGTTGGGTGGTCCAAATATCTTCCCTCAAATTCCAAGTGCAACATGTTCGAGGCACGCAGAATGTGATTGCTGACACTTTATCCAGGATGTACCATTCACCTGACGACCAACCTTCTGATCAGGAGGAGCACACAGGGTGTGCCGTGCTCCTGGAGTTTCCCCTCGCCTTTTCTGAGTTCATCCCACATCAGCTAAAAGATCCCGAGCTGGCTAAGATCATTGGTGAGCTTCAAAATGGGGGAGCCCACCCCCCGTATTTTCTGTCCCAGGGTGCCCTTTGTTGTCGAGACCGACAGCGAGGTAAACCCAAGGTTGTGCTGCCAAGTCTTCTTGTACCCATGGTCTTTGCGTACTTTCACTCTTCCCCTGTGGGTGGGCACTTAGGGATTCACAAGACCATTGCGAAGGTTAGGGACATGTTCATCTGGAAGGGTATGGACAGGGACATTGCGGCACGAGTGCGTTCTTGTCAAACATGCTCGCTAAGCAAGCCTGCTCAGAATACCAAGTATGGGTTGTTGTCATCTGAGGTGGCGGAGAGACCTTTGGAGAAGGTTTTCATAGACTATGTAGGGCCTCTCCCACGTAGCAAGTCAGGAAACAAATTCTTGCTTGTTTGTGTGGATGCCTTCTCCAAGTTTTGTTGGCTTTTTCCTTTGAGGAACGCCACTGCACAGCTCACCGTGCAGGCACTTCGTACCCATTTGTTCCAACACTTTGGAATACCCGCCACCATTGTTTCCGACAACGGAACTCAGTTCGTGTCTCACCTTTTCAAAAGAATGTGCTTTGGGCACGGTATCCGTCATGTGACCACTTCTCCTTACTATCCACAGCCTTCCCATGCTGAGAGGTTCAACAGAAATCTTCGATCCGCTCTCATAGCTTTTCATGCTGACAAGCAGACCACCTGGGATCAGGAACTTCCTTGGATTCAATTTGCTTTCAACACTGCACACCATGAGAGTCACAAGGCGGTCCCTTTCGAGCTGTTGTTGGGCTATCCACCCAACAATCCCTTGGCAAATGTGTGGAAAATTGGCGACCTTCTGCCACCCCCTGGTGCAGCCAATGTCAAGGCAACTTGGCAGGCGGCTAGGAGGAACTTGATCCGAGCTAGGGAATTGGTCCGGAGGAAGCACAATCGAGGTCGGTTGGACAATCCTTTCCAGGTGGGGGATTTGGTTTTCTGTAAGGCTCATCCGGTCAGTTCGGCCGTGGACAAGAGAGCCGCTAAGTTGTCTCATCGGTGGTCAGGTCCCCACCGCATCTTGAAGTTCTTGACTCCTGTCTCCGTGCGGCTGGGAGATCCGCAGACTGGAGAAGTTTTCCGGAGGGCTCACATTTCTCATCTGAAGCCTTTCCGGGGAACAATTCCGTAGGTCATCTTTCTTTACTCTTGTGTCTGAGTGGGAAGTGCACTGGGCCAGAGAGCTTGATCACCTCTTCTGTCCCTTGTGCGCTGCTGAAGATTTTTCCCTATTAAATTTTCCAGCACTGGCCAGTGCAAACCCTGGGGGTGAGTAGTCCCTCCAGTTGAAAGACTTTTGGCGTTCCCCACTTCAGACACTTGAGTTGATCTGTGGTGTTGAGATCTTCTAGAATTGGGAGAGGTTGTTTTCTTTTTTTTGGAGAGGAAGTCCTCCTTTGGGGGGGGAGGTTGAGCCGTGACTTGCCCACCAAGCGTCCCACCAATGTCACGCCTCAGTTTTTTTTATAGTGCGAGTACTGGCTTTGCGCCGGAACTCAGTCGGTTTGGGTCGGGCAGCAATCCTGCAACCCAGAGTCAATGTCCGCCTTCTGTCACATTTTCACCAGAAGGCCGGCGATTGTCGATTTGTCAAGACTTGGTTATCTTCGATGAATATCAGTGTTCATCCTTCAATGTCACTGTTAATTTTGTTCTTCTGTTCGTCGTCAATTCAAGTCATGATTTAAGTGTTTTGCCAGTCGTCAGATGAGGTCCCGGATGGGAGGGTTAGTTCTGCGGATGTCGTCCTCGGAGAGGGTCGCCTGGGGGAACTCTCCACCTTCCTCCTCCTTGGGCTGCCAACGGCCCTGTTTCTCCGGGGACCTTCAAGCAACCTTCCGCCCTTCTAACATCACCGCCTACCACCAGGAAGGACTATGAGTGTGCCAAAGCCGCAAGTGGTATTTGTTAAATATTACCTGAACCTTTATGAACATTTTCATTAGCTTTAAGAGAAATACCGCTATTTGAAGGGGCCCCAAAATCTATTATTCGTTATTTATTTTATAGTAGCCTAATTGTTATTTATTTAATTGTTGAATTTTTAAAAGTTTAAAACAAAATTTACAGTTTTTACCATCTTTTAATTTATTTATTGTTAGGCCTAATTTATTTGTTACTGGTACCAGTTCTTGTAAGTTTAGAAGGGTAAACCTAAAATCATCTTTTAAATTAAATTTTTGAGAAAGATTATTTAAAGAAATTCTTTGGATGGATGTTTTGTTATTTGTTGATTTTTTTGTAAATATATAGGCTTTGTTGACAACTGTTTGTTTATTCATATTCACCCACGGCCTTTCATTTTTGTTAGGGATGTGGGGCGGCCACTCGCACTGTCACTATGGGGGGCATGCTTCCAATAGTTGTTCGTCTGGGGGCGGTGCGAGGGGTCGGCTCAGAGTAATAACACCATATTTGTAATATAGAAATCACAAATAAATAGTAAATTAGCAGCAAAATTTATGCAATTAATGAGAGTATTAATAAAATAATATTATTATTATTTTTGTTGTAGAACACTAGCTATTGTGTTTACGCAAATGTTTCTTACCAAAAAACATAGACGTATTCTTTCAAACAAACAATTACCTAATTGAGGTCACGTGTTTCGTATATACAGGGTGTTGAAAAAGTCTTAAAAAACCCAAAAATAAATTAAATGGGGTAAGATAAAATTTTGAAACTTCAACATATCACTCATTATTTGTTGACTTTTGTAGCTTTTTGCAAGAAATCTAAAGTTTGCCCCCCTCCCCCTTTAAGGGTAGATAGGGGGTTAGTAAAAATGTTCGAATATAAAGACCCATTTTGTGACCCCTCATTTTAAAATTATTAATTAGTGGAGTACAATGAAGCAAATTTGAACTCAGATAACAACAGATAACCGAGTAAAAAATGGCAACCATTCAAAGATATCTTGAATCTGCCATTTTGAATTTTGAACTGCTGCAATTTTTTACTCAGTTGTTCTTTTGAGCTTAAATTTGTGGCTTTGTATTCTAATAGTCAAGACCTTTAATTTGATGTGAACATTGATCTATCCATACGTTTATGATTTTTCTCCGACTTCTAGTGGGCCATCTCCTTGAATAAGTACATAACTGAATTACGTGTTAAAATGTTACACATGTAACCTGCTGAAGTAATAATTCTAGTCACCACAGTAGAATCTTACCTTTCAAAGCTCTAGTTGATCATTCTTGTTGTTGTTGCCAAAATATCACCTCTTGATGTTATGTATTCGTCAACATTTCAATTGTTTGCCAGACCACATCTAAAACAATATTTTACTGCTGTGTCTAATTATTATTGTTATCGTTATTTCTTGTTACTTTTGTTATTATTGTTCTTATTATTGTTACTTAAGTTATTGTTATTATTGATATAGTATTAATTTATTACTTGTTGTTATTCATTGTACTGTATTATGTTCTTCTGGTTACTACTTTTGTACTGTTGTTTTGTATGAATATTTAGCCATCTTGTTAACATTGTTTTTGTAAACTGGTGTAAACCGATGGGAAATAAATAAATAAATAGATGGAGGCAGGAGTTTGAAGTTCATTAAAAAAGGAGTCGTATGTTTGGCATTCCTCTGGATTATGTTGAAAACGCTGTATCACTTAGAGACGTTCTTTAAGGGTTGGTAGTATTTTAAAGTATTAAATACTTCTAATGTATCTTCTCCCACCAATTTGAGGAGCATTGCAATGGTTCGCCTATAGTCTACTTTTTCAACCAAACAAGATTAGTCAAAATAAAAATACAGCGTAAAGGTTCGCTTGAATCATTATAACTGCAAACTAACTTTAGCCTACTGAGATAAATAAGAGGTTTACTTTATCTAAAATTTCATGATCATCTAAAAAATATTTGCTTCACTTTTATGTTTCAGTAGAATTACATATAATTTATTTTAACTACAGTTTCCCATTTTCTGTGTCTCAGTAAAAAGTTGTGATGGTTCAAATCTTTAAATAAAATAATATTTAATCTATGGACTAACATAAATTCAATAACGGAGGTTAACCGGACGTCTTAACGATCATTTTGAGTAAAAAAACAATAACTATTAGCATAATTGTACGCCAGGCGCGCCACTTAACAGAGCGCCGGTAACGAAGTACAAAGTTTCCAAAAAAGACCACCAGGGGGTGCGTGTTGCGAAAATTACACGTTTCTTGTGTAGTGAATAGTGAAGGCAGGCAGTCGGAGAAAGAATGCTGAGGGAGTGAGTTGTACGTGTGCTCGGTGGAAAATAGACTACGCCGACGCCATTTTGTGACAACGTGTGAGTTGAGTGCGTAGTGACCGTTACACATCATATTCTCCAATTACTCTTCATACTAGTACTATCACCACTCCACATTTTATTCATAGAATCAGTAGCCGATCCACCTACACGATATAATACAACAGCAAACAGAGGGGACCGTAGCAAAGTAAAAGAATAAACTCAGTTTAATCTTCAGTAAAAGGAACAAAGGTTAATAGCTTAGGTTATAACTTAAATTATAATTACGTTAAGTGTAAGGTGGTCCGTTTGAGACCTCATCTAAAGATAATAATTAATTAACGCCAAGTCGAATTGTCAGGGAGTTGACAAAATTAATTAGAAGACATACTCTTAAAACCCTACCCTGGTAATATTAAATCTTACTTTTAACTGTTTTTTTTTCTCGTTATAATCTTTACCGGTTTGGTCACTTTAAATCAAATTGTTAATAAGGGAAGCTATACATAAACATATAAAAATACATGTTATTTATTAAAATAACTATAAACACTTTCTTGTAATTTTAAATGTTTTTTAACTTTTACAACTACATTTGCATTACATAAAATTTAGACATGTTAAATTTGGCATACAATTAATCATATAAGAAGTATAATTTAACGAAAGAAATAAGGTTCTATTTATTGCACAAGTGACGTTGTTACTGTCATCTACAGTAAAAAGAAGATACTATCACAATGCAATTGGATTTATTACTTTATGACATGGAAATATTCTTGTATATGCATATCATAAGTATCAAACGAGAACATAAATGCACCCTTTGAAATTAGACAAAGCTTATAGACAAATTCTATGTATCAAGATTCTTGGTGTTTAGATTAAATAACGTTCCGAACTCTGAATTATCAATACAGTATATGATTTTAAACAATATTGTAACGTGATTTGAGAGTACATTTTACAATATGATGATAAGGTTTCTTATAGTATCCAATTGACGATGATAACGCACAACGTTTTCTTCAATTCATCTCCATCTAAAGTAAAATTTAATTTTCACTCCTCCAAAACTAGAGAAATAATATGTACAAGCCTTGCATTAAGAGTTTTTTCCTGGAATCAGAATTAAACTTGTCAGATTATGCAACATTAATAAAACGCAATACTATACATGCCTCTAGGCCGGAAAGACGTTAAGCCTCTTATCTTTCTAAACAAACGACCTGAACGGTAATTTGTTTCTTCCCGATTTCAGACTCTGAACAAACGACATGTTTGAGGAAAAGTTTATTTTCCTTACTTTGTTATCGAAACCACTTACATAATATGTTTAAACGTGAACAGCTATTATTAAAAATATAAATTCAATATTTGCCCTACTTCTTATTATAATATACCCGTGTATTCTAATCTATGGTAAACATATTCTTTTGATTAAAGCGGTATTTATCAATCAAAGATGAACCATATCATGCCCTACACCTACCTCCTGCTCTTTCAAGAATATGTCTTGTCTGCTTTTCGCAAGAACTACCAAGTTGATACAGCCTACATCAATATGGCAAAAGCCTTCGACAAGGTCGACCACACAATTCTTGTGTCTAAGTTGCTGGGCTACGGAGTGGCTGAACCTCTTTTGTCATGGATTTCTAGTTATCTTCTAGTTCTCTTGTCGTGAGGATTGGTTCCACTCAGTTCTCACCTTCTTCAGGAGTTCCACAATGTTCTTTGCTGGGACCTTGCCTCTTCAATGTTTTTGTCAATGACCTACTGGACAAATTAACTGTAAAGGCCTTACAATTTGCTGACGACCTGAAGATTTTCACTACTGTGTCTACACCAGAAGACTCTCAAGAAATTCAAAATAGCCTTTCTGAAATTGAGGATTGGTGTGTCAGGAATAACATGTCTGTAAATCCCAGTAAGTGCTCTTGTATAACCTATCACCGCATCAAATCCCCAGTCATGTACGTATACTCCATTTCTGGTACATCCATTCCACGGTCCCAGTGTATAAAAGACATAGGCGTTATATTTGCCAGCGACATGGGATTTTCTGGACATATAGATCACATCAGTAACAAAGCAAACAAGATGCTTGGTTTCATAGCAAGATTCTCCAGAGGCATCGACAACCCTTCTGCTCTTCGCTCTCTGTATTGCTCCCTTGTGAGACAGCTCGTGGAATATGCAAGTCCCGTGTGGTCGCCTTACACTGTTGGCAATAGGACGAGACTGGAGGCTCTACAAAGGCGTTTTCTTCGCTTGGTTGATGTCCGGCTGGGTTTTGCCTATCTTGATGTGCCTGTAGAGGAACTGTACAGCAATCTGAACTTGTCACCTCTTCCCCTGCGACGTGACGTGGCTGATGTTGTTCTTCTCTGGAAGATAGTGAATGGTCACATGAACTGTCCAGATCTCCTAGCTGAAATCGACCTCAGAGTTCCTACAAACACAAGATCTCGAGATCTGCTGGGTCGAAGATACCACTCAACCAACTTCGACTTCAACAGTCATTTCGCAAGGTTTATTCGCCTGGAAAATCAAGTTGCGTCTGGGTGTGACCTGTTCTTCGATGGACTTCACCAGGTTCGTCGGCAAGCCTCCTCTCTTCTTCTTTCTGGGAGAGACTAGAAATTAATTATTGTTGTTTGTTAATCTTTATTTTCTGTTGTTGTTATGTTTGAGTAATTATTGTTGTTTGTTAATCTTTATTTTTTGTTGTTGTTATGCTTTGGACATTTATAACTTGTTATATCTTTGAAAACTTATATTTATTATCAAATTTTGTATACCTATTTTGTTGTATTCTACCATCTTTTCTTGTCTTTGTAAATTGGCTGCTGCCGTTGGAAATAAATAAATAAATAAATAAATACACAAATTAAACGAAACGATATCCTAATTAATTGACACGCTCCCCCCGAGCTGGTCTAGTGGTTAGAGAATTCTTAAATATTACATAATATCCTTGATATAATTTTAAGCAGATCGCTTTTCCCCTAATTTTCTGAAAATAATCAACCTTTTAACTACACCTGACAAATAACCTAGCAACATTCATACTGTGGAAGGTGTAACCACTTTTCGCATTTCGAATTACAACTGCGTTAACTATACGAGCTTTTCCTATTATTTACTCCAATCCCCCATTATATACTATACTATCATATCGCGATGTGAGTTTTGTAAAATTGTATTTTCAAATGAGACTCCAACTATTATAAATAAATCTTGAGCCCTACTTTAGGTTTCATTATGTTAACAGGGTTAAGCTCAAGCTTCAACTAAATCCTATTACTACTAAAGACAGCTTTGTGTTCAACTGATTGGTGACTACAATGGTCTAGACTGGTATTTGTGTTAAATCCGGTCAAGGATATACTGTATATGTGGTTTGTTATAGAAAGAATTCATTTAAGGTGTACTAATATAAGCTGGGTAAATAAAAACGAATACTCTGATGGAGAGTGTCATGTAGTGATACAATAAAAAATAATAATTTTAGGTATGTGAAATGGTTATTTGAACTTTTAATTTAAATCCATTCTATGTACATGTTAATGTAAATGCTACATCCAACGCGATCCGATATATTTACGTTATCATTAGTATTATTATCATCATTATTAATTATGGATGGGGACACCCAAAATGTGAGTAAAGGATGAGCGTTGAATGGATTGAGATGCCTTGTGCAGCTTTCCTTTCAGACTAAGACCAGCTGCTTCAATGGTCAGAACCATTTATAAAAAACCCAATGATCAAGAACAGCTGGGTCCAGTATCGAACCACAAAAACGTTGCACACATTCCTCAAGGTCGAACCAGCGACCTTATGATTACTAGGCCAGAGCTATAACCACTAAGTTAACCAGCTGCATACCTATACTGTGTAAGCGTACAGTACGGCAAAAGTGTACAACAGATTTTACAATGGCGATCGATTTAAACCGAACACACATTCATCAAGACTAATCGAGACTGAGATTAAGTAATTTGCGTCTTTGCTTACGTAGAATTTGCTTAGGGTTTTGAGACCAAGTCCGACAGGTTCTTGTGGAATATTCCAGTTTTATTCATCGATTTGAACGGATTCAAAATTTATCTCACTAATCAATAAATTATTTTACTTTTTTTAAACCTCAACCGGTAAAAAGTACCAACAACAAAATGAAAATTTACCTAAATCAATGCAATATAGTCTTAAAATGTATTTATTTATTTGAATACATTTCAATGATCTTTACACCCTGCATTAAAAAATATGTGTGTAATAAAATAGTCAAATTCATTGTAAACACCTTATCAGGTTTATAAATACATCAATGGCTATTTATTTATTAATTTATTTTCCAACGGCTAATGCCAATACATAAGGAGATTTAGATTATGATACAATTTACAGAAAAATAACAGGTGCAAAATGTGAAACAATAATTTAGATCAGTAACAAGTAATAACATTTGACAACAATAATTGAACAATATATACAAATACAATAAATAGCAATAATAAATACAAGTTAACAAACAGGAAGAAGTTCACAATAACGATTTTTAATTCAAGAAAATTTTTGATATGAATTTGGGTGCAAAAACAGAAACAAAAATTGTGCATGAACCAAAGCAAATCAACAAACAAACATAACAGAAAAAATGTGAACAATCTGCAGTGATAATTTAACAAAACCAGAAAGGGCAGTTGAGAAATTTGCGTAACACAGAGAGGTGCAGGCACAAAACACAGCAAGATCTTCACTTCACCACTTCGAAATCACCACACTTTTCTTGAAAGAAGCAAGCGACCTATTAAAAAGGTCAATATGATCAGGTAGAGCATTGACGAGACGTTGGGCTCTGGGCAATTGGCTGAAGAGATGATAGATGGTGCTGAGATGCTCACGAGAGAAGAGGTCCTTGGATCTTGAAGATATACCCGCCCTGAAGTTCAGAAGATTGAGAAGTCAGGGACAGTCGATGAAGCCATTGAACAGTTTTTAAATTAGCAAGATGTCCTGGATCTCACGTCTGGACTCCAATGGAAGGATTTGAAGGGCCACGGAGATGTCCCGGATGGGTCCTCTCTGTAGTTGTAGCCCAACCTCACACCGACCACTCTCAAGAAGTGATTAACAACCATTTGAAGTTCGGTCTTGAGATAGTCTTGGTGAGGTGACCAAACACAACAGCCAAACTCTAGGTGTGGCAATACGAAAGCCAGGAACAGGAAGTAGAGTAACGTCTTGAAAATGTTTGGAGCTACGAAGAACAAAACCCAGGGCTTGATGTGCTATTATAAATCATGCATGGAACAATTATTACTATTTTTTTTTTACAACTTCGGTGTTAAGTTTAACCTTACTACTAACACAAATATAAATGATCTGGGGAATATATATATAATATAAAATAAAACTAAATACCTTATCGCCAGGACAAAGTAAATATATATAATGTCTTCGTCGATATTATTCTCATTCTTTTGAAATTTCAACTGCAAAGTATTCAAAGTTAATAAATTGATATATTTCACCAGACTTGTTTACTAGTTTCACAGATATTTTAAGACAGCACACAACTATTACATGGTAAAAAATTGGTATACAATACTAATATAGAAAACAAATCTGATTTAACAATAAATAGAGGTAAGAGGAATGCTTAATGTTAGTAGAAGAGCTTATTATTAAATAATAACTCTTATTGTTTTATGTATTTTAGTTTTTATATAGTGTAGATAGAAAATAATATAAATGATCTTTCTTCACGCTATTCTGTACATACTAGGAAGCACTCTATTCTCAGACCCCAAGTAACAACAACTGGTGGTAATGGTGGTTTGATACTACAATTCACAGTTTTTATTTGTTCAGTGAAACACCTTGTTATACATCTATTAATACTAAGATTTTGAAGACAACTATTGTACCCATGCTAAGTAATCTATATGTTTATACAGTTCAAGGATCTCGATATAAAAAAAAATATTTTATGTTTAACTAAATAAGAAAAATATGATATTTGTCTTTCCCGATGTTGCTAAGCATTTACTTTGTCCTGGCGATAAGGTATTTAGTTTTATTTTATATTATTATTTATAGGGTTATTTAAATCATTTTATTAATCTTAAAACATCTACCAGGACTTTTACCCTAGAGGAGTTGCTTTAAATATATATTTTTAACCTCTAAGTGAATATATTATTGGAGTAGTTTGAACGAGGAACGAAGTTATATGTTAGTTATGATCAACTATTGTAAGATGGCTTAATATTGAGTGCCAGACCTCTGTCTTGGAATCCCTCCAAAAATTACCTTCATTGCATGTCATATCCCAATTACCAAATGCAATACAATTACACAATGTCTCCCATTGCTTGCAAAACTCAAGGAAATTCTGCCGTATCATCGAATGGCAACCTAGCCCTTGAAATTTTCCATAAGTTGAAGGATTTGTGATAGAAGCAATTTTGAAATTAAATTTGGGTTTCTTTAATTTATTTATTTCTTTTCATTTGGTCTTATTCATTTTTAGGTAATATTAGAAGGGGCCTCTTGGCATAGAAACAACTTGTCTCAAATATTAATGTTAGTTTATAGTTAAATTTTATTTTAATGTAAATCGGCAGAATAAAGATTATTCCTTTCGTTTATATCTTTCAGGGAGGTTATTTCATTCACATCAGGCATGTTCAATCTCCCTCTGCAATACGTTTTCTTTGTTTTCATCTTAAATATAATACTTAATAAAAGGATAAACTAGAAATAGGGTTAAAACCTCGATTTATCTGGTGAGATTTGTCTATTTAATTAAATGTTTTTAAGGTAAAATGTTTATTTTACTGTAATAAATAAATCTATTATTCACTTTGGTTAACAGTATGATCTTACAAAACGAGGAACTAAAACTATTTCTTTTTCTATCAGCAACCTTTAAAGTAAGTCGTATGTGAAAAACCTTAAAAACAAAGAGGTTAGTTTGTCGAATATTATTTGCAATCAAAACTTCTGATACAAAAAATATTTTATAGTCCAATAAAGTGTTTTAAAATCAGATGCTAAATGAAACGCCCGACCTAAACTTGGGAAATAACGTGATGGTTCAAAATATTTAGTCAAAGGTCGTACAACTTCTTTTGATCTTTATATTTGTTTTTAACGGGTCTGAAAAATACTCCTATATTGGTTTAGTGTAAAAAGTGTTACTATAATATTTCCTAGTTTAGTGATTTAAATTCTACCATAATAATTGACTTCACTAATCAAGTGGTGCCCAGAGTGTCAAATCGAAATCGATCACCACTTACCATCTTTTCGTCTTATAAGTAAACAGTATAAGTGTAAATACATTATTACAAAAGTTATTTGACGTATTATTTGTGCTTTCAGGTAATTTAATAACACGAACGATGTTGATCAAGGAGCTTTTAATTTTGAAAAACCTTTATAGTTGCTTGTAGGTCTGTTGGCTCTTCAAATTCTCGTCATAAGGTTATTATTGATCATAAAATCTGATCATTATCAACAATCAAAATCAAACCAAAATAAGATATCATTGACAACATTCTCTAGGCCTGCTAAAAAACCAACTATTCCCGAATCTAACTGATAGTACATACATATTTGTGTCTCTTTTACAGAATGAAGAAAACATGAAAAGGTAGGGACTAACTAACCACAACAAGCAACTGTTGAAATTGTAGCCGTGTTTGCATGAAGTTCATAAAACTCCAGTGACATGTGTCTGCCACAAGGGAACTCGTAAAGAATATTCCTCATCTAACAGGCACGTCACTAAAAAACTTACATAAAATATAGACTAATAATGATTACTAACAGTTGCGATTCTTAAAAGTGTTATTAGGTTTTGACAGTGAGCCTGTGTCAGCATTTCTTATGCATGTGTCATTTGGAAAGATAATAGGCAACATTACTTCTACACAAAAGCGGCCAAAACAGCAAATGTTTGTAAATATGGCGGGAATCAATCGATTTCTGAGGGAATAATAAATACAACCCCAATCGTAAATCACTCGTGGAGAACAATTACACCCAATCAATTTAATACTATATTAACAGCTTTTACTGAGTGACAAGATTTCTTAAGGACCCATTTTGCTTGGGACACTTAACGTCCTTAGTTAAAGCACATTTCTAACACCCGTCAATATTTATAAATTAAACGGCGTTTAGATTATGAATACAAAAAGATTTTCACTAAACCATCATTGTACATTCCATGTAAACGCCAACACCTTCACACCCTCACCTTATGAAATGGTTGATTCCAAAGTTCAATCTTAGTATTTTTCAAAAAGATGGAGGTCCCTTTGTTTGGTTTACTAAACCTTTGTCAATCAGAATACCATTATACACTTTTTAGGCTTCCAGTATTTGTAGTTTTTCTTCTACAATTTTATTTAGGGTTACACGCAGCAAATTATTACTTTTATTAAGTTTAATCGTTATAGTTAAAACAACGTACTAACGTAAAGATCTAAATATTTTTACAACACGTCACTTATTTGGCCGTTTAGTATCATAAAGCAATATATTTACTTCATGCATATTGTACTACATACAAGACAGTAAGATCAAACAAAAAGTGTTAAGCTATGATCGATTTCTATTAGACATTTGAACTATTCTTCTCCTACACAATACGTAATGAGATTTTTGCAGAGAGAGGTGGAAAAATGCGTTTAAACAGGTGGTCTGTGGTGTAGGACTCCTACGGGTTTAAAACCCATAAGAACTCACTAAAAACCTCCTTTATTATAGCTTAGGACACTTGCCGCTCTTCATTAAAACTAGGCCGAATTTAACTACTGACCGTTCATTTAATGGCATAATATTTAATTCAGTCTTGGTAGTTTTTTTTGCTTGGAGGATCTTCTGAACAAAATGTGACCAGCAGTCCCAGTGGACCTCACAAACAGATTCAACCGACAGCAGCTAAAGGTGTTGAGTGGCCTCCAGGCGGAGCGCAAGCCAACAAAGACAGCTAAAGAATATGTACTGAGATTAAATCATATTCTTTAATGCTATTGGATGCCTATATTTGGGTGAAAACCCCCTTACCCTTACCCTCTTCTTTCTTTGCCACAATCCTTGGATCGGGGACTCGTAATACCCCGAAATCTTAAAAATACCCTAAGAATAAAAACCTACTCAATCATTGCTCAGCTTGACCCTATTCTTATCCTTACAATTATTTTTCGACGCATTCTAAACATTTTCTCTTATCTAGTGCTTGATAGTTTATTCGTCTATTTTCTTAAATATGTGACCATTTTGTATTATGACACCATTGACTATACACAGAGTAGACTTCCCAAGTAATTGAAAAAATTTAATCCAAAAAAACGTGGTGCAATCTGTTGAGATGGTCTACAAAAATGAAAGTATCTGTGTCAATTGATAAATCAATCAGCTGTTTGCTATGATACTGCATTGATAATTCATAATATGAATATTATTCAACCTAATACACTAGTACCCTTAGGAGAGATGGTCCTGAACTTCATCTGTTTTCTTGGCTTCAAATTGTTACATTGCATGGGAAGTCTATTCTGTGTATAGACAAAGATGACACTTAAGTTTTTTTCTTACATTTTGGTGGGAGTTAACCTCGGATGAAATTAGTTTTGATATGTACTGTATGTAGTCTAGAAATGGTTTAAAATATTTTCATTTTCTGAACATATTTAATAATTTCTTGATCAGCATCGTATGTATTATTAAAATACTTGAAAATCTAAAAAGATATACGTCTTAATAATATCTTGATCACATACAATAATATATTTACACTTATACTGTTATTAATTATTACTCTGTCATTAATTATTGCTCTTAATTACCTCTTATTGTGTAGATGAAGTTATTGCATCTTTTACATACTATTTTTATTTTATTGTTATTTTAGTTTATGTTATTTTATTTTATTTTATGTTTATTTTATTTATTGTTACTATTGTTCATTTTAACTAGAACAAATAGCTTTCATCGCTTGTGTTTTATAGTTTTAGCATGCTTATTTATTACATTATCTACAGTTTGATTATTATTTATTTTATCTTTACTGTTGTGTTTAAAAAAAGAATAGATAATTTAAGTAACTCATTTTATTAAAGGTGTAAATAGAAAACTAAAAACTGTAAAATCCAAACATAAACAAAAACATTAGAAAATAAACACCAGCTGATCAGTTGGTATAGCAATTACCTCACTGTAATCATAGCCTAGGAGGCTTAACGATAGGCAACTTTTATATTTAAAAATCAAAGCATGAAAAATGATTACCTTTCAACACACAGGTTCATATCAACCACACCAGAAACAAAATATATTTTTAAAATAAACCTATAATAAATTGCCAGAATATATTTCTCAAATGTCATTTTATGTTGAAAACGAAAAATAAAATGAATATTTTGCTTGATGTTTGCTGGTTTCTCTTATTCAAAATAACTTTAAAGAGCTCAGAATCCATAATTAGATGTCAAGTCATTTCCCCTTCCACAAACCTCAGAGTCTGTTTATGACGTTTAACAAGCGTTTTTCTTACAGCCCTGTTTGTATTTAATTAGTTTTGATAACTGCAATATTAGTTTATTTAATTATGAAATTGTGTACAATATTGAATAATATGTATTCAAATGTATGTTGTGTTTATGATTAGTTCAAAATTTCTTAGAATTATAGATAGTGTTCTATTTCACTCCGTCAAGTGCAATAACCAACGTGGTTGTAATATATATATATATATATATATATATATATATATATATATATATTTTCTAAGTGATAATGTATACTTGAAGAATTATACTATAGCAATCATACTATTTCCGTAATCATTTAAGTATGCTTTAACTTGTGCAACCTTAGGGTAACACTAACATTTTTTATTTAACTCCTCATCACCGTAGACTACTGGTATGTGCAAGGATATAAAAAACTAAAGATTCCTTTAACTATAAGTCACATGAGCAAGTTAGTGGTGACTGAAATGATTAGTGAAATCAACCGGTATCCAACCACTAACCAACAATAACGGGCTTAGAAGCATAAGACACTACCAATAAGCTTCTGTTTCAACCCCAAATTTTTTGTCTTATTTAAATATAATACATCTAGGATAAATAATAACCCATTATTAAATAATGCCAGTGATAATTAATAACCCAAGTTTCTACACAAGTAATCTACAGTTGTTTTAATTCAGCAAGGGGCATGGCGAATTGCAACATCAACTTAATCAGTACCTTGGTTTTCTGCAGTGGAGGATAGAAAATAGGTTATGTTAAACTTGAAAGCCGTAGAGTAAAATGACGTGTTGTGGAAAATTTAATGAGGATCCATAGTTAATAAAAATATCTGCAGTAGTTATTTCACTCTCATACAAGATTCCAGTTTTTGTGGACTTTGAATACTCCGTAAGTAATAGGAAGAGAATAAATGTATTACACTAAATTCTTTGCTTTTTTGTTGTAGTTTCAACACCAGTGGAATTTTCTAACTGGGACATCCGATGAAACTCTGGAGAAATAACATGGCATTGAGGTCCTCTACCCTATCTTTCCTTCATGCTCTTTCCTTCATGCTTCAAGGAAATGAAAACAAATACTTCTTTAGTGATGTCAACTTCTTGGAATCTTTCTATCGTGGTTCTAGAAGTTACCTGTGGTTTTCTAAAATTGGCTTCTAAAGTGTAGATGGGTAATTGGTAATGGTATTTGGTTAATTAAGACTCTTGATAAGAAATTGCCGGAATTTAATCAACCCAGGACTACTAAGCCCGTGTGGTTATGATAATGATTTTTCCTACAGTCACCCGACAAAGTTGGCTTCCTTGTACTGTTTATAGTACAGAAAGCTGCGAATTGCTGCATATTTATACTTTGCCGTACGGTTTATACTTTGCCGTACGGTTTATACTTTGCCGCACATCAGGATTCCAACGAAACAACACAAAACAGCGTGGTTCCATTATGCACGTAATCCGTGTACGCTTGGAAATAGGTTGGCAACACTTAAAGATAATTATACTATGAGCAGCTGATTGACTATTATAACTACGATTTAACCTGTCATTTCATGTTTATAGTTTCGGTATTTCTGAACTTTCTAGACTTCTTTTAAACGTTTTTAAAACCTTCCTACGATCTTAATAAACAAGAAAATACCTTTTGAGCATTTTTTTTAGGCGCGGAAACCACTTCAAATTACAAAAACATACGGAACTATATTCTCAAAACGCGGAGCACATTTCTTGCCGAGGAAAAATAGCGGAGTGATATGGACCGCGCGTACTGCTTTCTCTAGGGCACCTATTTGTGTTGCCAGCTAACCTAAAAACGTGTTGTATAATGTTTGAAAGACTAATTATTTATATACTTTATAGTGACTGTAGGAAAAATATAATGTGCAACACGAGTGAAAAAGGCCTTTGCTGCACTCGAGATCATTTCAAACATTGCTCTCGTGTGCAGCAAAGTGCCACTTTCACCACTAGTTACACAAATAACTATTTTCTCTAATTTTTTTTTTTAAACCCTTTCTACAAGTAAATATTGTCATGCAAGGAAAACTTTTTCGATTAAATAAAACTTATTTTGGAACGATACAGTACCATTTAATTTTTTTTTTTTTTTTTACCTCAGAATCAGAAATGTCTTGACAATTTAAAATTGAATCATGATAGTAAATTAATCATTTATAATATTTTAAATTAGTTAATTTATGATACCTCATAAACGAAAGTTATTTATCTTTATTCCATCCACACAATTACAATTTTATGTAATAATCAGAAGATTCGGTTGTTTAGGAAATATCACCTCTTAAAGTTTGCCCGTTAGCCTGAGACGTGATCGATTTCACGGGTCATTAAAAAAACACTTCTTTGGAAATTTGAGCAAAATAATCTTCATTCACATGCTTACAAGTGTTTTTTTTTTATAGATTAAAATCGTTTACTTGGTATATAAGTTGTATTTACTTAGTATAATACCAATGAACAATTCTGGTTAACTTTAAAAAATATATGTGATTAATGAAGAATAAAACGATTGACTGTTTTGTCTAATAAAACATTCAGTAAAAATGTTAACTCATTTTTCTTGCTGTGCGATATTGTATTGTGAAGTGTTAGGTTGATTTAGTCGCTTAATCCAGAAGTATGTTTTGACTTTGGAACAAGTATTAAACCAATACCGATTAGAACCGACCATCCATGTGGTGATGAATAGATGATGAATTACAGTCAAACGATTTCATACTAAACAACAAACATGTAAAGAAACACAATAAAAAAAAAATGCAAACCTTTAAAAATATTTTAACTAGGCTAGATAAACGAAATAATGGTGAAAAGAATGTCAAATCGAGAATTTTAATGATTTGCGACATGATCAAATCCAATTTTTACTATTAAATTATAACGTTTATAATTTAGTAGGTTTTCTATTTCATCTAATTAAGGACTGTTGGTTTATTGAGCTCATGACAGCTAATCCAATCATTCACATCAATCAAAATCGGACAACTTTTGATAGAGCTATCGCGTTCTCAGACACAAGTATACATATTATATAGTATTTGTATTATGTATATTATGTATTATGTATATATATTACAATTTGTTACAATATATTGCAATTTGAACACGGTCATTGATAATAATCAGATAAAATAAACTCCTAAATTGTAACTATTCTGAATGAGTTGTTACACAAAAATCTTATATTCATTATTTTTTGTTTTTACTTTGATGCAAAATTGGGATCCCGGATTCTCGATAAAAGGCTTAACTATTGAATAATTAACGTTACGTAAGTATTTTATTTTAATAATATTCTCACTACTATACACACACAACTATTGTTTTAAAGCTCTTCTAAGAGATTTTGTATGGAAAGCTTCATAGTTAATACTTTATACCTTTAGCGTTAAATTGAACATCATACAGGCTAACATAAGTTATCATGTATGCATTCCCTTTGCAATGCCAAGTAATAATCATGATACATATGGCTTGTTAGAGATAAACGGGTGAATGGTTTTGACAGACCGAGAATTATAGCGATCCTCCTTACTCAACTCAGACGGTGGAAATAATATAGAGATCTGGCAGAGGACCCGTTGTCTTATGTGATAGAAATAATCTATTTGAACAACATTTAAGCAAAGAGACATTCTGATCGTTTATTTGATACACTAGTTTTGTTATTGTATTTCCTTTCAGTACCGTTTTCATAACACCAATACAGTGATGGGTCGACAGAGTGATGTGGTAAGGGCCCTGGTACTTCCAATTACAATAAAATCAGTACAGTATATTCTTATACTATACTGGATCCCACTTTGTTCTGCATATACTTTACAAGCCTAGGCTCCTGCTCGAAACTCCTGCAAGTACAACCAGTACATACAGGGCTAACAACCAGTACATACAGGGCTAACAACCAGTACTTACAGGGCTAACAACTAGCACCTACATGACTAACAACCAGTACATACAGGGCTAACAACCAGTACATACAGGGCTAACAACCAGTACTTACAGGGCTAACAACCAGTACTTACAGGGCTAACAACTAGCACCTACATGACTAACAACCAGTACATACAGGGCTAACAACCAGTACTTACAGGGCTAACAACTAGCACCTACATGACTAACAACCAGTACATACAGGGCTAACAACCAGTACATACAGGGCTAACAACTAGCACCTACATGACTAACAACCAGTACATACAGGGCTAACAACCAGTACATACAGGGCTAACAACCAGTACTTACAGGGCTAACAACTAGCACCTACATGACTAACAACCAGTACATACAGGGCTAACAACCAGTACATACAGGGCTAACAACCAGTACTTACAGGGCTAACAACTAGCACCTACATGACTAACAACCAGTACTTACAGGGCTAACAACCAGTACCTACAGGACTAACAACCAGTACTTACAGGGCTAACAACTACCACCTACATGACTAACAACCAGTACTTACAGGGCTAACAACCAGTACCTACAGGACTAACAACCAGTAACTACAGGACTAACAACCACCACTTACAGGACTAACAACCAGCGATTACAGGGCTAACAACCAGTACCTAAATGACTAACAACCAGTATTTACAGGGCTAACAACCAGTACTTACAGGGCTAACAACTAGCACCTACATGACTAACAACCAGTACTCACAGGGCTAACAACCAGTACTTACAGGGATAACAACCAGTACTTACAGGGCTAACAACCAGTACTTACAGGGCCAACCACCAGTACTCCACCAACCAAAATATACGGTATTACATGATTTTTCACTAGACAAAACCACGTAACTATTTTTATTTCATATGGTAATGTAAAAGTGACGGTTTATAAACAATAATGTTTATCAAACAGAATATTGCGTTACATTGGAACATAAAAGTTAAAATAAAGAAACAGGATGAGAAATATAGAATTAGTGTTAGTACATTTAGAAACACTGTAGAAGCAAACTTAAGCAATCCACAAACTTCTCCATATTTTGAATATGTATGAAAGGGAAAGCGGGGTTTTATGAGTTAAGCGATTTGTGTAACGGTCTAATGTAATTATTTAGTTGTTAATTAATTCTCGGTTTTGTTTAAAACAAAGTTTTAGAAGTGCTATAGAGTTGTTAAACGTGGCAGACTTTGTTGATGTTTCATATTTGGTGTGTTGAAGTTTTAGCTAAACCTTAACACCACGATTTAATGTGTACAATAATTTTAAAATTAAATTAAATCCTTCCAGCTCCCAGTTTTACTGCTAGCTTACATATGTTGTATATGAAGTCTACGGATAACCAGAAAAAGTAAATTGTCCATCGAGTATACCACTTGTGAGGAACTAGGTAATTAAGTTTCAGGACTATGTGTTAAAAAGAAAATATAGATTAAAATACTGCGAAAAGGGTTTTGTTTAAAACAGATAGTCAAGCTGATTAACACCGATTTTATGGTTTTTTTCCTCTTAAAAACTATTTATATCATTTTAAGTTTAACAACCATATACTACGAATAATCAAAATTGCAATCGATCACATATAAGTTACACTGTACATGAAGGAAAATTGTTGGGAAACTTACACTTAAATCAATCATTGATCACCACTTACCATAATTTATATGTATTTACCGTCTTGTGAGTAAACAGTATAAGTGTAAATATATTATTACAAGTGTTATTTGAATATTTTTTGTGCTTTCAGGTAATTTAATAACACGTTCGATAGTGATAAAGAAACTACGAGTATTTCATGATTTTAATTACTCTGGATTCGTGTTGATTTCCCGTTGACACATAATAATGATGCAGTATCCTTAGTAATTTTAAAAACCGTGATACTTGGAAGTACTCCATCCAATAATGGTAGTCCTAATAATAATAAACTACCAAGTATTCCATAATTCACATTTAAGTATATGCAAAGTGATCAGTTAAGCCTCGACTCGACGTAGGCTTCTCTATTGTTGATCAGACAAAAGGAGCGAACCGTTCTGTCTTTGAATTGGATTTGTTTGCGTTTATTATACAAATCTCGTAAGAGAGGTAAAACTTGGTATTTAGAAATTTTATCGTATATCTAAATACGCCAACGCAGCAAACTTATCTAATTTGCAGTAGTAATCTAATTTCCTTTTGCCTGAAAAGAATATTTCCTTTAAACATGTCAGGCGTATCACCTATTCAAATATCTAGGTTCAACGATACCTAGGTTTTCTGCTACTATGAAAGTAATATAGTGTGTTTTAGTAAAGTGTTGATAGCTTGGCGATAAACAAATCATTTTGTCGAGTTTAATTCACATGTACCAATACACAAGAAAACTTCAACAGTTTACCATAAGAATGATATAGCCATTTTATTTACAGTTTTCGGGATTTCGCCGTAACCATTAGGCGTACTGCAGCAAAGCATCAATATATATAAAGTATCACTTGTTTTTCACGTTATACAAAATGGTTTAGAAATACATTCTGGAATCTTTTCAGAGCGTAAAAGAATGGGGAAATCGATGTTTACCCCATACAAAACCCCTCTTAAAACTTCATCCCTCTAACCGCATCATGTTGGTTTGCAAACTCGTTCGAATAAGGATAGGTTTACACGTTCGTGCATTATTTCGTTAAAATAGGTTATTTTTCACTCTAGTTATCGTGGTTTCGGACAAACACAAATATGTATTTCAGTTTTAAGGAATTGAGTTTATTGGTCTCTGGGGTCATCAAAAGGGGACAAATATATCAGTAGTAGGTCAAAGTCTTTGGTACCGTGAGACATACGGGGAAACCTTTTTTTTAACTATAACAGTAGTTTTGAAAATATCAACTTAAAACACATTAAGACACCTCAAATCTGTTTAACACTATTAGAGAACCTAGAGACAAGCATTTAAATTAAGCTCGGAAACAAACTTTTAAGGTGATCCACAACTATATCTATGAGATAATTTAATGATATTTTATTTTTTAATTGTATGATTTTTTTATTTTATTCTGAAACATTTTCATTGAACGTTTATGCCAATCTGTTCATTTCTAGATGAAAAAATATTTTTATATTTAAAACTACTACTAACTTACTATTTGAAATATCATGTATTTTTCAACTTTTTAGTTGTATATTTTGTCTGCATTGTTTCAATAAGTTTTACTAGTGTACAGTATTAGCTGATAGTGGAAAGAGCGTGTTTGGTGAAAAAATACATACCCAACTTATTTGTCATCTCAGTAAATTATTTGGGTGGTATTTCATTCAGGGGCTGCAAAATTTATAAAGATACTGTCTTTCCGATGTCCTGCCAAAGTTGAAATTACAATGAAAGAATTTTACTTTTTAATGATATTTTTAACTGACCATCTTGATAGTGTTTGAAAGATTCTGGTCTATAAGCAACTATCGTCCGTGAGAGATCACAGTGGTGGTGATCCATGCTACTTTTGAGGCTGGGGTTACTAGGCATATATTACTGTTGATAATGAATGAATGATATATTAAATGATGAAGTTTATGCAAATGAAGATTTTCTTGAAATTTTTACCAATTTAATTAAGGTTGCCAGTTGGGATTGATGTTTTAAGTTTGATTGCCTATACCTAATTTAATATTAAACTGCAAATTTTATTTTTGCAACACGGTAACATTTTATCTTTAAGTCATTTAACATGTGGAACATTTAAATATATCGTGATTTATTGATTAATTATCATTAATTCTCTACGGTCTATGTATACAAATGTTTACTAATTAAAGATCAATTTAGTTTGATATTAATTCATAGTAATGCATATTTTAATATAATGTTAACATGTTTAACATAATGTTATAACATGTTTACCATGTTATAATGTTTAACATATTTATTTAGTTTCATTTAAAGAAATAACTAGCAACAAGCTAAAGTTATTTTAACCATTATAAATACTAAGACTGAAATTCAATCATAGCATCTCATCATTAATTAAACAATAACTACGTTCTCAGAATACTAAAACAGAATACTAAACAAAAAACCTAAATTTATATCAAAATTATGACACGATTTTGTATTTTTGTTTTACATTGGTATTACTAATTTACTTCTTGAGGATGGGAAACTTACTATGTTTAAATGTGTATTTTAAAAATAATTACTTTATTTTTATTGAAAACTACTACTACTATCTTTCCACTCCCAAAAATATGGAGACAATTTTGCTTCCAATAGTCACATTAGTCAAAATCATACAGAGGCCCTTTTCCCCCAAGAATATTTACTATATAATCTACAAATATGCCGAAAAGTAATAACAAAGTTGTTATTATTCTTAATGAACATGAAATTGTATTCCATGTATACATTTATTAATTATAAGAATCGTATTTTATAGACTTTTTATAACTATAATAATTCTTCCCTTGCCTTAAAAATATATACTATTATCCTCCAAGTTTCACTAAGTCTTCTTTATTCCTAGTGTAAGGCACGGAGCCACAAATACATGCAAAGCCTTTTGTTATATTGTGTGTAGGAGATTTCTCGTTGGTCTAAGAGTGAAAATAGTATTGTACTGAGAGAAAATTAGGGCAAATTTTATTGGATATTAAAAAAAAAACTTTAGAACTCAACCGTAATAAGTAATAATTTAAAGAATTATTTCAATAACGTCTACCATTTATTTGACTCAATATATATATGGTATCATTGTCATGTTTGTGGTTACCAAACTAAAATATAAAAGTTTGTTTGTTAACTAACAACTTTGTAAAGTACTATAGGTATTAACATGAAGACTTTTGGAAATTTGTGGAAATTGCCAGAATTATTTCAACACATTACACCACTTTACAATGTTATCATATGTTTTATCCATTCATCGTTTCCCAATGTTTTTTGTAAATTCTTGTCTAAAAGTAATAGGTTGTATTGCCTATTATACTCTTTGAAGTACTAAAATTCGATGGGATTTTTTCATAAATATAATGTAGTATTTTTGACGACATAATATAGCCCTTTAAACAATATTTTGGTTAAAGGCTTCATTAGGTGTCCTGAACCAGTCAAGTTTTGCTAGTAAGCGTCAATAGAACGCAATTTCAAACCTTCAGTTACACAAAATTGAATTGAAAAATTGAAAAACTATCTTTGTAACTAGTACATGAACCTAAATAATTTTAAACATATCACAGCCTGGAGAGTCTTGGAGAATTATACGGCAAGCGACCACCAGTACATTATTTTCGATGTCTTAGATCGCCTTCCGAGACAAGTTGCTGCATTTCGGGAAGAGCCCGTTCGGTGGAACACCAAAAAACTGGACGTGGCTAAATTCACCGAGGCCATTCTGCGGGGAGTGCCAGCGGTGCCTGCCGCACCTGGCATGGCTCATGCAGAGGCATCAGTTACATCGATGATGGGGCTGATTGCCTCGGCTTGTGATGAGTCAATGCCCCGCAAGAGACTCCGTTGCGATAGGAGACCCGTATACTGGTGGACTGCAGAGATCGCGGATTTGCGCCAAACTGCCTTGAGAGCTAGACGACTCGCTACCAGGGCCAGGGCACCCTTGGATAGACGCCGTAAGCTGGAGAGCTATAAGGTGGCGAGGAAGTCTCTCCGCCGGGCCATCAACCAGAGCAAACACAATTGCTGGAAAACACTAAGGGATGATGTCGATTCCAACCCGTGGGGCCTGGGTTACAAACTAGTAACCCAAAAACTCACCACCCACTCTCCACCTTCCGTCATGGAGGGGGGCACTATGGTGAGGGATGTCAAATCCCTTTTTCCGGATCATATTCAGCACCAACTGCGTGAGTTTGAGATGATCGACGATGTCCCACTCTTCACTCATGAGGAGCTGGAGACTGCCGTTTTATCCCTAAAGAACAACAAAGCTCCTGGACCTGATGGGGTACCTAGCGAGGCTCTTAAGACGGTTTTTTCAATCAATCCCCTGATTCTTCTGAGCACGTACAACGCCTGCCTGGCACAGAGGGTATTTCCGTTGTGCTGGAAAAAAGCTAGGCTCGTGCTCGTAGGGAAGGGGCAAGGAGACCCAGAACTGCCGCCCTCTTACAGACCCCTTTGCATGTTGGATACGGCTGGGAAAGTCCTAGAGAAGTTGATCCGTTCCCGACTGAATTCAGCCGTCGTTGCTGTGGGGGTCCTGAGCCCTCGCAAATACGGCTTCAGGAAGGGGCGATCAACGGTCGACGCTATTGAGGAGGTGAAGCAAGCCGTGATAAGAGCTGAGGATTTTAATCACTACTCTCGTAGGGTTGTGCTGCTCGTTACACTCGATGTGCGAAACGCATTTAATTCTGCAAGATGGTGCGATATGTTGGACGCTCTGGAGAACACCTTCCACGTCCCGGCATACCTCATGCGCATTATAGAGGATTACCTCCGGTTCCGCCTCCTCGTGTGTGATACTACAGAAGGCCTGCGGACGATGAGTGTCACTTCTGGTGCTGCCCAAGGTTCCATACTCGGCCCGGACCTCTGGAACGTTGCCTACGACAGCCTCCTTAGGTCTGAAATGCCTGAAGAAACCGTTTTAGTTGGGTACGCAGATGACATTGCAGCTTTAATAGCTGTTCGTAGTGTTGAGTTGGCCCACCTAAAATTAAACCGAGTCATGCGAACTATAAACGCATGGATGGCAGATCACGGTCTCTCACTCGCACTGAACAAAACTGAGATCGTGATTCTGACCAAAAAGCGGATTGACACCATTGTGCCGTTGAGGGTGGGGGACGTCGAAGTCCAATCCGTTCGCGCCACCAACGATCTTGGTGTCATGGTGGACTCTAAGCTTAGCTGGCGGGACCAGATATTCCGAACGGCGGACAAAGCCGCTAAGGCGATTTCTTCTCTTAGCCGGTTAATGGCCAATGTCGGAGGTCCTCGTTCCAGTCGCAGAAGGCTGTTGATGTCTACAGTTCAGTCTGTGCTCCTGTGTGGTGCGGAAGTGTGGGCAGACGCGCTCAATAAGCAGGTGTATAGGATGCGGTTTGCCAGAGTGCAGCGTCAGGCAGCACTCAAGGTAGCATCCACCTACCGAACAGTGTCTGAACCCTGCCATCTTGGTGGTTGCTGGAGTAATCCTTGTCAAACTTTTGGTGGCGAAGAGGATAGCGATTTATCAGCGGCGTGGAGAGGACCGTGAAAAAACGGAGGAGCGCAACCGCACCTACCAGCTCTGGCAGGAGAGCTGGGAACAGGAGTCGCCGGGACGCTGGACCAGTAGAAAAAAATAAAAAAAAAATAATAATAATAAGTAGACTGATTCAGCAAGTCCAACCATGGGATGACCGACGGTATGGTGAGGTGGACTATTACCTTACCCAGTTACTGACAGGTCACGGGTTTTTTCGGTCGTACCTGTTCAGGATGGGCAAAGCAGTGTCACCCGATTGCATCTACTGCCCAGGCACGACGCGGAGCACACCTTCTTCCGCTGCCAACGTTGGGAAGGTTCCCGCCTGGAGGCTGAACAACATGTAAGGCAGTTGTCGGTGAACACGGTCATTCCGATGATGACGGAGGGTGAGGACAATTAGACCTGTATGTCACATTTCGTCCAGGGTATTCTCCGCACAAAGAAGCTAGAGCTTGACTGAGATGCAGTCTAGGTCATAAAGAAATTGAATGCCAGAAACGGCGCGAGCCCTGAGGGCTTAGGTCACATGTTGGCCTGGCCTAAAGTAATGTGACAAACAATCCCAGGTCTGTGTCCAACAGAGTAGAGGGGGTTTTTTATTGAGTTGTCTGACAAGCTCAGGTGTCTCACACTACAGGCTGGCTACCTGTGTGCGTAAAAACATTTTTACCTCATCTCCCTAAAAAAAATAAAATAAAATAATTTTAAACAAAACACTATGTAAAATATCCACTTTTGAACCACTAAAGGAGGTGTTAATTCAGGCTTCCAATATATATATCTTATTTGGGAACCTAACCAACATAGAAATAAGAAATAATTAACTAATCTATCTTTGTTTAGTCAATAAGAGATATTAATTAGTAATATTTTTAGTTATAAGAATTTCTACCAACAAATCAATATTTTGAGTTTTAATATTTTTGTAATGTAATCTAGTTTTATCTGAGTGAGGCAGACAGAGATAGACAAAGTCCAGTCTGAGTCACTTCCGCCAGCAACGGAATTTCCCAGCGCTTGTAACGTACCTGTACTCACAGGAAAGCTCAGTTCGTCTCTGTTCTTGTTCTCGTGCACAGCGTACTGCTGTGTTCCCTTTTTGTCCACGCTTCTCTTATAGGCGTTTTGGATTAATTATCTCTTTGTAACTCTCTCTTATGTATCATTATTCAGTATTTAAGTAAAATCCCCTTATTACTCTAAATCAAAGTCAGTGCTTTATAGTCCCTTGTGTTGTTTTAAATTACTCTCCCCCTCTGTGCTCTACTCTTCTAGAACTTCTTTGTGCGCGTTCGTGAGCAGATTCTCAGGACATTTCTACGTGGACGTATCGTTAACGGTCTACCGCGACAGAAGACATTTGTTGAAAGACATTCGTGTTAGCGTGAACGCTCAAGCCAATCAAGATCAAGATCCTCTATCCCTAGCGACTTCCCTCTGTGCAACACCCTAGCTTGGACACGAGGCCTTCCCTTAGCCTAGTAGAACACTGGAAATTGGTGAGTGACTCTTTTCAATTCATTCATTTAATTAAGGTGTTTTCAAGCTCTATGGTTCCCGACCTAATCGGGTGGTCCTTCGAATTTTACTTATTTCTCACTCTCTCATTTGTAATTATCTCATATTTTACTCCCCCAAACAATCAATGAACAATCTTAGAATACAAAGCGAGAAGATTTTAGTTTTTTAAACATATTTATTAGCGTTTTGTAATAGAATGATCATTAAAATAATGTTTTCAATTTATTGGAATGAATACGTCATGTTGAGCATATTAAAACATGTTTTAAATGTTCTTTTTGTTCCTACCTAAAAAAAAAAAAACAATAACTAAAACATAATACGAAAGATTCATTATTTTTACATTTTGATACTGTAGTTAAATTTAGGAGTAAAAATAAGCAGCCAGGTAATTATAACTGTTTTCAGATTTCAGAAAACCCAACTTTAATATCTTTCTAATCATATAGTTTTGTTAAGAGGCTATACTGATCAAAGGATAAATTTCAAATTCGTTTCCAATATCAAAGAGGTGCACCCAGTAAATATCTGTATAACAGAAAATATCATTATATGGCCTATAAGCTGTATGTTAGCCTGACAATGTGCTTATTCAATTACTATTTTTAGGAATTTGTTGCAATAAGATTTTATTTATTTATTTATTTAGATACAATACCACATTACAGGCATAGAGCCCAATTACAATGCAGCATTAAAGTTTGAGTCCATTTTAGAAAGTCCATGCAGTCTTCTTGGTAGGTACACACAACATCACAATTTACATAATATTTAACTACTTAGACAAGATAACAACTAATAAATAATAATAAATAACATTTCATAAAAACAATAAATAGACATATCAATAAATAAAGTAACAAAAACAAAACTCTCAGAGAACGGGTTAAAAAATAAATATTGTTTTCTGTGCAGAAGCAACCTGTTGGGACGCATGCCAACACTAATCCGCAGACCAGTATTTTGTGGTGATTACAACAATCACCAATTCCGCATAGTAAAGTAAACTAGAAAGAAGTAATACCAGATAGTAGCTTTGTGGTACCTTTGAGTTACCAAATACATGTAATTTAAAAGATAATTGGTGTATCAATACATTAAATATCATGTATATAAATACCCCCACCGCAGCAAACCTGCAGACTAAGCGAATTCCCATTTGCCCGATTGGATTTACACTAAAATTTCTCCTTAAAAATATCACATTTATTCCCTATATAAATAGTTTTTTTAAAAATTTAGTTTAACGAGTACTTAGGTTTGCTGCAACAGGGATGGTAAAAATGTGTTTTTTGTGTTAATATTTTAGTATGAAATAAATGCATTTTCCAAATTTGATCAAAATATGTTCATAAACAAGCAAAGTACAACAGTTTACAATTTTCTCCATAAGAATAACATGGGAATTTAAAATTTACAATTTTTTTGAATTTTCTTCGTAGCCATTAGGTGCATAGTAACGCTTCAAATATACTCAATTATTTGCTTTTTTAAGCTAGACAAAACGGTTTGAAAATAACTTTTATGTTATGTTTTATGTGTTAAATTGGAAAAACCAATTTTTACTCCATAACCCATAGTCTAATCATGCTGGTTCGCGAACTCGTTCGAATAAACGTCGGTTAACACGTTTGTATTAAATTTCATCAAAATCGGATGATTTTTGCTCGAGTTATTGCGCTAACGGGCACATTTGGCTCTGATTTTAAATGCAATTTAAAAGTAAGCCACCTGAAGATGATCGTAGAGATTAATCATTCTCTATATCATATAAAAAACCGCAACAATTCAAACTCCCCAATTCTCTATATTGTTTTGTAAAATGGCGATTGCCGTCGGAATGAATAAATAAATAAATAAATATATGACTCTCACTTTGACTTTTATCTTTATAGTCAGAAGATGCACAGTTGCACCTACAAAACTAATATGGAACAAAACCGGTTTATAAAGTTCATTTCTTATGGAGGAGCTGCATTCCACCTGTTTGCGTTTCTAAATAAGAGTGCTTGGATATTTATTGACAATGTGAATAACGTGTGAATGAACGTCAAATTTTACTCTCATTACGTTATACCGAAATTCTGACTTATGTTACTACACACACCTGTAGCTGAAAGGTATTCACTTACTCGTTGTGGTAAGGGATGCGGCTGAACATATATTTACCTTGGGGTCCGCTCCTCAGAGTAAGTGAATCTAAAATTAAAAGTCAACTAAGGACGAGAAAAAGACTGATTGTTGAATGATTTTTTTTCCCGTTACGTTTTATTTCAGACATATGTTCGTAAATACAACACCTTAAATTTAGTATTTATGTCATATTAAACATACTAATATTATTAAAAAATATATATAATGAATGTAAAATATAATACATATGTGTTAGATAATAAATGTACAGAAAGTAAATAAAAAAAACGTCTTATAACACTTAAAAGATATATTTACGCTTTTACTGTTACTCACAATACAGTAAATATACAAAAAGATGGTAAGTAGTGATCGATTTCAATTGGACACTCCAATCATCATCAGACCCAAATGGCCAATGACAAGAATCTTGAATGGCGTCCTTACTTATTTATTTATTTATTTATTTGTATACGGTATAACACCATTTTTACAGGGTTGACATGCTGATCAGATACAATATTGAAAGATCCTAATTAAATTTTCTTCCCTTCTGCCTTTTCTCATGCTCTTTTACTTTTTTTTTGTTATTTTGCAGGATTTATTGAAAGGCAGATAGGGACTAACATCACATGCTAATGGAAAAAAAACTGGTTAAATAGCAAGCATAACAATGGATAGAATTGGTAACAATAACAATCGATAAATACTACAAGAAAACATGCGACTAGATAACAGAAAGATAATACATACATCAAATCAATACTAACATCACATGCTAATAGAAAAAGAAAAAACTAGTTGAATAGCAAGCATAACAATAGATAGAAATTTGGAAACAATACAAACCAAAACTAAGAAATCAACAACATATACTAATTCCAATAAAAAAATCCAATAAAAGTTGCTTCCATTTTTTTATTTTTTTTATTAGATTTGTTATATATGAGTTAGTTTTATATGCTAAGTTCAAGGTTAATTGCGTGGGTACTTAAAATTTAGAGGATCTTGATCTATTCTTTGTTTAATTTTGCGTATATTATCCTACAGAAAAAATCCTACAATTGTAATAAAACAGAAATATTATATAATATACGTAAAATTAAACAAAGAATAGATCAAGATCCTCTAAATTTTAAGTTAGCTTAACATATGACTATATTTATTCCTTTCATTAATTTGTTATTGTATTTGTATGAAAACATGACTATGACCTAAGCGTCGAAACATGTCATTTCTTAATTAAAATGAATTTAAAAGGGTACTTAATGTTGTTATAATGTTTCCAATTATTAATATATATATACATATATATATATATATATGAATTTGAACGGATGGTGTTTTTGGTCTCTAGGGACCTCAAAACGAAAAAGTAAATCGGTCCCGGGTCCAGTCCAGGTCTTATGATGAGTACTACGGTAATACCTTATTCCCTATAGGGGAAATTCGCTAATAACACGTACAATGCTGACTAAGAAGTTATTTAATAAATTAAGTCTTTTTAAATTGCAAAGTTCAGAAATAATATTAAAATATCCATCAATTTCATATTAATAGAACAATACTAAGCTAAGGGTGAAAGCATAGGTAAATAGATAGATTTATTTGATCATTAAACATTATACATCAATTGCAATAGATCATGTCAATAGATAGTATAATAATAACATCCATGGTTCTTACCGTCAACGCAATCAGGGGTAATATTCCACTACGGCCGTTTCGCAGATGACTCCATCGTCAGGTGCGTAGTGGTACACTAAACTATAGTCTTATCACATTTAACACGAATTGTCTTTATTTGCATTGCGTCAGGGGTTGAATAAATAATACACATATAAGCACAGGTCGGACACACGAAAACACGAATACACGAAAACATTTAGAGCGCGTGCACGGCTTGAATACTGACGACCGACGACCGATGTCGGTAGCACCTGTCGATGGAGTCATCTTTGAAACGGCCGTAGTATTACCCCTGTTTGCGTTGACGGTAAGAACCATAGATATTATTATTATATTTTCACGCAATCTGCCAACCTCGAGAATATAAAATAAATAGTAAGTAAGGTAAACAGAGAGATACATGCAATCAATTCAAGGTTTACATGCACAATAAATAAGTACTTATAAGATAAATTATAATTAATACAGACAGGCTTACTAAAAATACATACACTAGTAATTAAGTATAAAATAAGTTATACAGTACATAGTATAAGTACATAGTAATTTACATCACTGAAGTAGACACTCTTCATGGGGTTGAAGCGTGTATTTTTTCCAATAGTTGTAACCTTTTTTTAACAAAAGCTAATAACTCATAATGTTGAGGATTACAGATTATAAAACAAATGTATTTGTTATCATTCCATATTTATTCATTCGCAAAGTAAACCCATCATGAATGCTTAGTAAGCTAGAGTTTGATGGCAAATTAAAACTAATGTCTACTTCATATTCACTTCATAATGGATTAATATGGATTCGACTTGAAGTTCCCTTCCATTCTAGCTGGGAAGTTCACTCACACGTAGTTAAATGATCTTTGGAGTTTGAATGTGAAATGAGCAGCCAAGGAAACGGTTTATTTGAGTTATGATCATTTGTTGGATTTATGATATGTAGGCTAACTTCTATATTGAGCTTCCATTGGACGTGACAATGTTTTTGAGTGTCCAGAAATAAGATTAGTAAACTTGCCTAAAGTAAAATATGGATTCCAGTCTTTACTTGTACTATTAATTTGACTTGGCTAATGCATGTATATGTTGATCTGGCCTAATAAATGACTTATTGTACATAGAACTCGACTAGATAAGGTTCAAATCCTGAGAGAAGTCATATGCAAATATGAACAGTCTGTTGCGTTAGTTTGGCATAACATTTTTTATGACTTTTACTATTTATATCTAACTATAATCATGCAATAAATACTTATAAATGAATTTGGTTGTATCTGTATACAAAATCTATCATGATACTTGTTTTATAAACGGTATATATATGATAGCAAGTCATAAATATTAATAAAGTAACTACTAAGTGGGTTCCCTTTACACGAATACCATAATAAATACCCATACCAATGCCATATACCGTAGTTGGATTTTGTTGATAGTATTAAACATGCATGACTAACAACACACTAAATCCCACTTTAAAAAATTTGATAGTTCATCAATTTAATCCTCAGATTTACACATGACATATACAATTCGTTTATTACAATGCAATACATTAAATCTAAAAACAACATAAACGTATAGATAAACGTGCAACATAAACGTGCAACATAAACGTGCTATAGCAAATGTTAGGTGTAAAGTTTTAGACTCCAGATTAAAATTTTGTCAGACATATTTAAACTTTAACTCTTCTGAGCGCATAATTTGCATTTTTATTGAAAATCTGGTGCTTTAATAACAAAAGTTTCCTTGTACATTGTTTAGGCAGTAACAACAGATGCGATTTTTTTTCTTTTAGCAGAAAATATTATCCTGTAAATTTTGTGTTGCTATTACTTTTACTATTTTAAATTCACTTTTTTACGAATTTCCCATATAGGGAATAAGCTACTACCGTAGGTCTCATGGTAAGAGCTAGACCCGGGACCGATTTTCTTTTTCGTTTCGAGTTCCCCAGAGGCTAAAAACATCCTCCGTTCAAATTCATATATGTCCGTTAGCGTGATAACTCGAGCAAAATTTATCCAATTTTGATGAAATTTGGTACAAACGTGTAAACTTACGTTTATTAGAACAAGTTCACGAACCCGCATGATCGGCCTATGGAAACGGGAGTTTTATGGGGTAAAAATTGGGGTTTCCCATATTTTACTCTAAAAACATACAATTTTACAATTTATTTACAGACTATTTTGTACAGCTTAAAAATATAAATAATTTGTTGTATTGAAGCATTGTTATATGCCTAACAGTTATTGAGGTAATTAAAAAAAAATTAATTAAAATTCCCACGTTTCTTATGGAGATTGAATCAACCTATGTATTTTGCTAGTTTGTGGATATATTTTAATCAAATTTGGCAATTTTGTTTGTTTCATACTAAGTACAATATTTTAATAAAAAACAAACCTCAATACCTTCCTTGTAACAGCAAACCTATGTACTCATTAAAATAAAACTTTCTTTTAATATGAAATAAATCTGAAAATTTTCAGGGAATATTTTAAAGAAATCCAGCCAGGTAAATAGAAATTCGCTTGGTTTGCGCAGATTTGCTGCGGCGGGCGTATTTATAAATTTTATAACAGTGATATTTAAAACTATATCCAGATATAGCCAACTACGATTAAAAGAAAAACACTTCCGAAACAGTAATCTCATACCAGTATAGGGTAAACTTCTGTCAAGATATGGATCGAAAGCATTGCCATAATGCACTCAAATTAATTCCATTATTTTAATATGCTAAACAAATTCTCAACACATAGATAGCATTTCTCATTACATTACATACTTGTTGAATTTTTGTAGAATATTACGTCAACATTTAACTATATTCGAATCCATACAATATTGTCTTTTTGTAGGCTCTAAAGAATTACATTTAAAGATCAAAAACAAGCTAAATTTATCGTTAGTATGAGTTAAATAAAACTTTATATTAATACATTTTTGTGTTAAATAGTTAGCTGAAAGTAAAATTATAAGGTAGGCAGGTAAAAGGCATTGAAGCTAAACATTGAAGATAATGCCAAATGACTCTATGACCGTCTTTTAATGACGGTTATTAAAGATTTGGTTCAAAAGTGCTTAGTAAGATAGTAAGGAAATTGCCTCCAGTGTTTGGCAATCCTAGGGTTTTATACGTTAATTGGACGATTGCACACTGAACTAATTCCTCAAAGTTATTAACTACGTAAAAAGTATACAATATTTTTAAACAGTAGGCCTACTGATAAAAAACAATTGTAAAATAAATAATACAACAACTTAATATACTAGAAACTTAGATTTTTATGAACACTTCCCATCCAATTTGTTTGAGACTCCTAAATGTTACCAAAATATCGACCTCATTAGATCGAAATATTTAGATATTAGACTATAAACAAAGATAATGTTTTTTAAGCAGGCCGAAAGGAAATAGTGAAAACTCTGTTGCTTAGTGTCACTTAGGCACGAAGATAGCAAATGAAAGATAAAACAAAATCTTTTAAAATATAGTCTGTAAATTATGTCTTACAATTTTGAGTTAAAAGTGTACTAATCAATATGAATCTCCAAATCAAATTGACTTAAAATTAATACTGCTTGCGAATCGTGTCATTATGGAATAATTTGATTTTATTTTATAATCCCATACTGTTTTTGAAGTTACATAGTTTACATTCTAGAACATCATCAAAACGTTTATTCTCTACCTCTATCTACGCTAGGGGCTTTACATTAAATTAGAATTGTAAATGACATAATACAGGCATTATTTTGTTGGATACTTTAAACAACTCTTAGATGAAATTGAGCACAAGGAGGAGAAGATTAAACTTTGCATTTTATGATTGGTCCGCCAGTTATCTGGTTGAGGTGGTTTACAGTGAGCAGCTTGAATATAAAAGTAATGACAATATTCTTACCTGAAGGGGTTATTGAAAATTTATTGGATTTCCTCGCTAAATGATCGATGTTTCCCTTATAATATGTTTGTCAAAGATAGCTAATGTAATCACATAATTATTTTATTTAAATACTATTTTAGCAGTGTATTCATTATACCCCATAACTCAAATTATACCGTACTGATTTTAATTTTCAGAATACATAGTAGTAAGTCATGATTAATAAAATTAGTCCAACCAGGAAAATTCCAACATTGATACCTTAAAACATCTGTTTAGGTAATAATAAGTTTGTAGATCCAACTAACTGAAAACTGAAACAAGCAATTTAACTGTCATTTAATGAACTTAATAACTTAGATTACTTTCTACGAGGACTGTTTGTCTTGAAAACTTTTCACTTAGTTTAACCCCTCCATGACCCTTCATCCAACTATTGTACCAACATTGTGGTTGTTTTCAAGATAAATACTTTTAAATCATGCTGACTATTTACACTAATTACTTATGTTTTTGGCTCTGTTCTTGAGTTGTAGTTGTAATTTACACTTCACTGGTATGTGTGGGATCTTCACATACTATTTTTATACATATTAGCTGGTATAACCTTATTAATGGTCCTAGCTAGTATAATTAATAGTTAGAGTGCGAGCTTTTTATCCTGTTTCATAAAGTTAGTATAGGTCCGGGTTCAAATCTTACAATTCACAAATAGAGTTTGGTTTTGTGATAATACTGCAACTTGATGGTTCAAAGGCCACCTCAAGCTAATGGTTCACCTCTCAATTTAAGTTCGCCTGAGCCAGACTTGCACTGATGTTATATTTGTATTGAAGCAATCACATCCCCTACAATCCCTATTGTGTGTAATTAGTAGTTTTGACACATAATATATATTTTATGAATGTATATTTTTATCCGTTACTTTTACTAAATCATTTTCCAGTAGTTAAATACTCTAGCACCATTTAAACTTCTCCATCCATTTGGCAAACAAATCCGATGCATTGTTAAATCGTGTGTAATGTTTCGTTTAAGTTTACTTCTTTTGTGAAATGAGTATTGCGTTAAAAACGTGTATGACTTTGTATTATTGTCGTATTACTTTTCCGTAAAGATATCTTCAAAAGGTGGGATCGAACCAAAATCCTTAGTACAGAATTTTCGCATTCTAATCAGTATGCCAGCAACGCCCCACATCATTGCTTAAATACTAACAAGCAATTAAATTTTCTTATATTTTACAAGTTGGAATTTAAAATCCAATCCAGTCACGGTTTTTCTGTGAAATCAGAGAGTAGTTTTATAATCTTACTTTTATAATAAGACTAAAATCAAATCAAATCAAATATTCCTTTATTGCCAAATATAGGCAATAAAGCTATACCTATAAAGCTAAACCTTTATTATGTTTAGTTATGACAGCTTTAGAGGAAAGGAGAATATGTTTTGGAAATAAGGGTTGGATGTGTGATTTAAATCCAAAACAAAATCTTATTTTATTCTTCCATTCGCTTAACCTACTAGTTGGAATCAGTCATGTTTCTCTTTAAAATACTTTTTTTATCACGCAGGCTATCATACAGATTAATGTGTTTTTAAAGCTAATTTTCACGATAATATTTCAAGAGGTTTTTCTCGGGTGCACACTTTAAAAATGCTTTGGAAATTATGTGAACAAACTACATTTAGTACTTAAACATAGCCAATCATATTATTTACTTTTAATTAAATGTTTGTAGGCTTAAATTTTTCTATGTATTTTACAAAATTATCCTAGGCCTGGACAGTTAAATTTAATAAGACAAAAAAGTCCTTGTTTAAGATTCCGCAAAATTAGCTGACTAGAAAACCAATAGAAGTATTATATTTGCTGACAGGAGCCTAAGATCAACAAACAACGCAACTTCAAACTATGACAATTAATTCTTCTTAGTTTTGAAAAACGACCCCGTTTGTTTACTTGCACTAACTTCTACACCAAAGTCACTCCGTTATAAAAGAAGTTAAGTGTTCATGTAATTTGGGTTAATGTAAGTTATTTAGTGGGATTTTTCTAGTAATAGAGCATGAGACATATCTCCAAAAAATCCGGGTTCGATGTCCACCAATCACTAAAGTTTCTACATTAGTTATAGTGCCCCACAAGGAGATTTTTAGCCCACGTTATGTTATGGAGGTCCGATAAACAGGTCCTTAGTAAAATGAGAACTTTCTATGAATTCAACACCTTCAATTAAAAACTATGAATGATGCATTTTGTTTATCTATTATGCGTTGTTCACTTGTGCCGCTCGTTAAAACTATTTCCCCTAAAGAGGGTTGGTACTTTAATCATATACAATAATATTTACTATGGTCTGGGCCATTTTTATTTTACAACAAACATTTTCCACGTTTTATTAGCCTGTTTTAGCATAGTTCAAAAACAGTTCATAATAATTCAACGACCTGCAATAGTAACAACCAATGGAAAAAATGTATTAAATAAATTTTTTACATACTTCTAGCACTCTCAGTCCCAGCAGTGATTGTTAAAATCACGAGACAAGTTATGATTTTAAAATGTATTTATAAAACCACTAGTTATGGTGCTAGTTACGATAAAAGTAATTGAAACGTTAGTAATATTTTTATAACCAAATCTGTCTGTTCAAATTTCTACAAATTAAAAATATTAGATTTTTATGTAATTATAACGTGTTTTCACCTAGAGCACCAGTTTTATTTCCCGATTCCCAACAGACTGAATTTCATTCCCAGTGCAAGACACGAAGCCACAAATCCACGTAGAGCCTATTGTTACATTGTGTGTAGGAGACCAACCTAACCTAACCGGTATACCTACTCTAAGTTAGTTTGAATTACAAACAATGATAACATTAAGTATAAGAGGAAATACTTATTATTTTTCTTCACTACCAAAAAGGATAACATATTATTTACATTCTACATTTTGTAAGAGAGTAAGATAGCTAGAGAGCAAGAGGTACCTCTTGAGACTTGTAATGCGTTATCAAGCTATTCCTAAGATTGTTTCGAATCCTCTAATTTTATAACTATGTCAAATATTTCCATAATTGAAATCAATTTAAGACTAAACGACAAAGAAATATTTACTATCAAATATGCAGAATAAATATTTCCTTCAATTTACCATTAATTTAGAAAATAATGCTTCAAAGAATCATCCTATTTAGATAGATGCATTTTCCTAAATACTTGTAGCCAAGCTTATATTTTGCTTAGGGTCAAACATTGTAAATTACTTAAACATCGTTACACGCAGGAAGTTCTGTCAATAATATACATCACTTAACATCGGTTAATGAAAGTTACTCAGAACTCAAGTTATAAACTAAGCGTGTCCCTATTGTAATTTCTTTCATAGCAGCGAAAGCCAGTTGAGCGGAACAATCACGTTTTATGGTTTTTAATAAAGCAATAAATAAAAAAAATGTTTATAGATATAATACAAAATACAAATATTTCATCAACTTTCCTGTGTTTGCTTGCTTATCAGATGAACCCACAACTCTGGTTGAACCTGAACCAATCGACATTTTCTCAATCTTAATCTGAATATTAATATTAGTTTTAAAAATTGATATTAATAATAATGTTTTTATTAATATTTTACCGAATTTCCCTATAGGGAAGTAGCTATTACCGTAGGTCTCATGGTAAGACTTAGGCCCGGGACCGATTTACTTTTTCATTTTGATGTCCCCAGAGGCCAAAAACACCATTCGTTCAAATTTTTATATATGTATATATATATATATATATAGATTTATATATATATGTGTCCGTGAACACGATAACTTGAGTAATTTTTATCCAATTTTGATGAAATTTGGTTTGAAGGTGTAAGGCGGGATAAACTTGAATGAGTTCGCGATCCAGCATGATCGGACCATGGGAACGGGGTTTTATGGGGGGTTTTATGGGGTAAAAATTGGTTTTTCTCACTTTTGACCCCCAAAACACAAAATTTCCCCATTTTTCTCTAAACCTTCTTAAAGAGCTTAAAAAAACAAACAATTCAGTATATCAAAGTGTTTTTGTACGGTTATTAGTTACGGAGAAAACTAAAAAAATTGTAAATTTAAAATCCCCATTTATTCTTATGGAGAATATTGTAAAATGTTGTAGTTTGCTTGTTTATGGATATCTTTTGATCAAACTTGGCAAATATATTCATTTTCTACTAAGCAATAATTATTTTACTCAAAACACACATTTTATTAGTTTCCTTGTAGCAGCAAACCTAGGTACTCGTTAAACCTAATGTTATTTAAATAGATCGATTGAAAATTAATTCAGCCAAATGGAAATTCGCTTAGACGGCAGGTTTACTGCGGCGGGGGTATTTTAATAAATCTCAATATTAATATTTTTTTTAAATACCTTATACCTTACCTACCTTACACCTTATATGTACATTACAAAAATTATATGAATACTTTTCGACGTATTTCTTGATCTTGATCCGTATTTTGAGTATGGCCAAAGATACTGATACAGTTCAAAGCATTGTTCACAATATTACCATCAAATCAAACATCATTTATTCCATAAAATGAAAATTACAAAACAGGAATTCTAAAAAATAATTCCAACGTGAACTTATAGTAAAACATGTTTTTTCAGTACTAAATACAAATTTTAATTTAAAAATCTTTCAGGTATCTTAATCCTCGTAATTAATTATTTATTTCTCATCGCTCTCAGCTCTGTATTTTACGTCCATTGAATGTACCATTTCTCATTGTATTTACTTGCCTTCATGGTTATTAACTTCAAATATTTATCGTTGTTACTGTAATTAATATTATTTATTGTTTTCACAAAATAATTATCATGTTTACTGTTATTTATATTACTTGTAGTTTTCTAGGTTAGTCCATGTGCCATGTATTGTATACATATTTTCATTATTAATTAGATTATGTATGTATTTCTCGTTACTCTTAGTTCATTGTCTAAGTATTTGCATATACTGTATTCTTATTATTACTACTTTTTATATTCTTCTCATTATTATTATAGAATAGAGGCTATTTAGTCATAATGAGCAATTTACAACTTATAATCAAACTGTAAAATTTGTGTAAATGCGTTGGTAAATAAATAACTAAATCGACTTTTGTGCTAGCTAGAAAAAGGCAGATACTAATAGTATATCTCAAACTTTTAAGAACACAACGTCCATGCCTTATAACTATTATCCGATTTAATTTCCAGACCATTTACAATTAATTACATTTAAAAAAATAATAAATTTACAAAAATGTCTTATATAAAGTGACAGTAAGCCTACTTAGGGAATATAAAAGTCGTAGACATGTTTCTTTTTCCCTCTTTATATACTTTTAATTTAGAATACACTTACAATGAGTAATGGACCCCGAGGGAAATATTTGTTCAGCCACATCCCTTACCACAACGAGTAAGTGAATACCTTTCAGCTACAAGTGTTTGTAGTAACAAAGGTTTAAATTCTGGTGAAGCGTAATGTGATTAGCATTTTATGTACAGGAATAGAGTTGAAATTTCAGTAATATGAGGATGAATTAAATTATTCAATATAGATTTCTCTATGAGGAATTACCACAATTATATCCTTATCCTCGTTGCATAATTGTACTATCATTGTATTATTATACATACAGTGTGTAAATTAAGTCTCGAAACAAATCTATATTTTTAAAACCGAAATAGATAGAAATATTCTGTTTGTAGTGTTGATTGTAAACAAAGGTTCCGCAGTTTTGTACACCAAAAAGATTTTTAATTAACGCCCCTAACAGGGTAGGGGGTAGGTGGTGACTTATTTATTTTTTTTTTTAATAGCAACCCCTATTGAGTGGTCTATCATTTTGAAGGGCTTGTGAAAAGAAACACAATGACGCAAACCCGAGGTGAATATTTCAACCCTAGCCAAAATGGCAGGTATTCCAAAATGGGTGCTTTTTCACATAAATCAAAATTTGGAATACCTGCCATTTAGGCTTGGGATTAAATATTTACATCGGGTTTACTTCATTGTATTTCTTTTGACAAAACCTTCAAAATGAGGGGTCACTCAATATGGTTGTTATTTTAAAAAATAAATCAACCCCACCCCTTACCCTGAAGGGGGTTAAAAATATTGTTCTTGAAAAAATGCGGAACCTATGTTAAAAACCAATTCCACAAAAAGAATATTTCAATTTATTTCGATTTAAAAATACAGATTTGTTTCAAGACTTAATTTACACACTGTATATTGTTTTAAGTAGAATAATTTTTTTAAAGTTTGAATCGTCAGTTGTTTTAAGTAGCTTTTGGTCTCTTGTTGTAATCTAAATTATAAAAATTTTATTATCAAAGAAATATATTATCTAGCTATTTTAAGCTAGGTAGTTTGTGTCTATAAAGCTTATAGCCAGCCCTTTGAACATGGGAACTATTTTTAAACCAATTCTTTGATCAATATACCCATCTACAAAACAAAATGCGATGTCATTTTTTTCATACAATTCAACAAGTCATTTACACATTTTATAATTGAATTAATCTTCTAGTAGGTAGTATTGTAAAAGGGTTGAAATACCTGTAACTACCTCGTGATTCCTCTTCTCCTATACTGGACTACGCGCGATTCAATGCGTTAGCATCATCAGGTCACAAAACTTGAAGAAACTTAAACCATTCTTGAATTCGTCGCGTTAAAGTTCACAAACATTTAAAACATTTAAAAAGGGGACAAAAACTGTAGGCCTACAATCACTGGTGAACACATGACAGGTGTCAAGTCTCGACTGTTCAGGAGCTGTACTTTGTCCCTCGGCCGCCTTTACTTATGATTATAAGTTGGTTTTCAGATTTGTATAGTTGTGGTTGTTTAATACCAGATGTTTGGCATAATTGGAAACTATTTTATTTAACAAAGATTATTACTGTAAGGGGAAACTAGTCACTGTTCAACTATATAAAATCAAAATAACATTTTTACTAGCAACTGTCCCATATATGTAGGAATTAAGCTATTACCGTTCTCCGATGAACCATGGGCACCTGGTCCCAGTTGAAGAGACTACAATAAAATAGTTTCCCCAAGCTGCGTCCCCTTCGTGTTAGAGCGCATCGACGACACGGACGTGTTTTATAAGACGGTTAGTTTCTTTGAAAATCGAATGTTGGGTTAGCCCACCTGGTAAAAGGTCTACAGAAATTTCTATCCACGCCTATAAGAAAATCTTTCTCCTCTACGTGTAAAGTATGGCAAGGCGTTGTGTGGGTGAAGGTTTTTTTCAAACCTTAGGGGCCAATCAAGTCAAAAGATTATGAAGCTGAAATTTTATATCGTACCGAATTGAGTACAACGTTTCAATTCAGTCAGTATCTTTCGTCGGTCTGTTTTTTCGTGTACATATGCAGTTCTTGCGTTGGTCTACTCCTCTTGGATGTTGTAGAGGTGGGTTGTATTTTGATCCTTGGGAACAACCGGCTTTTGCAGATGAAAAGCTTTACAATTAGCGCAGTAAATTATTGGCAGCTAACTGTTAATGTAAAGATTTATGTTCTATAATATTTTATAATTACTTTTATTATTTTCCTTAGAAACAGGTAAGGATTCCTATGCTAGTTGAAAATAAAATTGATTTAACGAAAACCCTGATTAAGGTATTAGATCTTGGTCTGACACACTGTAGCTATAATGAAATAGATTTTTGGAAGCCGGTTTCGTAATTTTTACGAATATTTTTGATTCAACCTTAAATACTGTAAAGGACTATTCATTATCCTCAAAGCCCTTAAAATTGCTAATATAACAAGTTGAGTGATATAAAATTAATATGAAATTAACGGAACATAATATATAAATCTACAAGGTGAACTTTTAATCAGTTACAGTTTAATATAAATAGACTGTTAAGGCTTTGAAAAAAAAAACATAAGATAACGCAGTTTTAAGCATGCATTACAACCTGTCGTTGCTCGGAGGGACATTGTAAAAGTTTTACAACAAAGCGGCAATAAGCCATTACAACCCTACCTTTATGATGGCTAACAAATTAATCCAAGCATTAATCAGACGGTCACGTCATTACTTCTTCACTTGCCTTCTAACATAAATGCTCATCAGGAAATTTCATTAATCAACTTACTTTTTTGGTATTATAATTAATAAAGTGTCTATACCGAATGTTAGATAAAATATCATCTAACTTAGGTAATATTTGAAACAAATTATGTGTATACTTTTATAGTTATATTTTCTGAGAAATGACACTCCCAGCCCGACTTAAACATACATCAAATGTGAAGCTACCTGCATATATAATTGACTTATAAAAACACATAAAATCTTAATCAACCACGGCCTGATGTTGTGGTGGTAGAGTGCAAGTGTTATCATTCTTTGGCACAGTTAAAATTCAATTTCATTTTATTCATAGAATGACCAAAAAACTAAATGGGGTGAAAACTAACTGTGATATAAATACCCCATCCCACAACAGGTATATTTGAAATTAATAAGTGTTAAATTTAATAAAATATTTTTAGAATTTCTCTCAGATACAAGAGTGTTTTTTTTTCAGTAAGGAAAAAAATAGTATTTGCTTGAACCCGAAGTACCTCAAAATATTTTTTAACTAGGGCCATAACTTGTGTGTTTAACAATTGAATTTTATATAAGATATCTAAGTTAATGGTACAACTTGTCTTTATATATTCGTGTGGACATATCTTAATTATATAAATGGTGATTACACATTACCCAAACTGCAATTTCTAACGTCTTGGGAACGGACTAATGACCCAAAGGCAGCGATCTGCGGGTTTGACGAGAGTAGTAAATATCGCTGGTGCATCTAGATCCAGACTCGCTATTTTACAATGTTTATGAGTTAAACAGCTTAGTAAGGAGTTTATTTAAATTAACACTTATTACAATCTGATTCTCATTTTACATGGCTTTACCACAGTTGACAATAAGATCGTTGGCCTTGAATATTTTCTGGTTATAAAGTAGATTGTTAGCTCATAGTTTATGGATACTGTAAACTATCAAATGACTATGAATCCACACCCTATAGAATATTTACACTACAGACACAATCCTATCTTCATTCATGTAAAATACATCAAGAGGAAAATAAACGAGATGTTGTTTGAGAAACAATGGCCCATAACAGAGTAGTTGTGTTGTTGCTAATGCAGGTAAATGGACCTAAATAACAGATAAGATTTCTTTGCGTCGGGCTATAGATTACAAGATGTTTTACTATTATCCTTGTATTTATAAACTACAAATTTAAAAAAATTTTAAATAATTGTTATTTATAAATATGTTTTATCATTGTTTTCTTTGAATTTTTATACTTACCTTTCATATTGTAACGGGTCATTCGAAATTTATTCATGATCATTATTAGGACTTGTACAAAATTAACATAGTACTCAAAATCATATTAACAAAATATTGACCAAGTTATAGAAACACATTGACCTTGAACTCTGTGTGTTGTTTTTAAAGTAATTCTCAAATTGTATAGCTTTATATAAATTTATTTAAAAAGGTACATTCTTATAGTAGTTTACGTAACGATTGCGTAAATATAGTGTTAACGACACGAGTAGAAAATTTAAATTTAAAAACTTCTGCGAGTGTCATTAACACTATTTATGCGAGTTGCGTACACTACCTTACCTACGACAGTGTTTTAAAATTACTAAAAACCACTACTCATAACTTCTAAGAGGGGTTATATTTTCGTTTATAGCCTGTCATTGCCACTGACATTGATTGCACACCCTCATTGTACCAAACACTAATTGCACCACTCAACAATTAAATTGGCCTGAACAGCTGATTAATTGAAGTTTGAATCATTACAATTTTACTTCTCCTCTCTCAATCCTTGAATCTCATTGGTCCGTTACCCGTGTTGTTATGAGTAAAACCATGCTATTATGAAAGTAAACAATGCTGTTATGTGAGACTTTTCAATTCCATGAACTGAACTGAAAATAAAAAAAAAACTGTCGTAGGTAAATAGTGTTAACGACACTCGTAGAAGTTTTTGAGGTTTTTTAATTTCCTACTCGTGTCGATCTTTATGTAATCGTTGCGTAAACTCCTATTAAAGGGATAGTTTCTGTTGTACCCAGACTGCTTGCCAGATCCTGTGTAGAGCAAATATATCTAACGATATATTTCCATATATATATATATATATATATATCCAGATATCTAACGAGCATCGCTATAATCCCGGTCTGTCAAAACCATTCACATTTTACCTCTAACAAACAATATGTATTATGATTGTTACTTGGCATTGCAAAGAGATGTGTGGTTACTTTGTATTTGTACGTATAGTTCTTTCTACTTTGTCCTTTGTGTGTTACTTTGCAAGATTGTAAACATATTCTACATAAAATGCAATTTGCTGTATAATTTATGCTGGGTTTTTTTTAACAAACCATACATTACAGAAGAGGTTAAAAACATAAATTTGAAAATACTTATTTGTTTTCATGTTAGACTTTTGTTGCATCAATGCCTCAATTTTTTACCTTATCTTAGCTTATAAAAAAAGGTTTGAACCTAAGATACACATATTATATACATTTTCAAGAGAAGAAGCGTCATGTAAGTGATTTTAACTACTTTGGTCAAATATCTCTTCAGATAGGTATTTTGTATTCACAGAACCTTGTAAGTGTTTCTTAAGTAAATTTAGTCACTTCATAGTCAGGGAGTATTGTAATTCTGGTACAGCAACAGTAAAACTATGGGATTCATGAATTAAGTATGTGGCGATATTTGATATAAATCACTGAACACTTTTAAAGTATCTTCTCAAATAGAGTATGTAAAAAAGTTAACCATCTCATGTTTCATGTTTAGTTTAGCTTCTAACAATAGAATTCCAAACCATTTTTTTTTAACAGTAGTCAAATAAAAAACGTTGTACAAAGAGTGGTGCACATATAAAGTATAAGTATATAATTTACTGTCTTTGCGTACTGATATATCTTATCAGTTAGTAAATCTTTACTGTCTTTTTTAACTGCCAGTGACGGAGTTGGCAGCCGTGATCTGCCCTGAACTGAAGGGGTGCACGTCTTGTGAGTTTTAAAAGTATGTTTTAGTGGTATAATGTTTTTGCGACAACGGACAACGTAATTTAGTGTTACTATTGATCTTGGACAGTTGGACATTTATTATTTTACTGTGTAACGACATCGTGGTTTGTCGTTGTTAATATTCAGACAACTGATAACTCAAGTTTCGTGTTTGGTACGTCTGCGCACTCGCCGCCGCGCATCGGGACCAGTGTTGCCGGCCGCAGAGACTTTCTCCCGCATCGCTTCTCCTCGCCGCGTCGCGCTGCTAGCCGGCCTACGACCGCTCACAATTTTGGCGACTCCTGCATTTTACTCGACGCAAAACAACTACAGTACTGCGTTGCATCCAGGATACGAGTTTGCAGGCGCTGTAACATCTCATCAATCATCAACTTGGTATTTTATTCGTTGTGATTTAGCCGTGTCAGTATACTCTCATCAGGTTTTATAATTTTAATATAAAAAAATGGACAACTTAGAACATTTTATGTCTGATTGTACACATTTTTCTAATGATACTGAACTAATAATTTCCAATTTTTGTCTTCAACTACAAAAGTTTGTTTCAAACTGTAATCAAAGTTGCCATGAAGACTTGGTTAATGCTTCAGCTAAGGTTGTTTTTGAATTTAATTCTATATGTGGCCACTTATCTGAAACAAATGATAAGTTATTAGGTACAGAGACTAAAATGAAGGAACTTGATTGCCAATTGGAAGTGTTTACGCGGAACCACCGTCGGGAGATTAACGAGTCACTTGTTGCAAATGATTGTCTTGTTAATGAAAGACTTTCTTTAGAAAATAAAATTCGTAATTTGAGTGATAGTTTGGTTAAGGCTTCAAATGTCAATTTAACATTAAGACAATTGCAAAGTGAGCATGATAGGCTTGTTGAGGATTGTGACAGGTTGCAGTGTACAAACCAACGGTACATTGTTGAAAATAGTAGATTGAAGAAACTATTAGACAAAAATGTGTTACAATGCACGACTTTAGAATCAAAACTCTCTGATGTGTCATTGGCGCTCAACAATTTGGAGGCTACGATAGATGACAAGTCCAAATGGGTATCAGACGAGTTACTGACTACATATTTCACTTTGTTTAATACGGAAGTGTCTAACCACCGAACTGATATTACTTTTGTGGGAGCATCACTGACTCAAATTTTGAAGCTTGGTGAAAAATCTCAAGTACAAACCCTCCTGTCTGAGCTACAATTTGGTACCAAACGTTATTTCTTCTTTTGTATCAACAATTCCTTAAGTGAGCAAGGGGTTTTCCTCATTGGAGTTTATTGTTGCTGGACACTTGTAAACAGTCTGCAGTGCATTACGACTCTTCGGGAGGTGTCAACAGACGGCATGCTCAGATACTCCTTGACAACTTGGGACTGAGTGGCGGCATCCAACTAACCGAGGGGTGTGTGGCGCAGCAGACTGCGGGCTTCGAGTGTGGTCTACGTGTGATCGTCAACGCGCGGTTGCTGCTGGCTCAACTCTGCGCAGAGATCATCACACCTACGTTCCCACGGCAAGATGAGGACACCCTGGCTACGACCATCAGTGACGTCACGGCGGTGGACACAAGAGTGGAACTGACTGCGACACAGCTTGCTGACCAAACAACGGTCGATAAGGTAGCCTCAGCTAGTAGTGATAAGCGTAACAGTGACAAAAAGTGGAAAATATGCAAAAAGAATAATAAATGTAATAAAGTAAAAAGTAGTAATACACTCAAAACTCAAATTCCTTGTAAAAACAGTTTTGCCGTCCTAAGTAATATTAATGAGATGTCCGATGGTGTGGTAATTAAAAACACATCAGGTTCTTGGATAACAAAGCCAAAAAATTGTAAAAAAAAACATCATTCTCAAAATCAAATAAAAAATAGAAAAACAATGTTAAAGAGATCTAACAACACTCATTGTAAATCTGTACCACTCTGTATTGATTCCACTGTTACAGGTGTCATAGTCTCTGACTCAGCTAGCGTAGATGTTAAAAATTCGACCTCAGTTTCAGAGTGCAATGTTAATGTTTGTGTAAATAGATCTGGGAGTGATTTAGTTCAGGGTCATTCAAATCAATTTGAAAAAGTGTTAGTCATTGGCGACTCACATTTAAAGTTTGCTGGTAAACAAGCCTCAAACAGAGGTGCTCAAGTGCATTGCGGCCCTGGAGACAGAATCCAAGATGTTAAAAGAAAACTTTTAAGCTTTATAGATAAGGATTTGTCTGTTATTTACCTACATGTTGGCTGTAATAATTTAAAGAGAGGTTTTAGGGGAGGTCCGGGTTACAACGGCGGGCACGGTAAGAGAGAGAGTTTGCATCATATGGCAGATCTCCTGTACACTGCCAAGACACGGTTTCCAAAAGCTGAAGTTTGTCTGAATAGTGTTTTAACTCGCCATGACATTCCTTTTAAGCCTTTACGTGATTTTAATTCCCAGCTGGATCTCAGGTGTAATAATTTTGGCGTAACTTTTGTTGATCCAAACCGTTGTGTTGGCAGGAGTGACTTAGCCCGGGACGGAGTCCACTTCAATCGAAGGGGCACCTCTCGCTTAGGTTCTCTGATTGTGGACCACATTTCTGCAGCTTTGGATCGTGTGAGTGCTCTCTCCCGTGGAGCTGCCCCTACTCCCTGTCATGTTCCCGGGACTGAGAATGTCGGTTGCGTCTCCAATACTATTGTAGAGGCATCCAGGGCTTCTCATGTCCCGTAAAACTGACTGGGAGGGGGGGTAAAGGGAATCTCAAAGTGGCCCATGTCAATATAAGGTCTCTAAACACAGCTTTCGATGAGCTCTGCTCACTTGTTCATGACTTTAATTTTGACATTTTAGAGGTTACTGAGACCTGGCTCCACCCAAACACACCCACAGACAGTTATGCTATACCGGGATACTCAATGCTTCGTTGCGATCGCAATGCTGGAAATGGTTACCCAGGAGGGGGTGTGGCATTGTATGTGAAAGACGGCATCGACTTTCAGCCTTACCCCCTACCTGATTTCATCGATCCTGGTATTGAGCATCTCTGTGTGGTGGTGAGTTTTAAAGGGAGTAAGTTTGGTATATGTGTGGTTTATCGGCCTTCCTACGTAAGGTACACTCGCCTTTCGGATCTGTTTCGCTCCCTCTTTATTGACCTTGCGGTTGAAGTCAAATCAGTAATTTATTTGGGGGACACGAATATTGATATTCTGTCACAAACCTGCGAAACAAATTACCTGTGTAGGCTGATGAGAGAATCCAACACTATACAAATTGTCAACGAGCCTACAAGAGTGACAGAAACCTCGGCAAAATTGATTGACCATATTATAGTAGACAAATCTGCCGAGATTGAAAGTGTTGGAGTCCTAGACGGTGTCCAACCCGTCCAGATGGGGACGAGGAAACTTAGGGACACGGAAACTTGGGGACAAATCGGGTTTTGAGCCGAGGGGGAGGCAAACGGAGGCTGACTAAGCTCTGAGAACGACTCTTTAAATCGACTCGTTCTCTATTGTTATTGTACCTAGGTCTAGTTGTAACCATCGAAGTATATAACACATTGTTGTGTTATATACTTCGATGGTTGTAACTACGACACACTTGTTGTATTTATATCTAGTTCTACCTCCCCTTACATTTTTCACCTTGTTTAAATGGTTACTATTTGTAGAGCTTAGGGACAACAGATTTAGTACATTTAAGTGTATTTGTAGGGTTATTTTATTAATCACGGAGTAAACCCGAATTGTAAATGATTATTCAAGCATACATTTTTTTTTATCAAAAATGCACTTGAATATTTCTAAAACAGTAGCATCAACTTCGTGATGATGTTATAGCCTTCAATTTATGTTATACGACCGTGAACATGGACGAATTTCTCTCGTTTGTATTAGAACAATAATACAATATAATTCAGGAACAACCCGTGACTAGCTATTACTGAGAAAGATTAAAGAAATGCCTGTTGTAAAATGTAGTCGTAGGCATCTGGTACAAAGTATTCCACCTATTGTTTAATCCAAGCAAACCCAGAAACATTCAGTAGGCCTACTTGGAAAGGTAAAGGAAATATGAGTGAACAGAATACATCGATGTCCCGTTAATCCCCTCGCACGTTTCTCCGAATCGACTTCATTTGCAATTTGCAGATTTTCCTTTCAAACAGGCCAGTTATTGGGGTGTCAGGTCACTCGGGTCAGTTAACTTTTGTGTAGTTGCGAGAGTGTGATTGACCTCCAATTTCCAACATAAATATTGTTTTGGTTTAACGTGGCAATCGCAAAAGAGGAACTCTAAGGATCAGCTGTTGTTAAAACTATTTTTTTCTGAATTCTTAAAAGTGGTGGTAATTTAGGCCTAATTTATTCCTTCGTCGTCAATATATACTGATTGAAATATTTATATACAAAATTACCCAAAACACTGATTTGTATGATATTAGACACGTTTTCTTCAATTCTTTACTGCGAACGTCAATACCAAATACCAATAATGTGACGATATAATATTTCGTCTAAAAACAAATGCCGATCTGTTTAGAAATGTGTTCTTCCTACAAAATTGCACTTGTATCTTTAAGTTATAAGTTATTTACAATCAGTGACGTGTTTTGGAATCACTTCCAGGACAATTAATTTAGTGACAAATTTTACACGTTCGTTATCGGTACAGGTTTTTGAAAAAAAAAATGCATTATTGGTTCAAAGTACCAGTAAACAGTACAATCGGTACATAACTAACTCATGTCACAGACTCGCGGGCAAGAATAACTCGTAGTAGTGAATCAATAGTACTAAGTCCTACAAAGAAATACATTTTGATCAATTTTTGGTCAGGGAGTAAACATCATTTTTATTCTCTAGGGAGTAAAAAACTGCTGTTGTAAACAGTTGTAAATTACGATTGTGGCAATCGTATCGATATAAATTATTTATCGATCGATTTATTAGGTAAGGGTTTAGCCCATTGTTATCGATTGCTCGACCTATCGATGGTACAATGAACTGTAACACAATCGTAATAGACGAAATGATTGAATCACTTACTAAACAGCTGCTTATTTGCATTGACGGAATTCAAAACAAGCTGGAATTCGTTTTGAAAAGTTATCTTTACATAACAATTATTATGTTTTCTAGCTTTGTTTGTTAATTAATTATGAAATATGTCGAAAAATATAGTTCACCGCACGGTCAAAAAGAGTCACTTTAGGCCCTAGCGATGAAATATGCTATTAGTTACAACTATCTATAAGAGAAAATAAATTCGGTCCATCCAACTCCAAGCTAACATCTACATATTAATATGCAAGCATGTTTCTTGAAAACCTTTTTTCTCAGCTCGTGTGCATCGTAGGGTAAATCTACGCATACTGTTGAAAAGATATTTTTCCGTAGATGTGAAAAATCCCTTTATTAATTAAAATGGGCTAAAAAAACACAAACAATTTAATTTTAATTTTAATAAATTAATATGGACCTTTTGGGTTTCCATGCTGGTGACGAAATAACGCAAAATATATTCAAAATCAAAACAAATGGAAAAAATTCCAATCACCTGTTTTATTTACAGCGTGGGTCAATATAGAAAAGTCTGTAAATTACATATTTTTGGTCGAGATTTCGACCACTGGAAAACCTATAGTTTATTTAAAACCTTTACATTAAAAAAAGTTATTAATTTATTACATGAACTTATTACCTCAGCCTATGTTGGGTAATTTATTGCCGAGAGATATATAGTTTGTATTTTACTTTTAAGTCTAATTTATTTAAAGGTTTAGCTTTTAAACCCTCCCCATAAATGAAACAAGCAAATCAAGTATACTGTGAAGTTACAAATAGTTAAACAATAAAATTGGTCAGTTTTTTTTAATGTTAACCAGTTCCACATTTCACATTTAAACATTCAAAACTACTTGAACTCGATAGTATGCGACCGTTATTGCCAAGTGTTCTACGAAATAGACCCCCCAACGGACGACATTCATAATTTCCCTGTTCTGCAAATTCATTGAATAGAATACTAAACCTCTCAGAGAATTTGAGATAGTTTTGCCAATGTTAGACCTTCCACGAAACACAGGTCCACTGAACTATACCCCAATCCGTTATGTACACATATTAAAAAAAAAAAATACATTGGGCCATTTTCACCAATTTAGTGAATATAAAAAAAAGAGTTTAATCCCGTGGCGGATCCAGCCAAGGATCCCTTGGCCAGAAAATCTTTAACCATCGGGTAATATCATATAACATATTTCGCTTTAATTTTACAAAGCCTTGTAAACCGATTTGAACCCCTTAAAAAAATTACTGAATTTTCGTTGAAAATATATGTCAAAATATTCAATCTTGACCGCGCAGTCCTATAATTTTCCCAGAGTAGGCCGCATAAAATATTGTCTTCTTAAGCGTTTCCGAAAAAAAAATGACAGCGGATCAGAAATTCAGAGATAAAATGTCTATCTGACATAAAAGTAACCAAATACACGCAATGTGCAAACAAAAATACAATTTATTTCATAACGTTTATCGTAGGCCTACACAATCACAAAAATATTTTAATTTTAAACTAATTATAACAATATATCTTAACAATGTGTCATAACATTATATTCAGTAATATTATTGCATAGAATGCGTTTATATTTTCTGTAATATATATTCAACTTACCCAAAATGGGTAAAAAAAGAAGCTAGCAAACCTAGGCGATTAGGCCTGGATCAATCAGAACTTGTCTGACTTTTAACATTTTTAGGTTTACTGTTTGGAAATATTCAAATTATGATTTTAAAGTCAATCCCGTTACTGTAGCTAAGCTCTCTGTGAACTGAAACAGGAGAACGATTCGTTCTAAAAGAGTCGTTTCAGAGCCTAGTTCAGCTAATCTCTCCCTCCCCCCCGGTCGAACCCCTATTTGGCCCTAACTTTCCGTGTCCCTAACTTTCCTTGTCCCCATCTTTCCTAAACTCTCATAGACACCCCCAGCATAGTTGACCACAGAGGAATGAGGATGACTGATGATAAATTAATATATTGTTGTATATCTTGTCAGAAAGACAAAAGGGGGTCGAAGCTAATCACATATAGAGATTATTCCAAATTCGATGTTGATACTGCACTAAATATAATTGCTGATATTAACTGGAACTATGTGTACAAACTAGAGTCTCCTGATGAGATAGAGAAATTCATTACCGATAATATAAAGAAGGTGTTTGATGAGGTTGCTCCTGTTGTTTGTAAGAAGGTAACACGGAAAAAGGCTCCTTGGATAAATGAAAATATTAAAGAATTGTCACTTTTAAAAAATAAGCACCGTAACAAATACTGGAAGACCAGAGATTCTTCGGACTGGTATGAGTACAAGACTTCGAGAAATAAATTGAATTCCATGATACTAGAGGCTAAAAAAAGATTCTTCTCTAACAAGCTTGCAAAATGTGAAAAACCTGCAGAGTTCTGGAATTGTTTAAAAAATTGTGAGATTATAAGTAGTAAGAGAAATAGTGTGCTCCCTGATTTAGATATTAACAGAATAAATGAATATTTCACCAATATGGGACCGGGAAAAGATATAGATATTGAAATACTGAATACATTTCAAAAAGATAAAAAACACGGAGATAATGATAGATTTAATTTCAAACTTATTACAGAAAATGATGTTAAGGAGGCAATGAACTCGATAAAATCAAAAGCTCTAGGTGCTGATGATATATCTATAGAAATGATAAAATCTGTTAGCCCATATGCATTAGGAGCAATTACACATTTATTAAATATGAGCCTGGCCTCTGGTTGCTTTTTCCTAGCAGTTTGAAGATTGCCTACGTGAAACCTTTGCCTAAAGTTGCTACACCAAAAACCATCCAGCAGCTAAGACCTATCTCTGTGTTACCTGCAATTTCAAAGATACTGGAAAAGATAGTAACCGAACAAATCACTTTATTTATTCTAAGTATATATTCTATTATAAGTATAATATACTGCCTAAGCTACAGTCAAGGTTTAGAAAAAACACAGCACGTGTACTGCACTGACTAATATGTTTGCTGATCTATTTGATGCCAAAGACAAAGGACTCTACAGCACATTAGCTATTTTAGATTACTCTCAAGCATTCGACTCTATTGATCATGAATTATTATTGGCAAAAATGAAGTACTATGGTTGCAGCGAAAAAGTTGTATGTTGGTTTCGGTCCTATTTGGAGTCCCGACTGCAGGTTACCAAAATTGGGAGTGGGACATCAGATCCGCTTTGCAAATTGCAAGGTGTTCCTCAAGGTAGTTGTTTAGGCCCTGTGCTGTTCAATTTATACACGTCTGACTTGCCCAGAAGTGTAAAATATTGTACAGCACACTTGTATGCTGATGACTGTCAATTACACTTGTCATACAAGCCAGACATGACATCCGCAGCAATTGAACTCATCAATGCTGATTTGCACAGCATTTTTCAATGGTCTGTCATGAATGGCTTTGGATTGAACGTTGACAAGTGTGTTGTCATGCATACTGGACCACATATTCTAATGCAGGAGTTGAGAAAATCTGACATTAAAGTCACCCTTGATGGCATGGGATTGTCTGTCTGTGACACTGTCAACACGCTTGGTGTTGTACTTGACAAAGACCTCTCTTTTTCTGACCACGTCACATCTGCAGTCCAACGCGCAGTGGGAAGATTGAGAGGTCTTAGCAGATTCAAAACTCTCCTGCCAGAATTTGCCAAAACGCAACTCATGCGGTCCTTGGTCCTTCCAGCCTTCACATATTGCTTTCCTGCATATGGAAACAGCATCTCTAAGGAGGATATGGCAAGAGTTCAGAGAATTCAAAATTCTGCCATAAGGTTCATTTTTGGCCTTAGTCGCTTTGAACACGTGTCCTCCTACAGAGATGCTGCTAAGCTCATCTCAATGGATGACATGTGCAGAAAGCTGACCTGCTGCCTGGTCCACAAAGTGCTCACGCTGGGAGAGCCTCATTACCTCAGCGAGAGGCTGAAGTACAGGAGGGAGATCTGTCTGCGTAGTACTCGCTCCGACCGCAAGCTTCACTTTCCTAAAGTGAGGCTTGAGGCTGGAAGAAAGTATTTTTCTTATTTTGGCCCGCGGTTGTACAATGGCCTCCCTCAAGAGATCAAGTGTTCAAAATCGAATAACACGTTCAGGGCCGCAATGAAAAAAAACAAATGTAAAATGTATATTGTAATTATTCTGTTGTAATTTGTTTGTATATACTTATGTAAATATATTAGGATAGTTTAGATTTAGTGACTTGAGTTAGTTTGAAAACCATGTATTATGAAACTCGCTCGTAAATAAAGGCCTTTTTATTTATTTATATAACGAGATTCCTTGTTTAAATTCGGTAGTTTCGTAAATAGCTGCGGTAACTACAGGTAAGATTGTTGTAAAGGACATTTTCCACTTTGGGGTTTAAAAATTACGGAAGTAGCCCTTTGGAGTCATCTACCTACGACTAAATGCAAGATGGTTAACCCCAGATATAGTAGAATATTAATTCAAGTTAAACACTATTGATGAGTATCTATCATTAATTTTAGAGTTATGGTGTTTTTTTCAAGGGCATGTCCTGCTTTCAATTTCATTACTAATCATCAATTTGTAATATTCAATATCAATAATTATATTTAGGATCCGTCGGTCTACCAAATAGTTTAGAAATCAACAAACTACCACAGTTATTTATGGTGTGAGAAAATAGTTATGGATGAAAACTTATCACTCAAGGCCGAAATGAAGTAAAGCTATGATGATATTTACACTAAATATTTAAATTCTCTCGTTTTTACTGAATAGGAACCTCCATCTTAGGAACTATCACTTTTACCTAAGACACATCAAACACTTTTCTATATGTGCACCTTCAATTCAATTATTCACGCTCTTTACTATTGGAGTGCCATATTATCTCATGGTGAAAGGGAACACTAACTAATTTATTATTATATATTTTTTCGTATACATTTTGTAAAAATAAGTAATTTTTAGACCCAGATATATAAAATATTTGTAGCAAAGCTCTCAGCCTAAATCAGCTGTTTTGAACTTAATGATATTGGGGACCTCATTTAACTTTCCTACTTTTAAGTTTACCATAGACATTTTCCTTGAAATATTTCTATAAAAGACGTTTATTACCTGTGCGTTTGAAAAATTAGGTGATTTAAATTATAAATATTTAGCATAATGTTATCGAGTCTTGTACATCTGATGATTGTATGATTTAAGAAGTTTAGCTAACGGGAAAGTATACATGGTTGATCTTTTTGTAACTAATATTTTAACTTGCCAAAACATTTTTGCCACACTACACTGTTTTAATAGAATTTCCGCCCATTGTGATAATCTAATTCCAAAATGTCTTAATTTCATATATCCATGAAATGTAACTGACAAATAAATGTAATATTGGACGGTCGATAAGTTTTTAAATTTTAGTGTACATTCACCATTCGTATGATTTATTAAAAGTCAAATTTCCACCCATCTAAACTTTACATAAATTATTAAACTACTGAATAATTTTACCTTTCTTTTAAAAACTTTTTCCAATATGCATCATAACAACAACAAAAACTAAAGAAAATAACGGTAATTTTTACTAAATCATATTTTAAGGACGCCAGTTTTTTTTATCAATTAATTTTTTCTAAAGTTACCTGACAAAGTGGGCTTCCTTGCACTGATTTTGGCACGCCAAGTAGCTAATTGGCGCTTTTACTTACTTTTGCCTCACTATTTTTTCGCACTCCTTTCTTTGCCACACTCCAGTATCCCAACCAAATAACAAAAAACAGTGTGCTTTTATTAGGCACGTAATACGTGAACTCGTGACAATAAGTTGGCAACACTTGATATTACGGCTTCGATCAGCTGGTGCAGCGTTTCATATCTCGTTCAACGCTTGGAGTTAACCTACCTAAAAACGTGTTGGATAGTGTTAGAAAGACTAATTATTTATATGCTTTATAGGTACTTTAGGAAAAATATAATGTATAACGCGAGTGCAAAGTGTCATATCCCACACTAGTTACACAAATAACAATTGTCATTTTTCGAAAAAGGTTTGCACGATGGCTTAGACTTGGACACAAACACAAAGGTCCGATGTCCACTTTTATTGGATTATCAAACATCGTTTATTCAGGCTTATATTCAGTCTAAAAAGACAAGTTAAGATAAGAGTGTGACGGTGCAATTTCGTCCTGGGACAAAAATGTACTGTTGGCCTCGGAAGGCTAATCTAATTGAGTATGTCCAGGGTGAGTAGTAATAATAATAGTATTTAGTTTAACAATATGGGCTCGGATTTGGTCGTTAAAGCACCAGCTTTCAGTAAATGACACATTCATCACTACCCGGGTTAGGCCTTAATTTAAACATACTAGTTAATTTAGAATAATTGGTGTTAAATCCGTGAGTGAACCACTGGTAGTAACTAACTAAATTCGTTAACTTCAAAAATAAAACAAATATCTACTTAATGGATATACCGTGTTTCACTTTTGGAATTAAAACCAACGATGCTTACAATAAACCGAATCGATTGTCGCGGGTCCACGAGCTATTTCGCCCTGGTATTTTCCTAACACCTAATATTCGACGCTTCCAGGGTTATTCCACCACTGGTTATTACCGGGTTATTCCGCCCTCGACCTATAGTCTCGCAATGTACTCCACTCCGCTTACCAGGGAGAAATGTTGCTATTCGCCCAGCGGCCAGCGCTCAAGTGAATGTGCCCTGTCCCATGGTGGAAGTTAATATGCCCTGTCCTCCAAGTCCAAGTCCATATGGCTGTGGCGACTAGCGCCACGTCTCGTGAAGCTCCTGCTCGCTAGGAGCATATACTTCTGGTCTGCTGTGGGTCCAAGCCCTTGGTAGCTCAGCTACCTGTAGACGTCAACGTCGTTCTGGGGGTTGGAAATTTATCATTCATTTTAGAAAATCCGCTCGGTGAACTAATGACTTTGCGCGGGCCATTTGAAATCGTACTAACGCTCGTTTTTTGATCTCGGTAAATTTTTACCGTTACAAGAGTAAGTTTGGTATTCAATGATGCCCCTTATATCTAAGTTTGGCGACATTGGCCCGTTGTAGTACTTAATTTACGAAAACTTGTTTCATTGTAGTAAATATAATTTTCATCACTCCTCGCTGAAAGTAACTATTTTCGATAACAGCGCTGACACCAATGAAAGTAGTCGACCAATTTAGGGCGAAGGAAAACCGAACAGCTGATTTTCCCCGCTCTAAATTTACTTTCCCTCGCTCTCGATTAGTTGTCTATTTACTCACTACACGCGCCAGTGTTTTGTTAAAGTTTAATTTATTGATTTTAATCAGATGTATGTATTGATAAAAGTTGGATTCTTTTATTTCCATGTTTTAAAAAATAATCGAAAATATACTTAGTAGGTTTCTTTTTGAAGATTTTATTTAATTTTGATGTTTAAAGAAATTAATTGAGAAATAAAATAGTGTAATATTACTGAGGTCTGTTATTCTGTGAATGTTTGTGTCGTGGTGGAAAAGTATCGGCACTTGCTCCATTATTACCGTCCTCGGCTTCGCCTCGCACGTGAAATTGGTGTTTCTTGTGTGCGGCTTCGCCTCACACAAAAACTTGAGCGTGCGCCGGAAAATGCCCCAATCGGTCCTAGTAATAAAATATACAATTTATTTCAAATAAAACAATTCTTAAAGTTATCATCATATGCTTGTAGTCGATGAACATAATACAGTATGAAACATCAATAAGTCATTAGGTGGTAGAATTTTATTTTGTCATTTTGTTAAAGGTGAGTAGGATACCCCCGGATCGGGGCAAAACCACCCCTAGTGTTGTAGTTTAATCCTCAGGGGTAGTGAATACATACATGTATATGATTGAATGTTAGGGGTTGTTAGGGGTAGTTTTGGGGTATTTTTAATTGTTAGGGGTAGTTTTATGTTTACATAGGAGTTATCAGATGATCATGTGACCTTCTTATGTATTGTATATGTAGGTATTTCTATTAAATTAAATATTAAACTATTTTGTTGATAAAAGTGTGTGCTTTGACTGGGGATGGTGGGTTTTTTAGATGATGGTTAATTGTTTAGCTATTGAGCTAAGATAGCAGTTATTAGTTTATGTTGGTATTTACTATATGTATAAATTATTTAAAATATGTTGCTGTGTTGCAAGCAATTATGGCTGGTAAAAGTGGAGTTTAGCGGAAAGATAAGTAGAGTGTTGTGATAGCTTACAAGTAATTATGGCTAGTAAAAGTGAAGTTTAGCGGAAAGATAAGTAGAGTGTTGTGATAGCTTACAAGTAATTATGGCTAGAAAAAGTGAAGTTTAGTGGAGAGATAAGTATAGTGTTGTGACAACTAGTGGTGTTTAAACAAAGGAATAGCTAATTAGTGCTAACTATCTGCCCTGTTATCCTTTTACTGTGACTTGAGTTAATTGACATACTACTATATAATTGAGTTATTGTGACATGATTTGAGTTAATTTGTTTCTGTGTCTTCAAGGAGTTTACACCATGAAGGTAAGCATTACTGTTGTAGTATTTTTATTCAATTTCAGGTACTATTAAAACTATTTATTAAAAACAATACCAGTTTGATTGGGTGTTGTACTCTAAAGGTAAACCTTATAACTAATGTGAATATAATTTGGTAAATTTGGTGTTTTTTTAGGGTAAATAAAAACAGTAGATTTTACTCAGAGAAATGTATATTCATCCTATCTCTAATAAATTCTCTACAAAATGGACATCTATATATTCGATAAGCACAGTTAGGACATAGGGTGTGTCCACAGGGCTGTAAGACAACAGTGGGGGCGTGTTGAAGACATATTTGGCAAGCTGCTGTTGTGATTGGTGGTTGAGATGGTCGTGGAGCTCTTTCTGTGATTTGGTGGTCTATTTGGTCGGTAGCTTGTCTGAGTACTCCTTCCAATGTATTGTGGAGGTCCTCCCATAGAGCCGAGAGCAGTGATGATTGTAGTTCACAAGTATTTGTATACTCCTCAAGCATGTTTCCAGCCATTTGAGCTATAGCTAGAAGTTCTGTTCTAAAGGTCGACCACTTAGAAAAGAACCCGCGCGCTAATGCTATTATCATTAGCGCGCGGGTTCTTTTCTAAGTGGTCGGCCTATAGTATGGCTATTCTGGTTACTGCGGTGACGGATAGTGTGAAAGCTGGGTTGTCTATAGCCTGAAAAGGTACATTGGGATTAATATCATTATCTATTTATATAAAAATATATTAACTAAATATACACTCATCTCTTTCATTTCTTGAAATGATGCTTACCCTATGGATTAATCTCCTTCATAAAACCCGACCTACTTTTCTCACATGCCTAAATAAGAATTATAAAAATGTCTTATTATTTCGTTTAAATTACGATGTTACAATAATTAGTTATGTTTTAAGGGATATGTGCATTAAAGCCACTAGTTTACGTTCATAATTTCTAGACAAACGTTAAAAGCAAACAAAGTATTACTCCAAAACCTAAGAATGAAAGATATCTGTAAAAAAGGTCATCTTGAAAATACTTAAAATAATCAAGTCTGTTCAATGTAATTCTTAGTTTATTATTGCAACTAACATTTATAAGACCAAATGTACTAAATATAAGACCAAATGTACTAAAAACCAGCAATCCATAATAGACCAAGCGTATGAAAATATATATATATAATGATATATATATATATATATATATATAATACTGCAATAGTAACAAAAGATCATTAAGGTTGTTTTAATTAGATGACGTAACATTATCACATCTAAACCCTGTAATAATGAAGCAAAATGGTCCGTACCCACAGTTGTGGTTTTTCTCCTTATAGTAAGCCACAAAATGTGTATTAAATGTTTAAGTTTTGCAGTTCTTATTACTATTCGATTTTAAATTACCTTGCATTTTGATATTTAGAGTAAAAACTTTTCTATTTGTTAAGTACACTGCTATTTAGTAAAATAAGCTGCTATTAGTATTGTTAAAAGCTGCTTGTGTAAAACATAGTTTTCTTTAACGTTATGATGAAGATATTTTTAATCTTCGTTAGCTATTGGGTAAGGTTATGTGTTCGTCAGGGGTGTGGGGCGTAAGAATATGTGCAACTAGCTAGTTGACACATTATTACTAGTATAATAGGACTAACCTTTTTTTGGGAATATACAAAATACAATCGATGGTTACATTTTTCGGTCAAATGAACCGTGAAATAGTTACCTAGCATTCATAGTATATATAGTAAACAGAGCCTTAAAACATAATTTTAAAACCTGAAGGTATTTTTCTTTCCTTTACATATCTTAAACTAACTAAAATATACGCGTGTCAATGTAATAAAAAGGAATTTCGTGATTGGCTTTGACAACTGAAAAATTGGACTCTAAGTTAGTCGTTTATGTAAATAAATATAAAAATGTGAGCAAGATTTTAACTATATGATGATGAGCTCGTTGAAAGAAAGACGTAACACTATTTACAATTGAGTACTTAAAAATGTGGGTGGAAAAGCAAATGAATAATTCAATATGGTCAAAACGATCTCTAGGCGACTAACGTCGTTGAACCTGATGAACGTTTAAACAAGCCTGAGTTTGAGTAAGGTAGGCCTACTGCTACTACCCTCCAGCTAATAATATTACAAATAATAATGACATAAAATTCGTTTATTAAATCTGAAGCTCCAATATTGTATTAACATTATAAAAAGAAAGAAAAATTACAATATGAATCATAAAATAGAAAATATCATAATCAAAGTCAAAACAGAGAAGGCCTTGCAAACAATATTTTTCTTATAAAAAGGATAAATGTATGAAGGTTATTAGAAATAAAGTCAACTAACGTACGTTGGAATAATAGACGCTGATTCTGTTAGGCCTATTATAAATCAAACTGATCTAGACAAAAAAGTAAACGAATTCTTCACAAAAAAATATGTTTTTACGATTGATGACAAAATAATTGAATACAACAGAAAACACTGCATCCTGTAAACAACAACGAAAACATCCATAAAAAAACCACTCAGCTAGAAATCAAACCTTGGGTTAATTATTAGTAGATTTCCTGTGGTTCTAAACAGTGTCACTTGGAACCGCTGTTAAAACATTGTATATTGTAAAACTGCAGTACTAAGCAAAGTAGCAGATGACTATCACCTGCCCCACCAGCTGCTCTACCGGAAGCAGTTACCCCTATATCTGCTTAGAATTGGCATTTTGTGACGACGAAGCGCAGAGTACGATCACCTTCAATAGCGGTAACACGCGCTCCACTCTATTATGAGGTATGTGTACAGCTATTTAAGTTTTAATATTAGTTATTTGCAAGTAAACAAATTTGACCAACATTTTTAGTTTTAACGATACTTAGATAGAATGGCTTAATTGTTTAGTGTATTCAAATGTATAAGTTTATTTGTACCTAATTTATATAGATACAAAATGTATTTTACTCTAGCCCCCAGGTTTTACGGCAATTAATGTTTCATTTTAAATTCCCAAGATTGTATAATATTTGTATAATATCTCAAATAATTTTTACAATCCAAATGTCTTATTATTTGGTATAATGATATTACGAGGTCCTTATTTTGTATTTGAAAGATATAGAAATAGTAAAAATATAATCCCAATCCAGAATATAAATAAGACGTATAAATATACATTAATTTCAAGTTTAGCATTTTTGTAAACAAAATATTACTAAATTATATTAATTTTATTTATATGAGTCTGTATGTTATTCCATAGAATTTGAACTGTTGTCAAAATGATTTGATCACCTTTGAATCAGGTATAAAAACAAAACAAAAAAATGTTATACCAAATTATTTTTCTACCGTACATCCATTGGTTGCTGAGATATTTGAAGTAGTGTTATCCTAATGTAGGTTTATTAGAGAGTAATGAGATTGAATGTAAATTAACATTTTAATTCATCAAACATCAATTCAGGTAACTGGAAATTTGCTCAGTCCGTAGGTTTGCTGCGACAAGGGTTATTGTTTATAGTATTCTGATCAGGGATTTTTTATTCTATGAGTGTTTGAAATTGTAGGGTGTGAAATTATGTTGAATCCTGCAAGGATCCATTTATTGGAAACCATTTAATACTATATTATTAAGATGTCGGGTATAATTTTGTACTAACAACCACTTGATGTAGTAATACAGGATTTTTATATCAATTTAATTAGCCCTAATAGTTGACAAACATAGTTGTGTCAAACTATCTTAATTTATCAAGTGTCTTTAAAAAACACATATATTGTATAACTTGTACACTATACAGTGTGTCTTACAACTATTTTATGAAATATTAATTTTCCAAATAAACCTATAAACATAGTTAGGACCATTCTCGTTTTTGCCATTTTATCGCATAAAGCTACTTCAACCTTGGTATCAACTTCAAACTTGATACATGAATTTATTGTAGTTAAACCTACCTATATCTGTAGAGAGGATGAAGTTTCCACTTACAATTTATTTAAAATAGTGACGATTTAAAGTTTTCAATAAATCTTAAATGTCTTTAAACTAGCTAGTTAACACATTATTATAGGACTAACTTTTTTAGGGAAACTACAAAATACAATCGATGGCTAAATTTTATAAGCGTTATTTTTTACAATTTTTGTAGGAGCTTACATACAAAACCACCATTACGCATAATAGATTTGAGAATGTTGTAATTTTTCTCCGTTGTTGCGCTGGGGTATGTAGTTCTTTATGAACCAATTTTTAAAATCCAAGCATCGTTAGGTTATACATGTCATAAGCTTTGTAAACCCTCGTTTTAGGGAAGAAGCTATAACCGTAGGTCTAATCGTAAGCCCTGGACCTGGGAACCGAATTATTCATTTCCATATCCCCAGACATCAAAAATACCATCCGTTCAAATGCATATGAATATCTTCATTAGCACGATAACTCGAGAAAAATATCCGATCTCTATTTAATTTGTACAAACGTGTAAATCTACGTTTATTCGAACAAATTAATACACCAGCGTGATCGGACAATGGGAACTGGGTTTTATGAGGGTAAAACATTTGTTCTTAATCTATTTGACCATAAAAACAAAAAAAGTCCAATTTCTCTCCAAAAAATTTTGTAGGGATTAAATAAATAAATAATTTAGTATACCTTTTGAAATGTTTTTATGATTGTTGGTTACGGAGGAAAAAGAACTTTAAATTTAAAAATTCATATTCTCACCATATTATTCTCACGAAGACACGTTAAACGTGATGTTATTGAAATAGATTTAATTGCAAATCATACAAAATAAATGGAAATTCACTTAGTCTGCAGGTTTGCTGTGGCGGGGGTATTTTATTAATTTAGTAACAATGAAAAATGTGATACTTAAAAGTCCGCAAACTGCTATGTAAACTGTGAAGATTGGGTTTTCATACTGTTAAGGACATGTTATATTGTACAGTTCAACAGCACAATGTGATACATTATAGACAGCCCTGCATAGTTAATTGTGGTTACAGGACAAATTGAGAGGTCAAAGAAGATCACTTCCCCTGCAGCAAACCTAAGTATTACCGGCGTCATTTTAAAACAAAATAGATTATTTCTATGTTTTAAGGTATAAAGTTGATCAATTTATTCATTTGGCAATATAATAAAACCCGTGATTTTTCGTTCCTATGACCCAATCTCAACACACACACACACACGCATATACAGGGCTTTCTGAGGACACTAGCAGCAACCTTAAGTTTTGATGACATCACGAAATAATTTATGTTTTCGTATCAATTTGTAATTAGCTGTAAATATAAATATTATTCCGAATATAAACACACATATTTATATTTGCACATGATGTACGTACATGGGTTTTTGGCATCTGGGGATATAAAAATAACGAAATTAAATCATCGGTCCCGTGTTCATGGATCTTGCCTTGCCACCTACAATAGCGTTGACTCTAAAGGGGAAAGATGATAAAATAGCGACGAAAAGGAACTATGTTTTGTCACACTAAAATGTAATTTATCGTCATACTGCAGCAAAACAGCCGTTTTTGATGCATGCGTTGTAGGACTAATGTAGCATTTTTACTCTATACAGAGACTAGCTGTACCCACGGGCTTTGCCCCGTTTAACTTCATAAGTATTCGCATGGCTCAATCACGTCCCGGTTGTAAATAAATAAAATAATTAAAAAACAAGATTGTGTCCCTTAAATGTGAAATGATTTGATTTTTACTGTAAAATGCTGTACTCTAAAGAACACTTTATAAACTTTATTTTGATGCTAAATTCTTGGCTCTAGAGCAAATAATAATAAAAAGTAATAATAATCTTTGTGATTATAAATATAGTTTTGTAAACATTCAATTCAAGCCAACGTGACTTTGTTTTTAAAACTAGTTGTGAGAATGAATTTTTGTAATTCATTATAAAACTTTGTATATTATGTGTGAGAGATTGAGAGTGTCCTCTTTCCAAATATATCAAAATTATCACGTTTGCGAATACTTCCGGAGGCCTTATACGCTATTGAAAATAACTTTGCTTTACAGTAAAATACAGAGAGCGACATTCCTTGAGATCTAGATCTATATTGTATGTAAACCAGTGTAGAGCGAAAGCTAAGAATAAAGCAGACATGCCCTAGTAGCACAAATATATATTAAATACATATGAATAAATGTATTTAAAATCTATTTTATATATCTCAAGTGTGTATTAATGTCAATTTTATATAATATTTAAAATATATTAAATATATAGAAAATATGTTTTTGAATCTATTAAATATTAAAAAAATATGTTCCAATAATATATTTTAGTGAATAATATTTAAATAAAAAATGTATTTAATATCTCTTCCAAACATCCCATGGGGCCTAAACATAAAAACACAAAATAATAAAGATTTAGTATGAAAAACACAATTATCAGTTGAGTAAATTGATTAAATAGTTCATAAAAACAAATTTTAAAAAAATTACTGTATAAAATTTTTTTAGCCCGGGTGGGTCTCGAACCTGGGTCCTTCGACTTATGAGCCTCCTACCTTACCTCTGAGCTACTTGAGACTGTTATCAGCATTAGTTTTCAAATGGTGAAAGCGTGGCCCTCAGTTGCAATGGTTGCAATACTTGATTCTGTTAATATGTTTTGGCATCAAGTAGTTGAGTTGAAAAGTGCTGTAGTGAATAGTGAGTAGTCTCCACGAATACAAGTACAGTAAACTACAAAAATTAATTTAAATACTATGACAAATATTATGTAATTTATGGCATATGTAAATCAAATAATTATTTTTAGAACGTCATATACAACCGTAATTAGTTTCTTAAAAGGTCGCCAGTCACTAGCACCCTTTTCTAGCCTATCATTCGAGATTTCTATGATCACATTCATTGTCACATATTGCAATTAAAAAAATAAAACCCATCAACACTTTTCTTCGTTTGACCCAAATGTAGCTGTCGAACATGTATACTGCCTCTTAACTATATGCTATTTTTTTCTTTACGTGTATGATAGAGTGACACCATTCAGAGTACGTATTATTATTAACTTAATTTCAACGCTTTCACAATAGCAATTATCATACAAAAAATGCATGTATAAATTGATGGACACTATAAAAAACAAAAGATGCAAATTATTTATATGCTAATTATAACAGATTATAGGCTATATATTCTACAAATATAATATTATTTTATTAATAAAAAATATCTGACATGTTTCAAAATATATTTATAAATAATTCAAATATATAATATAGTTTCAAAAATATTTTATATATATATTTAAAATATTCTCAACACATAATTTTTTTAAATATTTAATAGGAAAAATATACATATAAAATATGTATATTATAGATTCTATACTTGTTTTATCAATATATATTATGAATCTATTTTATATATTCAAAACTTATATTTAATTTATATTTTGCATTGCTTTTTGGTAATATTTTAAATATATATTTGAATATATCAAACTATTATTAAAGATATATTATATATATATTTTATTCGAGGTTCTATCAAATACAACTTTAAATATATAAAATTTTTATAAAATACATATTTGTGCTACTAGGGATGAACTAATTTTACGTGCATTAATTAATTAATTTTATTATATATTATTTTATTAATTATTTATTTATTAATTACTAATTTTTAATTATTAATTGATTAATTGTGAATTTATTAATAAAATTAATAATTAATTTAATTTTACATGAATTATTTTACGTAAACTTAATTTTATTGCTACTTCCGATGGGCGACTGAACGCCCATTTCCAACTATGCCACTTGAAAGCTAGCAAGTAAGTAGTCGGTACAATCCTTAAAAGTGAGCGTACAATATTTGTTTACGACGGTTGCAGGTGCAAACTAATGTCTAACTTATATGGATTATTTTCGAAATCCTCTCAAATATACTTCGATTAAGCATTTTGAACATTTGGGAGGAGTTAAGGTAGATCGTCATATCGTTAAGTTAAATCTTTTTTTAGTTAGGACTAACATAAGTCTTAAATCATTTAGGCTAATAAATTTTGCAATAAATAAAGAATAATATTAAGTTCATGCTTGACAAACTCAAGTAAAATTGTGTTGCATAAATTGTAAAATATGTATGATATATTATTGATCGTGCTTACAAATGACCAAATTTGCGGGAAGCTGCAAGTATTTCATATTAAGTTTAAATTAACTTAGGGGCTTTGATTCTACGAGTATTGTTGAAAAAGTAACATTTAATAATTCATAACTAACTAGCAGTTACCCGGCCTGCGTTGCTGTGCTAACAAAATACATCTGTCTGTGTGAAAAGCATGTTTTTTCTACATTTAAACCGACGATAGTCAGGGATTTCCCTATTGCCTTATAATGGTGATTGCGAAAGCAAGGCACTAAGGAAATTGTAGTTGCTTAAATTCAGAGAATAATTCGGATGAAATCATCAGTATTCTTATGATTAATACTATTTCTCCCTTAAACCTACCACTGATAATTTTTGCTTTAATCAATGTTGACGTCATTTTTTAAATCGTTAGTCTGGTTAAGTTGTACAGCTTAAGTGGATTTAAGTTTCGCATTAGTATTATTGGAGTTCCTTCTTTTAATGACAGTAATGTGGTGGGTTGATGACAAATTGAGAGGGATTTGAATACCCGAGATACACGCACGATTATTATTCACGTAATAATTTATATTAGATTGTGTGGGTATAGAACGAAAGATAAAAATATTAAGGCATTGTCATCCCTTTTATTGTTAATAATAATTTCATAAAGGTTTTTATGTTTTTACTATTTAACATTGGAGAATTTAAACGTTGTTGATTGCACAGGTGTGCTGCGATTGGGGTTTAATACATTTGGACTAATTCAAAAGTAAAATAGTTTTCTGTGCTGCATTCTGTAGAAACACTGGGGCACTATTTCAAATCATGACTAATGCTAATACAGAATGTTGTGATTATTCAAACCTTCAAAACAGTTGGTGAAAGTAAACATCTGCTTTTAAATTATATTTATTTGTAAACATTGTATATCATAAAGTCTGACATTGGCCCACTTAAAACCCTTTGGGGCAGAGCCCTTTTGACGGATCTGCACCAAACTTCACTCAAACCATCCATGAAAGATGCTTAATAATGCCTGAAAGATTCATTACAATCTGTTTGAGCGGTTTTGGAGTCCATAACGTATATACATACATACATACATACATACATACATACATACATAGTACGTACATAGTTCCTCTTTTATAGATATAGATAACACTACTTGATTAATAAATATACTGAAGAAAATTAAAGAAAACGTAAAAATAGCTACTTTCATATATAGCAAAACAATTTGTTTTTTACAAGTCCTTTTCTCACGTGCTTTAAGGTTTACCGTTAAAAGTACAATGTTTATTTTTACGTTATTATTTTGCACTTGCTTGACTATTTTATCATAAAATAGAGGTCTTGATAGTTTAAGAAACTGTATAAGGTCTTTTATCGCAAGCGTATTGTCAATTACATACGTTTTCATTCTATTCTTGAACGCCTTCTCTAACTCTTTAATTTCTAGGTTAGGTTTAGGTTCTTGCCATGTCGTTATTGGTTGACATCGCAGGGTTGTTTGTAGAAAGTACGGATGATTGGAGAGTATTTGTAGCGGAGCTAGTTGTGGGCATTACACTTTCCACGGGCTGGCTAGAGCTATTTGATTGTGCATTATCTTCCACGCAATGTTTCTTTGCTGCTGGAGCAGCAAGTTCATCTCTTGAACGTTTTGTAGTACATTTTTTTAGATGGCGTGATTTGTGGGATAATGTCACTAATGTACCACACAACTCACAATGCCTCTGTGGTTCAATTGTATGCACCTGTGCACCACGAAAGGTTTTTAAGTGACGCAACATGTTTTTTGATAAAACAGTCCTGTTACACTTAACACAAGTTTGTTTGTTTGCTTCCATTTTAAAACTTTGTCCTTGGATCTCTGGATGTCGGTGGCCTATGGTTTCCGTCTAAAACTCAGGACTTTACGTTGTATGCTTCTCCTCTTCATTTCTTCAAAATCTCTTGATTATGATTGATTTGTCTCTCTCTTCTCACCACTATTTATAGCAGAAAACTGTAAAAATCTTTCACTTTTGTCTCTGGATCTCTGGATGGCCGTGTCCTATGGTTTCCGTCTAAAACACAGGAGTTTTTGCAGTATGCTTCTCCTCTTCTTCTCTTCAAAAGCGCTTGATTATGACTGATGTCTCGCTCTTCTCACCGCTATTTATAGCAGAAAACTGTAAAAAAATGTACACTTTTGTCTCTGGATCTCTGGATGGCCGAGTCTTATGGTTTTCGTCTAAAACACATGTTTTTATGCAGTATGCTTCTTCTCTTCTTCTCTTCAAAAGCACTTGATTATGACTGATTTGTCTCGAGCTTCTCACCACTATTTATAGCAGAAAACTGTAAAAATCTTTCACTTTTGTCTCTAGATCTCTGAATGGACGTATCCTATGGGTTTTGTCTAAAACACAGGATTTTTTGCAGCATGCTTCTCCTCTTCTTTTCTTCAAAAGCACTTGATTATGACTGATTTGTCTCGCTGTTCTCACCGCTATTTATAGCAGAAAACTGTATAAATCTTTCACTTTTGTCTCTGGATCTCTGAATGGCCGTATCCTATGGGTTTTGTCTAAAACACAGGATTTTTTCCAGTATGCTTCTCCTCTTCTTCTCTTCAAAAGCACTTGATTATGACTGATTTGTCTCGCTCTTCTCACCGCTATTTATAGCAGAAAACTGTAAAAAACGTACACTTTTGTCTCTGGTTGGCCGTGTCATATGGTTTCCATCTAAAACAAAGGTTTGTATGCAATATGCTTCTTCTCTCCTTCTCTTCAAAAGCACTTGATTATGACTAATTTGTCTCAATCTTCTCACCATTATTCATAGCAGAAAACTGTAAAAAACATACACTTTTGTCTCTGAATCTCTGGATGACCTTAATCTATGGTTTCCGTCTAAAACAAAGGTTTTATGCAGTATGCGTCTTCTCTTCTTATCTTCAAAATCACTTGATTATGACTGATTTGTCTCGCTCTTTTAACCGCTATTTATAGCAGAAAACTGTAACTCTCTTAAACAGCTCTTAATTATTATTGATTTTTTCGACTTTTCTCACCGCTATTTGTAGCTAAAAATAGCAAAAAACTTACATTTTTATCTCTAGGCCCTTAAACGTCCAGCTAAAAATTGCAAAAAACTTACATTTTTATCTCTAGACCCTTAAACGGCCATCTACGACCGTTTCCTACAGAAAACCCATGTACCGCAGACCCCTACTTGACACAAGTTTTTCTATTAACTTATAAACATGTTATTTAAGCAGATGTACCTATACATAAAGGTTTTATCCAAACAACTTTGTTCATGTACGCTGTTTCTACAACTAAACTACATCTTTTAGGTAGGATGCTACTCGTCTTACCTGTCTCCAAAGCGCTTAAGTGTAATTGATATGACTAAATATCTCTTATCACTGTTCATATGGGAACATTTATGAAATATCCACCATTCTGTCTCGTCATTATTATTATGTTACATTTACATATCTTATACACAAAACAAAAAAAAAACAAAAAAAAATAAATAAGCTTAACACTGCGGATTATGTTATTGAATTACAGGTTAGACAATTTATTATAATTCTCACTTGAACAGCTCTAGGTGTTTGGAAACCAGAGTTTACTGCTCATACACAGGTTTGTATACAGTCACTAAAAAATATTCAGCCAAGAAACATATTATGTTTGCAATGTAATGTCTGGGAAGATGCAACATTACTCGCATTCGAAATGTCATCAATGTTTACTCATTGGTACATGTAATGTACTCACGTATCTCCCAGGCAAATAACGAGCTACAGCACTGCCCTCTGTAAACGGGATTTCATCTATTAATTATTCTGGACATATTTTCTAATCAACATTGAAACTAAAAACCGACTGAGTGCCAGTATCACTTAAGATTGAACAAATTAGGTACATCCTTACTGTAGGAAAGATAGTACAACAATCATAGCAATAATCTTTAGCTAGTTGTTTTTAGCGAATTTCCCTATAGGGAAGTAGCTATTACCGTAGGTGGCACGGTAATACCTAGGCCCGGGACCGATTTACTTTTTCATTTTGATGTTCCCAGAGACCAAAAACACCATTCGTTCAATTTTTTATATTGTATATATACGTCCGTGAACGCGATTACGTGAGTAATTTTTGTCCGATTTTGAGGAAATTTGGTGTAAAGGTGTAATGCAGGATAAACTTGAATGAGTTCGCGAACCAGCATGATCGGATCATGGGAACAGGTGTTTACGGGGGGTTTTATGGGGTAAAAAATGTGTTTTTTCTCATTTTTGACCCTCAAAACACAAAAATTTCCCAATTTCTCTCTAGACTTTTTTAAAGAGCTTAATAAAACAAATAATTTAGTATATCAATGTGTTTTTGTACGTTTATTGGTAACGGAGAAAATTCAAAAAGTTGTAAATTTAAAATTCCCATGTTATTCTTATAGTGAGTATTGTAAAATGTGGTTTTGTGCATGTTTACGGATATATTTTGATCAAACTTGGCAAATTTATTTATTTTATACTAAGCTATTAATATTTTACTAAAAAATACATTTGATTAGTTTCCTTGTAGCATCAAACCTAGGTACTCATTAAACCTTTTGTAATTTAAATAGATTTAATTGAAAACTAATTCAGACAAATGGAAATTTGCTTAGTCGGTAGGTTTGCTGCGGTGGGGGAATTTTTTCTTTATTTTTAGGCTGCCTTACACTAACACTTGTGCAGGAGTGGAAGGCAAATGTTAGGCAGCTCTCTGTAACTCGTTCACTTCATGAAAATTATAAGAGCTAAATTGACATACATTCTTGGACACAAGATTTAGTGGAATTTTAGGGATTATTTCTTAAGAAGATAAAACAAAATGCTTGGTTACAAAAATGTAAGATCATCAGTGTCCTCAGTAAAAACGTACTATTTATTTACTACAGCATAATGAGACACTTTTCGTACAAGGTTAATTTTTACTACCCAGACGCAATCCGTGATCGTAAATTGAGCGAATTTTCAAAACAAGGTAAAGCCGTTGTGACGTTCCTTCGACATACTACTTAATATAATCAGACTAGCAGAGTACCCGTCCTTCGCACGGGGTCGGAATATAAGTATAAAATGCTTATTGCAGTTATACTCAAGCTTTGCGTTTTCAATAAGGGAGGACACAGTTTGATAAAATTTGCTTTTTTTAAATTTACAGTATTCTATAGTATTTCACATCTACCATAGTTCTACCACTTCACCTAAACAATAGAAAAAAATGAATTATCAACTATTCGCAAAATATCACAAATTATTCATGAAATGAAAAACATAAGCATAACTGTAAACAATCCTACTTTGACAGTTCTCATTGCGAATCACAGTTTTTTGTTGCTGCTTAGTTTAAATTAGCTGTTTTCATAAATGCAAAAAAAATAGTGCTGCACCCTGTTGCACTCTATAACTGCTGTTGTATCTTATAACTTTTTAATGCTTTTCCATATCATAGAACCAACTTTTTTAGTTGAAACAGCTGACTAAATTCTTTAATTCCCTTTAAATATGAATACTCATAAAGTTAACAAGGGGAATTACAGAGCCACTGGGCCGGAGCCCGAAAGGATTTTTGAGATAAGTACATGCCTATATGGTAATCGGGAATGTAAGGTATCATCATGCCAAATTTCAGCACAATCCGTCCATTGGTTTATGCGTGATTGAACTTCAAACAAACAAACACACAAACTTTCACATTTATAATATTAGTAAGATAATTATTTGACAAAACATATGTTTTACAACCAAACCTAAGAATAGCCTTATATCTTGTTCTCCTTATTTAATAGTCAGCTGATTGTCTGCTATTAAGGGCCGCTTTCCCCAAATCAAGTTTAACTTAATCTCGGTTAACTTTAATCGGTGGGTTAAACTTAGGATGGCTTTCCCCACTATTTTGTCATGAAAGTTTAGTTTAACCTAGCTTTTCTTTGCAAGCAACAATGTTGGCAACACTGTTATGCAATTTTGTCTGCAATATTAGCTGTTTAACTTCCCACTATGACATATCTGTCATTAATTTTCTCGTGTTTTGGTTATTTGTATTAGGTTTCGTGTCATTGTCTCCAATTGTTGACATTAAAAAGAAACATTTTTATTTGCAGGCTAATAAATTGTACTGATGCTAATTTATAAGCATTTCATTTATTGTGTTTATTTAAGCTCAAACTTAATTAAACAGTAGGCCTACTGTACGCATCAAATAAAAGCATTTACAATCATGGGAAAATAAAATGTTGGGAAAGACGCAAAATTAATGTTTGTGGATTAAAAACTAGAGCCTATCCTTTGTAATAGCAGGCCTAGGCTACTCAGCATTAGACACGTTCGATGTTTCTAAACTAAATTTAATTTTAGGCGTACTGCAGTAGTTGTTAATTTACACATGATAATAATAGACTAGTGGTTAGGCCCGAATGTTTAATATTTACTTTTGTTTAATGTAAGACTCGTGTTAAAATAAAATCAAACCAAAAGGCTTCTTATGAGCAAACTTTCCAACCACTGTTGCGATGCTGTGGACAAGGTAACCTATCGATTGTACACAACTACGATACTACCTACCGAAAATATAATAATTTAGGCCTACTCTACGCATTTAAATACCTTAAAACCATTACTGTATATCTGTAGCCTTATATCTTTAAATTTGAAATAGTCATGAATTAATTGTCTACATAGGTTCTGGTTTGTTATTTCTTAATTTATTTCCAGTTCAATTTATTTGAGGTTATGTTTAACAAATGGCAAACAAGAATATTTGCCATTGCCGTCTGCCGAACGTAACAAGTCAGCCAAGTGCCAATCAAAATCAAGCTATTATTCTTCTCTCCTGGGTTAACCCACGGATCGCCAGTTAAACCAGCCTCACCCCTAGGGTTAACTTAAACCTAGAAATTATTTTGGGGAAAGTGAATCTGAGGTTAAACTAGAGTTTAAACCGCGAACAGAGTTAAACTTGATTTGGGGAAAGCGGCCCTAAGTTGTTTAAGTGCTAAGTTAGACTAACTTAACGATGAATGATGTAATACAGGTTTACTCCGTAAAATAAGCAAGTTTTGAAAATCAGCTTTAGACCCGTTTAATTAACGATATTTTTCGTCATATTACTCAATATATTAGGTCAAATACTTCACAAAAACAATAATTTAACAACTGATTTACCTTTATAACAATTCTTATAGATAGCCTTCTATCTTGTAAATTAACTAATTTGCTGTTACGATTATGTGTTTGTGATGTTAGGCCTTGTCTGACTGACTATAACGTTGTATGATTTAAGTTATAGTTTAAGTTTGCAGTTTGATTACATTTTTAACACAAACAGCTTCTACATCATCGGATCTTTTTTTCTCTCTTTAGAACAAAAAGACATACTTTAGCGATGCAACGTATAAATTGAAAGCAACCGTTTTTGCAGTAATACAACAAAATATATTTAAATCCTCCGATGGAACTTTTTATTGTCGCTTTACTTGGTTCTAGGCCTTGAAATGCTATTTATCTAAACTTTAATATGTTGTAAAATCGGTTTAACACTATTTAAACTATAATTTGTATATTGATTTTAAAAAGTCGTATGGAAAATATTGTTGAAAAATATTTTTCATTTCTAAAGTGCAATTAAATTTTAAATTTCCTGTGAATTAGTCGTAATTTATTTTACCTACTAGACTACTTACTCTTACTCAATTTATTAAAACGGAGTTCTTGATGCCTTCAGTCTGATTAACGAGACTAAAATAGTCACTATTTGTACTGGATTAAGATAGAAATCTTTAGTTACCGATGTTTTTCTTCTTATATAAAGCCATTAAAATTCATGTACTACTCAATTGAATATTATATTTAAAAACATGAGCTGTCTTATTGTTAAATGGCACGCGCTACAGGGAGCACTCTTGAATAGTAATTGGCCAATGGACATGCTCTTCTTTATTCTAGTGGGATTTTTGGAAAACTACAAAAGCCCAAAATCATATTATATTTATTATTAAGAGACTGTTAGCATTAACACTTAGCAACTTAGCAACATAACCTTAGCAATTTAACCTTAGCAAACTTAGCATTAACAAACAAATAATATATCCTAAAAAATCAAATTCAACCATTTTATGTTCTAGTTGTTTTTAGGCAACTTCATGCAAAAAAATATGAAGGTTACAATACCAGCAGACTGTCTAAAATTCAACCCTGTAACTATAAAATAGGAATACTATAACACTGTGCGTATTCCCTCCGAAATAAAAAAATCTACGTATTTCATATAATTTTCCTCGGCTACTAATGACTGTTGTTTTGTTTGTAGGGCATTAAAGTTTTCTATATATGAGTGGTGTGTATGTATTTCTTTAAAGGAACCTATGTTAGGGTGGGGATAGTGATTTATTGGGATCCGTGCAAGGTTAATGCAAGGAAATGTCAACAAGTTATTAATTGAAAAGACCCTTCCGCATGAGTCAAGCCTCGTCATACCCAAAATTTAAAAAATACTAAAAAAACAAATTTAAGCTTTTTTCAATTTAATATTTTTTCACTTCTTTCAGTACCCCCCCCCCCTTATATGATAATCATAGTTTACTGTGTATGTGGAAGAATACTTTTAATATAGGCTGTCAGAAGAAATTTCTTTGCGGAAAACTTCTAAGTCCTCAAAGAATAAAAATGTATTTGTTTATCTTACTACGAAAAAATATGCTATGAATGGATGGTTAAACAAAGAATTTGCAATTGTAAATAAAAAAAATTTGAAAACCCTAATGCACCAGCATCTCTAAGTTTGAACTTAATACAGTTGCTTTTTCTGTATTTAAAGAATGATGGTTATGTGTAAGCCATCCCAACAATATACTATTTTGTAAAAAAGTGTTCATTTCATGATTATGCCTACTACTATCACTGAAATAAATTGACATATCGTTTGCAAATAAGCGCAGATAAGCATTTGGCACTCGAGTAGCTAAATCATTACTATAGATCAAGAATAATTTCTGTCACAGGATCGATCCTTAAGGTATTTCAGACACCTTAACCTCACTAGATAGATGATTGACATAATTGACATACTGATTTTTTCCTTCCGAGGACAATTTTTCTTCTTTTATGCGTAATGTAACTCTACGTACATTTTACAATTTCGTGTTTTAAGCCAAATCTGCGGAACACATACGTTTGAAGCATGTGATGGGTTTGTTATTAATAGCTACTAAATTGGCTCATTCGAATACTCTCTACAAATATCCTACTCACAGTTATTATCATTGATGTATAGTAGTTAAACCTAAATGGCTTAAAGTGGATCAACTAAGCTACACAGTAAACTTTTATCCTGTTCGGTATGATAGGTTTTTTAATTTATTTTTCTTACCACTAATCTATATTTTGAGGTTCAGTCAATAAAATAATACGTTCTTTTAACCGTTATCGTTATTTAGGCAAATACATTTAATTATTAACACCGGTTTAGGCTAAAGAGGACAATATTTACGGATCAACTTGCGGCAGTACACATGAGCAAGACAAAAATTGTATTCAACAAACCTGGCAAACAAACCTGTATGTCGACAATGGCATCAGTTTCCAGGACTACAAAGACTGACTGAAACCCCAAATTGACAAATACAGTCCAAGTAACGTAATTAGGAGCTACAAACATGACCTGTGTAGTGTGGAACTCAACAAGATTTCTTTGTCAGCTCATGATGACTAAAGACACATTTCAAGTGATGGTATTGGTAATTTGCCGTAGAAATGTTAAAAATTATCCTGAAATTGAATTATGAAGAACAAAGTAAAGTTTGACTCAGCTTGCGTGTAAATATTGCATACCACAGACATACTCTATCAACGGAAAATGTATTTATCAAAGAGGACTATACACATATTATGTTGTCATCCCCTCGATTCCTTTCTGTCTATAAAATAAAGGGAGAACATATAACCATTTTTCTCCTTTTTTTATACAAACTACCTTAATACTAAACTAATGAAGTGCTTTACAGTTCTACACACCCTAGGGAGTCTAACAAATTATTACATCATAGCAAACTAGTTATCTTTCAAACACCATATCAATATAAAAAAATCATAACCAAGAGAGGACGGGTACCATCCTGCCTAGAAAATATGTTCCAGTAAAACTTAAGGAATATCCTCATGGAAAAGGATAAAGCTATTTATGACTTTTAAATTCTCAATAATTTTATGTTGTCATGTTTGCGTATGGAGACAACAAGTTTACTATTGTATTGAATCTGCATACATTCTAGATACTAGATACGTTGTAGAAATGTGATCAGATTGATTTAAAAAAAATAACCTGTAAACAAACCAGTTTAGGCCTAATTGAATGCCGTTACACTAATATTCAATATAATTCTAATATAATATATTCTTGCATATATTACAATTTTTAATATGCTATATTTTAGCTAGGATTTATATATATAAAAAAACTTATTTATACGCAATATCATCCTTCATGCCAATGCATATATAAAATAAATCAGTAAATGGGCAATGTATTGATAAAATTGCAATAACAAGAATTTTACACTCTCATTTTATTTGACAAAGGAATACAATTTCTCCTTGTATGCTAGCCATGAAAATTTAGAATTAATTGAGTATACATAATGTAATAAATAGCCAATTAAAAGTAAATATATGCTCTGGTTCTTGCATTTTCGTAATGAGTATACAAATTTTAGTAAAACGATTTTATAATGCAGTTTTATTCATATAAAATAGGTCGCGAGAAAATAAATTAAAGATCTAACTTTCTCAATAATTAATTACTGAAACATAATCAAATACTGTAACATTCAAATGCCAGTAAGTTCACACGTTTTTCATGATTTTATACGGAACCTTCTTATTTTATAAACTAAATTTAAATTTAAAATCAATTCATACCTACAAGAATGCCATAATCTAGTACACCATTTAAATAATGTGTTATACATTCCAAATTTATATTAACTAAGATATTAATAAGTTTTATTTTTGTTTGCACTCTCAACACTTTAAATAAATACACGCGAAAACCACTCGTGTCACTTTATTTGTAAATAAATCAGAAAACGGAAGAGTATTTGTGGTTGCAATATATGAAACCTACTTATTTACGCTTAAAATTGAAGAAATGCCCCTCCGACCAATCAGATAGCCTCGCCCCAAGAGCTATCTCTAGCACGACTTGGAAACGGTGAACTCTCAAATTCTGGTAAAAGAGGGCAGTCACGTGACCGTCTCGACCAATCAGATAGCCGGCTCTTGGGGCGGCGTAGAACCGGCATATACTAAACTACTCCGTTCCCTTTCTCTTCTCGTAGACCCCTCTATTGTCCCATGCTATAAACAAACATATTTATTTTAGAAATACTAATAAAAGACAATTTGATAAAATTATTAAAAAATAAAGCCGTTCCCTGTCTCTTCTCGTAGACCCCTCAATTGTCCTATGCTATAAACAAACATATTTATTTTAGAAATACTAATAAAAGACAATTTGATAAAATTATTAAAAAATAAAGCCGTTCCCTTTCTCTTCTCGTATACTCTTCTATTGTACCATGCTATAAACAAATATATTTATTTTAGAAATACTAATAAAAGACAATTTGATAAAATTATTAAAAAATAAAGCCGTTCCCTTTCTCTTCTCGTATACTCTTCTATTGTACCATGCTATAAACAAATATATTTATTTTAGAAATACTAATAAAAGACAATTTGATAAAATCGTTAAAAAATAAAGCTATTTTTTATTGTATATTATAAAACAAATAGGCTCCCCAAAATTATGATGGTTTAGTGTGATATATAAAACAAAATATTGTAATGTAATACCTGGTTATTTGGTGGTTGATTTTCATCAACTTCCTCAGTAGCGGCTAGTATCTGCAGTACAAGTATGGTAAAGAGTAAAAGCATTATGTCTGTATGTAATACAAGTATAATAAATTGTATAGCATATCTATCGTCTATATATACCTGTAGTAGAGGAAAAGCCTGAGGTCACCATATCTTTACCCCTACTTCTACTTGATGTTTTACTATATGTCACTATCATTCTAACTATGTCTGTGCTGAGGAAGTGTTGGTCGTGTTGTCGGTTTGTAATATGTAGTGCATATGAAGAACATTGGGGTTTATGGATACCCCTTTGTTGTGAGTACGTTTTTTGTTTTTACTTTGAGGTTTTTTAGGACTTTGGGTTTTTTAAACTATTCTTAAGGTGAACATATTTTTTTTTTCTTTTAGTTTCATGTTTTTTTATATGATTTGTAGATGCTTATGGATGACATCAGAGGAGATCCTCAACATGCGAAACAGGGGGTGTTTAGAATATGGCACGATGTGCGGGCATGAGGTGGAGGAGGTGGAGGATGAGATGGAGCCAAAAATCTGCTGGTAAGTTTTAAATCTAATTTTTCTTAGGTGACTCAAGTTTCCACACCACGGTAAGCTGTTAAGCTAGGCCGTACGAGTCCTGGCGCGTTGATGTATATTTAAATTTGTTCATCATCCCCCTTAGGCCTACCCCACAGTTTAACCTAATCTTTTTTTTTTACTTTTTATTTTTATGATTTCTTTTTGTGGCTTTAGGTTCTGCCTTTCCTACGGTTCTTTTTTTTAGCCTTGGTTCGCTCATAACGGAGATGAAGAGAATCAGAGGGGTCCTCCTTCAAGGGGGCGTGACGGTTGTAGGGAAAACATTATGGGCACCCATGCCAGTAACATCCTTGGAACTCATAGATGTTTCTACCATGAAATCCATCTACCTTCATCCCATTGATTTTGACTTCTTTGCCTCGTCCAGCATAATCAATCCTAATTCCGTTGGTTTCCTCGACCCAAGAAAGCCATTGGAGTGCTATGACTGATTGAGTGTCTACTAATCGATAGCCGTTTTTAGGGATAAGTCCGATAGTGTTGGGTTTCAGGAAATTACGGCGGAAAGCTAGATTGCAGGCACTTGCAATGGTAACAGCCTCGAGAAACGGGTCAACATTACACTCTTTTAGGAAGATTGAGCGGAACTTTAGACAGGCTTGAGCCAAGATATCAACATCTGACATACAATAAGCTAGGATCTCATTTTTGAAGTTGAATACGTAGCTGTTAGCAATCTGTTCACTATACCATTTGTCAAAGTCATTGTGGGATTTCTCAAACATAGATTCGGGACAATAGTACTCTTTGGGTGGCATAGGGCCTACATAGTTTTGGTTTGCTAATGTGTTGAACAAGTGGGGAAAGTAACCTTTCTTTTTCTCTGGAGGTAGGTCAAAGGCTTTAGGCGGAACAGACAGAGCCATGGGGAAGTAGCTTAGTGAATCCACAAACCTAACATTGTCAATTTTCATCAAGATAATTTTGGTTCCCCGCATTACAAGTTCTGGTGTGAATTTGGTTTCTTCCAACAAGTACTTTAGCAAGAATTGAAAGTCAAAACCCTGCCCATTGTATGCAATTACACAGACATTTTTAAACTGTTTCCTCACATACATTACATAGTCCATGAACTGATTGATAGGATCAGAGTCAAACACACGTGTACGATTTTTACATGATATACAGAATTTCCCCTCAATACGCCGGTAACAAAACTGCTGAGAGACACACAAGTTTACTTTATGCATTTTACTTTCAGGATCAGAGGGCAGGGACTCATCCTGACGGGTTTCCAGATCAAAGAAAATAAAAACATAGTCTTTAGATTTAGGTTTGCCCTTGTTGGGTTTCATATAACATTTATGGTTAGGATCTTTAAATTCTCGGCAAGGATTACAAAATACTTCCCTACACTTATGAGGCTTAGACCGTTCTCTAATCCAAACTAGTTTCCCACAATCGAGACATTTCTTAACATTTTTACACTTGTCAGCCTGGTGTGCAATGAAACAGCGTTGATTTTTGTAAGTCATGTTGCATTTAGGAAACAAGATTCCCCCATGCTCCTCTACACAAGGAGGTGAGATAGTCTGACACTGTGAGCAAATATTTGAGCACCGGTGCTCACCTTTGTGATCATACGGGACATGACAGGCTCCACAAAAGTATTTACAAGCAAAAGCAGCAGTTAGACTGGTAATTATGTTATAGTGTCCATTGTAAAACAACAAGTTAATTTTGAACTTTGGGTTCTCTACATTTCCCTCAAAGTAAACATCCCTACCTTTAGCAATGTAGTTGTACACAGTGATTTTATAGTCTTTAAGCAAGTCCTGGAATTTTTCAAGTTCGGTTATACCTGTGTGTGTGTTCTTGAGCCCTAACAGTCTGTCTTTTCTTAGCATCTTTTCTAACTGCACTGTATTCAGGATCTTTAGTTACATTGGCTATAGCCACTACAATAGCACGAGGAAGACACAAATTGTCTTTATTGTTAATTACAACAATCCCAGTTCTAGCTTTACACTCCTCATCAATTGTATTATACATGAAAAATGTATAATCAAATGTATACACAGGTCTTTTGAGACCCCCCCCGAACCTACAGGAAGATTAACTCGAGTACATTCAACTTCAAATGTATCTGTGGACTTAATTGATTCAGAATTTGATTGTACAATTCCCCCAAAGATTTGCCACAGAACATCCTCATTAACTTCATTTGCCGGGCGAAAAGCAACAAACCCCGGCTCTTTACTTTTTAGGTTAAGTGATCACAAAGTGAATCCCAATTGATCGCCCTCCTCACAAACTTCTTTCATTTCATTTACAATTTGACCAAACCCTTGTCTTAGCCAATCAATCTCGCTAGTTTCAGCAGGAGGATTAGAAAACTTAAAAACAGTATTAATTCCATGAATTCTAAATTTCTTTACATAGTTCTCATGTTTATCTAAGATATTTACAGGGACAACTACTTCAACAGAATCTTCTACTATATTTACAGGTTCATTAGAATCTACTACTACTATATTTACAGGTTCATGGTATTCACAACGCCTGTCTCGACAATGTTTTTTCTAATGTTAAGAAGGATGATGTGTTTTGTGCTGTGGAAAACTTTCACTTCTCCGACCACAGTGGCCTCCTTTTTCGAATTGTATCCAACAGTTCTGATGAGCCTAATAAGATTTCTAACACTTTCACCTCAAAAAGAATTTTTTCTATAAACAACATGGAAATTTTTAAATTCAAACTTAGCACGATCAATTGGCAACACATATTTGAAACCTTGGATTGGCAACAACATGATTACACAGGTAACATTTTCACAATTTTCTTTGATAATTTATTGCATGTGTTTGATGAGTGCTTCCCTCTTCATAAGTCCCGTTCTAGGCCTAAACCACCTAAGAAAATCAACCACACCTGGTACACATCAGATCTTTCTAGGCTCAGAGAACAGGTAACATGTGCATACGATAGTTATAAGATATTTAATAATGATCTATGTAAATTAGTATATAAGAATATTAAGTCAGAGTATAGGAAAGCAGTCAGAGAAGCAAAACTCAAATACAATGCCAGTTTAATTGACAGTTCGGACAATAAATGCAAAGCCGCCTGGGCTCTTATCAAACAAAATTCTCAATCGAACTGTAAAACAAACAATGTCCCCATTGACCCAGATATCCTCAATAGTTTTTTTATTAATTCTGTAGCTGATATTGGAAACAGCATTAAGAAACCTATCAACTCTTATGACCAATTTTTAACCAACATGACTCGTAAGAATATCTCTTTCAGTTTCTCACCAGTTAGTTGTGTTGAAGTTGCTTCGATTATATCCAATATGAAGAACACCAAAACCCAAGACTATTATGGGTTTTCTAACTGGCTAATAAAAGAAGTTGCTGAACATATTGTAGTGCCTTTAACCCACTGTATAAACGTCTGTCTTTGGGAAGGGGTTTTTCCAGAGGGTTTAAAAATTTCCAAAATTTGTCCAATTTTCAAAAAAGGGGAAAGAGACAGCCCAAGCAGCTATCGGCCAATATGTCTAGTACCTGTACTGTCCAAGGTGCTAGAGCATGTAGTATACAATCAGCTGACTAACTTTTTTGAATTAAACTCACTTTTCAACAAACATCAATTTGGTTTTAGAAGTGGACAGTCCACTATGGATGCAATAGGTTCCATGGTTCATGACATATTGAACGCTTTTGAACAAAAAGAATATGCCTGGGCGACCTTCATTGATCTCAGCAAAGCGTTTGACTGTGTCGACCATGATGTCCTGCTCCATAAGTTGGAATTTTATGGTGTTCAAATTAATGCTTTAAAACTGCTGAAGACATATCTTTGTAACCGAAGACAGATGGTTTGCAGTGGGGGTCGGTGGTCCGCAGTTGCCTTAAGCAACTGTGGGGTACCACAAGGCTCTGTCTTGGGCCCTCTGCTATTCTTAATCTCTATAAATGATCTTCCATCCAGTCTCAAATGTAACACATACCTTTATGCTGATGACACAACTTTGCTTACACACAGCAGAGATTTAGAATCTCTTGAGCTTGAGGCAAAAAACTCAGTAAAGGTAGCAGCAGAATGGTTCTCTGCGAATAGCTTTCTGTTAAACGATGAGAAAACCCAAACTGTTGTCTTTGGACTTCGTAAAATTCCTGAAGCACAATGTGATAAGGTCAAAGTTGTTAAGTTTTTGGGTGTTTATGTGGATCAACTCCTGTCATGGTCATATCATGTTGAACATCTCTGTACTAGACTAAGTAGATTGACATTTCTTTTCAGAAAACTCAATGATGTTGTTCCTTTTGACTATATAAAAACTGCCTATTTTGCACTTTTCCAATCAGCTCTTAATTATGGAATAATCTTTTGGGGCAGCAGCCCTAATATCACTGATGTTCTTTTAATACAAAAAAAGGTGATCAGGATCATGGCAAATGCCAATCACAAGGAACACTGCAGACCAATTTTTGTAGATTTTAAGATTTTGACCGTTGTTAATTTATTTTTATATAACATTTTGTTGACTAGTTTTAAGAACCTGAAATCCCACACTCTTAGGGGTGATGTACACAAGTTTAATACTAGGAATAGAGGTAAAATTGACATCCCTTATGTTAGACTTGAAAAAATGAAATCTTATTATGAAGTACTGGGACTCAAATGCCTAAATAAACTCCCTAAGGAAATACTGTTATTGAACAACAAAGCCTTCAAAAATAAAATTCTTCTGTGGCTGACTGTACACCCTTTTTATGGGCTGGGAGAATTTTTTGAATGTTCAACCAAAGAAATCATAATCTAGTCACTGCCTTGTTCTAAGTATTTTTTTTTCTCACTAAATTATATCTTGTTATCTATTTTTTCTGTAAGTATACCGTAGTCTTCACTGTGCCATCTAAATGACCTTTGTATCTATTTGATTTTTTTGTTTATGCCTTATTTGTTATGTACTGTAATTTATCTTTGACTTGTGTTTTTGCAGCATGTATTCAACTTTTTTGACGTATCCTAATGCATGTACATGTCTAATGGAATAAAATATTGATTCTGATTCTGATTCTGATTCATTAGAATCTACTGCTTGAACAGCTAAATTACTTACGTCCGTCATCTTCAATCACTGGGAGCAAAGTACACTGAGAGAAACACAGAGCAATATATATACAGTAAGGGGGAGAGGTGGTGATAACCAATAACTAGACAGATCACCAATTTATGCCCAATCAGAAGAGAGCTTATTATAGCCAATCAGCATGCAGGAATTTGTTACCAGAATAATAGTTTTCAAGTTATAACTTGTTTACTCATATGGGGCCAATTATAATTGTTGTTTGTTTCAGGTACTGATTGTGATTAATGTATTTTTTTTAAACACTAATTATAGTTATTATCTGTTTCAGATTATACAATACCACCAGAAACTACACCAGCACCTCAATTAGTGATAAGGTTTTAGTTGTAAGATAGTTTATATATATATGTATATATAAATCTATTTTTAGCTTTCACAGTTGTTTTCCTTATTTTCCAACAAGATATCCACAACAAAACAATTAAGATTGCATTATTTTATAAGGAAGCAGAAAAACTAACACTGATAAGGTGACAGGAACAATTGGTAGGAATGTTTACAACCTACATACACAGTACATAAAAAGCAAACAACCTACATACACAGTACATAAAGTGAAGATATGTATCAGTTGACAGGAATGCAGACAACCTACATATACATGTAATGTGTCTGCATTATCACTACCTTCACACAGTCTCTACTCCCACTCCCACAACAACATATTTTAAATAATTTATACATATAGTAAATACCAACATAGACTAACTGCTATCTTAGCTCAATAGCTAAACAATTAACCATCATCTGAAAACCCAGAGTTCCATCCCCAGTCAAAGCACACACTTTTTATCCACAAAATAGTTTAATATTTAATTTAATAGAAATACCTACATTTACAATACATAAGAAGGTCACATGATCATCTGATAACTCCTATGTAAACATAAAACTAGCCCTAACAATTAAAAATACCCCAAAACTACCCCTAACAACCCCTAACATTCAATCATATATGTATTCACTACCCCTGAGGATTAAACTACAACACTAGGGGTGGTTTTGCCCCGATCCGGGGGTATCCTACTAAGGTGCGTACTTGACGAACAATGTTCGCCAACTCGCTTTTGTCGGCAAACGTTCGCGATGTGGACGCATCGAAGAACGTCCTGAGAGCGAGGGTAGGGGACGTGTCGCAATTTTTGTCCAGTCCAAATGTTCGCTCTATGGCGAACTGTTGACTGGTTCGGAAGGAGCAGCTCTTTCTTTTGCAGCGTGTTTCTTGTGTACCGCAAGCCTTGAATAAATGCTTGCATTTGATGGTAAAATGATTAATTGCATAGTTTCCACTAATTGTCCAAAAACTTGATGATATAGGGTAATTTATAAGATGTTTAAGATAACAGTAGTGTTAGTTTCCCTTGTATCACTTTGCCCAATTATATTCCAATTTTGGGACAAACAGTACTTTACTATTTAATTTTGCCTTGTCAAGCTTTTTTAAATATTAAATATTATTTTCCTCTTCAGATATTCATAGGCTATACTACAATTGGTTAAATGGTGAGCAATCAATGATCTTCATAGTAATATACATGACATTTAATTAAATCAAATTCTTCCCTTCTAGATACATTACTTCTTGTAACTAATTACTTCTAATATAAATAAGAACAGTCTTACTTTGGTCAGTAGACTTGCAAATATACGACCGGACTGGTACCCCAGGGCTCGGATTCGAGTTGCCAAATTGGTAGCCACAGCACACTTGAAATTCGTTCTGGAAATATGTCCAGAAAATACTAGTAACTGGTAATAATTATTTAAATATTAGAGCATTTTATAATATATTCATACCTTTCACAGCATGTAATTTCCTGACCAAAACAATCATGAAACAGTCCTGTGACAATTGTTACTTTACATTTTAATTTAACAGTTTCTCAAGGTGAAGTTTTAACATCAATTAGCATAGCTTGAATCATATTTAATTAATTTTCAATATTTGTGAAACATGTGCTTTTTATATAATCTGTAATAGGAAATTGACTTTGTATTTACACAATAATATTACACTTTGTGATGACTTGTAAATATATGAATTTTGTTTTATTTTTGACCATATAAGAGTCTTGATACCTGAAATACAATACATATATACATTTCTTCAACTTAATAATTCTTATAAACAGGGTGTTTTTTTAAAAAACATCTTTATTTATGTAAAAACCGCAATAGATAGAAATATGCAGTTTGCGGGAATCATCTATTGACGTAGGGGGCCCAATTGTTTTGAATTCAACGTTACATTCACATTTCCCCCCTTCCCCCCCTGCCCCCAACTTCATTTTTTTTAAATAGCAAGGTACCCCTTGTGACATATCAAATGAAATAGCATGAAAAAAGAAAATGTTTGATGAAAAAAATTGAAAATTGGTTAATAAGTTTGTGAGATATTCCCCCCCTCCCCCACCCGGAACTTAATCTTTTTTTAAAGCATGGTACCCCTTGTGACATATCAAATGAAAGAGCATGAAAAAAGAAAATTTTTGGTGAAAAAAATTGTAAATCGGCTCATGAATTTGTGAGATAATCCCCCCCCCTTTTCCCCTACCAATAACTTGTTTTTTAATAGCAAGGTACCCGCCCTTGTGACATATCAAATGAAAAATAAATTTCACCAAACATTTTCTTTTTTCATGCTCTTTCATTTGATATGTCACAAGGGGTACCTTGCTATTAAAAAAAATTAAGTTCTAGGGAAGGGGGGGGGGATATCTCGCAAATTTATGAACCGATTTTCAATTTTTTTCATCAAACATTTTCTTTTTTCATGCTCTTTCATTTGATGTCACAAGGGGTACCTAGCTATTTAAAAAAATTTAGTTGGTGGCAGGGGGGGAAAGGGGGGGAATGTAAATGTAACGTTGAATTAAAAACAATTGGGCCCCCTACGTCAATAGATGATTCCCGCAAACTGCATATTTCTATCTATTGCGGTTTTTACATAAATAAAGATGCAAGTTTTTAAAAAAACACCCTGTATAATACGTGAAGGCGATTTCTACAAAAAACTACTCCTTCGTTAATAATGGACGGATTTTTACAAACGAAGTGTCAAAATAAAGTATTTTTTTGTGTAGACGCCCCCTTTCACAAATTCCTGTAATAAAAATCCTCGGGCTTTGCCCCACAGGCCATCAAAGTTGGAGTTTCTTCCATAAGATTAACATGGGGGAATCTAAATAATTAATTGGAAAATTTGTCCCCACTAATTTGAGAGAACGGCTGGGCGTAGAAACTTGGTAGAGGTGTCCAAAGAAAGGTCTTGGTCTGTAGATGAGTTATCAAAATAAAAACTAAGCAAAATCTCTTAGGACTCTGCCCCAGAAGCCTTTAAAGATCCCTCCACAGAGTTGTTTACATTATTTTGGCCATGTGAATAATACTAACTTTTTAATGAAACAGCTGTTCATTTTTAAATTGTATTTCAAACAACACACATATTGGGAGTTACTGAATTCTATTCTACCAAATAAGTATTTGCAATATTATTTTCTGATTTTAAAAATGATTTTCTTCTTTATCATGTCATTTTTTGCAATATAACGTTCCACTGCGAAATCAGTGGAAAATCCTTTTATCACAGCGATTCTTAAATTATTTCTTATTGAACTATCTTATCTATTGTACGGGTTGGTGTCTGCCTTTTTCACCACTTTTGCCTACATTTTATCATATTATTCTACACATCGTGTCTAATAAAATCCAAACATAGAAACCTTGCCTAAAATGGTACCCATCTTGAAATATTATTTGCACCTACCTATATTACGAACTTTGGCTCACTGGGTTGGTAACATTATTGAAAATAACACGACATTTTGGCTGTAAAATATGGTACAAAGAGAAAACACTATTTAAGTAGCTACTGTCATGACAGAAAGGTCATATTCCTTTTAAACTAGATCACATAATCCTTTATAAGATACGTTAATTAACAATATGTAAACGTCAATATATACGTAACAGCCAATTTACAGTATTTTTGCTGTTTGGAAATGTCCCATTGCTAAGTCATTTGCATTATTTGTTGCCAATGAAGCTGCAAGACCATATGAACTAGGAGGCCCCAGATAACAGAACAGTTAAAGAATAAAATCCAACTTCACTTTAAGTATTCCACTACACCTAACATTCCGTAGAGAGATTATATTGACAACTTTATGTTATTGATAAGGCTGAGACAACTGACATCACCCATGTCAAGGAATTCCAGCTTTAACAGTAACCCCACAATCAATAATTTCTCAAAACTATGCTAAGGGTTCATTGGCACAGAAGTACGATATGAATTGACGCGACGTGACGAAGGAAAAATCAAACTTACACTGTAACGGATATACCTCCCTTTGAAGTTAGAATATTTCTTCCCAAAAATATATTCTTTTGAAATAAAATCATATTACACTGATGAAATCACGGAAGTGTTTAACTACCAAAGATCCAACAATACGATTTTAATACTAATTATAAAGGTTCTAAAAAAAAGATATACCAGATAGCATACTAACAATAAGTCCGATGACGTACGGTATGGGGAATATTTTATTCAATAAATGATCAACCAAATTTGGAAACTAATGCAATTATTATCATTATTGTTTTACACATATTGCTAAATGCTCAAAATATATATATTTCACCCAATTTATCGCAGTTAGATTAATTAACGTAAGCCTTGAAAGTAACCGTCGATTTCGACGGGTTTCACCTAGTATAATTAAATAATTGTTAACTTACATGACAACGGGTGTTTGCTATGGGGCCCAGACATGAACTAGAACTGAACTATTCACTTTACCATGAATCTTATCTTTGACCAAGGATGATAATAGCTGATTTGCAGGATTGCCAACAGGTAAGTGATTTGCTTTTCTTAACCAAACAACAAATTATTTCACATAATGTATTTTATCCTAAGTGGTCATTTAATTTATTCTGTTTTAAAATAATGAAAATTAAAAATATTACTTAGTAGTACAAATAGAAAGTGTGTTTGATGTTAGTGATTTTGTGTACCGTAGTGATTCTGTGTCGTTTAAAATGAATAGTCTAGGTTTGGTCTAACCTCAATGTTAATAAATTTTTAACATTAATTGGTTCACTGAGAAACTTATTCTGTTTTTTTTACCGGACCTGTTTATGTTACTGTTTGGGCCATCCTTATTTCCCTCCAATCTCCTTAATCTGGTGGAAAGTGAGTGAACTAAGTAATGCAGTGTTTGTGTTTGATTGGTGCTGAACTCTGGTGGGCAAAGCCTGAACTTTGGTGGAGTGGGTGATCTTATGTTTTTAAATGTTTCTAAATGTTTTTGTATCCTTTGAATCATCCCATTGCATTAAAATTTTAGGTTTTCTATGGGACCCTACATCCGATGTATTTTGTTACAAGTTGTCCAATGAAAATCCAGTTACTACGAAAAGAGGTGTGTTGTCACAAGTTGCGCGCATTTATGACATAAATGGTTATCTCATTTCTGTTACGTTTTGGATAAAGCATTTCATTCAAAGGCTCTGGCTTGCTGGCATTGATTGGGACGAAAATCTCCCTGCTCCCTTGGCTCAGTTATGGCTGGAATCTTTTTCTCAGCTGGAGGAAATAGAGAAGATCTGAATACCCAGGTATATAAGTTTCAGGGACCCAGACCAAATCTCGGTGATAGGCTTCTGTGATGCAAGTGAAAAGGGTTACGGAGCATGTGTTTACCTTAGGGTAAAGTCTTCTGACAATCAAGTAAATGTTAACCTACTCAAATCTAAAAGTAAGGTTGTTCCACTCAAACCGGTGACAATTCCTCGGTTGGAACTAAATGGTGCTTTGCTTCTGTCCAGGCTAATAAGGTCATTGAATGACTTCCTATCCAATTTGCCCACTTATGATACCATATGTTATACTGATAGCAGTATGGTTCTGTCATGGTTACAAACACCACCTCATCAACTTAAAACCTATGTATGTAACAGAATTGTTGAAATTCTAGAAGTTTTACCTCCTTCTATGTGGAAACATGTTCCTGGAAAAACCAATCCAGCTGATGCTGCTTCGAGAGGGTTACTACCTACCCAGTTAGTTGATCATAACCTTTGGTGGCATGGACCAAACTTCCTAAAGTTTGACATTAGTCAGTGGCCTCGTAGTGATTATCAATGTGTTAATCCCATTCCAGAAACAAAAAGGGAATATAGTAGTTTCGTCACTCAGGAGATCCCCGATAAAAATAATGATTGTATTATAGAATCATTATTGCAATCATGTTCTTCGCTGACAAAGGTCCAACATGTTTTAGGTTATGTTATGCGATTTGTGTCTAATGTTAAAGCAAGTGTAAATAAAAGAAGGTTTGGAGAGCTCACTCATTTAGAACTAAGCAATTCTTTAAAGGTACTTATTAGATTCACACAAGGCAAATACTACTCCTCAGAAATTAACAGTATTAAGAGTAATAAACCTATTAAAGGATATGTACAACATTTGACTCCTTTTGAATGTAAAGAGGGTTTGCTAATGGTGGGGGGTCGCCTAGCTCAAGCTCCTGTCTCAAGTGTCAGGAAACATCCTTATTTGATTCACAGAAAGAGTAGATTAGCGGAGTTGATTTGCTTATACTATCATAAGTTGACCTTACATGGAGGAGCACAATTAATGCAATCGCTTATTCAAAGAAAGTTTTGGATTCCTGGAATACGTTATCTTTTAAGAAGTATTGTATTTAAGTGTATGAATTGTTATAGGTTTAGAGCTAAACCTTTAGAACCACTCATGTCAGATGTTCCTAGCTGTAGATTTAAGATGACAAGAGCTTTTGTCAACACTGGTGTAGATTTAGCGGGTCCTTTTGTGTGTAAAGAGAGTAGAAGGAGAAATGCTAAAACCTATAAATGTTGGGTAGTTATGTTTGTTTGTCTATGTACTCGAGCTGTTTATATAGATATAGTCAGTGATCTCTCTACTGCAGCCTTTTTGTCATCCTTGGACAGATTTATTTCAAGGAGAGGGGTGCCATCTACTATGTATAGTGATTTAGATACAAACTTTGTGGGTGCAGCCAGAGAACTGAAAGAACTTAGAGATGTATTACTACAGGGTAATGACCAAATCAAGTCCTACTGTGAAGAGCGTCACATCAATTGACAGTTCAACCCTCCATCAGCTCCGAATTTTGGTGGTTCCTGGGAAGCCGCAGTAAAATTAATGAAACATCACCTCAAACGAGTAATTGGAGATCGTCCCTTAAAATATGAAGAATATTCAACTCTATAGCGAAAATAGAAGCTATCATGAATTCCCGTCCTTTGTGTCCAGTGTCATCCAGCCCTTCCGATGGGTTTGATTATTTGACTCCAGGACATTTTCTTGTGGATGCTCCTCTACTCTTAAGTCGCCCTGAAGAGGATCTGTCAAATCAACCCATAAACTTTCGATCGAGATGGCAGCTTATCTCCCGAAGTGTTCAGGATTTTTGGCAGAGATGGTCTCGAGAATACATTCACACCCTCATGCATCGCCCGAAGTGGGATACTACCATTCCAAACCTAACTCCAGGGAAGATGATACTTCTTCCAGCCAAGAACCTTCCTCCAACATCATGGTCCATTGGCCGAGTCCTCGCAGTGTATCCTGGCATAGATGGAACCGTTCGGGTGGTGCAGATGAAGACTGCTAGTGGAACCTTCACTTGTCCTGTGAATTAACTATGTCTATTGCCTTTTCAAGATTAAGCTTCAATGTTTTTATGTGTTTGTTTTAAAATATTCATTTTGGGTGGGGGGATGTTTGGGCCATCCTTATTTCCCTCCAATCTCCTTAATCTGGTGGAAAGTGAGTGAACTAAGTAATGCAGTGTTTGTGTTTGATTGGTGCTGAACTCTGGTGGGCAAAGCCTGAACTTTGGTGGAGTGGGTGATCTTATCTACTTGCTCTCTTCTGGACAAGTTTTCAGACAAGCAACATGTCTAGGGTTTTGTTTGGTGCAGTGTTAAAGTTTCTAAGTATTGGTTTAAAGTAAATGTAAATATGTAGTGCTTCAAGTAATTATTTTCTTTAATAACTTCCTATAAAGATGTAAAGATCTTCGAAAGTGGGTAAGATCACTCCAACATCATAAGTGAACATTATTAGCATCAGTAACCGTCAACAGACATTATGTGGCCACTTCCGTCCCTTCCTCCAAGTCCATTTAACCATTATTAATTATAAGGGAAATTAATGCACCTGGCCAGATTTAAACTAAAAAATCTAAATAAAGTTAAATATTACTGTAAGATAAAAGATACACGTAATTTCTAGGTAAAAGTAAAGTACAATCCATGTTAACTGTGAAGAGTGAAAGCCTTAATAAACCAATTGTTTCAAATGTATGTGTTGTTCTTCATGTCTAGCCCCAAATAAGCCACCCAAGCAAGTCAGATAATACAGTCCACTTAAGTGTATGTTTAAAATAAAGTCAGTTAAAGTCAAACACGGGCATTGGTCCGAACAGTTACCATTAATTCAAAATTAGAGCTCAACATCAGAGTATAGTTGGAGAACAGGCAACACCACCTATCTAGTCCGCTATGAAATGCTGCTCTCTATATTCGTATCGTCGTTTTAATAACTTTCTCTGCCACCACCGAAGACGCCATTGATAGCTGAAAATACGATATGCGGCAGGAACAGTAGAAGCAAGTAAATGGCGACACCTTAGCACATGCATCTTCACTCGAAACCCAAACTGAATTTAGAGCGAACGTCATATACAGTTTGTCGAACAGCTTAAAAAATGTTCTGCGAACGTGTCTTTCTAGTTCGACGTACGAATTATATTCAACGAACAAGTTTTCAAGGATTCTGATTATATCTCGGATTTCGCAGGTCAGAGTTCAAATCCTTGCGATCACCAGTTGCTTTTAACTATCTGACATCACCATGATCCCGTTGCTGGAAGCACAACTTTAACTATAAGTCTATATGTATAGAAAATTATAAGGGTAGGTTTCTTGGGTGAAGATAATTTCCTCTTTATTAATGTATACCTCTTAACCTTGTACAAACGCCCCTCCTCTTTTACCCTTTTGTGTTTTTGGGGGTGTTTTGGTACCATTTTTATTGTTATGCAGTAGTAAATGAGAAAATATTGTACACAGTATTAAAAAAGCACCCATCTTAACATTTACGTACAAATAAATGTATGTACTATGTGAGAAACAGTATTTGGCTCCGATTTTCAAAGAATCGTTTTTTAATAGCCCGTGAAATCGATCACGTTCCAGACTAACTGGCAAATTTCTTCCGAGAAGCTATATTTTCCAAACAAACGATTCTTCTGTTACATGAAATTGGTGTTGTTTCGATTAAATCATGGAAAGTGTTACATATATTAAATATTGTTAACAAGTTATTGCAAAAACATTTCATATTATGAGTTTTTGTTAAAAGATATGACGTATAAAAGTAAAATTCCTTTAAAATGTTTATTTATTTCTTTATCCATGCTACACTATAATTTTTTTAACCTCGACAGATGTAAATATATTTTTAATCGATTGATTTTCTTAAACGTCCAACACAACTTTTTTTATGACGTATTAACTTCCAGTATGGACCCATTTGAATTGAAACTTAATACCAACCGGAAATCGCTTTACTGCAGGATTGCTGTGACGGGGTATTAGTTATGTTGAGATTCAGAGGCGTACACTTTGGAAAGAAACCATTGTAATGATATAAAATATATCTTACAAAGCACAATGTAAATTAATCTCTGAATTCAGCACTGAATAAAATAAATAGGATTGTAAAAAAAATTATTAAACGTCATGAACAGACTCTGGGGTTTGTGGAAGGGGAATAACTTGAAATCCAATTATGGATTCTGAGCTCTTGAAAGTTATTTTGTATAGGAGAAACCAGCTAACTTTTTCAACCAACATAATACTTTTACTTTACATCAACTACTGATTGTTATGTTTATATTTATATGTTTAGTGAAATACATGTCAAAAGATTGCCAAAATGTTAAAAAGCAATACACACACAGTGTATGTCTATCACTTTCAAAAACTACCTCCTTATCTTTAATATTATACAGGCCTAAGTAAAAGTTTATAAATACGAAATAGTAATGATATGTTATAATTGTTATAAAAAGGTATATTATATTTAAAATTAAATTTGCCCATCACTCTTAGAACGAAGTATATGGCACAAATGATTTGAACTTCCATATTTACAATGCCATACAAAGTAGGTTTTATGGCCTACGAGGTCAAAGATCTGTCCTAACTGAGTAAAACATGTTCTGATGATAGCATAAAACATATTGAATAAGTCCACAACTATTCTAGGAAGTAGTATGGTTTTTGCTAATACACAATTTGTTTAGGAAAGATAACATGTGTTAGAAAGTCTTGGCTATAGATAATAAACATTCATCGTTCATGTTTTCAAACAGTTTTCAGATCGATTAATTTTCTTGATAATACATATTTATGGATAACACTAAACATAATCAATCAAACAATCGATTGTTCAGTTCAGATGGGGACAACTCCTAGGTGCGTATTTTGACCCAAATATAATGGTTATTTTTTATATATGGATGTTTCTTCAAAACTTTTCAACGTCGAACACTTATGTTTTTTTTTTTGTTCAAACATTTACAGTACACAGTACCTTCAAACTCGGAGGAGCGAGCTGGTCTAGTGGTTAGAGCGCCGGCGTCGGTTCCAGAGGTCTCGGGTTTAAATCCAGCCAAATCAAAAATGGATTTTATCCATGTCATAATACCACAACCCCTAGGTCTAGCCTGAAGTAATGTGAAAAGCAATTTCAGGCTCGTGCCTAGCGTCCTAGGACAAAAAAGTACCTTCAGACTCAAAACAAAATACGTACACCAAAAAGAAGTAGTAAAGGTTTTGCAAAAGAAAAAACCTATGTCAATACGTACTGTTGAACATAATATTTATATGTATACAAATAAACATGTAAAATAACATGAAAAATTCAAAAAACCAAAGCAATTATTTAATTTTCTAAAACTGATAATTAAAGTTTAATTTGTATTTACTCAGGCGTTCTCAAATAATGAGGTCCTTGAAACCTCATTTTGTCAAAATATCGAGATCCGATTCAAAATGACAGATCTTTAATTACTAAAGTTTGTAGATTAAACGCTAAGTCCTTAAAAAAATAAATTATTGGTTTTTCCTGGAAGTACGACTTTAAAATGAACTCAATTTATTTTTTCAATTTTATTTCAGGGACTATTTTTTTATGTATTGATTGTGAAATAGCACGAATAAACTGATAGCTTACAGAATAATTTAACATAATAATAAACATTGTACCTATTATATATAGTATTATATCATTGACCTAGACTGTAAAAGTACAGTTTAGACTGTAAAAGTACACAATTAACTAATGTTTATGCTATTTATTTCTTACAGTGCACCATTAAGGTCTATGTAAAGTTGTAAATGTATAAAAAACATATTTTTACAGAACTTATTTTCACCATAAGCCTACTTTTCATAGAAATTATTTTTTTATTTCAGATAAACCATTATAGGTAAATAGTGTTATTCCATCCATATTCGAGTTTATTTTTTTATGAATATATTAAATTATAATTCAGTGAAAACTCTTATTTTTAAACCCGTTTAGTAAGGGCACCACAGTAAAAGGTTAATTGTATAATAACGTGATATATGTTAATAAAATTCGCTGAGAATACAGTGTAATACGGAAGAAATATGGTTTAAAGGAGTCGTGAAAAGGAATGTGAAAACCTAAAAACATTAAAGAAGCATTAAACAACAAGATGGTCGCGGTGGAAGAGCGATCCAGGCAGTGCTCCAAAAGACACTGGTCCAAAAATTATTTTCGGACTACTGCCTTTCTCAGTACTGCCTTTCGAAGCAGTGCCTGACCATGCTAGATCTGTCGAACCAGTGCGTCATCTTTGTATTATTTTCGAACCACTGCCTTTCGGACCACTGTCTTTCGGAGTAATGCCTGGGCTCCAACATTGGTTGAGGGAGGAGCAAGGACCGAAGGCGGAGACCCGTTGTAAGGGAAAGGAGGAGTGTGTCGATACCTATGTCGTTATTGTGAAATAGCCTTGATACAAACAGAAGAGGACAATTATAGTATTCGTAACAAGGAATTAATTAAATTTCAACAAATTTTAAAACGAACTATAGGTTTAATGTAGTAGCATGTATTAAACAATGCATTATTTGTCTATTTCTGAAGAAAATAGCTTAATGCTATTTGTGAAAGCTATTCCTTAATTTTCCACTAGAATATATTTTAGTTGAAACTAAATATACCATGCGGTACTCAAATTTAGAGTTAAATAATTTCTTTATTAAATGTCTGTTTGTCAATTACGTGCTGTACTGCAAAATTTTAAAGTGCACAACAGAGTTTTAGGATTAGGTATAAAGTAACATTGGGGATAAGATCTGTCATGTAGGAGCTTTGTAAGTTAGTTAAATGTTTTAAAAACCTTGATCTCTAGTAGGTAAGCAACACAGCAAACAATGTTTTGTTTTCTTAAAGGTTTTTATTTATTTTTTATTTGAAAACATAAGGAATTGCTATAACTTAGGTACACCAACGAAGCATTAATGATAACAAGTTAATGATAACTATGTCATTCAAAGGTTAATAGCGTCCATCACGATGGTAAAAAATCATTTTTACCAAAGAACTATGTCATTCCTCATAATATCACATAGAAAGATAAATTTGATTGATTTTTTAGAAGGGTTAATAATTAAAAATCCAATATTTTTTTATTAAATGTTGAATTAAATCAGCCGGTAATTTATGAAATAAGAAGAAAACGAAAAAAGATACTAAAAACCTATTTATTTTATTGAATACCTGACGTCAACAAGATTTTATACATAGCCAATTAACTTCAACATGGGAACCACCTCTTGCACTACAGCCGTCCAGACAATTATCTATTTAAGCCCGCACATTGTGAACCCTATATCACTGATAAGTTCTCTTAGTGGGCCTGATTTCGAATTTCAAAACAATATTTTTGACATATCCACAAAGAAAAAAATCACATAGTGTCAGATCTGGGCTTCTTGGAGGCCACGTAATAGGGCCACATCTGCCAATCCACCTATTTGGGAACTTAACATTAAATTAAACTACCTTATATTTTAAGGAATCTCGTACAATGGTTTTATAATGTGGATGGGCTCAATCTTGCTGAAAATGAAGACTGTTTGCGTTTTTGATTCCATCAAGTTGAGAAAACTACGGCGAGAGAGGGATTTCTTTGGACTTCTAACACAGTCTTATGTTTTCAACTGTCTGGTTTGAGACAGGCCAACTATGCTTTTTAACTGACCCAGTGTTTATGATCTGCTACTCCAACGACGAACGTTATATTTATGATGTGGACCTTTGTTAAATGTTCTTCTAAATGCCCGTTTTAAGGGAGTCACTGACTTAAGCTTACTTAATAACATTACACATTTAGCCTTTTCTTGATTGGAAAACATGTTTGTAAAGATATCACAACTTGAAGATTTTTTTTAGAATAAGTAGATTGTCGATTAGCACAACAATCAGCACAGCTGTTTTAATTAATGTAAACAAAACTATTTGAGCTACTGGATGCAAGTGTGCCAATATGAAATAATTAATTCGTCTTATAATAGTTTTACAGATAGTTCAAACCGCAACATTATTTTCTTTGTTTGAAGTTCATTGTTGGTGATGGCGAGTTTATGTTGTTCAAAGGTTTATTGCCCACCATTATTTGATGAAAACCCTGTATTTTGCTTAGAAAATTGCCATTCATACCAACAGACGGAGAAGTAGTCTACGTTTTCTGTGCTGGAGAACCATGTATATATTGTGAAATGTGTTTGTCTCGACTTAAGGAGCAATTCTTTTTATGAAATATTCTATTGGGTTCTGGAGTATCCTGTATATTTTAATTCGTTTTTTTATTCGATATCAAAACGCAAAATCATAAAAAATTATGTTATTAAATAAGCATTTGTGTCTACACTATAACATAATATAACGCAGTAGCTATCATATGTATTGGTGTTTACCAGCACTCAATAGCTATCAAGTGTATTCCTGTTTGAGTTACAATTCTAAACACACAGAGAAGGAGGACAAATCCAGATCCGATTGCAAACAAAATTACATTGTTCTGTTCGCCATTGTGTTCTGGACAATGGCTTGTTTCAACTTAGGCTTAATGGATGTACTTCTTACTTTAGTTACATCTTTAACAATGAACTTTATTCAAAAAGTGTTTGATCATCTTAAAATAATTCAATACCTCTTTACATATTTATATTGAGATGCAATAACAAGTAGTGAATCCTTCTGAGAGGTCTCCAGGAAGAGGGGACATTGAAGCAAAGTGATATTCTTCAAAGTAAATATTTGTAACTTCTTATATTATTTGAGAAATATTGGGGTCTAGTATTGAGAGTTCTAGTCGGAATAAAAACGTATTGATTGTTACAAGTTAGTTCGTTTGATTTTAAATATTGTTTTACGAATTGTTTTTTTTTTATTTAGTTTAACTATTTACGAATTTTAATTTTTTGAGTTTGTCAAAAGGCAGGATCGTTTCAATACAACAAAACCACTTGCTCACTATTTTATATTCATTTAAAGTCACATGTTATAAGGTGACCTGCCAAGGTAACGAATCCTACTCTGTTCATATATTTTTTTTCGAATGTTTATGGTTCTAAGGAATATTGTGTTTAACAACGATTTAAATATCAACCTAATTTATACAAAGGTTGGCACCATATTTATTTATTTTAATACAATAATGCAGTTATCTTGATCCCTTTAACTGTTTTAAATACCAAAACATATCCTCTAATTGGGAGTCGAATTATTCTTTCGTTTATGATTTAACTTTTACAAAATAAATTGAATACCATCCCTTCGCATGGGTCTTAAGTGAAGTAAACATAATTTTAAAAACTATTTGATTTTGTCTTGCCTGGATAAGGTTAAAAATAATCTGTTGCAATATAAATACAGAAAAGACAGCGATAAATTTTAAAATAGGAGCTATTAATTCAAAATACGTTAATTATATGTTTATCCAGAGCGTAGAAACAAATTTAAATAAATTCAAGTCAAATATTAAAAGAACTATCGCATTAAAATGTTGTTATTATTTCTCCTAAGATTGTAAATATTTCCAAGGTTCCATAACCATGGATTAAGGGGTTTCTATTGATTTTGGACCCCAATATTAAAATTACAGTAAACGTACAGAATATATGTTATACTTATCCACATCATATTACTGGAGATAGTTTAATGTCCAAAAGCAAAACTTAGATGCTTGATATAATGTTTACTTTTTTAATACAGTGTGCTACTTTGTATAAGTAATTAAATTCAAGATTTTTTACATCATGGGGAATAAAAAACCCGTATAGCAGACGTAAAATTTTACTAAATTTATGAATACAGTTATATATTGCATACATTGAAATACAGCCCCGTTAAATATGTTTCTGTGGATTACATTTCCAATTAAAGTTTGACGATATATTCCCTCAGATATCGTGTGTATATCCTAAGTTGGCCCAGAAGTATCCAAACTTGATATCACCAGGGAATGACTCGGATGCGTGTGCTCGAATTGATCCGCGGTCAGAGAGTAGTTTTGGATCATTCAAACTGACCCGGGGGGTCTGGCAGGTACATAATAGGGTCGCTTGAAACATGTGATCTGATCCGCGAGTCGTTGGGGGAGGAAAGGGAATTCTACCCGGACTCTACGGAAAAAATAAGTTGAGTAATAGCATTTACCTAACCCGCCATACTTCCCTATCCCAAGCGTGATGTATATAACTTCGTTACTTCTCGAGTGATGTAAAGTTGGAAAAAACTCACTCGGTGATGTAATGAAACCCATTTAAATAACATTGAGTGCTTAACTTAAAAAATATACCTCTATGGAGCCAACGACGTCCAACGCTAGAAATCAGCTGTGCGCTTGAATTTTATTGTTATGCTTTAAAGTATTTTCCTAACCTAGCTTTTGTTTGTAAATGAACGTTACTGTTAGAAGATGAGTGAAATGGATAATGAAAAATATTGTTCGTAACCTCCTGTATATTGTCGGGTCAGGTAAAATCTTGTACGTTACACGTTACGCAAGAGCGTGTTTACATCACTTCGGTAAATTATGCAACTCGCTTCCGCTCGTTGCACAACATTCACCTGCGTGATGTAAAAACTCTCTTACTACACTTGTAAGGTAAATAGCTATTACCTAACCCGCCATGTTAAACTTCCCTATCCCAAGCGTGATGTATATAACTTCGTTACTTCTCGAGTGATGTAAAGTTGGAAAAAACTCACTCGGTGATGTAATGAAACCCATTTAAATAACATTGAGTGCTTAACTTAAAAAATATACCTCTATGGAGCCAACGACGTCCAACGCTAGAAAGCAGCTGTGCGCTTGAATTTTATTGTTATGCTTTAAAGTATTTTCCTAACCTAGCTTTTGTTTGTAAATGAACGTTACTGTTAGAAGATGAGTGAAATGGATAATGAAAAATATTGTTCGTAACCTCCTGTATATTGTCGGGTCAGCACGTTACGCAAGAGCGTGTTTACATCACTTCGGTAAATTATACAACTCGCTTCCGCTCGTTGCACAACATTCACCTGCGTGATGTAAAAACTCTCTTACTACACTTGTAAGGTAAATAGCTATTACAGTCGATGGTAAAAGACTTAGTACTTCCAATATAATTTAGCCTATTAGCTTATTTTAGCAATTTAGTTGATTTGGCTTAATATAAAATTTTTTTTTTGATTTGGCTAGCGTAGTTTTGGTCTTTTATTTAGTTTATTTAGTGTATTCTATTGCGTCCAAATATTCTATAAGTTTCTATATCAAACGGTTTCTACAAATAGCAAAAAGTTACTTTATTAATTTTGTATTAAGGTTGCCAATTAATTGTTTTTGTATTCAATGGTGATAGCATTTTGGGTTGTATATCGATTTGTCTGTCTGCATGTCGTATACACATTACTAAACTATCCTTGCAATCGTAACGCACCTTTAGAGAGTAGTTGATCTCTGAATACAAATATTTACTTTTAAAATATTCAATTTTACTACGAATATTTACTGAGAGTTGCTATGAAATTCAACTAGTCTTAGTGATATGACTATGAGCGTTCAATCCCGTTTGCTTTAGGTGGCAAGTTTTGGTTTCAACCCAAATAGGGGAACTCGGGGCGGAACGGGATACTTATTGTTTACATTGCCATACACAGTGTAAGGTGTATAATTTTACGACTTAAAGGTAGAAAACGAAACCTTATTTTATTTAGTACAAAATAGTAACATTACTAAAGGTCTGAAAAGTATTCATTTACATGATTACATCACAATATTAAATTCGTCAACATGAAAGCAATTCAAAATTCATATCTTCATCTTTTTCACGACCCACTTCAACGGAAATAACCGCTTCAACTGCTTCTGTAATTGATTCTTCATCTCATTTCTGTTGATAAGTTTTTCTGGTATAATTTCTCACACTCTGGAATATTAAGACAACACTTACTTTATATGCTTGCAACAAAAACATATTGGGGTAGAACGGGATACCAATGCATTCTGCCCTATCCCGTTCCACCCCGACAACACAGTTTAGGTTATCAAATTATGCTGGATTCAAAAGACGTATATTTCACCTTAGAATATTACTAGGCTAGAGCTGAACAAGCATACTGTAAGGATATATGTCAGTAAAAGCTACAAACTTGATATTAAATAACTTACCTTACGCAGAAAACTGCTAAAAGTTGTAAAAAGTTGATGAAATACCCATGTCACAACAGTTCAGATGCGTAACACGTTTCCAATAGAACCAAGATGGCCTCCGAGGCTGCCTTTTGAGTTGAATAGTTAGTAAAACGCTTCACTACTAGGTTACAGCACCATACAACAAAAATAATACAGCTATCCCGTTGTACCCCGGTATCCCGTTGTGCCCCGACTTCCCCTACGTAAAATGTTAAATTGTATGAAATATTTCATGGGTTTCTACAATTATCTGGAATATTCTAGGCTGTTTTATAGCTTTATGAATTAACTTTGGAAGTGCGTGATAGTAGTTGGTCTGGAATATGCTCTAAAAAAAATTATAAATTACAATATTATAAACTATATTACGAATCGTCCTCATCATTATCATCACATAACTTTCTGGAAGTATCAAACATACCAATTTAATAACAAATATATCATTATCATAAAAATCTTACAAGAATTAAAAGAAATACATAGCCAGATCTTAATCTTAACTCCACAAAAAACTAAATTTTTAAATTTTATGAAGCATCAAAACGGACAAAACAAATGGCATCAACAACAATTTACAACAAATGGTGTATTATTTTTAAGGGCAGTATATAAGACTGTAACAAATAAGGAAATACACGTGAAAGTTCAAGTACATTAAGTAAACAACGTATAAATGAGCAAATCTCACGTAAATGTTAGCATTATATATGATTAACATAGACGCTTTGAAAACCCCTGGGAGAATGCCGTCAACACACGCTGAGCTAAAGCTTAAAATAGCATACAATATTAAATTGACAAAACCCTTAAAAATTCGTTAAAAACATAGGGTGAGTTTTAATCAATCAATAGAATCCTAGAGCAATGTAAATGAGAATAGATGTATATCCATGGGTTTGTACTAAATAACAATAATTAGTTTAACTAAGTGAACGGTTTTAAATAGGCTAGCTATGTTAAGCCAAATCAACTTAATTGCTAAAATAGGTTAATAGGCTAAATCTTATTAGTGGGTGTATATGGAAATACTAAGGCCTAGTTTATTATTCAGCTTATTTTTCCCGTAGAGGCCAAGGAGAAATCCCCTTCCTCCCTCAACGACTCGCGGATCAGATCACATGTTTCAAGCGACCCTATTATGTACCTGCCAGACCCCCGGGTCAGATTGTATAATCCAAAACTACCCTCTGACCGCGGATCAGTCTGTACGCAGCCACTCGGATCTGTAAATACTGTGATTAAAAGCTACTCAAATAGGTTCTAGTAAAAAGATACACTTAACAATAATTCATTCTTTATTCATCCTATTACATCGTTCACAATAACACATGATATGAGTATACTATAATATTCATTTGGATAAAGGTATTAATTTTTAAAACGTATACAGTTAATAGTAGTTACAACAATGGCGTAAAGATAGTGTTAACGACAAACTTCTACGAGTGTCGTTAACACTATTAACGCGAGTTGCTACTACTTTACCTACAACAGTGTTTTAATTACTAAAAATCACTACACTACTCATAACTTCTAAGATAGGTTGTTTTCGTTTATGACCTCTCATTTCCACTGACAGTGATGCAAAGAAACATTGTACCAAACACTAATTGCACCACTCAACAATTAAATTGGCCTGAACAGCTGATTAGTTTAAGTCCAATTATTCTTTCGAATCATTACAATTTTACTTCTTCTCTCTCAATCCTTGAAATTCATTGGTCCGTTACCCATGTTGTTATGAGTAAAACTATGCTGTTATGAAAGTAAACAATGCTGTTATGTGAAACTTTTCAATTTGACCTGAAACGGCTACTTTAAAAACGGTTGTAGGTCAAAGTATTTTTCCTACAGTTACCTAACAATGTACATGTTCTCTCACTGATTTGAGAAAGCAAAGTGGCCAATTCGCTCACCAGTGAGACAATGTTAACATTGTCTCACTCTAATTACTTTGTCTCACTCCAGATTTGCAACGTGAAGGCACGAAATAGTGAGCGCGTAACATGCAGACAAGGTCGTGTGCGCGCGAAATACGTTGGCAGCACTGGCTGTAAATCAGCTGGTCAGCTGTTGTACTGTTGTATTATTAAATGCCATATTAAAAGTTAACTTCTGTGTAAAAATATATTACGTTTCTTTACCAATTTATTTGTTTTATGGTAACTGTAGGAAAAATATAATGTGCGACTCGAGTGCAAAGTGCAATTGCCTCACTCGAGAAACCATTCCTCACTAGCCTGAGTAAGTATTTCTCTCGAGTGAGTCAATTGCTCACTTTGCTCACTAATTGCACAAATAACTATTACCTACGACCGTTTTTTAAAGTAGCCGTTTCAGTACAGTTCTTAGAATTGAAAAGTATCTCATAACAGCATTGTTTACATTCATAACAGCATAGTTTTACTCATAACAACACGGGTAATGGACCAATGAGGTTCAAGGATTGAGAGAGGAGAAGCAAAATTGTAATGATTCGAAATTCAACTAATCAGCTGTTCAGGCCAATTTAATTGTTGATTGGTGCAATTAGTATTTGATACAATGTTTCGTTGCATCAATGTCATTGGCAATTAGAGGTTATAAACAAAAACATAACCTCTCTTAGAAGTTATGAGTAGTGATTTTTAGTAATTAAAACACCGTCGTAGGTAAAGTAGTGTACGCAACTCGCGTAAATAGTGTTAACAACACTCGTAGAAGTTTTTAGGGCATTCGCCAAGGCTCGTACCTTAAATTTTCTACTCGTGTCGTTAACACTATCTTTACGCAATCGTTGCGTAAACTACTATTAAATATGTAATGTATTGTAGGATACCCAAGTAAAAGATAACTAAAGCATATTGTTCAGTTCATGTTAGCTGTACATTCACAACTTCTTTGTTTGGATGAAACCACTGTATGTTGTTACATCAATCGTTAAATGCTTTTGAAGGAAGCAATACAAGTAGTAGTGTCTATAGTGAAAGTAAACCTATAGTTCAAGTGGCCTACCTTACGGTTTTGACAGTTTATGACAGCCACGGCAAAGAATAGAAAGTCACTCGCTCCGTTTCCCTTATAGTTAATTACGTACTTTGATCTATTTTACCAGTAAATGAACCTGTAACGTTGAAGACTAAGCCTCGGCCATTACCATATATTTTTATTAATATGTTTTCATTTTGCTTCATCAGCCACAAATTGACTATTTCAGTATGTTTTTTCTTACTTAGTAAATAAACTTTATTGCAATGTTTTGTTAATGAGTTGTGTAATTTAATGTTGTGTTCAAATGTAAAAACTAAAAACTGGGTTAAATCTATTTAAAGGCATTAATTAATACAACAACCCCCATATACATATATCTATTTATATTTGACCAATTTAAACACCAATCACAATCCATATAATTGTCTTGAGAACAAAAAGCTGTCTTAAGATAATAGGATTATCTTAGTGCTGGAGCTTAAACCTGTTAAGTAGGGAAACCTATCTTTAGACTCTAAATGTGTTTAGACGAAAAATACACCCATTAAGCTCATACAACTATATTTTGTAAAATATCGGAATATTAGGATTATATAATGTAGGTGATACAGATCGCTTATTAAAACCTATTATAATACTTATACACGGTGTTCAAAAACAGGTCGGGACATAATTTACGTCGTGATTCCTTGGGTCAAAAAATAAAATAAAATCAAGAATAACATTTTTTTCCAAAATTGCTTTCTTAACTAGATATCCACAATTTTGTATTTTTTACATAAATATTTGTATCTTTAAATTTGTTTAACCAATTTTTATGATACTTTGTATGTATGTTAAGAACCCCATGTTGAAAGATCTTGATTCAACTAAAAATTTCAAAATAGCAGCCATTTAATTTTTTTACTTAAATTACTAAAATTGGCTGATGTTAGAAAAAAAATTAAGAACTTTATTTTGAATTTTCAATTCCCTAAACGATAGCAACTTAAGTAATTTAAGTAAAAAAAATTAAGATGGCTGTCATTTTGAAATTTTAGGTTGAATTAAGATGATTTTTTCTAGCATGTGTCTCTTCTACCTTATCATACATAGGTACGAAGTTTCGTAAAGATCTGTTTGAAAAAATTCAAAGATAAAAATGTGTTATGTACAAAATCCAAATGACGGATATCTGTTTGACGAAGCGATTTTGGAAAAATGTTATTCCTTATTTTCTCTTTTTTTCACCCAATCACTACGTAAATTATGTCCCCACCTTTTATGAACACCCTGTATAGTTCTGCGTATCTGGATTTTACACCACACAGGTAAATCAAGCTTTCCAAAGGATTGTAACTTATTTTTTTCAGAGTCAAGAACGGGAAGTATTCGTTGTCCAGTGAGTTAATGGCTTAGAGCCTACGTGGCTTTAAAGTGCGCATTTTGAGTTAATCTACAAAGATACATAATTATTACAATCGGTAAATAATAGGGTTAGATACAAACACAAAGGCCAGATGTCCACTTTGATGAATTTTCAACAATCGTTTATTCAGGCTTCTGTTGAAAGTCAAAGTGATAAACGCTCAAATGACTGTTTGGTTTTCATATTCAGATCATCATCAAAAGCCATCAAAATATTGGAATACTGAATTCGTTAAATGATTGAGACTAATTGGAATTTTTTTTAATTCAATGCTTTTGCCTTTTGAATGAGAGAGCCAATCAATGGGTTAAATAGTGGTCAATGGACTAATTCATCTAAAAATTAAAAACCGGCTTTTAAGGTTTTCATTCATAACTAAAAGAGTAAATAGGATTATCCTATCATTTAGATTTAGAGATCAGTATATGTGATCTTTTGGACCTTTTCCAAATATGTTTTTATGAATAATTGATAAATTATTCTTAGTACGTTAAGGGGTTTTGGCTAGTGGTTTGTTTATTAAAAGGGAAATATTTATATATTACATTGATTTTTATGAATTAATTTAATCATAATGTCTTCATGAGTACTAGCATAATTAATTGCTAGGCATAATTGTTTTTTTTAAGTAGCTTAAATAAAGTGAATTGAATTTTAAAATTGTATCTACCCATTACTTTTAGATTGGTGTGAAAGTTATATAAAAATAGAGCGTCCAGATTTACAATGTCAGATAAAGTAGGCTTATATCCCACGAGATATAAGATTTGTTGCTACAGTTATAAAGATATTTTGATGATCAAATAAAATATAGTGCCGAAGCCTATTCCTGTGAGCTGTACTGTTTTGTGCCATTTAAATATTTTTTTGAAAAATCTATATAAAGTGAGTTGGAAAATCTTGTATTTATATTTATAGTGGGGAGGCAAATTTAGTAAAATAGGTAAAATAACAAAGTTGGCTCACCCCGAAAGGTAACCGGTGAACACTATGCTAGATGATATTGTATAGTAGTAAAGATGATATTTTGACCGGTGTTCACTCTGTATGAGTGGGACTCTCTTTTCTGGACGCCATTTTGGAAAATGGCGGATGTCACTGTTTGATCTTTGTATAACTCGAGCAAAAATGAACCGATTTTGATGAAATTTGGTATAAACGTTTAAACTTACATTCTTTCGAACGGGTTCACTAACCAGCATGATCTGATCATGGGAGCGGGGGTTTATGGGGGTTTTATGGGGGGTTTTATGGGGTAAAGATGGGATTTTCTTATTCTTTGCCCCCAAAGTACAAAATTTTCCTATGTTTCTCTAAACCATTTTAAAGGACTTAAAAAAACAAATAATTTAGTATATTAACGTATTTTTGTACCCTTATTGGTTACGGAGAAAATTCAAAAAAGTGTTAATTCAAAATTCCCATGTTATTCTTATGGAGGATATCATCAACTCTTGTAGTTTGCTTGTTTATGGATATATTTTGATCATACTTGGTAAACTTATTTATTTATACTAAGATATTAATATTCTACTAACATTCACGCTTTATTAGCCTCCCTGTAACAGCAAACCTAGGTACTCGTTAAACCTAATGTTATTTAAATTGAATTAATTTAAAAACGAATCAGGCAATTGGAAATCCACTTAGTCTGCAGGTTCGCTGTGAGGCGGGTATTTTATTCTTGACATTTCTTCCTATACCTAGTGGTTCAGGAGATACTGTATAAGCAGTTAAAGTTGGGGTTTCCTCCATGTTAATTACATTGATCCGTTTTAACTGTCAACCTAATCCTAATGTATTTCCTGTGCTATTTCGTTACACTTTTGACTTGACATATAATAACAAATCTAGATTATCAGGCACATCTCAGATTCGCCCGATGCATTAAAATACTTGGTATGCGGCCTCTTGTCTGCCAATTGAGCGGAGTTGATATAAACAAATAACCTTATTTACAAATACATTTTTGTATAAAAAAATATTTTAGATTACAAAATAAAAACATGAGTAAATGTTATTGATCAATAAACCTCATGAATTTAAACCATCGTTATAAGCAATTGCCATCTCTTTTTTCTTTAATTACCATTTGCTTCTCTTATTTATGCTTTTCACTCTCTCTATAGAAAATGGCTCAACATACAAGCCCTAAATTGTTCTTAATCTTGACAATTCTACGTAATAGCCTTGACAAGTCTACCTCAGCCTGATTTACAGTACATTCTTGACTGCAATGTACCGAAATCGATAGATAAGATTCATTGGATATTGCCTTTGAGAACGTTTTACACCATACTGGTGGATAGGCAACAAACAACTCGTTGTACAATGTTGGTCCAATTTATTTTTCAAAAAATGAATGTGTGGGTCAAATTGTACTAAAATGCATATTTGGAAATCTTTTAGTTAATTTTCTGTTTTGGTAAATTTGTACACGAAGCTACCTTACCTATGCTAACACATTACATATGCCTGTAGTAGTCCAAAGATTACTCTGATGTATCACACGACAACCTTTTTAAATGAAGATGTGTTTGTTAAGGGCTTTGCATATAAATTACAACATGAATAAATCATATAAATTAATAATAAACTACAAGAAAATGATTAAAACCGATATAAAATTAGTTTCTGTATTAGGCTACACCATTTAATTTGAGTTGTAGAGAGTAGTGGATACATAGGGCTGCTGAGGAGTGACGTCACAAGAGCCATGTGGTGCTTAATTGACGGTTAAGCATCTGGTGGTAATGGTGCGTGACCTAGCACGTGGTGTGGTGGGTTACGGTATGGTGACGTCATGCTGACGTGTCAGACCTAGGGTGGATCGATATTTTCAAGGTTATTGTTGTGGTTTAAAAAAAAAATCAGCATATCGGTAAAGGGATAAGTACCGATATGCTGATTTTTAATTCTTTATTGAAAAATCAAAATTTACATAAAAGGAATATAATTGTTTTGAAAACTTAAACCTAATACAGATCTAAGCTAAACTAAACATTTGGATCATAGAAGTTATAGGAGATCTACTACAGTAACAACAGTTGTCAAATTGTCATCCACACATGTCGCAAGCGAAACAGTGTTTGCATTGGTAAGAAGAGTAAATTACGATTTTTTTGTCCATGCATATTATACACTCAAAGTTTGTTTCTTTTATTGGAAACATAGTAGGAATTTTGTTAAATTTGAGAAATTAGCTATATATATATACGACATAAAACTGTGCGAGATAACTATTTGTACATGTTACCTTTGCAATGTTTGCGATATAATTTTTTGTTAATGAGATGTTGTCTTTAGCTAGTTCCACTACAAACTAATGAGAGACCCATCATACACATTCTTTTATGCTGTTTATGATTGCTATCTGGTATACAGCAAACATTCGCAATTGAAATATTTCCACTTTTGTCTTTGCATTTTATAAGATCGTCAAGTGAAAAGTTTGTTATTATGTACATATTACGAAAAGTGTTTGGATTTTGGTTTGCAATGTTTCTGTGAGAAAACTTATTAAAAACCACTATTTTATTATGTCACCATTATAAACATAAATTCAGAACTAAACTAAAATATCACTTTAATCCTGCAAGGTGTATCAGCTATTTAACTGGTATGGAAAAGTAATGTACACAGTGTTTCTACTTCTTCGTGAACAGTTGGCGGTACATGCGGGCAGATCATTGTTCCACTAATTACAACCATGTGCCACATTTGCAACATAGGCCTAGTACCTTATATTTCTAAGACTTGTTTATTCATTCAAATCGTTATGTTTTTGAATGATTTTTTTAAAATAACAAACATTTGGTATATTGCACATTGCTTAATGTTAGACGTACAAACGATCAAGCTATAAAAAAACAAATTCCCCACTCTTTACCCTATAATTTACTATTTATTTAAAGCAAATGTTGACTCTCATTAAATACTCTTGGTTGTATTGTAATCCAACGTATTTCTGTTTATCGTTTGTCCTTTTGTGAAACTGTTTGAATGTTTTTTTATTGCTAGTTGTAGTACAGAAAACTATTCAATTTAACTAATTTCACTGTTAAATATGTACAAATGTTAGGTAAGCTTTCTTTCACCGTCTTCTAGTCTTTCTAATATATCTATCACTTCATTGCTGAACATGAATCTTTTTACACTGTATGATATTATATAAGCATCGGTTTATGACCTAGCACGTGACCTAGGACATGGTGTAGTGGGTTATGTCATGGTGGCGTGTCAGAGCTAGGGTGGATCGATATTTTCAAGGTCGTTGTTTGGGTTTAAAAAAAATCAGCATATCGGTAGTGGGATGAATACCGATATGCTGATTTTTGTTAATTCTTTATTGAAAATTTAAAATACACACAATATAAGGAATATAGCTGTTTTAAAAACTTAAACCTAATACAGATCTAAACTAAAAACACTTGGATCATAGAAATTATAGGAGCTCTACAGTAACAACAGTTATCGAATCTCCATCCGCATATGTCACAAGCGAAACAGTGTTTGCATGGCAAGAAGAGTAGATTACGATTTTTGTTCATGCATATTATACACTCGATGTTTGATTCTTCTATCGGTGGGGGTACAGCAATGTTGTTTGTTGGAATCCTTTTCTTTTGTAGGGCGTTTCTTTCGGTTCTGGATCTCATTTCGTTGACGAAATCTTGTCCTTTGTGTACCAATACGAACGGACACTTGGGAAACCATTTCGCGTGTTCTTCCCAAGGATCATCGATATCTTGCCAATGGTGTAGTCCACCACCGCAGTAAAAACAAATCGTTTGGTCCTTTTTTCCTGCGTAGAAGAATCCTGCTTCAGCGAGTTCGATTCTACATTCGCTAACAAAACTTCTCGTTCGGGCGTGTATGTACGAGTTGATCCTATCATTTTCTTTTGAATATTCAGGATGTTTTATACACCACGACATGTTACTTCGAGCTCCGATGAGAGTAAAGTGGATAGTAGTAGGTCTCGCATCGTCCTTTTATGCGGTAGGTACCTTATTTTCGTGGAATGAAAACCAGCTTCTGATTGGTTGATTACAGCAGACGTTGCAATGTTCAAGGTCATCCAAAGTAAATTTTAAAAAACAACATATCGGTATTGAAACAAAATACCGATATGATCTAGCTTTTATTTTTCCCATATTTATTTCAAACATTTAGATAAACATATTTACAATAAACATTATTTTGACTACGCTAAATTATTACATTTGCAAAAACTAAACCTAAGATACAAATCAAATGAAGGTGAGGTGTAATGAAGAGGGTTCCCGATGATGGTGGTGTAGAATGCTCCTGTTTTGACTTGTGGTCAGGTCGTAAATTTATGGAGTTATTTCGTACTGAAGGAGTAGATTGATTGTGTTTAGTCTCGTTGCAAAGATTAGGTGTAATGGTGTAGACTTCTGATTGTAGCGGTGGGGTAGAGCACTCCTCGTCGTAGTCAGACCCGTTGTAATCACTAAAGTTCATAAATGGTAAATATTGTCCATGCTCCTTTAAGAATATCCCCCTCGTTTGTTGATGTTCAAATATTAAATTCCAATCTAAATGATCTTTGTAGTTTTCGATAAAACTTTCAGAAAGGTTTTGATATTTACAAATTTCCTTCCAACAGCAGTTGTTGAAAGTAGGAATCATCTCTACGAGTATTTCTTCTGAGAACCGTTGTCTTTTTAAAACGTGAAACCAATTCACCCTGTGAAAGTACATCCTCAACATTTCTATAGTGAAAATGTAGTGCAAAGAAAGAAGTTCCCAGTCCATAAACGTGTCGAAACGTTGCACAAAACTATCGGATAACACTCCGTGAGGAAATCGAGGTTCTTGCGAGATTAAACTCCAAGCACTCACGTTGGTACCCATCGTGTTATCGTGAACCTTAGAGTGTGCAAACTGAACGCTGGAATACTGTGGCAACCCTTTTATGTGATTGTAACAAACTTAGGTGTAGTGATGTTTGCAGATTTAAATTTGAAAATTTAAACCTAGAGATATTTTTTTGTTATTCAGATGATCTGGTTTCATATGGTTTGAGAACCAAAGCTAGCTCATTAAGTAAACGTGTGATGTTACTTCTGTTTAAGCCAATGCTACAACAAACACAAGTATCGGGACCACAAGTTGCATCATCGTTTGACCATGGACATTCCTTATAATGCTCACCATATTTGGACTTTGTTTTTGCTGACAAACCATGCCTATCTATTTTTCTCTGGATTTCAATAATGTTTTTGATTATTCTTTCGAACTTCAGTACAGCTTCTAAATTCCAACTCACCAACCCTAGTGCAGGATGTGTTAAAACTCGATACAATTCGTTGTTCATGATGGGTTTCCTTTAGCTGGTTCTACTTCAGACTGATGAGCGACCGATGTTACACCCCCCTTTTATGTTGTAAAGTTCAAGGTCATCCAAATTTGTTAAAAAAAAACAGCATATCGGTATCAAAACAAATACCGATATGCTGTTTTTTTACTCTTTATTTATTTATTAAATCTTTTACAAAAGTACATTCTACAAACAGAACTTAAATCTAAGGACGTTGTGACATGTGAAGAGATAATTCTGTAGAGTTGTTTCCGCTTGACCCACGAGACACCAGGTACAGGGATCCGGGTTCGATGCTTCTCAGATCTTCATTTTGTAGTAGATGTACAAATCGTTTAGGTAGAAATACTTGAAACTTCGGTTCATCCCCCGAAGTAAATGGTGCATCACTTAAAGAAACCACGATGGCATCCCCGATGGAAGTGTCAATCTTCTTGATATTGTGAATTGTATAATGTTTGTTTTCTTTTAGTTCTGAACACTTTTTAGTAAGTAAACAGTTTGATTTGGACTGTGCGTTGAATTGATCAACAAACGTTTGTAGGAAATGTGAACTCATGATTTATTTAGTTCGTCGTTGTTGCTAGCTTGGAGTCTAGAGTAATACTCATGCATTGTCAAGGTTTGCTCTTCGTATTTATACCCATCGCTACCCCCACCACTCCTCATTGGCTCCAAAAAAGCTGCTCTCGATACAATTCGTTGTTCATGATGGGTTTCCTTTAGCTGGTTCTACTTCAGACTGATGAGCGACCGATGTTACACCCCCCTTTTATGTTGTAAAGTTCAAGGTCATCCAAATTTGTTAAAAAAAAACAGCATATCGGTATCAAAACAAATACCGATATGCTGTTTTTTTACTCTTTATTTATTTATTAAATCTTTTACAAAAGTACATTCTACAAACAGAACTTAAATCTAAGGACGTTGTGACATGTGAAGAGATAATTCTGTAGAGTTGTTTCCGCTTGACCCACGAGACACCAGGTACAGGGATCCGGGTTCGATGCTTCTCAGATCTTCATTTTGTAGTAGATGTACAAATCGTTTAGGTAGAAATACTTGAAACTTCGGTTCATCCCCCGAAGTAAATGGTGCATCACTTAAAGAAACCACGATGGCATCCCCGATGGAAGTGTCAATCTTCTTGATATTGTGAATTGTATAATGTTTGTTTTCTTTTAGTTCTGAACACTTTTTAGTAAGTAAACAGTTTGATTTGGACTGTGCGTTGAATTGATCAACAAACGTTTGTAGGAAATGTGAACTCATGATTTATTTAGTTCGTCGTTGTTGCTAGCTTGGAGTCTAGAGTAATACTCATGCATTGTCAAGGTTTGCTCTTCGTATTTATACCCATCGCTACCCCCACCACTCCTCATTGGCTCCAAAAAAGCTGCTAATCGGTATACATTTTTCAATGCGCACTGTGATTGTGTATGTTGTTTGTTTTTTACTAGTCGACATATATTTTCCAACTTGGGAGATTCGAAATTCTTATCCAATATCACGTCGTAAACTTGCCGAGTCGTATATGCTTGTATCCAATTACGTTTTTCTAATCCTCTTGTGTATACAGTTGTAAACTCATTACAAAAATGATACATAATATTTTCGAGACTCTTGTAGTTTGTAAACCCTTCACACCAATCGATACTATGGAAGTATCTCGTAGTCCATTTATTGGTTCTTTTCGTTTTACTGTTGAGATTATTAAATGCGAATGGAGGTTCAAATAGAAATGGAAAGACAATTCCTGTATTTAAATCTAGGAATACTAGTTCCTTTATGATATATTCATTTTTGTTTCCTCGAAAAGCTTGAAATTCCACTACACAAGGTTTTTCTTGAATCTCTTCAACTCTGTCAGCGAAGGAAATCTTCCTCTCCATATCGTTTTAAGATAACAACTGGTTTCCACACCACGGTAGATCCCTTTTTTATAGATCAGGCCGTACAGTTGTCAGCGCGTTGGTGTATATTTAACGTGGGCACCTTCCCCCCCAGTAGGCCTACCCCACGTGATGTTAACATATTTGCTGTCCTGTTTACATCGGCTACAGCTTATCTGTTGTTTCCTTTTTTATTTCTTCTATTTTTCTCCGTCTTGCAAATTCATTACACCTTTAACATCACTCGTCTGTTCTGCTACTGTTGAAATTGTTTCGTGGTTTTCCTCCGTCACTTGTTCCTCCGTTACACTCACAGAACTAGATCCTTCTATCTTTTCTTCGTCGATGTTTTCCCTCTGTTCCAACGCGTTAACTTGTCTCCACATTTCCACCTCTTCTGGTATCCGGTTGAATATCGATGTATCCACAGGTCCATGCAATATCTGAACGTCGGGTTGTTTTTCCATCGTTTCCACTAAGTAATCTTTCACGACAGGGGAAGAAAAAACTAGCTGCCTCATGTATCTTGTTATCGATGATGTAGAACAACTCAATAAATAAAATTCAGAATTGGTAAGTAAAATTCTTTCATCGTGTTTGGTTAGCTCCCTAAATCTAACTTGCTGCTCCCCTCGCTGTTTAACAACATCTATCTCGATGTCGCAGTCTGAGAGCCTGATTGCAGTTTTTCTTCCAAACAGATTGTTCTCCAAATAACATTCTATCAAATGCAAATGTTTAATAAACGATTCCCAAGCATTTTCCGAAAACAACAAAGTTTTAGCACCATGGTTCAATAGCACTGTTGGAGAATAATCCAACGGTTTGTACATACCGATAGATATAATTTTTGTCATACATCTTGAAACTGGATATGATATACGAAGAAATACTTCTATCAACTTGTGTAGTGGCATTTCCTCTTCTTGTTTCCTCTTCCTTTTTCCGATTACCTTCGTTACGATGTTGGTGTTTACATCATTTTCTGTACGTGATTCTTCTTCGTTAAAAGATAAAAATTCAGATACTGCTTCTTTACATTGGTTTTTGTTTTTTTCATCTTTTAATAACATTGTTGTTGTTGTATCCGTTGCACACTGCGATGATCCCATCTTTGAAAGCGATGTTTTCCGTACTGAGAGTATGGATAAACTGAAGCTTTCCGATTACTCTGAGTTTTATTTATACCCTCCCGCAACGAGTGTTTCCATCTACAACACTACTTTTACAATTCCTTTTAGAGGTGTGTATGTTACAGTCTTATCATGCAGAATCAAACAATAAGCGGATATTCCTTCGTTTGTATTTTCATTCAACTCCAATTACAACTTTATATCCACGCTTGAAGATTTTACAGATTAATTTTGTTTGGAACAATCTATAACCACGACTGGAGCTTTTGAGACACCTAATTTGTTAGAGATCTTCTTCACTATCCACCACTACGGTCTTAAATTTTGATAGATTTTTTCTTTGTTCACCATCATACAAAGGTGTGATATAGCGTTTTTCCTCATTCCAAACAAACTTTGACCCCCTGTGTGTTATAAGCTTTCCACCAACTCGATATACGTGTGTGCGAAACTTGTAATCTCCACCACGATATGTTGCAAATCCACTCATACTTGTAGCTTTTGCTATTACTACAGGTTTTGAAGGACTATTTACAACCAAATCAAATTCAACATCACCACATTTAAATATATCTTTTTCGAAATCATATGTCAACGTTTGACTGACAGTGCTTACATCATCTTTGTTAATACCTTTGGCTACATGAGTAATTCTTTTATTTTTACCATCGTAGCAACATCCTTCTGGAGGAAAAACAGCTTCCTTGACTTCTTTTACTGTTAACTTAAGGTCATTATTGGAGGATTTCAAGTTTTCAGTTAATGTTGAAAAACCATTACTCATTTCCTGCAGTTTTTCCAACTTTTTATTTAGGTCACTAAGTCTTTCTTCCAATCCTTTCAATTCCAGTTTATTAATATAGTAACGGGTTAAATAACCTCTTGTTACTGCTTGACGTGCGGTTTCAGGATCCGACGAAACCCTAAACCGTTTAGTATCTTCATCGTCATAATCTTCGTATTCATCTTCCAAATCTTTTCTTTCTCGTTTTTGGGTGTACAGAGAGTGGCCAAACTTATCAATAATGTGATGTTTTATCATTGGAGATGTTTACTGTAGAGTATATGTAAACCAAATAAGTATAATCCGAGAACCTAGCAATACTTATACTCCAATAAAAATATTGGACAGATAAGAATGATTTTTCTACTTAAGCTATTTTTAATAAGTGTTTACTTGATCTTGTTCAAATGAAGACAAACTGTTATTCTCTCGTTTCTAAAATCAACTAGTCTGTTATCTTGATCCATAATTTTGAGCGTAATATTACTAATTGTCTGGGTTGTTAATGGCAAGTAAATGACAGGATTAGGTATTTCAACTAGTTTATAGCCGGGTGGTACAGCAGGAAAGAATTGATAAATCACATGAGATTGTTCGTTGTTTAGATATGAGCCTGTCGTTACATTAACAAAAAATTATATCGCAAACATTGCAAAGGTAACATGTACAAATAGTTATCTCCAACAGTTTTATGTCGTATATATAGCTAATTTCTCAAATTTAACAAAATTCCTACTATGTTTCCAATAAAAGAAGCAAACTTTGAGTGTATAATATGCATGGACAAAAAAATCGTAATTTACTCTTCTTACCAATGCAAACACTGTTTCGCTTGCGACATGTGTGGATGACAATTTGACAACTGTTGTTACTGTAGTAGACCTAACTCTATGATCCAAATGTTTAGTTTAGCTTAGATCTGTATTAGGTTTAAGTTTGAAAACAATTATATTCCTCGTATGTCAATTTTGATTTTTCAATAAAGAATTTAAAAATCAGCATATCGGTACTTATCCCTTTACCGATATGCTGTTTTTTTTAAACCACAACAATAACCTTGAAAATATCGATCCACCTAACTTTCACACCTCAGCATGTCGTCATCATGACGTCACCATACCGTAACCCACCACACCACGTGCTAGGTCACGCACCATTACCACCAGATGCTTAACCGTCAATTAAGCACCACATGGCTCTTGTGACGTCACTCCTCAGCAGCCCTATGTATCCACTACTCAAATGGTGCACCAGAAAATGTTAATTAACAGCAAAAGAAAGATTACTCAGTGCCCCTAAAAGACTAATATAATTTACTGTAACAGTCGTTTAGTTTTTATTAAATTAGGTAATTTAACTTTATTATATTCGATTTGGATATATAATGTTTTGATAATAGTAATTAAGTTATATCCAAAAGCATAAATGACTAGTATAAATTATATCAAAGAACGCGCATTTGTAAAATAATCCTGATGTTTTTTTTATTTGAGAAATTTAAAATCTGTATTTTGTATTTCTAATTTTAGGGTTTTAGACAAGGATTAACACTGTTTCATTCAAAAATAATTTTACTTTTGATGTGAGTTGGAACTATTCATGTTTCAAAGATCACAGTTAACGTACAAACTGCTAGAGCTATGTTTCCACAGAATATTTGCCCACATGAATTATTGTTTTACTTTTTAATTTTGTTAAACAATTTCAAAGATATGTTAGTATTTCTCTATGTTGATAAACCACTGGTCACTAAAAATCGCTAAGGATTTTTTTTAGATCCGCTGGGTTTTAGACAAGGATTAACACTGTTTTACTTTTTAATTTTGTTAAACAATTTCAAAGATATGTTAGTATTTCTCCATGTTGATAAACCACTGGTCACTTAAAATCGCTAAGGATTTTTTTTTTAGATCCGCTGGGTTTTAGACAAGGATTAACACTGTTTCATTCAAAAATAATTCTACTTTTGATGTGAGTTGGAACTATTCATGTTTCAAAGATCACAGTTAACGTACAAACTGCTAGAGCTACGTTTCCACAGAATATTTCTCACATGAATTATTGTTTTACTTTTTAATTTTGTTAAACAATTTCAAAGATATGTTAGTATTTCTCCATGTTGATAAACCACTGGTCACTTAAAATCGCTAAGGATTTTTTTAGATCCGCTGGGTTTTAGACAAGGATTAACACTGTTTTACTTTTTAATTTTGTTAAACAATTTCAAAGATATGTTAGTATTTCTCCATGTTGATAAACCACTGGTCACTTAAAATCGCTAAGGATTTTTTTTTTAGATCCGCTGGGTTTTAGACAAGGATTAACACTGTTTCATTCAAAAATAATTCTACTTTTGATGTGAGTTGGAACTATTCATGTTTCAAAGATCACAGTTAACGTACAAACTGCTAGAGCTACGTTTCCACAGAATATTTCTCACATGAATTATTGTTTTACTTTTTAATTTTGTTAAACAATTTCAAAGATATGTTAGTATTTCTCCATGTTGATAAACCACTGGTCACTTAAAATCGCTAAGGATTTTTTTAGATCCGCTGGGTTTTAGACAAGGATTAACACTGTTTTACTTTTTAATTTTGTTAAACAATTTCAAAGATATGTTAGTGTTTCACCATGTTGATAAACCACTGGTCACTTAAAATCGCTAAGGATTTTTTTAGATCCGCTGGGTTTTAGACAAGGATTAACACTGTTTTACTTTTTAATTTTGTTAAACAATTTCAAAGATATGTTAGTGTTTCACCATGTTGATAAACCACTGGTCACTAAAAATCGCTAAGGATTTTTTTAGATCCGCTGGGTTTTAGACAAGGATTAACACTGTTTTACTTTTTAATTTTGTTAAACAATTTCAAAGATATGTTAGTGTTTCACCATGTTGATAAACCACTGGTCACTTAAAATCGCTAAGGATTTTTTAGATCCGCTGGGTTTTAGACAAGGATTAACACTGTTTTACTTTTTAATTTTGTTAAACAATTTCATAGATATGTTAGTGTTTCACCATGTTGATAAACCACTGGTCACTTAAAATCGCTAAGGATTTTTTTAGATCCGCTGGGTTTTAGACAAGGATTAACACTGTTTTACTTTTTAATTTAGTTAAACAATTTCAAAGATATGTTAGTATTTCTCCATGTTGATAAACCACTGGTCACTTAAAATCGCTAAGGATTTTTTTAGATCCGCTGGGTTTTAGACAAGGATTAACACTGTTTCATTCAAAAATAATTTAACTTTTGATATGAGTTGAAACTATTCATGTTTCAAAGATCATAGGTCATGTACAAGCTGCTAGAGCTACGTTTCCGCAAAATATTTTCCACATGAATTATAACATCCCTATGCTTTGAATTCTAAAGTTTAAATATTACTTAAACAATTGACATAACAAAAGTACTAATACTAAATAAACTATTAGAAAACCTCATATGCTAAATTAATGTTTGTAAAACATCTTAATAACATTTATAAACTAAACATAGCTTACTTAACTTAATATTACCCATACGATTATTTGTTAGTACTAGCTACCCAAGCACATGCTATCTACAATGCAACATGCAGCTAAGTGTACATTTAGATTTTGCGATCCTCCTTTAATGCTCCTGGTAGGGGGAGGGACTTCACCTCAACCAATCAGGATCCAGTGTTTGATAATTATATATTTGTTTCACTATGAACGGTTATATTTTCGCAAATTTCAATTGTAAGACTTGATGAAACTAAACAAATTTTTGTTTGATAGCAATTTAGTTATAAATTCATTTAAAGCATTCTAATTTTTCCATGGGTTGAAGTCCAATCTATCACTATTATTTGTTAATATACGTAAACTTTTAAGATAGAATGGCTTCGTGTACAATTCCATTATTTAAATTTAGAACCTAGCCATAAATATTTTACGATTAAACTTAACAGGTAAATAGTAAGTAAGTATTACAATGTTGGTCAGACATTGCAATAATTCTTACATTTTACACAGTTCACCTTTTGATGTTCGACCTCAACTATCAAACGATGAACTGTGTAACAATGATGGCTTGCGCAGTCTCTTTATAGACAGTAGGCGTGGTTTTACTAATTAATGCGAGGGGCACTTCAGTGCGCAGGGTCACCCTATTGGTGTGGGCGTGGTCTACTCAACCAATGAAATGCGGGCATGGCGTGCATAACAATCCTAAAGATTGCATAGAATAAATTATACCGGTACAAAGATAGCGCACCTTAATCTTACAGTGAAATTTAACTTTACTTGTGAGTTACCATGATAGCAACGATAAAATATATGATATGTTTGCATTTGAACCAGGAGGTTTAAATAATGACGGTCAAATGTTAAGTATATTATATAATACTAGTGTACCTACCTATTGCTAGAATTCGAGAAATTGCAATGTATTCCAAGCCTTAATTTAAAACGAATAACAGTCGTAATTTCCAACTCAAAAATGATGTAATCAATCACTCGGATACAGTTGTTATCAAAAACTGAAAACACACGTTTTTGTGTGTATCATGTGTTTACTACAAACAGCTGTAATTATTATATAATTAATACGAAATACGCTACATGAAACTTTTGTCGGTTGAACTCCTCAACCATTTATAAACCGATTTTATCCATTGACGTCTCATTGGAAAGAGCGTGTCGCGTAGATTTACAAACTGGCCTTACATTTTTTTGGTAAATATTCCCCCTTGGGCTCAGCCCCAGTAGCTTTTTTTAAAGTTCCCCGTGTTATCCTTATGAAGAACATAATTGTTTACATTTTTTGATCAGCTGTATAATTTAATTGAAGTTATTTATTTTTCAATTCCACAAAACGCATTGGGTACATTAAAGAAAGGATTGAATTAAAATATTTTACTACTTTGTAAAAAATGTTATCGCTATAAAAATTGACTGAAATTTGTAAACGTACTGACGACAACGGGTAGTACCACGGTAGGACTATGTAGACTACATTATTATTGACAAAGATCAACATGGACAACCTAATGTGGCTATAAGTGGGAAAGATTTGTAGAATACACTAAAAACCCAGATCAGCTTTTGAAAAATGATTAAATATTTACAAGAAATGATGATTGTGTGGAACTGTTAGGTACGTAATCTATGAGTTGAGTCTTTTTAAACTCATCGGAAATTATAACTTTTATTCGTTTTTAAATAAGTTATTTGTTTTAAAATACTGTAACTACTTTACTTCTTTGCAATTGCTCGATTTCGAGCAACATTTGCGCTAGTTATTACAAATTATTCGTCTGTTTAAGTAAACATAATATTTTCTTCATAAGAAATACATTGAGATTTTGATAACCTGTGGGGGTTAAGCCTGAGCACTTTTATTACAGGAATTGGTAAAATAGGGCGTCTACACAAAAAATTCTTAATTTTGATACTTCGTTTGTAAAAAAATCGTTCATTATTAATGGAGGAGTAGTGTTTCGTAGAAATCACCTTCACTCAGTAGGAGGGAATAGAGCTACAAAAAATAAACATGTGAAAAGCTCGTTACTCAAATATAAATTTGCATTGCAATAATAATAATAACATTTAGATTGTGTAGAATAAATAATAACCAACCTTAATATTAAAGCTTCTAGCAAAAAAAAGAAAATCTAACTATTAAACTTATGTCTATTTATATACAACAAATATTTACCTGTGTTAATGAAATGTCTGGAGAACTGCAGAAATTATAAACTGAAGTATACAATTGAATCTATCTCCAAACAAGTTAACTATATAACTTTGCTTTACACTGTTTATTATAAACTGACTATAAATAATTAAAAACAATTATTAAAAGAACATAGTAAAATGATAATTACAAAACAATATAAATAATAAAATATAGTTTTATCATACACTCATAAACAACGGTTACTGGAATACGCTGGACAAACTAACGACAAACAATGATCACTGCAAAAGCTGGACAAATGAACAACCAAACAATGACCATTGCGAAAAATGGTCGTTGCACATGTGCCAACGGTTTTAGACAAAGATAGAACTATAATGCGGGTTGAAGTTTATCAATCAAACTTGGAGGAAACGGCGGACCCTTAACTGTTTAGTCATTTCTGTTCATACTCACCGTATGATGCAATCGCTGCACCATACAACCATTAGGCCCATAACCAATATCTCTCGGGTACTTACGCGTACCAAATTATTCATAATAACCTTTTCGACGACAATCCTTGATACCGGTACTTTTCCCTAGTATACACGGCCTCCCTACTTAAGAAATTAAATTACAAACGTCCAAAAACCCAGCATTTTGTGATTTTTGTCATATTTCATTCTGATGTTTAAAGACATACCAATCATTGTTTAGAGAATATGCATACATACATAGTCTATTAAATAACAAACAGTTGTTTGTATAAGGTTTTTTCAAACTGACATCAATAAGTTTACATTAAAAGTTGTTTACGAATAAAGCAATTAATAGGAAATAACTTTGTTTGCTGATAACCTTTTACGAGAAAATCCGAAACCAAGAATTTACTAACCTTGAGACTTGATTAACGCATTTCATTTGTCGGTCGTAATTCTTAACTATAAACGTTGGTTTTTGGTACTTGTTCTTTTCCTTATAATCGTTGGTAGCAGCAAGAATAATTTTTACGTACCAACACATCACTGTAATTTAAAAATTAGTTATCATCGGTGTTGCACCTTATTTTATACAGTCGTATTACAACCGTATTCAATTTTAATTGATGTCTTAACTGTATAAGTTTTGCTTTTTATATCTAGATTCCAAATTGTTAGTTAATGCTAAGAAAATGATAACTCATTTAAGTAACACATTTGTTCAGAAAACCATCATGAATCGTTTACGATTTACGTTATTTATGTATCAATAGTTCGTGGCCTATTTTGCCTAAATTTTATATATACTTTGTTATGCTTTAAACGTAGCAAATTCTCTCACTAAGTTCTGTATTTTTGTGTGTATGTCTGTTGGTAACGCAATAATTTCCTTATTTTTCAATGTCACGAAAAGGACAAGAGCACCTTGATAATGAAAATGTCAACCCTAATAAAGTGAATTGTGAGGTTGAGGTAGTACTTTAAATACTTTTAACCATTGTGGGAAGTAACTTTCAACTGTAGGCTTACCTTAGGACAATGCCTCATAGATCTAGATCTATAAAGCTTTTTAAGTTTAATCATTGGATTTAACATATAGACCACGTATTTCTATCCTTTCACTATTTAACAATTAACTAATGAATGTTTGCAATGGTCAAATAGTTTTACCTTATAATGTTCCAGATAGAAACGTTCTGAATACAAAACTTTAAAGATCTAGCTTGCTGCGATGTGTTTTACTTCAACGTAAAAGAACCAAGTAAAGAGTATTTTCTCAATGACAGTGGGGTGATTGAACGTTTCAGCTCTCTGGATTGGAACATCGCGAAGAACGAACCGTTGAAACACATGCGGGCGTTACAGGGATCTTCACTAACTGGAGAAGCTACCGTTGAAACAATGAAATTACCAGTAACCGTATTAGTTTTGGTCTACACGCTTTGTCAATTCATTTTGTTTTCATTTGAATTAAAAGGATATTTTTCCGAATTGGTTTTAAAATAACAAACAATTTGCAAGTCAACAATTTTGTTAGGGATTGTACACAACCTCTTGATGACACGATGTAGCTTACGTGATAGTGTTAATATAAATATCTCGCAGTAAGTTTATATAATGTAAAAGATTGTTTGCTAAAAAACGCTAATTTGCTTTAAAATTAATTGTAGATAACAGTATTGAAGGAAGGGATTTTATTTTGTACACCTTGGTTGTTTATACAATACATGTAACAATACATCTATATTGTTTGATTGGTAAACTCGCATAAAGTGGTTTCACTAGAGACAGACAAATGGAATCCAACAATTCAAAGTTAAATAATAACAACATACAAGATAACACTATTTCATCCACTACAGATAATATTCCTTATCTGAGCTACAATAGAGCATTACATCAAGACATTCCAGAACAAATAAATATAATATCATCTAGTGTAAAAAGATCCATATTTAGCAAGGAATTGATGGATATACTAGAAAGACTGGTTGACGGTGAAAGAAGCCTTACCTAACATTTGAACATATTTAACAGTAAAATTAGTTAAATTGAATAGTTTTCTGTACTACAAATAGCAATAAAAAAACATTTAAACAGTTTCACAAAAGGACAAACGATAAACAGAAATACGTTGGATTACAATACAACCAAGAGTATTTAATGAGAGTTAACATTTGCTTTAAATAAATAGTAAATTACAGGGTAAAGAGTGGGAAATTTGTTTTTATATAGCTTGATCGTTTGTACGTCTAACATTAAGCAATGTGCAATATACCAAATGTTTGTTATTTTAAAAATCATTCAAAAACATAACGATTTGAATGAATAAACAAGTCTTAGAAATATAAGGTACTAGCCCTATGTTGCAAATGTGGCACATGGTTGTAATTAGTGGAACAATGCTCTGCCCGCATGTACCGCCAACTGTTCACGAAGAAGTAGAAACACTGTGTACATTACTTTTCCATACCAGTTAAATAGCTGATACACCTTGCAGGATTAAAGTGATATTTTAGTTTAGTTCTGAATTTATGTTTATAATGGTGACATAATAAAATAGTGGTTTTTAATAAGTTTTCTCACAGAAACATTGCAAACCAAAATCCAAACACTTTTCGTAATATGTACATAATAACAAACTTTTCACTTGACGATCTTATAAAATGCAAAGACAAAAGTGGAAATATTTCAATTGCGAATGTTTGCTGTATACCAGATAGCAATCATAAACAGCATAAAAGAATGTGTATGATGGGTCTCTCATTAGTCTGTAGTGGAACTAGCTAAAGACAACATCTCATTAACAACAAATTATATCGCAAACATTGCAAAGGTAACATGTACAAATAGTTATCTCCAACAGTTTTATGTCGTATATATAGCTAATTTCTCAAATTTAACAAAATTCCTACTATGTTTCCAATAAAAGAAGCAAACTTTGAGTGTATAATATGCATGGACAAAAAAATCGTAATTTACTCTTCTTACCAATGCAAACACTGTTTCGCTTGCGACATGTGTGGATGACAATTTGACAACTGTTGTTACTGTAGTAGACCTAACTCTATGATCCAAATGTTTAGTTTAGCTTAGATCTGTATTAGGTTTAAGTTTGAAAACAATTATATTCCTCGTATGTCAATTTTGATTTTTCAATAAAGAATTTAAAAATCAGCATATCGGTACTTATCCCTTTACCGATATGCTGTTTTTTTTAAACCACAACAATAACCTTGAAAATATCGATCCACCTAACTTTCACACCTCAGCATGTCGTCATCATGACGTCACCATACCGTAACCCACCACACCACGTGCTAGGTCACGCACCATTACCACCAGATGCTTAACCGTCAATTAAGCACCACATGGCTCTTGTGACGTCACTCCTCAGCAGCCCTATGTATCCACTACTGTAGAGACTGCACTGTGTTAGTGTAGAACCTATAGAATTGGATTGTAGTAAATAAACCTGACATAAAAATGTCAACATGCGGTTCTGTTGGCTGTAACAATAAATTCTTCTAATTACGTGAAAGTAGAAGGAATATCATATCAGAGGGGTATAAGCTTAGTTATGACCATCGATGTATAAAACTATAACATTAGTTAGTTTTATATGTCGATGGTTATGACTAAGCTTCAGTACGAATGCGATGCTACGACAGCCGCGGGTGGCTAGCACCTGCCGAACCCTCCAAATGAGGATTTTCCGCTCTGTTCAATCCGAAATTTTTACAAAACTAAGCACGATAGAATAAAGTTAAATACGAACAGTAAAGAATTTATGTTTAAAGAAATATTATTGTAATAACTGATAATAATTAAATAAAAGTTAATTTAATGTCTCGTTGTATTGAGGTCCATTATTTTAAAAATAGAAGATAAATTGTGTATATTGAAAAGTGCGAAGGCCCAACGGGATACATAGGGTGACAGTTAAAACGGATCAATGTAATTAACATGGAGGAAACCCCAACTTTAACTGCTTATACAGTATCTCCTGAACCACTAGGTATAGGAAGAAATTTCAAGAATAAAATACCCGCCTCACAGCGAACCTGCAGACTAAGTGGATTTCCAATTGCCTGATTCGTTTTTAAATTAATTCAATTTAAATAACATTAGGTTTAACGAGTACCTAGGTTTGCTGTTACAGGGAGGCTAATAAAGCGTGAATGTTAGTAGAATATTAATATCTTAGTATAAATAAATAAGTTTACCAAGTATGATCAAAATATATCCATAAACAAGCAAACTACAAGAGTTGACGATATCCTCCATAAGAATAACATGTGAATTTTAAATTAACAATTTTTTGAATTTTCTCCGTAACCAATAAGGGTACAAAAATACGTTAATATACTAAATTATTTGTTTTTTTAAGTTCTTTAAAATGGTTTAGAGAAAAATAGGAAAATTTTGTGCTTTGGGGGCAAAAAATAAAAAAATCCCATTTTTACCCCATAAAACCCCCATAAACCCCCGTTCCCATGATCAGATCATGCTGGTTCGTGAACCCGTTCGAATAAATGTAAGTTTAAACGTTTATACCGAATTTCATCAAAATCAGTTCATTTTTGCTCGAGTTATACAAAGATCAAACAGTGACATCCGCCATTTTGGAAAATGGCGTCCAGAAAACGGAGTCCCACTCATACAGAGTGAACACCGGTCAAAATATCATCTCTACTACTATACAATATAATCTAGCATAGTGTTCACCGGTTACCTTTCGGGGTGAGCCAACTTTGGAATTTTGGCCATTCGCCTCCCCACTATTAGATGTATTAAACACTATTATTGAGAATTTAATATATAACTTTACGGTCTTATGAAATTTATTTAAAATACCTGCGAGTTAAGAAAGTCGAATAGGATGGTTACAAGTTAAAAATTATTAATACATATTTAAAATTCGTTAATTTTTAACAGTTTTAGATAATGCAAACCATTTAATTACGCAGTAGGCCCCTACCTTCAGACAAAAACACGTGCAGCTAAATTAAATCAAAATGTTGAAGGCATTGCAAAATGGAAAACTATAATATATATAATTATAAAAAATATATATATAACTAGCAGAGTACCCGTCCTTCGTACGGGGTTGGCATAGAAGTATAAAACGCTTATTGCAGTTACGGGAGAGGACACGGTTCAAGGAAATTTGGTCTTAAATTTATACGGTATCCTATAGTGTAGCACACAACTGCACCTAAACCATGGAAAAAGTAAAGTTCTCATTGTGTACCACAACCTTTTGTTGCTAGTTGGTTCAAATTAGCCTGTTGTAATAAATGCAAAAAACATAATATTGCTGCACCTGTAGGTAAGCCTTACTTTTAATGCTATTTAATATCATAGAACCAACTTGTACAGATGAAACGGCTGACAAAATTCTTTTATTCCCTTAATATGAATACTCATAAGGCTAACATAACACTCAGTCTATAGACTTGCTGCAGCAGGGGGATTATATTGCTGTTTACATAGAAATAAATCAAAAAAATAAACCTCATAAAACTCAGGATAATGGCCTGGCAATGATTATAGAATCTTAATTATTTCTTTAATGATTTATTTTACAACGAATTATTCCCTGTAAAATATTATTACAGCATTTCACAAATATTAGTACAAACTCAGTATAATAGATCATAAACATAAACAAATGAAGTAACTGAAAGAATCATACACTAATGAAATTACATTAACATATGGTTTGACAGCTCCATTTAGGTGATGTTAAATAATGTTTAAATTCGGGCTAGTGACATCATTATTTTAAATTTATAATCCTTACCCTCTCTGTTCTAATATTTGTGCAGTATTTAATATGTTTGAACCAGCTGTGTGGAATTGAGAAATCAAAATTCATTTGACAGTTGTTAGTTCTGCTTGTTTACATTTTTAAACTTTGTAGGTTTGTTCTTTGTTACCATGGATACCATCAATCAATATTTACTTTTAAATCTCTCACCTCAAATTTTTGTATGCCCACGGGGCAGAGCCCTAGGACAATATCGAAGCGGGAATAGTTCTATATGTATCCTCGGAACTGTAGCTTCATGTGTGTGCAGTTTGAGCCCAGTAGGTTAAGTAGTTTTTGAGATTAGCTCATACAAACACACACACAGACACCACCTCTTCTTTATAATAGTATAGATTACATATGACAATGTAAAACATAGCACATGTATAAATTTTGAAACAATCATTCCACTTTCACTAAGAATACTCACTAAAAATATTTTATTTTTTAAGTATCGATTCAATTTGTAAATACTGATAGTTAAAATCGATTAAGTATTTACTCAAGCATTGTACAATAATGAGGTCGTTGAAACCTCATTTTGTCAAGATATTGAGTTCCGATGCAGAATCGCAGATCGCCAATTACTGTGGTTTGTATACTTAACGCCGAGTCCTTCGAAATGTCAATAATTGGTTTCATTTATAGTAAAAGTTTCTACTGCCCTTCAAAATGTTAATAATTTATTCTTTAAATATTCGTGCTAATACTCTTTGGAAAATAATATAATTCAATAAATAGTTTACAGGCTTATATTCGTATATCATATTAAGGCTACAACAATTCAAATTTGTATAATTTTTGTTGTTGTTTAGTATGATATTTAGTATGATGTTTAGCAAATACTTTGAATGTGTGTTAATATAGAAAATATATATATATATATATATATATATATATATATATATATATATATATATATATATATATATTAAATAACTTGTCTTAACATCAGGCTACTTTCAATATCGATATTTATATTTTTTTACTAAACAAATTCACTAAAGCTGTATGATTTTATGCCAAACTTAGCCAAGTTTGATTTTATTAATAAATGTGATATTGTATTAAATAGTTCAATTAAACCATCGACTATTGGATACTGAAGTAATCTTCCCATCTATACGGTCCAGATTTCATAATTTTTCATTAAAAAACATAGTTGTGTGAACCAGTCACAGAATGTGCTAGTGTCTACATTTCCATATTCTAGCTCATTTTTGCTGACATATTTGATGAGTTATAATGGTTGATAGCTGACAATAAAGCGTTCATTAGTTTGACATACCACAACATGTTGGAGGCTCGCATCAACTACAACGATTTTTATTTTTAAACTGGCGAAGCTTTAACATAGATAGAATGTCTAGTTGTATCTATAGTAAAATGATGTCATCTTATTTCTATAAACCCGTAAATTAAGGTTGTCATAAAATATATTTTTTGAAAATCTTCTTCTTAGAAAATCTTTTTAGAAAATCTAAGTTCCACTGAGAATACAGTATAATACCATAGTTGAAGTATATCCACGACAGAAATATGGTTTAATCAAGAGCCATGAAAAGGAATGGGTAAACTTGGGCACTAAACGAGGAGATGTCCGCTATACGAGGCACCTACGTCGTTATTGTGTAATAACCTTGATACAAAAATAAAATTACTTATAGTCTTAGCTACATAAAGTTAAAAACAGTCCATTTTAAAAGTAGCATGTGGTAAATAATGATTTTGCCAATTTCTTTACAAAATAGCCCATTGATAAAGGATACTCACTCTGGAAAAGCTATACGTTAACATTACCACTCGAATATAATTTAGTTCAAACTCAATCTACAATGTAGTAGGTACTCCAATGTGGGGTTAAATACTAACATTAATAAATTTATGTGTGTTTAAAATTATTATTTTCAGGATTATGTATAGAGTAACGTTGAGAATAATATCTGTCAGGTATCTGCTTTTAAGTTAGTTGCAGTTTTTTGAACCACCGATCGTTGGCTAGTAGATAAGTAAAATAGAAAAACGACATTTAGTTATTATAATTATTTATTTTAAATTATAAACATGAGGAATTGAGACCGTGGTACTTTATACCGACCATACTGATAAATCGACTTCCAAATAAGATTTTAGCTAGTTTAAATAACAAAATCTTCCTAACCTGACCTAACCTATAACATAGTCTACCCTTAGGTTAGGTTAGACTTGATTAGGTTATAATTATTAGGTGGTCAGTATAATTTCAAAGTACCTTGAACACTTACACCTAAGAGATCTTTATTACTTGCAGAAAACAAATAATTTCTCTTATAAAATTGTTCTACTAGTGTAAAATCAATATTCATGCTAAATGCCTTTTATAAACACTGCACTGTTCGGAAAATCTCCATCAAAGATATGAAAATAAGGGGGTTTTATAGTAAAAACCTTCTATGTCGACAGCTTACACTGAAAATTAGCTTTGGGTTTAATTTGTTTCACCAGTTACATTTCCAAATAAATTTTGTCGATATATTCCCTCAGATATCGTGTGTATATCCTAAGATGGTCCAGAAGTATCCAAATTTGATAACACTAGGGAATTACTTGGATCTATAAATTACTGTGATATAAAGCTACTTAATTGGTCTGCGATATCACTTATGTTCATTGATAGTTTACGGAAATACAAAGACAGCCCATTTCCCCTGATGAACCTGTTAAGTAAATTATATTTGTATACATGTAGATACGTTGACCACAAACTAATATAGACTCCGAACCACCGAGTCGTGAAAAAGTTGCTTATATAAAATGTAATTGTTGGTGAGATTCCGGGCCTCCAGACCTGAAGCCCTGGGCATAAATTAAAATGATGTCAACATTTGGTTATAAATAACTGCGTGATAATATAAAATATCATGGTCCAAATATTACTTTGTTAATTAATGTATATTATTGTTCATTATTTTAAGACAGCAACACACACCTATGTATGTATTTTGATCTGATCCCCCAATGATTAAGTATAGCGTGGTTTATTTTTGAACCTCCAAAAAGCTACTGACTTTGATCACAGACAACATACTAGGCATAAGTATGTTTTCTGTGCTTTGATCGAACAGGACATTTTTCGCTGTTAGACAAGCACTACGTCACTCAGCTAGTCAGCTGTTTTGGCCTTATTTACCAAGTTGTTTTCACCGTGTTGATACTTATAAATGCCTAAGTAAATATATAGATAGATATTTATAAAAACATTAAGCGAATATGTCAAGAGTTGGAATTGGTTAGATAGTTAGAAGCTGTAACTGCTTTGTGGCCAGATCACCCATTATTTCAGATTTAAGATAACACGGAGTATAAAGATTAAATTGCACTCATTGTTTTCTGCGTGATTTATAATGACCCATAAACATTTTGGTGGCTTTAAGAGGTACTTAACCGGTAATTAAAAGCTTTTTATACTTTCCTATCACATAGCTTCTAAAAATAAATTATGTATCATTACTAGAATATTCGGTGGAATAACGCCATTAAATTCAACAATTGAAAATATTAAAAAGAATGTGTTTTAAAATAACAAAGACAAAATTACCTGCATATTTCTACTTCGGGGTTCGCTGTAGGTATTATACCTTTTTGTTCGGATGAACCTAAAGCCGATAAGCTTTTTTCAGATTAATAAAACTACAACTAAAGCACTAAACCTCAACGTAACCACATATTTTAATTAAGTTGTTTTTATTGTACTTCACCACCTCAAATCAACTATTCCAGCATGTATTCTCTTGATATAAGATTATGACAACTAAAATACTAGGGTTAAATTCATCGAAAGATATTAATGTAAACAATTGCTTTGTGTATAAATCTATAGTATTTCTTTGGCCAAGTTAAACACCAATCACAATCCAGATAATTTTCTTGGAAACACAAAGCTGTCTTAAGTTGTAATAGGATGTCTTGGAGCTTAAACCTGTTAAGTAGGGGAAACCTATCTTTAGACTCGATTTTTTTATGATTGTGTAATAGGCCTGTAATATTATTTACAATGATCATTGCTGAAACTTTATTACTTATAAAGCTCTCCGAACCTGGATTACACAACAAAGTAAGGAAATTAAGCTTTTCACAAAACACTTTCGTTTGTTCAGAGTCAAAACGGGAATGAAATGTCGTTCGTTTGGAGCTGAACGTTTTCGTGGCTTTAAATTCTGCATTTTCATTAATTAATTTGTGTGTTTATCAGCCAAAATACTTTATTAAAGTCGGCAAAGAATACAGTATAGTATTTTTCAATACATATTAGCTTTTGACTGTGAATATACAAAAAAAATATTTTATTATAACTATGAAAAAACCCGTCAACATTTCGGGGAGTCGATCATTCATCTATTATACTTTAATGTAATAAACATTTTCCAACTCTCTTCTGATATGCCCTGGAGTCTAGCCATTCTAACTCATAAAACAATTACAAAACTGCAATAGTTATTTGTGTTACTAGTTTAAAAAAACACGTTTTTAGGTTAGGTTAAATCCAAGCGTTGAAACGCTGAACAGCTGATCGTAGTCGTAGTATCATAGATAATGGTAGTATCTTTGTGTTGCCAACCTATTTCCAAGCGTACACGGACTATTTGCCTAAGAAAGGCACGCTGTTTTGTGTTGTTTGGTTGGAATAATTTTGTGTGGCAAAAAAAGAGGGCGGCAAAAGTAAGTAGATGCAGAATTTAGCAGCTTTCAGTGCTATAATCAGTGCAAGGAACCCCACTTTGTCAGTCGTAGGAAAAGAAAATTTCTGATCTAATATCACCCTAGATATTTATATTATAATCACTTTGGTATTTTAGAAAATATTTTTGGATGGTAAATAGCTCTTCAGCAACTGTTTGAAATTAATCCAATATAGCCACTAACTTCCAAGGACTGTAAAACTCCATTAATGGATTTTGGATACCGAAGTAGACATTCCCTTTATTACCAGCTGTAGACTAGTTTAAATATGACATAGGTGAATTAGACATTTACTACATTTACATATTGTTATCCGTTAAAATGTATTTTTCTGTTTTAGTTTTTGTCTTATGATATTTCTTGTGGCACAAAGAATGCCATATTTTACAATAAGTAATCATTTTAGATCGCTCTGTGAAAAGTTGGCGTAATTCAAAGAGTATCAGTGCTGTATTCTCCAGCGCTCTATTTGAACCTTGGGAATAGGAAGCCAACTTCTGTCAATTGTCAAAGGTTTCACTTACCTAATGCATAATAGTTGAGACCACCTATCGATTGCTGAGAATCAAAACGGAAAGAGATTTGATATAAAGTTGTTTAAAGTTTATAAACGATTAAGTTGTTTAATATGTTATGTTTAAGATGTTTTGCATATTAAAGTGTGCATTTTGATTTAGATTTTTCGTTACTCGGAAAATTATATTATTATTACAACCGATGACAATACCACAGTTTCTATTGCTATATTAGTGTACAGAATTTAAGTCAACTTGAAAGTTACAAGTCAATATTTAGTATTTCAGACGGTATTGTATAAACGTACAACAAACTACTATAGTAAAACATGACCCTAGACTTATTTTGTATATATCTGCAAGTCAGATTTCTTTACTTCTGGTCGAGTCCAAAATGTTTAGCTCAGAGTCTCGGGCCAGAATCAAGTTGTTTTGAAAAGTATTGGTTTTAAAAATATTAACTGTTAGACTACAATCGTTTTATAAATTACTATCCATAACGCTGTGGTGGTGGCGTTATATCTCCCGTGGTTTCTGCAAAATCGTGGTTGTCTCCTATGATACGACATTGAGATACTTACAGAAATAGCCTGTGTTTCTCAATCCTTCTCAATAATTTGTTATGCTTTATATTTACGTTTAATTACAAGTTTTTATAATCTGTTTACAAAATAGATGTCTTAAACCTAGTGTGAGAAATTGAAAAACAAAACCATTCCAATGTTGAAACCGATACAGATACAGCTAACAAAATATGCCTGAAGCTATCAGAAGACCAACTCCCAATGGAAATACATTGTTGTTAAACATTTCTTACTGTAAGCTATACTTGAAATTGAGTTTGCTTTGAAATTTCATACAAACCCTGGGATGTCGTGGAGCTTAAAGGAATATTATTATCGACTGAAAGTGAAAGTTTGTGAAAGTGTTATGAAAGTGTATTTTTGTTTATTTATCAAAATTGAATAGGTAGTTTTGTATTTATTTTTATCTCATTATTTAAGCACATGTTAAGTTCTAAGAGTACTAAAGGAATTCAATTCAAATTATATATAGATCTCTGCACCCGCAAATATATATACAGTATCTGTTATTTTCCGTTAATTAACTACCCCTACTTTTTTATTGCAATTTCGATATTTTTAAATGTTGGCATAGTCTATGAATATATCAATTCACTATTCTAAACTAATCTAACCAACAAACTTGCTGATTATGAAAAAGTTGTGGTGAATTAACGGAAAAGGACCAAATAGTATCTTATATCTATTCCTATAACAATATTAAATGTATCATGTAAACATTTCCCTTCTCTTTTCTAACGTGGCAAATTCTTGGCTCTAACGTGGCATCTATTGATACCAATGGAACATGTACCTTCGGGGGCCATTCCTCATTCAAAATCTGACCATCCCGTGGAGTTGGGCTATCCCCCCTGCTAAAGCTGGAAACCCATGTAGAATAACTGTACAGAAAACCGTATAGTAGTCAGAACAACATGCAAAAACTTAATGAATCCTGAAGCAAAACAATAGATTAGAACAATAATGATACAATAATTATGGTCAATTTTGAAAATCTTGCCCTTGATTCAAATGATTCAAATGATTTATTTGGCCATTCAGTTCATATACAGGACAATAGGCTACGTCAACAATACAATAAATAATAAATAACATGCCAAGCTTCTTCTAGCATTCTTGACTGACAAAATTAAATTAAAAGCTGAAAAAAAAACACATGCAGGATCTCAAAAACATGCAAAGCAATGCATGCAACTAAAAATACAAATAAAATGAAAACCACATGCTGCAAGCCATGCAAGGCAGAGAAAAAAAAATAAATTTACATTTTTGTAATACCTCTACTGGACTACTGTGGGTTCAACCCAATAGTAACAAGCTGTGCATTCCAAAACTCTTTAATGGAATAGAATGGATTGGCAAGCATCCAAGCTTTTAGTGTGGTCGCAAACTTGTTCGGTAAGAGTTGTCTTACAGTTATGGGTAAGGCATTGTAGAACCTTATTCCTGCAACAGGAAAGCAGTTGAGAGTTAAATCTAGTCTAACTCTATCTCTAAAAATATTTTCATTGTTCCTAGTGCTATAATGATGAACATTATTAACCAATGGAAAAGCTGATTCATTGTTCTTAATCTCTAACAGGCATTGGTAAATAAATACATTGTGTACAGGCATTATACCATGCTGAACAAACAGAGGTTTACAATGCTCAAGCTGATGGACTCCACACAAGACCCTGACAGCTTTCTTCTGTAGTTTGAGTACTTTTTGCACTCCAGGGGAGTGACCCCAGAGCCTAGTGCCATACAGAATGTGAGCATGGAAAAAAGCAAAGTACGCAAGTCGAACAAATTCAAATGGCATGTCAGCCTTCAACCGTCTGAGCAAATGGATTACACGACTTAGCTTACCACACAGGATTTCAATATGATCGTTCCAATCAAGCTGAGGGTCAAGGGTGAAGCCCAGCAGCTTTACAGTGTTTTCTTCCCTCAGTTCCCTAGAAAGACTGAAAGTGATGTTTTGAGTTTTGGCTTGGTTCAGGCATAATTTATTGTTGCGAAACCAGATAGAAGCTACATCTAATAATTCCTGCACAGCAACTTTAGATACAGAAAAATCTGAGTGACTAGAAAAGAGAGTTGTATCATCTGCATATAGCAGGACATTGCCTGCAACACTGTGATACAAGTCATTGATTGAGATTACAAAAAGGAAGGGACCCATAATAGACCCTTGCGGGACTCCATTGTTCACCATCAGAGGATTGGAAGAGTTACCATTCCAAGTCACAACTTGAGACCTCCCTTCAAGATAAGATTTAATCAATGAGAGAGCATCGCCTCGTACCCCGTACCTTTCGAGCTTTGACAACAGGAGACTATGTGACACACAGTCAAAAGCGCGGGATAGGTCACACATTATAACAGAAGTAGAATTTCTAATCTCTAGACCATTTAAGATTTCTTGAACAAGACAGTCCACAGCCTGAACGGTGGACTTTCCTTTTTGGAAGCCAAATTGAGCGGGCACAATAAGGCGATGCCTCTCAAAGTAGCTGTACAGCTGCTCTAACATGACTGCTTCAAGCACCTTACCAAAGATGGGGATGATAGATATTGGTCTGTAACTTACAGTACTGTCCTTTGGTCCCTTTTTGTACACAGGTACAGTCCTACTAATCTTCAGAGCCTCAGGAAAGACTCCTTCTCTCAGAGATTTATTTACAATATCTACAATGATTGGCGCAACTACATAGATACATCTTTTTAAAAGCTCAACAGACATGTTATAAAAATCTTGACTCTTAGAGGATTTAAAGCTACTGACTACTCTAAGCAGCTTATCAACAGTAACAGGTGTCCATGAAAAATTGGTGGGAACAAATGGAACAGAATTAAGGCAATCATAAGGAACAGATGGATCAGGTTTACAAGAGAAGATTAATTCATCAACAGACTCAAGAAAATATGAATTAAACTCATCAGCAGTGCAAAAGTCTTTAGCAGGAACAGTAGTGGGGGTTTTATGCCTATTGATGTAGTTCCAGGCAGCCTTGCATGCATTTGGAGATGTAGCAATGGCAGTAGCAGTAGCAAATTGCTTCGCCTCCCTTACCTTCAAACGATAATGCTTCCTGAGATCACGAAGGTAGGGCAGCAATTGTGGGTTACTCTTGCATAAGTCACTGATACCTAGGATAAAGTTCTTAAAGGCAGAGAGTTCAGGTGTGTACCAGTTTTTTACACTGCACCCAGCATTTGCCTTGGCTGGAGGCACAGTCCTGCAGGTTTTATTTCTTAAGGGAAAACAATAGTCAAAAACTTTTCTGAAATTATCAAAGAAATAGTCAAAGGATTGTTCAGCATTAAATGATTCTATTTCAGAGAGCCACTTTACTGCCAGATCAGTCAATACACATTGAAAGTAACAGTAGTTACTTTCATTAAATTGTCTGTAAGTTACAGTTTTGACAGGATTATTTAAGTAGTCAGGTTCCTGCAGACCATGTTTGGATACACCTTCAGGTAGATCTAGTTTAAAAAAAACATGTTTGTGATCAGATATCTGATCTACACTTACATGGGCCAAGTATCTCCAGCTATCAAGATTGGTAAGAACAGTGTCTAAAGAAGATAGACCACGGGTTGGTTCATTGACACTGAAGAATATATCATGGCTGCGGAGAATGTTCCTGAAATCACTGGCCTCACTTGGATGGTTGAGTATATTCACATTGTGGTCAGTGCCGATTATAATATCTAACCCCAGGGAAGTTAAATAAACTAGACACATGTCAAGTAGATAAAAAAAGCGTTCAAAACTACCACTAGGCGAGTGATACATGGTGACAACAATGAGATTCAAGTTAGAGATGATTATACCTGTAAATTCTGCATGCAGTTCTTCACAGTACTCACTTAAGTCTAACAAAGAGTAGTTCCATTTAGTATTAATATAAATTGACACACCCCCCCAAGGGGTTTTTCGACAAAAACAAGATACAAGGTCAAGGCTATTGATTCTAGAGTAGTATGCAGTTTCTGCCTCTAACAACCAATGTTCAGACACACAAAGCACATCAATGTCCAGTTGACAGCAAAGTATCTCAAGTTCAGCAATTTTATTGCGTATAGATTGCACATTTATAGCACACACAAGTAGGCTACTAGCAGATTTTCCCGTACTAGGCAAGATTTCAGGCCCATAACCTAGGATTGAGTTTGACGGGGCTGCATTTTCCCTAAAAAAGTACGAGAAGGAATGTAGCTTTTAACGTTACTTTGTCTGCCTGAACGACGTTCTTCAAACTCTTTTACAAAAATTCCCTCGGGCCAAAATTCAGGTTTCAATAAGTCCTTAACAAGATTATCAGAGACGCTTACCTTGAAACTTGTATAGTCTGAAAACCTGGTAGGTAGTTTCTCACATTTGTTACAAATAACATTTTCACTTTTTAGATAGGATTCAATGTCACTACTTTCCGTATCTGAAGAACAACGACTAACAAAAACTGCCTTGGATTTTTCCGCACACTTGAGACCACTTTTGTCAGTATTTGAACCTATAATGGGTTTAGTCTTAGTTTTAGGAAACCTAACCTCTTCTTGAGACGTCTTGGAAGTTGTAGGTCTAATTTTGTTTCTAGGCCTACTGTCAGTATTGCTAGCTAGTACTTGGGAGTAGCTTTTATTCCTATTTTCAGTGTGTCCGGCCTCCTGTCCATTCACTTTGTCATCAGATTCGGAATTTGGTAGACTTGACTCTTGACTAGGCCTAGGTAGGCCTATAAGCTGAGAATGGGTTTCTGCAGAGGACCGCTTCTTGGTTTGTACAACATCTTCAAGTTTGTTGTTTAGTTCGAGGTTATTTTCAACAACTCCTTTAACGAGAGATATTAAGTTCTGGACAGTAGAATTTAGGTTAATAAATTCTTCAATATTACCAACTCTCGTCTGCAGACTTTTGAGGTTAACATCACAGGAGTCACAGAACCACTTGGATTTGTCCCTTAGGGGTTTTATAGAAATCGGACCACTAAAATCAGAATGGCAGTTCAAAATTACTTTTAATAACCATTGACTCAGTCATTTTTAACTGTCATTTTGTTATTAATGGTAAGATTTCTATTTTATTTATGCTAATTGTTAAGTTTCGTCAAGACCGGTAAATAATACTGAGCCGACCCCTCGCACCGCCCCCAGACGAACAACTTTTGGAAGCATGCCCCCCCATAGTGACAGTGCGAGTGGCCGCCCCACATCCCTAACAAAATGAAAGGCCGTGGGTGAATATCAAAAAACAAACAGTTGTCAACAAAGCCTATAATTAATCAAAATCAACAAAAAACAACAATCAACAATGTCAGCCATCCAAAGAATTCTTTTAAAAATCTTTCAAAAAATTTACCCTTCTGAATTACAAAAACTGGTACCAGTAACAAATTAGGCCTAACAATGAAATAATTAAAGATGGTAACTGTAAATATACTTTAAACTTTGAAAAAATTAACAATTAAATAAATAACAATACTATAAAAATAAATAACGAAGAATCAATCATATTGCGGGGCCCCTTTCAAATATAAAGTCTTTTAAAATGTTCGTAATTTCAAAGTAGGCTATAACTTGCGTATTGCGTGGCACAACATGTTCCTTGCTGGTGGCAGGCGGTGGTGGTGGATGACGGTGCGTAGCTTAATGATCCCCGGAGAAGCTGGGCCATTGGCAGCCCCAGGAGGTGGAAGATGGAGTGTCCCCCCAGGCGACCCTCTCCGAGGACAGCAGCAAAACGAAACCTCCCATCCGGGACCTCATCTGACGTTCTCGGCACACTAAACTACATGTTACTGAAGATTAGGTTAGTATGCAACACAGTAGAAAAACTGAAAGGATGGTAAAAGATAATTTGACATAACCTTAAACACAAATCTTGACAGTAACCTATGACAGCCGCACGTCTTCTGGTTCACAAGTCAAGCGGACATTCACTCTGGGTTGCAGGTTTGCTGCCCGACCCAAACCAAACGAGTTCCGGCGCAAGGCCAGCACTCGCACTATACAAAAAACACTGAGGCGTGACATTGGTGGGACGCTTGGTGGACAAGTCACGGCTCAACCTCCCCCCCCAAAGGAGGACTTCCTCTCCAAAAAAAAGAAAAACAACCTCTCCCAATTCTAGAAGATCTCAACACCAACAGATCAACTCAAGTGTCTGAAGTGGGGAACGCCAAAAGTCTTTCAACTGGAGGGACTACTCACCCCCAGGGTTTGCACTGGCCAGTGCTGGAAAATTTACTAGGGAAAAATCTTCAGCAGCGCACAAGGGACAGAAGAGGTGATCAAGCTCTCTGGCCCAGTGCACTTCCCACTCAGACACAAGAGTAAAGAAAGATGACCTACGGAATTGTCCCCCGGAAAGGCTTCAGATGAGAAATGTGAGCCCTCCGGAAAACTTCTCCAGTCTGCGGATTTCCAAGCCGCACGGAGACAGGAGTCAAGAACTTCAAGATGCGGTGGGGACCTGACCACCGATGAGACAACTTAGCGGCTCTCTTGTCGACGGCCGAACTGACCGGATGAGCCTTACAGAAAACCAAATCCCCCACCTGGAAAGGATTGTCCAACCGACCTCGATTGTGCTTCCTCCGAACCAATTCCCTAGCTCGGATCAAGTTCCTCCTAGCCGCCTGCCAAGTTGCCTTGACATTGGCTGCACCAGGGGGTGGCAGAAGGTCGCCAATTTTCCACACATTTGCCAAGGGATTATTGGGTGGATAGCCCAACAACAGCTCGAAAGGGACCGCCTTGTGACTCTCATGGTGTGCAGTATTGAAAGCAAATTGAATCCAAGGAAGTTCCTGATCCCAGGTGGTCTGCTTGTCAGCATGAAAAGCTATGAGAGCGGATCGAAGATTTCTGTTGAACCTCTCAGCATGGGAAGGCTGTGGATAGTAAGGAGAAGTGGTCACATGGCGGATACCGTGCCCAAAGCACATTCTTTTGAAAAGGTGAGAAACAAACTGAGTTCCGTTGTCGGAAACAATGGTGGCGGGTATCCCAAAGTGTTGGAACAAATGGGTACGAAGTGCCTGCACGGTGAGCTGTGCAGTGGCGTTCCTCAAAGGAAAAAGCCAACAAAACTTGGAGAAGGCATCCACACAAACAAGCAAGAATTTGTTTCCTGACTTGCTACGTGGGAGTGGCCCTACATAGTCTATGAAAACCTTCTCCAAAGGTCTCTCCGCCACCTCAGATGACAACAACCCATACTTGGTATTCTGAGCAGGCTTGCTTAGCGAGCATGTTTGACAAGAACGCACTCGTGCCGCAATGTCCCTGTCCATACCCTTCCAGATGAACATGTCCCTAACCTTCGCAATGGTCTTGTGAATCCCTAAGTGCCCACCCACAGGGGAAGAGTGAAAGTACGCAAAGACCATGGGTACAAGAAGACTAGGCAGCACAACCTTAGGTTTACCTCGCTGTCGGTCTCGACAACAAAGGGCACCCTGGGACAGAAAATATGGGGGGTGGGCTCCCCCATTTTGAAGCTCACCAATGATCTTAGCCAGCTCGGGATCTTTTAACTGATGTGGGATGAACTCAGAAAAGGCAAGGGGAAACTCCAGGAGCACGGCACACCCAGTGTGCTCCTCCTGATCAGAAGGTTGGTCGTCAGGTGAGTGATACATCCTTGATAAAGTGTCAGCAATCACATTCTGCGTGCCTCGAACATGTTGCACTTGGAATTTGAGGGAAGATATTTGGACCACCCAACGACCAATTTTCCCAAGCTGGCGAGGATGTGCAAGGAGCCACGAGAGCGCTTGGTTGTCGGTTTCCAGCAAAAACTCTTTGTGTTCCAAAAAACGTCTGAACTTATTCACTCCAAACACGACAGCCAAACACTCTAACTCATACACAGAAGAGCTTTTCTTTTCGCATGGGTTCAAAGTGCGTGAGGCATACGCAATTGGCTGCCTAACACCATCTACCTCTTGAGACAACACAGCCGCAATGGCGACGGAGGAAGCATCGGTTTGCAAAACAAACTTTCGACTGAAATCTGGCATCGCCAAAACTGGAGGTTGCATGATAGCTTCTTTCAGAAGATCAAAAGACATCTGTTGTGCTTCACCCCAAACAAACTTGGCGCCCTTCTTCCGAAGCTCATTGAGAGGAGCCGCCAACTCAGCCACATTGGGGATGAAGCGCCGGTAGAAACCCACCATGCCAATGAAACGGGCAATGCCTTTGACATCTCGGGGAGGAGGAAAATCCCTGATACCCTGGGTTCTAGCCGGATCGATACAGACACCTCGAGAAGATACTAGATGACCTAGGAAAGAAATCTCAGCCTGAGCAAAACTAACTTTCTCGGGATTTACGGTAAGGCCAGCCCTAAGCAACCTATTCATGACTTCCTCAAGATGAACCAGATGGTCTTCAAAGCTCTCACTGTACACCAAAAGATCGTCAAGATAGTTGAACACAAATTTGAACTTGACGTCATGGAAGATGGAGTCCAGAAGTCTGGTGAGGGTCTGGGCCCCCACAGCTAGGCCCATGGGTACCCGTGTGAACTGGTACAAGTTCCACGGAACGCAGAAGGCAGTGAGAGGTCGAGATTCAGGTTTCAAGGGAATCTGATGGTAAGCCTGGTTCAAATCAAAGACGGAAAAATACTTGGCCTTACCGAACCAATCGAACGCAGAGTGCAAATCAGGGAGAGGGACAGAGTCAATTTCAATCTGAGCATTCAACTTGCGATAATCTAGAACCATTCGAGACTTGCCATTTGGCTTTGGAACTAGAAAAGCTGGACTAGCGTAACTTGAGCGAGAAGGCTCAATTACCCCATTTTCAAGAAGCTCATTGATGATTCCACGGAGTGTTTCCATCTTGGGTGGAGCAAGTTTGTAAGGATGGGAACGAACTGGACGGGTGTCAGTCAAACGGATTTCGTACTCCAAAAGATTGGTGACTCCAAGCTTTGGCGTCAGCACCTCAGGAAAACGAGAACACAATGTTCTGATAGCTTCAGCCTCACCAGGAGTCAGATGCCCTAAAGGATCAACTTTTGGTTTGCTGGGTGTCTCAGGCTCCACCACAGCTGCACCATTCACAATTTCATCCGCAAAAGGAATGAGCACCCGTCTTGCGAAACGAAAGAAGCACTGGCCTCTGCCTAAATCCAAAATCAGGCCACAATGCTTGATGAAATCCGCTCCCAAAATGACAGGAATGCAAAGGTCCTTGGCTACCCAAAAACTCCACACCCAAGAAAAATGTTCAATCTTGAATTTCAAACGGGCTTCATAGATGATTGGAAGTGGGGATTTTGACGCAGTCCAGCAGATGTGGGTACTTCGCTCAACTTGCTTGATTAGCCCAGAAGATTTTAGGTTTTCAAACAGGGAAAGGGAAATGAGACAACGGGCTGACCCAGAATCCACAAGGGCCTTCTGCACCGTCTTACCTAAGAAGATGTTGAGTCGTGGGCAAGTTGAGCGCGCCGCTTTCACTCCCATGCATGCAAGCTCCCTCATTCCCCGCGACAGAGGCTCCCCAAAACCAGCACTCCCAGAAGGGGCAGTACTCAGAGAAACCAAAGTCTTACTGACTTTCTCCAAAACAGCTTTCTCACAGGGCGGTTTAGGCAAACTTTCCCTTTGTGAGCTACTCAGGTTTTTGGACAAAGTCGCAAGATTAACCCTCTGACGACACACTCGTCTCATGTGACCTGGTTGACCACAGCCAAAGCAAACAATAGGATGCCTCTGTCTCTGCGGTGTTTCGGGACCTCGACACACGGATGCTACAGCGGGATGGGGACCAGTCCGGGGAAGATGCCCCGCAACGTGCTCCCTTTGACAATCAGCGTCTTGAACGCTCCGTGAAAGGATGACCAACCTATCCAGATCTGCAAAAGAAGAAGGCTTTGGAGCAAAAATCAGTCTGGACCGCTCCTCAGGCTTCAATCCCTGCAAGACAATGTCCACCAGTTGGGGTTCAGGGATGTCCAGCCGTAGGACACGCCACACGCCACAAATGTCACCCACATACTGACTGAGAGTTTCATCCAATTTTTGAGGTCGAAACACTCTCTCAACCTTCAATCTCTCCATAACCCTGAAGGGGACAAAGAGCTCAAGCACTTCACTGTGAAAATTGTCAAAATTTACTCCCCGTTTCAAACAGTCTAACAATTTGTCACCAAGAGGTCTCAGGCAGAGTGGAACCAGCAGTTCCAACACTACTGAGTCCTCCATGCCTGGGAACTCCTTCAGGTGCAACACCTTTCCCAAAAACTCTAACAAAGGTTCCACCTCTAAACCATCAACCGGGCGAATGTCTCTCAAAACCCCAGCAATGGGATTGGGCAGTGGAGCAAACAAACCCATTTTGCTTTCAGTCAGTCGGTCTACCTTCAAAACACACAAAAAAATTTTACAACGAACAATTCACAAACTTAACTAACTAAAGGCTCTGGACTGAAACGCCTACAGTCAGATGAGGTCCCAAACAGAAGAACCTGCCCATACACACCGCCTAAGCCACCAAAACAAAACACGGACTTACACTCACCACATACACACATACATACACACACTAAACGACAACACCTAACATTTGTGTGATGAGGTAAACACACACACACAGTTTCAATTTTGGGTTTGGCCATGCTTTTAACACTCTTGCTCCCAAAGGATGCAAGTCATTAACCAGATTCCACCCGGTGACTCGGCCAAGGGCGAGCTCCTAATAAAAACTACAATAGTGTGCTTACCCCAACACGACAACATTTCTTCAAAAAATTCCTCAGACTGCCAGACCAGAATCACCCAAAAATCAAATCCATCCACGGCCCTTCAAAACAAATCAGGACGTGGACAGTGATCGGATCTCTAAGTATCCAAGTCGTGAAACCGAAGTTTCACGACAAGGCACCCAGGACGCAACCAAAAAACCACGCTCTGCTACCATCTGAGCCGACCCCTCGCACCGCCCCCAGACGAACAACTTTTGGAAGCATGCCCCCCCATAGTGACAGTGCGAGTGGCCGCCCCACATCCCTAACAAAATGAAAGGCCGTGGGTGAATATCAAAAAACAAACAGTTGTCAACAAAGCCTATAATTAATCAAAATCAACAAAAAACAACAATCAACAATGTCAGCCATCCAAAGAATTCTTTTAAAAATCTTTCAAAAAATTTACCCTTCTGAATTACAAAAACTGGTACCAGTAACAAATTAGGCCTAACAATGAAATAATTAAAGATGGTAACTGTAAATATACTTTAAACTTTGAAAAAATTAACAATTAAATAAATAACAATACTATAAAAATAAATAACGAAGAATCAATCATATTGCGGGGCCCCTTTCAAATATAAAGTCTTTTAAAATGTTCGTAATTTCAAAGTAGGCTATAACTTGCGTATTGCGTGGCACAACATGTTCCTTGCTGGTGGCAGGCGGTGGTGGTGGATGACGGTGCGTAGCTTAATGATCCCCGGAGAAGCTGGGCCATTGGCAGCCCCAGGAGGTGGAAGATGGAGTGTCCCCCCAGGCGACCCTCTCCGAGGACAGCAGCAAAACGAAACCTCCCATCCGGGACCTCATCTGACGTTCTCGGCACACTAAACTACATGTTACTGAAGATTAGGTTAGTATGCAACACAGTAGAAAAACTGAAAGGATGGTAAAAGATAATTTGACATAACCTTAAACACAAATCTTGACAGTAACCTATGACAGCCGCACGTCTTCTGGTTCACAAGTCAAGCGGACATTCACTCTGGGTTGCAGGTTTGCTGCCCGACCCAAACCAAACGAGTTCCGGCGCAAGGCCAGCACTCGCACTATACAAAAAACACTGAGGCGTGACATTGGTGGGACGCTTGGTGGACAAGTCACGGCTCAATACCAAACTCGACTATACTTGTTATTTGAAAATTTTGAGCTACCCCCTACCACCGCTACCCCTAAGGGCAAAATTTTCAAAACTGACCATAATTATTGTAGTCCTTCATATCCAAACAAGTTTCCGTGAACCAATTTCAAATATCTCAAATAGTTAAAAAGTTAAAGGGATGCAAAATCATTTTCAGCCACCCTCATGGTTAGTTGCATTTGAAACGTTTTAGGGCGCCATTTTGTTATTAGTGGACCGATTTTGGGTTTCTTTATGCCAATTGTTATGTTTCTCCACGACCTGCAAAATGATACCAAATCGACTATACTTGTCATTTGAAAATGTTGAGCGACCCCCTACCCCCGCTACCCCTAAGAACAAAATTTACCATAATTATTGTATTCTTTCATATCTAAGAAGGTTGCCGCAAACAGATTTCAAATATCTCAAATGGTTGAAAATTTAATGGGGGGGGGTGTAAGTTACTTTTCAGCCACCCTGTATATTTAGGTCAATTAAGCAATTTATAAGTGTATTTAGATTGGATTTGTCACTTTATTTATAGAATTTGTATCAAACATGGCTAGTATAAAAGTTTAATTTACACTTGGACCACGGATAGGAGTAGGAGTAATGTATCAGCAGGTTTGGTGCTAAGAGTAACCAAAAATAGTTTTTTGTAAAATAAACCTAACTTTATATGGTTAGAGTGCAATTGATTCCAACGAACAGTGCTTTACATTTTTGGGTACCAAAACTCGATTCAGTGCAATGGCTAGGACCTAAACTTGTCATAAAAAATACAAAAAGAAACACTTCTCTGTAGGGATAGCCAAAATGGGTTGTAAATTAAAAGGTTCAATCTACAAATTTCTTTGTTGGTATATTGTTGAATTGTTACTGGAACAGTATATTCCAAACAGTATTATAATATTTTGTTACACATGTTTATACTATCCAAACGAAAGTTGTGTACAAAGTAAAATGGATTTAAAATAGAAGATGTTCAGTAAAAATTTCAATAGTTGTTTAGAGTAAGATCACACAACATTTAAAATAGTAAATATTTTATACAATATTATGTAAGAAATCTTCTGTTGGTAACACGGTTTTGATTTCATCCGTATTTACTGCCGAGCCTATAAACAACGACAAACGTTAATGGTAAGTAATAAATAACACAACACATGTCGAAACACTAAACAATGAACAATCCACATATAACATATCTATTTAGATGTCAACCAAAGATTAAAAAATCAGTTACAATGAGTTACCATGCTGAACATGCTTATCTAAGGATTAGATTTAAGTTTCGTTTAAGTACATGTAAATGTAATAGTTAAGTAATAAATGGTTAACTGTAATGTGTTTTTTATGGGTGTGCGTGTGTGAAAGTGCGCTTATGTATCTGTATTTGTATCCATTGTTATTATGGTGATTGGGGAATAGCCAATCACGTGTTTGAGGCAAACTTTGGATTGAAACTAATCAAAACAGAACATTAAAGCACACTGTGTGCCATTTGTCTGTCTAAGTGAGATAATGACTGAAGTTACTTACCTTAATATTAATTACTGCTCTAAGCCAGTTATTAACCAATTGTATTGTCATCGTATTAATGTGTTTATTTTCATCTAGAAGATATAAAATGTATTTTAAATTTTCAAATAAAATGCATGTTTTGTTGCAAAATAATTTTCTTGGATTGATTTTATATTCACTATACAGGGTGTCTTGCAACCATATGTTACGTACCATCATTGACTATAAATCCTTAAAAGACAACGCATACATACGGGCCCATTGTAATGACCGGAGCTGAGCCAGGTCCGTGGGTTCAGTTAGTTGGTCTGCACCTCCGAAAGACAGCGCGTGCGTCAATTGTTTTATTCCTTCTCTGCCAGAGAGTGCTGGCAGCGCACTCCCGCCCGGCGCCCGGCGCCCGGCGGCCCGGCCCGCACTCGGCGCACTCGCAGTACAGACACTAGACAGAGTACGCCGTGCTGCCGGTTCGCTAATCGCTACAGCGCACACGCGCACGTACCTACACGTACACCACACAGTCCCTTCACTCTCTGTCCTCTCACCGTACTTCCAGTTCCACTGATACTGCATCGTACCCCAACGATGCGATTATATTATGACCGCAACCGAGCATTGTTACCTACCCAATTCCTATGGTTTAATTAAATTTGTCATACCTACACACACATTTTTTCACACTTACACACACATATACCAACACCATACCCCTACTATAATTTACCCATTTACCCAGAACTACTTTAATTTTCAATCTGCATCCAGGGATATAAAAAAATTGAAATATAGTAAAAATTATTTTTTACAGAATGGATTTTAGCTTAGCGGTAAATTCCCAAATATATTATACCATTGAAATTTATATTATTAAAAGAATTTGTTGGATGTTTGTATTCAGCACATTGACCCCTAAATATTTATTTTCCTAGGCATTTTGGGTATCAATTTTAAAGCTCCAATTATTTAGATGTGCCTTTTGTGGGTTTAGATGATAACCCGTGAAAGCCCTTCGTCCAATAGGCTTTTAACATTTCAGAGTTTATTAATCATCTATCAATCATCAATCAGTTGTCATTCATCTTAACTTTTTCATGTCAACACTAGCTGTTTGCCCGTTCTACGTACGGGAATCTAGTAGTAAGTTAAAACCCACGAATACTATAAAAGACCCCTTATATTCAGAACAGGAGTTTGGTTTGCATATTTAGTGTGCATTTTTCCAGAATGATGGCAAAACTATAACTGTTTAGGAATATATATAAACCTTCTCAAATACAATATCTGACAGTTTCAAAGCCAAAACGAATGCTTCGCAATTAAATATCACCCGATCGTGTTAGTCCATATTTTATATCAAACGATGAAAGGAATTGCTTTACAGTATAGATCTATGAGGCATAGCCCTAAGGTAGGCCTGTAATTTAAAGTTACTTTTCACACTGGTTAAAAGTAGATAAACACTTCCTCAACCTCACTACTGCACACTTTATTCGGGTTTAAATTTTTATTAACAATGGTGCTCTTGTCTTTTCCACGAAAAATAAGGACATTAATGCGTTACCAACAGACATACACACACAAATACAGAATTGAGTTCACACAACATTTTTGAGTCCAGACAGAAAACGCTAAAGATTATTCAGTAAGACATCAGTTAAATTTAATAAGCAATAAGGTGCAGTGTTTATAAATAAATAGTGAAAATAGTGATATGTTGAAATTATTCTTACTGCTACCACCGGTTCTAAGGAACCAACGGTTCAAGGAACTAGTAGCAGTACCAAAAACCAACGTTTACATTTGAGAAAAGAACTGTAGTACTTACGACAAATTCAAACTGTCCTTCTAATCAAACTGTATTATAGGTGTTAATTAATTTGTTGGCAAATATATACATAAATAAATACACAGGCCACAAAACATGTAACATGTAACGTAAAGCTTTGAAAACTTACTACGGTTTGCTAAAAACACTTTCACTTGATGTGGTTCAGTACAGAAGTTATTAATCTCCTTTGGTTTTAAAAGTTTTTAAGTTTTCGAAAATCAAAGTTATTTTCCATTAGTAGCATTATTTGTAAGAAGCTTTTAATGTTAACATATTAAAGGCAGTTTGAAGAAACCACCTTTATCCAAACAAAGGTTTCTTTTTTAAAAGATTACGTAATCTCTAAACGATAATCGGTACATATATCTAGCAAACATTCGGAGGAAATGTGACAAAAAACGCACAAATCTGGGGTTTTGTACGTTTGTAGTTTTACTTCCTAAGTAGGAAAAGTACCGATATCGTTGTCGAAATGTAAGTAAGTAGAAACCAAAAGTGACACATTGGAAAAGCGAGTTTAGCTACATCTGTTAAGTTAAACCTCCGTTACGGTACGATCACAGCGAAATCAGAAAGATCTTCCAAGATCGCAGCAACATCCACGATCACCCACTCACTGCACTTGTGATTTTGCACTTTACATAACTGTCCTTCAATCACCGTCAATGAGTGGAAACCTTTGTAAGCTACGGTATTGGTGACGATGATAAAAAAAAAATGTAAGTTTCCTTGCACTGATACAACACTAATTCACGGCATTTTCCCCGGTTATCAAAACTCAAGAACAATCGTTGCACTTGCGATTAATTACACCGGTTAAGTAAGGCACAAAGTTTTTAATCTCACTTGGTTTGGATGTGCGGGATGTGCTGACTAAACTTGATCGGAAATGGTTATTTGTAAACAACTTTTAATGTAAACATATTAGTCACAAAGTGACGCTGGCTGTTAGTAACCATAAAACAAATCAGCCCTTACAGAACACAACAATTGGTTGTCGTCTGGTATGACTATGACTATTTATTCAAAATAACTCGTCGAGTGTTAATCATAAAGTAGTTCACAATTTGTGCTAAATATGTAAGAGCGGCAAATGTTCCATTTTCTGACATAATCAAGACGTTTGCTGCTAAAAATCAAATGTAATTATTTTTCAAAATTATTATTATTATTATTTCAAAAATACAATGCACTGTCTCTTACAAAGAAAATTTCACCTGGCGGACAAGTGCCACTCACTTCTGCAGCTAACCATAAACGAACAAAGCAACAATCAACTAACTTTCGACAGTCTCAACTCAGCAAACAAACCGAAGTGATGTAAAGAACAAAGAACTAAAGAACTACTGGAGTACTGGATTGCGCTCACAGTCAGTGGCACTGCGGGGCGGGCGAAGTGTCCTTGGTCTAGCTTCCCCCAACCCAACCCCCACTATCTGTTGGCAGAAGCCGACGTTGCCCATACCGTTAACTTGTCAACTATATACAGTCAACGCCCAAACGATATATATTATAAAACGCACCTTTTTAGTCACTGCACTGTTAAAATATATAAAGATATTAAAATATATAGAGGTATTGCAAAGGTCCTTCGTACGGGATAGGCGTATACGTACGTATCAAATGCGTATTGCAGTTACTAGTTCTTTGCGTTTAAACCATAGAAACACCCCCAAAGCAGCAAACCTGCAGACTAAACGAATTTCCAATTGACTGATTGGATTTACACTAAAATGTCACCTTACAAATATAACATATTTATTACCTATTCAAATATAATTAGTTTAGAACGATAACTTAGGTCTGCTGCAACAGGGAGGGTAAAAAAGTTTTTTTTTATTGTAAAGTTTAAATACTGCAGTTAAGTAAGAAATGTAGGTGTATGTATTTTATCAATTTAATTAATGTTCATAAACAGCTGTTGTATTGTTGTATAATCTGTTGTATAGTGTTGTAGTTTTATCTTCTAAGTTTATGTTTTTAAATGTCATATTAAAAGTTCACTTCTGTGTTAAAATATGTCACGTTTCTTTACCAATGTATTTGTTTTATGGTAACTGTAGGAAAAATGTAATGTAGGCCTACAACTCGAGTGCAAAGTGAAATTGCCTCACTCGGGAAACCATTCCTCATTAGGCCTAAGTATTTCCTCGAGTGAGTCAATTGCTCCCTTTGCTCACTAGTTGCACAAATAACTATTTCTCCGTAACCATTAGATGAATAATAACACTTCAATAGACAAAATTATTTGGGTTTTTAAGCTCTACAAAATGGTTTGGAAACAAATTGCTAAATCATATGTTTTTTTAGTCAAAATGGGAAAAACCAATTTCTACCCCATACATTTCTACACAAATTTCTACATGCACAAAATCACATATTTCTTATTAAAACATAAACATAACTCAAAACAATCATACTTTGACAGTTCTCAATGTTTATTACAGCTTTTTGTTGCTGTACATGACCAATCTACCAGCATTTGTAACGGCCATATTTATAGCAGTAATGAAAGCTGGATCTATTTTTACGAAGGTTCGAATATAGCATAAATCTGTGTACGTGATAATAATAATGCATATAATAAATACATTAATTTATATATAATTAATATGATATATAAAAACGACCACGCGTTTGCCTAGAGAATATTGTGAAGGGATCGATCACCGCGCAGGGCCTATGGAGGCGAACCATGCCCAACGATGTAAAAACTACTGGATTGCGCTCTCAGTAGCACTGCGGGCGCTGTTTTCGGTCTAGCTCCCCCCACCATCTACTGGCAGTAGCCGACGCAGCCCATACACTCACCATTGTAAAACGCGCCTTTTTAAGTTGCTGCTCTGTTTAAATATATAGATATAAAATATTGCTAATACATGCCAAAAACTTTTACTATTCTAAACTTTATGTCTTCTTCTTTTCGTGCAAAAAATAACACATTTGAACTCTTAAAAACCCTACTACATTTGTCCAGTTTTTACCGCAAATCTATGGTTGACATTAACGTGATAGGCATACTTTTTTATGACCTATTTTGTAAGATACATTGTCATTAAACATTGAAAGAAAAAAATATCGCGTTTACGTCAAACATTTACGTTACCACTGCGGCAAAAACTTAGCAAAATTATTCTAAATGTTTATGTAATAGTTTTTCGATTAATAAAATAGAATTTCAAACACAAATATTGTACTTTATATTTCTCCTTTGTAATCACTTATTATTTTACCTTGTACAATTTGGAACTAGCAATATCAGTTGTCTAAAAAACTCTACAAAACGGGTTTAGTGAATTTGTAGTTTTAAAGAATTCAAATGGGTTATTTTCTGCAAGAAACAAAACAGACATAAAAGGTTTAACTAGTAAAAAGAGTTTGACAAGCGTTAGCAATATTTTATCCCTATAAATTTCAACAGTGCAGCAAATAAAAAGTGTGTTTTATAATGGTGAATGTATGGGCTGCGTCGGCTTCTGCCAGTAGGTGGTGGGGGAAGCTCGACCGCGCGGCCAACACTGAGCCAGCGATCCATGAGTTGTTTATATCGTTGACCATGCCATATATTCTGTGACCATGCGGCGGCGCCGGTGAGTCGGACGGTAGGGTAGGGAGATCAAAGAGGACCGCGACCTGGCTGGAGTGTCGGCAGCGGAGCGGGGATGCACGCGTGCGCGCGCAGCACTTACAACACGAGTTTCCAGCCATTGCCGCTAGGAACGCCACCGCATAGAGGTACTGAACTAGTTCTGCTAATCTCCGCTAGGATATTTTGCTGGGTACGCTTTTTAGTACTAGATGCATTGTCTTTTAAGGATTCATAGTCAATGGTACCATACCATACCATGTTACGACACCGTGTTATGTAACCATGATGTTAACTTTGTTACATTATTCAGCATGATAAAAGAAAAAATGTAACATAACATGTGTCCCATATCATTCCGTTTTCGGTCTATCTGTCTATATGTGATTTTTACAAAAACATTCATAACTCCTCAACTGTTTTAGCTACAGTGTTGACATTTTGCCAAAATGATTATCTTATTGGCCAGTATGTTTGTGCAAAATATGAATGAAAACTCTAAAACTATTTTAAAATGTCAGCTTTTTTAAAATGTTCGATGCCAAATTCCATGAAAACCGTTAATTTTACAAAATATTTGCAGGACATGTAAATTCTAGTAAATCTCATGTAGATTACAACGATATCTTATGAGCTTAGTTTGGACAAAGAATAACTGGGAAATCTGTTTTTTGATTGTAATACCACCATTTAAACAATGTTAAAAATTAGCGTTATCAATTTAACGTTGTTTAAATGGAGAAAAATGTAGGTAAGGCAAGAAAAAATTAATTTTCCTACAGTTACCTAACAATGTACATGTTCTCTCACTGATTTGAGAAAGCAAAGTGGCCAATTCGCTCATCAGTGAGACAATGTTAACATTGTCTCACTCTAATTACTTTGTCTCACTCCAGATTTGTAACATGAAAGCACGAAACAGTGAGCGCGTAACATGCAGACAAGGTCGTATGCGCGCAAAATACGTTGGCAGCACTGGCTGTAAATCATCTGGTCTGCTGTTGTACTGTTGTATTTGTCACTTCACATTAAATGTGATATTAAAAGTTCACTTCTGAGTAAAAATATGTCATGTTTCTTTACCAATTTATTTGTTTTATGGTAACTGTAGGAAAAATATAATGTGCAACTCGAGTGCAAAGTGCAATTGCCTCACTCGAGAAACCATTCCTCACTTGCCTACGACTTGTAAGTATTTCTCTCGAGTGAGTCAATTGCTCCCTTTGCTCACTAGTTGCACAAATAACTATTTCTCAGTTATTCTTTGTAACAGTGGTTAAGGAATGAATGTTTTTTGTAAAAATCACATACAGACAGATGGACCAAAAACGGAATGAGATATGACAAATGTTATGCTACATTTTTTGGTTCTTTTGACATTCTGAAAAAGCGTTTTCTAGTGTAACAAATTTTGTTCATATAGTTGCAAAACACCGTGTATATTTTCCAAAATTCAATGATAGCAGGAAATATATGTGATATGTTTACGTATTTAAATGTTTAGCGCAAGATTATTTTTTTCAATTGTCACATTCCTGAAAATATGTTAAAGCAAATTAGGGTCATATTTTGATAGATTTATCTTATGATGATTGCATATTATTTACATGAAAAAAATGCAAGATGATATTTTTAATTAATTAACCAGTATCATTGTGATACTAGACACTATATCACACGAAACTATATTAAATCCTTTTTTTACAGTAGTCCAAAAAAGTTGCATTTTTATCTTGAATTGGTTTGCAGCCCAGAAGATTTTGTTTGTATTTGACTTTGCACTCTTCATTGCCTACTTCGAATGATAACTGAACAAATAAAATCATTTAATCAGCGTTATAATTAGACATTTTGTCACTAGGCTTTTTGTTGCAAACGTCATTTTTTTATGAATACATTTATGAACTCGGCAAGCCTCATTGGCAACATTTTTCTATTGTTGTACAAAAAAATAATGATATACGAGTTTTGCCAATAACAAGAGAACATGATATCGTTTTATTTGATACATAATAATTTATCAAATAAAACTATCTCAAACGTTAAATGTTCCTTTTTAGGTTCAGTTACAAGGAAACTGTAATTCAGTAACATTCCTTTGTGATATTAATACCTTTCTAGACTCTCGACGAGGTTTTTCCAGGTTATCATGTTTCATACAGTAAACCCTCAAATAATATTTCTGAGATATTAGTCCTATATTATTTAGTGGAAGAGTTAAAGAAAAGCTGGATTTTCAAAGGAAAACTAATCACAAATAATCATTTTTTGGTAAATTTATAACCATAACCTTTAATCAACTTAATTACAAAGTATTAGAATGTTTTCACTAAACAAATAACTTAAAGTTTTATAACATTTTCAAACTACTTTTTTTGTTTATATTGTGATAAAAAAATTTACATTTAATAAATAAATTGACTTTAAAGCATATTATATGGAGGAATAATGAGCAGTTTTTACTGTTAATAATTTTAATTTATTTATTGCTTCCAAAGGTGTAGCATTTTTACAGGAAAATGAAACTGTGTTCTTAGGATAGCAACCATTTAACCTGAACAGCTCCGTATTAATAATATTGAAAGGTTTTACTTTGTTTGTAATAAAACTTGGGTAAATTATCTTTAGGGTTTCTTATCGGACGGTGTAGTATATTAAAAAAATTAAGAAGGGAGAGAAAGACATTCATTCGGGTCGAAACCATAAGGACGAAAGTTTAGAAAGAAAAAGACTAACTGTGAATCAAAGACGTATAACTGAAGGAATGTCTCCACTCTAAATAGGGCTATATAAATAAATAAACATGCCTTTAGTAGCCAACGTTTCTCTCATGGGTACATATCAGGTTTTCAGAACAAATATTATCATTAAATTACTACACGCAATAAAATATTTATGATTATTTATTTTAAGATGTTTTTTTTTTAAATTTCATTTTAAAAGTATTACTGGATGCAATAAGGAAAACCCTTTCCAGTTCCAATGTGACCCTTGGAAATTGAGGCCTACATGGCAGTCCTAAGTTGGATAACCTCATCCCGGACTGAAAGCCTCTGGAAAAGATAGTCGGGTTCATAGAGAGTACCCATTCAGCACGTCAAAGGCTTCACTGATAGGAATCTTTTAGTGCAGAATACAAATCGGATTGCTGAGTTTTTCATCCACTGTATCCAGCGCAAGTCTTCATTAGCGGTACTGTTGTCATATGCAGGAATATAATAGTAAAATACTGACAGTATCAATGACTGCGTGAATTGAAGCTTCGCAGCCTCAGGCAACATACCTCTGAAACTGTACAGAACTCTCGGTCTTCCTAGTGGCTTTGGCAGTAACTCTAGTCCAAGCTTAATCTGCTAATCTCATATCTGCTTTGTTCCGAACAGTAGTATTAGGATTATTCATATAGAATATGTCATGCTCTTTACAATAAGAGTCTAGCTTATTTTTTGGATGCACATTTTTAGCTAAATTTTCACGTATCTTAGTTCCAGATCCACAATATGAATAAAGGTGGATATATTCGTGACATGATCAAAAAACCCCAAATTGCTAATAATGACACCCCAAGAGTGTTGGTTTTGCTACACAACAATTGACTTATACCGTAAGAGTACATCACTTAGATTACCCAAAGAGTAGCAAGTCCCTAGTGACGGGAAGTTGAGGCGCTCATAAACCAAAAATTACTAAAGTTACAGGTCAAAGCTCCTACCCTTAAAGGCTGAAGAAGTCCTACAGTGGCACAATCTATAAAAAATTATTTTTCAAATTGAGCAAACAAATAAAAAAAACTCATCCTGGATTGTTTTTGATCGAATCTGCATTATGCAAAAATATTTTAATATTGTTATCTGAAGTCCGCTACCTTACATAAAATATTAGTTATGTAAGAGGCAAAACAGTGAAACCTACACTATCTGGTTGGGTTATTAGATGTGTATATTTTCATTAGTTGATGACTTATTTATGATTAGTATAGACACATGTTATAGTTGTCCACACAGACGAAATAGTTACATCACTCGGGAAACCCCGTCACATCGCTGTGGACCTTCTATGTAGCAAAAGCCAGTTTTGATTGAACTGAAATTGAGAACTCGCACTCGCGGGAAATTGCCACCGTAAAACTCATTCAATTTCCATAAATGAAAAATTGAACGCGAACATTTGTACGATCTGTCTTTTGTGTTTGAGTTTTTGAATTCGAACTTTATGCAATTTTGTCACTTCTGAACTGCGGTGGGAATAGTATAGAACAGAACCTTTTTAATCATGGAGGAATGAGTTGTATTTGTAATAGAACCTCAGACGATGAAAAATAGATACGAGTTATTTTGTGTATGAATGGGTTAGTGTTGCCTATATTTGTTTTAACAACTTTTTCAATCGTATATTAAAAGACTATAAGGCTCAAAACTTGAAGCAAAAGTGTCGAGAGTGCTGAAAATTAAATGTCTCAAGTTCTCAGAAGACCAAACATTGTAGCATAGATAGGAACGTAGTCATATAAGAGAGAAAGCTACTAAAAGAAGAGAGGTGAATGACTATACCATGGAATGGATAAGTAAACATCCCATACCAACCCCAAGAGCAACAGCCCACCGACCAAACATGAACCGCACAACCACAACTAACCTTACTCTTTGTAAACATAACAACCAAACAACTTTACCCTAACCAATAGCTGCGGCAAGTTGCCTATTTGTATTTCCACCAAATTCGTAATATACACGCGCCTGTAGCAGCTGCAATCACCCAGGGCTGAAGAGGCGTGCAAATTCAACCCCCGGATATTTACCCCCATGAAAAAAACGCTCGTCACAGGTCGCTACGTCATTTTGACGTCCCGAGGGGTGAGGCTTGTATACGCTCGAGAGACAGCCCACGACCGGAAATCTATCCCCAATATATTATTAAATAATCAACATGTAATTGTTTGCTTATAAAGTGATTTGCCATACCACGGAATTTTAACCCTGGAAATCTAGCCTCAGTGGTCAAATCAGAAATGTCCAACCCCGGAATTCTACTTCCGGAAATCTACCCCCCGTGGTCGGCTACGCTACGTATCGGCCAAGATTCATTGTTGTAGTTGATTTTATTAATAATTTGTTTAGGTAAATCAGCGGCTCTTCAGTTATTCGTTACCTTATAATATCCAGTATTAGGTTTGGTTTGGTTACCAATTAATAAAATCAACTACAACAATGAATCTTTGCCGATACGTAGCGTAGCCGACCACGGGGGGTAGATTTTCGGGCGTGGAATTCCGGGGTAGGACATTTCTGATTTACCCCTGGGGGTAGATTTCTGAGGGTAGATTTCCGAGGGTAAAATTCTGGTGTCATGTTTATTTATTTTGATTAATTACAACTGTTAAGTAAACCGTGAAATGTGAGTTTATTGAAATAAATAATAATTCATCCGTCCTAAAAGTTTGCGCCAGGAAATCTACCCCCAGACCTGTGACGTCAAAATTACGTAGGCGTTTTTTCATGTGGTTAAATTTCCTGGGGTAGAATTCCGGTGAGCCCTTCTTAAACAGCCTCAGGAAGACTTAAGCTCATTAACATCACGAGAAAAGCCAAAGAAGAAGGAAAACCTGGACTAGAAATACCAAGATTGTAATAGAAAGTGGTTTAGACTTCAGGAGACTTGGAGAAAATGACACGATGGAAGTCGGATGAGACGGTAGGTAACTTGTGACGTAATGACGGCGTAGGAAACAAAATAAAATATAATATCTTAGTAAGTGTGCGTCCCTGTTTGGCTTGCCATAAAATGTGACGTAAAATTCGGGTTGGGAACGTGATTGTATTGTCTCACCCAAAATTAATTGTACACACCTTAATTTTTTTCTAGATAGCCTGGCCTGCAATGAGAATATAGTCCAGAATTCTAACGTGTTCGTAATTTAACTATCGTTTAGAGTTTTATTTGGTTCGGACTAAGATTATAATTACAACAATGCTAATAACTATATTAGCTTACCTTCAACAAGTGATCATCACAGACAATCGAAATATGCGCTGAGATCGAATTTTGAATAAAATACCGCGCGAATAAGAATATGATGGAATGATTTTACGAGGTTAATAAAACGTGAATCGTTCGTTGTACTTGGTTAACACCAAATTAAAACGTGTCCTAATAATAACTCGGTCAATCGCCAGAGTCGTTCGTAACTAACTTTAATCAATTAACAAAACGTGGCGTTTATAGCACACATTTAAATAATAGAACGTTTATAGTGGTAACAACCAAAATGTTCTTAAGAAAGAATCTACTCGCAGAATCCTGCCTTGCTGATGGGGATCTACGAAAACACTAAAAATATAACTTTAAATAATTATATTATACGTATAAAGTATAGAGCGTTATCGTGTGGCTCTACACTTACCAGTGTTCGTATCGTCTCATGGTTTTGTATATACGTATTTTACTGAGCGGTTTAGATTCCAATATTAATAGGTATAAATAAACAAAACACGGTTAATTTTATTGAAATTTTTAAGAATAATAAGATATCATAAGTTTGCAATAATATATTTAACAAAAGAATTAAACAGGAAGCCTACGTAGTTTTCCGTAATTTTGAGAACTTCTTAGTTTTATAATGTACTGTATCCATAGGTTTTATAGCTGTTATTCATCTGACAGACCATTTACGATCAAAGGAGAAAGTATCTAACAGTTTAGCTTAAAAATCTCAAAGATTATCAGTCGGATTTATTCACACTCAGACACAAATATTAGTTATAAAACTACCTTTTCAGTTAAGGGGACCCAAAACGACAGTTTCAACAGGAAACTCAATCTCGAAAATGTTGAGGAAAACAATATTTTTGCTCTATAAACTATGCATAGGAGAAGAAGGTAATCAGCGTATATATTAATGAGCTACGATTGTCTTTTACTATAATTCTTCTATTATAGTCCAGCCTATTATTTCCTGTACCTCGTTATATACATTTCACATAAATCTATAAGCCACTTTCTACAAAACTTCCATCAACTAAACATAACCTCTTACTAAATAGCTCAAATATTTCCCCAATGTAAATAACCACCAACAAAAACATCTTTCCACAGTTAGGTTTCATTTAATCACTTAAACCGTGTAAACTTTCAAAGCATGGGCGGAGCCCGTAGGATATCAGGCTGTAGGACAGAGCCCTTTGGAAATTCGTTCATACCAACAACCTTCGGCAAATCTACACACTAAGTAGGAACGGACGAGTCTCAAGTTTTCGAGAAATTTTCGATTTTATAAAAAATATCATTTGTTCAAGTGAGATTAACTTTGCTCCGAGACTTTTTAAAGACAAGATTATTATCCAAAATTTAAATTACGATTGTCACATTATTATTACTACACTAAAACCTCATTTATCCGGTATTTATTCATCCGCAAAGGTTCTACTTTAAATTAAATAAACACTATATTTAAAACAAATTTTACATACGTAGGCCTAAAGAATTGATTAAATAAGAATGCCTTAAATAAGAAAGCCTTAAATAAGAAAGCCGCAAAGGAAACGCAACAACAACTCCTTCCTTTGTTACGGGTATTGCAGAGACTTTCTGATGGTATTTTTTTTACTGTATAGTGCGTACATCTCTAAAATCGGTAAACCCGGTTTATCCGCTATGACCCTGTTCCCGTCCATACTGGATGGACAAGGTATATGATACCATTATCACTGAGATCAGAAATAGCACCTTACAAGCTACTACAATTCTTCCGTTTCTTAGTCTATTTCAGTCCCTGTAGGCTTTTGTTATTTGTATACTCTTTTTGTATCAACCTTTGCAATAAATAATTGGTTATTGCATTTTATTTTATGTTTTAATAGAAGACTTTATTGTTATTATTAACCATTCTAAAACTGCAAAAACTAATAATTCCTTATAGTAGTGAGATCGATAATCTCGTCTCCAACTATAAGCTTCATTTTTATGAGTTATATGCTTATATTTTTATTTGGCTAGTAGCACAAAAATGGGCTTTTAACATTTTTCACCTAAAACACAATTTCTTTTTTGTAGAGCTTAAAAAAACAAATAATTTAGTTTATTGAAGCGTTATTATGTGCCTAGTGGTTATGGAGAAAATTCAAAAAAAAATTAAATTTAAAATTCCCATGTTATTCTTATGGAGAATAAGTCAACTGTTGAAGTTTGCTTGTTTATGAACGTATTTTTATCAAATTTGGAAAATACATTCATTTATTACTAAACTACAGTTCAGTATTAACATTTTAGAACAAAAACACTTTTTACCCTCCCTGTTGCAGCAAACCTAAGTATTCGTTAAAGTAATTCTATTTAAACAAAAAATAAATTTGATATTTTTGAGGAGACAATTTAGTGTAAGTCTAATCAGTCAAATGGAAATTCGCTTAGTCTGCAGGTTTGCTGCGTCGGTGGTATTTTTATCTTTATCATATTGAAATTCACAATCAAGTAAAAGCTGTTTCCTAAGCAAGTGGAGTACAGCTAGTCTCTTATAGTGGTTAAATAGCATCACTTCTGTTTTGGAAACCTAGGTTCAAAACCCACCAATTGCCTGTAACTGATTGCATTGACAATTAATATACCATAACTATACCATACCATTGACTATGAACCTTATAGTTACAGTATGTGATAATGCCCGTCTCGGTGGCTCTGAGCCCACATTTGCTGCAGCGAGGTACAAGGATGACATTTAGTGATGAAAACTTACTGTACTGCAGTATACTCAATTGTCTAACAATAATGTATCATGGTTGAGTTAAATAAGCTAACATTTGTTGTAACTTAATAAAGTAGCAGCGATCGAATTAAACTCCACCCTAACGTAGTAATAGACTTGTTAACTCAATTAGCGTGTGGATAAATAACTAAGTAGCAAGTCAATTAATTTCATGTTTACATTCCAAAGTCTTATTTGACAAGCTGGTAACATTATTACAACTTGCAAATTAAATGGGAGGCAAAGATTGAACGTACTTTGCTAGACCTCTTGATTGTTATACTTTACTAACTGTACTTTTCTTATATTGATATATCATCACTAGTAAATTGTTTACTAAACGTTTTTATGAGAACTGTAATACTAATAATTCGTTGTTTGTAGTCGGCAAAGTTACATTGAATCACAAAAGTCAAATACAATATGTTTGTGAACCCATGAATCCATGTAATTACTTACATTTTTATCAGGATAAAAGTATATTGATAAAATTAAGCTATTTTTAACATTAGTGCTATTTGTAGAATTTACTTATTCCAGCAGTTGTTTACGAAATTGTCAACAAAAACAACTTGTAAGCACCACAACGTTGGTCTTATCAATACAATCTTTTTATTAAACGTGTTTATGTCTATGTATGTTTTATGTTCAATTTTAAATTTTATGGCGAATGATGGAAGAGGGTAAACCTGAAGATGTGGCAGTACCCATGAAACATGTAGTTTGCCTGATACCCTAGGATATATTGTAAGGAAAAGAAATACTTTATATCAATATAAATCTATATCCAGAAGTAGGACAATGAATTATATTTTTTTAGATAAAAAATATATTATTGTTTATGGCTGTATCATCATATATGTAGGGTATAGTATGAACTATTACTTTTGTTCTGTTGTTTATATGGTAAAAATGTTGTCAATTGCTTGTCTAATTGTACACTGCCCAGGTTAGTTTTACCGTCAAGAAACGGTTGCTTGCTCAAAGATAAGAAGAGGAATACAGAAAGCTTAGAAGCTGGTGGTACAAATTACAAAATGTTAAGTCAATTAAATTAAGTAACGAAGTATTTATTAGTATATTTATCTAAACAATCTACAATTATTGAACCATGTGTAAGTTGTGAAGTTTATTTTCAATGATAAAGAGTAGTCTAAAACTAGTTTAATACTACTATTTGTAGATATAGATCGTTCTTTAAATAAGATTGAAACATTTTGCATGCAGTTTTGAGTAGTGTAAAAATGTCTCGTTTTTGTCTGGTTTGTTATTTCATTAATTACAGTAGGATAATTCGATTTTTTAATTTTAAGATTTAGCCTGCCATAGTCGAAATTAAAATTAATATAACAGCATATCTTTCCTCCAACTCAAATTTGTATTGTTTTTTCCATGTTTTCAGTTACTAAACTGCAGTTTTAGAAGTTTAATTCATTAGTCGTTTTCTTCATAACAAGCGAATTTTCAAATTATATCTTCCTTCGTTGCTTTTTCTTCTTTTATTTGTTGTTTAACTGCTTACTTTCTGGTATAAGGCAGTTAACACTGTTGTTAAGTCAGTGTTAATCGTTAGGCATGCATCTAATCGCATCAATGTATGTATTAAGTGAGGTATTAAGTTTACTATAATTTCGTTTGTCTACATGCGATTGAGATAAAAAAACGGAGTGTATTTGAATGGATACATCAATAACCACTTATTAATAATCCCTTCTTTCAAAAATCCTCTTTCTTCTCGGTTGGTATTGTTGTTGTTGGTATAAGTTGACGCTGTGTCAACATCATAAGCCTGTCAACTTGGTGTGGTTTCCGCAATACAGACAAGTTCAGCAGGCAGTGTAAGGTAAGGTATAAAGGCGCAACGAATAAAAGCAGCCACCCCCTCCTGTTAGTTATCAGGTTCTCCGGCAGATCGCAGAAGCTTCTTAGTTACGCACTTGTAGGCTGTATTGGTTTAATTAATTGTTTTTTACTGTGATTGTTATAAAATGGAATAATTATAAATTTGTAAAAATACAATACAACTGTAGTAATTTCATGTGATTTTGGAAAAATCAAAAATCATTCACGTAAAGCAAAGATTTAGTGATGACGTTATCCACCATGCAACCCGTAGTGGGTTGTCCCACTAGTGTAGTGGGTCGTAGGGGGTGTAGTGGGTAGATACAGTCATGAACCACGATATGTAGAACTTTGTATGAAATTTTGCATGAACTAGTGTCACTCACTAGCTTATGAAAAATGTCAAAATGTTCCAATCCAAAATTCAAAATGGTGGACATTTTATTCTTATCAAGAAAAACTACAAACCTGCGAATCTTATTGAAAAACACATAAATTTTTTTTTTATTTAAGACAAACTCAATGACACCTCAACATTGAACATCTTGTAAAGAATTAGAAGGTTAAAAAGGTTGATGGAGAGTTGCGAAACACCCTGTATGTTTACTCCTTATCATATATATACAACTCACAAACAAATCACGTTGGTTCGGATCAGTATTTTAAATGTATTTCAGTACAATTCTAATTTGATACCGGAGATAAGCTAAGAAGAAAACTCCTGCGCATTATGTCTGGATTTGTGGCTCTGTATCTTTCACTGGGGATACTGTAGATACTGAACGGCTTGAGGAATAAAAATGCTTCTTGAGGACTAAGCCTTCTAAAAGCCTTTGAAACGAGATTGTTGGAGATCTTGCAATTCTTTAAACAAACATTTTCATACCAAAGTAAGTAGTACCAAAGTAACTGTTGCAAATGAAATTTTGTACCTTAATCTTTTTGTATTTATTTCATATTTTGTAAGGAAATATTTAAACTGGTTAAAACTATTATCACATTGTATGGTGTCGGGAAATATATTTACAAAATCTACTAAAATAGAACAAATTGGGACCAATCCAATGTAAAACCAGTAATAATTTAGTAAGTACTAGTTTGATAATCTTTATTTCCTACCTGTCTCTTTCTTTAATACAAACTATTAAAGTATTATTAGATCCCAGTATAAGAAATTTCTTCTAAACAGTGTTATTGATGTAGTTGTCCCCGTCAGACTTATTTTTTTCAAGTCAGGTCATATCGTGGGTTCGGGACTACCTAATAGGGTTGAACTTGGTTGAAATAGCTGAAAACCAGAGGGGTCTATCTGCATAACTAGCATTCTATAGTTTTCAGAATTTTGGAGGAATAAAAAAACCTATCATTAAAAAAGAAAAGACCGTTAATATTTGCTCTACCCATACTTTGTAGATTATACTTAAACATACTTGAATACTTATCTCCCTTAAAACAATGGAAATAATAGAAAATATTCTGCAGAATGTGGGTTTTGCTTTCAAGTGTTGGAGATTGTCAGTTTTGCACTACATTATTTGGGAGATTGTTAGTTTAGAACGTAACTTGAAAATTTCTAAGCAAAAAATCCAGAAACTGAAAACGATGATCTTTCCTTTTGTAAATAAGATGACAAAGCAAATGCTGCTATATTGTAGCCTACATAATTGATATTATTTTGTAAAGTATGTGAATATTATGTTTATCATTTTATAAGATATGCAAATAGACAACTTTAAAAGTCCAAAATGCCACGTTTTGAATCATCAGTCTTGGTTTGTATTTTAAGAACAATTATTTTTATTTTTACTAATGAGAAAACTGGTTGTGAATGGTCGCTGAGAATGAGATAAAACATTCTGGAGGAGAATAGATCACACGCTGCAGGGTTTGAAAATGTTTAGTTGTATCGTCCAAAAGCTGTGGTTTACATTATCAGACTTCATCAAATAGTACAGGGGGACTGATCAATGGTGTGCAAATTCAATGGTTAGTAGATTGTATCTTTTAGGTAATGTGTACCTGGTATTGGACATATTTCATATTTTGGTTAATAGAATGATTGTTCCCTGTGAGGAATTCGTCTGTGACGTTTTCCGATAGCTGGTCCCGTTATCCCGTCACTGTGACTCTGATATCGGCCATCTTCCTTTACTTAATTTACTCTTAGTATACTGGTTAATTGATCATTTTATCAGGTTTCGTTGGTTTTTGGCACTGTTGATGAGAATTTGAATTTTGTTAGCACAGTTTTTGATATTAAATTTTATTTGACTTTTTCCAACAATTTTAGTTCTAGTACAATTCATGTTTTCTCCTGATTGGCCTGATTTTGCTGCATTATTTTATGGAATTTAGGCCTTCAAGTTTTGTCTATAAACACCAAGACGTGTGTTTTAAAGCATAAAAAGGGGTAAGTATTAGTAAAAGCCATATTGAGAACAAAGTGACACTGCATGTACAACAGATAATTGATGTACACAGAAATTATTAATTTTATTTTTTAAATCTTCGACCATTAAAAGTATTGGTCCCGGGACCAGGTCTTACCATGAGTATTACGGTAATAGCTTATTCCCTATATGGGAAATTTGCTAAAAACTATAAAACAATCCATACAACCAATCATTAAATGCTAACTTTTAAAACCATAATGGAATTTTTGAATTTGTTATGACAATTTTTCCATAACAAAAGTTATTTTATTTTAAATTAATAACTTTTGATTAAATGGTGAATTATTTAGTTAGGTAATTTTTTTTTTTAAATTACACTTAAAGTATATATCCCTACACCCCATTGAACGGCATCCTTAATTTAACCTTTATGAGATTTATAGCAATAAGTCCAAAGAAACGTCTCAAACACAGTACAAATATTTAAAAATAGTGGAAAACTTCGATCAAATACTAGAATACAAATATTCAAATAATTACACTGAATTATGTAATAAATTTATTGTTTGATAGTAAAATTACACTATAAAACTATGTATGTCACAAAACTATAAATCAACGGGAGTGATTTACATTGTAGGGCACCTGCAATTTCCTTGGCATCGCGCAATGCCAGAATGAGTAGAGGTGTGTCTAGTATTTGTTGCAGGTGCTATGATGTCGGTCTTAATTCCCGTTAGACGACTGCGAAAGCAAAATAATATTTAACTGGTCAAAAGGTCTTAAAATAAAGGCAAACACTTTTCTAGTCGTAAGGGTTTAGTGGGTAAAAGGCATTAAGGTATTTACAGCTAATATAATTATCAGAATGCAAGACCTCAGTATCTTGATTTTTTCCCCTTTCCTCATAACTCATTTATTGAACCAAAATAACAAATACAAAATTTGCATTGGTCATGTCAATTAATTCTTAGTTTCGAGACTTTGCTGTTCAGTGATTAGCGTACTGATCATCTGACTAAAAATGATTCAACTAACCTGTAAATAAATTGTGTTTTCATTTATTTTCAAAATTATTGTTAAGTGTTTTCGGCGGAAGAGATGAATTTTCGCGATTCATCTTTTCAAGCAACACAACGGTCTGATTGGTTATTTATTGTTATCAAAGTGCATTAATGTTTAATTTGATCAATGTTTAATCCACATAGGGTTATGCACATTCATCGAGTTAATTAGTATTACAATACATATTTAACTATAGTCTGATTTTTACCGGAGTGCGGCTGGAGTTCAGACCTACCTGCGAGGGACCCGACTCACGCACGCACACTCACCACCGTCCTAATTGCCTGAAAGCCCCGATCCCCTATTCACTAAAGAAATATAATATCTGTTGTATGATACCTCAAAATTGCAATTCATTTGATGTTAGATATACAGTAAAATGGTTAGTGTTAATAAATTTGTTGTTTAATTCAATGAATAATGAGTCCAAACACGAAATGATTATGACAAGTAGTTAGCTAATAAAAGCGTGTTAAAATATTCGTAGCTTTTACACTTTGTAAGCAAAATATATATTGTTTGGTATCATTTTACTAAGCATTTTGAGCTGAAGTCAAAAGCGTCACCAGATTTTATAACAAACGTAAAATTAAAAAATTGATAGTTTAATTTCCGGTAGCCAGTGATGACTCGCGCGGCAGGACAATAGTCCGCCCCACGTCCGTCTTAATCCCTTGCGTCTGTGTGTGTGAGGCCTGCGTGTGTGTGAGTAGAGTCGACCCTTCAGCCAGCCGCTTTCCGTCAGCAATCACACTATAGAAGGCCACTCAACTGATTTTTCACCTACAGTGTTTTGTTATTTTAAGAGTGCAGTTGATTCGTAACCGATTCTTTGGGCACTGGAAATTAGTAGGGAGTATGCAGTCTTATACATGCGTTTTTCAATTTAGTATTAATACGTGTTTACTTTATATTAAGAGTTATGCGTTTTGAGTATGTGTCCGACATAAAACAATATTGTACCGTCTAAAAACGTCTACAATTCACAGATGAAAATAACAGGTATAATCTAATGATGGTAATTTAAAATACCCCCGCCGCAGCAAACCTGCCGACTAAGCGAATTTCCATTTGTCTGAATTGATTTTCAGTTAAATATATTTAAATAACATTAGGTTTAACGAGTACCTAGGTTTGCTGCTACAAGGAAACTAATAAAGTGTGTTTTTGAGTAAAATATTGATAGCTCAGTACAAAATAAATAAATTTGCCAAGTTTGATCAAAATATATCCATAAACAAGCAAACTACAACATTTGACAATATTCTCCATAAGAATAACATGGGAATTTTAAATTTACAATTTTTTTAATTTTCTCCGTTACTAATAATCGAACAAAAATACTTTTATATACTAAATTATTTGTTTTTTTAAGCTCTTTAAAAAGGTTTAAAGAGAAATCGGGAAATGTTGTGTTTTGAGGGTCAAAAGTGAGAAAAACCAATTTTTACCCCATAAAACCCCCCGTAAAGCCCCGTTCCCATGGTCCGATCGTGCTGGTTCGCGAACTCATTCAAGTTTATCCCGCTTTACACCTTTAAACCAAATTTCATCAAAATCGGACAACAATTACTCAAGTTATCACGTTCACGGACGTATATATATATAAGTCTATATATATATATATATATATGCATATATAAAAATTTGAACGAATGGTGTTTTTAGACTTTGGGGACATCAAAATGAAAAAGTAAATCGGTCCCGGGTCTAGGTCTTACCGTGCCACCTACGGTAATAGCTACTTCCCTATAGGGAAATTCGCTAAAAGCCACTTTAATTTAGTAAATCTGTATAACGAATTACAGTATGTTAGTTTGTTATAATAATTTAGGGAGACTAAATGTTTATTTACCTAACTTGTTTACTAAAATAAGCAAAAATAAACAATACATTGATCTCGTATAAAGGGTAAGGCAAAAGTCTGGAACCCCCCAGTTAACTTTTTAACGCGTTGCAGTAGGAAAACCAATCTCGGCACATATTTACAACATAAGAAATTGCACTTTTTCATCAAAGTTACAACTTTGCCCCAGACCCCAAAATGGGGTATTTTGGGGGCAGCCCCAAATTTTCAAAAGTAAACACTTATCATAAGACCATTCATTTTAAAGGGTTTATCAAGAAAAATTGAATGGTGCAAAACAGAGGTCAATATCGCACCCCTAATCAATATGGCAGTCATTTTGAAATATCCCCTATTAACTTTTTTAACAGGTTATAGCAGGAAAACTAAACTCAGCATACCTTTATAGAAAATAGAGAATTCACCTTTTGGTCAGTATTAAAATATTAAATTTTTAAAGTCAACTGGGGGTGTCCAGACTTTATCTTGCTTGCTCATCTTAAATAATTAAAATGGCTGCCATTTTGTTTTTGGGTGCGATATTGACCTCTGGTTTGAGCCATTCAATTTCTCTTGATAAACCCTTTAAAATTTGGGACTGGCCCCAAAATACTCCATTTTGGGGGCTGGGGCAAAGTTGTAACTTTGATGAAAAAGTGCAATTTCTTATGTTGTAAATATGTGCCGAGTTTAGTTTTCCTATTGCAACGCGTTAAAAAGTTAACTGGGGGGTTCCAGACTTTTGCTTAACCCTGTATAGTATATTCATCATACAATTATTAGCTTAATCATCCCCCGAAATGGATTACATGTAATAGTGTTGTTACAACAACGCTTACAGCAATGGGCAGTAGTTTAAATTAAGGGTTAATCTAATACTGGTTGCTACCCTGTCAAAAATGACGAGAGTTTACCATTACAACTAAATCCGGAATCATAAAGATTGTACATAAATGTAATTTCAGATTTATATAATTTTAATACAACAAGTTATAATATTTCCAAAAAAATCCATCCAGCAGTTTAAAGACAATTGCAATTAATTGTTATAATAATTTAGGGAGACTAAATGTTTATTTACCTAACTTGTTTACTAAAATAAGCAAAAATAAACAATACATTGATCTCTTTTGTGTCTTTAATGGGTGGTCAAATAAATAAAATAACAAAAGAAATCCATTCCCAAATCCCAATATTTCCTTACTTGCTTTACCAGTCTGAAATGTTAAACCAGACGTTTACACCAAATTGTATTGCACTAAAACAAATTTAACATTTTTAGTTAGCCTCCAAATTCTTAAAATATTTAATACAATTAATTTGTTTTTTTTTATTTTAAAGACACATTTATGGCCTCTAACCATTTCTTACACATGAACTGAAAAATGTTGTATTATAATATCCAGATTATTATTATAGGAATACAAATCATCGGTCATCCTTTTTCCGTATATGCGAAAGTAATGGTTTTATACATCTGTTGAATTCCCAACGCCATGAAGGAGTAAATATCATCATTTACTATATATACCTACAGGTATATAAAAACAATGATAGGCCTATAATTTAAAGTTCCACTCATATTAGTTCGGCGAAACACCGCTAGGTGGCGGCATTAGCAAGAGGTTCGCGTAGTACACTTGATCACCGTTAGGTTTCTCTTAAATCGACTATTTCAATCCAGCCATCGTTTATTTATTAATAAATCATTTAAATTCTATAAAGAATAACAACCGGATTTTGCTTTGACTGGAAGAAACAAAACAAGTTATGAATACAAAAACCTGCACACTTTTTAAATTTAAGGTCTAGTTAAGTAAGAAAGAAGCCTGTGTATCTGTTGACTCTCGCTGCGATTTTGGAGTAGCTAATACACGACTACCTACATTTGTCCGTGAACTGAATTAAGACGTCGGGCTTCAAAATACACTTGTCATATAAAATTTCAAATTCTTTTTTTGGAAAGCCGAGATTTGTCTCTCTTCGTGAGAGCAAAAATTGGCTTATAAGCTTTAACTACTTATAAAGTATACCAAGGGTCTTGTCCTCTTGTCAGCCACTAAACTCCACAAAATTTTATTATATTATATTATTGTTAAGACAAAGTTAGGGCAACATGACCTTTTCTTACACTTGAACTGAACAATTTTATTGAATTTCCCTATAGGGGAAATTACCGTAGGTGGCAAACCTGCAGATTACGAGAATTTCCATTTGCCTGATTGGGTTTACAGTTAGATGTCTCCTTAAAAATATCACATTTATTCCCTATTTAAATAACATTAGTTTAACGAGTACTTAGGTTGCTGCAACAGGGTAAAAAGGTGTTTTATTTTTTTTTTTTTTGTAAAATGTTAATAGTTTAGTATGAAATGAATACATTTTCCAAATTCGATCAAATTATGTTCATAAACAAGCTAACTACAACATTTTACTTATTCTCCTTAAAGAATAACATGGTAATTTTAAATTTACAGGTTTGGAACTTTCCCCGTAACCGTTAGGCGCATAATAACGCTTCAGTATTCTAAATTATTTGTTTTTTAGGCTCTACAAAGAAAATGCTAAATTTTAAGTTTTTAGGATCAAAAATTGGGAAAACCTATCTTTACCCCATAAACCCCTGTCCCCATAATCCGATCATGCTGGTTCGCGAGCTCGATCGAATAAACGTAGGTTTACTTGTTTGTACCAAATTTCATCAAAATCGGATGATTTTTGCTCGAGTTATCGCGATAACGGACACATATATAAATAAATAAATATATATATATATATATATACATGAATTTGAACGGATGGTGTTTTTGGCCTCTAGGGACCTCAAAACTCAAAACGAAAAAGTAAATTGGTCCCGGGTCCAGGTCTTACCATGAGTACTATGGTAATAGCTTATTCCCTATATGGGAAATTCCCTAATAGTATATCAGATGGTTTATAATTTTGGGGACAAATGGTTAGGTCCCTATTTTCCCCAAAATGTTAAATGTGTGTAACTTTAAAATTAAACATTTTCTCGTTTTAAAACCCTATTGTTTATAATTTTTGCAAAAAGTTAGATATTGACTTGTGGAATTCAATATGAAATTGGCAAAGACTTTTGAATACCTAAGTTAGCTATGAATCTAAGAATGTAGGCTACCAGGCCTGCAGCAGTTTTCCTATCCATTATGATTATGGATTTTGAAGATCTTTAACTTAAGTGAAGTTTCTTAACTGGGCTACCCCAATTTAGATTTAAAATATCTATTTACTGCACTCAGTTGGTGGTACCAAAACAATTCACAAGGAAAAGATTGTAAAACTACACTGTGGATGGCTTGATGTTACAAGTCTTTTATTTATAAAAATTGGTTTAAATACCTGCTTCTTGTAATCCAAATTGTTGCTGTTATGACGCAACTAGTTTCGACTTATCACGAAGTCATCTTCGGGCGTCCAGGGGATGTCAATTCACTTCATCAGAAGGTCGTCAATACACACATACGTTCATACACGAACATGGTCACGGTTACGAACAAAAACACAGACACGAACATTGAAACGAAAAAAGTACGATTTAACGAGTAAAAGCTAAAAATGTTAACACCGGTGAGGATTATGTGTCACGGCCGTAATATTATATCATATTCGGATCATGTCCATCCGGCCGTGACGCATAATCCTCACCGGTGTTACCATTTTTAGCTTTTACTCGTTAAATCGTACTTTTTTTTCTTCTTCTTCTTTTCTTTTCTTTTTTGTCTCCCACTACAGGGTGGCTACCTGTGTGCGTAAAAGCATTTTCCCTCCTCTCCCTTAAAAAAAAGTACAACAGCTGACAAGCTACTTTACCAGTGCTGCCAACATATACTGTATTTCGCGCGCATGCGACCTTGTCTGCATGTTACGCGCTCACTATTTCGTGCCTTCACGTTGCAAATCTAGAGTGAGACAAAGTAGCAAATTTTCCACTTTGCTTTCTCAAATCAGTAAAAGAACATGTACATTGTCAGATAACTGTAGGAAAAATAATTTGTCTTTCAAACACTACACAACACGTTTTAGGTTAGGTTAAACCCAAGCCATGAATGGAATGGGAAATACTGTACCGTACCAGCTTATTGTAGTCGTAGTATCTTTAAGTGTTACTTATTTTTAAGAGTTCAGGTATAAACAGTAATAATCAGTATAAACACATAGTAAAAAAGTATATTGTTCTTCAAAATATGGCAATAAAACATTTTCTGGCAGTTTTGTAACTTGCTTACTTACGCGCCAAGAGGAAAACAGTTCGTATGCTCGTTCATACTTCTTTCTTGATTTTTCAAGTAACAGGTTTAATGAAACATTTTTTCAGTTTCTGCTATTTCTGCTGTTTATATTCACGATTACTTTCACTAAGTTCATTATTTTAAACATGTTAGGCCCACCTATAATTCATCTTTCAAATACTACAATTCAGGTTGTGTTCAAACCAAGCGTTGGAGGAAAATAGAACATAAACTATAAACACGAAATGACAGGTTAAGTCGTAGTTATAATAGTCAATCAGCTGATCATAGAATTATTATCTTTAAGTGTTGCCAACCTATTTCGAAGCGTACACGGATTACGTGCATAATAAAACCACGCAGTTTTTGTTTGTTGGTTGGAATCAGGATGTACGTCAATGTATAAACCGTACGACAAAGTATAAACCGAACAACAAAGTATAAATCGTACAACAAAGTATAAATAGGCAGCAATTTGCAGCTTTCTGTACTATAAACCGTACAAGGAAGCCTACTTAGTCGGGTGACTGTAGGAAAACAATTATATTCTGGTCTAAAAAGGGTATAGAAAAGTACAGGATAGAGATGCTTACTGTGTAGTGTGGCGAAAACACGTTTACATACAATTTGTAAAATATTCGGATCATGGCTTTATTTGTATAAGAATTAATGGATGGCAAACAAATTCGATGATAGAGAAGAACTAAACAATCCAAAGCAAAAGTTATTAAATTATTATTTTGATAACACACATAATCGTAGAACTGCTAGATCTAAATGTTAACATTATTTACAAAAACAATTAACTGAGGTATCATAACATTTATTTTTATTTACACTAGCAATTAGGTGTCTGCGAAGTGACTTAAGAAATTGATTTTATTTGAACATTCTTTAATCGGGTTAGGAAGGCTACTAAAAATTTCGAAGCTAAAAATAAATAACACTTTGATTAATGTCAAAAAAATCTAGACTCAATAAAAAAATTGTACCATTATAAAAAACACTTTTACCCTTTAAACGAAAATTCCCAATTAGCGAAATATTTTGAAATATAAAAATGGGAGCACCACGTTCTGTTCTTATTCTACTCTTCATTAGGCTTATAAAGGATTTCTTCAATGTTGCTATTGGTTTTATGATTTTAATTTAAAATCCTCCTCATGATTCTAATCCATATTTTATTTTGTAATCGTTTATGCCAAATAAGATAGTCCTCATTAGACGACGTTAATAAACTTTCTTTGCCAATTAAAATATGCTAATACTTAACAAGTTTTTTTCAATATTTCATCATATCCTACCAATTTATCTTGCCATCCAACCATGAACCGAGGTGTCTAATTAATTAATAGTACGTTTGACGATATAAACACATACATAATTTCACCCACAGAGACAGGGTTATTGAAAGGGTGCTGTAATGATGGTGTAGTGTTATAATTGACTCTGTATACGGCAAGGTCACTTCTCACACACCTGTTTTCTATGCCAAGTGATAATGCTAAGATGGCGAATAATGCTTTATCTTATTTAGAAGTAATCTGTGATAGAGTAATCTAATAATATTGTCTCTGATTTTAATGAATTATGAAGCCTGTAAGATTTATTGGCTGATGTGCAACATTCATAGATTGGAAATGATTGCTAATATTTCAATACCCTTCAATGGTGCATATGTCTAAAAATATTTGGGTAAATATATAATTTTATAAATTATGAGTTGAAATACAGTACTACTAAAAATACTGTACTTAACCACGTATTTCGGCAATATTAGCCTAAGCAACATTACTGTTGACGTTCAGTTCATTAAGCAAAGTAAATGACAAATTATTTAAAAGTAGTAATAATTTGTTTTCTTGCAATAACATGTTAAACCCTCTATCAAGCTGGTAAAGCAGTCCACTGATATTCGCAATGGTTCGCTGAGATATCGCGAATAGTTGATGAAATCGTAGCTCATCTATTACATAATTACCATTGTCTATCATCAGTACGTTAATCATCAGTAAATCACGATTCTAAATATGTCAACTGATAATATTTCCACCGATTTTTGGTAAAACACCGCCAGATTTCGCTGCAACTAGATTGGTAATAGTTCGCCTAGTCACCGCTAGGTGTCACTGAAACAGACTAAATCCACCGTTTGGTGTTAATGTATAAATTAATTAAACTGAATAACGCACATCAAAAAGGCTATCTTTAACCGAAAATTAAAACAAAACAACCTATGCGTCCAATATACTGCACACTTTTTGGATTTTAAGGCTTGTTAGTTAAAAAGAAGCCTCTGTATCTGTTGACTCTAGCATTGATTTTCGGGTAGGTAATACCCGCACAGATACCCATAACATAGATATATAGCATATAGCATAGATACCCATTTATCCCTTAAGAGGTCACTGTCTTTCTGGTTGCCTGTACAATTTCAGATTGTTTGAAAAGCCGAGATTTGTCTCTCTCTTCGTGAGAGCGATCATTGGCTTATAAGATTGAACTACTTTTATAAAGTAAACTAAGGGTCTTGTCTTGTGGGCCACTTGTGTATTTCTATGCGCGTGCGTGATTCGTAGATCTAAACTTTATACATTAACCCTTGATCATTTGCAGCGTTAGGTAATGTAAATTAAGATTGCGACTTATTTATTTTGATTGAACTGTACAAAAATGTGTTTTAAACAAACTACATTTCTTTGATATCCAATGGAAATTTCTTTCATTATCATATGTATAAAATCCTTCAATTAATGCTTTACATGTGTTTTTGCAGCAGCTTTTAAAGTAATTTTATTCTATGTTCATACCCCGTTTCGAAGAACGGGTAAAGACACAAGTTCTAATATACGATCACACACGTATCTAATTTTTTTTACATTTACTATCCCCAAGACTACAAACAAATCAAATTTAGGTCTGGATATAACAGAGGTAATCACTCAGAACATGTGTTCTTGATGGAACATTTATAGAGATAAGAGGTTGCCATCGCTGTATACAGTCTACTGTAGTTATTATATATACATCGATGATGGTTGCTACGGCAGCATCCGGCTCTGTTGTGCTGAGTTGGTGAGCCCAGCGTCACGTGGTGTTATCAGCTCGTATGTGGGAGTCTGATAACGCTCATCTGTAAGCACAATGTCCAACAGAAAACAACATGTCAAGTATGGCTGTAAAATACTAGGGATTATTACAAACGAGACTATAACGATGTATTACACTATCTTGGTTTAAGCGTGACAGGTCTACAAACAGTACAAATATCATTCTTGAATATCTATATTGCATAAGTAATTTTTCCAGCATTAACACCTTCATCGATGTTATGCGCAATTCAATGAAAACCCTAACGATATTTATCAACTACTTTATTTCTCGGATTAATAAGCAACATGAGTAATTGTCAATAAATGTATTCCTATACACGTATCAATAAATGTATTCTTACACATTTATTGATTCGTTTTCATAACTTTTATTTCACTAAACAGCATTGAACACCATTGAACCAGCAGTGACAAATTTCTATACTGGCAACCCCTTTACTTTAAGTGTATGGAGTACTTTAGAGCAACATAAATATTTTCTTCTCTATCAAAGTACATTTACTATTATACATTTTCTTTATTTACCACATTACAGGAAAACAAGTACAGTAACTAAAATCGCTGTTTAACAACAGTACATTATGATTTGCAGTTTTCGCATGTAAATACGACCCTTTGTAGAGATTTACAATTCCCTCAAAATATCCTTGTTTTATCAAAATCCACAAAACCTTAGAAAAGCGGGATTACATTGAAAAGTAAACACTATATTATTTATTTTAATATCTATATAAGATACAGCATTTTAAAAAGATTACTGATTCTAAGAGAAAACAAACATGGCGGATTGTGATTAAAACACCACAATTAAAATCATATTAAACTTATTATGTTTAATTAGGGGTTTACTAAGGTATAACGTATTATGTTATCCAGAAAACGGAATTTTTGGCTCTGACGATAGATCTTTTTTACACTGCTTTCGATGTTTTCCACTATAGATTAAAATCCTTTGTTTTTTGGTTCAAGTAAAAACAGTTTCTTTCTTTGTCATGTGAAATGAACTGTTATGAAGTAAGTTGTTACAAGGTTATTCCCTCTAGTAGGCTTGTATTAGTAAGGCAATTGTCGAACAACCAAATTAAAGTATACTTACTTACTTGAATACTTGAATACTGCATCGTTGACCGACAAAGTCGGAATAGATTGCGTCACATATAATAATACTACTATTTACAAAAAAATTAACTAAGATGGCGGCGGGTTGCCAAAAAGTGGTGTGTCGTCCAGCTCACTTAGTGAGTATAGAGGTCTGCCCACCAGATAGTCTCTCAGGGTGTCCTTGAAGGCCCTAATGTCCAGCTCGCGCACTTCAATTGGGAGCGTGTTATAGAGCTTACTTGTGTAGTAGGGGTAGCCCTTTTGAGTCCAGGCTATTCGGCATCTAGGTAGGTCAATGAGATGGCCTAACCTTTAGGTCTTTGAAGATAGGCCTACAGTGGTCACGATGCCCGGCGGATGTAATCACCCTCAAAGCCATCTTCTGAAGAAGCAAGATGTTATGTGCTGCAGCTGTATGGCCCCAGAGTGCAATGCCATAGCTTACATGGCTTTCAAAGAGGGCATAGTACACTGTGACTACCCAAGTAGCACACATCGTTGGCCCAACGTTGGGAAATGGTCGGCACGGTTGGGAAATGGTTGGCAGAAATTTTAACGATTTGCCAACGTTGGCCCAACGGAAACTGGTATTCGTTGGCCCTACAAAGGAAAGAATCGTTGGGCCTTCGTTGGGTTTAAGTATAAAACATTCTAAAACGAATTTTAACAAATTGATTTATTTAAAAGTACATAAATGTTATGGCAGCAGAATATAAGACAAATATTGTAAAAATTTGGATCAATAATGAATGTAGTCAGATGATGTTGTGATACTAGATACAGTGGGGAACACCTGCTTAACATATAATAATTATTATAATTCATTTTTTTAATATTCTTTAACTTATTTAAGCAAGTTTTTAATAGTAGAGAAAAGATTTATTAATTATATAACAATTAATCAATTATAACAGTAGCCTACTAATCTAATGGTAATTAAAATTAAATAATATATATTCAAATACTAGTAACCTTTCCAACTACCAGAAAAACAATTCAACTACTTGATGCCTAAACAGAATTATATTATACTGTAGCATCAAAAATATACAAGTATTAATTGTGACCATTGCACCTGTCGGCTACTCTTTGACCACTTGAAAACACTCTTAAACAACAAGCACAGTTAGCTCAGAGGTAAGGCGTGAGGCTCACAAATCGAAGATACAGGGTTCGAAACCTGTCCCGGCCCAAGATTTTTATCTCGTTTTATTTTCAAAATAAGTTTTAATGAACTATTTAATCAATTTACTCAACTCATAATTATGCTTTTCATACAAAATCTTTATTATTTTGTGTTTTTTATGTTTATGCCCAATGGGATGGTTGGCCCTTCCGCAAAAAATTGTTGGTTGGCCACTGTAAGACTGAGTGCCAAAACATACCGTTGGCCAACGATCGACAGAAACGTTGGGCCAACGATTTGCCAACGATTTTTGCTACTTGGGTAAGTACGGTTTAGTGATGACCAACACAAGTTTCCTTAGGAGATAGACCACTGTGGCAAGTTTGACACATACCTGGCTGATGTGGTGTTTCCAACCTAACCTGGAGTCGATCCAGAAGCCAAGGAGTTTAACAGCTTCCTCACCCAGATGGTTTGGTTTGAGTATGCACAGCAGTGATTGAGTCTTCTCGTCATTTATCTTTAGCAAATTCTGATTGAACCACTCCTTTGCACTAGTAAGAAGGCATTCTGCACCAGTGCGTATTTGGTTTAGGTCCCTGCCTCTCGTGATCAGAGTGGTGTCGTCTGCAAATAGTAAGGTTTGGTTGTTTAAAGATAAATCATTTATGACGATAGTAAAGAGGAGAGGGCCAAGGACCGAGCCCTGGGTGTCTTAACAGCTTTACACCAGATGTTGCACCGCCGTAGGAGACGACTTGCTTACGACCTTCAAGATAAGAGTTAATTGTCTGCAGGACCACGCCAGTTACCCCATACTTCCTGAGCTTGGACAAGATGATTTCATGGGACACCACGTCAAAAGCTTTGCTTAAGTCACACATGTTAAGCAGGACTGAATCTCTGGCTTCAAAAGCATCTGTGATTTGGTCGACCAGGCTAACCAGGGCTGTCGTGGTGGATCGTCCCTTTCTAAAGCCGTGCTGGGCATCTATAAGTAGGCTATTAGACTCAAAATACTCAATCAGCTGTACCTTCATTACAGACTCGATTACTTTGGAGAGAGCAGGCAGTATGGCAATAGGTCTGTAATTAGACAGCTGTGAGGGGTCACCTTTTTTGAAGACAGGGATGGCCCGCGCAGTCTTAAGCACATCAGGGAAACAGCCGTTTCTCAAACAGAGGTTGATAATATCCGTGAGAGAATCCACGATGGTGTTAATATAGAACTGAGCCGGAGACACCAAAAACATCCTGGCTATTTGAGCTTTTAAAACCTCTAACAAGTTTAATAATAAAGCTAGGGCTCACCTTATTCCAATGGTTTAATTTGTAGACAGATGAGACATCCAGGAGGGAAGCCGCCGGGTCAGTCTGCAAAACAGGTAGATTGACTACAACATTATCAGCGATTTGGGAGAAATAGTTGTTGAAATCATCAGAAGAAACAGCTGCTACAGTCTTAGGTCTAGGAGACCGATGAGAATTTACAATGTCCCATGCTGCTTTGCAGGTGTTGGACGCCTCCTTTATCTTAGACACATTGTAGCTTTTTTTGCTTCATTTACTTTAGAGCGATAAAGTCTTTTAGTTTGGAGGTACAAAACATGGAGTCTTTCTTTCCGTTCAGGAACAGTAGACGTCTTATAGAAATCATGTAAGATGCAGATATAAGAACGTATTTTGGCCAGTTCCTGGGTGTACCAGGATTTATCAAGTTGGGATTTGTTGGTTAAACGGGGCTTGGCCTTCACAACTTTGAGAGGAAAAATTTGGTTAAAATTTTCCATGACCTCAGGTTCGGAACGAATATTTGGTACGGTCCAACAAATATTGAATAATTTGTGACACAATAGAGGCATATCATTGTCATTAATGGCCCTTTTAACACTAACATACTTTGTATACCAATCAGGTTTATTTGAGCTGAGGCTTACCTTGTTGGAGCTTATAGTAACCAAAACTGCACTGTGGTCAGCCACAACAGGTTCACTGATGTCCACTTTCCAGTCCCAGGAGTCTATATTAGTTGCTATGGAGTCAAGGCACGCCTACCCACGAGTAGGTTGTCTGGTAGTGAAGTATAGCCCATAGCTGCGAAGTAGGTTTGAGAAAAGTTCCTCATCTCTGGAGTGACACTCGAGGTGAATATTGAAGCCACCACATAGGACAATTTTCTCAGGTTTAAGAGTGTTTAGCAGGTAGTGTAAGCAGGAGTTCAGCAGATCAAGGAAGAGATCCACTTTACCGTCTGGGGATCTGTACACAGACAGCACAACAGTTGAGTAGTCCTGCGATGAAATAATAGTATCTGGGCCTGTGTGATATTGCATTTACTTATTATAAAATATTAATATTCGAAGTCGATTATTAATTAAAATGGGTCTTACAGCTTAGGGTGGTGTAATTTTATAAAAAGCACATTTATTGTTATTAATATAACTTAAAAGAGAAACAAATTACACTTCGAATTTAAGTAGATTCAAAAGCTTTATTCACCATTCAATACAAAATATACAATAGGCTTTGTCTCATACATTAAATAACTTAACTGCTAAATAAATAAATCAAATCATTTCCAATACTAAATCATAAAATGCAAACTCACAAAGCAAACCATGCTGAAAAAACTAACAAATCAGCAAGCCATGCAAAACAAAACAGCAAACCTACATACCGGTACCAGTTTACAGACAAAACCTTTCCAAGTGAAATGGGCTCAGCCCTTACAGCCTCAAAAAAATCCTCAATTTTGTACAGAGGATTTTAGTAACCATTTTCTTATTACCATACAAAACTTATAGTTGCACAAGGACCGTACCTCAATAGGTAGACAGTTAAAAAAAAACTTTATACCTGAAACAGGAAAACATTTTTGAGTCAAACTTAGCCTATGTCCAGTCAAATGTATGCTATTGGAGCTTCTTGTGTCATATGAGTGGACCTCCTTATTTTAAACAAAGCTAGACACCTTAGACTTAATGGCAATTAGACATTGATAAATATACACATTAATAACTGTCATAATCTGAAAATGGATAAACAATGGCTTACAGTATGCACGATAGTGTGCCCCATATATAACTCGCACTGCCTTCTTTTGTCATATCAGGATTCTCCGAACATGCGGGGAGTGACCCCAGAGCCTTGTCCCATACAAAATGTGAGACTGGAAAAATGAAAAGAAAGCGAGTCTCACAAAATTAAGGGGAACTTCACACATGAGCCTCCTAAGCAGATGAGTGACTCTACTAAATTTAACGCAAAGGGCATCGATGTGATCACTCCACCCAAGTTCAGAGTCCAAAGTGAATCCCAACAACTTTACTGTGTTACCCTCATGTACTTTCTTGCTTAGGATAAACAATATTCCTTGTGTTTTCCCTCATTAAGTGCTAGCTTATTACCAGAAAACCAATCTGAGGCTGCATCAAACAGCACATCAACATTATTACAAGCAATATAAGGAACAGGATGGTTCATAAACAAAGTAGTGTCATCTGCATACATTAGCATGTCATGATAAACACAATAATACAGATCGTTCATAGCAACAATTAAAAGGAAGGGCCCTAACACTGAGCCCTGCAGGACTCCACATCTGACATCAATGGCACTCGAGTTGCTACCATTCCGACTACAATCTGAGATCTATTGTCTAGATAAGACTGCACCACCTTGAGGGCACACCCCCCAATGCCATACTTCTTAAATATCTCAATTAAGTTGTCATGAGGAGTTGTCAGAGTCAAAAGCACGAGATAAATCGCACAAAAGAACAGCAGTTGACGACTAGCTCTCAAAAGCTTCCAAGATTACTTGAAGGAGAGAATCTACAGCCGTAACTGTAGACCTTTCCCTCCGAAAACCATGTTGAATAGGGGCAAGGATGTTATTCCCCTCAAAGTGGTTACAGAGCTGATTCAACATGATCACCTCAAATACTTTACCAAACACCAGTATTAAAGATACCGGTCTAAAACTCTCCATTACATCCCTAGGGTCCTTCTTGTATACTGGCACTGTTCTTGATACTTTAAGTACATCAGGAAAACACCCTGCAGAAGGCAGGAGCTAAACAGATGGGCCAAGATTGGAGCAATCAAAATGACAATTAGTGGAAGAATATTAGGAAAATCAACCTAACAAATTCGGACTAAGTGGAAACTTTGCACAGTTGTTTAGTAAGCCTAAATAAATAAAATATCAAAAGTCCCCATAAATCCCGGTTGTGCTTCAGCCACCATCTTGGAAAATGGCGGCCAATTTTCACTTTTTTGACAATATTTCACAAGCTATTGGTATTAGAGAATTTTTGTAAATACAAAAGTTAAAGAACGTCTAAAAATACATATTTTTTACGCTACAAGGTTTGCTCTATCTCTAACGGTCATTGAGATAAATAATAAAAATAGTATTAAATTTAAAATTCCCATGTTATTCTTATGGAGGAAAATAAAATTGTTGCAGTTTGCTTATTTATGGATATATTTGGATCAAACTTGGCAAATTTATTTATTTTATACTAAGCTATTAATATTTAACATAAATACACACTTTAGTACCCTCCCTATAGCAGTAAACCTAGTACTCGTTTAATTTAAAGTTATTTATATGGGCAATATATAAGGATAAATTTTTCGTATAAATCCAGTCAGGTAAATGGATATTCATTTGTAAATCGTAATAACAATCATTTTTTCTTATTAGTATTATGATTTAAAGCTCACTAACTACCTTGTCACTACTATGTAACTACTCAAAACTTACATGGTACGTTATTACTCCCGGTATAATTATTTTGTCGTTAAATATTAGAAAATTCAACATTAAAATCCGGACTAAATTGAAATTTTGCACAGTTAAGCACAGCAAGCATAGTTGATGAAAATGGCAAAAGTCACCACATATTCCGACTGTGCTTAGCCGCATTTAGTCTGGATTTTAAGGTTGAATTTCCTAATATTCACCGACAAAATAATTATACCGGGATTAATAAGTAGGCTTACCATGTAAGTAGTTACATAGTAGTGAAAAGATAGTGAGTGGACTTTAAACTTTAATATTAATAATGGAAAACTATTGTTTATCTGTCAAAAAATAAATTTACATTTGCCTGACTGGATCATTACTAAAATTTTGCTAAAAGTTTGCTTCTGCTGATGACTTCAACCAGTATTTTCTAGAATCTGTAGATAAGATTGTGATTGTAGCCTCTCAACCGATGCCTGTGTCAATAACCATGACTTCTTCCCTCCTCCTCCTCCTACTTCCTTTGAATGGAGAAAGGTAAATGTTTTTGACATTGTTAAACTGAAAATCAATTTAAATCCTCCAAAAGCAGAGACTACTATGGAATGTCTGTGGACTTCCTTAAGAGAGTCAGTCATATCATTGCACCAATTCTTACATTTCTTATAAATGAGTGTCTGAGTAGTGGGATCTTCCCTGAGTTTCTTAAGATATCTAGAACCGTGCCGGTGTTCAAAAAGGGTCCAAGAAATAATGTATCTAGTTACCGGCCCATATCTCTCATACCTGTTTTTGCAAAAGGTTCTTGAATCAGTAATGTTGGAGCAGCTGTGCGACTACTTCGAGACTTGCCGTCTCTTAGTTCAGGCACAGTACGGCTTTAGGAGGGGCAGGTCCACTATTTCGGCAGTGGACTCCCTCCTCCAGGTCGTGTTGGGTTCCTTTGAGCAGAAGTGTTCCACAGCGGTTCTCCTATGCGATCTTTCACGCGCATTTGACTGCGTTTCTCATAAAATGTTGGCCGAAAAGCTTGAGAGATATGGAATCAGAGGTACTGCCTTGAATCTATTAAAATCGTATTTGTGTCAAAGAAAGCAGGTGGTGGATTGGAATGGTTGTATTTCATTCCCTTTGAATGTAATTCATGGAGTGCCTCAAGGGTCAATACTTGGCCCTTTCTTGTTCATTGTAGCCATAAACGATCTGTACTACAAGGTATCAGGCAATGTTATATTTTACGCTGACGATACAACTCTTTTTTCAAGTCATTCAGACTGGGGAACAGCTAAGTCCTCAGTTCGTAACCTGCTTGATACTGCTTCAGCATGGTTTCGAGTAAACAAATTGTCTCTTAATGAATCTAAAACTCAAGAAATTGTTTTTAGCTTGTGTACAAACTTAGATGGAAATGAACCTGTAAAGCTGTTGGGTTTCACACTGGACCCTCAGCTCACTTGGGTGAATCATATAGACAATCTGTGTGTGAAGCTTAGCAGGGTCATATACCTTCTGAGACGCCTAAAATTAGACACTCCTTCTGAGTTTGTCAGGCTAGCATTTTTTGATTTTTTCCAGTCCCACATACTCTACGGCACTAGGCTGTGGGTTCACTCACCAAAGGTTTATAAAATTCTTCTCTTGCAAAAGCGAGCGCTGAGGGTGCTGTGTGGATCTCATCATCTTGCACACTGCAGGCCTCTATTTAAGGCCTGTCAGATTCTGACTGTATACAATGTATTTATATTTCAGTGTCTTGTAGCGATTAAATCAAATGAGCATGTTTATATTCTCAACTCAAATGTGCACAACTATTCCACTAGAACTTGTGGCAACTTGCATGTATCTAGATGCAGGCTTGACAAAGTACTGAAATGTTTTCCTGTTGCAGGTATCAGATTTTATAATAGAATACCAATTCAGGTAAGACGGCTGCCAAGTCAAAAATTTGCCAAAATCATTAAAAACTGGCTTTTAGAAAACCCATTCTATAGCCTAAGTGAGTATAACGAAGCAGATTTCTCACCAATGACGATTGGACTTGAATAAAGTGATTTATAGCAGCCTGTTCTTGCATGTCGTGTTTGGTATAAATCTTTTTTACTTATTTTTATATATATTTTAGTGTTTTTTGCATGATGTTTGTGCATGTTTTTATTTCATTATTATGGACTGACTATTGTACGTCAAGAGGACCCAAGAGGATTATAATTTGTGACCTAGCCTATTACTTAAATGTTGAATGGCCCAATAAAATTTTGATTTGATTTGATTTGATTTGAAAATACTTCCTAAATATGTAAGAACATTGAGTATAGACATAAGAATATTCCCTATTTAAATACGGTAACTTTAAATTTAACGAGTACTTGGTTTACTACTATATGGGGAGAGTACTAAAGTGTGTATTTTAAGTTAAATATTAATAGCTTAGTATAAAATAAATATATTTGCCAAGTTTGATCCAAATATATCCTTAAATAAGCAAACTGCAACAATTTTATTTTCCTACATAAGAATAACATGGGAATTTTAAATTTAATACTATTTTTATTAATTATCTCAATTACCGTTAGAGATAGAGCAAACCTTGTAATATAAAAAATATGTATTTTTAGACGTTCTTTAACTTTTGTATTTACAAAAATTCTCTAATACCAATAGCTTGTGAAATATTGTCAAAAAAGTGAAAATTGGCTGCCATTTTCCAAGAAGGCGGCAGAAGCACAGCCGGGATTTATGGGGACTTTTGATATTTTATTTATTTAGGCTTACTAAACAACTGTGCAAAGTTTCCACTTAGTCCGAATTTGTTAGGTTGAATGTCAGTTTTATCCCTAAAATTCCTAGACTATGTGGAATGCAATCACTCAAAACTGCGTGCTGCAGTTGACTTTGACTATCGTGTCTAGGACTGGATGTAGCCATGTGGGTTGTATCATAGACTAAGGAAATTAAAGGACTTATTTCCTTAACAATTAACAACTTTTAGTTTCCTTAGTCTATGGTTGTATACTCGGTGGCTAGGCATCAGGCAAATGGAATTTCAATTCGCCTAGGCCCTAGATGAAGGTTTGCTGCAGTGGGGATACATTAATATCATTCTTGGGACTAATTAATTCAGCCCCAATTATAACAGAAAAAGGATTTCACCATGACTATACTATAACAAACAACAGTCGGTCAACGGTTACACCATGTGACTTACTCACTACGACTACACAAGCAGCACTGTCACTGGCCACTGAGGTGGACAACAGTTCGCCAAGTCACCGTTAGATGCGCTAGCGCCTCTGACAGTTCCTCACGTTACGTAGAGATGGCGCTAAAATCGACTTCTTCTAAAACCTCATTAGAGTTAAATGGTTTTAAATAATTTAAATAGTACAAAGGTTGACAAGCTAATCTGACTTCAAATTTAAGAAGTACAAGCTACCTATTAAAAAAAATGTTCATTTTGTTTTCGTTTTAAAGTCGCTTTGGTTAGTGATAAGCCTCTAAATAAGTTGACACCCGCAGTGATTGTCGGAGAGCTGGAGCAAGACAACCCCAAACTTCCGATTACCTGCTTTGTACTTTTTGACCAATTCTAATATTTTCTATTTCTTTGAGAAGCCGAGATTCGGTTCGGTTAGACCGAAGATTGGCTTATAACCATAACCACATCATAATACGTTCAAGTAATGTCATAGACAAGTGGCACCCGAACCAATCAAACTGATGTACAGCTCTATGTTATAAATTACTACTTCATATTGAAAAAAATAATTAGGACCTAATAGTATGTAAGGTTGAAGTAGGGCCTCTAATGTTGCTAAAAAGTCTCGTAAGCTGTACATTTTACAACCTACATGATAATTGACCTAATCCTTCTTATAAATTAGTTAAATGTTACAAAAACAAGATTCATAAAAACCCCAATTAGACTAATTAATAATACTATTAAATTAAACTGCTACGACCGAGTATCGTAACAATGTGATATTTCTTGACATGGTACCTTCTGGAGATGTATTTACCTATTTTTTAAGGTCATGTGTGGTATTAAATTACATCTATGTGTATGTATTTGGCCACTGAGTGAGGCATCTCCATGGAGATTTTCATCTCGCACTATCTTTTACACATACATATACTTCAGAGATCTTAATTTTTAATTGTATTATTAATTAATCTTATTACTGTAAGTTATTGTTCACTTCGCGGTCGCGGTTGCCCGGCGATGGCGACACGAAATACGCCTAGAGTAATGTAACACCCTAAAGATCTTCAGGCAAAATAGGTAAACAAATCTGTACAGCACAGGTCAAGACACAGTGACTACCTACTTGATAATGACGCAACTAGCGTCGAAACCATCGTAGCAGATACAACTATTTTGAGGTGGGGGTGGGGCGAAAATAAGGGAAATAAACCATAATATTAATTTGAAATAATAATATCCCCACCGCAACAAACCTGCTGACTAAGCGAATTTCCATTTGTCTGAATTGACTTTAAATTAAATCTATTTAAATAACATTAGGCTTAGCGAGTACCTAGGTTTGCTGCTACAAAGAAACTTATAAAGTGTGTTTTATAATTAAATACTAATAGCGTAGTATAAAATAAATAAGTTTGCCAAGTTTGATCAAAATTTATCAATAAACAAACAAACTACAACATTTTACAATATTCTGTCATTTTGGATTATGTAAACACCAATGTTAATAATTATCAAAGTTCGTAGAATATCAAACTGTATAATGACTAATTGTTCAGAATGACAAAATTCTCCATCAAAAAATTGACGTGATAGAAACACTTTGACTATACTTCCAACAGAAATCATTTGTAGAAAATGTATTATATATATTATTATAATTATTCCGTTATTTCTTAAAGGACAAAAAATATTATCAACAAAATATTTTACACTGATTCGTTCAACTAAAATCTAGTAAATTAACTAAGTTGTCAGCTTAATATGCAATGACTCTACCTAATAACTGGGAAAGTAGCTAAGTGGTTATAGTCCTCATATAATACTGTAATCCTAAAAACGCCGTGCAATTCTGAACAGTGATAGCTATTTGATTACTCTAAACTGGACCCAGCTGTCCATGATCAATGGGCTTTCAAAATGGTGATACAAAAGAACGAAACAAAGCTTTACAATTCATATTTGGCTAAAATACACCTTAGTTGAGTCTTCATCCCATCGGTATGATACCAAAGTGTCTGCTTGATACAAGGCTTACACTGTTGTATGAATTTATCATTCTTACGGTGTGTCCATTATATAATTTATTAAGAAGAAGTTCAAGGCAGAAAACAAGTACAAAGATTTGTGATCCCATTTAATCTTCATTCCATCAAAGTTTCCCTGTTAGTGGAAGAATATTAGGAAAATCGACCTAACAAATTCGGACTAAGTGGAAACTTTGCACAGTTGTTTAGTAAGCCTAAATAAATAAAATATCAAAAGTCCCCATAAATCCCGGTTGTGCTTCAGCCACCATCTTGGAAAATGGCGGCCAATTTTCACTTTTTTGACAATATTTCACAAGCTATTGGTATTAGAGAATTTTTGTAAATACAAAAGTTAAAGAACGTCTAAAAATACATATTTTTTATATTGCAAGGTTTGCTCTATCTCTAACGGTAATTGAGATAAATAATAAAAATAATATTAAATTTAAAATTCCCATGTTATTCTTATGGAGGAAAATAAAATTGTTGCAGTTTGCTTATTTATGGATATATTTGGATCAAACTTGGCAAATTTATTTATTTTATACTAACCTATTAATTTTTAACATAAATACACACTTTAGTACCCTCCCTATAGCAGTAAACCTAGTACTCGTTTAATTTAAAGTTATTTATATGGGCAATATATAAGGATAAATTTTTCGTATAAATCCAGTCAGGTAAATGGATATTCATTTGTAAATCGTATTAACAATCATTTTTTCTTATTAGTATTATGATTTAAAGCTCACTAACTATCTTGTCACTACTATGTAACTACTCGAAACTTACATGGTACGTTATTACTCCCGGTATAATTATTTTGTCGTTAAATATTAGAAAATTCAACATTAAAATCCGGACTAAATTGAAATTTTGCACAGTTAAGCACAGCAAGCATAGTTGATGAAAATGGCAAAAGTCACCACATATTCCGACTGTGCTTAGCCGCATTTAGTCTGGATTTTAAGGTTGAATTTCCTAATATTCACCGACAAAATAATTATACCGGGATTAATAAGTAGGCTTACCATGTAAGTAGTTACATAGTAGTGAAAAGATAGTGAGTGGACTTTAAACTTTAATATTAATAAGGGAAAACTATTGTTTATCTGTCAAAAAATAAATTTACATTTGCCTGACTGGATCATTACTAAAATACTTCCTAAATATGTAAGAATATTCCCTATTTAAATACGGTAACTTTAAATTTAACGAGTACTTGGTTTACTACTATATGGGGAGAGTACTAAAGTGTGTATTTTAAGTTAAATATTAATAGCTTAGTATAAAATAAATATATTTGCAAAGTTTGATCCAAATATATCCTTAAATAAGCAAACTGCAACAATTTTATTTTCCTCCATAAGAATAACATGGGAATTTTAAATTTAATACTATTTTTATTAATTATCTCAATTACCGTTAGAGATAGAGCAAACCTTGTAATATAAAAAATATGTATTTTTAGACGTTCTTTAACTTTTGTATTTACAAAAATTCTCTAATACCAATAGCTTGTGAAATATTGTCAAAAAAGTGAAAAGTGGCCGCCATTTTCCAAGAAGGCGGCAGAAGCACAGCCGGGATTTATGGGGACTTTTGATATTTTATTTATTTAGGCTTACTAAACAACTGTGCAAAGTTTCCACTTAGTCCGAATTTGTTAGGTCGAATGTCAGTTTTATCCCTAAAATTCCTAGACTAAATCCTTTTCATAAAATTAGCCGACATATCAAAAATATCCTTACTTTTAGAGGATTTAAAGCTATTTACAGTATTTACAATATCTAAGACATTCACCATTCTCCACTGGAAATTTACATGGGCCAATGGAATGCTATCTATGTAATTATACTCATTCACAGGAATCCCACTTACAATATTAGCCACCGAGTCTACAAAAAAGTGGTTGAATTCCTCAGCAGAAGCAAACTTGCCATCAACACCCAAGGAACCAGCTCCATGTTTGTTGATCAGGTCCCAAGCAGCCTTCGCAGCCCTGGATATTTTATCAGCCGCTGCAGCCAGCTTCGCCTCTCGGATCTTTAGTCGATAGTTTCTTCGCAATTCCCGAAGATAAGGAGCAACACCGGGTCTATTTTTGGTCATATCATGAACAAGAAGTATGTGCCTTTTTAAGTCAGCAAGTTCATCAGTGTACCAATTACTAACATGACTCTTTGCAGTCCCGTCCTTAGATACACCGTCACGTGAAGCTACTGTCTTGCGTTTTACAGGAAAATAAAAGTCAAATTTACCCTTAAAATTTTGAAAGAAAATGTTGAATGCATCATTTGCTGAGAGTCCACAAGTCTCATTAAACCACACTGCAACTTGACTCGCGATGTCGTCACAAAATACATTCAAACTAGTCTCGTTAAAGAAAATGTTAAATGCATCATTTGCTGAGAGTCCACAAGTCTCATTAAACCACACTGCAACTTGACTCGCGATGTTGTCACAAAATACATTCAAACTAGTCTCGTTAAAGAAAATGTTAAATGCATCATTTGCTGAGAGTCCACAAGTCTCATTAAACCACACTGCAACTTGACTCGCGATGTCGTCACAAAATACATTCAAACTAGTCTCGTTAAATAATCTGAATGATACAGATTTTGTCAGATTGCTTGACCGATCCTCCCGAGCTATAGGCCTAGTACATTTAAGCCGAAGGAAAATATGCCTATGGCCCGCAATTATGTCATCACTGACAACAACAACATAATTCCAACTGTTAATATTTGTTAAAAAAGAATCAAGGGATGATTTGTCCCTAGTATGCACAAAACACTACTGTGAAAACCAAAGCTACGGAGGGTATTTAAAAAGTCCATTGATTCCCTTCCTGTCTTAAGTAGGTCTATATTATGGTCTGTACCTATAACCACCGACAGGCCAAATGTAGTCAAGAAAGCTAAACAGAGTTCAAGCAGTTCGAATAAAACGATCAACCGAACCATTAGGTGAACGATACATGGCAACTATAATAAGATTCAAATCATGCAGTAATACAGCAGCAAACTCACCCTCGAAATCTTCACAAAAATTGCTTACATCCAAGCAGGTGAACTTTAGCCCGGATTTCACAAATAGGGCAACACCACCAGAATAAGAATTTGTCCTACAATAATGGGAGGCAATATTGGGAGCAAGTACAATTCACGCATTCACGAATCACTGTAAGCATAGAGTAAATGGATATACTAACCGATTAGTAGTCTAGTCGCAATTGGTAAACTATCAGATACAGTAATTGACTTTATGCATACCTACAGGTATATATAGTCAATAGCCATTGACTATTTATACATATAGTCTATGTAGCAGCACAGCTTATAGGCCTCGGTTTCGGTCCCAGATAAGGGACACGAAATTCAGCCTTTTAAAGAATTGTCTATTTCAGTAAGTTATCATTGATGGTTTAACACTTGCAGTTTAGAGGGGGTAGTCTCTGAGCTACCAAACATTCAATGCGGGTGCCAACGTATTAAGAGGCTTTTTACTTAGCTAAAACCACTTTAAATTGAAACAGATTTGTCTTATTTTGAATGTTAAGTTTGTATTACTTAAATATAATGCCACCGTTGTTTGTTATATACTCTATAGATTTTAAATTATTTAAAAGTAAAAGTAAAACTACAATGTATTAAGGAGGTCGACTGCAGGGGCATCTCTCGGTGACTCAGTGAACTGCTGTGCATGTAAGTACAACCGTCGACTGTTCTGCTATCTAGCTGTGAATAGATGAACTGTGAAGAACGACGATGTAAGTGCTATCATTGACTATATTATACCTATAAAGTCAATGCCTATAGGTTATATAGACAATGGTGTTATCTAGCGGTGAATAGACGAACTGTTGAGCACGACTATGTAAGTGCTATCATCGCTATCTAGCTGTTCAGTACGTATTCGTTCGTGCAGTTCAGTATTCGTAGTGTTACCCCATTTCCCCACACGGTAGGGATGAGCATCGATAGTTAACCATCGATGGTAACATCCACATCAACCATCGATGTACCGATATCATCGTTGCGAAAACATCGATGTTTTGGGACTATAACATCGATGTTACGATGTTTTCCAGATTTTCGTCTGCTTTTTGTATTCTCTAATGTCGGGGAAAACTCAACATCTCAATATTTGGCCAAAAACAACGGTAACCTACCATCGATGTAATAAACATCGAACATTGATCGGATAGGTAAACATCGATGTTTCGAAAACATCGACTATCGATGCTCATCCCTACCACACGGACAAGGCCTAAAGCACAGAAAACATACTACTATAACTTTATGGTAGTATGTTTTCTGTGCCTAAAGGCCCGTTTTGCCAGAAGCGTCTGGTGCGTCTGCCGCTCAGCGATGATCGATAGAGCGATAATCGCTCAGCGTAGCCCCCCATACACGTAACGATCGGCCGGACGGCGAGAAGCGGAAGGCCAAACTGAAGAGTTTGGCCTGTGAAAGGAGGTCCCCATACACGCAACGTTTCGCCTGCCGGCCGGACGGAACTATCTCCGCCTAGCGGCAAGTATGCAGTTATTTTGCGTACAGCAAAAACGTTTTGGTTAACTTGCTATAAGCTGCATCTTTTAAGTCCCTGTTGGGGTATGCCTTTGTTTCAACCCTCCACAAACATTCATGTTTTCTGTATTCTTCTATAAAGGCTAGCACATGCTGATTTGTCCACTTAGCCGTATTCGTATTTAGATCACAAACTCTATCTACACTTGGCACTGTTACTGAACAATACAAAACACTCTATATACGACACAACACAAAGACTGAGCAGAAAAAGTTAGGTTACAGTATGTCAATGGCCGTGCCTAACCTCAAAATGAACGTACAGTAAATCGAAAATAATGCTACTAATGTACTGTCGGCCTTCCGGCGGCCTGCCGGCGACCCCATACACATAACGATCGGCCTGAATGCGGGGGTTGGCCGGACGACGACTGATGGGAATCCCATCAGTCGTCGTCCGGCCAATTTGGTCGTCCGGCGGCCGGAAGACGACCCCATACACGTAACGATATGCCGGCCGGCGTGGACCGTTCAGGCCGGGCCGGCCGGCCGATCGTTGCGTGTATGGGGTCGTCTTCCGGCAGCCGGACGACCAAATTGGCCGGACGACGGGCTCGGGCCTATTTTTGCAGAAGCGTCTGTTCCTTGCGATTATTTTGATCAGTGAGTGGTTTACTTTGGTGGCGAAAGGAGTGTTTCTGAAAATGAGATGTAAAAAGCAAATACTAAAGTATGTTTTAGCTGAGGATAAGACGATGAAGAGATATTAGAAATGTTGTGCAAACCTAGGGAAGAAGTGCGTACTATGTTTTTAAAGGGACCTGAAGATGGATATTTTTGTTTGTCAATTGAAAATCACCTCCGCTCTGATGAGACCAAGTTTAACTATTTTCATTTGGTTTTTTACTAGTTTTCAGTTTTTCATCATCTTCGCTATTGAATCCCCACTTTGATTGTGACATGTCACTAAACTTGAAAACACAACTTATTTAAGGAAACAAAAGTTAAGTCTACAACTAAACACGTGCTTTTTCCAGACAGAGGTTTCCTAGCGTCGGTCCTTCTTTCGCGAGTAGTAGGAAGATTTCCCGGACCTATGTTGATTCTCATTTTGAGTTTTAAATTTAGTTTTACTCTATTTGCTATCCAAAAAAATTTAAAAACTGTTTTGGGAAATGTGATTACCGTACATGAACAAATTTCAAGCCACGGAGAGTATTTTAACTACTGAACTACCAGACTGGTCTTTAAGAGAATATTTTTGTGTGAAAATACAACAGTTTCACGATATCCATAAGTTGATTGAAAGTGACATTAGTGGAAAGGAATGCAATGCTCAGCAACATATATAGGTCGGCCGCTTAGAAAACGACCTCCTCCAGCATTGGTTTAGCATTAGCGCGCAGGTCGTTTTCTAAGCGGCCGAACTATAGTCATCTGAATTAAATGCTACATTACTATATCTTTCACTCACAAAACACTAGAAAACCAACGCAGGCGCGAGCGAGGTGCAGAAAAACTGAATTCCAACTACAACGCCGCGGAGGCCTGACAGTGACAGAGGCTGCAGCTGTGCTGCGCGGAGGCTGCGCGCAGCCTCTGCTCAATGTGCGGTGCTCCATTAAACACGTGTTTACAGACGCTGGTGACTGTAGCGATAGACGCTTCTGGCAAACTTAAAACAATGCATAGCAGTGGGCAGCGATAGACGCGGAGCGATAATCGCTGAGCGATCGACGCACGAGACTCTTCTGGCAAAACGGGCCTTAAACTAAAACGAGAAAAACAATTTTTTTATCATGAAAATCCCGTTTGATCCCAGATGAATTTGTTCGTTTGTTCGTGTTGTCCTAGTGTTATATGTGGCGTATCTTGTTTAAATTGTTGTTCAAACTTTGCTATTATATTTTATATAGTATTAATTTTTCTCTAAAATTGAGTGCATCCACTTTACCTGCAGCTTATTAAGTAAATTTCACAGTAAGGAATAAGTAAATTAAGTATTAAAAGTCCTCTTTACCGCAGCCAATTACGTAAATTTCACAGTAAGTTTCAACCAGTTGCAAATAACACACAAACAGCTGGTATAATTTGGAAACTGTTGAAGTTAGTGTCACCAGGTGTAAATGTACTCGTTCCATAGTTGAAGGCACTTAAATAAAGGTCACTCTCAATTACCATTTGTAATAGAGAAAACATTGCCACACTTACCGTTGATTTTTTTAAACAAAAGTCAACTGCATACAATTGAGTTTTAAAATATGACCTCTAGTTTAATTTAAGCAGATATGTAGCAAAATACAGCTACTAAATTAATCGCAATGTATAAATACCCCCGCCACTGCAAACCTGAAGACTAAGTGAATTTCCATTTGCCTCATTGGATTTATGAAATTGTCTCCATAAAAATACCACATTTATTTCCTATATATAGCATTAGTTTTACAAGTACTTAGGTTTGCTGCAACAGGGAGGGTAAAAAAGTGTTTGTGTAAAATGTTAATCGTTTAGAATGAAATAAATGCATTTTCCAAATTTGTTCAAAATATGTTCATAAACAAGCAAACTACACCAGTTTACTTATCCTCCATAAGCATAAAAATTTTAAATTTTGTACAATTTTAAACAAATTTTTAGAATTTTCTCCGTAACCATTAGGCACATAGTAACGCCTCAATTAGTAAATTATTTGTTAAGCTCTACAAAATGGCTTGGAATAAATTTGCTACATTTAACGTTTTTAGGGTAAAAAAATTAAAACCAATTTTTACCCCATAACCCCCCCCCCCCCCCATAAACACCCGTTCCCATAGTCCGATCATGCTGGTTTGCAAACATGTTTGAATTAATGTAGGTTTACACGTTTATACCGAATTTCATCAAAATCTGATCAATTTTGCTCGAGTTATCGTGCTAACGGACACGTATACTGTATATTATATTCGTTCAAATAATGGTGTTTTTGGCCTCTTGGGACCTCAAAACGAAAAAGTAAATCAGTCCCGGGTCCGCGTCTTACCATGAGTACTACGGTAATTGCTTATTTTCTATATGGGAAATTTGCTAAAACTAATGTCAAACGCGATTTAGTAGTAGTGAGAGTAAATATTTTGCCTAAATAAAAGCATGCATGAAAAACAGGTCGTAAGGGCACCATCATAGGATGCAAATTAGACTTGTGCTTGCAGCATCCAAAAACCAGAGATAGATTTTCAAATAATATGTTGAGTAGTGCATGTAGAGGTGCATATTCAATGATAACACTTACCTCATTAAAATGTTGTGCAACTAATATCCAACTTTATAACAGTACATAGATTATTTTGTATCTATTTCATAATGGCACTCTGATGAAATATCGACTTCAACACAATCGTAAACTGGCCTTTAGGCTATTTTCCCTACCCAAACGTAAGTCCTGCAAAGACATTTTAAAAAATTCCGAATTCTAAGCTTTCCATCCATATACATTTTTGAAACATTATCGTTCACTAGAAAATAATTATCTTCTTTTTATTCACAGCTCAACAACAGATATCCGTTTCGTAATTCTTCTGTCCTTGCAATTCCTAATCACTCAACGTCATTCTTCCAAAAGAATTTTTAATACAATGTCGTCAAGCTTGTTAATAACCTTCCTCCTTAGATACCAGAAAATGCTAAAGAATTTTTTGCTGGATAATGCGTTCTGCATCGTTCGTGAATTTCTTTGCCGTAGAACTAGTGTGAATACAGTAGCGTAGTTGAGTTTTAATTTAGATAAGATATTTTTTAGTTTATGTAAATATTTCATTATGTTTTTGATGTAGCTAATGCATTTTGGGTTAATTTTGCCGAATAAACTACTTACAACTTAGTTAGTCCATGTATTAGATTTTTGTTAATCAACAACTCTCACTGTATGGTGATTAGACGTGTCAATTTATATTTCATTGCAACGATAACTCTTTAGAATGATTACAGCACTTGTTATTACTGTATATATATTAAGACAACTACAGTAGTTAGAATCTTGCTATCAATTCTTTGATACGAATCGACGACTTATACTTATACCTAAATTGATTGTTTTGTTTAGGACGTTTAACCACCCTCGTACGACAATGTACCATATCCCCGCATTTAGCAGGTATAAGTACTATCGATGACGTGACCGGCTGGTCAGACGCCGAATGAAGGAATCGAACTTCGCCGACCCAAGGGAAATGATACTCATTGTTTAAGGCGAGAGCTATTTGATATTATGCTTTATATTCTTCTTAATTGTTACTGATACAATATTAGCCACTTAAACGTCATTTAGTAGATCTAAACAATCTATTTACAATTTACACATTTACTTGCAACGATGTTTGTTTTCTTGACAAATTAATTAATTGTAGCTCCCTAACCGCAATTCCTCAACAAAACTGCTTGCGCTTCGTTCGGCGGCGGCGCCTAGGAGAACTAAGGCATTTTATTGACACGAGTAGCGGGATTATTAAACCTATCGTGTAGTCTGCTTAGCGGTGCAATTCAATTAAGAATTGCACCTGGTCAAAAATTCTACTTAGAGAGTACCAACACTCCAAGTAGAAAGATGAAAGATTCGAGTCCCGGAGTCGAGTAATGAATGGACGGTCTTGGGCCAGCTATGTAGTCGAGTGTTCCGACGATACAGTGCGAGAACCGATCATATAAACTTCTAGAAACTTAGCCTTGGGAGTAGAGAAACGGTAATATTTAGGCTCTTCCATTAAACAGACTTGTTTTTAATCCTACTATGATCCAAACACGCGTATATTAAAAATTATAATGTTACAATGTTGACTTATAATGTCCTCCCACTCGAAACTACAGTAGCGCCCTGAGCGCCCTGCACCCGTGCATGTACGTGGCGTGGTTATGACCAACGATGTAAATAACTGAGTTGTTTATAACGTTGGTTTTAAATGGATAGCAGCACTCGTTTAACACATTGCACGTTCTGGACACATAAATAAGGTAAAAATAGTGAAATTCCCAAAATGTTTACACAAAACGTAAAATGTTCTCCATAAGAATAGCATTAGAATCATCTGCTGATTTTGTTTATTTCAATACAGCTGATCGTGATAGTACGCAATATTAACATTTGGAAGACTTATTTGCCAGTAATTTCTGCAATGGACTATACAGGGTGATCAACTCAAGGAGGCCACCATTGGGATATCGGAAACGGTAGGAGTTAGAGAAAACTTTAAATGGGGGACATTCCTTTATTTTTTGTGGAAGTTAAAAATATGATTTTAGTTTTTCAAAATTCAGCCGCCATTTTCCAAAATGGCGGCCAACTTTGAAATTTCTTATGGAACACCCTGTATTTTATCATGTTTTCGGATAGAACATGCAATTTAAAAACTTTTTTATTCTTGACATTTTTTCGATAAACCCACTCGTTTAGGAGTTACAGCCAATGGAAAAATGACTTCCGGTGTACATTTTACATCATGTAGCTCCAAAAAAGTAGGTTTATTGCGAAAATGCGAAGAGTAAATAAGTCAAATAAGTCTTTAAATTGCATCAAAAAAAAAAATTAAAATGCAATCAAGTAGCAAGTACCATAGGCTACAATACTTTACACTATTGTGTATACTCGATTACCTGAGTTAATAGGGACAAATGACAAATGACAAATTCTTTATTTAACCTGCCCTGAGTTAGACCAAAGGTCCACTCTTCCCCCAGGACAGGAACAACAAATATACAAACAACATATACATGTACAGAGTTGTGGACTATGAAAAACTAAAATTTACTTTTAATAAGTGAAAAACACAAATTATATAACAATACAGAAGTGTAAAAAAGAAATTAACTTAAACTTACAAATCAAAACATATTACATTGATAACTAAAGATTTTATCACCTAAAACTATTATGGAATTGTCAAACAAAATGAGGATACCTAATATTTATACATGTGCAAAAAGTAATAGTTGAAAAATGATGGAGAGGGGAGAGGGGGGGAATGAAAAATACGGTTAATCCAATATAGTATAAAAACAGATGACAAACTCATTAAAACGCTGTAAACAGCGATTAAGTCACGATTTACATTTTTATAAACGAAATTCAATATTGCACAATCATTATTATTGTAAATTTCAAATAATTTATCTTCGTTCAGTTGTACAAACGGCTACGTTTAAAATTGTAGCTAACTCAAAGTTATCACTCAATCGCAGTGTACAGTACTAAGCATTATATCGTCATCATTCCCCAGCTGTTGTATCTGACTGAAATCTGTTGTAACATAGCACACAGCAGACAGAAGTGTATAACGGAGCAGACGATTGTTGGCGCAAGCGTTGTTTCCATTTCATTTTCATCAAAGGAGCTGTGATGTTTCTTAAGGGAGGGAGAGGGGATCGTTATTTCGAGAAAGACGCTGACAATTCGTTATGGATAATCTGGCAATACAAAATTCCGTAAATTGAGGTGACTTATAAAACTCTAATTTTATTTATATAGAAAGATAAGTTTATTTCCAGTCCTGTACAACACTGATTCACGGTATTTTCCCTGTAATCAAAATTCAAGTACAACTTGATACACACAGAATCTCCGGTTCCTGACCTGGATGATGGCTAGTTATTTAATTTAATTTACAGTTACATATTAGTACTCGTTGTAAATCAAACCCGTTATGTAAGCCAAAGCCACACGGTTATTAATCTCACTTGGTTTTGGATTTGCTTACAAACGTGATCGGAAATGGTTAGGGCCTACACAGTATTCTTAAAGAACATTTATGTAAACATATCAGTGACAGCTAGGAAAAGGAATCTTTATCAAAACAGCTGTTCGTAATTTCATATATGACGTGTTCTCTTGACAGATTATTAGTATTTCATAAATTAATAACGTATGTAGCAAACATGGAGAAAATAAACTAGAAAAATCACACAAAATTGTATTTTTGATCGTCCGTTATTTTATTTCCAAAATAGTGAGGCCATATTTTAATGGCTATAAGGACTCTCTCGCCAATCCTGTGGATACAATTAAACCATTAGAATCATAATCGGTACTCTAGTTTTCTTTAGAGTAGGCCATGAGTAGGCTGCATAAAATGCCTTCTGGGCCGTGACAGAGGGACATAAATGGAGATAAGACATGTTTAAACTTCTTCAATGTATAAAACATAAATAACCCAAAATATGTATAATTCTGAGCAATGTACAGAAAAAACTATAACTTTATTGATATAGATTAACTGGGTTTGAATTTTAAATATCTAAAAAAAACTACGTATAAAACTTCTTTTATAGTTTTACAAATAGTGCTGGGCGGGGGAATAATGTTTCTCATTTGTTGTGTACATCATTTATGGGGGGGGGGCTGTTGCTCAATTGGGGGGGGGTGCGTCATGAGTCTAGGGGGGGATGGGCACCCCTGCGTAATTTATTACTGAGGTAAATAAGCATAAATAAGCAATTATAATCTAATTTAACATTTAATCATCACATAAATAATTGTATGACGGTTATTAAACTACTATATTTTTACAACATATCAGATCTATGCGACAACGTTTCATAGCTTACGTAATTTATTACTGAGGTAAATAAGCATAAATAAGCAATTATTATCTAATTTAACATTTAATCATCACATAAATAATTGTATGACGGTTATTAAACTACTATATTTTTACAACATATCAGATCTATGCGACAACGTTTCATAGCTTACGTAATTTATTACTGGAGTAAATAAGCAATTATAATCTAATTTAACATTTAATCATCACATAAATAATTGTATGACGGTTATTAAACAATTATATTTTTACAAAGTAGATTTCTAACTGTTAACTATGTTTGTCAAACCATTTACTGTCTACAGCTATAAAGCGGGTTTAGCATCAAATTATACTTAATCTGCAGTTATATTATGACTTATATATGTTTTATTGGTATTTTATCGTTTAATAGGCTCCATCGCAAGCATTGTTATCATATGAGTTTGTTTTTAATTGTCAATTAGGTGCTCATTCTAAAATAATTTGTACCCAAATCATCCCAAACTGTATGTTGTGACAACTTTCTAATAGATTATTAAATTTATGAGGTAAGATTTCTTCATTGTAAAAATATTAAATGGCGTAGCAATAATAAAATCAACTAAAGCTTCCTTTATCAACAAAGTGTCAGTGTAAAAATGTTTAATGGTGTAGCAAAAATAAAATTATTTAAAAATGCCTTCATCAACAAAGTTGTAAACACGACTTCCTAATTGAACCATGTATCCTACTAATAATATTATAATGTGGATGTTTGTGTTCTCAAGTTCCATCACGTAAAAACTACTGGGCCAATTGAGCTGACATTTTGCAGAGATTTACTTGATAGTCTTGAGAAACACATAGGCATGTTAAAGCTGTGAAAATCCTATAAGGCTATGCCACACGGGGATCCAAAGTTTCCACGTTATTCTTGAGTATTCCTATTTAAAAAGCATTAAAGAATTTCGCCAGCTGTGTCAACTAAAGAAGTTGGTTCTATGATATTAATAGCAATCAAAAGTTACAACTTTTACCAACAGGGTGCAGCACTACTTTTTTTGCTTTTATGACAACAGCTAATTCAAACTAAGCAGCAACAAAAAGTTGTTATACACAATGAGAACTGTCAAAGTAGGATCGTTTACAGATATGTTTGAGTTTTTAATTGATAAATAATTTGTCAGATTGCGCGTATATTTGATAATCTACTTTTTTATTGTTTTGGTGCAGTGGTAGGTAGAACAATAGCTATGGTAGATGTATTATATCAGAGCATACAGTGAATTTAAAGAACCAAATTTTCTCAAACCGTGTCCTCCTTCATTGCAAACACAAAGCACGAGTATAACTGAACTGCAATCAGCATTTCATACATACGCCGACCCCGTACGAAGGACGGCTACTCTGCTAGTCATCTATAAATTACTAAATGAAACAGTCATATTTGTAGGCTTTAATTTGCGTTTTTTATGTTAATCAACCAGCAAACATATTGTGCCTGGAATATTTTAATTTCAGAGTTTCAATATTATTCATCTCGACTAAATTCTCTACCTTAACGAATGTGAAAGCTGGGCACACCTTTGTCAAATTTCCAAGAAAGCCAACCGAATCTCCTGTTGTCTCGTTCACAGTTATTTTCTCAATACTGTGCTATCTGGACTTTACGACTACCTAGAATTTAACCTTAGTTTTGACAAAAGGCCAAGGCTACCGTTGTTTGTCCCTTTCGAGATCCCTCACATATTTCCAAGTTCTGTTCAAGCACGGAATAAACTATGAATTCCTTGTTTCAGGTTATTTTTGTGAATCGCGCGTTTGTAACGCATTTTTAAGGCTGCAACAAAATTCAAATCAATTACAGCTGCCATTATGATTGAGTTGGTTTATGATTTTATTCAAGATCCACAAGTTTAATCAAAATATGACCATGACCATGTCGGCTGGTGTTCGTTATTTCTCGCCCTACAAAGTGTGGTTGGTAAAGTCAGATAAATTAGAGGGTTGCGCAAATGAAGGTGGCTCCACTAGTGGGAGTCTGCACCCTACAGCAACATTCACTTCACATTGCGCCGTACAGAATGGTTGCGCGGAAATGGAACCTGTCTTGATTTTGCGCAACACTTCGCCGCCATTAGGGGTGCTTTGGGGTGCCACTAGATAGAGGGTAGACCAGCGCCAGCGGCTAACCCAGAACAAAAGAGAAGCCCTACTTGGAGCGCAGGAGCGTGGCAGGTGGCAGTCTGGATAGCCATAGCGGGAAGCGGCCAGCGGGCGAAACGAACAAAGATGGCGGCACTAGCCTAGTCCCAGGCCACCTAACGAAAATAGTACTAGGCTGATGCGTGTATGAAAATACTGTACTCATACAAATTAATTTTCAAATTATACGCTTATTTAAAGCTAATGGGGTTTTTTAGTTGAAAAACTTACATAAAGCTAATAGGTAAAAAAAAAAATCTTTCAACATTGAGTACTTTAGTAAAGGAAACCCCGTTAAAATTGATTTCACATGAAATTCATATGTTTTACCCTAACTACTAAATTTTTGTCAGGAATCTTGAGCTCAAATGTAAATATCACAGCAAAGAAAAATAAAATGATGGCAAACTTGTATTACCTTCTGTTAGAATGCCCCCTATTAATTATTGTTAATCAGGGCACAAATTTCATCAATAAATAAGAAATCAACACAACAGTTCTTATTTTTACTCGTTTCATAGTTCATTGTACACATTAATTTACGAGTAGGAAACCTAAAGAAACATAGTTACTGTTAATTGATTTTATAAGCAAAACTGAATTACGTAGAGCTTATTTTTCTAACTCATTTTTCTCTAAATGTAAAAAAGCTGAATGTGATGTACAAGCTATGTAAAATAAAAGTAGTTTGCCATCAGGGCACTCAATCCGTGCATGAAATTCAGCTAAAAAGCTTAAGATTTAATAAAAACATGCAAAAGTGTATACTACGAGTAGTTTTGTTTTATTATTCACTTATTATTAATCACCTGCGCAGTTGCACCGTGTCCTGTGTATGTTTGTTCACCCCGACGCCAAGTATCTGAAATAAATAAAACATGTCTCTCGGAGCACATGAAAAGAGCCCAAAAACTCAGGCAGACGCTTGAAAAGCGCCCGGACCTCCGAGGTCCCTCCCAGGACGGTGCGAAGAGTCCAGGCTCTTCCTAGAACTTTCACAACGTGTTTTCAAAGGAGAAAGAACCAATAACACAGTTGAAATTCATCAATTTATTTACAATATTAAAAGATACACTGTTAAAAGATGCATTATTAAAATATAGATTATTAAAAATATTTACATTACTAAAAGATATAGTCGGTTTACCTAACCTAACCTAACTTAACCTAACCTAACCCAACCAAACACAACACTATTTACTAAAACACACTATATATACACACAATTTAAAAATTATATCAAACAGAGACTGCAGAGTATGTAAAATTTAAGGGAAAATAACGACGGTACAAGGTTACTAGGGGTGGAGTGGCTGCAGTCAGAACACGAGTCACCGTCCTCCTCCTCGGGTACCTGTGGAGACCCGGGCTCTTTCCATGCTTAAGATTAGTGAACCTTTTTGGGGATTAAAATTTCGGGCTCTTTTCATGTGCTCCGCTTGCCTAAACTTATGTCTCTTAGGCTACGGCCACACGGGCGTTTTTTCACGCAAGAACGCAGCGTGAAAAAACGCAAGAAATATGAGCAGCATTAAATGAAATGAGGTATGCCACACGCAGTGTGTTTTCCCGCAGTAGCGGGCGCCTATTTGTTTCAATGCTACTCTAATTTTTCGCGTGTTTTCACGCTGCGTTTGTGCGTGAAAAAAACGCCCGTGTGGCCGCAGCCTTAGGGCCCTTTCACACGAGGCCACCGGTGGCGGCCACTGGTTGCCCACCACAGCTTTAACATTATTTTAAGGCCCCCTTCACACTGGGCCACCATGGTGGTGACACCGGTGGCGACACCATGGTGGCTACGTTACATTAGCATTGATTTAAATGGGACATCTTCACACTGAGCTTTGGTGGCGCGTCTGGCCGCGCGACCAGAAATGCGGTGGCTCGGGGTTGCGATTTTCAGAGACACCAGTCTGGTGGCGCCACCACGTCGTACCATGGTTTCTTATCGGACTGTTCACATTGGAGCGACTGGCAGCGCCACCAGTCACTACCAGCGGGCATTACTATTAGTATACCATTAGTATACTAGTTTACTAATCTTTTGAAGTTGTTAAGGTAATAAATATGGGGAAACGATTTTATTGATATAACAAAATGTATAGGTACTCAATTTCATTTACATCTTTTCGTCATTGCAATGTCGAGGTATTGCCATTGTCATTGCAATTGAGTCAAGGTATTACAGTGTTATTAATAAATGGTATATTAACTATGTTTTTATTCAATTTTCCACAACGTTAGTAGCAGTTTGTCTTCTATCTTTCAGACGTCCCAGAAGCTCATCAAAACTTAAAACACTCATTCTTGAGTAATTGTGAAACGTGTCAGGGTTATTTCTAAGGTCTTGGTAGTGAATGAAAAAAGTATCTCTGGTACTTATATCTCATAAAAACGGATGATCAAAAAATACGTTTTTTTCTTATGTTTTCACAATTTCAAAAAAAATATATACGCTAAGCACCTGCCTCTTCGACGTCCAACTGTGAGCTTTGTGGCTGCAGCTGCACTGGTGGCTGAGCTGGTGGTCCATGCTCATTTTGACCGGCCACCAGTGTCGCCACCGGTGTCGCCACCATGGTGGCCCAGTGTGAAGAGGCCCTAAATGGGACCTTCCACACGCAGCCACTGTAGTTGCCCGCCACTACACAGTGGCCGAGCAGTGTCTCCTCGCGCAACTGCTAGTCGGCAACCGCCGGCAACTGCAGTGGCGGCAACTCGTCGCGGGGCATTGACAGTAGTCGCAGCTACTAGTCTGGGCGCGCGGCCACGTTAGGGTGCGGGGTGTAGAGGGGAGTGTTTATTGCTCATTTCCAAAAACATCTGGCCCACACGGCTCTCTGGGGTTGTTCAGCGCCTCACTGCTGTCTTCATGGCTTTGGCGTGGGGGACGGTTAGTACACAAGGGTCCGCGCGCCCAGACTAGCTGCGACAAGTGGGACAGATATACATGCTGCATTTCTTCAGGCAAAGGGTTGTAGACTAAATGGAACAACATCCGTGATCAAATTACCTAGATACACCAGGAACCTCTGCTACCTGTGATGAGATGCTGGCCCCTCCAACGGCGCAAAAGCGACGCCGAATGACTCCTATGGAAGAGTTTAGTTCCACCATGGTTCCACTTTCCATACGGTGCGGCGCTGAGATGCGTGTGGGATCTATGGATGATGGAGGAGAATCATCTGAATTTGATAGTCCCGGGGGGTTTCAAGTGAATCGTTTGGAGATTTCTCTACAGACTACTATACAGAATGATGTTGCAGTGTTCTGGGTTTTTATACAAGAAACGGAAACCAGTGGCTAAGCTAAAGGACAACAAATAACTAACTACGTTGCATTGAATTTAGCGTTAAATATTCCTATTTGTAGCCCATTTCATATTCATATATACAAAAAAAATCGATTGTATTGCATTTGGTGTTAAATATTCCAATTTCTATTTCGTTATCAATTTACATATATGTATTGAATAACAATAATTATCAGTAATTATGCAAAAAAATCATTCTATTGTATTGCATTTGGTGTTAAATATTCCAATTTCTATTTAGTTTTAATTTTACATATATGTATTGAATAATAGTTTTACCAAAAACATTAACAATTATGTTGTATTTCATTTAGTGTTAAATATTCAAATTTTCATCTTTTGTTCATAATTGCATTATAGTAATGAATAATAATTTACTGTCTGTATTCAACGTAGACTATTTTTCCCCCTTTTCCAATGATTCTATTTGAAGAAGGTTATATAGTTTTAAAATTAAATTACCACAATTTACACATTGAATAGGTTTAAAGAAAGCAGTTTTAATTACAGTATTCATCATTCACATTGCTCTTTCTATACTAAGACCAAGAATTATTGTCTAAAGAGAGGAGTTTTGCATTAATTTTACCTATGAGAAACATGGGAGCATCTTACTGCATTATAACTTGCATTCACATCCAGGTTAAATACGAACTTCAAAGTGCGAAACCATCACAAAGAATTCAATTGAATACAAACCCAACATAGTTTGAATTGATGAACAGAACATAATTACTTTTAAAAAATGGCTACATACATTTTCTTAAATCAAAGCATTCTTACCTGAGTGTCATCGCCAACATCAGTTCAATTGAGAAGCGTAATCCTTGCAGTGCTGTTGGATCATCGCGTGTTTGCTCCCTACACTTTTAGTAGAAAGTTCATCAAAATATTTAACCGACATTCGGAAATTGAAGAACTTGTCACCGTCAGTTCGCAAAAGATAAAACAAGTTTCTGAAAGCACCATCTTCGGATCTTACCTGCTTGATAGGATGGATATACCAGCGTCTTTTCCGACGTATCTTTTTCTTGAGTCTAAAGTAAATAAAAAAAGTCTTATAACACTTAAAAATTTGCGCTTATACTGTTACTCACAAGACAGTAAATATAAAAAAGATGGTAAGTGGTGATCGATTTCGATTGGACACTCAAATCATCATCACAACCAATAGGCGAATAAGCGTAAATATATGTTTTATGTGTTATACTGTAAGACGTTTCTTTTATTTACTTTACATAAATTTAATAACACATGCAATTCTGATCAAGAGTTATTGAGTCTAAACAGCATGTAGGCCAAAATAACTGGATCGAGAAGCCCAGCCATCTCTAACTCACTACGAATCAACACTATTGGTGTGGTTAGTATAAATTTGTAAAGTAATTTAGTAGCCCTGATACCCCCACCGATGCCAAGGCCGCCGCACGAACATGCGGTACCCACCGTCGAACGCTACGACATGCGGCACGCCGCAGAGGCCCCCCATACACTATCCAACATGTTGGACGGACATGTCGGGATCCGACGTCTTGTCGAACATATTGGACAGTGTGTGGGTTCCGACCCGACATGCTCGACGGATATGTCAGGTCGGATGCTCGGTGCGGTAGCACCACCCGACTTGAGCCGTCCGCCTGACATGTTGGACCCATAGAACTATGGTTGGACCGTGTGTGGGAAACCGTCGATCTGCTCGCCCGACTAGCCACAGTTTCCAGTTAAACTTGTATTTAGCGAGTTGTGCGTGATAACCGTCCCATTTTCCATAATGTCATTTAATAATAATAAACAGTTCTGGTCAGAATTTTTTTAACTCTACAGAGACCAGAAGGCGTTGTGGGCTGTCAAAAGTAAACTCTATTGCAACAAACATGCACATAGGGGCACGATATCCTGATGGAAAAGTGCAAGGAACTGTATCCAGTGTGTCATTTAAAGTTCGTTAAAAATAAAATTGAAAATAAGGCGGTGACACATTATCAATCTTTTCCCCGATCAAGACCCCGAACCGAGCAGGGAGAAGGAAGGTAAATATCAACATAATTTCAATCCGAACATTTCCCCGAACAAGACCAAGACCAGACGAGTTCTACCGAGCGCGGCAAAAGGGAGTTTAGTGAGATGCGGAGAGCGTGTGGGAGTGAGACATCGAAGTATATAACACAACATACTTCGATGGAGTGAGAGCGCGGAGGCAGTAATAATAAAACATGAAATAACATTTTACAGAATGGCAATTTTAATTACCTTTAATAATATTAATGTTTATATTAATTTTGAAAGAATGTAAGTATAACATATCAAAAGATTAATTCAAGAAGGAGAGTGATCCGAGCCCGCGTCATTTACGTTTGCACTCCTGTGGTGATCCGTCGTCACGTGACTGTGATTGTAACGTCATCGAACGTGTGTCACAATACAAATATCTGGGCATAATTATGAACGAAAAACTAAGCTGGGTTCCTCACGTGTGGTATGTCAAGCAGAGGCTTAGAAAATTAGTATATGCATTCGATCAGCTGGGCCAGGTGCTGACGGTGGATCACTGCAGGATGGTGTACTATGCCTACGTGCAGTCGGTGTTACAATACGGTGTCCTGGCATGGGGTGGCGTCTCGTCAGCTGTGTTAGAGCCCACAAAAATCATTGATAAAAAAAATTCTTAAAAAACCTTTCCGTTACTCAACAGACCAGCTTTTCCTTGATTTTCCAGTACTAAACGTCAGACAGCTTTTCATAACATCATTATTATTATTCATTAAATCCAATAAAGAACAAATATTATCTGAGATTCACCATAGGTACCCTACAAGAAATCGTTTAAACTTTGGCTTCAGTTGCCCAAAATCTATTCTTACGACCACTAACAAAAATTCATTTTATATTGCTCACGTCCTGTACCGTAATCTTCCAACAAACATTATCGAGGCTGAGAGTTGCAGTGTTGCTGTTTACAAGCGGATGATCGGCGAGTGCATCGCGCTCATCGGGCGGGCTGCTGCAGAGGCTTTGATCCAGTCGGTCTATATTCCAAACGTCTGATATTGTCATGATTCAGTCATTGGTCATTGGTCACATTTTTATATATTTTATTTTATATTTTACTTGTAAAACTGTAATCCATATTGTTTCTGTATGGGATTCAGCCCATTGTGTTGGAATAAATACAATGGGCTGAATCTTGTACAGGGTACAGTAGTGCATTGTAGGTGTGTGTTTAATGTTAAAAAGTAATCCACCTCATTTTAGAATTAAAATTGTGTTAACATTTAAAATGCAGTTATTAAGTTTAGAGCTTAGATTTATTTAGTTTATGTGCTTAAAAGAAAAAAGTGCAGTGATTAGAACAATTTTACAATACCCATAGGCTGATGATATTGTTAACTCTTCCCCCGATCACGGATCAATAGTCTATTCGGGGGAATAATTCCTTTTACTTACAATGTATTGTAATATTGTTTTTATTTTTATGGAATAAATAATTTTGACTTGACTTGACTTGTTATATCATTGATTTAACGGTTTCAACTTGTAAAATACATTTTCAACCTTGACCAAACAAACCACAAAATTACAACATAAATGCCCATAATATATAACGGCGAAATATTACCCAACATTTATTTATTTTACCAATTAAAGAGTTTAATTGCTATATTAAATTAGAACTATACTGTGGTCACTGTGGTATGCTACCTAGTCCTGCTTACCTAGTTACAACCTAGTCAGCTAGATAAGTCGCTCGTGTGAACCGGGCCTTCACAGGGTCAAATAGAGGCACATACCTGTCATGTTTTATATATTTTACATCGATATATATTTTATCACCTGAGGATGGAATCAGATTCAAGATCCCGAAACGTCGTAAAAACCTTTTTTTTTACTAATCGTAATGGGAAATTACTGCAACCCGCAACTATCCCTTAAACACCGTTTACTCTGGTTGAATTCTTAAAAATACAATCTGACACCCGATTAATTGTTGTTAATTGTTGTTAATAGTTGAGTTCTTTTCCCACACTTGTCACTTCTTTGTAACAGCATCACAGTGAAATGGCTATATTGATTGATATGAAATCTGTCGTGATACCCAACAGAAGGTTTCTCTTTAGGGAGCTTTGTAAAAACTCTCATATGATACGCCCCACTGGGTTGTACATGTCATTTGTAGGAAATACTTTATTTTGTGTTTATATCATATGATTTTAACTGACTTAGTTTTAATTAAATAAACAGGTGTTAATTTAATTGAAAGTACATTTAAATTGTGTCTGTTTTTTTACATACAAGTTGGTTTACTGAATGTATAGTGTACTTACCAGTATGCAAGTATGTCAAGTGTAATGTTTATACAATTATTGATAAACTATTCGTCAAATGAATGCCTGGATGGCTGAATTCGAATACTGGTCGCCACACAAATAAATATTGCAATCAGGGTAGGCCTAAGTCAGATAATGAATTCCATCGTAAATGAGATGGATTAAACAAACTGTGCATATTGCACAATAATTTCCAACGCTAACTCACAACAAACAAATAACCGATTTGTTCGACATTTCGTTACAACTAAACCCATGGAAATGGACTAGGTAACTTATTAAAAGCTCCTTGTAGGATTGCTGATATAGGGTTATTTTAATTTCGATGTGCTACCGAAATATCACGTTCACCTATACAGGGTGTCACAAAAAAGTGTGATGGGCTATACAGGACCTAATTCTACATGCAAAAATAAGTCAAAAATGAAGAATAAAATTTTTTGGATTTCGGCTTAGTTTAGCCGTAATCCGCCATTTTGTTTTTTGGGGGAAATATTTATTATTTCAAAATCCCTTTGAGATATTTTTACGAAACTTGGCAAAATTGTTTACACTATAGTAAGTAACATTTATAAAAAAATTATTATTTTAACTTTCCAAATTTCAAAATGGCGGCCGTGTGAATTTTTTAATGCCAAATTTCATGAAAACCGGTACCTAAATCAAAATTTTGTAAGAGACAAAAGTTTTAGTATTTATTATGACAAATCCAACAAAACAAAAATGAATAAAATCGGTTCATAAATAAAGAAGCTGTGTTTATTTTAGTAATTTAGACTGAAATTACTTAATACGTTACATAAATTATTACATTACATTTAATACATTTTAATATTAATAATTTCAGTCTAAATTACTAAAATAAACACAGCTTCTTTATTTATGAACCGATTTTATTTATTTTTGTTTTGTTGGATTTGTCATAATAAATACTAAAACTTTTGTCTCTTACAAAATTTTGATTTAGGTACCGGTTTTCATGAAATTTGGCATTAAAAAATTCACACGGCCGCCATTTTGAAATTTGGAAAGTTAAAATAATAATTTTTTTATAAATGTTACTTACTATAGTGTAAACAATTTTGCCAAGTTTCGTAAAAATATCTCAAAGGGATTTTGAAATAATAAATATTTTCCCCAAAAAACAAAATGGCGGACTACGGCTAAACTAAGCCGAAATCCAAAAAAATTTATTCTTCATTTTTGACTTATTTTTGCATGTAGAATTAGGTCCTGTATAGCCCATCACACTTTTTTGTGACACCCTGTATACAACCAGTACAACAGTGTCGTTTTTGACCAGGTTCAATTCCGGCTGGATGTGACGAATACGCGAAGTTTGCGTTCAGCTAGGATACATGCCGCCAGGTTGATGTTTCACGAGGATGGGACAGGCCTGACCCTTGAGTTAGTGGAATTTGACAGGTGAAGTTTGCGTACACCAGAATCACGCTTAATCACGTTTAATGCTGTTGACATTAAACGTTTGACTTAAGTAACAAATCAGTGCTTACTGATTACATAAAACTGATACAAATGAAAGTATCTAGCTTTGAAATCACTATGTACATAAATAAATACTGCACGTGCAGATTTAACAGCCACTCATACATTACTAGACAGATTTGACTGCCAAATTCAAGTATGGAATTGTAAAAAGCGGCCTTTCGGCCTTGTCAGTTTTTTTCCTTATACTGTTCTTATAATGTACATTTTTAGTATCCACTAATTACATCAAGGTTATTAGTAATGTACAATATTTACGGTTTCTTAATTAAAATTATTTACATCACTTGGTTGTTTGGTTTGTAGGTTTAACAAACCTGTTGTATATGGATAAATGTAGTAATCACTCAACATGGAATACAACATCGCAATCCTTTGTTAAATATATTTAACTGTAAACGTTAAAGTTAATATATAAATACTATTTTTAACACACACGAATCTGGTTTTCAATCAATGTTATACTACTTCAGATAATAACTTTGAGCTACCATTAAACATTATTAGTTAGGAGGTACTTTATTTTCGGTACGTTATGATTTCTGGTCGCTATCTGCGCTGGACAAAAGGATCGAAGGAATACCAAACAATACCAAGACACTGGAGACATGGCTTCATGTTTGAAAGCGATATTATACCTCCACAAACTTGGATAGTTACCATATTTAACTATGCACAAATTTTTTAAACAAACCTATCTTCTCACTAACAAGACCACAAGATCGCGCCACTCATCCAACACTCATCTCCATTCATACTTGGCTAAAATACATACCTACTTTGTATTGTCGCAATTTCATTGAAAAGTATTAAAGTAAAGTATCAGAATTAAAGCTGGATATTTTTATTTAAGAACATATTTGGGATCAATTATTCAAATATTATAAATGATATAATATTTGAAATGAAATTAGTTGTTAGTCGGTTACACTACTTAATATAACTAGTACCTAAGTTTTATGTAATCAGTAAGAACCAACTGATTTGCTTGGGTCAAATCATAGTCAACACCTAGCCGAGGTTCTTGGTGGTGTATAAAGAATCTATAATTCACATCACTGGATTCTTAACACTTTTACCAAAACCCCGGTCTGACAGGCCCACGGGAACTTTCACAAACGCATATTGGCAACACTGTTTACTTGATTTTATTTAAATAGGGAATAAATCTGACATGTTTAAGGAATATACTAGTAAAAATCCAATAAGGAAAATGGAGATTTGCTTTTTGTACAGGTTTAATATGGTGGGGGCATTTAAATAATTTATAAGAAATGTCGATGAAACCTAAAGAGGTCGCTTGATTCAAGTTGATTATGCTTGAACTTTATTCATCCAGCATATAACCGTATCATAGTAGGTTTTATTATTTTAAATTTCTTAGTTACTCGAAAATGATGACTATTGCAGATCAAAGGGAAAATCCGTAGATTATGCTATCAAAATAGGTACTTTAAAATGTAATATTGTTTTATAACCTACTTACTGTATTTTCATAAAAAAATCAACTAATAAGGAAATATTTCAACTGTCGTCATATTTAATCGGCTAAACTCTCCTATGTCTCCTAGCCCCTGGTCAAATCACATAGGTACTAATTTCCAATTGTACCTAGTTAAAATCATTAATTGGAGTTTATTAAATCTGTACACACTACTAAGAACTGAAACAAGTACTGTAATAACATATGGTGCATGAAAAATATTTAAGTAAGAAATAGGCCGTAAAAACTATTTTTAGACAATTACAAAAATTGGGATGGAAAAACTCTTTCAAGACAATTATAAAAAAATGGTTGTAGAAAACAAATTCTTTTGAAGAAATAATGAACATAAAGAATTAAACGTGTGTTCAAAGTATCCACTCTTCATGTGAATAACCTTTACACCAGTTCAAAAGGTTAGGCAGTACCTAGCCCTAAAAATAAACAAAAATCGATTTAAATAATAATTTGTTTAGTTTAATTTCAATTATTTTGCGTGTTTTGTGAATTACATTAAAGGCATTTAGGCTGACAAATTGGTGGATTTATGAATTTATTTATTTTACACAAAAGAGAGAATAGTTTTACTTGATTCTGTTTCTTGTAATTCGATAGTAAAAATTTAAGATAGCAAGATAGGATTTGAGTTCGAAATGGATTACTCCTTTTGCTTGACGTAATTAAAAGTATGTTTGTTTATATTAAATAGTAAACTAAAATTAATTGCAATAAAAATAGTTAACGAACACAATTGAAAATTATGAGTAACAAATTAAATTCAGACAAAAAATAATAAAAATTTACTTAAAAGTCAGCTGGGTTTTGAACCCGAGTCACTGGGATTAGAAGCCCCAGAACTATTCCAAAATTCGCGGGAAAGTCGCATCGTCTCGTCACCACACCACACCGCACTACTCGGGACTATTTTCTTTCGGCGCAACACCTTAAGTTGGAAGTTTTGTCTGAGATTTTTGTGAAAAGGATAAAATAGAGCCATGAGTAAGACTTAATCATTTCGGCGGAATAACTATACCGTAATTGAAATTTTGTTTGTATTGTCTGAGATTTTTGTGTTTTGTGTACAGGAAGACATCGAGATTTGACGTCAGATTACTCCGCCGCCGAGGCAGAGTCGCGCCATTTTCTAACCCCCTCCTGCTAAAACCACCGCTAACCGGCCTCTTACTTTGAACGCTTCGTTTCTCCACCAATGAGACGGCTCGTTTGACGGCACCGACGCGACGCGACGGCTTCGGCTTGGCTCACTTCACTTCCACTTGGCTGTTGTTGTGTTAATGGTTGTGAACGTGAACTCAACTGTGCGTGATTGATTGTAAGAGTGTCTGGCTTCTGTCTAGTCCTCCTAGTAGTTTAACTGTCTTGTCGAAGTCAGGTCCACACTGGGCAGTTGTTGGCTACTACAATATCTAGTTCAACAACACACTTCAAGATGGAAAGAAGATTCATACCGGTACCCCCTGATTGGGCCAGCGCACCCAAGCAGGAAGAAAAACCAACACCCCTTCTGGGGACTGCACCCTGGGCCCTTGACGGGGGCCTTTACAGATTTCTGGTGAGTATCAATTGAAATCATGTAAAATAAGTCTTTTTGGACAACCAATCATTTTGAAACCAAAACGTTATCATGCATAAAATTTTATTGAATTATGGAGCTCGTTCGCTGCGCTCACTTGCCTTCAGGTTAGCTCGTTCGCTACGCTAACTCGCCTCCAGGTTGAAGTTCGTTCGCTACGCTCACTCACCTTTTGGTTGCAAATTAGCTGTTGTCATAAATGTAAAAGAAATAATAGTGCTGCACCCTGTTGGTAATCCTTGTAACTTTAATGCTATTGAACATCATAGAACAGAACCAACTTGTTTAATTGAAACAGCTGTTAAGATTCATTAATTCCATTTCTCATAAGGTTAACATGGGAAACTCCAGAGCCACTGGGGCGGAGCCCTTTTAAGAATTTCGAAACGGGAAATAGTTTACGTCCGATTCGCATACCTACAGAATTTACACACCAAATTTCATAACGATCGGTGAAGTCGTTCCGGAGGAGTTTGCAGACAAACACTGTGACACGAGAATTTTATATATTAGATTTTACCACTATGGTAGTGAGGAACCATTTAAGTTAATTGTTGCCTTTACAACTGTTTTGCTTGTTCAAATATAGATACTCCTGCTACGCTAAAACATTTTGCAATATATCGCCAATTAGTCTAATAACAATACCGCACTCATACTGATTACTTACTTGTATTGCTCTTATTGAGATTATGCCGATGCATTGTGTTTGCAAAGGAGTGAGGATATGGAAGGGGACAAGTATGGTTTTATAAATTTACTCTATGACAATAGTTGTATCCCTACCATTTTAACAAAATTCAATTTTATAGCTTAGATTTTAAAAGATATCTTTATTTTAATTCAGGCGAATGGCAATAACTCATCTGGTTACTTATTACAATTTGCGTAATTTTCAATTAAGTGTAAATTAAAATATTGTGCTTTGGTGTTGAAATAAAATAAATTTATAAAGTAAATGTATGAAATAAATGTAGTCTTAATTTTAAATAAACTTGATCATGGCAAATTGTTTTATACACTGCGGTTTGTTTAGTGGTGTTTAGCTTCACAGCTGCTTCAATTAAATCTACGACAATATTTTAAAATAAGGCAGCTTGCCATTATTTTCAATAAACCAAAATTGTCCCTTCTAAAACTGCATCTTGACCCTGTTGCAAGGTACGGGTATATAGCGGCTAATAATAATTAAAATTACAAGTTTTTAACAGAATAAACAATTCAATTTATTTGAATAGTTTAGTTTAGAATTAATAAAAAATGGTGTGTGATAAACATTTTTCCCTACGCCAGCCGCATGGTTACTAGGAATCAAAATGAGTACAAATGACGCTTTTTGGGAAAACAAAGCGGTATAAACCCATATTAAATGTTTAGTATTGTATTTTATTGAATGTCGCAGGAATCATGCAGAGATTTTAACCTGAAAATTAAAGGAGTTGCACAATAGAGTGGGTTGAAAAAAATCACTAATTTTTTCCAAGTTGTAATACCTTGGAAAAGTTGCTAAATTGTGAGACCAAAACAGGGCAAAAATATTTAAAATATTAGTTGTTATCATCCGGTCGAGCATATGTTACAAAGTTTGAACAAAAAATTAAAAACTCATATTTTATCAGACATTTTTAAAATTTTAAAATTTTTTTATTTTTAATATGTTGTACTGTAGTTGAAAATCTCATCTACAAGACACTAAGGAATTGATACAGTAGACTCCCTCTTATCTGGACAACCTTTAACCGGACATCGGTTAAACTGGACTACACTCGGCGGAAATGACATTTCTTCACCAGGACAATTTTTATCAGCACATCTGTTTAACCAGACTGGATCGGCAGGAAATGGGCGGTAATGGAACGACAGTTCTCGTGGGAAAGATTGGAGACTAGTGATCACATGTCTAAATATGTAATATCATTCAGTTTATTCAGTATGCATTTAAATGGTCCGTTTTACCAGGTTTGGGGGACGTCGGTTTAACATGAAAATCCGTTATCCGGACTGGCCTCGGTCCCGAGGAGTCTGGATAAGTCTATAGTGGAAGAATTTTAGGAAAATCGACCTAACAAATTCGGACTAAGTGGAAACTTTGCACTGTTGTTTAGTAAGCCTAAATAAATAAAATATCAAAAGTCCCCATAAATCCCGGCTGTGCTTCAGCCGCCATCTTGGAAAATGGTGGCCAATTTTCACTTTTTTGACAATATTTCATAAACTATTGGTATTAGAGAATTTTAGTAAATACAAAAGTAAAAGAACATCTAAAAATACATCTTTTTTATCTTGTTTATTTTTGTTTTAATCCTGCAAAATATGGTAGTCAGATTAAATTTGTCATTTAAACAAAAATTTCAGAGTTTTGTCATAAACTAACTAAATTCAACACAACTAGAGTTTCAGTAAACAATAAATCCATGCACTCGTTAAATTGTAAGTTGAGATCTTAACATTGAAAGTATTTAAGAGCAAGTATAAAATGGAAGTTCTCCACAGAAGTTTGGCTCAAATTTGAATCGTAACCAAAGTCTAAAAAGTACAAAATAAAACTTTATATGAAATTACAGTAAAAAAGAACTTTAGCAAATTGATTTTAGTAAATTGACCTAATGTATTTTGTTGTATACCATGATAAAGCATGAAGATCACCCCAATCTAATTCTGTCTCCTGGAGAGTCTTAGGCTGAATAAATATGTAAATAAAAACATTTAAAGATACTCATGACAATAGAGCTGAGGGAAGTTAAACAGACTTAAACAAAATTTTAATTCTCGCAGGAAATTATTATACATCTAGTGTTTTAATAATAGTATTTAAAGGTGCTTACTTTTTAATGTTTAAATTGTTATGAAAATCGGTGTTTGAATCTTACTACAACTGGAAACTCTTTTTTTACTTTCTACTCGTATCCACAGTGTATGGAGAAATATATGTGTCCGTGAACAAAATAACACTAGTAAAAGTGATCCTACGTATCACCTACGTGTAAACCTAGATTTGTTTAAACGAGTTTGCGAACCTGCATGATAGGACAATGGAAACAGGGATTTATGGGATTTTAATAGAGTAAATATAATTTTTTACCATTTTTATCCCTTAAATCATTAAAATTAGGAATTGATTTCCAAACCATTTTGTAGCTTAAAAAACAAATAATTTTATCTATTGAAGCACCATTGTATTAAAAAGGTTATGGAGAAGATAAAAAAAACTGTAAATTTAAAATTTCAATTTTATAGGGATAGAGATTAATTAAACCGTTGTAGATTGCTTGTTTATGGAAAATATTTCATCCAATTTGGCAAATTTATTTATTTTGTACTAAGCTGTCAACATTTTAATAAAAACCACTCCTTATTATCTACCCTGTGGCAGCATATCTTCACACATACTCTTTAAAACTAATGCTATTTAGTAGGAAAAAACCCAGCCAGGGAAATTAAATTTTGCGTAGTCTGCAGGTTTGCTGCGGCAGTGGTATTTTTAATTTTCGGGTCTCCAAAGTCCCTCAAACTTTTGTAAAACCAAACTTTAATTATTTAAGAATAAACTCAATAATAAGTGTCAATAATTCAGTACGGTATTCATTTAGAAAAATTGTAAAAAATTAGTAGGTACAATACTAATAATTTTTTTTAAACATTGATAATTTCTTAAACAAAGATTTAACATCAGGATTAATCAAGATAAAACTGGCAAAGTAAAAGATTGGCCATAAGTACTGCTATATCAAGATTATTACACCATAACTAAAGATAAGCTTGGTGTTACGAACATTCTTTTGGTTAAGGAGCTAAGTTTCCCCATTTTGTCTTCATCCTCTTGTTTTCCCCCAATTTTTTGTCAACAACAATGCAATACTTTTGTTTTTTATAACTTTATATGATTTATCTTAAGTTCAATTTTATTTCATCAGCCTGATTATGATAATGTTATAATTACCTGGGATATGTTGCCAGCACAGTGTAATTTTATATTTTTTACAGCCATATGCATTTGTTTACATTATTTATAAGTAAACAATTCAAAACCTGATCTAGTTACTGCAACCTCTTGTAGCCAACAACAGTGGCAATCCAAGAGGCTACAAATGCTTAAAAACCCCCTCCCCATTGGGTCCTGGAAAAATAAATGTAAACATATAGGCCTTTTTTATGCTAAAAATGTAATGGAGGTTCTTGGATGCAGTTGTAGATGTTAAAAATGGCTTTAGAAAGTCTCCAAACAAACAAAAATCAAACGCAGAGGGGACCCCTGAACTCTCCTATTTCATTAAATGTATTTCATGAAACATACCCTAAAGGGTTGTTATCTTGAGGGGTGTCGGACATCTCCTGATAGACCCCCTTGACGAGGTCCTAGAACTGCCACTGGCCAACAAAAATGGTGGCTGCCTGAACCAAACTAGAGCAAGTCTACTGTAGCAATTGCCAATTTGCTAATCCACTATTCTAACTTTGTTTGCAGAAAGAGTCCTCTGACCAGGCCAGCACCAGCAGCACTGGCCCTCAGCCATACGAATCTCTTCAAGTCAGCAGCACTGCTTCTTATAAGACATCAACATCGCCTCCATTCAGCAGCATTGGCTCTTATAAGACATCAACATCGCCTCAATTCAGCAGTACTGGCTCGTACGATGGGGCATCAACATCGCCTCCATTCAGTAGTACTCCCTCTTCTTATGATGAGGCATCCTTATCTCCTCCATTAAGTTGTACTTCTTATGATGAGGCATCACAATCTACCGAAGTCAGCAGCACTGGTTCTTATAACAAGCCATCAAAATCACATCCTCAGGTCAGTGCTCAAACCATACAATTATTATTTCAGTATAAAAAATAAAAAATCCGATTGTTTATTTGTACACTTTGTAAAATGGGACTATGGCAGTGACGAGTTTGATTACATAACAATTTGGAATTTTATAAGTTTGGATCTTTATTCTTTAAAAAGCATTTGTAGCTCTTTCTTATAAATTTAATCTCCACCGACACAGGCACTGATAAAAAATTCTTGTCTATGATAAACTTCTACTTACAGTAACATTTTAAAATTGGCAAATGGAGAATTGTCAGGAGTTATACGGGGTGAAGCATGTAAGGCCCCTCGCCCACTATACGATTTTGGTCGTACGACACTGTGTCGGAACGACAACATTTCAACAGTGAACCATTGGATCTTATGAGAGCTTGCCCACTGTACGATTATCTCATGACTACGACAAACTGTCGTGAAGCAGTCGTCCACTGCCACTGTGATACACGACTGTCGTACGACTGTCTAACTCGCAGTGGCGTGTACGATCAAATGGGCGCTCGCCCACTATACGATTTTTTGTCAGATGTCGTGTGTTCTCCCCAAGTCCTCTTCCAACAAAACGTATCAAATATATAATATAATCTTACTAACCTCAACATAATAGCTAGCCTTTCTTTAGAAGTGATGCAGTTCCTCAGTTTAGTATTTCGGTAAGCAATCGTAGCTTTTATTTTCTGGTGTAATTCATCAAAGGACGCAGCAGGAGTGTGATCCCTACTTTGATTAATAAGGTGAATCCAATACTTCCTTCCGCTTAATCCTACGATGCCTAATTTTGTGCCACAGCAGCCATGTAGCAACAACACGTAACGGATTCATTGTTTGACACAAAAACCATCGTTAAGATATTGCGCAACACACTCACTCCTCCCCACGGCTACCGAGTAACTGGTCATTTATCCGATAAAGTGTCGTATAGTGGGCGAGGACCACACATACGATAAGAATATCGTATGACACAGTGTCGTACAACCAAAATCGTATAGTGGGCAAGAGGCCTAAAGTTGTCCAGTATTAATTTAAGATAAACCGTTAGTATAGTCCTACAGCGATGAAATGAACATTTTCCTACAAAACCCCAACCCCAAGGAATAACTTTGTAATATATTAAATATTGTTACAGGATGTACCAAAACCAGAAGATCACTAGTTCAAATCTCACAATTGTAAAATACAAATATAATAATATGACATATTATGTCTTACTAATGCAAACATTTTGGTGAAATTGGAATTTGACTATTTGAATTAGTTTACAAATGGCGACTCATGTGAACACACTTGGGTACTATTTAACTAACTGTATAATACTCTCAAATTTGTGTCATTCTGTATAGAATGGCCTAAGGAAATAAATTAAAATCTGATCATATACAATTTTAAGTTGTGAACTTTTACAATTGTCCAATGGTATCGGTGAGTTAAGCTGTGTCCACACTAAGCAAAATATGTTCCACGAACACGTTTAAAAAACATGTTTGTTGCAAATATTTAATAATTATTTTAGTGTTCAGCAACAACTTATGAGATTTGTTCAGTTGATTATATCAAAATAACATTGTTTTACCAACTCCAGAAGTCCTTATATGTTGATGGAGAAGGTTTTTCCCAATGAAAACTCGCTACTAAACACAAAACACAATCATCTCTGGCTAGTAGGGGCTAAACCATACAGCTCTGGTAACAGGGTGCTGCTCATGTTCAGGGTGGGTCCATTCAGCTTGCAGTGCTGCGGAGTCTGCAGAGAACTACATTCGTGGACTTTTTCTTCTTTCTTTTAATTTTGGGATGAAATTTATAACTTTTTCATAAACTTCATGTTTTTTATGAAGGTTGATTTTTGAAATGTAATTTCTTCTAAAATGTTTAAATTGTAATACACTGTTTCTTAACTACAACCTTTATATAGTAATAAAAAGTGTTTGTGCAATAATTTGTTGCAGTACTATTATATTACTAACTTAAACAAATGATTTTTGTACGGTATAGCCCCTTTTACTGTACGGAATAGCCACAACCCCCGGGGCTATTTCGTACAAGGTAACTTTTTTTTAATTACCAATTTTTACATGTAAAAAATGAAATAGTTCCAAATTGTTTATGTACAATCAGTATCCAAATAATTAAATTATATATTGCTTGTGTTTACATTACTTTTACTTCGTAATTTGCAATGTAACTACGAATCTCCCTTATGTGTACGGTATAGCTCTCCCCTAACTGGCATAGACTAATGGAAAAAATTATGGAGTTTTCGCTCTGAGAACAATCATCATCTTTAAACAAATATGGCGGAGCTAGCCCTCGGGTTTTTGTTTGATGGCGCAGGATGCGTTTGAGGACCACTGGTATAATACAAAATATGTTTGTCAAACAGACCAAATTTATCAAAATTTCAACAAATGGTTTTAGCATACAGTACCTACTTGATTGCCGAACATTTTGTTCTGCGGCTGGTCCTGGCTTTACACACAATAGCTGCTTGTATGTTCAAGATTCATCGACCACAAGTAACTGTTTGATTTTTTTTTACGATTATTTTTACCATTCACAGTAAATCCACTCATGTCACTCACTAATCATGATAATTTTGTAATTTATACTTGTATTTCACTCAATCTCTACAGACAAATTTATAAAGTACAATCTTTGTCATTGAACATAAAGAATATCTAGATAACCAAAAGTTTTGTTATCAGGAATTGCCAGCACAACAGCCCACCTCCAAACAAAACCAAGAAGAAGGGAAACAATGCTGGGAAGAAAGAAAAAAATACACAGCCCCAGCCCCAGCAAAAAAGGAAGAAGGTGAAATTTTACCCTCTCATATTTTAATCTAAGTCTTTAAAGATAATTTGTTACATTTTTTACATTTTTGAGATTTATGATGCGGAAAATCGAATTATAGTTCGAATTCGCTACAAATAAACATAACAAATTTTTTTTTATTTGGAACTAATATTAATTTATAATTTTAAAAATATAAAATTCAAAAATGATTTAAATTTACTTAATTAGTGATTTAAGATTTTTCCATTTTCCGCATCATACTGTGATATACAGACAATATACAGATCCGTCCGTCATTTTAAGTATATTTAAGTATATCTTCAGCTTGTATTTACTTACCATTGTTTATTTATTTATAAGTAATTATTATTTTGAACTGTTGGTAAAAAACTGAATTCCATGGATATAAAACTAAATTCTACATAACTGAATAGCCATATTAGACTTTTTTTGCAATATAACGTAGTCTCATAATAGACTTAATGATACGTTTCAGAGGCGATCAAAGAACATAAAGAAATATTTTGTTGTTGTTCCCATTCCAATGCCAGGATATCCTCATGGATGGGGTATTTGAAAAGCTTATAAGTAAAGATACATTGCATTTCAAATATAAAATAAATCCTTTACGAGTCCGGTAATAACTAATCCCATTTCAGATAAATAGTTTAAGCTCAAATTGCTGTGAAAGATATTAATTACCTACTTTTTGAAATATTCTGTACATTTTAATTCCCATTATTTACTAATAGATTTTTAGTACAAACTTAAACTTTCTCATAACAAATGCATAGTCTCAAAAATCCTTTAATTATAAAATTTCTTCTGCATTTTAAATCCAAATTACGGTAAATCAATTTTCCAAAGGATTTATGACAGTTATATCCTTAGTGTCATAATTAGAATAAGTTGTTTACTTATTACTATTTTAGTCTGTGTTGTATTATGATCTCATTTATAAAAAAAAACATATTTAAGCCTATTATAAATGTATAGTTGCAACTTGCATTTACTTACCATTGTTTATTTATTTATAAGTATTTATTATTTTGAACTGTTGGTACACAAATGAATTCCATAGATTTAAAACTACATAACTGAGAACAAATAGCCATATTAGAATTCAGTTCTAATTTTATTCTATACAATAACTGAGCGTGATAAATTTATTTTTTACTTTTGGAACTGAAATTAAAAACTTTGCGCATACACAATTAAATAATAATCACACTTGAACATTTACTGTATTACTCATTTCATCACATGTTAAGATATAAAAATATAAAAAATGTAGCCTACTATTCCAAAAACATCAAATGCCACTTTAGATAGTTATTTTAACCTTAACATTCTTTTAATGCTGTTAATTAATTTTTTAAATATATTCGGTTCATTTTAATATAGTTTTCACCAATTTGATTTTGAATACAAAACATACTCATAACTAATTGACTGTCCCAAAAATCCTTTCTGCATTTCAAATCCAAATTAATTTTTTTTTCAAGCATTTACTTGTTTGTTACGTACTTAGTGCCAAAATTAGTATTGAATGTAATATGTTTACTCATTACTATTCTAGTCTGCGTTGCAATATGGCTCACTTGTATATTTCAGCTAATTTTAATAATTTTATAGCTTCGACTTGTATTTACTTACCATTGTTTATTTATAAGTATAGATTATTTTTCCCTGTAACAAACCTGATTCCCATAGATTTAAAGCTAAACTTATATAACTAAATGAATAGCCATAATGGAATAAAGTTTAACTTTATTCCATTCAATAACTAAACACGACAATGTTTAGTGTATTTTTGGAATTGAAATTAAACATTTTGGAAATGCAAAATCCAAAAATAATTGTATTTTAAAATTTACTGTGTTAGAGATTTCAGGCTATTCAATTTCCGCCCCAGATATATGTACAAAACAGAGAGTTTTTTACAGACTTCACACCTTTCTTGTTTCAAAGGTTACCAAAGATCAGAGTGAAATATTTTTTAGTTTGTAAAAGTTGTTACATAATTACAATTACTTATTAAATTATTCATTACATTTAAAAACCCTTTCCTTAAGTACCGGTAATTAATTTTTAATTCAAAACATACTCATAAAATTTAGTCCATAAAATGCTTTCTTCATTTCTAATCCAAATTAAATCTAATTTTGCCAAGCATTAACGATGTCTGTATCACTTAGTGCCTTAGAATGTAAGTTGTTTAATTTTATGCTATCCTAGACTGCATTGCAGTATGATCTCATTTGTAAAAGTATATTTAAGGCTTTTATAATTGTATTGTTTCAACATGTATTTACGGTATTTTTGAAACAACGTATTCAGTTCATTTTATATCCTTAACAACTACCAATTTGATCTTGAAAACAAAACATATTCATAACAGATTTACAGTCCCAAAAATTCTTTCTGCATTTCAAATCCAAATTAAATCTAATTTTTTTGAGCATTAGGCCTATGTTGTTGGTTATATTCTTAGTGCCAAAAATGGAATAAGTTGTTTACTTATTACTATTTCAGTCTGTGTTGTATTATGATCTCATTTATAAAAATATTTATACTTATAGATATTTAAGCTTGTTAATTGTATTGTTTCAACTTGCATTTAGTGTTACCATTGTTCATTTATTAATTAGTATCTATTATTTTGTACTGTAATTAAAAACTGGACTTGATGGTTTCAAAACATTCTCATAACAAATTTGTGATTTTTAAAATTCTGCATTTCTTTTGAATCCAAAATTATATGAAATTTTGTCAAGCATTTATGTGGTCTGTATTCAACTTAACACCATAATTGTTGTTCATTAATTACCATTCTAGTTTGCTATTCAGTATGGTCTCATTTTTAGACATATATTTAAGCTTGTTATAATTCTATACTGCAGTTTCAACTTGCATTCACTTACCATTGTTTATTTTATTTATTTACTAGTATCTATTATTTTGAACTTTCGGTTAAAAAAGCTGAACTCTAAGACAGCCTTATGGATGGGGTATTGGAAAAACCTAATAGGTTAAGGTATGTTACTTTCAAAGAATTAAAAAAAAAAAACTAGCGACCACTCCAGTAATGTCTAGTACAACTTCAGTTAAATTGTGCAACACCAACATGCTGTTAAAGTTGTCAATTACTTTTTGAAATATTCAGTACATTTATAGTATCTTTTACTTTACTGATAGATTTTTGATACAAAACATACTAATAAAAAATGTAGCCTTAAAATCCTGTCCGCATTTCAAATCCAAATTAAATATAATTTTTCTATCATTTACTTTGTCTGTAGGCTATCTTTAATGGCTTAAATTAGGATATTTGTTAGTTTTTGTAAATCCTAGTCTGCATTTGAAACCGGTGCTGTTTTTACAAAAATATTCAAGCTTATATAGTTTTGACTTTTGTTTTCTTACTATTGATTTTTTAATAAAATATTGTTCCTGAAGGTTCTTGACTATTGTTTTAAAACCCCCTTGTTAAGCTACTTCCTATTTTGATAGAAACATACGCAGATGACACTTCTTTAATTTTAAATTACTTCAATGAAAATCGGTTATCAGTAAATGCAGATAAGACAGCTTTTTAAAATCTTTCAGCCAGAATGTTAAGTTTTGACCCTAAAATTTCAGTGGAAGATCAGATCATACCTAGATATTGTTCCACAAACTATATTCTTGGGTCTCATGGTGAACTGGAATGATCATTATAGATTACCTTAATACAAAATTATCAAGGTCAGTTTTTATATTAAGAAGTTTTAGTGAAGTATGTTCGATTGAAAATTTGAAAACAATCTACTACTTTATTTTATTCCAATCTAACTTAGTGTATCAAAATATGGGGATACACTACAAAAAAGAAAATTAACTTCTAGTCCTTAAACAGAAAGCTGTGAGGTGTATGGCCGAACTGAGCTTTGGGGAATCTTGTAAGGAAACTTTCAAAAATCTTGAGATTCTTACCGTTCCTTGCACTATCATTTACAGAGTTTTAATATATTTCAAAGCTAATGTCTTTCAAACAACAAATAAAAAATTTCACTCATATTACACTAGAGGTAAAAGTAACATCCATATCAGCTCGCAAGACATAAGGCGACAAGTATTGAGTCTTTTTGGCTCCAAGACTTTGGAACCATCTACCAAAACAATTCCAAAATTGTTCTCTTAATTTATTTTAAACAAAATTAAAGAAAGTTTTAATCAAGCTCTGTCTTACAAAATAGAAAAATTTTGGCCAGTGACTAAAGACAAATTTAATATACTAAATATAGAATGTTAGAATATTTTATTATAAGGTGAAGAATTTAAATTCTGTTTAGGTTTAGTAATTGACGAGTTAAGAGATACTAATGTACTACAATATGTATTGTAGGTACTGACAATAAAGTTCTTGATTCTTGATAATGCAATTTAATAAAAAATTAAATTACCGTATATAAAATAAAAATCTTTTTTTTATAAAAATTTTCAAGTTTATTTATGTAGCCTACTACTTATTATTTAGAAATCAGAAATATCATCATAATGAATACACAATAAGAGTACTTGAACTAAGTAGGTGAATTAACATGAAATTGTTACAAATTATTTTGTGGATATAACAGAATATTGTAGATTAAATTACTTATCAAGAGCAGACCGAGACCTCCCAAATGAATGTTGACTTGCTTCCAATCTCTTCAGAAGCCTAGAGTATGCCCATGTGTAATTATATTTTACTTTTCCTGAGTCATTGATTGTATTGTAGTTTTACTTATTGTTAGGCTCAACAGTCAGTGAGGCCCTTGTGAATCCCATTAACTTCAGTTATGACTTCTAAGAGGTTATTCTTTCTTAACATTAGATAGTAAATTTACTGTTATTGTTCACTGGCTTATAGAAAACAATCAAACCAATTTTAGTGCGTTCATTCACACTATTTGAATTCTTTTTGTGAATACAATTGAAAAACTATAAATGGAAAAACTGAGTTAGACAAGTATTCGGCATTCAGGGGAGATGGTTCACCCAACAGCTAGAAGAGGTAAGCCAAGCTTCAAGGTTAACTTCAGTGGAGAAAACCACGCTGTAGTTTTTAAAGTATAAAACGCCTATTACTTAGTCATGTGCCCATATCAAAATTAATAAGGGAGGGAGGATAGAACTGTATATTACATTTTGATAATTTATACTTTGAAAAATATAAATAGTCTTCTTATTACTTACAACAATTAAATAGGGCGTCATTAATTTCAGTTGATTTTTTGCCTCGTAGATTAGCCTCCTCAATTCTTCTCCATCCTCCGCCATTCGGATTGTTCCACCGTACTGGATCACATCCTTCTTGACTTGGTCATACCAATTTAGGCCTACCCAACGGACGTCTTCCTGTAGGTATAGCCTCACAAACCTCCTTCAGTCTTGTGCCTTCCTGTCTCTGAAGTCTTGACCTAACCGACTAATTCTTTTGGCTTTTATAAGCGCTATTATATCAGGCTCTTTGCACAGCCAGTAATATGTAGCAGTAATTGTAGAGTAATTTACCGAATAATTAGATACAGTTTTGTCAAAAATATGTTCTTTTTTTTACGGTTCAAAAGTTGTTGTAACTTATGTTATTTTCCCATAAAAAATCATAAAATAACAAAAACAAAAAAACTCATTTTTGGAGAAAAGCTGGTTTTCATAAAAATTCATATGTTATGGTCCTTATAATTCTTAAAAAATAGTAAAACACCCCATTGCTGTAACAACCTATCTGTAACAATTATGGTTCAAAAGTTATTTGTATATTGCAACTTTTGTGATGCCATATTTACTCTCACCGCTTACCCATGATAAAGGTTGTTGACAAGCTTATGGGAGAAAGTATGTGTCAGAATGCTGATACCGTTTATTTTACATGTAATACATTTTATTTTATTTTTCCCTAAAAGCACTTTTTAGGGCTGCAGCCCCTGAGTATGGGTGCCCTTGGACTTAGTTCCATTTTCTTTCATATAAACATAGCTTATGCAGGGGCCAAAGATTTTCTGGGGGCCTCCCTTCCACTGCCCATTGCATCTGAAAAATATTCAGTCACCATATAATATGTCTGCAGGTCTTACCGTTTGTCATTCGCTTTTAGTCACCTTGGAGTATGTATTTGATTTTAAATTGTTTTAACTCTTGATACCATAGATTTCAATTGTATACAAAAAGTATTATACAATTACAAACATCAAAAGATACGATTGTTATTGAAGAAGTAGTGAGCTGAACTGAGCAACTGCTAGGCTTATAATAGGGATGGTTCTAATTCTCTGTGCTTGTGTATGGGTGAACCTACACACAAAAGGCTTAAATTTATAAAAGTTTGTATGTCATATAACCTATTTGAAGATGATTTTGTAGTAGAACTTTTAAACAGACCGAGTCTACTTAAAAAAAACCATACCAAAATAAGTTTCACATAATCCATGGAAAAGTTTAGAAACTAAACAACACAAAATGGAAGATATCTGTGCCAGTGTTTAAAATAGTTTTTTTTTCATTTTAACATTAATGACCACTTATTAGACCATTTAATGTGAAAGTGTTTTTTCACAGGATGTTCTGCGTTGTAAAGTGCTAAATTAATAATCAAACAATAACCAGGCCTACAGGAAATATTCACAAGGAATAAGCAAGTTCCACTCTTTTTAAATGTCAAAAACAGGCCTGGGGGTTAAAAAGCTTAGCAAAGCAAGAGATAACTGCTTTATGAACCAATTACAGATTCAAAGATTATGAAAAAGACGTCTTTAAGTGGAAAATCCTTTATATCTGTATTACAACTTGGATGAAATTACTCATCTTTTTTTTAATAATAATTTTTTGTATTATAGAATTACTTTCTAGATTAGCATTGGAACTCTTTGTGGATACTCCACTAACCTCCTTCCTTAAACAATATAAATAGCTTTACACACTTTCGTCATCAATCCTAATTTATTTTCAAGCGACTAGTTTCAAAACAACAAGTTCATTTTCAAGCAACTAGTTTCAAAACAACAAGTTCATTTTCAAGCCTCTTGCTTCATAAGACCATTGGAACACTTTGTCTTCATCAATACACAAATATACAACACTTAACACACACAGAAATGGATACATTTTATTAACATAAACAAATATGCAGACCGGTGTTTACAATCGTGTCATCACCAGCCACATATTCATTTATATTAATAAATTGTATCTGTGTGTATTAAATTTTTTTTTTGTACGTATTGACTACAAAAATGTGTTGAAATGATTTTATGAAGCAAGAGGTTACCTAATAAAATATATACCGGGGGGTTCGGGGGTACGCCCCCCCCCCCCCCCCCAGGAAGATTTGTGTAAACTAAGTCTCCAAAATGGCAGTTTTATACGATTTCTTTGTCCAAAGTTAGTGTGACAAATTGTTGTACGCAATGTGTATGCGCAGTAAAAAAATATGTATATGTCTGAAGGGGGGCGGTCACCCCCCCTCTGGATCCGCCACTGGTTCTCAGGAAGTCAAATATTTGGCTGATCTTACAACCAGTGGTGTTGTCCTATATATGTCAGTGCGGGATCATTCAGCATTATCCAAAAACTGACGAACATATAGGATTAAAATAAACAATTCTTGGGTTCAGAATGTATTCCTCCACGTTTTACTTTTTGGCTTCTGAGATGTTTGGGATCAAGTTTTATAAAGCAGATTTGATCGGTTTATAGATGTATAACCTCACTTCATCCGTTGTATTTCACAATAGGGGGTTTCCCATGTTCTCTAAACTAACTTCAGTGACTCTTTTAAGAATCTTTTGCAATTCTGAGTTATTTATAATCAAGGGCACCGGCAGAAAGTTTTACAGGGACATAGCTGGACTCACCGGGGGAGGGGGGTAGGGAATACGCCCCTGTGTATAGGGGATCCAGGGGTATTTGATAAATATGTTGATATTTTAGTATTTTATAACTCACGTTTTTGGCCATTTTTGTACTCAAATCTTTCTTGTTAAAGCTAAATGCTATGTCTACTTTCTCATATTTTGGCAATATCATAAATATTTCATGATACTATTTCCAAAGAACAAAGATATTACGTAAATGTAAATATAATAGAGATGGGCGCTATTTAAGGTAACAGGATGAATAACAATGTTAATAACTTGTAACCTGTTACCAAGATAACACGTTACTCAGAATACCCTGTTATTTTTGTAACGCCATCTGCTCCACGCTCATTGGCTTATGAATTGATTTCCTGAACCGGTTTTGTCAGGATCGAAGCCCTGAACGTAACAATACATGTTTAAAATAATAATAAAATGTGAGGAAACTTTACTTTTCATTGCAGCTGGAATTTAACGTATACGAGAACTATACATAGCGTGGTAACATTAACACATACAATAAAACCATAGTTACGTTTCATTACGGCAAAACTGGAACGAACGATCCTAGAAGACCCCTGCTAGATTTAAGTTACAGCACAGCCAGGCCGAAACAAAGGAACGGTTAGTTACAGGTTAGAGCAATAACACCAAGCGAGAATTTCTTTCATTATATTACGGCCAAACTGGAACAAATGAACCACCCGCAGGGAGTAACACCAAGCTGGAATAACGTTACAGCCCAGGTTGGCCGGAAGTCCGCAACGAACAAACGGCCAGTAACAGGGTAGAGCAATAACACCCAGCGAGAATTTCATTACATTCTCGCCGAGCTGTGGCTGGGATGTAACGGTGTGGTGGGGAGGAACGGACCGGTAACAGGTTACAAAATTAACAGGTTACTGTAACCGGTTACCAAGTTGTAATGGAGCGGTGTTACGTGTTTCTCATAAGTAACGGTAATTTCCATCTCTAAAGTATAATATAAAGACAATGCAGCAATAAAGGTGGGAGAAGCAGCGACACACTATATTTGAAACAGTGTTATTATTTACCAATATTAAAAAAAAAAATCTTCTCTGATGCCTCTCTGCCGGCGCCCTTGGTTATAATATGTTTTACGTGTACTATTATATCTGTTACAATTCCTCAAAATTATCAAAGGAAGAGTTAACCATTTAAGTAAATTATGAGAGTGTACCATTGCACTATATTTTTTTTACCAAATAATTCAAAACTGGTTTGATAGTAAACTGATAAATCAAGGGTCTTTGAAGGGTACAGAAATGTTCAATGTTCAAGATGTTCATATTTTGTAATATCCAAGTTTGGTGGTACTTTACTTATGGAAGAGGGAATAGAAAATAAAACCAATATAACTTTTAACAAACTTTATTGTTTGCCAGTTCAATATTCTATCACATTACTACTCAACAAGTGCACCAAAATGTTCAGTCATTGTTTGGTTTGACTTGTGATCACATTAATTGAAACGGCTTTATGTACTTTTTAAAAAGTAACACATAGTTTTGGTTTCTTAAGCACATAAAATGTATTTTCAACACAGCTAAATCAACGAGTAACAAGTAATATTGCATAAATGCAACAATAAAATAGCACTAACATTGATCAGTGTTTGCCAAAATATATTTACTCACTTATGACATTTCTTGTAAACAAGGAACGGAACTAAGCAAAATCTTTTTTTTAAATTACAAGACTATTTTAGTGTAATGAATTAATAGGTTTTATTGGTCTTCAAAATCAGATCTGAAGCAATTTTTTTTACGATTTTAAAATACCATGTAATCAAATTCATCTGAAAAATGTGCATATGGGAGCTATCTTACAGCTTTAATATATTGAGAAACAAGTCATTTTTTATCTTGTTCCCAGCTTTAATAATGCAAACTAAATATGAGCGACTACGTAAAAGGAACTAAATTGTATTTAGTTATTGCTGTTTTGGTTTTATTTCTATCACAGGACTAGAGACTATGTACATTACTTCTATTTTTTACAGCTACAATTCGCATTGCATGTTTTATAAAATAAAGAGATATACAAACAAGGATAAATACCAAATATAATTTAAATTTATTTCAGTAATATTGTAATAGAGGTACTAAGAGGACATATTTTAAGATAAAACCACGTTAACTTCACAATAACTGTTTTGAAAAAATAATTTCATTCAAGAAATTTCTAGAAAATCGAATGGGCTAACATAAAACTAAATTACTGTTTTTCTTATAAACTGTTTTACATTCTAAGCTTATATAAAATTAAATGGATTTTACAACATTATAGTACTGTAATACTCATGTTTATAATTAAAACTGGGCACAAAACAATTTTTGTGTTTAATTCTCCCAATTAAAATGCTGTGTAAAAAACAAAATGTTTGGTATTTATTATTTAAATTTTCAATGGACTGATACAATTTATATCCAACTTCTAAAACATAATTACTAAATTTTACCTGCCTAATGGGCTACACTACAAGCTAGACTAGAGTAGGCCTATAAATGAACTACAGGGAAATTTATTAATTAATCTGTAAGAGGTAATTGACTTTAAGGTTATTGGAATTTTAAAATGACCCAACTGATTACATAACAAAACCAAGATATTTTGGTTCATTATTCAGTTGTTGTTCCTCAAAGTACTGTCGACTTTACAATCGTAAGTAGCACCTTAACAAACCAACACGAAACAAGGCACTGGAGAACTTAGAGAAGTGTTGTAACAAAAGTTGCCACATATACAAGTGTTTTTACACAAACAAACATCTAAGTATTTACACACAAATGCAAACAACTATGTATAGACTATGCACACAGACCTCTAAAAGCTTGATCTTTGGAGATGTCCACAATAAATGTGTTGGAAAAAGGTTTCGGTGTTTTCCACTGAAAATGTAATATACTTCAACTAAACTGTTTCTTTTATTTCATGTTAATTAAAATCCTACTTTCAAATATTTGGACAAAGCACAGAAAAAAACAATTATGGTATCTATTTACCTTACGGGATATGAACTTATTGAAATATGAAATAACGTAGGCCTACTTTAAGTTCTATAACACGCATGGGCCGTGAATGATAAACGTGGCATTCAGCGAAGAAGTTTTTGTTCAAACAACCTCAATTGAAAATGATTTGAATATTTTTATAACAAAAACAAAGCTTGTAACACTCCTCCAGGAGGGTTAAATAGATCAGATTTTTAAATTTTGTTGTGTTTTTTTAGCCTCAAATACCTATTATCAAAGACCTAATAATCTGTGCAGTGATTTACAGATAGCGAAGAGTTTTTACTGTGTAGGCCACATAAGCGATATGTGGTGACTACAGCGATAAAGATAATACAAGCTGCTGATCTTGAACCATCAATGTGACCAGCCCAAGACAAAACCCTAAAACTTAAGTTTTAATAAGTAGGCCTACACAATTTTTAAGGTTATTATTTTATACTTGGAAGCCATCAAATACATTGTTACATCGGAGGGATGCTTATTAGAAAATAGAAAAACGCTCAAACTTTTTAGTTTTTGGGAACGTTGGGTTGTTTACGATTACTAGAAGTGCATGATGCCAGCCGGGTTACATTTCATGTTGCCATGCTATTCATTGTATTGTATCGTAAAAAGCTACGGCTGCTCTTGGGCATAAGCCTTTCTATACCTCTAGCATCACTATCATAATTCAAATATGAATGAAGGATGAGTGTAGAAGGGTGATATGCCTTGTGCAACTGTGTTACTAACAAAGACCATCTGTTTATTTAATCTGAGTAATTTGTGTAAAGCCTATAATCAGTAAGGTACTACATCCACTCATCTGTTTCTAAACATTCAAATATCAGCTGACTTCCCAGAAAAACCAAAAGAATATGCATCATTGGCCAGAACAGAACTAAAAAGTTTGACTGCAGACACAATAGTCATCAATTCCTGCTCGGCAATAGGAGACTTCAAATGTCACCGCTTGGTAGGTGCTCTCCCACTAAATTATGCCTTTCTCGGTGTCAGGCCTGGTTCTAGACATTTTTCTAGTCCCAGAAAACAAAATCACCCCCTAAAAAACTTATATGGTAGTAACTAGAAGGTAAGGACTGTCTCTGGATAAATAAAAACAGATGTGTAAATATAAATGCTTAAGAACATCCAAAACGGACGAACGTCTACCGGACAAGTTCAAGTAGATGACGGAGGGATGTCCGACAGAGGAAGCCATTTTTCATTTGTAGTTATTGTTATTTGGGAATAAAAATAAATCAAGTAGTGGGAGTATGGGCAAGAGTCCCAGCTTATGATGTACGATTTTCCATAATTAACTACTCCTAGAGTCCTACAATTTGGCAAGGTAAATCGTCTTTTAACCTCTATTGTTAAATATATAACACTATAAGAAGTGAAACCTTACGGGCCTACCACCTACAGGGGAACACAAGTCAATTATAGTTCACAGAGATTAAACTAGAAGGTTCATAATGAGATTGGCAAACATTGTTTATTTGTGAGGGTTAGAGATAGGGAGGTGTCGATTCTCAATACAAGCGATACTAGGACATTGGTATCAGTATCGAGAATCGATCGAAAAAATCTTTGCCGATACCAATATCCAACACTCGCCTGCTAAGATCGTTCGATCAAGAAAATAACTGCTTTTGCCACGATTGTGCATGACAAAGATAACGCTTCTGTGACCGCGGGAGACAATGTTTTCTACATGGCTGTGGGGATTAACATAATTTTGCCGCGATCGCGGAAAACGGCGATAATGCCTCGATTTTAGGAGATCATGATTATGTCCACACAACAGCGGGTGAGGACAAGAATTTTGCCGCAATCGGAGGAGATGATGATGATGTCCACATTGCTGTGGGAGATTTTCATAGTGTTATATAGGTATTCAATGTCTCTATGCTCCTTACATTATACAGAACATTGCAGAGCGCTTAGGTACCCTTTTGCTTGGCACCCTACGCAACTTTGACCAGACCCGAAATAAAACAGTTTGGCCAACAGACCCCTAATAATAAACAGTGTTTTCAATGGCAACCAAAGTATATTACTACATGATAAAAAAGGTTACACTTTGAAAATAGACAAAAATTTACCATTCAAAATGATTTAGGTATTGTTATTATCAGTCATGATTTTAAAACAGTACCTTGTTAATTAGTTTTGTATATTTACCATCTCTTTTACAGAAATGGTATGTATATATAAGTCGTTTTAAACTGTTTTTTGAATCTGTGAAATAGTCAGTGAATACTTAAATATTTTAAATAAATTGAAATAGGTACTAAAATATAAACAAAGTACCAAACATAAAAGAAATAATTAACAGTACAACAATTCCTTATACATATCAAATTCACAGTAACAAAAATAGCTATAGAATTTCCATTTGATAATAGGCCTACCTTGAAAGTCATCAAGTTAATTTTAAGTTCCACATATACATTCACAAAATAACTCTTTGTTAACTGTACATAATTAGGCCATTTCTTATATTTACAAATAATGTTTAGCATTAGCAACATGGTGGAAAATATTCAACAGAAATTTGTGTTACAGATTCAAGAGTAACATTTAGAATAAATATACTTTACATCTTACAATGTAACAGAATTATATTTACTTCAGAGGAAATCATATTAAAAATATAATTAGTTCGACATTATGTTCAATTGGCCCTTTAGTCACAATAACCAAGTATATCTTAAGGTAGGTAATTTTTTATATTTTATTTGACCTAATTAGTTCACTTATGATTGTGACAACTTTACGGATTTGTGATACTTTAACACACATATGAGTAAATAAAAATTTAACTGGTACACGATTGTTTAATATCAGTGTGTTTTCAATAGATAAACATATAAATTAATGTGGAATCATTTAATATAAACAACAAAAGTGCCTTTAAGGTTAAGTACCGTTATTATACACGTTGGATGAGTTTAAGCATACAGTTACACAAAGCGAAACCCCCATGAAACTTAAACTATTTATAGACTTTGCTGAATAATTTATTTCGCAAACTTTAAAGAAATTAGGCTCTTTACTTATCGATATTTTAAATAAAATTAAGGGTGTTAAGGTATTTTATTTATTAACTAAATGCGGAACTGCAACTAAAAAATGTTTGTGAGATGTCTATACTTCAAGATATGAAGAAACTTATGAAGCAAAAGGATGAGCTGGTACAGCACAAGAATAAACGACATTAATAAAAGGCCCAGAACTGGGGGCAAATCCCTAACATCGATGTCTTGAACACAGTGCATTGCAACTGACTGAGCCACCAACTCACAAAGTGTAAGATATAAATGCCTTAATCGACTTTCTTCCTCAATCAACTGAGTAACAGCTGAAACCCATCAATGGATACGTCACACTATTAACATTATAAAACAGCTAACACTTCAAACTAATATCATTAGATATTTGATAAAGAAACACGACCTACCAAGTCTAACCTTTTCCTTATTCTGAAACAGTGTAAGGAATAAGAATTCAAACGTAAAATTGAATCTCATGCTGATGAAGGTTTAAGGATTAGAATGCTTTTGAGAATTTATAAAAAAAGGATCTACTTCTATGAGGTTATGGTATAATGATGACAATAAAGTTTATGATCAGGGGTAAAATCTTTTGACCAAGGATGAGTCCACATTTCCAAATCAAAACCTATACTCGTATTAAAAAAAAACTTTATAGTCTTGAAAGTATCAAACATATGTAGGGTTTATTTAATTTTTCAGTCATCTATCAAGTTAATTAGTACATAAGATTGTGTTATTTATATGTTTAGCAAGTAAGAGTTGTTTCTTTGGGTGTAACTTGTGTTGAATGTAATTGTGGGTATGTGGTTTTGACTTGCATTCTAAAATAAACTATTTGTACTTAAATAGATTTCCATCAAGTGTTTACAGATTAGCTTTTAACAAGTACAGTAATAACATATTATATTTGTAACAACATGCCATAGCAAAATGTTAGTTATAACTTTTATGATAGTATAAATCCAGCCGATTCTTTTTATATCTTAAATAACATGAGAATAAACAAAATATTTGGAAAATTAACTATCAAAATAAAAAAAAAAATTAAAAAAAAACAAATATTTTTCATGAACTCGCTTAAGCATTAAATTATAGTTTTCAACAAAGCCTAGACAAATTTTTGGCAACTGGGAAGGCCTGATAAAGGAAATAATGTCTTTCAGGGTAAGGGGACATCAACGGCAATGGTCTACATAAACCGATCAGTTGAAATACATGGAAAAGGCAATTTTCAACTTCAAACATGGCAGAGCGATTAACTGGACACATAAACACTCTAATTCGCCAAGAAGGATCTTAACTGTTTTGCACCTACTTCTACCAGCTACATCTTGACTAGACTAACACTGAACATACAAACGACTAAAGATACTACAGTCATTCTTAGAATTTCAGCTCAGTTTTCAAGACTTTCGGCAAAATGTTTCGTAAAAATAAATTATGGACTTTTTCCAGGATGGAGAGAAGTATACATGATGGAATGTTATAGTAGTCAAGAATATTCAATGAGTTGTAAGTTATGGATCCAAAAAGTTTTGCTCTACCAAATTCTTGATACTAACCAACCTGTTTTCAGAAAACAGTCCAGCCCAAGTTCTGTAGGCCCTATACAACATTAATATTTTACTATCAAAAATAATTTACAAAATTCTCTGTCAGAAATTATATTTTACTACTAAACTATTTTTGCTTTGACATTCTCTTACGCATTTCAGATTTATTTCATTAACTTTCACTATACGAACGGACAGAGTAATTTAGATTCATCTTACAGGATGATTTTTTGATCTGAAAACTGAGCTGATCTATGACGAAACTAAAAATCTGCCAACACAATGTTTAGTACAAGACAAAAAATATGCTTACGTCTATTGTACTAGTGACTCTAACGCCAAACGTCATGGTATTTACAGCAGTCTACATGACTGATCAGGCGTGACTAAGCGTATGTTACGACTTGGTTGTCGCGTTTAGAACTTCCAACGCAACTAAACACTGCTCTTAGGACATGTCTCGGACAAAACAATAATTGAAACCATAAAATTATAGTATTTTACATCAATGTCGTAAAACTAAATATCATTTGTATGTACACATTTATGTTCTCAATGATCAGTCCCTAGACAGAGTAGAAATCGTTGACGGAAGGACAAGAAGGGATAGGGGAATGGAACACAACTAGAAACTAGGAAATAAATGTCGCGAGATAAAATATCTAAACAATAAATTATAAATATACAATTAAAGCCCAAAATATTTAAAGTGTTGAATAATGAGTGAAACGTAACAATTTAACCTTATCTAATTGTATTTAACTAAAAATGTTCCTCTAGTTTTTCAACTAAAACATATCTCGTGTAGCAGTTCAAATAGGTTCTTATTCTTGTATTAATTGAAAACAAATTACAAACCCCAGTTGTAAAATATCCAAAAAAGAAATAACAAAATTAATACATAAAACCTCTCTGGTATACTGATACTATTTTACATAATGTTAACACGTTGATTATGTAGATTTAAAAAAAATATTACAATCCATTGTGACATGTTTGATTATGTAGATTTTCCTCTACATACCTTTAAAACTCCGCTTTACCTTTAAAACTAAAACCTTAAGAAAAAAACAAACATTAACACTGGTTACAAAATAGAATATTGTATAATTCTTTCACTGTGTAACAGATTATTATACTGCATGGAAAAGTAGTTCTTTACTATATTAGAAGTAGTACTATATTATATTAGTAGTGTTGAGTAAAAGATGTTCCTTCAAAATAGTCATTGAAGAAATAACATGTTAAAATTGATTTTGTTCTACATTTATAAATGTAGCACTTATATGAATGAATTCAACAAAGGTATAGCAGAGCTTTAAGGACTAGGATTACACAACTCAGTTCTCTTTTTACTTTTTAATTGAAAATCATGATGCATGATCAGACCTTACTGAATTTTAATCACACATGATTAACTTAAATTATTTTTACAGTGATCTGTATGTATCTTGTCATGATCACACAAATAATATTTTTTTTATATATTGACAGTGTCACCTATTTCTCCAGCTGTGCTGGTTTCTTTGTGAAAATAAAATTCTTGACGTGACGCAAACATTTTGATTGTAGGAAAAAAACAACGGTGATGTAATACAATGATAAAGAACAATTCCCAATTACAATAAACTAATCCAAAACATAAAACATAACTTCAGAAAACCTTCAAACTGTTTAACAGAAAAATATTCTAGTCAAAAATATATTCATAAAAGTATACAGAACACTCATATACCATTATCGAATGTATTACGATATAAAATTTAACGACACAGGCAAAATGTTGTAAAATTTTCCCAAATACAATAATTTGAAATAAATATCGAAAATAATATACATATATAACGAATAGATAACAATATAACAGTATTTAATCTGAAGTGTATAACTGATAGTTAAAATAACAAAACACTAACAGTACATAACAAATTAAGTACAAAGTACAGACTATTTATGTAGCTAGGCTAGACTGGGGGTTGGAGGGGGGTGAGGAGGGTGATGACAAGGGAGAGTCCGGAGAGGTAGCAGGGGTGAGAACTCCCAGAGTTGGGGTCGGAGGGGAGACAGGTCTAGCAGATTTGTCCACAGTTTTAGTGGCTACAACTAAAGTTTTCACAGGCAGACCGAGGCTAGCTATATGTTTTAGTGTCAAGGCTCGGATTGGCTGTATTGTTACCTGACTGCTAGGGACTTGTAATACTTCACCAGTTTGTGTTGTTATTGTTGTCATGTTGGCTCCACTGTGCATCACGGTTGTGTGGTTCTTCAGACCGGAGGCTGTTTTGTAACTTTTACCGCAGTGACATTTGAAACCTTTTCTGACCCTGTAACAGTAACACACAACTATTAAAGACTATATAGATTAAATTGAGGAATTGGATGTGCAAAATAACACTAGAACACTGCAATAAAAACTAGAAATTTTGAATCTCTAAACCAAATCTTCTACCAAGTTTTAGTGGTTTTGAGATTTCAGATTCAGTTTTGACACATCAGTGAATAGTGAATTTAATTGACGTTAGAACCATTTTGTGAACCTATGGTACATGGTACGGTACAGAAAACCTTTACTGATCCAGACCTTATCAATATAAACTTCCCTGAATCCCCCATTTTACAGCAGTTTGCAAATATGTTTTTTTCAGGTGATTTAAGAATATGTCAAGTAAATTACATTGTTCTATTGCAAGATGTTTACAAAAGCTGTAGAGCACACAAATGACACGATTTGATTGGGCTGTTACTTGTTAGGCATACCCATTATGTTATGTTTTTGCCTACTGAATCCTCAAAAAATTTAACAAAAAGGTAAACCAGGCAAGTAACGGTTTAGTATGCTAAAATGTAACTCCAAGAAACATAAACCTACAAATAATATTTTTTTAGACAGGGTGTCCACCAGGCCAACCAGGAAAAATTCATGAGTAATTCATGAGTAAAAAAAAAAATAATTCCAGGTAGTTCAGGTCGTACTTTTCATACTAAAATTTCCAACAAGTTTTCTTGCCAACTCCCGCAATGCTGTTTTAGCGCTAACACAGCTCGCTATTTTAGTTATCGGAAAGAGCATTCTCAGTAAAGAAAAAAAAAATTATGATTGCTGTAATATTGCCTGACACAAGTATTCAATTGTTGCATATTACTGATTATAAAAACTAATACTTAAACCTGCAATTTCTTAATAACTTCCAAAAATAGTGATATGTCGATACCAAAATTTATTGAATCTCTGTACAGACACCTGAAAAATAGATTCTTAATACTGATCATTTCAATTTTACCAAATTGTCTGAAGGATTACTATACCAACCCCTGGCTTTATGTACTTTCATATAGTATAATTTTGGAGTAATGGGTTGTTTTCCAAGTGGCCTACAGAAGTAATATTGCAGAAATTACAAAAATTCCACGTGGCCAATTTATGTTTTAAACCCTTCTAAACACATTAAATAAATACCACGTTAAAGGTAGATAAAGATATTACAAACAAATATTTTTAAAAAACTTTCTAGAAGGTCGTAGCTTAATTTAAATAATTTCCCGCGGTCATCATCGTCAAGCAATATTTTCGGACATTATCATCGTTTCCCGGAATCACGGAAACGTCATCGTCATCTCCCGCGGTCACGAAAACGTCATCTTCGTCTTCCGCGGTCACGGAAATGTCATCGTCGTCTCCTGCGGTCACAGAAATGTCATCGTCATCTTCCGCGATCACGGAAACATCGTCGTCATATCCCGAAGTCATGGAAACGTCATTGTCTGCATGCGCGATCACAGAAATGTCAACGTCGTCTCCTGCGGTCACGGAAACGTCGTCATCATCACCCGCGGTTACGGATACGTCATCGTCGTCTCCCGTGGTCACGGAAACGTCATCGTTGTCTCCCGCGGTGACGGGGAACGTCATCGTCGTCTCCCGCGGTGACGAGAACGTCATCGTCGTCTCTCACGTTCCCGGCAAATAATTCCCAGTTAAATACAAAATTCACGCATAGTTCCCGGTTCAAAAAAATTAACGCATAATTCCCGCTTTTCCCGGTCGGTGGACACCCTGTTAGAATATGTGTTTGTCACTGTTAATCCTTATATCCAGAACATTGACTGGGTAAGGATTGTCTTGAATGTATTAGACCTATTCATTTTCCTCCTAGGTGGGAGGGAGGTCAATCAAACAATCGAGATAACTTTATTCACTCATTTATAACATAAGTAATTCTTCAAGCAGGACTAGTTCCAAACACGGCACCTAAAGAAGTCATTGATAATGTTTGTCATATAAAACCCGTGATCAACTTTGTATTGATACTGTTTCCAGTTCAGTAAATTAGTACTAGGTCAGCTTATCCAGGATTTTCAGTAAAGCATAGCGGGCTATGCAGATTCAGATTCTACATGCAAAAATAAGTCGAAATTGTAGAATAACTTTTTTTTTATTTCGGCTTAGTTTAGCCGTAATCCGCCATTTTGTATTTTTTTGAAAATAATTAATAACTTAAAAGTCCTTTGGAGATATTTTTTTAAAACTTGGTATAAACTTTAAGTGTATAGGAATAAACATTCACCGAAAATATCTTTGATGAGGCTCATCAAATTTCTAAATGGCAGCCATTTAAAATTTTTAAAGTTAAATTCCATGAAAACCAGGCATTAAAACCAAATTTTAAATGGCCGCCATTTTGAAATTTGATGAGCCTGATCAAAGATATTTTTGGACAATGTTTATACCTGTAGCCTTAAAGTTTATATCAAGTTTCATAAAATATCTCCAAGGGCTTTTGAGTTGATAATTATTTTAAAAAAAATACAAAATGGCGGATTGCGGCTAAACTAAGCCGAAATCCAAAAAAAGTTATTCTACATTTTCGACTTATTTTTGCATGTAGAATCTGAATCTGCATAGCCCGCTACGCTTTACTGAAACACCCTGTATAGCCCAGGCAAATTAAAAAAAAAAATTTCATCGCGAAAAATAAGCCATATATCAAACAAAAATATATCAGAATCGGCTGAGCCATTTAGCTGCAGTGCAGTACCTTTTGAAAGTTGGACTATTGTGACCAACATGGCCAAACCCTTAATTCTTTGGTCAGTTTTTGGCTTTTAACTTCTAGCCAGCTATAGAAAAATGTACCAGGAATTTTATTTAAAGATCATTAGAATGATTTTCAATTTATCAGGATCGGCTTAGCCGTTATCGTTTGTTAACAGTTGATTTGGTGCATGTGAAGTTTCTGTACTGACGTAAATTGAAAGCTAGTCTGCAAACGTCTGTAATTAGTTAGGAAGACAAAAAAACTAGAAAGAAAAAAGTACTATAAATTGTTATTTTCAGAGCACCACATGCTTTCATACATATTAAAATATAAAATAAGAGGTTCAATAATAGTAAAATAAAAAAAAAAAATACAGTTCAATGGCAAATTGATTAATACTAACATGGTTATTTCTAGGGATGGACGGGATTGAATTTTTAGTTCGGGACGGGACGGGATGGGATTTGTATTTCCTTCCCGATATTCGGGACGGGATTTTTTCCTGTGCATAAAAAGAAAGTCTTGAGTATTGCAGTTACCAAAAAGACTCACGGTCTCGGCGGGATCGTCGGTATGACTCCTTTGTCACGGCGCGATCGTTGAAGTGACTTCGCCTCCTGCGTTCGCGGATCATCTCTCGCGATAGCGGCGTTATCGTCACTCGAGAAGTGGCAAAATCGCCGACAATCGTACCAAATCCCGCCCCGAAAAATTCCCGAATCAATTGTAATCCCGTCCCGAAAATCGGGAATATTTTTTTCCCGAAAATTTCCCGAAATTTCGGGACCCGTCCATCCCTAGTTATTTCACAATAAGGCGTAGCAAAGATCATTGGTGTGGATTATGGTCAGATACGGCCATCGAACAAGAGGTCATGAGAGCAATATCTTGTAGGCTCTCTGGTGCGAGAGGAATCAACTACGGGACTCTAGCCTGATGGATCGCTGGTATGTCCATCACCTTGGACGTTTAACCATCAAACTGAGGGATATTGTGAGGGATCACCTCCTCAACATCTAATCAGCATGTTGACGTGACAAACTATAGAATATAGAGGGATGATAACAATTTGAATAAATTCAGCGTATCGTTTCTGTGTCATGACCCATTTACTGAAATGAGTTCCCCCATGTCTATCAGCACTGGAGTTGTTGCAGACGATAGTAGCAACAGCTACAGAATATATAAGAAGGGCACAACTATCATAAAAATTGTTAAAAGGCAAACCCTTAAAGACAGTGCAGCAAAACATAAACCTTAAGAGCTGTGAAGGCAACAGCTTAGATCAACCAAGACTCGGCCCCATCAGTCTGGACATAATTTTCCACCACATTCCATTCTACATGAAATCTAAGCCCCAGCTTGAATCGTACTTTCGAAATAGTCTGTATCCACTCGCATTGTTTGATAAAGACAGCATGTTGTGGAGGAGCTGAAAATCTGAACTGTTAAGTTGTTCACTCCAATCACAGTGGATTTCCCTGTGCTCTAGCAGATTAAAACTTCTGACGAAGTTGCAGGAGCAGGTGTTTACTTAATAAAAACCCTATACACGGGTGAGAGCAGCAAATCTGTGAATCAAATTAATTTTGGGTTGGGGACCTTGCCCCCTACAGAAGGGGATGCTCGCCAGCACTCCTTCAGAGCTTATTTACAAGTGCAGCTTTGGAGTAGTAATGTACTAAATCCAGAAGGATGAGGATGGCAAATTACCACCAATGGGTTAACTCCTATCATAACGACTAATACACTGGCTTCTCAATTTCATGTACCTAACCCAACTATCATGCAAATGTAAAAATGGGTGTACGTTAGATTATTGGGTGTGCTCTTTGTAATATATGCATTATGGTTTATAATGTTTTGAATTTAGATTTTAATATTGGCAACAGTGATGCAACAAACAGATTTAATATAAATAAATTAATAGTGTTGGTTGACGATTCAAAATTCATAAACCCAACCAATCACCGATGGCATCACTATCGCAAACTGTCCGAGACAATCCATCCAAACGGTCTCAGATGTCCACCAGCTTCACCATGCAAAATTTATTCCTTCTTTTTACTATGTGAACTGGAAGGAGTTTTCTTATAATTCTGACTTATTATTACACCCCAGTCTATGTAGTGACAAGTTCTTTCTTAAGTGTTATGTTTTATTTGGCGACGAACATGTTAATGGATTCATGGTGTTAGAGCACAGTGGAAGGACTGCCGATATCGTACCAAGTGCTTTATTATTATGATATCAAGTATCGGTATATTGGCTAAAGACAGGAACTACAAACACTTTATTACATTACTTTAAACTTTGGTGGAGTGAATTTTCTGTGAATATTTTATTTTTGTAGGTCGAAGTAGCCCAGACGCCATTATTCATAGAAAAGTTGTTTGACACATCGAAAATGGCAGGACTCATCAGAACAATGTGGCGGAAGAGACTTGGTCGTCCTACATCGAACGTTTGGAAATGTTCATCGATGTTAATGATATTAAATCTGAGATAATTTTGGGAATATTGAATCCAATGTTGTTATTGATCTTTATCAACAATTTCCAAATATATATACAGACAGCTTAGGTTGATGTTGATATATAACTCAAGACGCACCATGGCGATTCTAAGGGGAAAAGTTGTGATCGCACCCGCAAAAGGCTCATAGGGCAGTGTACTCTCACCCTTACGTTAGAACCTTGTGGAAAATTCATAAACATTGTAACTGATGTCATTAATGTCACCCTACAAAAAAACATACGATAATGTTAACCCAATACCTGGTGTTTTATTTTCAGCGTTATGTTCATAGATGTACATTGCTATGAACATATTGGGTTGGGGGTGAATTTTGTGTAAGCATGGTGTCTCAGAGAGGGACTCAATATTGATCTCTCCAAGACAGTCGAAATCCCTTTCACCAGTTAAAAGAACTTGGACTATCTTTCCAGGTTGAAAATTGGCACTACTCAGCAGGGAGTGTCAAGCACAGTAAAGTATTTAGGACTGACACTTTAATCCAAGCTGACGTGGAACAACAACCTGAATAAGCACCGTGTAAGGCTAAATGGGCGCTCATGACGTCCAGGAATTTTTTCTTTTTCAATGCCAGTGACATTTCACGAGAGAAATGTTTAGTGGATGTGCCGGGGATTGAACCCGTCCCTCCCACACCGAAGTCCGAGACGCTAACCACTAAGCTAGCAACACAACCAGATTTGCAGGAACCACTTGGGGAATTGAACCCCACATAGCACTCAAGCTATATGAGGCTGTGGCAAGGCCTCAAACTACCTATCGTTCGCTCCTCTGGTAGAAAAAGGTGAATCGGGTAACTGTCATAGCCAAATTAGAAAGCCTTCAAAAGCCACTGGTGCCTTCAGGAGCAGTCCATCAGCTACTCTAGAAGTCGCTCTTGGGCTGCTACCTCTGGACATCTTTATCAAATCCGAAGCCCTCAAGGCAGCCTACCGTCTGAAGATTGCAAATCTGTGGAGGGACTGCCTGTCTGGGAAGGCCACTGCGCTATTGCCAAAACTGTGTAGCTGTATGTCCTGTGCTTGACATGACCACAGGTGTCCTGAGCACAGAGGCAGTTCTCACCAAACCCTTCACTATTGAATTCCGCTACTGGGATGAGTGGAAACATCAGGAAGGACTTAGATAGTGGTTTTGTCTGATTGTCAGGCTGCTCTTAACCCTTTAAGAATGTTTTTCCATCATTGAAATCTGTAATATGTTTAATTTGGTATAGTTATAAGAATGTGATAAATGTAAAGATTAATAACTGTCATTACTTTGAGTTTTATAAAAAGTGGTTTGCAATGTTCAGTGTCACTTGTCCTAAAAATGTTTCTAATGATTTGTTTCTGTATTCTAAGTATGTTATGCACAAAACTCGAATGGCCCCAAAGAGTAATGCCATGGGAAACATGGGACTGACAAAAAGCAAAGTAAACTACTTTTAGATATTCAAAACTCACAAAATCCCAAAGCTTCCACACGAGAAAAGATACTCTTGAAATTTTTCTGCATACATGATCAACATGAGACTTCCAGTTCAAATTATTGTCAATAAAAAAATCTAGTAATTTAGTTTGATAATCTTCAACATGAGCCAAACTAAGCAACATGCTTTGAGTTTTCTCCCTGGTTACATAGCAACTTATTTGAAGAGAACCAATTTTGAGCTGTGTTGAAGGCACTACTTATTTGTTCCTCAAGACACATTAAGGCCCTGTGTAAAGAGAGTAAGGTTGTGTCATCTACATATACGACAACCTGAAAGGTCGTTAATGAAAACAGTGAATAAAAATGGACCAAGAACAGAACCTTGCGGAACACTGGTATTATTGGTTAGTATTGAAGATTGACACCCATTTGCAGAAACATATTGGGTTCGATTGGAAAGATATGATTGCAGCAACTGAATGGAGCTCTCTGAGATTGTAGTATCGAAGTTTGCTTAATATGATTTTATGAGGAACACAATCAAATGTCTTGCTTAAATCACAAAGCTTAAGAGAGACTGACTCTTTATTTTCAAAAGACAATAGCACTAGATTTTGTTGTTCCTAAAACTATGTTGAAGACGAATAAGAGTGCAGATAAGCTGGAAAATAACAGTACGAGCATGCCATTCCTTGGACTGGAGCCATTCTGTGGTCTAAAGCCGGCCCTGCTTGGTCTGAAGCAGCCAGGTGATGAATCAGACGCTAACATTGGGCAAAAGCACCTTCACCTGGTCAAGGACAAGGGAATAGGCTTACCCAGTTGTTATTGGCAATTGGGGTATGCACAATAAGCGTCGGTTGATGTGCTAGGACCCTGAGTCCACCCACTCCTCTCTCAATACAATACAAATAGGTTGCTATGAAGGTGAACCGGCAATGTTAGTACTAAAAGATAATGGCCCTGAGATTTGTGAAGCCTAGACCGATTCCTTTTGCATCAATGGATAAAATTGAAGCAGAGATAGACCACGTAGAGGACGGTATCTTGTGGGTCAGTAATAGTGAATGGGGAAGTTCAGTTGTTCCAGTAATTAAGAAATCAGGGGAATTACGTTTGGGTGCTGATTTTCAGAGTTCTTTGATAATCAATATGCAGATAATACAATCTTGTCGGAAGGCAGGGATAGAATGCACCCTGGTTGTCTCAATTCCATATCTGAAGACAGGGATATTATATACTGGATATCACCCTTTGTGACAAATAAGAGCAAAGAATGAATCTATATTCTTAAGATTCTGATTATGAGAATTTAGATGAAGTGATCGGTGAAGTGATCGGTAAAGACCTCGTTTTCTAAAAGGCGAAAGAAACCAAAAAATGACTACCATGTACATCTATCTCATTATGATACTATTTCGTTTATTCAACTAATACATGTTATTGTTTTGTTATATTGAATCAAATATATTTCATTGTAATGTCTTCTTATATGTTGAAATTGCAGAACATCATTTTGGATTGTCCAGTTGTCCAGTGTTGGGATGGATCCAGTAAAAGGGAGGTGAGAACGAATCCTATAACTTCTGGAGCCCCAGACAACAATACTAGACTTAAAATTACATAGGAAGTCAAATGCTCTCTTCACCCCTTTCTTGGATCAACCTCTGGATGATTAAAATAATAATTAAACACTATTTATTTAATGATTCATATAATTCATTGACGCTTTGGCCAAATTGGTTAAATTGGTTAACATTAAAAATCAACTGTGGTAACGTGGATGAGCATCTTGGTGAATTAATAACCATTTTATGAATTTATGAATAATTTAATATTCTTCAAACTAATTACAGGTACATTTTTTTGTAGCATGCGTCGTTTAGGAGTTGTAAGCAGAAAACTGAACAAAGAATCAACTTGTTACTTAAAATAGCCCAACTTTTAAAATCTACTGCTGCTCAACCGATTTTGATTCATCTATCTAACACCAATCAATGCATACTATACTGTGCTTAATGGAACAACTAAACAAAAATAAAACTGTCTATCTTGATTACATAAGAGAAAGTAAATGTGGGCCTACAAAGAAAGCCAGGTCTTATAACATTTTCTTTTAGTGAATTCTATGGCTGATTCACATTTTACACCAATCTGAAAGCATTAAATATGGACATTGTTTACCCTGGACAACCATTTGCAGTAGTTATCAAACAGCTGAAAGCGCGTTTTCCCCCAACTTCAGTAACCGCAAACACAGTACAGTCAGGAATAGTATGGTTAAAACGCAGTGCTAAAGTGTTTTCCTACAAATCCGCCAATGTGTTGCGTCACCATCAAATTTGCAGTTCCACAGTACAGTCCTCCTATGGATCAGAAAATGAAGTCTCTTGCGGTATGCTGATGGTCGAAGAGGAAGAGATGGACAAAGATGTGACCATAGCCCTTTCCAAGAGTCAAAAATCCCGAAATGAACTGTTTGGATCTAGGAGCAATAAGGGTGTTTTAGTATTCTTATTAATTGACACCCTATAGACGATGGAGTAAAATTTTAGGAATAAATAAAGATCAGATTTCCTGCCTTGTTGACTTGGTGTGTAGTGATATAACTTCAAAGCCGACAAACAGAACTTCAAAACTAGACATACAGTAAATTAACTGTCATAATTAAGAGTGAACTTAAAAACATCACTGAAACTATCTTTCTCCATATTTCTAATGTAAACAGAATCCAGGTGTGCAGGGTGGCTTGCAACTGACTGCTCTCGAGGCAGTGCTCCCAATCACGCTGCATGCTTCGTGCTGCCCGGTTGGCAGATAGTCGTGCACCACATTGCTAGGAAAACAGTCCTATTGGTTTCAAAGGGATCGTTGTCTCCGGCAACCATGAAGCTTGCTGTGTAACTGGCACTAGGAAAACGCTACTTAAGTTAACAAAAGGTTACTGTAAACTATCAAGTTTTTATGTGCCCCAAGCTATTTAGAAGCACGCAATCCTCACTGATCATGTAAGTGGTTATTCCTGATCTTTTTAGACCATAACTTGTAATTTACAGTTTCTAAGATATTTTTCTAAATTTTGAGTAATTGATAAAAAACACTTACCTTCCATCGTGTTTGTGACCGTTTTTTGAATGGTATTTGATTCCGTTAACGTTTTTATACCTCTTCTTACAGCCAGGTACAGGACAGGCAAATGGCTTTTCCAGGTTGATTCCGTTAGGACCTGGTGAACTTGGTGTTACCATTCTGTAAACAGAAACCAGCTGTGCAAAACACAACATTGATGTTTGAATATGTTAGCAAACAATACAGCAAGTCACAGATGTTATGAGAATGAGATTAAATTGTGAGAGTCAAACTACAAACGATAAGACAAAAAATAAAAGTTAAAAAAAATACAATAGGTGATAGGTAACTTCTAACACATGTCCGATGATGATTAGGACCAATTAAAATTTCATTAGACTAAAATAATGTAGGTTTATGATTGAAATTACAACCCTAACAAATCAATAGAAACAATGTACAAACTACACACTGAAAATGTGTACTACCGTGGTAGCTTGTAATTTTTAATTTTTTGTTTAGTGTAATCTTATAGAACTTCTCCAAGTCAATGGAGTACCAGTATTACTTACTTTTTTAAGCTATTATTGTCCCTAGCTTACATTTTTTTGTAGAGTTTAGGTTTATTGTGAATACTGAATACAAACTAATTCAAACACAAAGAAATAAATTAATAAAACACTACAAGGAAAAGCATATAAGTACAAAAATTAGTAAAATGTTCTTTAGTGCCTTCAAGATAGATGGGAGGACAGTTGACCAACGAAACATGAGGAATGTTAATAACACGACTATCTTCTATATGGACACCATTGGATGGTGAACATGGAATGAAGAGTGTTTTTTAGAAGATAAAACACAGGAAATAATATGTTACTTACTATGGTAATAAATTTATTTCATTGGTACTTTTATTCCATTTAGTGTTTTAAAATAATTAAGGGCATATGGGTGAACTGCTGGCTCGAATAAAGTGCAATCCAGATTTCGATCACTACCTATATAGAAGCTGGAACTGTATTTTGACAGTCACAAAACTGATGTTTGCTTTGAATCCTCCAATATTTGTTGAAATTGGAGAAATTGGAATTTGGTAAAATTGAAAAACCTCAAATTTTCTACATCACAATTTAAGTGAGGAAGGATGAAGTCGTTAACCATAGTTCTATAGTGCTCTTCAATCACAGTAACATCATTACCGGCATCATCTTTGAACAAATGTGGGCCAACAGTCCCTCCCACCGGCCCACAATGCAAACCAACCAGTGACGTTTAATGGAGGCAAAAGCTTTTCAACAAATGTTCTTGGATTTTTTTACTCCAAATCCTGTTGCTTTTTGGGGATACATGAAGCAACTATCGATTAACCATAAGTGTTGGATGATTTGGAAGCAAACATCCGTCATGTGATTACCAGTATACAGGGCCGCTGAATTTTAAAGTGATCGTAAACTGAACTTGCAGATTGGGCCTAATTCGAGCAAGTCACAGTAGCCATATGCCCAAAACTATATAAAAAAAATACACACACAGGAAATGGCTTAAGAGTACCAATGAAATAAATTCATTCCTATGGTAGTTAACCTAAATTTTATGATTAACGGTATCATTTTAATGTTATACTTCTAAAATAACACATTGAGGTGTGTAGAGATGTGATGGACATGCTCCAATCCAAGATATTGCTATCCTCTTGTCAAGATATAAAGCTTTTTCGACTTATGATATAATTACAATACAACTGATCTATTACAGTAACAATCAGTAAAGAACACGGATATCATGCAGATGATACTTTAACCACAAGTAACTACTGTTCTCTAAGCGGATGAACTTTTAAAAAATACTAAAGTCTTGAGGGTTGTTTTTGTACCAAACGGAGAAGGTGTTATGGTATGAACCCCTTGACATGTTTGATCCTTGTAATGTTTCAAGGAGGAATAAGAATGTCTGTGTAAAGGTGACAATGGACTCCTGCCGTTGTTGAAATGGACGACAATCGGTTGGATGATATTTGTACAAAGAGGAGATCAGATTAAGAGTTTACTCATGCTAAAGCAAAGGATTTTATCACCCAGCCAGCTCCTAGGACCCTGGGAAAGGGTGATTGGACAAGCGAGAAAGACCAATTCCATCCAAAAGTACAATCAACATATCAACGTTTACAGGATATTATACTCGAATTAGATCAAATGAACCAAGGCACAAATGAATTCCACACAGGATATATCCTTTAAGAGACCTTATATCAATTACATCCAAATGTACAAACCACGGTACAACATCCAAGTTCATGGTACAACAATAAAAAAAACAGTCCTAGGGAAGAAGTTTGAAACATTTTACTGACAAAGGAATTTACACAAGTAAGACTATCCCTTTTGTTGTCCCTAATTACAACCTCTGTGAAATAAAAAAATCAGAAAGCCAAATAGGTCCAAGTTTGATTTTTACTGTACTTCCAATCATAACTTACTTGCTACCGTAGCGTAGGATGAACTCGGAACTGAACTCTTCTGGGGTGGTCCATGAGTCGTTGCTATCCTCCAACTCACTCATAAGCTCATCGTCATCTGCCTCGCTGCCTGGACATGAAACAACCAAACTTTTAAATAGCATTAGTCAAAACTATCTATTAAAATGCTGTGTGTGTGTTTTATAGGTCTTTGTAAATTTAAAAGAAATATCTCTTGGAATATAACCCTTTAAGCATAGACTAATCAGTCTTTCTTAAGAACCATTTTCAATGGTTTAATTTTGTAAATGTTCTCTTCTACTACAGTGCTTTAAAGAGGCTAACCTGTTTAAACTACATTGAAAGATGATTTTAACCATAACACCTTTACAATATATGCTATTTCATATTCCAAATAGTTTGTACAAAAATTCATAAAAACAAATACAAATACTTAATTTGGTTGGATTTTTGGTAGTTTTATAGTTCAGAGCTAATACAAAATATTACAAAGACTTGTTTTTACCCTCTCTACTAGCAAGTGTCAATTAAAGTAATTAAATTGTTTTTAATCCTCATGATAGAAAAAATTGTCGTTGTTTAAAACTATAAATACCACAGCTATTATTTGTTGTAATTGGCCATTGGTTTTCTTTCTACAGTGAATAGATTCTTTAACTCGAATGTAACTTGTGTAACTGACAAATTCCTAGTTATAAAAACGCCCAATGATTATTTGCATTTCAAGTTCATTGAAGTAAAATCCTATAGAACAATAACTTTTAAATTTTTTAGCATTGATAAAGTCTGTACCTACATCTATATCAATAATTACAGTTCCATCATGTATTTCAATAACAAGTTTGAATTTAAGTTATATAAATATATATGATAAGATGAAGAATCAGCACATTAAGTGTAATATGGGTTATTCTTCAAAACATACAATATCTGAGAAACATTTAAGGTTTACAATAATTAATCTAAGAGATAGGCCTACGAGTAATATGTTTAGAAAAATTGATTCCTTTTCCAGAAAAAAAGGTTACATTTAGGGCAGAGTCTCAAAGAGACAGTGTAAGCGAAAATGATATTTGGATTAGTATAACCTAAATATACAAAACACATGCAATGTAAATATATATATATACCATATCAAAAAACACAATTATTGGATTGATAATGTAATATGTAATGTAAGGAAAGTTTACAAATATACTGAAAGTAAAGTGATTATCTACTTAGTGTTAGTATAGAAGTAATATTATGTAGTGTACAGTGATGAAAATTCAATAAAAACAATGAAATAACCTTGCAAAACAGAACTGTTGCGTCTTTTTATGTAAATTTTTGTCACTTCGATCCAATTTTTGAAATAGTGATGTGTTATCTATTTTACTTATATAGCTACTGTAGTTACTTTTCCATGTCCTATCAAACTTCTTTTCTTCTTTGAAACCCATATATCATAAAATGAGAATAGGCAATCATTATGTCGAAATACGACGATAAAAGCTAATCATTACAACAAATTTCAACCACACAAAAAACCAAAGATACAACACGTGTTAAGCAAACCAATGTTAGTCGATTGAAAAATGATGAGGTAAAACAGAGCTTAGAACTTGCCCGTAATAGCTCGTGATTGAGCTTTCAGAGGTCTAATTTTTGGCGTAACCTCAATGATTGCGACTGAAACTGGTTTGGCTGGACTCACCCGTGAAACCGGAACTTCAACTAAAAATTAAAAAATCTAAAATATGTTAATACCCTTTTTTATAAACTTAAACACTGTTAGTAAATTTAAGTAAATTTTTGTTTAAGGAAAGTTTAATTAGGATGCTCGCTCCATTTTGACAAAACACTAAGCCATGAAGCACCACTTAGTGTTTAAATGCTTGGTTTTCCTTTAAGTGGGATTAGTTTCATATAGCTTACCAAATTAGTGGCGAGTGAGGTATGTACAATAAGCTTTGGTTGACGTGCTAGGACCCTGAGTCTTACTATAATACCTCTTACAATACAATACAATGTTTAATTGTATAACAAGCTCAATAGAAACATTGACTTTTAGACACCAGTGTACGCATCCCATTTATATGGTGACAATTAAGTCTTAAGACAACTTTATAACTTTTAAAGGAAAAGAGATATCACAACCAAATTTGGCATCTCTTTACTGATAATAGTACCGTAAGCTACTTTTATGTGTAAATAGTGATGGGATATCACCTATGGGGGACGGCCCATAGGGAGTAAGTTGAAAATTTTAAAGGTAAGCATAGGTGCCACCAACTGGATCTCAAATGGACAACCGAGTCAAAAATGGCAGCCGTCCAAAGATTTCTCTTATTTGCCTATTTTCTCTCTTATTTTTTGAATACTATGGTTATTTTTAAAATTTAAAATATGCTATAGATTACAATAACTTTATATTTTTGCGAGGCTTCTTTAAACTGTGGATGTAATTGAAACTAAACAAAAATCAATAATAATTAATTGGCAAACATGTGTTCTGTAAGTGGTTTGATTCAATGTTCGTTTTACATCCAAACTGTTGGAACCTGCTTGGAAATAACAACTTACACATGGAAATGGAATGTTTTATTATATCATCAAAGATAGTACTTAGTGCCCTTTGAGTTCCAGAAACATAAATTTTAAAATTTTGATCGCAGAGTGTTTTTAAAATAACAATAAAACTAGGACAGTTTCACCCTTTCAGATTAAATTTGCACATTATACCAGGCTACATAATTTATGTTGATCAAATAGGGACAACATATATTTATAGAAGGGATAATAATTAAAATTTACAATTTATAGTAACTCATTACAACTTTACTTTGACCTACTTCCAATTTATGTAAACAATATTTTTCAAATCAAATTCATTAGACAAACTCTTTCCTAATTAAGTTCATTCAAATGCATGTATTAATTAGGAAATTATTTCTAGCATAAAATATATTTGCTTTAAAACAACCTTGATTCTAAACTCAACAGTAAGTGAAGATATAGCTTATCTCAGGGTCAAGGCGGCTCATATCAGCTACAATGGCTAGGTCTGCCCGTTCATACCGTCTTGACAATTGGGTATTTAAATTTAAACATTTTGTTATACCAATCCCATTGAAGATGATAAAGTAATACAATAAGATAATTTTTATCATTGGTTTAATAATTTTCTTGATTATTTTTACAGGTAACAAGACAGTTTTAGACATAACCACAATTTTCTTATGATTTTTAAAACCAGCATTCATTAGTAAGAATCAATCTGACAACACAATTGGTCAACTATAGTATATTATTTAAAAAAATGTTTTACCAAGTGTTATTTTCACTATAAATAAATACAAGTTTAGTAATGAGGCTTTTTTGCAGCTTGACTACTCATACCTATCATACCCTCAATTAACTTTATGTTAACAGAAAAAATTATCTATATTTAAATTGTTAAGTAAGGATTTTGTGGTCAACTATGATAGTGTCTCTATTTAAAACAGTGGTTGGGACAAATACCCCTGCAAAAAACTACTTCAAAATAAAACTGTCCTTAAAATAATAATCTGCATAAACCCTTCTCAGCAAAGCCATTAAAATCAAGAACAGCATTCTCACATTTGTGGATTTAATTGAGAAATACAATTCAATTTCTCTTCAACCTTCAAAGATTTCCCAACAGTCCAAGAGTGTATTTCTTCAATGCCAACTTCCTAAAACTTCCTAGTATTAATTTCAATGAAACACTTAAGAAAAAAATTTGTACCACCAATAAAAAAATAATGGGATGCGCCAAAACAAAAAAATCCATCCATTTACAAATGAACCTACAATTATCAATATTTCAAACAGTTTTCTTCATTAAACTCTTTTCTAACCGCAAAACACAAAGGATTTGTTCGTTTTGGTGAGAAAACATTTCCTACTAGGGAAACATTTTTGAACTAGAAATAACTTCTTTGACTAAGATAGTAGTTTTTATCTGGTACAAAAAATGAAAATAAACAACAAATTTTTAGGAGTGGTAATTACATTTTCCAACTCATTAAATTAACAACCCAAACAATTAATAGGTTAATTAATTGGGACACAATCAAATGCAGTATTATTATGAGTAATTGCAAATCATTTATGATTAATTTAATCAACAGAGATTTTCCTAACTAATTAATCAGGCAGCATTTAAAAAAAATTCAAATCAAGATAGTTTGGTAAAACAATAAGTTACTCATACATCAGCCAATGGCCAGGTGCTTTATCCTCCAAAAACTAAACCAACCTTATAAACTAAACTAAGGCTACTTGGTGGTGTTTGGTTTTGCTAACATACATCTAGGTTTTTTGAATTTTCAATCAATTTAGAAGTAACAAATAACAATGATTAGGCCTACATAATAAACAGAACTTCAAACACTGGTATTATGGATGTATTAAAAAGGAAGGACTGACTAGGCTGTAAAATTATCGAACTAAGATTTTCGTTGATGACTATGAAGTTGCTTTCATTCCGTCATGATTGGCCGGTAAAGAAAGCTGAGGATCTCTAAACTCAACTCTATGGCCCCACGCACCCATTCCCACAGGTATTCTTTTACATTTCTTAGCAGTACAGTAGAAACTCTTATCCGGCTACCGGTATAACATACACAAGTAAAGAGAAGAAATGTCTTTATTACCTTGCAAGTATATGGACATGTTGACTTTTTATGGTGTTTATCTTTTAATCTAGAATGTAGGCATTGTTTTTAGAAGTCCTGCAAATTCTTGCATTTGCAGAGATTGGTCCACAGAGTTGAGCTGGCTCAGAACATCATAAAGCTTTGTCTATTGTCTATCAAAACAAAACGCAGAGAGAGATAATAGTTGTCCACCAGTGACCAACGTTGCGCCAAATATCTATTCTCTAAACCTATTGGTATCCTATCAAAATTAAGAGACTGCGCACACCAGTATTCCAACCAAACAACACAAAACAGCGTGCTTTTCTTATGCACGTAATCCGTGTACGCTTGAAAATAAGTTGGCAACACTTAAAGATATTACGACTACGATCAGCTGGTGAAGAGTTTCACATTTCGTTCAATTTTTGGATTTAACCGAACCTAAAAAAGTGTTGTACAGTGTTTGAAAGACTAATTATTTATATGATTTATAGTAACTGTAGGAAAAATATAATGTGTAACACGTGTGCAAACTGCCTTTGCTGCACTCGAGAAACTTTCCACTCGCCTACGGCTCAAGTGCGTTAACATTTCTCTCAATGTATCAAAGTGCCACTTTGCCCACACAAAAACTATTCTACATAGTTGCCAAACAAATTGACACACTTATCACAGCGGTGGACGAGTTTTAAATTCTATTGTGATGGTCTGCAGCCTGTGAGCTCATCTACCCAGTGACTACGCTCCTCCACGTCAGCAAAGCCATATGCTGCTAACCAAGTCTTCATTTTTGGAAACTAGTGAAAGACACTCAGAGCAAGGTGTGGTCTGAATCAATAGTTGAGGGAACATCTTCCATTTCAACGAATGAAGCAGATTTTGAATAGATTTATCGTGTGAATTAGAGCATTGTCATGCAAAAACAAAACTTTGGCATCAACCTTGTTTGGTGATATTAAAACTGAATGCACCATCCCCGGAGAGATCTTTAATCTACAACCGGTATGTAATTTCCATACACTTTGCAGACTTGACGATATATTTCTATAGGTTTAAAGTTTGTGGCCAACAAAATCGTATTACAGACCACAAATCTTTACTAGCTGGATTTTCAATTGCAGCAGACTTTATAAACTTTAATGTTGATTGAGGCAACGAGCAACACAACATTTTTTTGCTGTGAGAGCTGGGCTATCATTGACAAGACGAACATGTGCAATCAACGAATGCACACCTCGTCAAACGGGATCGTTGTTTACTTTCTGAATAGGCCTAGCCCTTGTATTTGCAATATAATCAAGCTATGAATATACCTTCTGTTGCTAATGGTAAGCAGGAATAATACCGAGCATCTAAGTGAAGATATATGTATCATGGGACCTTCCAGGACAGGTGGTTTGAGTAAACAACTAAACATTTACATTGCCTAGGCCTATTACTAACTGTTAGCTTTTAGTCAACCAACTGAGCGCCAATCAAAAAAGTCTTTTTCTATTGGTGCATGGATGTAGAACTGCTTAAACCAGACAAATTTAAAATACCAGGTTATCACAACTTTTTGGCATTTGAAGAGCTGCAGAATAACCCTTTCCACAGCCTGAAAATTGTAAATGTGTAAACTGACGATCGCTGATGACTCGGAAACAGAGAGTGAGTCTATTAAAAACAACAATCCAGTATACAGATGTGTCAATATAGAGTGGACGCTCACATATATCCATTTAATTGATAGATTTATGAGCTGTGGTCTCTTAAGTTGCTATGCACCTCCACTTGAAAGAACTTTGAACTCCTGGTAATTCAACAGGTGAAATATAGGCCTAACGTAAAGATTAAAAACCTTTCCAACAGCTTTATGGCATAATTTCTTACCATTTGGTGTGACTGACTGTGTCGAAGATTGGACCGTGACATTGGTAGGGGTGGAGGGGGAAGGCAAGGTCTTGGTCACCAAAGGTTTGTTCATTTTGGGCTTCACGTCTTTGTGGTCCTTCCGAGCCGCATCCGTGAAAAACGGCAGAATGTAGCTCAGTGGCATGCATTGTGGTTGCTGTTGCTCTTTTTGTTCTACAACTAGAGGATCGTAATCTGAAACCATTCAATTGAAACATTACCCGTAACTTAGCCACATTTGTTGATAATACTACGTGATCAACCGATTATTATAGAATTAAATTAGCTCATAATATCTGTGTCTAAAATATTCATGAAAAATTAGCAAAAAGAACACAGTTCTCATGTATACATATAAGATTCACGTATAACATTTAAGATTCTGCTAATCATAGATGTAAAATGTCGACAAAACTGTAATAAACTATACTGACAGGGCTGCAGACAGTTGGATGGCTCAAATTCTTAACCACATTATCAGTTTGGAGGGGGCTGAAACACTTTCCATCCAGATCATTGACGTTTCAGTCAAGATTACCTAATACATGTATTCTGTGAGGGTGGTTTTAAGTTAGTTTATGCTTAACATGGAGATTACAAATTAAAGATATGCGTTTGTCAAGAGTCTTATATATATAAATGCATGCCTGCAGCTAGTTTGAGGTGGTAATCTCAGAATAATTTATAGACATGAGAGATTTTTTTTTTAATTTATTCACGACCTGACTATTGAGATAGGCCTACAGGAACAAGTAGAGGTACATGAGAGCTTGAAGATGCAGTGACATTGTTCCCAAGACGATTTACAATGCCCGGACAAAATTCAAGTTAGCATTACAATGTACCTAACGATGTGTTCCCTGCTTTTACACAACGGTAAAGTTTTTCAACTGAATGAAATATAAAGATGTATTATGTCGGCCACCAGTTGAACAAGCTATTTTAATTAGATTACTTAGTAGAAGTTTAACATATTATGTTTTTAAAGAGTAAGAGTTTTCTGAGATGTTGTTGTGTGTTTTTATCAATTTGTTGCTAGCCTAGTGGTTAGCATCTCAGACATCGGTGCGGGAGGGACGGCTTCAATTCCCGGCACATTCACTAAACATTTATTCTCTTGTGAAATGCCTCTTCTGGCGTACGAAAAAAAGAGATCAGGTAACACTAAAGTTTGATGTGAAGATAAGTTATTTAGATGTAAATTACAATTAACGGCAAAAGTAAGAACAGGACCAAAACCAGGGGGACAATAGTAAAGGGTTTTAAAAAAGGTGGTATTCTCCATACTGACACAAATCTTAGTAAGTTTACGTCTAGACGGAAACAATGTGTGCTACACTATAGGTATATATTGCGCTCACCAGAAGATAAAAATATTCCTCTATCTTTCTTATAAAAAAAAACCTGTCATGGGCCTTTGGTAAATATATTTGTATGACTTTCCTCGTTTTGTTATAAACTGAACGATACCAGATAAGTCATACTTTCGTCCGCCAAATACCCTCCAAGTACGCCAAGGTCAGGTCGTTGACCGGAGCGCGTGCATCACCTGTCACCACGCCTATATCTGGATCAGTATCCTGAGTTATGACTCATTTGGTATTGTTTGATTCATAGCGAAACGAGGAATGTCTTACCAACATATTTATGTTAACCTAACCTAACATAACCGCCGCAGCGCGATGCATACCTACTGGGAGGAGTACATCTGGCAGCTAGCGGCAGTGACACATTCAACTCAATCCTCGCCGACATCGCTGCCTTCTGGGAGGCAGAACTCAAAGGCCGCTAATCGTAATCGTAATCATATAAAATTTGGACAGTAAGTCAATTAAAATATGTTCTTTTCAATTGTGTAGTTATTTTTGGTCACCCTTAAAATAAATCCCTCTAAAATAAATGGCCTCCGGATGATACCAAAGTACCAAAAACACTACTAGTGGGTGATGTCTACAAAAACCTATCCCAAAACGACATTTCATTTTTATGTTCCAATAACTCTCATCTAAAAAAGTCACACGCTCCTTAACAGAAAGCTATTCTATGTAGGTAGGGTAGCATTTCAGAAAAGTAAAACTGAAGTTAGGCTTTTACAGGATATAAGTTAAACCCAAAGCTCTAGGAATGTTAAACATTCAATAACTTTAGTTAATTCCTAACCCCCCCCCCCCCTAACCCCTTTAAGTGTGCAATTTGTTATTTTAATTTGTAGAAAGTTAATGATCACAGAGTAAATTGATCTTTAAGTTAGTTTTGATGAGCTAAAAGTACCAACTAAGTTAATTTTAGTGAACCTACTACTGGTTTTTATCGCTTCAGTAACTTAGACTAAAAATTCATTTTTGCAGTACCGAAACAGCGTTTTGACACAATTTTGAAACAACCTTGTCGTCTGCAGTTCCAAATGGTTAGAGTGTAGACTTAAGTTAATACTTTTTAGATCTTATAAATCTGGCAATGTACACGGGTCTACAACTGAATGAGGTGATAGGCATATTATAAAAAGAGTTCTCGAGTCAAAGCCCGTGGCGGCGATAGTGGGCCTGCGGTGCGGGAGGGGGGCCTGCGAGCTAGGGGGGCCCATGAGCCTTGACCGGGATTTTTCGGGAAATTTTACCGGGACGCTGGCCCGCAGTTGTGTGACAGGCTCAGCCACACTTGCCCCCTATCAAAACAATATTTATATGAGAATTACCATATGTTTTTTAAGACGAAAATTTGTTAAACCCAGTAAGAGCACTAGGACAAGTACTGTAGTTTACAGCAGCTTAACTGACACTACTGTATTATTTGGCCGATTGATATAAATTCTCTACCAACCTTAGTAAAAGAATTGTCATCGGTAATGCAGGTTGCATCAACTGTTCTCGTGGACTGTGTGAAGGCGCTGTATATAATAGGGCCGAATTTAGAACCAATGTGGCCCCGGGCCTAGGAGGATAAAACATTAATGTTAATCCTCCTAGCCCCCTAGCGGGTCACTATATGCAGATTCAAATAAATGAACATTTTTTACGATCAGATCGGCGAATTAATCTAAGTGGCTAGAGCACTAGCTAATAAATAATTGTATTCATTCATTGATGCTAAAGAAGGATTCTCATTTAACCCTCCAAGTGTCCATAGTTTAGGCCTTAATGTCCGCCTATTTTTGACGCATTTGCAAGGTTTTATTAAAATGGATCTGAGAAGCTTAAAACAATGTTAATTCTACTGTTCTATATACCATTTTGTTTGTAAAATCATGGGCTTCAATATTATACATAAAACATAAGGAACATTTGTTTCAAAAAAATTTTTTAGGTAAAAAAAAATATTTTTGAAAATTTTCAAAAAAAAAAAATAAGTTCGCGCTCAATGAAATTGTATAAATTATAGGCCTATAAATATTTGAAAATAGCCACTTTGTTCTAAATTTTATGAGGATTACAAATATATAATAATATAAGGAAGTAGATTTGCAAATAAATAAGTTATGGGCAAAAAACAGATTTCAGTACATAGCGTTTAGCTAAGAATGCATAGCCTAACCATAGCTAGGAATCTGGCTGATAATTTACATCAATATCACTACATCTACTTCTTCAGGATCATCAACCAGCCCTTCAAAATCACTTAAATCTTCTTATAATGCACCACGTATATCACTACTTTTGATTTTTAACACTAAAACAATGATAAACGTAATAAAACACATCAGTCATCGGTCCGAGGGTAACCTAGCTGCTTACAAATACGCACGTCAGCTGTCTGCTACAATTACGATCGGCTCGGAGAACATAAAGCGCTTAGAGACAGACCTCTGGAGAAAGCGTAGAATATAACGAAAAGAACGATACCTAACTCGATCCAGTTCAATCCGATTCAGTCAGTCATAGAGCCTTCGCCGTAAACGATGTTCGTGCGTCGAAAAATCGACGCGTGACACTACACAAAGTGTGTCGCGCGTCAATTTTTCGACGAGTGACGCTCGGAGGGTTAATTTCATTTTTTACTATTAGGAGGCTGCACTCTAGATTTGTTACTTTGCACTTTAAATTTATTTACTTCGAGTCAGGTAAAAAATGTTACTTACCTATAGGCCTCGGGCCAAATCCGATCGGTTCAATATTGGTTTGCTTTGGAAACTGTTGATTTTTATATAATGTCGATTTTCGATCCGAGCAGTGCCTGTCTGGCCTACAAGCTTGAGAGATCAATTACATTGTCAGAAAATCAATCTTGAGCCTATTTTCTCAGTTCTCAATACAATAATGCCCGATTGAAAATAAAAGCCTTATGTCAGCAAGGCTTACGCTCACGAAATTGAAAGATTAGGCCTACGTTTTTGCCACGATCAAGGATATCAAAGAGAACATTTCAACACAGGTGACGATGACAATGTTTCCATGGCCGCAGGAGACGTTCAATATTTTGCCGTGATTGCCGGATTGCAGAAGACGTTATTGACGTTTCTTTTCCTGCGAGCGATATACGGTATTTAGGATTTTGCCACGACTGTGCAAAATGACTTCCCCGTCACAACGAATCGCGGGAGATATTAGGGATTGGGCCGTGAATGCGGGAGACAATGATGTTGTTATCTGATGATGTCATAGGTTCGGTTGAAATCACGGTAGACTATGATAATGTTTCTTCCAAGGAAGTATTCACGATTTTGCCGCGATCATTGAAGACGATGATGACGCCTCAGTGCCTCGGGAGATACCGTGCCAAGCTAAAGTGCAAGTTTAGGCGGTAATACATATGAAAATGTTTTTAGGATTATTGAGAGAGGGGGCCCGGCGAACAAACTTGTGAGGGGGAGGGGGGCGAGCTCCTATCGCCACCACTGGTCAAAGCAAGACTTGACACTAAGAAAAATATGTGTATGTAAGACAAGTTAACCGGGCTTACGTTTAAGTGGTTTATACTTAGGCCTACCTTATCTAAACAGAAAACTACATCCACCTAAAAATTAACATTGCCCTTCCCCTATGTAAGTTATAGTAGGCTACCTACCCTAAGGCAATTTTAAAATTAAGGGTGCGCTCTACCCCTGACGTGCAACCGAATGCAAGGGTTTGCAAGATTATGCCTACTGTTTTCACCTGCTAAGTTACATTGAAGGTAGAATTAAAGTTAAGGCCTCATATTAAAGAAGATGAAATTTTCTATAGTTCTGCGTTTCATTATTTCATTAATTTTTAATACACACCTTATAAACTTGATTTGTAGGACAAGAAAAAAAGGTCTTTTCAACTAGCCCTAACTTATGAAAACACTTTAGGGCCTATTTGAAAATTTGAAATAGCCTACGCAGAACTTATAACTTAGATTGGTATTTGCACTAGGCTACTAAGTATAAGCCGTTTATAGTGGGTAGCTATCATTATTGGTAAATTCGAAAACAGTAATCTTGGAAACCTCTGCAAGCGCTGCTTGCGGCACTGTCCAATGGTGCAACATGGCCCGAGCTGAGGTAGAGCGCACCCTTAAGATGATTCTGGGACTTTTTTTTCTTTGGCTTTTAAATTATGATAACACTTTTTCGTATTTTAACCAAAATCATGTCATAGGGCCAAACAAAAATTTAGGAAAAACCAAATACAAGCAAGACCACAACTTAAGAGCTGACTGGCAAATTATTAATGCACATCATTCTTTAGAAATGTTGTTCTAAAATGGACTGTGTGTATTTTAAATAACCTTAAAATGGATTTCATTGAAAACTTTTCGTTTCTCTGAGAACTAGGGTTGGCTCCAAATTCGATGGTAAGCCTAGACCTTGACCTAACCTAACTTAGGTCTATCTCTTGGATGGAAAGGGTTACAAAGAGTTCTAAAAGTATATTATTGCTGTTACTAATTTTTATATTACCAATGTGGTTATCTTCTATATGCCATATTAGCTCTCCTAAACTTTGAAATGTAAGTCCACATCCATTAAATTTACAAATATTAACCATGAACACGGCCATTACACAGTTAAACAGCTGATTCCATTTCTCGTGAGTATGAGCTGTCCTGCACTTTAGTCAATTACAAACCAACACATTTAATTTAACACAATAAATTCAATGAAAAATCATACGTAGAAATGTTGAAACAAAATTGACTAATGGGCTGCATGTAAATTTATATTTATCAGTGTGGCAAACATTTCAAAATGTAATAAGTCACAAAATAAAGTCTTGATTTGACTTTACCCTGGAACTTAAATTTAGGAGATCAATAGAAGTAGGAGGGGCCACAACCTAGTAACTTCCAACACCAACTCAACGGAATCCAACGGCTAGCTTCTTTCTGATTGGCTGAGCTACGTTGATTCCGTTGAAGTGTGGAACTCTGGGTAGGAAGTTAACTATTTCGACAACGTCTAACCTTCCTCTACCTCCTCTCATCTGTTCTTTGGTGATTTCGCTGCAGCAGAGGAAGTAAGTGAACTTTATCTCTTTGAATCCTTGGTATTTGTAATTACATTGACTTTAATTGTTTAGAATAGTAAGCCGTTAACCGCGGTCAATCGTTTCTTTATTTAATTATCGGGGTTTTACCATAGAATTAATATTAGAAGTAACAACAGAGTTCTCTTCGTCTGCTAGCGATTTTCGAGACGGCCATTTTTCATGTAGGTCAACCGGTAAGACAATCCGGTAAAGGCAAATTTAACTCTAAATTTAGAAGGTGCAACGCTTTTAGTGATTGAGTGATAAGCGAACATCACTCTTCAGTTGTCTCATTCGTTCCGGGACGGAGGTAGCAATACATTCCATTTTCGTTGTGAGTAGCTTTAACTCTTACATACTAGGCCTAACTTGCTCTTGTAATTCATTTAGGTCATAAGCTTAGTATTATCTTAGGACACACTTCTTGATCTAATCGCAAGTTACTTTTGTTTTAGGACTCAAATCCTAAACCTCCAACATGTACTCCATTGCAAAAATCATTGCCCCTGCTGCCAGGACTGCTGTAAGTAGCCTACTTATGCCTATTACTAACTTAGTATTAGTTTAATTGTATTTTTACAATTTTATTTATTCAGCACAGCCGAAAATTTTACACATTGCTAGTAAGTTATTCACCCTTAACTTGTGTCTAAGGGGAAAGCCCTTCAAATCACTTGCTACTGTTTGAGAGGGGCCTTTGTAAAACCTGTCTCAGATCTCTATTTTGTCCTGATCAGATCCAAGTTATTGCACTCTATTTAAACAACCTTATGCCTATATTCTTTTCTTGCATCCTTGTCGAATTGAAGATAACCAAGGCCTAAGTTAGTTAATTATTGGGATTCTCACTTTGGTCCCAGTCAAGGTCAATTGTGGGTCACATAATAACCTATGCACATTTGAATAGTTTGTACTCATTATATTTTTAATTATTGTTCCCAATTGATTGGGAAATCAATTTTCTAAGCTTCCAATAGACTTCAAATAACTTAGACCTATTTTTTTCTAACCTCCTTTTCCTTAAGTTATTTCACTTTTCACTGGCTGGGTTTGACCTGATTGAGTTTAGGCCTACTAACAACAATATGGCCGAGTAACATAGTTATCAATGATTCTGAGCTGAATTTTCACGAAGCTTAAAAAGTAATAAATTAGGCCTGAGTTATTTAAGTTAAGTTATTATGAAGTTCCAGCATCATTTGGTGGCGACAGTGATCTGACTGGCAAAGAATATAACTAAGTAATGTAAATGACTCAAGCCCTAATCTGTCCCCTTTGTAACATTTAGGACATTAACTTATGCCTCATATTAATTACTGATGGTAAGCTTAATAATGTCTAATTTAAGTTAACTGCTCTGGAAACTAAAATTAATCATTTCATTCCTAATCTTTTAGGAAATTAACCTTAAGGCCTATTTTGAGGTTAAGCTAACCCAATGTAAATAGGTTGGTTAAGTGTGTATTTTTTCAGTAGGCTATGTTATTCCCAACTTAAGTCAAATCAAATAAAAAAATCAGATTTGAAAAAGTCATCAATCGGATAATATTCTATTAGGCCTACGCTAACTTAATTCATGAATTATAACTTTTAATTTCAGTACTGTATTTGCATTGTTCTTAAGCTTAACTTTTGGCCTACCGTACTTAAGGTAGATTTAAATGTTTAAATTGTATTGGCCTAAGTACAAGTAAATTAGTCTACCTGTTTGTAGAACTTTGTCATTTATATTTTGCTTAAGTTACACAGGAAGTTATAAGTTTAAACAGCTTGGCCTATTCCTCAATAAATCTCGCGAGTTGCAATTGATGAGAGGAATTAGCCCAGGTGCTATTAGTTTGGTGGTCAAGGTGACTTTAGGTTGTGTACAGGTTAGGTCAACATAAAACACATAAAGTTCAACGGATTTCGTCAATTGTTAAGGTTCTCCTACTTTCTATTCCGGGTTTAACTTAACTTATTTAATTTTTGATTGTCTATTCTTCACATAACTTAAGTTAGGCCTAAGTTAATTATCCACTGGTCACCATCATAATGCAATACATATAGGCTTGAACGTAAGTAAGTTCACACACTTTGGTTGCATATTTTCACCAATTTTTTAAACACATGTTAGATATTAATAAATGTCATGCATGTACAGTAACGAAGTCTAGTTTATCTAGTTGAGCCAAATTTATAATAACAGCTGTAAGCCGCAATAACAATACAAGGCGCTGGCGTATTACAGCTGTTTTTACACACCTCATTGATGTTTAGATTTTAATTGTACCCTAATGATTTCTTTAATTTACTGTTTACTTTCTTGTTTAGGCCTAACTTACCTAAGCTCAAAACTCAGTTATGTTATGTTTCACGGCTTTAACTTACTTCTCTTCTCTTTTGTTCACTTTCTTGGAAAAACAATCTAGACTACGTAACCACCCATGGTTTGAACACGTAAATTAAGTTACAGACATAATGGGGGGAAGCTAGATGACGCTGTCAAGATTCTAAGGACATAAACCATGTAGCAATACACTTGTCAACTCGTAATTTCCCTTCACCTAGGTATAAAATATACTGTCCCATTGACTTGGATACTGTAATACATCTAATCTATAAGATATAAATAAGCTATCGTAAATTCTCATCCTAATAAGAATTAAATCAAATTTGAATTTCTCCTTAAGTAGTTTTTTGTTCGGTGACTATTGATTAAATGTGCCTTTGTAGTCAACATTAGGCACTAAAGCTAATTAGGTTGTCATTTCAGTTTGGATTGGCTGAAAAGTTTGCTACTTGCTTGCCTCTACCACAGTTATTTTAAAACTGACTTTTTATATGGCCTACCTACTTGAACTCATTTTGGTTAAGTATCCTCTATTAACTCAGCAGCTCAAAGTTATTTCAAATGTTAATAAAAGGAAAAGAACCTTTTTCTCCTTGGAGACGTTAAGGTATGCGTTATGGTCCATTTTGCGGCAAATTTAGATCGTGTTACATTGTCAACAATTTATATCCCATTATCAGTACAGCACAGGTAACTTAAGTTAAATTCTTAGACCTAACTAATTTAGATGTTAATTTAAGGTAGGCCTAGCCTAGGATCTTAACTCGAAGCTGTTTGCCAATTTAAAGTAGCCTATTGAAAAGAATTAAAGTGCTCCTATTTAAACTCAAGTTGATTAGACTTCTTTAAAACCCCTATTGCATTCCTAACATTCTATTTTATTTAAGTTATTATCATTGGTAAATTGATGTACACTCTCAAACTTTGAAATGTTGTGGCTCTTAAAGTTGTAACAGGGTTCTTGTGTGGCTGTGAAAGCCTGAAATTTTCATAGTGTGCACTGGCAGTCCTTGGATTTAGCTCTCTGTCAGGGAATTATATATTTTATCTTGACACTGTCCTTAAATGTTTCATTTTACAGTTTTTATTTCTCTTTTTTTCTGTAGTATGCCACGTATAAGTATATATTCACTTAATTTATCAAACCTTTGTCCTCAATCTAGTTTATTGGTGGTTGAGTGAAACAAAATTAAAGGACGTTGTTCCAACAATTAAGTTACCTACCAATACCATACAATATTGAGGCTGTATTCCTTATGAGTCTTAAAAAAAATGTAATGGATAAAATGCTGAGTTTTTATTTCTGTGTGGTGGAAAAATAAGTTATGAGTTTACTTGTAATACAACGCAACAGTTCATTTAACTTAAATACTGAAATTTTTTCCTAACTAGTTTTAGCATTTTTATAAAAGAGCGTCTGGTAGGTATATACACGGTGAATCGGACCTGTGCACATACTTTAACCCTCCGAGTGTTAAGCGTCCCCCGCCGTGGTGTTATGCGTCGCTTTTGCGACACACAAACATCGTTTACGGCGAAGGCTCTGGGACTGACTGAATCAGATTGAACTGGATCGAGATTGGAATCGTTGTTTTCAGCAGATTCTAAGCTTTCTCCTGATGTCTGTTTCTAGACGCTTTTCATTTTAGTTCCAAAAATATTGTAGCAGTTAGCTGACGTGCATATTTGTAAACAACTTTGTTAACCTCACACCGATGACTGATGTGTTTTATTATGTTTATCATTGTTTTAGTGTTGAAAATAAAAAGTAGTGATATACGTGGTGCATTATAAGAAGATTTAAGTGATTTTGAAGGGCTGGTGGATGATCCTGAAGAAGTAGGTAGTGATATTGATGTAAATTATCGGCCAGATTCCTAGCTATGGTTAGGCTATGCATTCTTAGCTAACGCTAAATGTACGAAATCTGTTTTTCACCCATAACTTATTTATTTGCAAATTTACTTCCTTATATTATTATATTTTTGTAATCCTTGTAATTTAGAACAAAGTGGCTATTTTAAAATATTTGTAGACTTATAAATTATACAAATTTATTGAGCGCAAACATAATTTTTTTTTTATTTATTTTAAAATTTTTTAGAAATGTTAACCCCACAAATATAGTAAAAAAAATTTGTTTGCAATGTTTTTACATTGAAGCCCATAATTTCCCAAACAAAATTATATATAAATCAGTATACTTTACATTGTTTTTAAGTTTCTAAGATACATTTTAATAAAACCGTGCAATTGCGCAATAAATGGGCGGACATTAATACCATGGACACTTGGAGGGTTAACTCACTGATCAGGTATATACATGTTTACCCACTTAGGGGTTTTGAAATTTTTGTGGAGGTCCGTCTCGGACCCAAACCACCCAGAAAATCCCAAAAAGTTACATTTTAAAATTACAACCCCCCCCCCCCCAAAACAACTCCCTTAATCCCCCTTTTTTTAGGAAAAAAACAGTTTTTTCTTTAAACGGATATAGCTTGAAAACGGTAAGAGCTTGCAAAGATTTGAAAGAATTTTCATTGTAGGCCTATGTTTTTAATTGTTTAAGTTACTTTTCTGACATATATTGTACATTTAATGATCCCAACCCTGAAAGAAAAAAAGCCTAACGTGAAATCTTGAAATTGTATCCTACAAAATGTTGTGCATGGGTGGTCTGATTCACCCTGTATATTGGATGTTTTGAGCCTCGAAACAAATTTAGACCTGAGCAAGAAAACCAGCTTTAAACTGTTATCTGGTTTGTGCATGTACTACAACTTGTTGGACAAGTATAGAACCACTGTCAGGGTGGTGTTAAGATAACTGGTGTGTGTGTGTGTGTGGTAAAGGACAGCAGATTGATTAAATGCTAAATTGTTTAATTTGTTGTTACCAACCTTCCGTGATTGGTGATTTACTAACAAAAGAGATTCTTTGGTTATTGTGCCAAAAACTTTTGTTTAAACGCCTACGATTTTCATTGCTCCAAATAATCTTAGTGTCCTAGAAAATCATTAAACTTTCCTGACTTGATTTATTTGTCTTGTAGAACTACATCCCAAAGAATGACTAATGGAGGGGCATGCGTTTGATATATCAGTTTGGCTTATAATTATCTTTCTCTGTAATCTTTGCCCACTCATTTTGCTGGGAGTGTTCTTTTTTGCACTGGACTATCAAATAAAAATGCCTTTTATCTGTGAGAATTTCTCAATATATAAGACTGCTGTTTGAAACAAGTAATACGACATGTCTATTACACTAAATGTACTATCTCCCACATCAAATTTTGGTATTTGTTCTACTGTGTTTCTATAGCTCCCCCATCCCTGATCTCTCTCCAAAAACCAACAGAGTTCTGTAATGTTTCCATGATTTGTTGTAATTTATGTTTAGATTGTGTTAAAGAAGACTTAATCACAGTTATACCTACTTAAGCCCATTGCATAACTCTTTCAGTTCTGAGGTTACAGGCAGCTGGGAGCTGACTATATTCTTCTTGGAACTATGATATTAAGAGGGTTCTACCCGGTCAATTCAAGATGGCGACTATACATGCTAATGTTTCTAAACACGCCTCTACGGTACAAGCTCTCAACACTCTAAAACTAATTAGTTTCCAATGACTAGATGCTTTTTGTGCTCTTAACATATCAGAGCTTGCAATGGATGGTGATAAGTAAATGTTTAACTATTAATTAGAAGCTAAAATAACATAAAATACTCATTTACGGATTTTCAAAATTATTTTGTACATAGTTACAATTACAAAGTTTCAGTTACACTCCATTTATGCCACCGGGTTCTTTTTTTTAGACCCATGTTTGCGTGGTAACATGTCGGCGGGTGGAACCCTCTTATGAGCCCACAAATCAAGGTTTTTTTTTTATCAGTTTTCAATAAAATGTTTTAGTCGAATATAAATATTTTATTACACTTCTAATACATAGGTACCCAATTGTTCAGTATGGTATTTTATAAGAGTTGTGATATGTTTCAGCTGGTCAACGGATCCAGAACAGCCTACATGAGGCCCCTCAGCAGCATCGTCTCACAGAGCAGCCAGTTGAGCCAACCACAGACACAGTCTGCCCCCTCCTCCACCGCTGTTAGTCTGGTATGTTAAACACTCTCAGTCGATCCTAGCTGAGACCATACTCTCCTTTCTGTGCTGCCACAAACTAAAGATCTCTGTTAAGCAGTTTTGTAGTGGAAATTGTTTGAAATAAAACAAGGCAGCTAAACAAAAGCCCCATATGCTCTCTACTCCTATGAGGCATGTGCATAAAAGCAGAATGTGCAACATGCCTAAAACGTTTCAAATGGTTAGAAAATCTCTAATAATAGTTCTATTAGGGTTATAGGATTTTCAGAAGTGGATGATATCCTGATGCGGAGGTTTTAATAGGTATTAGTCTCATACAGTGTCTCCCTTTCTTTCTTTTGAGTTCTACACATTTTCTCTTTGAGGAAAAATAGTTGCCCCATCATCTTAAATTATGCCCAAGTGTGTCAAACAAAAATAAAATGCTAATTTATAAAAGATTATTTATAATCTGCTTATAAGATGAGATAGTTTAGGTTATTAATTTCCCATCTATTCTACTTGTTACTAATTGCCGTGTTCTGTCATGTGTTATCTATGCCTGTTGAGATACATTACTGACTAATTTTTAATTTTTTTAGTTACCCCTTGTACGAAATTTCCAAACATCCGCCGTCTCCCGGGACATTGACTCGGCTGCCAAGTTCATCGGTGCTGGAGCCGCAACAGTAGGAGTCGCTGGCTCAGGTGGGTGAAGTTAACCTATCACGAGTGTTATTTTGGTTTTGGTTGGTGCTGTGTTTAAGTGTGTTTGTTAGTAGCCTATTTTTGTAACCAATGACCTAGGAAAGCACACCAAATTTTTTAACAATATCATGATTTTATAAGGTATAAATTGAAGAAAAAAATATACTCTGAGACTGGCTTGCATTTCTTGCAGAAGTGTAGGTCAATCTCCTTTAGCCTCATTGTGGAGTTGATATAGGAACATAATGATCTATTCCATCTCTATTCTTGAGTCTTTTCTTGCAGTATAAAATGTTGATCAATTAGGTTATAACAATCTAGGCCTATAGCCTATCTGCATTTATTCTTCACAATTTTTTTGCTTACATATTAGTAGACCTATTGCAATCAATAAAAAAAAAAACTGAGAGTAAGGCTAACTATCCACCATCATCATCATCGATGTAAAATAACCTTATGATGAACTTCTTACAGGGTGTCCAACTATTGAATAAAACGTTAATCTTCCATTGTAAAATTGTTTACCTTTACTTTTATGACCTAATTCATCACCAGTTTATAAAAATCACAGCTTGTTACAAAATTTTGTTATTTCTAAATTTTCTACCTAGTTATTTCCGTTCATTTCCATTATGTTCTTTTGAAAATATAAAACTTAGTACAAATTATCTTAACGTTTTATCGTTTTCATCTTCCCAATAATTTGTATAGCTAACATTTTGTAGCTTTGTTGCATGTTTGCTAATTATTTTTGTATTTTCAGGATTGGTGTTGCTTTGAGGGATTAATGTATTAGTTTTGCACGAAATCCCTCACCAAAAGGAGTTGCATGTGTGGAGCAAAGGGACTGTTCTGTCTTGTCTTAGCTTTTGCATTATGCACCTAATTTTGTGTAGCCTACTTTTATATTATAAAGGTTTCACCTTTTTTTTTATTCCTAGTAAAAAGTACATGAACAATTTTGAAACTTTTTCATTTGTTATTTCAAGCATTAAATCAATATGTATATGTCATACAGTATTGATTATCCAAAGCTAAGTCATACAAAATGTCAGTTTACTGAAAGGAAGAACAAAATAATAAATCTAATTAAATCATGCGTCAATCAAAAGTTTAGTAAACGACCGCTTCACAGGTTTTGCTTATGAGGCTTTTGTCCCCCATGGCATGTCATTTGTACTTATTTCTCAGTTGCATATGTGGGCCTTTGTAAGTTTCAGACTGACAAAACAAAATGTTTAGTGTTTCTGATAATTTGAAAATATGGTAGTAGTTACAGAAGATGCTATAACTCGGTATATGTAGTTAGGAATGTGACGATTCCTGACATTTAAAAAACCGCAAGGCTATCAAAATTTGCCTGTGCTTGGCAGTAAAGATAAGTAGGCCTAAAAGTATTGTATATAATTTGTCCAGTCTGAGCCCAATACCAGTTATCCAAACACCACATTTATTTTGGATAATCTACACACTTGACTGTATGTGCATAAAAAGACGTAAGAATAAGTGTATACAAAATGGGATGTCAGATTGATTACAGCAGAGAACATTTAATCTTATTTTGTACGTCTTTCTAAGTCAGTAAATTTTAAAGATTTAAATCTAGCACAAAAAAAGTTTTGAGGCTAACTGGGAAAACACTTGCCCATCTCTTGCTCACTTTGTTGTGTATTGTTTTTGCTATTGCACAAATGTGACTTACTTAGGTTTGATTTGTTGTAATTAGTGCACGTGACTAGTTAAAACATTTAAGATATAATTTGCCTGTTAAACGTAATGTACTCATTGGATCCTTGACTAAACTCTACATTATGTTACAGGAGCTGGTATCGGGACAGTTTTTGGCTCCCTGATTATCGGCTACGCCAGAAACCCATCTCTCAAACAACAACTGTTCTCTTACGCCATCTTGGGTTTCGCCCTTTCTGAGGCCATGGGTCTTTTCTGTCTTATGATGGCCTTTTTGCTACTGTTCGCATTCTAAATCACTGCATTTTAGTTATCACTGCCCGGCAGATTCGATCCTACCCTTGGAATAAACCCTAGGTTGACCGTAACCGTCTTTAGGTTTAGGGGTCACCTGATACGTTGCTACGGACTTCTTGGTAGAATGCTTGTGTTCCTCGAGGGAGTACATAATATACTACATAATATTGTTGATTTCGAAATTATTTAAAGCCCTCAGGGAGACAAGTTTCAGGTTTATTCCATCGTATAGGTTCGTGCGTAGAGATTCAATCCACCCGAATCTGGAGTTTTATCCAGTATTCTGGAAGGTACGGAAATTCATTAATCGGTTCTACACTAAATTTTTTTGTAAAAAAATATGTTAAACTATTGTTTGTTGTATTATAATTTTTCTGCATAGCGATAAGCGACTTGAGATTACCGACCTAAGCTATCATTGTTGTATTGTTATTTTTAAAATATACCATTGTGGAAACAATCGGATCATTGAGTAGTAAATTACCCCTTTTCTTTAAGGCAAATTAATTCAACTGTACAGTGTTAGAAATTAAAAACATAATAGTTGGAAAGCTGTGATCTTCTTTCCTTTATCAACCTTGTTAAAAATGTATCTTGGTATTCATAGTGTATTACTTTGCTTAAAGTGCTGATTTTATTTGAGCTTAGTATATCCAACATTGACTATATCAAATGTTTTCATTACTTAAAGAAACACAATATGAAATATTCTGTCACTTCTCTTGCCAAATATTTTAGTATAATTTCTTTCTTGGTAAGAATCAATGATTCTCTGGACAACAATAAAAAATAATTCTTCAACTTTGGCAGTTTTGCTTTAGTAGTGGGAATCTGAAAGCTGTCTAAATAGCAAGTTAATATTGCTCAAATTAAATATTGTTTTGACAATGTAAGAATGCCCATTCACATTTGGTCAAATGTTGAGCATTGCTGACGCAACTGTAAATATGAAATGCTAAAAATAATTACTTAAATCATTTTAAGTCAGCTTAAGAGCTAAATATCTTTTTGTACAACTTGCTTTGAAGATTTTGCACTGTTCTCAATCGAAACCTCGCAATGCATACATATTTCCAAGTAAAATAACAAAGATATGTGTGGCAGTATGGATATATATATATATGCATTGTTATAGATGCTAATGTTAATTAATATATTGTTAAATCTAGCAAAGTTCTAAGAGAATGTGCATTGTTCTCATTATTAAACTACAAACAAGTAAAAATGACATTGTGGATCAAGTTGACCAAGGTATACTGGTCATGAGCTCTAAGTTCATTAGGTATATTTATTCCAATAATGCTCTAGAAGAAGAAGTCCTACAGTCAGGAAGAAAGGAATCAAAGACACTTAAGTAATTGATTTGTATTCATTCACACTTACCAGCCAGAAAAGTCATAATCTACTTTATAACTGGTGATAAAATATCATTTAAACTTTCCACAACCAACATTGGTGATATCGTGCCTCTGCCCTAGATCGAGTGGTGCAACCTTGTCATGTGTAAGAACAGGAAAAGAATGTAACGTAGAGAGGACCAGGACACAATTTTGAGGATTTTTGTGAGGGTTGGTAGACTAGACTTACCAGAAGTTCACTCCTGCATGAGAAACGCCAAGTTATAATATTTTACTGTAACTTGGGGGACTAGAGATAAATTGTACATGGTGAATCATACCACCCGTGAACAACGGTTTGGCCCAACAAGCGTTAAGATTAAGAATGACCTTTTATTATTGAAAATCCGCCATTTAAAACTTAAAGGGGGTTACGACAAGTTTTAAAATGTAACCAAGGCACTTTTCTTTCAATGTTTGGATCATTTAAAGGTACAAATTTCTGTCCAAAAAGTAATTAAAAAAATTAAAAACACTTCAAATATCCAAGACATTTCACAACAAAATTTTGAAGGTGAAGTGCGATTTTCAAAATAAGTTGAGTGCCTTGTTGAAAATTGAATTCCTGACCATGAAAATTCTTTCCAATCTTTGGTAGCTCTTATAGTTTTCAAGCTATGGCCTTTTTAAACAAAACTTGTTTTTATCAAAATGGGGGGATTTAAGAGAATTTTTTTTGGGGGGGCTTGTAATTTGAGAATGTAACTTTTGGATTTTCTGGGTGGTTTGGGACCAAGACAGATCATCTCAAAAATTTCAGATCTCTAGCTATTCTAGAAGTGGGTTTAAGCAAACATTTGTATACCTGATCAGTGAGTTACACAAGTGGCTGTATCCCGTTAATGTGCACGGGTGGATTCACCCAGTATTACTTAAAAGGATTGTCCTATGACAACTATTGTCCACCAAACTTCATTTTTTAAAACTTCAGATTATTCAGTTTAATATCAAATACTTAAAAACGGAAAGTTTTTAAATCATCCTTATTATTTTTACTAGTGATGTGTCAAAACTGAATCTCAAATATCAAAACTTAGGAAAAGTTTCAGTGTCGATGAAGATTTTAGCAGTTTTATTTTTTAAACTGCTGACATTTATTTGTGCCATTGTTATTGTTTTTAACACTGTTTCCCAAACAAGCTGGTAGCAACAGAACAAATATCACCATTAAGTAATGAAACAAGTAAATTTTATTGTGAACTTCAAAAGGTGTCTTAAATACTATAACCGGTACAATTCAGTTTCACATTAATATTTACTAAACACAAAGAAATATTGACCACTAAATGTTCTAATTAATTAATCTAATATTCATGTTTATGTTGGTGTTAGAAGTTTAATTTATTTTTCCTACAGTTACCATAAAACAAATAAATTGGTAAAAAAGTGACATATTTTTACACAGAAGTGAAATTTTAATGTTACATTTAATGATACAACAGTACAACAGCTGACCAGCTGATTTACAGCCAGTGTTGCCAACTATTTCGCGTGCATACTATTTCATGCGCATACTATTTCGTGCCTTCACGTTGCAAAAGTGCATACTATTTCGTGCCTTCACGTTGCAAATCTGGAGTGAGTGAGACAATGTTAACATTCAAATCAATAGTTATTTGTGCAACTAGTGAGAAAAGTGAGCAATTGACTCACTCGAGAGAAATCCTTACTCACGAGCCGTAGGCGAGTGAGGAATGGTTTCTCGAGTGAGGCAATTGTACTTTGAACTCGAGTTGCACATTATACTTTTCCTACAGTTACCATAAAACAAATAAATTTGTGAAGAAACGTAACCTATTTTTACACAAAAGTGAACTTTTAATATAACATTTAATGTGAAGTGACAAATACAACAGTACAACAGCTGACCAGCTGATTTACAGCCAGTGTTGCCAACGTATTTCGCGCGCATACGACGGTGCCTGCAGGTTACGCGCTCACTATTTCGTGCCTTCACGTTGCAAATCTGGAGTGAGACAAAGTAATTAAGAGTGAGACAATGTTAACATTGTCTCACTGATGAGCGAATTGGCCACTTTGCTTTCTCAAATCAGTGAGAGAACATGTACATTGTTAGGTAACTGTAGGAAAATTATCTTTATTCACTTTATACATTTTATATACATGAATAGTGTCAAAGCATATAACATTAGTTATACAACTTAATCTAAATGACTTAACCATAAATTTGACAATTATTTTAGAGTGGACAGCTAATTCATTTTTGATTTATAAACTCATCTATACTATAGGGAGCCAGATTAATTAAGATTGATTTTAGCTTCTTCAAAAAATTGGGTTTGTTTTGATCTTTTTTTAGTAAGGCAGGCAAACTTTTAATGAAAAAATTGCCAATATATGAAGGCTTCATTTTTGAAATTTTCAGACGATGATGACTTTTTACAGTAAGATTTTTCCACCTTGTATTGTATTTATGGGATAGTTCAGTGTTTTTATCTTTATAAACATGCCGAATAGTTTTAAAAATATACAATTTCATTTCTTTAAAGTACTTTTTCACCGACTTCTTATCCTTAAATTTTTCAATAACTCTAATGGCCTGTTTTTGCAGTTTTAAACCTTTTTCAAATTTTTTTGTGCTGTCACACCATAAATTTTGATTCTAGCCAATATGACATTCTATAAGCGAGTGGTATATCAATTTTAACACAGCTGTATCACAGAGATATTAGCCATTGATCTCAAAACAAACAAGCCTGAATTAATTTTACCAACCAAATATGTAATATGTTCATTCCAATTTAGATGTTCATCAATTATCAAGCCTAAAAATTTAGTTGATTTCACTTGATTGATCAGGTTATTATTTAGAGTAATTTTAGGGGGTTGATCTTTCTTTATCTTATTTGTATGAAAGAGAACAAAATTTGTCTTGTTTGTATTTAGTGTTAAATTGTTGTTTGTTAAGAATTGTTCAATATTTTTGAGCTCCAATTCAGTAGAATTTTTAATATCAGTAATTGAACTACCCGAAGTTTTAAGATTTATATCATCAGCATATATACTTAATATACTGGCTGACTCAGTCAATTCATTTGGGAGGTTTTTAATGTAGCATATAAATAAAATAGGGCCCAAAATAGAACCCTGAGGGACCCCTAGATGCATCTGTAGTAAATCTGATTTTGTCTTCTATATCCAATTGTTTTTTGATAAATAAGAGAGTTCTACAAATTTACCATTTATGTGCAACACCCTTAATGCCCATTATCTTAAGCTAGTTTAGCAATACCATATGATCTACATTGTCAAAGGCCTTCGACATGTCCATAAATGTTCCAGCAGTATTTGAGCCTTTATCAACAGAATCTATTATGGCTTCAATGAGACTAATTGCTGCCGTAACTGTTGATCTTCCAGCCCAGAAACCATGCTGTTCATTATCAATTTGCTCTGATCTGCTTAAAAATTCTATCAATCTGTTGTAAACTGCTTTTTCATATACTTTTGAAATTGTGGGAAGAACTGATACTGGTCGGTAATTAGAAACGTCATTTTTAGAATTCTTTTTATTCTCATTGTCTCACTGATGAGCGAATTGGCAACTTTGCTTTCTCAAATCAGTGAGAGAACATGTACATTGTTAGGTAACTGTAGGAAAAATATAATGTGCAAAGTGCAATTGCCTCACTCGAGAAACCATTCAAGATTCAAAGAGACTTTATTCACACAGTACAAATTTTCGTACATGAATAGTGTCTATTGTTACTTACTACCTAAATTAGCAATAAGAAACATTAAAACAAAATACTATAGGCTACATTATTTTAAATTTAAATAACTATAATCTTCTATTTTGTAAGGTGCAAGGTCAAGTAAGAATGCCTTCAGTTTTTTCATAAATTTAGATTTGTCTTTTTCGTTTTTTTTTTAAATAGGAAGTTTTCTAAAAAAATAGTTTCCAATATAAGAAGGTTTATTTTTAAAAAGTTCCAGTCTTGGTTTTTCTTTAGCTAAATAATTTTTACCCCTTGTATTATAATTATGCACAGGCAATTCTTGAGTCTCAGCAATATTTAAAAGATATTTAATTGTTTCAAAAATATATAAGGCGTGAACTGTAAAAATGCCCATCCCTTTAAAATAAGATTTGACGGACTGGTTATATTTTAATTTATGTATTATCCTGATTGCTTTTTTTGTATTTTCAAAATCTTTTTGCTTTTTTTTGTATTTTCAAAATCTTTTTAAATTCTTTTTCTTTGTCCCACCATAAACACTAATTCCATAGTTAATATGTGATTCAATATGAGCATGATATATCATTTTAAGGACTGATCCTTCACAGAGATATGACATTGTTCTTAGGACGAATATACCAGAATTTAGTTTTTTTATTAAATACTCAACATGTTTATTCCAGCTTAAATCCTCATCTATTATCACACCCAATAGTTTTGAGGTTTTAACTTGAGCAATGGAATTTGTATCTATATCTAACTTTATACTTTATCATTTTTGTCTCTTTTTGTTTTGAAAAGAATGAAATTAGTTTCACTAGTATTAAGTGCTAAATTATGGTCTTTTAAAAACTGATTCAGACTTTTAAATTCTAATTTAGCAGACATTTCTAAATCAGTTAGGGATTTCCCAGTTGTGTTAAGATTAATATCATCTGCATATATACTTATCTTACTACCTGGGTCTTTTAGAGAATTTGGAAGATTTTTAAGGTAACATATGAATAAAAGAGGACCAAGAATCGATCCCTGTGGGACACCAGATAATATCTTTGATAAATTAGATCTTGTTTTTTGGATGATGTTATTTTTTGACAAAGTTGATATTTCCACAAATTGGTAACGTTCCTCTAAGTATGATTTAAACCATTTGAGAGTGACTTCTTTAATACCCAAATTATCAAGTTTAGCTATTAATTGGTGGTGGTCTACATTATCATGTCCATGAAGATGCCAGCTGAATTTAAACTCCTATCTAGTGAATTTATCACGGCTTCAATGAAACTAACCGCTGATGTAACAGTTGATCTACCAGCACGGAAACCATGTTGTTCATTATCAATTAGATCATTCTGGTTCAAGAAACTGTTCAACCTGTTGTACACTGCCTTCTCATATACCTTTGATATTGCCGGGAGAATTGACACTGGCCTGTAGTTTGAAATATCTTTCTTAGAGTTTTTCTTATAAACGGGTACCACTCTAGCAATTTTAAGCTCATTTGGAAAAATTCCTGTTACAAATGATGAGTTAATTAGATGCATTAAAATGAATTTCATCTCCTCTTTCACCTCTTTTAACATTTTTACCGATAAATCGTCATAGCCAGATGTTGTTTTATTTTTTAAAGATTGTATAATAGTTATTATTTCGGTATCAGTTACTGGTTCGAAATACAATTTTGTATGCCATATATTTTTTGAAGAGGTGTCTGAAGTAGTATTACAAAATTTTGTATGTAACATTGAGGATTTTGTAAAAAAATGAGTTAAAATTATTTGTTATTTGTCATTCCTCTCTCGCCTACGGCTCTCGTGATTTCTCTCGAGTGAGTCAATTGCTCCCTTTGCTCACTAGTTGCACAAATAACTATTTCTGTTGGTTGTTTATAAAAAATTATGTTGTATTGGGTTTTAAGATTTTCAGTCACATTCACTTAATGTATTTATGTTATGTACGGTCAGGAGGGGTCGATCTCTTTCAGTTTTGATTGCATACTCAACATTTTATGATTATGTGTAATTTTTGTAACCTTGACCTTTGTAACCAGCTATGTAAAAAAGTTACGCGTTTAGGTTTTGAGATTTGAAATTTCTGGTTTTGACCATCACTAATTTTTACTTCACCAGAGATCTCAGCCTGTAAATAACTTTGATAAGACTAACAGTTTTTTTCAATAGAAATGTTTTATGATAAGAAAAACTTTTATTAATTTAGCTCTTGCACAAACTTAAATACCTTTGAAATAAGTTTGACAAACACTATAGATATTTCGTTAAATGATGAGACTACATTTGAAGAATTAACTCTGTCGTTCTATGTCAGCTGAACAACTTAACCTAGTAATTGTTTAATAATGTCCTACCCAGTGTTTCCCAACCTTTTTCCGTTCAGGGCACACTAACTAGAACAACTTTGGAGTCACGGAACACTTGTCTACAAAATATCATTGGTTGAAATTACATTTAGTAGTGCATAAAAAATCTGTTTTTTTCGATTACATCTTACTCCGTATAACCTATTTTTTACTAGTAAATATATAGGTGTATATAATATAAAGGTGGGTTTACCAAGGTAAAAAATATAAAACTCACATTTTTTATCCAACATATGTACATTATTTAGTGTTTATTAAGTGGAAAGTTTTAAATAATAATAAAACATCGAGCTTGATTAAAATGTTGTATGAATTTACAAATAATGAGTGAGAAATATTAAATAAACCCTAGTTTCAGTTCTATAGTGGGAAACTTGTGTTTGACGTATGGTTATTAAAAGTTTCTTTCTTGATCAAAAATTGTTTAACTACTTAAAATTTCGCGGCACACCTACAGAGGCCTACTGGCACACCAGTGTGCCCCGGCACACTGGTTGGGAAACTGTCCTACACATTAAAAAAAAAAAAAAAAATTGCTGGGAAACGATTACTTAAATCTCTATTAAGGATGTTACAATACTATCAATGCCAGTAGGTATCGATACTTTTCTTTCGAGATAGGTGCTTAATTGGTATTGAAAGAAAATATGCAGTAAAGATGTGGTTGTTCTTTAAAATGTATATATTTAATGTGAAACCACTGGAAAATTGATGTCTTCAGAGGCTCATTCGTTTGAATTGAATACATACATAAGGATTCAATAAGATTTATTGCAGCCATTAAACATATCATTATGTAACAAGCATTTGTTATTGTTACATAATAAGGATAATAAATTGCAATAGTGGCCCATTCGCAAATAAGACTGATGAATTGGCCAACTTCTTTTATAAGCCCTTCTATCACACACAAGAGCTGTTAAGTTTGTAAATATCTAAGCCATTCAAGTGTGTAGACCAGGGTTGCCACCCTAAGTCAGGGACAAATCTGGACATTGCCTCCCTCCCTCCTGGATTAACATAGGCTTATATACAGGCATAAGGAACCAAAATTGGGACTGTCCGGCAGAATCGGTACGGGTGGCAACCCTGGTGTAGACCATTATTGGTTAGGTTGGATTTGATGGGGGAATTTTGACAACTACAAGTAGATGGGATATACTCTGGAACTGTGGATAACACTATTGCTCTAGCCATTCCTTAAACCAATTATGTCTGGCTGTTTTCAGTTCCTGTTAAGTTCAAAATTTGGTATCATAATCAAAATATAATTAATTTCCAAACAAGCAAAAATTGTAATATTAGGTGAGGGGGTGAAAGAATGAAAAGTGTAAACTTGTTTAGTTCAAACAAAAAAGCAATTAAAATGGTTGTAGGACTGGAAATTTAAGGAAGAAATTTGGTACTGGGCTACTGTACATCTGTATACACATAAAGTAAAAGCATATTGGTTCAAGGGGTTTTCTATCTTAAAAGTAATATATATGTGCGAAAGTGCCATTAAGTTCATCTCACCCGACACAAAGTGTTGAAAACTCTCACGTGGATCAGTGTGTCATAGGCTGTTGCAACAGATTACTTATGTGGCAAGCGAACCATTAGAATTAAAGCCGGGTTTTCCTAGCCGCGGAAGTGGAGAGCGGAGAGAGGAACGTGGAGAGCAAACTCGCTTGTCTTAGGTAATTTAATGTTACTGTTTTCCTAGAAGCGGAGCAGAACACCATGTTAAACTCTTTTCCGGTCTCCGTGTTCCTCTCTCCACTCTCCGCGCCTAGAAAAACCCAGCTTTAGGGGAGGGGGCAAAAACCACATGGAAGGCACGGGGTTAAATAAATATATTTTACTTTTGAAGTAAATCCCAAATAATTTGTTTATGAGGAATCAATAAATCATAGGTGAATCAGTTAGACAGTTCATGTGTTTTGTAAACAACTGTAATTAAAAAAATATGTCAAACCTATAACATGTTTAAATTTATAAAGTAAAAATCAATCAGCCTTTCAGGTAGAAAGGTTGGCCTGAATAAAGGCATCATGCCTTGTGCATACGTCAGAAACGATCTTTTGTTCTATCTCAAAATCAGATTGGATTTCTTCTTCGCTCAGTGTTATCTGGTAGTGTGAAGATGGTTCTACTATTGTTACACTCCACTTCCTCGTTCCAAGAATATTCCCGATGACAAGCTGCAAAAGAAAATCATAATGTTAGACAACACAGGTCAAAAAGTGTTGAGTTATCAACATGTCATTTTATCCCAGATACTTTTTAATTTCTCCCCCTATAGCCTACATAGTATATGGAGAAAGTATTGTTTTCGTAAAAAATTTTCGAGTTTGAGTTTCCAGTGGATATATCTGTTTCAGGACCCCCTAAACACAAAAAAGTAATGTATGTCTGTGTGGATGTGTACAGAGATACAGACTATACCTGAAGTCCGATTTTGATGAAATTTGGTATGTAGGTACTAATCCATGGTATTTCTGGGAATTTAAAAATTCTGAACGAAATGGTACCACTCACATTGCTGTATATAAATTATCGTTCAAAGGTTACTGTAGCTTATGTTATTTTACTTATTTTCCTATGAAATAACAGAAAATCAGATTTTTGGAAAAAAACCTGTTTTGATTAAAGTTAGTTAGTATGTTATAATCCTTATAATTCTAAACAAAATACTGCAAACCCCCAAAATATTGCTGTAAAAATTACGGTTCAAAAGTAATTGCAACGTTTGTGATTTTCCTAATATCATAGTTAGCCCCACCGCTTACACATAATAACGGTTGTTGACAAGCGAATGGGAGAAAGTATGAGCCAGATTGCTGATACCGCTTATTAAAATTTGCGCCAAAATCCAGACGAGCTATTGTCATTGAATTATATTCCAACTTATGAAATAAAAGAACATATCAACTTAAAACCTAACGTATGGGTTTAAGTCAGTCAAGACAGTACTGCAAAGTATGCATTTGAATTACACTCTGTGATTATATTTCTGTGGTTTAATTCATCAACTACTAAAGTCAATATTGCCAGTGATGGAAATGAATTAAGTAAAGTGGTTGAATGTAGAAATACAATACAAGACTGCTGTACGAAACAAGTAATACAACAGTCCATTGGACTAAACGTACTTTCTCCCACATCAAAATTTGGTCCTCTTTACATTCAACTGAGTTTCTATAGCTCCTGCATCTCTGATCTCCCCTAAAAACCTACAGAGTTCACTAATGTTTCCATGATTTTTTATAATTATTTTTATAAAATGGCCGTAAAAGGTGGAGAGAGTTTGGAGGAGGTTATAAAATTTCCACAATGGTGACAGCCAAAATGTTTTGGACAGTTTAGACAGCTTGCAATCTTTCTTTTGAGGCAGTTACCAAAATTAAAGAAATTGGCTGATTGAATGAGAGATTGCTAAGTTGATAGGGGACATTTCTAAGATTATTAAGGACATGGATAACCCTAATAGCCTTAAACGTGTCGATGAGCAAGTCAAGTTTCTTCAATTCGAATCACTATTTTGATAGAAACTGACAGACTTGTGCAAATGAGTATGGCCTCCTGCAAACTACCAAAGCCACTCATACTCTTTTGGATACATATCCTCTTTGGTTGATCCCCTTCCTACAGAAAAGCCTAACCACAGAACTTGGCAGGAGGGTTTCTTTTGCACCCATTTTATCTATTCTGACAAGACTACTTGTCACATAGAAGTTGAAACCGGCATCAATATTAGTGGATGAAGTACAAACAAAGTGACAGTTTTCAAATCCAACCAATCTCGATGGAGACCTCAATTCATGGACAACCATTGCAAAATGATGGAAAACATTATAAATTAGCGTTGTGAAATCAATAAAAAACCCTTAAGGCTAAAAAGCTAAAGTTCACATTTTCTGGTACCTTATGCTTATAGGTTTCCAAAGCTCTTCTGGCCTTGCTAATTAGAAGTTCAGGGTTAGTCTCCAGCTTAAATGACACCACAAAAGCCTCGGGTACCCACTGAGACACAAGAGGAGCTAACATCTTAGGTACCAGGTGCAGCTGGATAGTCGGAGCCCCATCACCTGACTGAATTTTGTGTTCTGGCTGAAAAATACATAAGGGTATTTGAGGAGTTATTGACATTCTCAATACAAATAATGAAACGCTGCAGCAAACTAAGTAAGCTTCCATTTGCCTGATGTGTGCGATTTGTTGATTTTCAACCTCGAGCCGAGCCAAGTCGAGCTTTTTCCAACCAAACCTGATCTGAATTATTAACTTGTTTACTGCGGTTGCATGATGGCTGGCCGATGCCAGGAGCGTGGACAACTTATGTGCTGTGTGAATGAGTGCGCAAAAAAGTTTAAATTTAGTTTCATCCAATAGGAGAAGCATATGTACTGTATCCCTGTCATTGTGGACGTAGTTTTACAACCCAATAGATAGCAGCACTAAACAAAACAGCTAGCTGGCCCTCGGTATTGCCGAAAGGAGGGAAAAAGCACGGGTGAAGTACCCGGATACACCATCAAAGCATACCGCAAAAAAGGATCCAGCACAATTTTGAGGTTAGATTCCTCCACAATGCTACAGTACATTCAGTATAACACAGACAACACTCTATTCTCATTTCTCTTGTAAGCTACTCTCGCTGGCTACTCTCACTAAACTTTAAAACTGATGAGGTATCAGGCTTTGTAGACTATTCCACCCTTGTTTAATTTCAATTTTGATATGTGACTAAATACTAAAATAAAATATAAATAACGAAATACTGTAACGTCCGTTGTCATTAGTAGTGGTCAAGGTTAAGTCGATGGCGGCAATAGTTGCTCGCTGAATGAGAAAAATGAGAAACGTTGGCCGCCATATGTACTAAGGGAATACTACATTGGAACTAGGGGATTGTGGGATTGTAATAAAGCCAAGAGCCAATGAGCTGGTTGATTCTTCTAGTTATTACCAACATAACAACATTAAATGTTGTTAATAAATTTTAATAATTTTAATTTTGATAATAAATTTTAACAGAGCTTTGATATAGCAGAGTTGCCGTGCCAGCTGTATAATTTCTAGCTCAGTGGATGCTCGCTATGGTAACAGAACTAGGAAGTTTTCAGTCTACGATTATTTCATTTCATAAAAAGCAAGAGTGGTTCCCTGATTCAGTTTACTTATCTTATCAGACTTGGATATGATAAATAACTGAGAGCACACAATGTTTTTGGGTCGCATTAACTATACCGGTTGTCTGATTCAGAATTTGAACATGGATCATTACAAACAAAAAAAACATTGACCTTGGCAACTTGCGTAAATTGATAGTTTTTACTGTGCATGTATGTTTCACTATTCAGATTTTTAACTAATTGTTAGGCCTATTACTAACTTTTTATCTTTTAGTTGTCAAAATCGAAAGTCAAACAGAACTATCAAATACTGTATCCTAACCGTATTACCCATCCAGATATGAATTTTTCTTTTTTCTGTGACCTTTTTTGTAAAATATGTAGCTTTCGTGACCCTTCACTAAAATCGGGGACTTCTACTTTTGGTGATCCCGCCCCAGGATAAAAGAGGCTCTACTATTTACAATCAAATCACAATATTCATAATTGCGTTCGGTTTTGTAAAGAATTGGAGTTGATACGATAATAAACTGGAAGTGCACGGTAATTTTAAGCTGTGTGAGGTGATGATGGTTTCCTGATCGAGTTCGGTTTCACCATCCCCAAAACTGTCTACTCTGACACTGAGTCTGAGACGTGAATTACATGTTTTAACAACATCTGCTTCGAGGAAAGCAAATGCATGAACAAGGTATATAGATTAAATTCCTGAATTCGTTGTGTCCTGTTTTCAATTATTAATAGACAAATTAAGTTTATTTTTACTAAGTATTAAAAGCTTGACTCAAAATTCGAGCTTTTTCAAAATGCCACGAGCCAAGCCGAATAATGGAAAGCTCGAAGGTTCGAGTACTTGCACCCCTACTGATTGGAGTTTCACTCAAATATTTTCTTCAATGTAAGTTTTTTGTGTATTAAAAACATGAGGTTTAACAAGGACTGAGGTTTGCTGCGGAACGCAGTAAAGGTCTTTTTCAGTGAAACATATATCATAGCTTAGTTTGAAATAAATATATTAGAGATATTAAATTATTACAAAGTCAATCAAAACATATCAATAAACAAGCAAAATACAACAGTTTACTCATTCTCCTAAGTATTTATGAGAATATAGGATGTGCTATATGATCCTGTCTTCAAGTGAGACAGTACCCAATCTACAACAAGGCAATATTAGAGATAATGGTTAGAAACATAAAAATTAAGGTGGAAGTAGGCTCCTACTATCTTACTTTGATTAGGATGAACCTAAATTTCTAGAAATTTGTTTCTAAGGTTACAGGGTGCCATGGATAGCCTTTGTGATAGCCAAGTCTATATTTTGAGTTGCCGAAGCTACATATTTTGGGTACACAGACTTCCTCGTTTATGAGGAAGAACAGAATTTTAAGGATTAAAAAGCAAAGAAATAAGAATGTAATTATAATTGTTAGTTGAATTCAATAGGTAGCGAAAAGACAGAGCCTGATTTACCGTTAGGCAGCAAGCATAAGGGGGCCACAGACGGTTGACAAAAAACATTTTTTTTAAATAAATTTTTCTAAGTCATCAGTTTCCCGAGGGAGATGTTCACGATTTCACCGCGGGTTTCGATGACCCCGTGATTGCGACCGGTGGGAGATGCTCACAATTTTGCCGTAGTCACGAGTGTCGATGATGATGTCTTCGAAATTGCGGCCCGTGGGATATGTTCACGATTTTGCTGCAGTCGCAAGTGTCGATGATGATGTCCCAGTGATTGCGGTCCGCGGGAGATATTCACAATCATAACACAGTCGCAGATGTCGGTGACGATATTCCCTTGATTTATGGCAAGTGTTCACGATTTTGCCGCGGTCGTGGGTATCTGTGACGAAATTCCCTTGATTTAGGGTAAGTGTTCACAATTTCTCCGCGATCGTTGGTTACAATGATGAATTCCCCATGATTGTGGCCCACAGGAGATGTTCACGATTTCATCCGTGATTGCGGGTGAGGATGATATGATAATGATGATGATAGTGGGAGATTTTCACGATTTCACTGCTGTCGCAGGGAATTTCCACCACAGTCGTGGGGGCCGCTCAAGTAATTTGGCCTAGGGCTGCAAGTACCTAAAATCCGGCACTGTGAAAAAACACAATATTTGTTCACAAACTTCCTATTTTATAGAGCATACAGTGCTTATGAATCAAAGATATTCAACAGCTATACATACAATTTTGTTGGCAGGAATGTAGAAATCGGACACAGCCGCAGCTAGGTATAAGAGGGCCTTGCTGCCATGATTGGTCAGTTGTTGGCAAGCTCCTCGTAGTAACCACAAGTAATCCGAGAGTGTAGTGAAATCGATGCACAGCAACCGTTTCTCCTGAATGGCTGTCTTGTAGCGTTTGAGGATGGGCATCACTCCGAGAGCAAACTCTGGGGCAACTGTAAAAGAAAATGTGCTTAGGAACGGATCAATTTTCATTGTGCAGTAGAGCATTAACAACAGAATTTGATAAATTCTATACAATTCACAAACTTTCTGTAGTGCCTATTAAAAATTTAAAATAAATTCACATACATTAAAGTAATTAGGAGAACTCTAATCTCCAGTCCTTTTTCCTAGTCTGCTGGTATTGTGATTTATAACACAAAAGACCTAAATAAAGCCTAAATAAAGAGGTACAATTAAATAAAAAAAGATATATTATCTGCTCTTCATTTATCCATTCATAATAATCTTTTTCCTAAATGAAGACACGACCATTGTGAACTACTTCTCATATCAGCAGGACTGAATTTTGCTATATTGGTTATTGGTTTTTCTCCTTGGAATCTTTTCAGGGTCGAAAAAGCCTCCTGGTAAATGACAAGTCAGTCATTAAGGATGAGAGCAATAAGCATTTTCACACTTGACGGCATGTCACCAGCACAACAGTTATAACATCAATTTTTAAGCGACATATCAGCAGATCTTACTGTGTTCACTACTTGTTACATTTTCAGTTTTCAGTTCAGCAAGCAGTTTACACTTTATTCATTCTTACATGAAGCTCTGAATAAAACGGCAGTTCCAGGGTTGAGTTATGACCCATTTCAATTTGATTTGTTGTACTTAAGGTGAAAAAGACGGTACAGGATACAGGTACTCAGAGAGAGATAGAGAGAGCGGTAGATTTATCGTATGCTGAAAACACGTTATTTACGCTCATTACACATTGGGTATTTTAAAAGTTATCCGTAAACCAAAGAATTTATTTTAATATCTTTCGTATGAGCTTTATTTTGAAATATTCATTCTAATCCTCAGGGGATACTTAGATATGACTTTTTAGGCTATAACTGGCTTGTATACGTTGGTAATCTAAATTATGTCAATGTTTCAATAATTTAAAGCTGACATGTTTCGTTGCAATGCAACACCATCAGAGCTTTCAACATGTCAAAACATACAAATTTACATCAAACTGTACATTACATACACTACTTTTACACGTACGAAAAACAGGCGGCGGTTGTTGGTAGACCCACAGTCTCACTACAACAGGCAGTCATTGAAATGTTGAAATGTTGACATAATTTAGGCTACTGGCTTACCTCAAAGCAATAGCCTAAAAAGTCTTTATTTTGTCTTTCATTTCAATTTAACAAACTCAATAAGTGTCCTGCATCATACTTTGCAATTGAAATTTTAAAATTTCCACTAAATAACTTTTATAATGTTGATACTGTAGCACAACGGATTGAGTTATCAAATAATTAAATAACTTACGTCATCAATCCATAAATTTCTGTGGAGTACGCGTTTCAACCATCAGGTCATCCTCAGCTCCACTGTCACTAGGTTGAATCTGTTTCTATGTTGCATTGATTTTGTAGCAACAACGTCGATATATTAAAAAAATAGGACAAACACATTTTACGTTCATTACACATACACGACACGTACGAAACATTTAAATGACGATAAAACTACAATTATAACACCGTGCGCACGGCTGGACGGGCTTAGGTATGAGTGTAGCCGCATACCTAAGCCCGTCCAGCCGTGCGCACGGTGTTATAATCACACAGAAATTTATGGATTGATGACGTAAGTTATTTAATTATTTAAATAACTTTTGAAACATGCTATGCTCCTAGAAGAATCATCATACATCAACATCGCCATTGGGGCAGTTTGACTCCATTTACCGTCTCTTCATTACTGTGAAAGTTTACATTATAGACACAGCTGTGCTGGTGACATGCTAACAAGTTTGAAAAACGTCCAGTGAAACTTCCATGCAAGCAGTGGATGCTGCTCAATCGCTTTTGCACAGAAATAGACAGTTAGTTGCCATGTAGCTGTGGTGAGAATTGTCTCTAGGTGTAAATTTAATAATTAACTGTTTCACTTTGACAGTTCCTCTTGTAGATTGCCAGCAATGGCGGTTGGTCCATAAGGACTCTGGGACGGAGCACTCCCAATTCCAAGACAATACTGAACCTCTCATACCCGACCTTGGAATAAACCGACTCCACGGGACCTAGTGTCCGACCGTCTCATTGATTCCTGTCTGCGGCGATAACGCCGAGCGCAATCGGTTAACTGAAAGGCAGATCGCAGATGTTGCCGTAATCGCGGCAGACGATCACTGCTGTCGCCGATTAAAGGTGTTGCCGCCGTTGCGGGAGACCACTACTGAAATCACGGAGAATGAAAGTTACGCTCACAGGGGATGTCGGGGTCGCAGTGTTGATAACCGAAGTCGCGGAGACTATAAGTTTTGCTCAAGGGTATTGCCACAGTCCCAAGAGATGATTACCAAAGTTAGAACAAATTACGCTTACAGGTGTTGTTACTGTTGCGGGAGACGTTTACCAATGTCGCGGGGACTGTAGGTTATGCCTCCTCCTTAACCGACCTTATTCCTGTTCCGACCATGGCCCCGTCCCATCATGGTTCTACAGTAGTAAAAATAATAATAATTTAACATAAATATGATTTTTAGTCCTACATTTGAATGTACATAAACGTTAGCAGGGTCAATGTTTTAGGGACGGGGGATAATGTACGCAACATGTTTTTGCAATAGGTAGGTGCATGCACTAGTAGGCTCTAATGCAACTGATATAGGGCGTTTCCAGTCCAAAATGTATGAATTGTTGTTCTTTAAAATGAAATATGAAAACCATCATAAAATATATTAGCTGACCTTCTATTCGACTGCATGTTGAAGCTCTTTCTTCATCATTTGCTTCCACGTCGCTGATGATAAGTTTGTCGAGGAATTGGTGGCCAACAAAATGTCGAACATATGGCTCCAAAGACTTCAATCTAGAAAAAAAACCTTGGCTTGAATGTCACTGAATATTAATATCAAATACACTGTTTTATAAGAATACATTTCAACATTTTGTCGATAATCAATATCAAATTGATCAGGAATTGTAGAGAGAAATTTCATGTTTTCTAGCAATCCTCAAAAATACAGGGTGATTCTAAATTATTGTTACACTTTTTAAACTCTGTAAATGAAAAACTATACAACCTATCATCACAGGATGAGAATCAATTGAACGAGGATATTATTCTTTTTTTATACCAGTTTGGTAAACATTTTTGCAAAATTAGTCTCTAAAGACATTTTTAGATTTTAACTATGATTTAAAATTAATTACACAATTTAAAATCAATGAAACTCTAAAACACAGAACACTTTTAGCTCTTTTGAAGTCATGTTCCTCGCAGCTTACAATAATGGTGAACAACAATAACTGAGCGGTAAATTATAGAACTAATTAACCCCTAGAGGTATTACTTCAAATTTTTGACAATTCAACATAGAGCATTAAGTTTTGAGGTTCATACAGGTAAAAGTGTGTAATTAATTTAAAATCGTAGTTAAAATCTAAAAATGGCTGTAGGGCTAATTTTGCATTTATGTTTAAAAAATTGGTGTCAAACAAAACTTAAGAATCGCCTCTTTCAATTAATTCTCACCTTGTGATGATAGGTTGTATGGATTTTCAATTATAGGGTTTCAAAAGTGTACCAATAATTTAGAATCACCCTGTATTTTTTTTGCCACACTACTAAGCTTTAATAGCGGTTGGCCACCTGCTTAGTCAAATGGGGTTTTATTGTGTAGCCTACTAGCCTACTGTTAACATCAAGTTTGCCAGACACCAGCAGATTATAATTGACAATGAGTGGTTGTATACAAAAGCATAACCTCTCTAGGAGGTTATGTGTAGTGATTGATTAGTACTTAAGTTGGGAAAATATATAACGGAGTTGTACAGTTTTTATATTGTTAGGTTAATTTAGAGTAGTATGATGAAAAATATTGTACGTCACTCTTCCAAAATGTGTTCACTCAAACTGAGACTATTTTCACTGACAGACTAGTGCTGCTGGTGTGACTACTCTTTCTCGTGACATTTCTCGGTCTCGGTTTCATCTCTCCTCTACCATCAGTCCAGGAGAGGCTTGCTTATCCATCCTTTGGTTATCTGGCCTATCCCACGGATGATCTATTACCATGAAATCCACCTCCCTGAATCAGGGGGAATCCAAAGACAAAGTTTGGGGGCACCTTCCAGGGGCTCTGGGGGGTATGGAATCCGCCCAGCCAGGGAAAATTTTGAACCTTGAAACAAGCATTTTTGGCTATAACGACACTGTAATAGCAATGCCCAGAAGATAGTTTAAAATTCCTAGCAAACTAATCCAAATCCAGTTAAGATTGTTTGTTTGTTTGTTGTTGGCTTCAACTGGGTCTTGGTTCCAAGGCCAAGCTTGACCTAGCGGTCACTTTAAATTATTTTTATTATTTGTGGGGATATAAACATATTTGAACCCAAACTTAAAAGTAATTCGTAAAAAAATCACTCACTTCACTACGGAAATATCATTAAATGTTTAGAATTATTTACTTTATGTTTATATTGCTTAATGGGCGTTCCAAATGGATTATAAAAAGGGTAATGAATATGACAATTTTGGGAATACATATAATCTAGTTCCAGGTAATTAAATTTAACTGGATTGGTGTATACTATATTCATGTAAGTTATATGTATATGTCACATCTGTATAATCAATGGTAACACTGATTTACTGCTGTATCTGACAGCGGGAAACTGCAACTGCAGTTCTGTCTGTCTGTCTCGACTTGATTAACAACTTTTGTGAATATCCCTATAAGTTCTGCAGCTGCCTTTAACTATGTTGCCGATATCACATCTAGACCACTTGATATGCCAGAAAATCAGTTTTTATTTTCCCCAGTTAGTGAATCTGAAGTCCGCAGGGAAATTCTGGGGATGACAAGTAACGCAATCGGCGCCGATGATATTCCTATCAGGTTTATTAAAGACACTCTACCAGTTACTCTCCCGGTACTAACATCCATATTTAACAGATCATTAGCAACTTCTACCTTCCCCTCCATCTGGAAATCTGTCATTGTTCGCCCACTTCAGAAAATTTCTTCTCCCAATACCCCTTATAGACCAATCAGCATTCTTCCTGCCCTTTCTAAATGCTTTGAAAGAATAGTGTATAATAAATCCTCTGTTTTTTTGGAAGAGAACAAAATTATAACGGATTTTCAATCTGGGTTTCACGCTAAATATAGCACAACCACTGCTTTGTTGAAAATTACAGATGACATCCGCCGTGCAATGGATAATAGACAGGCCACAATTTTAACCTTCTTTGACTTTTCAAAGGCGTTTGACTGTGTATACCATCCTCTTTTGCTCCTTAAACTGCACTTGGATGGTTTCTCTGACAACTGTGTTGAGTGGATTGAGTCCTATTTATCTGATCGTCAGCAGTGTGTCAAAGTCGGTGACAAATGTTCTACCTGGGAGCAGGTTACTAGAGGTGTTCCTCAAGGATCTGTTCTTGGCCCACTACTGTTCTCAATTTACATCAATGACATTATAGAACATATCACTAACTCACACTACCATTTGTATGCTGACGACCTACAGATTTACTCCCACTTTAATGTAAACGAGATGGATATTGCTGTACGACTCATGAACATTAACATTGAATCAATAACTCACTGGGCCACAAACAACGGACTTAAACTCAACATTGACAAAACAGAAGCAATGATTGTTGGCTACCCCAGACTAATGACTAAAATCAACTTAGTCACTGCACCACGACTTAACTTTGACGGAAAGGATCTCACCTACTGCGACAAAGTGAAAAACTTAGGACTCATAATGAACAAACATTTGAATTGGTCTGATCAAGCCAACTCCACTTGTAACAGGGTCTTTCGAGCTATTCACACCATCAAACGTTTTGCAGACTACCTTCCGCTGAACTTGAAAATCATGTTAGTAAAAACTCTCATCTTGACTCATTTCAACTACTGTGATGTAGTGATCAATGACATGACTAATGAAGTTTCTAGTAGACTTCAGCGAGCGCAGAATTCCTGTATCAGATTCATGTTGGCCTTATGCGATATGACCATGTAACTCCCTATTTCAACCTGCTTTCATTAATGAACTTCGGCAATTTCACACCCTCCGTCTTCTACACTCCATTATCAATCAAAAAATTCCCAATTATTTATCAGACAACTTCTATTTTATTTCTGACATCAGCACCAGCAATTCACCGGTTAACAGTTTTTAACAAATCCTTCTTGGTATCTGCAATTCGAATGTGGAATTCTCTTCCTGACCATATCAAATCCATAGGAAACCGTGCGAGGTTTGGGGCAGAGATTAAATCTATTATATTGAGCAGCAGGCGTGAGTGAGTCTCTGGCGCTGGTGTGAGGGGTTGTTGGCGGCTTGTGTCAATGGAATTTTTTTTAGGATTACTAAGCTTAATTTCTTCATGTTTACTCATTTAATGTATTACTTTAGATTATTTAAATTTACTTATATAAGTGAATAAGTTTTATTTATTTATGTTTTAGAGGTTAAGTGGTAGAGAGGACTTGCAAGTCCTAACTTCTCCTCTTAAATAAAGACATTTTTCATTTCATTTCAACTGCAGTCACTGACAGGTCAGGTCGTCTAGATTTTAGGTTAAGTTAGGTTGTTTAACTTTTCAGGCAGCTACTATGTAGTTTTAGCTTTGGATTTTGAAATAATATATACGTGCATTAAGTTAGGCTATATTATTGAAGCAGACATCTTTAGGCACAAAAATGTATTAATTAGAAATTATACCATATTTAAGAATATGCAGTGCACTGTGTCGTGTCTCCCACTCGCTCAGACCAAAGGATTTTAAATTCACATTTTGATTGCTAAGTTAACTTATTCCATTTCCAATTCATTGATAAAAACTTTTACAATATCCTAATTATAATATCATTTTTTAGCTTTTCATCGTTAATGTGAAATTTGAAATATTAACTTATTCCGGTTAAATTAAAAAAGATTTAATTTATTTTAAGTTATATGCTACATTTTGTATATTTTGACCAAAAAAATCTTTGTTTGGGGGGACGTTCCCCCAGTTCCCCCCTCCCCGTGGATCCAACCCTGCCCTGTATTCACAAGATATATTCATTTTTGAAAGCTTCGTACCTCACTCCTCATACTTCCATACCTCTCTGCTGCGCCAATCACCTTAGCCACGAAGCGGAGATCTATGACTGGTAGTGTATCGCTTTAATTTAGTGGTGTTTTACTATTAATTATCCTTTTTTCATGTTGTTTGTTATGATCGTCTCGTGGTAAAATAAACTTAAATCCTTGAATAAGATAGAGGGAAATCTGTATTTTTAACGTTTTTTGCTATGTTCACAAGGGTTTTTATTTCATATTATTTTCCTTGTTAACTTATCTAAATTTTTTGCTTATCCAACATTGCCGCAACCAGATTAGGACGATCTAAGATTATCTACAATCTACTATAGTTGAATAGATACAACTTCCGTATCGGAGAGGTGTGGAGGGGTAGCGAGCAGTGGGGAGATTGCCGTTGCGATGTTGCCGCGTTGTTAGTCGCAGTGAGCGGGAACTGCAACTTCCTCAATCCTCACAGACACAGAATATGCGCGCCAGCGCCAGCTTACAACAACGCACACAGCGTTACACTGAGTGCTGTGCTGTAATTTCGTGTTATCTGTTGATAGTTAGAGAACATCTGCTGATAGGGAAGTGTTGTAAACAGAACAGCTTAGAAGTACAGAAACATTTGTTCTAAAATAAATGATTCCCTATGTTTGGAACGCTCTATTTACTGACTTCTGGTGGGAAACGACATTTCTGTTGTAAACCCAAAATATACTGTGAAATACACAAGTGATGACTATTCCAACATCAAAAAGTTTTTTTTTCTAGCTTAGGGGACTTCTAAACTCTCGCGGACAGTATACTGTACTCGAAGTAGTCACTGTCATAACACTGGAGGAACTGCACATGTGCGTGCGGGCGTGGAGATGCAGTGCGATATGGCAACAGTGCCTGTTGCTATGGAAACCGCTCTCCTTGCGGCTCTCCTTGCTCTTATTGCTCAGGTAGTCAACCTGGCAGTTCTCCCTCTTACTCGAACGTCAGATCGCCCCACCACACCGATACGGAAGTTGTATCTATTCAAGTATAACTGTACTGTGCAATCTTAAAGTAATCGACAATTGGTTTGGTTGATAACCTTAAAAAAGGTATATTTTATAAATCTATACAAGCTTGAGAAATCATCAGTGGATTTATGACTGGAAATGGTGAAAATCAACTACAAAAACATCAATGACTTTACTATTGGAAACCAACCTAACTGCCACAGCACTGTGAGTTGATGAATAGGGTTATACATGGGCTAGTAACATAGCCAGTGAATACTTTAAAACAATCTTTTGATAGTGTAGTTCATTACTTACCTATATAGAAATATGACATTGTAGCCTGAATCAATGAAGTACTCCGCAGAAGCAGAGCCCCGAGTGCCGGCACTGAAGTTGTCTACAAATCTAACTGTGTTGTGCTCCAACGGTATGGTTGTTCCACCTGACTATTCAACAAAAAAATATTATATTAGCATTTCCCAGTAATGCCAGTAAGAATAACAAGTGAATAAAATGCAGTGATAACTGCTGATCTACTACAATGGAGAGCAAAGGGAGAATTAAGTAGGCCTACTTTCTTTCCTAAATTTACCAGCCTCCTTTAAGATTTCAATTGCCAGTTCTAAGTAGTGCTAGATTTGTGTGTGTAGGCCTATTATCAACTACATAATATACAAAATAACATGGTACCAAATGAACATTAGAGCTTTCTGATAGTTTAAACAAAGTTAGTGGCACTGACACAAAATCCTGAACATCACTGCCATGTTTTACAGTCTGTCACATTTAAGTGTAACAATATGAATACCGGTAGTATCAATAAAAATATTTAGATTAAAAAAATATAAAGTTAAATGGCAACAAGTATGAAGTGCATGAGTGAGATCAAAGAATACAGTGTAAAATTATTGTACAGTACAATAAATATGAACATGGATGGATGCAGGAACAAACATAAATAAATTCAGTTCAACAAATATTGCATACATCAGAGACAAGATGAATAAATACTGGTGAAAATCTAGCGTCAGGTGGTAGGCCTAGTTTACGCTAATGCAGGTTCAAAATTGTGTCACAGAACAGGTCACAGTCTGGAGTGTGATATTGTTACTGTTCACTATTTGTTACAACTATTTACTATTTATTTCTGTCATTTCATTGTTCATTTAATTTCATTGGGTGTTAAATTGTTGTGCAGATACATACTGCAGATATACATGCAAATATGAGTGTTTCTTTGTTTTCTTTCTTTCTTATAATAACAATGAAGAGTGATGGTTGAATTAACTAGGTAATAATAATAGGTAATTAAGTAACATGCTTGCCGAATAATAGACTATGCAATATGGAAACGAGTAATAGTTATAACAATAACAGACTAGAAATAGGTAACAGGAGTGAAAACTATGTAAAGCAGGCAACGGTGATAAAATTTAAACAAGATTTTAACAAAGATAGACTCTGATGCAACAGCAGATAAAATCGAAAACACTTCCCTCGCCCCACAATGTAGTTGTGGCCCTTTAAAGGCATTCCTGTTAATTCGAGTTGAAAGACTTATGCCGGTTTACTAAAATCGTCTGAACTTTACCTTCCTAATCTAATCTAATTTAAAAACACTTAATACAGTCACGAATCTGCATATAACCCGACTTACCTTCCTTACACTTGTAGTGGGTTTGTTTATCATATTGGAGATCTGTTAGCTCTCCATGTACGGATTCCTCCAAACCGCCAATAAGTTAGGCCTACCATCAGAACCGCTCAATAGACCTTTAATTTGTCATATTTGGTTTTGTTTTCCAATACTTACTTAGGCGTAAGTAAGTTCTTATTGTTCCGAGAAAGATTTAATGCATTTTTGGGTTCAGTGAGAAAAAACTAAGTAGTCACCAAAAAATTCAATTAATCGGTTGAAAGTATATTCTACATTTGCCATCAATATCTGTGTCCTTCTCATATAGGTACCTAACCTAGTGAAACTGGAGTAAAGCAGCAAAACGGGTAATGTGTGATTCATATTTTGCCCAACTCACTCTGTCTTGAATGAATGAATGAATGATCCCTTTATTCCAAAAAAGTATTTACAGAATATGTACACAAATATTTAAAGGAAGAAAAAAAAACATAAGTGAATTTAAAAGAATAAAATAAAATTAACCTTTGCATTACATCGTACATATAAGGAATAAGCCGACATGGGCAGCGAGCCTGTGCGTCGACTGTAGTTGCGTCCAAACATAACATCATTTATCAAATGCAATAAATAAATAAATGACAGAAGATATGATGAGATGAAAATATGATGTAAATGGAGTTACAAGAACAAATTGTGAGATGAATAACTATGTGAAAAATATTAGGTGGCATAAAAAACTAATTTTAAATAAAAATAATAGAACTGTAACAGTGACAGGAATTCTACGGCTTTCAAAGAGTGTCTAGAGGGGTGGGGCGGGCGGCGGAGAACGAGTCAGGGTACAATGGTCAGGTCGCATGTCGTGTCAGGAGCGTCTGTGTCCGTAATCAGCTGTGATGATAAGCTCAGCCTCGTCCCTGCCTAGACCAAGTAACCACTCATTGACTCGGTGTTTTAATATGTTTAAAGTGGGGGAGTCAAAGAGATTAACACTTTGAAAATAGTTTTGTAAGTTACAAAATAGAACATGTGCAATATAAAATGAGTTGGTCGATGAAAAGGATTTGTACAGTTGTAGTGATGTATTCCAATTCGGGTAGAATATCTAGTATTATGTGTATGGGAAATTACAGAGAAAATGTTGCTATAATTTTTAAAAATATGACTTAGAACATTTTTTATGAAAAGTTGTCTGATCGTTAAAACTGACACATCCTTAAAGAGAGTGTCAAATGGGTAACGCCTGCACTTCCCAAAACCAATTTTTAATATTAACTTTTGTGTTATCTTTAATGGCTCTAAAATACTTTTAGAACAACCCCCCCCCCCCCCAGCTTATGATTCCGAAGGATAAAAGTGATTGAACAAAAGCATAGTACATTAATTTCATTCCACTTTCATTTAGAATCTGATTCAGCTGACCGATAAGCATAGATATATTTTCTAATTTTACTGTTTAAATGTTGAATATGATTAGACCACTTGAGACGGTAATCAAAGACCACTCCTAAATTATGTGAATGACTCTACTTTTTCAATAGATTCACATGTAGCCTACAGTTGGCGTCTAGGTAATCACCACAGGTGTGAATGACGAGATTTTCTAGATTATAATCAGATTTTAAACTTAATGAAATTGGCATAAACTTAGTTTTTGATGAATTTAAAGAGAGTATATGCTGGTTTAACCATAACTTGGTTTCCATTAGGTCGTGCAAAGCTTTGTTGCGGGCCTCAAGCCAAGTTTTTCCGCTGTTCAAAATTAAAGAATCATCAGCAAATAAGAAAAGCTTACAAAAAATATTAAGTTTTGAAATATTATTTATATGTATTAAAAATAAAACAGGCCCAAGTGCCTTGAACCACACCATAGTTAACGGATTCAATATTACTGTTGGTAAGTATTGATACAAGTTGAGATCTTTAAGACAGATAACTTTTAAACCATTGAAGTGCGTTACCCCTTATCCCAACTGCTTCTAATTGGAAAAAAGCTTAGATCGATCAACTGAATCAAATGCCTTTTAAGATCTAAAAATATTAATATTGGGTGTTCATTATCTGAAATTGCCGAATTTAAGTCCCTATTAATGTCAAAAAGTGCATCTGAAATGTTTTTGTCCAAGCGAAACCCATACTGACAATCACTCAAAATGTTGTTTGCTTGAAGAAATGTAACTAATTGATCTTTTACTATTCTCTCAATTAACTTGGCAAATACACTCAAAAGAGATATTGGTCTGTAATTATTCATATTGGCAAACTCATTGTATTTATAGAGGAAAAACTTTGGCAAGTTTCAAACGTTCCGGAAATGTACCTGATGAAATGCATTTACTATATGTAAGAGTGGTTGTTTAAACAAATGGAAATTGGCTTTCATGACTTCGGCTGAGATACCATCGTAGCCAGGTGCTGACCCACCGCGCAGACAGTAAATGTATCGTTCCAGTTCGGGTTCAGTGATTGTGTGAAGTGTAAATGTACAATCATGGGCAAAGTCATTGTCATTCACAACTGGGTCCCCACTTGAATCAATAGAGATTGTTAAATTAGAGCCTACAGAGGAGAAAAAATTGTTGAAGACATTGGCAACTCTTAGACATTGGGCTGGAGATATCTGGTCCGCTGGAACAAACTTATCAATAGGAAAGGAATCTTTTTTACATTTTCTACCAGATATTTCATTGATTCCCCTATGCCCCAAAACATTTTAGGGTTGTTGCCGGTCAAGTGTAGTTTATTTCTTTAATAGTTACAACTATTACTATTAGTGGCGGTGGGTCATAGTGACAGTTCGGTGTCCCCAATGTGATAGTGATCCCGGTGCTGTGGTGGTCGGTAACATTAGTCTGTAACACAGCCGACTTTACACTCTCGAAGTCTTTGTATTTGATATATATGTGGTCAAGGCATGTTGCTGTGTTTTGAGTCACTCCTGTAGGTTTGTGAATGCATTGTGTAAATCCCGATCCAGTTAAAATGTTTCAGTACCTATGTGTGAGAACATTCATGTTTAGTATGTCAATGTTAGTGTCTCCAAGATAAATAACCATGTGATCTTTATTGATATTAAATAAGTAAACTTCAAGGTCATGTAGGAACATTTCAACATAACAATCAAAAGTTTTGTAAATTGCTAGTAGATTTAAGTGTTTGTTGGATAGAGAAAAGTGTAATGAAATGACGTAAACTTCCCCAATGGTAATTTCAGTAGCCGTAGCAGATAAATGTTTATTAACGTAAACAATAACCCCATCGTTCTGATTGCGATAAGTAGAAGTGTGATAAAGGTCAAAGCCCTCCAAGGTAGCCACCCCCTCCCCTCCAGACAGCCAGCATTCTGTAAAAACAATTATGTCAATTCCCATAATACAATTATTAAGATATAGGCCCAAGCACTTTTCATCAAAGTTTTTCTTGTAACTCCTGATATTTGAGTGAAATATACCAACAGAGCTATACCCAACATTACGTTTGTAAAATTTAGAATATTCGTCAGAAGAATTGAGGTTTAACTTAAACAGTTTAGTTTTTCATAAAATAAATTGTAATCATTGACATCTGCGTGCATGACAACTGTCCAGTGCCCGCTGCCAGTCCCGACCTATGACTATTGTTAAATGTATTGTTGACATTGGCGGAAAAAAATAAATAAAGAATGCCTAATTTACCATTGATTTACATAAAAATTAAAAACAGTACAAATACAAAACTCCATAATAAGTAAATGATTGTTTAGCTTTAACTAGCAACATTTTATAAATAGGCTACATAATGAAATAGTGCCTATATGAATATTAAACATTTCTTTTGAATAAAATAAAAATATTTTGGTTTTAACTAGCAAATGTTATTAGATCTGAAGTAAAAATACAAATACTGTACCTAATAAGAATGGAGCATTTCCCTTAACCCTCCCAGTGTTACTTGACGAAAATTCGACAAGCAGCACACTTTGTGTAGTGTTACTTGTCGATTTTTCGACACGCAGACATCGTTTACGGCGAAGGCTCTATGACTGACTGAATCGGATTGAACTGGATCGAGTTAGGTATCGTTCTTTCCGTAATATTCTAAGCTTTCTCCAGAGGTCTGTCTCTAAGCGCTATTCATTTTAGTTCCGAAAATATTGTAGCAGACAGCTGACGTGCGTGTATTTGTAAACAGCTAGGTTCCCCCGGACCGATGACTGATGTGTTTTATTACGTTTATCATTGTTTTAGTGTTAAAAATCAAAAGTAGTGATATACGTGGTGCATTATAAGAAGATTTAAGTGGTTTTGAAGTGCTGGTTGATGATCCTGAAGAAGTAGGTAGTGATATTGATGTAAATTATCAGCCAGATTCCTAGCTATGGTTAGGCTATGCATTCTTAGCTAAACGCTATGTACTGAAATCAGTTTTTTGCCCATAACTTATTTATTTGCAAATCTACTTCCTTATATTATTATATATTTGTAATCCTCATAAAATTTAGAACAAAGTGGCTATTTTCAAATATTTATAGGCCTATAATTTATACAATTTCATTGAGCGCGAACTTTTTTTTTTTTGAAAATTTTCGAAATTATATTTTTTTACCTAAAAATTTTTTTTTTTTTTTTTAATGTTCCTTATGTTTTATATATAATATTGAAGCCCATGATTTTCCAAACAAAATGGTATATAGAACATTAGAATTAACATTGTTTTAAGCTTCTCAGATCCGTTTTAATAAAACCTTGCAAATGCGCCAAAAATAGGTGGACATTAAGGCCTAAACTATGGACACTTGGAGGGTTAAATAAAAAAAAAACATGCTTTACGACATTACTGACGGATCGTTCTCTGCAAAATACCTTTACGCCTTACTTAATAACAATAATGTAAAATAAACAAGATAATAATACAAGATAGTTTAGCTTAAAGTAACTTTACAAAAGGTATTTAGGCATTTCCTTCATACTGACCTAGGCCTAAACCAACACTGACCTAGCTTGCTATCTTGATAAAACTAACCTATAGGTAACCTCACCCTGTTACTTGTGAATAATTTTATTAGAAAAATAAACAGGATTAGTTTGTATCAAACTAAGTTATTACGGTTTTTCCTACCGTAACTAACGATATCTTCTTATTTTTGTGCATTTCACAAAAATTACGTATTTTTGTAATGTTTTCTTCAAAATTTGTAGGTGGATTATTTGATGCATAAAATTCTTCCCACCCAGACATTTTGGTTGATATATTTAAGAAAATAATAAAGGTTAAATGTTACTTTCACCATAAAACATCAAACGATCATTTAAGTCAATATGTCAGAACAGAACGTAATAATTTTATCCTTAACCTCACATTTCACTTAATAACAATAACCTAAACTAAACCTAACTAAACAGTAAAAAAACCTATTAATTTTTTTCTCTCTTTTTTCCTTGCCGAAAAGGTGGTCTAGGTATTTTTACCCATGAGAGCAATGTTCTCTGTGGTGTGGTTGTCCATTAGTAAACACTATCTTATTTTCCAGATAATTAAATGGTGAATAGATTTTTGTTAGTAAGAAACATAGATGGGGTATATCGTGGTGCATGTTGTTTTTGTTAATTAAAAGTAGGATACTTCATACTTCATACTTCTTTTCTTCATCTTTGACCAGCAGTTGCTGGATAGATTGAGTCGATACTAACTAAACTAATAATTAGAACTATGCAGTCCATCGTCACCAAGAAAAATAAAAACTTAAACTTGAATTTACTGTTTGAATATTTACAGATTGGCGGCAGGATTTATGGTTTTTTGACCTCTTCAAAAAATTCTTCAATAGAGAAGAGAGGTGTTTTTTTCAGCCATTTTTCAATTGTTCGCTTAAACTTGCGGGGATCAAGATCCTTGGTACTAGCTGGCAATGCATTATATAGTTTCATTGCTAGTATCGGGAAACAGTTTTTCTTCTTACTTAGCCTACAGAATGGCACATCGAGTTGGTCTTTACCTCTGGTGTTGTAGGAGTGATGTTCTGCTCGTTTCATTCGTATTGAAGGATTCGGGAGTCTAAAGATTTGACGGATTTCATGAAATGGAAGGTTAATGGTTAAGGTGACTCTTCTCTGCTTGGGGCCGATCAAGCAATGTCCTAACCCGAAACAAGGTTGGCCACGGATGAAGCACCCAAAGGATTGAGAAAACATGTATGTACTTATGTACTTATGTTAAAGCCTTTGACAGGGTCAACCATGCAATCCTGGTCAATAGGTTAGTTGAGATTGGCCTCCCTTCTTGGCTGACATTGTTGATTAGCAGCTTTTTAACCAATCGTATTCAGTATACAGAGATTTTTTATGACAATGGTTGGTCATTGGACAATGTCATGTCAGAACAAAAACATGTTGTTTCAGGAGTCCCACAAGGGTCCATTTTGGGCCCTTATCTGTATAATATCTATGTTAGTAATTTTCCTGCTATCAATAAGGTTGAAATTAGTATGTATGCTGACGACACGTCAGGTGTATGCTGGGCTCAGTCTTTTGATGAACTCAAGCAGGGCATGGCCGAATTTGTACATAAAGCCAGCTCATATTTTGAAAATATTAATTTCAAAGTCAACCTAGATAAGACAGAAATTGTAGTTTTCGGATTGAGTAGTACGGGCATTCCTCTGATAGATTTAGTTAAGGATGATGTGATCTTTGAAAGTAAAGAGTGCTGTAAGTTTTTGGGACTATATATAGATCAGACCTTAACTTTTAAGAATCATATATCTCATGTAAGATCTAGACTTTTAAGTGGAATCAGCCTCCTCAGAAGAATATCTTTTTATTTAGATACAGATACGTTAAAAAGAATTTATTTTGGTGTCATATTTCCTTTCTTGTCTTATGGCCTTATTTTCTGGGGAAGTTCTCCCGACTGTAATTTACATACAATTTTTGTTCTCCAGAAAAGAGCAATCAGACTGATAGCCAAAGTATGGTACAAAAGGTCTTGTAAAGATATTTTTGTTAATTTAAATCTCCTCACTTTGTATGGACTATACATTTATCAATTAATTATGCTTGTGAAAAATGATGTAAAGCACACAAATAAAAATAGTCAAATCCACAGGTACGACACGAGACGAAAGGATGATTTTCACCGTGTGAGGAGGAATTTCAACAAAACTGGCCGAAGTCCTTTTGTGATGGGGTCAATTTATTTCAACCTCCTACCAAACAATATAAAGGAATTAGAAGGCACTAAATTCAAAATTGCTCTGAAGAATTGGCTAGTTAAAAAAAGACCGTATTCATCAAAAATTTCAGATCCAACCGATTCGGCATAACAATTTGGAAAACTACATTTTGAGTGATCTAAGTTGAGCCCAGGTTTGTACACTAAGAGGTAATATTGTTTTATATACATTGAAATTGTATTCTTTTTTCTTTTATTTTGACATTGGTGACTTTTGTCTATGCATTGTATATATATGTTTATGGACAATAAATGATTTGATTGATTGACTTGTTGAGCTGTATTTTGTGTTCTATGTTTTGTGATATGGGTTTGCATGTTTTTATATTCTTTTCTTTATTGCTTTTAAGTATTTGTTTATTTCAGCGTGGATTTTTTAATCTGCAATTTTCATTGTGTCGGTCAGGTTCTTTGAACAATGTTTGCTGTATTCTTTGGTCTTTTTAAGATATTTTTCTCTATCGTAGTCATATTGAGGACATTGTAAAATCAGATAGTCTAAAAATCAGATCAGATCACATTAAAATAAATATATTAAACAGAGTTTTGAAGTGCTTTTTCACAAATAAAAAACACTTATCTAAATAAATTTACCATCAGACGCTTTGGCACTTTATAAATTAAGTTATTAAAATTAAAGATTTTGAATCGTTAAATAGGGGTAGCGGATTTCTACCCCCGGATATTTACCCCCATGAAAAAAACCCCTACGTCATTTTGACGCCACGAGGGGCGGGGCCTATACACGGTCAAGAAACTGCCCGCGACCGGAAATCTACCCCCGGAAATCTACCCCCCGTGGTCAGCTCTGCCACGTATCGGCCAATATTCATTGTTGTAAGTGATTTTATTAATTGCTTTATGTAAAGCAACGGCTTGAGGAGTATGTTTTATCTATGATAATGTTTACTAATGGACAACCACAGAGAACACTGAGGTCTCATGGGTAAACATTTCCAGACCACCTTTTCGGCAAGGAAAAAACTGTTGTCACTTCTCACCACTTGTCAGTCAGTGTTTGTTTGTTTATATATCGTCATATCGATGGTAGGTGGTTTAGTTTGGAGGTTTGAAAATAGTGGAAGATATATTGGGACCAGCTTTATTAACACTCATACTACATTAACTACACTGCACTGCATGGTTTACCACAGAAGGTGTGTTCAATTTCAATAAGTTATTCGGTCTAATATTTCGTGAGAGTAACGTGGATATTGATTTTACCTGTGGTTGCCAAACATAACCTAGGCCTATTGTGAATGTTGTACCATAGGCTACCATAGATAAAACATACTCCTCTACCCATGTGATTATCACTAACCTTAGATGTTATAAATTGGCAAGTGGTAAAGAGTTGTACTGTAACCATAACCATGCCTTAACCTTCAGTATTTGTAAATCAAATAACAGATATGGAAACTGAACCATCAGTTGCTGCAATAATAGGAATAAATAAAAGTGCAGGCCTAGATGAGATAGGAATCAAATATGACCATGAAATAGAAATAGGCATAGGCTAGATAATGAACAAGCCACTCCGACTGGTTGTAATACACACAAAAGGAAACTAAGTGAAGAGACAAATGAATTATTATCTGACAATACTGGTAAAAACCAAAGTAACCACTCGAAACGGGCTAACATAAGACAAATTATACTGTATTCCGATCACCACCAAGGACCATTTGAAGTAATTATTCAGAGCAAAAGCGGTGATAAAATCAACCCATTTGCCATAGGAAAAATAATTAAAAACCATCACAACAAGATAGATTTCATTAAAAGATCAGGAAAAGGACTGTGACATGTAAGGACACTGTAAGGAATAAGTTAACCAGATATAGGCCTAGCCTAAAAAGAACAAAAAAAAAATAAAAAAAATTGATAGGCTTGTACCAAGTTACAAACACAAATTTCATGACCGTAACCTTTCGGTCAGATAAGCTCCCAGATATATTTGAACGATGTCAGAATGCCAGTAGAGTAATATTTTTCACCAGTACAACAGTGTTACCTACAATTGTTTTGGACACACTGCTAGATTACCTTGTGGAAAGGGAAAAATATGCTGGGATTGTGGACAAAAATTCCATGGAGGACAACCATGCACAAATGCAAAATGTTGCACCAATTGTCAGGGACAACATAGCAGTAACAACAGATAATGTCCTGAATACCGGTACACTAGGAAAAAAATCATTAAAAGGATGACACTTTACAGAGAAGATTTTTTTTAAATGCCAAACAAAAAAACTATAATGTTAACTCAATGAATAGGCCCTAAACAATCTTATACTCTAAAATTTCTGGGAATAAGCGACATAATACACCAGTTCAAAGTCACCCATCACCTTCATGAGAAGGCCCAAACCAATCCAATCTTATACAGCTTAGAAACCAATTCACAGTACTTTCTGACACAGACCTAGAAAATAATAGCGACCACAACTATTCCCCACACAAGACAAAACCAAGAACTTACCCGTCCCAAACAAAGAACAAAATGGGAAACACATATCCTATATGTGTATAAGTTACACACCCGAGAGATAGGTACAACAATTAATCCTACCCTACCAACAGAATATTGTTAATGTAGGACCACCTGCAACAATGGACCCCTGAAAAAATTGCTGAATGAAAAAGTCAAAGGACTAAGAAACAAAATAAGCACATAAAGAAGTATCAGCAAAAAGACATGGCAGACAAAGAAATAAAATCATCTCACAGTAATACCGCAGGAAAACAAATGACAGTGGAAAACAAGTCTAGTAATCCTAGGCCATAGAGATAAAAATTATGACATCAGAAATTAATATAACTCAATGGAATTCAAAGTCAACCAAATATAAATGGTCTGAATTGAGCAATTATATGACAAAAAATCAAATTCACGACATAGGAATCATCCAAGAGACTTGGCTGATAGACAAAAAAATACATGATAAAAGTTTCAAATTTACCAAACTAGATAGACACGATGGCTACAGAGGAGATGCAATAATTACACACAATTCAGTGCATTTTAAAATCATAAAAGAATATAATGAAGGATCACTTCAAATGCTTGGCATGTGTGACCTTTTATTTATACACTATTTTAGCCACTTTCTTTAAAGTTGTATTAGGCCTATATGTTATTTTGATCACTGTAATGGGATATGAAAAATAATAGCCTAAAGCGAAATAATTTTAAAATACTCTTCTTTTATTATTTTAAAAATCAAATGCAAAAATCCATAATGTTTTTAATAATCTAAATAAGGTATTCCACCCAAAAAGGTCTGTTCTAACTGTTTGAATGGCAAGTTTAAATATAGGCCTAATATTTGATTTGAGTTTATAAACCAATAATACAAATATAAATAGCTAATCCTACTTGAATAGTGTTCTGATGAAAGTTTTGATCTAAGTTATTTACTCATCTGATGTCTCGTGAACTGGAACATGGCCGAAGAACCAGAGACCCTCCCTCCGAGTAAGTCCTTGTGACCTTGAACGTGGATGCCAATGAACATATTATTTCTTCACCGAAGAAGTCTATCTACTGACTGGCGGAGAAATATGTTGATCGGTCGAAGTCTATCTCGCACACTTAATCACAAGCCGATTATACGTGGTCCTTTATCGTCCACTCACGCCGACAGGAAACCATCGGTGACTCGGGTGTAGGCTACTCGAGCTTTGAACTATAGTCACTTCGGTATTCTACCAGACATTTATTCACAAGCCGATTACACATGGTTCTATGTCATCCACACAGGTTGATAGAAGACAGTTGATGACTAGTATGCACTCGAACTACAGTGTTCTATCAACTTCACGTTGAATTCCGTTGACTATCGTACACGCACGTCTGTTATCTCGGGCTCCCTCGTGCGACTCTCCTTGGACTGTATGCCCCTACGTCAGCGGAAGTGTTTTACTAGGACGCTCCTAGCGGTCAATCTCTGAAGTTATTGTAATCTCCATTTTGATAAGGCAGATTGTTGTAGTGTGCTGCGCTCTACGCTTTAGTTTTAAAACTATTATACCGTTTGTCAAATTTCCCCATCACACATGCAAATTACAAACACTACCAAACCATTCAACATCTACAAAAGGCCTATACATATATTGTACCAAAAACAATGTAAATAAATCCTTCTGGGAAACAGAGGTATTTAACCTAGACAAGGGATACAACATAATCTGTGGGGATTTTAATGCTCACCATCCCTTTTGGAACCCATCAAAACCAGATAAAAGGGGCAATGATATATATAGGCACTTCAGCACTTCCAACTTGATTCTAGCAAACAACCAATCTTTTACATCAATTCCAAATTTATTCAGCAAACAATCAGTGATAGACCTCACCTTTTTAACACATTAGTTATACACGTACACTTAAAAAAGTGGAAAGTTATATCTGATGCAATGGGGAGCAATCAATGATATTTGAAAATTTCAAACCAACTCAGAACACAAAAATTAGCCAAAAAGAAATGTACCTATCAAAAGCAAACTGGTCTCAGTACAGAAAAAAAATTGAAAGCAAAACCAATAACATTATTGACCTACCTTTAACCAAACAGATTGAAAACTTGAAGGAATAATACAGAACCTGCCAACAAAGCTATTCCTAACTGGATGAGTCCTAATTTGCAAAAAATGAAGGATGGTATCAAGTATGTGCTAAAATAGAGGAAAAAAATTGTAAATTTGTATGGAAGGTGATAAGAAAACTTAAACCGAATTAAAATCAACTAGATACTACACCAATGAATGAGAATATAGATCTTACTGAAAAATTCTTGAAACATATTGTTCCTGATTACGTAGCCCAAGCAGAGGAAATAAAATCACCCATAATTTGTGGAACAATCAACCTTCTGGAAAAAAAATACCATGAAAGAACTAATGGCTGCTATCAACTCGAAGAAAACAGATACTGCAACAGGCAGCGACACAATCACATACAGCATGATTATAAACCTTCCAGAAAATACCCTGACCATACTGCTAAAAATCTATAACAATATATGGATGGACAAAATAGGAATGCCTGATAAATGGAAGCAAATTAAAATAGTAGTTATATTAAAGCCGAACAAAGACATAAACGATGAGAAATCATACCGTCCCATATCCCTCATACCGTAATGATCAAAATCATGAATGTTATGGTTAAATACAGACGAGTGGTTTGATGAAAAACATATAATTCCTTCCACACAGTATGGATTTAGGAAAAAACGGGGTTGTTCTGATTATCTTCTCAACCTAATCTTCGACTTAGAAACTGTAAAAACATTGAACGAAATATCAATTCTGACATCGTTGGACATTTCAAGCGCATATGACAGAGTAAATCTAACATACTTATTAAAAAAAATGTATCTGTATGGAATACTCAAAAAATTCATCATACACTGTCAGAAATTTGGCTGGTTGACAAAACCCTCAACACAGAAGCCGAGAACCAAATAATTTCCAGAGTCACATGCCGTGGCCTTCTTCAAGGAAGCACACAAAGCCCCATTTTGTTTTCAATTTACATATCGAAAATAAATAAATGTTTACCTGATGGAGTCCTATCATTACAATATGCAGACGATGTCGCTATATATGCATCAAACAAAAAGGCAACACAAGCTACTGAGAATATGCAGATAGCCTAGCCCTAACAAACATCTCACTACAGCAACTAAGTGAAATGTTTTTGGAAATTAATGCAGAGAAATCTAAGATTATCATAATATCTAGAAAAAGGAAAAAAAGAAACTCCAACCTTGACCATGAATGGACATCAAATCCCACTGGAAGATCAAATTAACTTACTAGGTATTACAATTGAAAATAAATTAAAATTCAATGAACATATAAATAACATAACAAAGCAATGTGAGAAAGACATCAATATATTGAAAATGATAACATGCGAAAAAAAGGAGTTAATCCACAGTTTGCATTGAAGATATACAAGGGCTTGATCAGACCAAAATGGGAGTATTTTTCTTTCCTATTTTATCAGTGCCCCAAACAAATTCTTAACAAAATTGAAAAACATCCAAAATCATGCATTAAGGATTTCATAGGAGCCTTCAAATCATCACCAATAATAGCACTACAGAAAAAAGCAGCAATTGAATCAACTAAATTAGACACAACAATCTCACAGAAAGAACTATCTATAAAACACTCACTGACCACACAATTAATAGAAATAGACACAAAATCCTTTATTTTGATCTTCTAACAAAAATAAACCCGTACTGGAGACACAAAAGAATCCCTTCATAAATTGAAGTCAAATCGAATAGAATATAATTCAATCAACCATAACATTTTTTTACCCAAACCTATTAGAGAATGAACAGGAAAATGTAAGAACCACTGATTCGGACGAACCACCAATACTAACCCACATTCTAGTCCACATCAATGACACCTTAAATTATTTCCAGCAATAAAAAAAAGAGACAAACCCAATTTTTTATCAGCAGATGGCAAATGAAATATTAGGGACAACACACAGGAAATTATGTAAAATATTTACTTATGGATCCAAAACCACTAAAGGAACCGGAGCAGCATACATCATCCCACAACTTAAAATAGAAAAAAGATATAAGCTACCCAAGCACACATCAATTTACTCAGCGGAATCATTTGCACTACTCATCTGTACTCAGAATCTGGCTGAAATTCCTACCAATGAAGTATTGATATGTAGTGATTCACTTTCCGCAATTTCATCCATTAAAAACCTATGCAACAGAACATCAAATAATGCAAACAATATGAGCTTAGCAATCTTGAAAAATTGTATGGATTCCAAAAAGATGGCCACTCTTCAATGGGTTCCTAGCCATGTAGGATTAAGATATAATGGAAAAGTGGACACCGCAGCAAAGAAAGCAATAACAACTGGAAATGACAAAAATAACATAATTTTACCAATAAATGACTTGAGATCATATCAAAAGGATAGGACATGGAAACAAAGAAATAATACATTAAAAACTACACCCAAGGCCTACTGGTATAAATCCATACAAAATCGTAGCACACTAGCTCCATGGTACCACAGTACAGACTTGTACAATTTTTTTTTTTTTTTTTTGTCAATTTCAATATTTGTCATGAGAGCCGAAGCCCCCTGACTACATACCCGGTACCTATCGTGAGACTTACCCGGGCCCCATGATGTAGGCCGAAGCTTACGCATCAACCTTTTGCACATCATGGGCGGATGACTTAAGGTCATCAGGCTCACCGGCTGCCGAAGCAGACCCTTCGGAAAGAGGGTTACCCCTCAATCCTAACCAGGGTTTCCGGCTACTTGTTTAAGCGTCACTCCACCTGGGTTCCACTAGGTCGGGACCTAGAGGACCATGGTAGAGCGCCCCGACGCATTTAGTGCAAGTAACACTCGGGACCTATCTAATCCCTGACAGGCAAACCCGCCATCAATAGCCAGAAGGAAGGGGACCGTCAGCACGCTGACGGGGGGAACCCCAACCTCCCATTTACACCACTACCCGATCGAGGCCTTACCCAGTTGCTGGGAAACCAGAGATAACCAGAGCGATAGATCCCCAGATACCCCTGGCGGGCTCGGACCCAGCACCCGATCTACTTCGTTTGCCCGTCAGACCCAACATCACTGCCAGGCCATCAGGGTTTCCCAAAAGGAGGCAGGTATAGAAGTGGGACCCACCCGGATGAACCTATCCACCAGAGGTGGCGACACCCTTGACTCAATTGAGGTTCCGGGAAGAACCCCCCACACTCAAGATAACCATACCGTCCGTGCTCAGAGACAGGGATTGGTTTGCATAAGTGCCTACAAACCGTTACCCTCACACTGCGGAAAGTTACGTTGCCCTTGAGTGTCCCCGTGAGCTACGGGTACTTGCCCGTTTTCACCTCCAGGAAAGGTTACTTCCAAAGTCGAGGATTTGCCACACTGAATGCTGGTCGCACACAACAAGCAGGCCGAAGCCCAAAGAACCACAGACACAGGTAGGTTAGAGAATATGATGCACTTCCATCTCTCCTAGAGCTAAACACCCCTCCATCCTGGATAAAGGAATGTCACTGGGACCCAATGCCCAGTCGTCCAAGTCTGTGGCCTACTTGAAAATCCCGATACCAACACCGAGCAGTTACCTCCCCTTTGGGGGCTAGGTTTTTCACCTCCCAGGACGAGGCTACTTCCAAAGTCGAGGATATGCCTCACAAAATGTCAGTCGAACACAACAGGTAGGACGAGCCCGAAGAACTCAAGTCACAACCACAAGCTACAGGCAGGTGAAAGATCTATGAACTTAATCAACACTAGCAGAGCTAAACACCCCACCACCCTGAATGGAGGAAATGTCACTGGGTACTCTCACTTTGGGTACAACCCAAAGAGGCTGGCTTGTCCAGTCGTCCATAGCTTGTGGCCTACCTGAAGTGCCGGTTCCAACACCGGGCAATTACCTCCCCTCTGGGAGAGCTAGGGTCCGCGTGGTCGCCAGGCCACGTACCCACGCAAGCGTGGGCCCCCTGCGGGTTCAGACTTGTACAGATGGGAAATAACCAACGTCATAAGGATGAGGATTGGTCACACCATGTTAAATAAAACACTTCATAGAATGAATCTCTATTTCACGCCACTGTGCTTAAAATGCACTGCAGGGACTGTAGCATCAATAGAACATGTTATATTGGAATGTCCTCAATATGAATATGCGAGAAAGAAATGCTTTAAAGAAATAAACAGAATCACAAACTATGACTTAAAAAACAAAAAAAGAGAAATACTTGCCCGCCTAGACACTGAAATGTACAGAGAAATTTAATAACTATCTACGAACAATCAAGAAAAATATATAAACTCACATAGAACAACGACTCAAAAAACAATATCCTGTGGCATTGGGTTCTTCTTTCCGTGGTCCCCCTCCCTTTCAGGTTAGGGTAGGCCTGACGGACCCCTGGCCGAGAAGAGCATCTCAAATCCAAACCTTATATATCCTTGTACATCCTCTCCCTTAGAATTATCCCTCTTTAAAGTATACATACTAACTAAAACTCAAAAACAAAACAAGACATAACACATAAATGGCATCAGTGACTAACAAAAATCTATAGGCCATGTTTGTTACAGATAAATGTGAAAAAAAATCTACTAACCCAGGCATCCACAAGGTGATAAAAGGAAATTAAATTCAGAAGTTTGTGTAAAATTGATTACATGGTGATTAAATGCCAAGTCAGCCATTAGGTATTAAGGAGAAATTTAAAAAAGGTGTGTTATTTTTAAAGTTTACAGCTAAGTTTAGAGATGGACGGGTCTCGAAATTTTTGGGAAATGCTTATTAATTTTTTACATGGAAATATTGCTTGAATTGTTTTATAATTATTTTTGAAATAGATAATGATGAGAAGTTTTGTTAGTGTAAGCAGTGTGAGACATGTGACTGTTAACATAGCAAAAATAAGTCACACTAAAATAATTCTAAAAATAACACAAGACTTAAAAATTGTTACTTGATACTTAACTAGTAATACTGTTGTTTTAGACTTATAAATTTGATATTTTTCAAAGTTGAACTATAGTAAACTCCCTCTTATCCGGACACCTCTTATCCGGACACCTTTTAACCGGACTACACTCGACGGAAATGACATCTCTTTAACCGGACAATTTTTATCAGCACATTGGTTTAACCGGACTAGATCGCCAGGAAGTGGGCTGTACTGAAACGACTGTTCTTGTGGGAAAGATTTGAGACCAGTGATCACATGTCTAAATACAATGCTCTCCTACATTTAGGTCGAATATCTCAGTAAATAGTGTGTTTTAACGAGTTTTTGGGGACATTGGCTTAACCGGAAAACCCGTTATCCGGACTGGCCTCGGTCTCGAGGAAGTCCGGGTAAGAGGGAGTCTAGCCTACTTTATATACTAAACTGATATCTCCATGTTTTCTATGCTGAAGAGTTATTTTTAATAAGTTAGACCTTATTATATGTTTTTTATACTGATGTTTTTATTAATGTTTTTTAATAACAGTTTTTAAATATTTTTGTCTATTATTATTTTTTTATTCAACAAGTCTGTTATAAATCAGTAGGTATTTAAAAATGTTAAAAACAAACAGGTTAAAATGTAGAACAAGCATTTCCCGTTATGTATAAGAAGGGAAATCCCGTCTCAAAATTGTATGTAAAAAAATCCCGCCTCGTCTCGTCTCGAACTAAAAATCCAATCTCGTCCATCCCTAGCTAAGTTTAAACCAACTCTTCTTTTAAAACCTTCAATTTGGTTTTATAAATATAACCTGTAGTAAACTTCAGCTGCAAGTAATGCTGGGACCAATATAAGGTTTTAATATTCCAATTATAAATATCTAATCGTGAATGGTATATAAGCTTATATTTGAAGACAACATTGTTCTTTTGTTTAAGATATGCTATAGTCCGAAAGCAATGTTTCTGTAACCGATCAATAAGTAACTTTTCAATATCAATAAGGCTAAGTTAAGGCTTATAGGCTATTGATATCCTCAATCAGCAAACCTTCAGCAATAATTTTTCTGATGGTTAAAAATCAAGTTGTTGAGTCAAAAATTAGGTATTAATTATTTTTCCGTTTTAGGTTTTCTGCTCTGTACAGATTTAGCTTGCCCAATTTTGGAGGAAGATTTCTTTCACAATGGTAAGCTGTATTCAGAAATGTATTTAGCCTATGCCTACACTAGCTTGGATATTAATAACTTAAACAGCAGTGTTCATTTATTTTTTCAGCTTTGTGTTTCCTCAAAAAATAAGTCTAGCTTGAATGAAGCCAGGGACCACAATTCAATATTAAGACAAATAACAACAAGAGAATGAATTATAACTTTTTATTTAATTTAGAAGTTTTAATTCATTTTCTTATAGACATAAATATCTATTGTCTATTAAGATAATTTAAGATCATCATAAGACATTAAAAACAGTGTTAATGTAAACATAAACAATAAAGCAGTCTGTGACCAGGTTATGTTGAGCCTGTTTGGCGCCTTGTTGTCACTACTAGTAGGCTACTCACTTTTGATCCGACAAAAGACAAAAGCGCTGCGGCACTGACAACTGTCGGCCGTCCCACCAAAAATATTCCCCGCCTTGCATTTCACACTGAAGTAGGGCGGCAGTTCGGCATACAACATACAAATGCGCTCCGCTCTCTCCCATAATCATATTATTCTACGTGACGAAGTATGGATGTAGAATTGCCAAAAAAATATATTTAATAGTTTTCAATTCTAGTTAGTAGCCTACTACGATTCCATTCAAGCTATGAAAAAAGTTTATTTTTAATTATTCTTACAATTTGATTCAAAAGCCATTTTATTATTTTGCGCCCCTATGCTTCCTGCACCCTCTGCCACCAATGCATTGCTACGTCCCTGTCACCAGAATGAATAAACTGAAATTGTCAACATAAAGATCTACAGTAACCACCAAATGTCATTTGACCTAAGTTAGGCTACATTAACTTAAATACTATTTAAAAAAAATGTTCACTTAGGTATTATTGTTTTATATTACCTGATCAAACTAAAAGTAGCCTATTAATTTATTGTGTGTTACATGTAACTTATGTGTTGTGTATTACAGCCACCTCTAATACAAGGCCGCGACGTTCGAACTGGCAACGCAGCAATCACACCCCCTCTGTGTCCGTCTTCACACGCGCTAGGGTATGAACATCAATGAGAGTATTGCTGCTCTGTATCAATGAATGAAAGTATTTAAATACGTAATAACATATTTTAGTAGATTTTAAGGTATGGTAAAATAGACAAAATTGGAATCTAGGTTGTTTATTTAGTGAAAAATTGCAACATACCACAATATGTCTAAAACTAAAAATATACAAACATAATGTTTTTGGTTGCATTTATCATATTGTAAGTACGATGAATGTGGAAATAGATGGACTTTTCATATTTCCTTTGTTAATTTGATAATCTACACTATTATATAACAATCTCATGGTGTCTGTACATATGTGCGTTATTCAACATAGTAAAAACTACTAGACAGACTGTGCTTAAATTTTACAAAATAAAGCTACTATGCCAAGAATGGTAATACAGTAGGACTGACTAACTTATTGCCACTTCAATATTTCTAGAGACTTTGGGATTTGTAGAGACTAACATCTACCAATTTTGTTCGAATAAAATTAATTTTCATTTTTCAATAGGAATATTATGTTTTAGTCTACCTGAGAAAACCATTAGTTAGCGACAACAAAATTTTAAGTTTTCATTTTGAAGGCATACTGACTATAAATAAATTATTTTTTTTGAATAATTACTAAGCAAAACGTTTTTCATTTTGTAAACGATTTAAGAAGCTAGGCCTCCATATGGCTTTCCACAATATTAATAGAATTTTTTTTATCACATCAACATTCAGACTGGAGTCGGAGAATATGATGCTTTAATTGTTAGATAGTGTAGTACATATTTTTTACTAGTAGGCCTACTTAACAGAAACACCGGTTTATTTCTTCGAAGTGCTAGTTATTTAAGTTATTTTAATCACTTAACAACAGCTTTTATCAATAGATAGACAAATAAGCAAGGAAATAGTACGGCTTTCTCATACCTAAAACTCGCTTCTCGCGTGTATATTTACACGAATCAAAGTCTTATTCTTACATTTTTTTACAAATTTAAGTTCATATTCGTGAAAATGTTTCACACAAAAACGAGAATGGTTTTAAGATGTCTAATTTGATCGAAGAATAGCAGGAAGCAATTGTTGCTTACGCGACGGATCACGTAGAATCTTAGAACACTGTATGTATTATTCATTTTTAATTGAGCTATCGTAATAATTCTTGCATCCAGGCACATCACATCTATCTAGCATGCTGTAGTAATAAGTTTAAAGTCATTAATAATGATTAAAGGTAGTAGAAACGCGATTATGTACGTCGGTACGCGACTCCTCCATTCACTGTAATAATAAGACGACCGCGCACCAAGACACTGATGCGACGTTGCCGCTTTTCACTCGCCGCGGCCTTGTATTAGAGGTGGCTGTGATTTAAACCATCAACAAAGCCGTCCAAGCAGATTTAATGTTTTTTCCTGGACTGTATAGGCTAACTTAACTTAAGTTGGTGTTTGAAAATGGTAGCTTGCCAAAACATAGGCAAGTTGAAGTTGAGTTGTATATGTTGAATGTTACAATTTGAACTAATATGACAGGTAATATAAACCAATTACGCCTAGTCAATATTGCAGTTTTGGGGCCACTACAACCAATAAAAAGATTCACCAGTGACTATTGAAATCAAAGGGTAAATTAAACTATAGGCCTATGTTTCTTTTGACAAATATTATTCTTGATTCAATGTTAATAATATTAGACCTAGATAGATTTTGATGAGATTAGATTTTGACAAGGCTGTAGTATCAGAATACATAGGTCTATTTTAAGCAAAGATCAGTAGAAGGGTGAATGTTGAATGAATTTGATGGTGGCTTCGTTTTGTTACTGACCAGGATCTGCTGGTACTTCAGCCAGGATCATTTGTTAAAAGCCCAATGATTAAGAACAACTGGGTCCAGTTTTGACCCGTCAAAAAGATTTAACTGTAGGCTTACTCTGGTTGAACCAAGGCAGCTACTCTGCTATATGTGTTGGATGAATGTGCTTATTTCAGTTAATTTCCGTACATAAAATATTAAGATTAATGGGCTCAAGATAGTAAATGCTTACTAACTTATTGAAAAATATACCTTTTTAGGCCAGCAATAACCGTCCCAAATGGATGGTTCTAGAAGATTATAAGCAGCTTCAAAAACAAAAATCTCGGGACAGTTTAGAAGCTGAAAAGATGAAGATGGACAAGAATGCAGAGTGGCGTAACCTTCAGAGGAGGTTGAAAACAGAACAAACTGAAGCTGAAATGGAGACTTTACTTGCCAAAGTAAGTTTAAAGACGCATCCAACAAATATAATCAGTTGTTTGTATTTGTTCAGTAAATTACAAATAGAGATTAAGGGATATATTAAAACAGCGAATTTGATTGCATAAGTTTCAGAAAAAAGTAGAGGGTTCTTTTGTAAAGATAAGGTGTTAAGTTTAATTTTCTAAAAATTGTTGCCATATCAACTACCTAAAACTTTTTTCTCGGCACGAGTTAGTTATGTAACCTCCCTCAATGTATTTATAAACCTTGTGTTTTTGTTCTAAAATCCACTTAAAACTACAACCAGAATGTAATTACAGCCATAACATACTGCATATTCAATTGTTTTGAAATTTTAAAACAGCTTATTTTATGCATTGTAAGGTGTTAATTCCGAGGGGGGTAAAATTACACCTTATATGCCTCGGATCTGCTACCAGTCAGGTGTGTCCAGGGTTCAAGTTAAATTATTAATTGCTTGGCTCAGACCATAGGATATTATCATTTATTCAGTAAATCATTGATCATCATCATTGCCCAAATTAAAGCCAATTAATCCCCGATTGTGTTTTTATTATCATTTACGTTCAGTTAAAAGGCTAATCAAACGTCACAAAAAGAAAGAACCGTAGGTTAGCCGTGAACCAACACTACTGCTAGTGCGTTACCTACGCTCAAAAAATAAAATTACTTGTAAAAAGGTTACTTCACCTTTTAATCAAAACCAATAAAATCAAAAATAAGAATAACTAAAGAAAATTATTGTCACGACTAACAACTACGTCCTAGGTTCCCTGAGTTGTTTCCCCCGGGTGTGACGTGGGGAATATCTCAGGTTTAAATCAATTTTAAGTGAATTAATCTAAATAGATGGGTATTAATTAATAGACCACACGACGGGACGGATCACGACAAGGCTGTTCCGCCCGTCACCTAATAAGAATCTAAATTGGTAACAAGTGAAGTAATATAAGCAGAGCTTTTTCGTCCGCCACCTAGTAATTCTATTTAACAAAATAAAATACGTTCTGTAACAACTATAATTTATGGTTATGAGTGAGAAGTGCAGAACTAAGCTCCTATCGATAGACGTGAGCTGTTTCGCCCGTCCCCTAACAACCAAATTTTAATAACAAAATAAATGGAATACGTTCTTTAACAACTATAATTTATGGTTGTTAATGACAAGTGTAGAGCTAAGCTACTATCGATGGACGTGAGCTGTTTCGCCCGTCCCCTAACAATTCAATTTAATAAAATACGGTAGTAGACATCTATTAGTCTACACCAAGAATCAATCTAACTCTCAAGAAGACAACTAACAATACCCGTAAACAGTCTTGTTCAGACTATAACCTATCTACCTAGCTATTTAGCTCGAAACTATCTTGGCCTATAAATTCCACCAAAAAGGAATATAACAGAAAAAAATAATAATAGTGAATTTAATTATATTTAATACTCAGAATACTTACAGTTGGTGATCGTCCAGATTAGGGACGACGTCCACGTTTATTTTACCCAATGGGTTTGGTAAATTAGAGCAGGTTAACAAGGAGAAGCCAAGAGAGGGAAGTGACCAGCTACACGCCGGCCGATCGAATGCCGGTTGATCCTAGGTCCTGGAGAACTCTCGCCCTACCCCTACCACTACGTCCTTAAAACGCTACTAGTGCGGCAGGTGGACACTGCCGGTAACATTTCCCGCTCTAATTTAAAATTTAATAGAGATCCAATTTTGGACCTTACACTCTCTTCCCACTTTCGGGAAAGAAAAAAAAACAGACGGCATTGTTTGTATTCATATATACATTTGTAATATTGGTTTGCCCTTAGTTAGGGGTTATGTAAGGTAGTACCCAATGAAACGACAAGCACCATATTCTAAGTAACAGAACAATTTACTTCACAAAGGTACAAAACAACAGTAACATTCTATATAAAATAAAATTAAAATAACAAGCTTTTCGTCTAGCAAAATTAACGAATACTGTCACAAGGAACTAATTGGTAACAGAAAATACGGCCTTTTGGCCTACGGAAACAAAACTTCTCCTTTAAATGAAATCACCACTTTACCCTTTATAAACCCGATTAGTGCCAGCGCCTCCGGGATTGAGGCTTCAGTACTTTCTCCCGGTAGAAGGTCCCGTCCTCTCTCTACCTTCTTATTTTGTAGAAGCGGTTCGGCCTCCGCCGCCATTCTGATTCTCCGGGAAGTTCCTCTGGTCCCAGGAGAGTGTTACGCACCTCCCTCCACAATGGTCTGGTTAACGATGGACGAGAGCTGTTTCGCCCGTCTTCGGAAGCACCGATCTCGAGATTGTCTTCATCCACCAAAATACTCAGGACCGGTGTTGAGGGTCGACCTCCCCTTCTTCCAACTCGGGCTCCCGGGTAGCTTCCTCTTCCATCCCAGACATTTCAATAAAACTGGGCGCTGCCCTAAATGAGTTGTAGCCCCGGAAACTGACTTGATCCTCCATTAAATCGTCCTTTATTTGCCGTCCTTCTCTAGTGACTATCGATAATAGCAGGAGTCTGGCATGGGGAATTCCTGCATAACGTCGTCCGTGCTCGTCTGCCTGATTAACCTCAAGTAGGGCGAAGTTCTCATCTTCTAATCGGCCCCTCCTAAGGGTTCGGGCATTTTTTTTTGCCATTCGCACGGGTTGATGGTCAAGTCTTTAATAATCCCCGAATAATTGGATAGCTTTTCCGCCATTGCACACAAAAAGTTGCCACACGACGACTTATCAGGCTGTCGCGGAGCCTCGTCTGGTGTCTCAAAGAGGGACCATTCCCCGGGGTTGAACTCCACCCCCTGGACCAATGCCACCTTCTCTAGGTAACTCAACACTAGTTTCATTTGGGGAGCCCTGCGCAAGTGGACCGAGTCGTAGGCCTGCAAGAATTTTGCCCAAGTGTTCACCTCCACCAAGGCCCAATGCCCAACCTCACTGACCTCCGGAAGGTGTACCGGGAACAACAATAGTTCATGCACAAAAGAGGCAACTTCACTCACACGCTCCCTGGTAGCTCGGATACCGCCTTTCGCCCAGTCTCCAAAGAACTCAGTGTCAAAAGCCCAAGTGGAGGGCACTTCGCGATAATACCGACTTTGGGGCTCTAGGAGCCTTAAGTAGGCGTTAATTACCAGTCCATCAATACAATCATTATTGTACAGCGCAACCAGCTCACCACTACTAATTTTTATTATAGGCCTTAAGGTAGCCATGCTAAGGTGCACAGGGGATGGTGTGAAGCAAGAGTGGGGAACTATGATATCATGCACAAGCCAAGCACTACAATGCAAAAGTGGAACCTGCAAACAAGAGAAATCAATCAATTTTAGATAAAATAGTGATAAAACTATGCTACGCACCAACTATGTACAGCAAATTAAATACTAGTGAAATGAAAACTTAACTATTGGGACAATTTATGATTAGTCAACTGTGTAGATTTATTTATAAGTTAGTCGACCATCGGACGCTCCTGGAGTGCCTTTAAATCTTTGACATGAGCAGTTTGCTTTTTCCTTGAACCGGGCAATTGAATTTCATACATGTTTTAGCCTACTTTACGGGTAATAACAAATGACCCGTCATATTTTGGCGACAATTTTGTGGCCACGGCATTAGCTTTGGACGATAAAATATGAGTCCGTTTTAATTCTTGCTGACCAACCGCATATTGTACATCCCGGCATCGCAGATTATTGCTTGAGATGAAAACGTGTTTCGCAAGTTTCTTGGTATAGAGTTGCTTGGTATAGAGCCCTAAAACGTTGCATTCGCTCGTGGTGTAATTCATCAGGAGTTATTTCACCCCCGTCATTAGCAACCTCAAATAACAGACCACGGATCGCGTCAGGCACCCTGCGCCACTAGGGTTTTAATTACCCGGTTGCGCCTCTCAATAGGGTTGGACTGGGGACTGTATGGGGCTGTATTTTGACAGGTTATGTCCCAGTCCTTTGCTAGCTCCTGGAATACGCGAGCACAAAATTGAGTACCATTATCTATGAAAAGCACTTCAGGAGACCCATGCCGCAATAAGACCAGTTCCTTAAATTTCTGGGCTACTTGCGTGGCAGTGGCACTTCTAAGTAGCGCCGTTTCAGTCCACTTACTGTACTGATCTTGGAAGGCTACAATAAACGTGTTTCCTTTTTTAGAACATGGTAGGGGCCCCATAAGATCTGCCGAAACCGTGTGCCAGGGCCCACCGGGAGGGCGAAAATGCATAACTCTGGCCGGCTTTGTCTGTTCGACCTTAAACTTTTGGCACGTAGCACAACTTCTAACGTAAGCCCGGACGTCTTTCCGCGAGCCCGGCCAGAAATAACTCTCTCTAGTTCATTTGGCTGTTTTCTTAAAGCTGAAATGACTGGCAGTAAGGGAGTCGTGGGTTTCAACCAATACCCTTTCACAGTCCTCTACTCGAACACAAAGCTTCCAACATTCCTTCTGTTTGCCGTGGGACACTTTCCGCCTAAACAATTTATATAGCTTATCGTCCCGAATAGAGAATATATGGTTGGAAACTGGATTTCTGGCTACCTTTGCAAAAAGACGGTCATACTATTTATCCACGTACCCTGTAACACTGTCCTGGGGCTGTTTCACCACCTGACTCGGGGTGCTCACGTCCACGGGACAAGCTGACACGTCCAGGTCATCAGTCGTCAGATCCTCAACTGGAAAACACGCCATTGTGTCAGCTTCACGGTTGTATGCCCCTTTCCTACTCTACATCAAATTCATTTTGCTGGAGCTCAAGAACCCACCTGGCCAGCCGTTCAATAGGTTCTTTTAGACGCAAGAGCCACTTTAGCGTGATATGGTCCATCACCGCAATAAAGCGGTAACGCTCTAAATAGGGGCAAAATTTCTTTACCGCCCAGACTAAAGCCAAGCATTCTTTCTCGGTTACAGTGTACTTACGTTCGGCATTTGAAAGCAGACGACTCGCGTAGGCGATGACCACCTCCCCATTGTCACGACGTTGGGTGAGGGAGGCTCCTAATCCTTCGTCTGACGCGTCCACTTGGAGGACGAATTAGTAATAGTAATTCTATTTAACAAAATAAAATACGTTCTGTAACAACTATAATTTATGGTTATGAGTGTCAAGTGCAGTGAACTAAGCTCCTATCGATGGACGTGAGCTGTTTCGCCCGTCCCCTTGTAACGTTATTTCCATGATTAATTACTTTTTCATTTTGTGCAATTGGCCTAAAGAGGAGACCCAAAATAAAAATTCATCATTGTTACAAAAATCATAGTTTATTTAAAATAATACAATTACTCATAAAACACTTTCTGCTACACCTTTAGAGCCCAAAATCAAACTGAAATTTTTTTACATCCATTTGTTTTTTAATATAAAAAAATAACAAATTTAAAACATTTGGCTAATATTTTATTGGACATTTTAAAACAATTAATTCCTGGTACACACTTGAGCCCTGTGAACAAACAAACCCTTTCCTAGCTTATCTGTCTACAATACAAATACATATTTCTTTAATGTTTCAAACTTCTTTAAATTTAATTCAAACTTCTTTAAATTGAATTCAAACTTCTTTAAATTGAATTCAAACTTCTTCAAATTGAATTCAAACATCTTTAAATTAAAAAGCTAAACAATTTAATTAAAATCCTTTAAAAATTAAATTACACTAATTTCTTCCTGAATGGAATAAAATTTACAATTAATAAACTTTACTAGAAACTTTAAAAACTTTACTGTAATTAGCATTTATTGTTTTAATATCCAAATTTAACTCTTTTAAAAAAGTCTAAAAGAAAGGTGCATTTTATATTTACATCTTTTACTAATTGAAAGCAAAGTTTAAAATTTAAAAGAAAATATCTATGATCTTTCTTGTTATTACAATAATTAGCAGAGAGAGGGATAAAAGTGAATGGATTAAAATAACATCAAAATTATAATAAACTTACTACTCATATGAAAAGGATATGAAAAGGACTATTATGTATTAGTCCTTGAAAGAATAATTCAATGAATTCTGTATTAAAGGTAATGATTTGTCCCAGTTTGTCTGTTTATGGTGGTTACCTAATCTCTTTTAAGTGCTTCTCTCAAGCCCAAAGGCACAAAACAATCTAAAACTTCTTTGTGTAGGAACTCTAAATTTTTATGTGTAGATTTATTTACACTCCAAAATTTTACCACACAGAGGTCCACTACAATACTGTTGACACAACTCTAGAATGTGGCAATTTGGTAGATTAGTATCTTCTTTTATTCTTAGAGTCACGCTTAAAAAATTTTAATAAAGCGTCAATCTTTAGACCGTCACAGACTTGCAGATTTTCAAAATATTTCAGAATGGGGTTTGGTAATTTAGAAAAAAGGTTACTCTCAGGTGACGTGACATTGCCCAGATTAGAAGGTCCTACCTCAACATGGGAAAGTACAGCCCGTACATTTTGTTGCTCGATATTGTTAGCAAGTAGTTCCTTACTGTTATCTGATTCTATCTCTTGATAAGATTCTTTCTTTCCCTCCTCAGCTATATTACATTTTCGAATACATCATCTAAATTCTCTTCTTCAGTATTATTCTCACTTAACCTACGCAATAGTCCCGTCTTAATATCCTTGTCGATAGATTTACCTATTTCCTCAAATTTAATGTTTAGAGCTTTAAGTTCGTTAGAATATCTTTCAATAGTCTTTTTTGCTTCATCCGATACCTTATATTTTCCAATGTTAGTGATTCTTAGATTTAGGTGTTCAATTTTAGCTTCAAATCTTAAAATATCTATTGGTCGACTGCTGTCGTTTAGGTCCTTTAATTTACCACCCAAAACTTTCAAGCTCGTTTCTATGTAATTAAGTTCCTCATGTAATTACTAACTTGTTACTCAAATATTTGACATCACTATCTGCCTGGTTTCTAATCAACTGTCTTAACTTTTTTCTCAAAACTGAACTTGTACTCCTAACATCTGGCTCAAAGTTTCTTAATTTTAACTCATACTCTAATCCACTCTTAGACAACAAGTCTATCTTAGAACCCATCTTTATATTTATGCTTCCAAACTTCTTATTTCAATTGTCTTAAGACCAATCTTTAATGAAGCGTAAATTAATCCTGGATAATAAAACTAAGCAAAAGGCCCAGTAAGCAGAGTTGCGCAATTTATGTAATGTTATTTCCAAGATTAATTACTTTTTAATTTTGTGTTTCAACCTTCTTTAAATAAGTTTCAAACTTCTTTAAATTGAATTCAAACTTCTTTAAATTAAAAAGCTAAACAATTGAATTAAAATCCTTTAAAAATTCAATTACATTAATTTTTTCCTGAATGAAATAAAATGTACGATTGCTAAACTTTACTAGAAACTTTGAAAACTTTACTGTAATTAGCATTTATTGTTTTAATATCCATATTTGACTCTTTTAAAGAAATTCTAAAAGAAAGGTGCATTTTATATTTACATCTTTTACTAATTGAAAGCAAAGTTTAAAATTTAAAAGAAAACATCTATAATCTTTCTTGTTATTACAATAATTAGCAGAAAGAGGGATAAAAGTGAATGAATCAAAATAAGATCAAAAATAAAATAAACTTAATACTCATTGGGTAGGCTGCAGAAATTCACCCCAGGTCTGGACACGATACATTTACACTCTTGAACTGACAATCCCACATGGAAGCAGCTCCCTTATAAGATATCTCAGTTCTGGAACCTTCTACCCCTACTCGGGCCAGCACTTGCACTGGACCAGATGATAAGGAAGCTTCCAGAGCTTTCTTATCAAGATGTCTTGCTACTATAGGCTACTACTACATTAACTATTGTGAATGTAAAACTTTAATTTCAAATCTTTACAACAAAAAATAAAATAAAAATTATTTTCTCAAATTTCTATACACAACTAAACCATGTTACACCCTAACAACCAAATTTTAATAACAAAATAAATAGAATACGTTCGAACGGGACGACGTCCACGTTTATTTTACCCAATGGGTTTGGTAAATTAGAGCAGGTTAACAAGGAGCAGCCAAGAGAGGGAAGTGACCAGGCCGATCAAATGCCGGTTGATCCTAGGTCCTGGAGAACTCTCGCCCTACCCCTACCACTACATCCTTAAGACGCTACTAGTGCGGCGGGTGTACACTGCCGGTAACATTTCCCGCTCTAATTAAAAATTTAATAGAGGTACAATTTGGGACGTTACAGCATTCACTTTTGAATGATCAGATTTAAGGAAATTAAAAACACAATCTCCCACTGATCATGATGATTATGATCTGCATTTTATTTTAAAACATTGTTTAACAGAGAAGAGAAGAAGCAATTGCAGCAGCTACTGTGAGAGAGGAAGCTGAAAGATCCATCGCAGAAATGAATCGCCTTCAAAATGAAGAACTGAGAGAGAGAAAGATTCGGTGAGTTTATGGATAAAAAATAAGTTTCAAATAATCATTACTGGGTTAAAACTAAGTATACTTCCTTCAAAATTGAGGATCTATTGGGTGGTTCAAATAAGTTTTTATGAAATGAGCTAGGTTTATGTTCATTTTAGGTTTAGTAACCCATCTTTGGAGTGGTAGGCCTACTTGTTCATAAATACACTAATTATGCCTGTTTGTGCATCTATATTTATTGGTTAACCTATGAAAAGTAGCGAACAAATCGGTATTAAGGATTCAGAGCTGGCATTAGGGAGGAGCGAAGAGTGCCGTCGCACTGGCCCCCGCGCCTAGCGGACCCTGCCCTTTGCAGGAAAAAGTAGTATATAATAAATATGAAAGCCCTTGGCCAAACCTAGAACGTAACCTGTAAAAATGTGTTGTGATAAATGGAGTAGATTCAGTCATGTTCAAATAGTTTTAAAAATAAAAGTGCTCTGTTTAAGTTGTAAAATGTTATTCTTTTGAGCAAATCCTGATGTTTTTGTTATCCTGATATCACTGTTTTTCGCATCCATACTTCAATTTGGCTACCAACCAACCACAGTAATTGGACCATTTAACCAATCAGAACCTCAGTATGTACAGTCATCCAATGCAAGCCCCAAACAAAGTTACAAAAATTAAGCATCATCTTATAAAAATAATTTTGTCCTTGTAAGTAATTACATAATAACTTACTTATCTTTAACAAATTTAAACTTGTTGCAATTTAAATTTTAAAGACATAGGCCCCAACCTCAACAGATGATGTACACAATGACTCATTTTTAATTCTGCCATTTCACTAATAGAGTTTCTAGGTAATCAAAACCATTCAATTACCATTGAGTCTACTTGGCCGTGTTGTGAATTCTATGATTTCCATTGTCATTTACTGATTAGCTGCTAGTGTCATTAATTACTGAACCAGTTCAAATTTTGCGTTATTTATTTTTACTAGTCAGCAGTTGAGGGAATCCAGTGAAGAATTGAAGACTCTTGAAGCAAAACTGAAAGCTGCTTATGTCAGTAAAGAGTTGGCCGCACAAATAGCAGAGAAGAGGGCGGCTGCTGCCATAGAAAAAGTAAATTAACATTTTGTTTTTAAGATTTTTTAATTGCAAAAGCTAGTCTTGATAAAATTCTTGCAATATTGTATGAATAAATAATTAGATTAGAACATGGGATGCTTTTGATGGACTTTTAAACTGCGAATTTCTTGTCTCCACGACTTGTTACCTTTTAATTCCATTTTCAACTCCTTATCATAGTAAATCTCCTAAGTCCTAGTAGTACAAATATAAAGTAATGATATTAGGTCACTAACAATAGGCCTCCTCATATAAAAAAAATGTATAAAAAAAAGTTAAGTTTGCCAATCAAAAAAGAATGACAGAGTTCTTCTTTTCAAATAGCTTCGGCTAGTTAATATGCCTATTAAAAAAAATACAAGATAGTTTTAGGGTTTAATTAATAAGAACCTTTTCCTTGTGACAGAAAGAAAGGCGGAAAATTGAAGAGGTTGCTGAAGCCGAAAGGAGATTCATTGAAGAACAGGAGCGAGAGAAATACCAGGCAAACTTAGCTTCTAAGATAAGGTAACTTGTATGAAATATTGTTGCAAATGTTTGATTTGACATGTTTTTAAGATACTTTGCTCGACATTTTTGAACAATAAGGATCTTTATGCAAGTTATCTTTTTTTCATCTATTACTGTTTTAGAACCAATTTAAAAAACCCAATATGATCTTGTTGGTGTCAATCAATATCACCAGAGATGTGAAATAGCATGCTTAAAACCTTAAAAGTTAAAATTTATGAGCTTTATAAGAAAGTTAGAAAGGACAACACAGTACAGCAGGACAGGTAGCTGGCAGTCTATCTGGTCGCATACTGGCTTACTGCAAAGTAGAATTGAAGCATGCACACACAGTCGCGCCTAGCAGGTATTTGAGATGGTTGCAGTGACCTAAGCTGCATGCGACAAGAATTGCCAAGTCGATTGTTTATATAGCTGTAAGCAGGGATGGTTCGACTAGAGCATACAATGACACTTTTGAACCAAGGTGTTCTCGGATACGCTTGTTCCATTTGGGGACTCCGTATTAGTTTTTTATGGGGTATAGTGGTAAGTTTTTTTTAGTTTTTTAGTCATATTTCTCCTCCTGGAATGTGTCCTGAATAAGCACTATTAAGGAATTTAGAAAAATTGTCTGCTTAAGACTTACACATTGCAGGACCTCTTCCTGAAAATAAATTGTTGAGGTTTCTCATCCATCTTTATGAACTGCTCACCAATCATAGTATCTACTTTCACTTATTACGACCTCGGCAACGTCTTGGGAAATGTTTGTTGCAAAAGTCTTGATTTACAATCCAACAAAAGCAGTAGTTTACCATGTAGCTATGTGAATTTGATTTTATACTCATGTGGTTTGGAATTACGATTGATGACTCTACAGTAAAGCGCCATTAGTACCTTGCAGCGATTAAATTAATTTACAAAAAATTATACTCAGACAATTCAGTCTGTGCTTTATTCTTTTTTCTCATCTTAGGACGTTAGATCACTTTTATTTTTGGGATTCACAGGATGAACCTGAAACTTGTGTGCACTTACTTGAGTTTGTAAAAACCACTTGAAAGCAAAACCATCCAACCTCTTCATCACTTGGACTCGCCATCTCAACTTGTCAGCTGACAAGCGACTGACTGAGTGTCACTGTGTGTGTACAGATTCAAATATACTAATTCATTAGGCTATTTTTTTTTGCTCTACAATATGGCGCAAATTGAAATTGTGATATGTTATGTTTTTAGGGTCAAATTATTATAATTCAAACTAAGCAAACTTTATTTTACCAATATCTAGCCAAAGTAGTAGACACATGCTCCTTATAACTAGACAAGCATTATGATGTCCCTTCCATTCATAGCCCAAACTATTTTTGGTTGACTTCTCCTCTGTGAATATTGAGCTGATTTAAACGTCTGGGCGTTACAAAGCATATTTTGAATTATTCACTATTTTTATTCTGAAGAGCAAGAACTGCCGTCAAAGTTTTCTAGTGTAGTACTGCAATCTAGCCACACAGGGTAGCTACTAGCTAGTACGATGTAGTATTCAACGCTGCACCATACAGTACTGTATCGTTATTTCCAAGATTAATTACTTTTTCATTTTGTGCAATTTGCCTAAAGAGGAGACCCAAAATAAAAATTTGTCATTGTTACAAAATTCATAGTTTATTTAAAATAAAACAATTTCTTCTAACACACTTTCTACTACACCTTTAAGAGCCCGAAATCAAACTGAAATTTATTACTTCCATTAGTTTTTGGAATATAAAAAAATTAACAAATTTAAAACATTCGGCTAATATTTTTATGAGACATTTTAAAACAATTAATTCCTGGTACACAGAATGGTACACAGCCCTGTGAATAAACAAACCCTTTCCTAGCTTATCTGTCTACAATACAAATACATATTTATTTTAACGTTTCAAACTTCTTAAAAAAATTAAGAACTAAACAATTGAATTAAAATTCTTTAAAAATTAAATTAAACATTAATTCCTTCCTGAACAAAATAAAATTTACAACTGCTCAACTTTCCTAGAAAATTTAAAAACTTTACTTTAATTATTAACATTTATTGTTTTAATATCCAAATTTAACTTGTTTAAAGAAATTATAAAAGAATAAAAAGGTGTATTTTATATTTACATCTCTTACTAGTTGAAATCAAAGTTCAATATTTAATAATAAAACTTCCACAATCTTTCTTGTTATTACAATAATTAGCAGAGAGAGGGATAATAGTGAATGGATTAAAATAACATAAAATAAAATAAACTTACTACTCATTGAGTAGGCTGCAGAAATTCACCCCAGGTCTGGACACTATACATTTACACTCTTGAACTGACCACATGGAAGCACCTCCCTCATATAAGATATCTCAGTTCTGGAACCTTCTACCCCTACTCGGGTTAGCACTTGCACTGGACCAGGTGATAAGGAAGGTTCCAGAGCTTTCTTATCAAGATGTCTTGCTACTGCAGGCTACTCCTGACTGTTGTTAATGTAAAACTTTAAATTCAAATCTTTACAACAACAAAATAAAATAAAAATTATTTTCTCAAATTTCTATATGAAACTAAACCATGTTACAGTACATTGTTTTGTTCATATATTATCTTGTACATCTGGTTGATTGGTAAGTGTAATGGTACGAATCAGACTGAGTATCCAAGTTCAAATGGGATCATCCAAAAGCGACTATGACAGGCCATAAGGTAGGTATGAAGTAGCTCTGAATGGACGTGATGCGACACTTCTTTGATTGTAAACAAGGAAGATATGACAATGAACAGCAAACAAATTTTCACCAACCAAACAATAGTAAATAATGCCGAAAAATTACCCTAGTAGTAACAAAACAAACCATATTTTGGAGTGAAAATAGTCAGAGTTATTTTTAGCTTAAACAACATTTAAACATTTGTGTTACAGGTATCGTATTGAGCTTCAGGATCAGATAATAGCAGCTTACAAACGACAGCAAGAGGCTTATCAAGAATTTATCAAAGAAAAAGCTCTTCTTGACCAGATTGTAAAGGCAATCCATGAAGAAGATCAACGGTAAGTTTTATATAGTATAAAGTCTTTAGGTTTGTTTTCATCATTCAGTATAACTTAATTAATTTATTACTGAAGTGACTACGGTAATAAATAAAATAGTTCCCTTAAAGGGAATGGTTTTGACATTTACCATCATACTGGTAAATCTTGTGCTTCATAAAAAAAAACAGAAAAACTCAATTCTGTTTTTCAAACAAAATTTATATTATTTTTGTGATTACATTTTTTTGAATAGGGACTGAATAGTTTGAAAACACTTTTACCGGATACCTAAAACTTGTATAATTCTTATGGTACAAGAATATAAAAATTCAGATTAATGAGATTTTCCTTGGTAGTAGATTCAACTGAAAAGAAGAATACAGTAGAACCTCGATAGTAGTTCTTCACTCCCTATAGTTCGACACGGGTCGTAATCACTTGACATGTTGGCAGCAGCCATTGATGGGTTTACCATGGTAAAAAACTATACTCTTATTGTTTTTGAAAGAAAGAAGAAAGAAAGAAATAAAAAGCGCTTTATTTTCAAAATACCCAGTGCACAATACAAGTTTATTCGTCCCACGCAGGGGATGTGCCTACGCGCTACAGCAATAACCTCTCGGTCGTCTGCCGGGTTGGCACATCTAAAACTGAATCTAACAAAACAGTTATTGGATTCTTTTAAAATAAAATTAAAAATCTTTCCTTAAACTAACAATTATGGCCAAGACTTTAAAGTTAAGAAATAGAAATACAATTTAACCTGTTTCTCTAAATTCCTATAGTTAGGGCCTATATCGGATTTTTTTGTGTTGAGAAGTTTGGAGGGGTACGATAATTAAATTTTATGATTAGTTTATTTTTATTTTTTATTGTTAAATTCTTGTATTAAAATCCACCTGTATTGCCAGGCGTTTTTTAAACAATGTACTAACGCTCGCCAATCCCTACCATTTAAAAAACTAATATAATCCCCTTCCGAAAGGACCCTATCGTGTAAAATTGTTAATCTAAGATTACTTAACACTGGACATATAGCGATGAAATGAAATGTGGTTTAAATTTCGCCCATATTACAAAGAGAACAAAACTTATTTCCCGTTGACCAATGTTTACCATTCAAATAGAGCAACTCTGCCCTAGCCTTAATTATCCAGGAAATGAAGCTGAAATCGGCGTTATCAGTAAGGTAGCTTCTATCAACAAGTTCAAGGCCAAGGTCGAGACTGATCAGCTGACTGTGGTGTATGGACGTGCGTGCGCGCCCTATACACTCTCCTATCCATACGTCACTTAGCTTTTCCACCACCATCAGACATCTAGATTTTACCGCCTCTGCTCTATAATCTACATCGACCCCTACCTTCTCACCTAGCATCTTCCACTGTCTGCAACAATCTAAGTTATGGTTTATAATTTGTTTGGCTAGAATCAAAGGAAGTCTATTATCGGAGGAATGCAGTACTTTTAAGAGGTAATTTAAATTCGTAATCATATTATAAATTTTTTTTTTTTAAATCCACTTTCTAAATAAATCACATAGTTTGGCGTGTTATAAGGCAACCGGAAGAGTCTCTTTAAAAACAATTTTTGGACGGATTCTAGGATTTCAGATTCAAAGCAACCCCATACCTGAGCCCCATAGCTAACAATTGATTTTATGACGGAATTAAAACATATAATTTTAGATGATAAAGGCACAGATTTATTCTTGATTAAGTTGTCCCACACAGAGTTAATTGCTAATTTTGCTTGCCTCGCTTTATCTTTAAAATGTGATTGCCAAGATAACGTCGCTGTAAATAACACTTCAAGGTATTTATAGCTGTTTACTACTTCTACACGTTTCCCATTGAACCACCATTTATCTGACGAGGCCAATTTACCCCCATTTCTGAAAACGATTATTTTGATTTTTCAAGATAAACTCTCAAATTCCATATTTCACAGTAAGTTTCTAAATTTCTTATCATAAGTTGTAAGCAGGTGGACGTAGGCGCTAACAGCACGACAGTCGTCGGCATATAAAAGAATGTTTATCCTAGTCCCTCCAAAATTACAGCCGCCACCAAGTGCCTCAGGAAGATCATTAATAATTAAAGTGAACATTAAAGGACTTACAGAACATCCTTGTCTAAGACCTGTCGAAGTTTCAAAATTTGCTGTCACACTGTCTCCACACCACACACCAGCTCTAGTACCATCATAATAGTTCTTAAAAATATTTAAAAATTTTCTTGAAACGCCTATACAGGATAACTTAAACAGTAGCGACTTCCTATCAATAGTGTCGAATGTGCCGAGAAGTCAACAAAGAAAGCATATAGCTTACCTCCGGTCCTTGCCAGCCTTAGACGCACAATCGCATTTAGGTTAAAGATATTGTCGATGGTTGAATAACCTCTCTTAAATCCCGCCTGAAACTCACTTATTAACTGCCTATCTCTAACCCAATTACTTAACCTTGAATCTAAAATGTTTATAAAATCTTAGCTACACAGTTGATAAAGGACAGTCCTCTATAACTTTTGACGTCATTAATGTTGCCTTTTTTATGTAGAGGAAAAATAATAGACTCCTTGAAAGTTCGTGGGACATAACCACTCTCTAAAATACTATTATAAATATAAATAAGACCATTAAGTAATGGAGCCGGTGCATAAAAAAAAAACTCAAATGGCACCCTGTCAATGCCAGGTGCTTTGCCATTTTTTACCCATAACAACACAGCTTTTAATTCATCTAGAGAAATATTTGCATCAAGGTATTCGTCACAAACTACTGGCTGAGCATACGAAACAGTAGATACTAACAAGGGTGGATTTAATAGACACTTAAACTGTTTCGTCCAATCCTGTATCGCAATTTTACCAATTTGGTTTTGAAATTTTACTTTTAAAAGAATTTATTGCACTCCAAAACTGCTTGCTGTTCGTTACTTGAGACACATTATCTATAATTTGATTGTAGTAAGATTTTTTTTTCAAAGTGCTTTAAAAGCCTCAAAGCTCAAACTTTGACTATTCAATTAGTTAAAAAAATTATCTTCTAAGATCCAAAATGAACGGCAGTTCAATATTACAAACTATTTTATACAGTTAGACGCCAAAGAATGTACAGTAGAGATTTAAGTAGATAAGTTTGTTTATTTTTGTCAAGTTTTATACTATTCCATAAATGTGTTTGCTTTATATTGTGTTTTAAATACTCCCTAAAGTTTGGCAGCTGGATAGTTTGACACCCCTTAGTCCACAAGGTGTGGCACTATCAAGGTTCTAATGTACTGGTTATGTACATAATTGATTAATCCTATGTAACATATTTAGTATATTCATTCACTGTGTCAGTTTAAATAGCCTCCTTTACAGTAACATTTCATATTTTTTGGCAAGACTAATATTACAAGGATATATTATTCTTTTACAGCATATTTTATTTTCATTCTTTGCATCCAAACAAACTGATTAATACTCATAGCCTAGCAAAGAAAGCTTTTACATAGGCCTATTTTTAAAAGCAGAATCTGATGAAAAATTATTATTGGCACTATACATTATCAACATACAGGGTGATTGATATAAGTGTGCCAGCCGTTTTATTTGTAAACCATAAGAGATATCAAAAAAAGTTAAATGGTAACTGCCTTGGACTTTTTATTTAAAAAATTGTAGTAAAATTGAAAAAAATTATTTTAGCCGCCATTTTTCCAATATGGCCGCCAACTTAGATTTTTCTAATGAAACACCCTGTATTTTATGATGTATTCTGGTAAAAAATGTAATTTTAAGACAATTTTATTTTTGTGATTTTTTTCATAAACCTAACCGTTTCAAAGATATTAATGGTTTAAGTTGTGAAATTTTGAATGGTTTTCGAATAAAACAGCTGGCATGCTTGCTTAGGCCTTTATCGAAACTCTTTCTCATGCAGAAATTTTAAAAACTTTAACCATTATTATCTTTGAAACGGTTGAAAGAATAAAATTGTCTTAAAATTACCTTTTCTACCAGAATATATCATAAAATACAGGATGTTCCATAAGAAAAATCAAAGTTGGCAGCCATATTGGAAAAATGGCGGCTAAAATAATTTTTTCGACTTTACTACAATTTTTTAAATAAAAAATCCAAGGCACTTACCATTTAACTTTTTTTGATATCTCTTATAGTTTTTGAATAAAACGGCTGGCACACTTATATCAATCACCCTGTATTTGTACACATTTCAGACGTTATTTGAGTTGAAGTATTGGATATTGGGTTGAAAATTTGCAAAAGAATTGCCATTGTCATGACCCAAAGCCCTAGATAACAGTATTTATGTACCTTATTATATTTTGTTATTTTTATAGAAATAGTGCCAAGGGCCTAAATCGGCTCTTATCGATAAGAGATTAACTATATTTCTATTCTGTGAGCTGAATAATTCACAAAACACAAAAAAGTTATATGTTGTTTATCATTTGAGTTATAAGCCTGTAGAGTTATAAGTACAGTTAGGCTCTGGAGAGGTAAAACAGGACAAAATATGCAGTTAATTAAGGTTAAGGTCGATCAAATTGGGAAAAATAGACAACTGATTGTTGCATGACAACTTAAATGACAAAATCTTGCCTTTTTTTCTCTGACAGCAAGTTAGTTGATTTTTTCAAAAATAACCTCGCTACTTAAGTGGTGTATTTCTTATTTAGTATGCATGACTTTTGGTACTTTTTTGTAGGGGCAACCTTCAACTCAGGTAGCTTACCTCAACTAAAGGTGAAAAAGGTTTGAACTCCCAAAATAAAATATCACCCATCTTGTGTGCTATTACTTTATTCACTAACAGCTTTTTTGGGCGTTTGAAGATGGTTATATGGAATATTATTGTGCTAACGTAATAAGAAATTCAAATTCTCATTACTGAAATGATAAGGGGTGTTTGCAGTAGAGAAATCTAGGTACACTTTACCACAACAATAAACACAATACAATTTCAATAGCAATACAATAACTTAATCATTAACTTATTTAGAACTATTTTCTTGGACAAAACTAGTTCAATGTTATCTAATATGACCATGACCAACACAAATTACTTGTTATATAGAGATTAGTAGTAATATTCATTTATTTAACTGTTGATCTGATTATTGTCAGTGAGGAGGAGATTCGATTGGAAAAAATGCAGAACACTAAACAGGAAATTGAACAATTCCGCTTTCAACAAGAAATTTGGAAGAAAAGGGAAGAAGAAGAGAGGAAGAAAGAAGATAGGTAAGCAAAAATCGTCCTCAGATTTCACCAACAAAATTGAATAACATTTTAATTCTTGAATGCTTTTTCAGGAGGTTTTTAAATGTATCTACACTAATAAATAAAAAATCTGTGACTACTGTATGAATAGTAAAAAATGATTCCGGGAAGGCTGTTCCCAAATTGTCCATTCTTATTATACACGGTGGCTGAAAAGTAACTTGCACCCCCCCCCCCCTTAACTTTTCAACGATTTGAGATATTTGAAATCAGTAAAAAATAATAACAAAATGGCAGCTAAAAAGGATTAAGACAATGGTTACCTATTAAAAGTAATTTTTAGCTGCCATTTTGTTTTTAGTGGTCCGATTTCTATTTCCTTTATGTTAATTGTTTAGTTTTGACAAGACCTGTAAAATGATACGGAACTTGACCGTACTTCCTATTTGAAAATTTTTAGCCACCCTAACCCCCACTACCCCTAAGGGCAAAATTATTAAAACTAACCATCATTATTCTTCACCCTTCATATCTAAACAGGTTGCCGCAAACCGATTTTAAATATCTCAAATAGTTAAATTAGTTAATATAGTTAAAAGTTAAAATAGTTAATTTTCAGCCACCAACATGGTTATTTGGATTTGATACGTTTTAGGGCACGATTTTGTAGTTAGTGGGCCGATTTTGGTTTTCTTTATGTCAATTGTTTTGTCTCGTCAAGACTCGTAAAATGATACCAAACTCGACTACACTTGCTATTTAAAAATTTTGAGCCCCCACTACCCCTAAGGGCAAAATTTTCAAAATTGACCATAATTATTGTAGCCCCTTATATCTAAGAAGGTTTCCGCAAACGGATTTCAAATATCTCAAAAGGTTCAAAAGTTAAAGGGGGGTGCAAGTTACTTTTCAGCCACCCTGTATAAGAATAACGTCAAAGTTTAATTTTTAGGCTACATGTATAATGTTCATGTACCTACTACATGTGTGTGACTGTGTAAATCAGTGTACTTTTTCATAAAAATAACAGTACTAAGTAGAAGATAACTACAATAGCAAATTTAACAAAAATTACTGTTGGATTTAGTTGGTTATGGGGTTTAATAACTTCCATTATTCCTTGAATTTTTCTTAACAATAAGATTATTTGGTTGTAATATTTAAAATATGTATTGTAACATGTCTCCTTGTGTGTAGTTAGCTATATTGTATTCATTAACTGACCATGCTAATTTTAGCAGTTTTATGACATTGTCAATGATTTGTATAATCCACAAGACAATAAACGAATAAACACATTTAATTTCATTTCAATAGACACAAGTCCATGGACAGTCTTAAGATAGCACCAAGTTCTTGCCTAAACTAGTTGCTAAAAAGCAATTTAAGTGGTTAACATTTAACATACAGTCTAAACTCGGTATAACGAATCTAAAGAGACCAAACTGAATATTCGTTATATCAAGGATTTTGTTAAAATGAGGTTCGTTATATTGAGGTTAGTATTGAATTTCACTAAGTCGAGGTTCAGAAACAAGATCTCGGTCATCAGTCCTCAGGGAATGAAATCAGTTGTGGCGTGCACAGCAGAAAGATAAGGAGATGTAAAAAACAGTGCAGACGAATGTTGCACAAGTGTTGCCGTCATCTTACCATTTTATATTCATAAAAAACTCTCATTTTTCAAAAACAATAATGTGAGGGGAATTCGTTATATCGATGTAAAGACACAGACAATTCATTAAGTGGGGTGTTAAATTCGCTATGTAGAGGTTCTGACAATGATAAATTTGTTATATTGAGGTGTCTTATTTTAGCCGGGATCATCAAATATTTGTTAAATCAAGATTGATATGGTTTGTTCGTTATGTAAAGGTGAAATATACATTGAGTCTTATGGAGTGTTCTAGGTGATTTAAAAAAAATTGTTATATCAAGGAATTCGTTATATCAAGGTTAGACTGTACTAGCCTTTATACACGCCATTTTCAATAGACTATTTTAGCCATTTAATAGTTAATATCCTTGAATTATCGACTACCATTTAAAATTATGTAGGGAAGAAACTTTATAAAGGGGTTCATGAGAAATTCATCATGATACTTAAAAATACAAATTCAGCCTACTAGTCAATTAAACTCGTTTTATGGATCTGTAGTTTCATTTTTAAAACTAAATGTTTACCATTGCACTTAATTTTTAGACGAATCCAAGAATATCTGGAAAGACACCAAGAAGAGGAGAGGAAGAAACTAGAAGAACTGAAGGAAAAGGATGAAATAAAAAAGAAATTGCAAGAACGTGTGGAAGCAGAATTTTTATCTAAATTGGTAAGATTAAAATTTCCTATTTGACTTAAATCTTGACTACAGCTTTAAAAATGATTAAATTAAAAAGCTATATTAATGCTATCTATATACCTGCTGTAGGTACGTGGTATTCTAGTAATGATTTAATAGGATCATGGTTGTCCACCTATAAAATTGTCTCCAGAACTCAAGCTGCATGGAGGAATGTAGAGGCTGCATAAAGCAACAGAAAATTGATAATTAAATCCCTGATTTGTGATAAATAGACACAGAATGACAGAATGACTGTCGAAGGTGGTGCTCCAATTACTTTCCTCCGTATTTGAGTTCACATTATATTTGAACTATGATGTAAAATCATATGAGAGCTTGAACAAATCTATACTATTATATAAAAATCTTGTGGTGTCTGTATGTGTATTACTAATAGGCGCATAAACTACTGAACTGACTGGGCTTAAATTTTACAGAAATATAGCTACCATACCAAGGACCATAATAGGACTATTCACACTTCGATACTGACCGTGGGCTTTGCCCCTTTGGCTTTAAAAGTTCTGAGTTGAGGATTTTAAAAGTAAATATTGATTGGTCTCCATGGCTGCCATGAGAACAAACACAATGTTTACAATTTGCTATGCCACCCAAATGTAAACAAGCTGCACTGTCAAACCACATTAATTCACAATGCCACAGCTGGTTTATAAATAGGAGGCATATAATATGCTCTACAATCATGTTTATTTATTCTTATATTTGATGGTTCATTGATTATTTATTTTATGAAATTAGTGAGATTGTATATCTGATGCTGTATCTAACCCTAATTAATTATTTAAAATTTTGCTAATGTGAATAATTGTATTGAAAGAGTTTGGTGTAAAAATAGTGAAATTATAAAGTTCACATTTACTTGAATCATTTTAACATTTTTGAACAATTAACATGTGTTTAGAGTAGGGCACACACCTTAAAAATTGAAACATTTTTCTCAAGGAGATAATTAATTGTATATTTTTGCCATTTTGAGAGAAATATTTTTCACACCATTAGCCTTTTCCCAAATTTTTAAATCATATTTTCATATTACTACCCATAGAGTTATGATGTTTTCTAATCCAGAGGTAGCTACTACTCTATATTATAACTTTTTACACTTCCTGTAGATTTTACATTCTATTCTAATAATGAATATCTTTTTACGAGCGTTTCAAGGTCATTACATGTATAATTTCAACCAAGTTCCTCTTAACTTAACCTACCCTTACAATAACATTGTTTGAATGACATTAAATTTACTAATTCTAAGCTGATATACAAATATTTCAAATTAAAAACAACAATAAAAAAGTTGTATATATGCCTTTGCCTTTGGTGCATAAATATTAGGAGCTATAAATAGTAGGACTAAATACTAAATAGTCCTATTATTTAATAGCTAAATAGTATGTTTCTGTTTGTTTTGTTTTAGTAGTAAGAGTATTAATGTTTTTGTTTGTTCACATAGTATATAATAAGTTTTTTTTTATATTCAATGCTGAGTGAGCAATGCTTTTTAGAAGCAAGATCACCTGTTTCATTTCATTCAAATTAAATGCTATACCATAATATTAACCAGATGTTGTAAATTATTGTTTGTCTATGTTTTATTTTATAATTTAAAAGTAAGTAAAGGATTTGAGATTTTTATTTGTTTATTTTTTGAAAATGTTTTTTAAATGTAATTAGAAAGTTAAAAGTTTTTGATATATTAAGTTTTATATAAAGTTTTTTTTGATTTATTGGAATTTAATCTTTTTTAACATACATGTGGGACTTTCGGATATTAAAATGCCTAAAAGAAAAAAGAGCAACCTCTCCAGTCGTCCTGCTAAGGCAAGGGCAATGGCATCTTTGCGAGAAAGGGAGTCCTTTCAAGAGAGACAAGTCCGTCTGCAAAAAAACGCAGAAACTACAGCACTACAACGATTTTCTGTTTTAGAGGAATCTTTAATTATAAGTTGTCATAATTTGTCTTTGATTTTTGTTTTCTAAAATCTATAATACAAAATACTCTTATTTTATCTTAACATAGCTTTCAGTTCAAATTTTACTTTATTTGATAAATTTATTGTTTGTGTTTTGCCACACCACTGATTAAATTAAACCAAGGAAAATATCATAAAACTAAGCAGTACACAGTGTTCTTTTGTTTCTAAAATCAATGAAATATCTGTTACTATGTTTTCCTAATGGTAAGTGTGAAAATGTAAAGGCAATGGACGATGGAACTGATTAAAAGAACTGGTTTGTATATTAAGTTGTTTGTTGATATTTTTGTATAGTAGAATCAGAGATGCAAAGAAACATATTCCGTATTTGCTATTACATTTTTTAGTCCTTGATGCTTTGATAATCATATTAGTTTTGTCTGCTGTCTTTAATGCTAAATTATTTGTTTGAAATTTTTTATAGTACCTATGGATATAGTTTCTTTAATATTTCAAAAGACTGTATTGATAAGGCACAGCAATATTTATAAAGTTTATAACAGCTGACTTAGTTTTGCTAATGATTTATTGTGAGTGAAAAAACTGAAGATGAAAGGATTTGTGAATTAATATAAATAAGAGTTTAATATAAAGATATTTAAATTTAATAATTAGTATTTTTGCAACTTCAAAATTGAAATTGAAAATGTCAATAATAAATCAAAAGATTTGTAATTAAGGGAGTTGAAGGTAAATCTGGAAAATCATGTTCAAGTTTTACTCGAAGATTTGGTCAGTTTTTCTCATGTCAGCCTCCACAAGATTTAAAATTAATCAAAACCAAAATGGTGGTATCCACTACTTACCAGATTTAAAAATCATAACTTGAACGTTTCTATTAAGGCTATAAAAGTTGAATTTTTGTTTCTAAAAGCGTTGGCGGATCTGTAACTATTATATGCAAGAGATAATGATTAAAATGTTTCTATTTTGTGTCCTCTTCCCGTTGCAAAGCACGGGTACAACAGCTAGTAATAGATATTTTGGTCTAATATGCCGATGGGGGAGTGAGCTGGTCTAGTGGTTAGAGCGGGGGATTTCGGTCCAAGAGGTTCTGGGTTCAAATCCCGCCAATCACAAATAGATTTTATCTAAGTAATAATGCCACAACCACTAGGTCTAGCCTGAAGTAATGTGAAAAACAATCCCGGGCTCATGCCTTGCGGTCTAGGATAAAAAAATTTGCCGATGTGAAGAACTGGCTTTGTCAACTTATTCAACTTTGTGTTAGGGAGTTGTTTTACCCACAGCCATAATGCAGTTAGTTCATGCAGTTGTTGCCTGTTATTTGTGTCTGTTTTTTTATTACTGAAGATCTTGTTTTATAAAATTTATAATAATCGTTACCAAATGGAATTTATCATGAGGGATAATGCACAGTGAAGAAAAAATAAATTATAAAAGTCTTGTGAGCCTGTGGTAGACTGATATTTAATCTGATTGAATAGATGTTCATGATAATTACCACCGGTACACAGTAATTGGCCTGTATTGTGACTGTAGGTTGCAAGAATAAGATTAAAAAAGGTTCAAATACCTGCTATTAAGCAATCCAAATTTGTTGTTAGAACAACTAGTTTCGGTGTCTGTGTGACACCATCATCAGGCTGCACAAGGACAGTTTTCTTTCTTCATACGAAGAGCGTCATATTTACACGAAAATAAATAAACATTTACAGACGACACAAACACGAACACGAGACATTTATGGTAACTGATCAGTTAAGAAAATAGACGACGCTAACCCGGCGGAGTTTGAGTCCAGACTGCGGGTGGTCAGTGCAGTGGTGTACGTCCGCTATCTTATCATCCCAGGTTGCGTCCTGTCAATCACACCTCCCCTCTCCAGTAAACCGATGGCAGTGTCATACATAAAATTAGACGAGAAAAATTGTTGGTCATATAGTACATTATGGTGGTCGGATTTTACTGCCTTATATATCTCAAACTCTTCCAATGTGTTAAGTTTATATCTGTCTTTACAAAAATGTAGAATATCCATATTGCTGCTAATGTTGGTATAATTGTGGCTTTGGGATATTAAATGTTCGGCAAAAGATGATGTTTGGTGGGCTGTTGACGCTTTTGGAATATGCTCTTTGAATCGTTTTGTAAAGGAACGTGCTGTTTGGCCGATGTAATATTTCGTACAATAGGTGCAATTGATCTTGTAAACGCCAGTTTTATCATAAGATTGTGTCATCGTGGGACTGCGTTCCTTTAACAATGAACCAAGCTTGTTTTCTGTTCTGACGGAAACTGTGATTTTGTTTTTTGCCATGAGATTTTTATATTTATTGCTCATAAAGGTGCCAAATTTTGCAGAGATGAAAGTGTTCCTGCATTGATGAAAGTGTTCTGTTTATTAGTTCCTCCTGTTTTATTTTTATGTTTGTAGATGAGTTTATCCACAATACTACTTGGATAACCATTTGATACGGCTATATGTTTTATTGTAATTACTTCTTCGTTGTAGTCCTGTTCATTCATTGGAATTGTAAGCAATCGGTGTACGAAACTATTATATGCAGCTAATTTTTGTGAGTACGGATGATGGGATTCTGAGTGAATGGTCTGGTCAGTGCATGTCGGTTTCCTGTATATTTTAAACTCAAATTTATTTTGATGCTTTTTTATGGTGAGGTCCAGAAAATTCAAACAATTATTGTTTTCTTCCTCCAATGTAAACTTCATGTTGCTGTGAATACCACATAAGTATGCGTTGAGTAACGATAACTGTCTACTGTTTCCGTTGAACAAAACAATAGTGTCGTCTACATATCTGAAATAAAACAGGATCTTTTCTTTGTAGCGGTTGGAATCAGAAAATAAATGTTTATTTTCCAGGTTGTTGAGAAAAATCTCTGCTAAAATACTGGAGAGGAGGGAACCCATTGCCAGCCCTTCTTTCTGGGAATAATAGTCATTGTTGAATCTGAAGTAATTCTGATTTAGCACTAATCTTGTGAGTGAAACTAACTCATTTACTGATTCTCTGGATAAACTTGAGTTTTTAATGAGGTTTTGGTGTAGGAGAGCTATTGTTTCTTGAACAGGGACGTTGGTGTACAAATTTACAATGTCAAATGATGCCAATTTGTAGTTATCTTTAACAGCATGGTTCTTAATTCTATCAACGAGTTCTAGGCTATTTTTTATACTATGACTATTCTCCAATAAAATTTGGTCTTTTATTATTTTATCTAGCTTCTTGGCAATTTTGTAGGCTGGACTTGGCATAAAATTTACCAAGGGTCTGATGGGGACGTCAGGTTTATGGATCTTGGGGAGGCCTCTGAGTATAGGGGCTTGTGGATTAGTTACTTTCAGTGAGGTGATTTCACTTTAATAGCAGGTATTTGAACCTTTTTTAATATTATTTGGCAATCCGGAGGCTAACAACTACAATCAAGAATAAGAATTTATACGAAATCTGTGAAAATCAATACTTGCCGTACTTAAACTCACTGAACATTTCTCTCAAATTTAATGTAAGTTAGTTTTATGAAACAGTATCTAACAGCTTTATTATCATATTTTGGTATCTATACCAAATGAAGGTATAGACTCGCAATCAAAATTACTTGTACCGATTTAAAAAGCAGTGGCTTGAAGCTCTAATTGAATGTTGAAAATCTAGAAACAAAGACTCGCTTTAAAATGTATGTAATAACATTTCATAGTGATACTAGGCTAACTTTTTATTCCAAAACATCTGTTGTCCTATGCTCTCTAAACACCTCAATACCTCTCGTATAATAAATCAATGTCATCTGTTGCTACACAAACATTATCCATCCAAGGGATACTTTATCGTATTTTATTTAGTTGGTGGAAATTGTCATTTACTGATCATGCATTCAGTTGTTGTACAAATGAATGAATGAAATCCATTATTTTAACAGGCAAAGTGAAGGCCACATTGTCATTTCTTGCACTTAACCTGCATACATATGAAATACACAGACATACAATACAACATTTACACAGACATTATAAAAAAAAAACTTAAATAACAAAAACTGTCCAACAAAATGACACACACTCAATCACTCAGTCAGAAATTACGGAAGCGCCAAAACAGTCCTAGGACGTACCAGCCAAAGCCATATGCTTGAAGTACAACTTTTTGGGTGCTGCCACAAACCGGGAACAACACTATCAAGGATTTTATGGATAGAGGAAGTTTGTTCCAAAGACGTTAGACGACAGGCAGTTACAACAAAGACCCTGTCATGTATGCTGATGTACTTTTGTTTCACAACAGAGAGGAATCAAAATATAAATCTGTTTACAAATAGATCTGAGATCAGTAACACAAACTATTTCAAAGGATTTGGTGATAGATAAGTTGCAAGTTTATTATTCTTACTAATAATAAACACACAAAACATATTATTTTCTAAACTACATTTCCTTCTTCAGTTGTAGAATCTTTGTTCTTACTGTTCAACCTATCCACAGAATCCTTCAAACTTGGCCTAAAGCTGTCTTTGCCCAGTAATGTTTCAACACAAAACATTTTAAATGGATCAATGCATTTGAAGCTAAAGCCATTGATATGGAAACTTGAATCAAATAGTTGTCTTTAACTTGTAGGAGGTTGTCCATGCCATATGGATTTATAAAACTAGCTGTGTGTCGCTTTTTGATAAATTTCACTTTTTTCTTTAGTACCTTTACAAACAAACACATGATTACAATTAGAATGTGTTTCAATCCATGCAGTTTTGAGAACATAACTTAATTAAGTTATAACTTTGCAGGAGAGGAAGAGGGAAAGAGAAGAGGTATTGGCTGAGTTGGCTGCAGAAGAACGAAGAGAAAGGGAGGCAGAAAAAGCAAAACAGGAAATAGAGGAGGCAGTGCGTCGAAGACAAGATTTACAGAGAAGCTACAGGCAACAGCTAGAGGAGAGAAGAAGAAGACTGCAAGAGGAGGAACAACAAACAGAACTTTACAGGCAACAGGTATAGTTCTGAAACTTAAGAGTATTTGTCGTTTACTTCTGATAAAGATACCTGGCACAGAGCATGTAGTAGTTAGAGTCTATGACGTCAGGTCTAGAGGAAAGGGTTAAAATTTGTTTAAAAAAGGGTTAAAACCGCAGACGACGACCTTACTTCAATATTTTATCTATAAAATTATTTTAAAATTGTTAATATTTTTTTTATAACTATGTTTTGCTATAAATTAATTTACTTTTAGGGCCATTATACAATAAACAGCTCACTAAGGGTTAAAATGTTCACAATTTTCCAATGGCAATAAGCAAGGAGCATTGGTAATGTGATAATGTCAGTGTCCTCCTTCAATTCCATTCAATCCTATTAATTTATTTCCACGGTAAGTAACACCATTTTACATATAGGTACAGTAAATCTATACCAACTTCAACTCTAGTTTCACTTATCTAGAAAACAAAAAAAGATTAGTCTCTTGAGCAAGGTGAATTGTCTTATTCTGGAGCAAAAAATTAGAAAGCCACCGCCTAGATCATTAAACAAGCACGTAGTTTTTTTTTATGTTTTTCAACTAATACCAGCTGTCCTTAGCCATTGGGCTTTCTTTGTCCTTGCTTAAGAAACAGCTAATATCAGTCAGTATCAAAGCTACACAGATCATGCACTTAATTCTAAATCCACCTTGTTATTCATATCTTCAGCTTAAAATATGCAAAGTATGTTCTTGTCTAAGTGAAGTGATTAAGGGATTTTGATTTTGAGACAAAATAGTTTTAATGTTGGATTTAAAGCTACTTAATATCCAGTAATACTATGAATTGAGTATTGAAGTTTTTCAAATCCAACTAGTTGTTACAATGAATTGGTGTGTACAGTTGTTGGCCAAGTTTGCGGACGACACGAGGATAGAGCAGCTAACAGCAGAGAAGAGACGACTCAAGACGTTGGAACATCGGAGACAGGTGCAACAACTCCTAGAGGAGCGCCAACAGAGACGGCGGCAGGAGTGGGAACAGTTGGCTAAACTAGAGGCTCTACGACAAGCTGAGGAAAAACACAGGTGAGAGACGCCAAGATAGACTGCTATACTCCTCACGCGACTAACTATAAGTTTTCCATTGAAATTCATAAGAAACCTAACACTTTGACAGATAAACACAGGCTGATGTGTTCCAAGATCTCTATTTAGAGAACATTTTAAAATCCAAACAATTTATAATAAGAGTTTCTTAATAAATTATTGCACTACACATTGTTTGATCAGTTTTAATTGGCTATGAGAAAATGATTTATGGTTTTGGGGGAGAAATGAAACGGATAGAATGATTAAGAGCAAGAATTAAAGCTCCTGGTAGATTTTGATTTCAATAGTGGATACATAAATTTTTAGAAATAAATCATTGCTTTGCCTAATTACAAAATTAAAGATAGCCCTTATCCAACATCTAATGCTAAAAGGTAGTTGCTAAACATGGAACTAATACATACCAGAGCGTTCTGCTTACTAGTGATGGTAGAGTAGTTGACTCTTTGGTTTAATCAAAGTCCGAGCAGTTTCCCCGGCTAGGATATAGCATTGTAGATCAAGGGCTGAAATCTTCTGTAGATCAAGTTGGTTGCGAAACTCATGAGGAGTTGACCTGTCTGTGGATGAGCTTGGGGTAGACCTGCCTTAGGAAAAATGTGTTAGCGTCAGTTGAATTATAATAGTGATGTGTCAAAACTCAAAACTGAATCTCAAATCTCAAAACCATCAAAACTTTAGAAAAGTTTCGTTTTCGAGATTCGATCACCGAGTTTTGAGATTCAAAAGTTTTGAAATTGAAGATTTTGGCAGTTTTATTCTGGAAACTGCTGACATATTTGGTGTCATTATTATTGTGTCTAACACTGTTTCCACTTTCCACACAAGCTGGTAGCAATAGATACAACTAATCACCATAAACAGTAATGAAAACAGTAAATTGTATTCTGATTCTGAACTACAAAAGGCATCTTAAATACTATAACTGGAACAACATACAACTCAGTTTCATAGCTATATTTAATAATCAGAAATAAATATTAACCACTAAATGTTCTAATTAATCTAATATTCTTGTTTATGTTGGTGCCAGTAGCTTAATTTACTTTAATGTTATAAAAAATTAAGTTGTTTTGGGTTTTTCAGTCACATTTATATTGTTATGTCAGTGTCAGGAGTCGACCTCTTTCAAAAAAAGGTTTCGCGTCTAGGTTAAGAGATTCGAGATTCAGGATTTGATTTTTGAAAGTTTCAGTTTCGGTTTTCAGATTCGGATTTTCTGGTTTTGACCATCACTAAATTATAATATCATTTTAAGAAGCTTATTCTCAAACTCAAATCATCAGTTGTTTACTGCAATCAGATTTCTATAGGTTAATTTGGAAGGTTTCAAGTTTCAATATTAGCAGTTATTTAATAAGTGTAATCAAAGCTGACTTGGCTTGCTTTGCTTTCTGGTCTGGGTAAAAGATCTCAGTCCTCTGGTTCCCGGCAAGGTTTCCAACAAGATTATCAAAGTCAATTTTGGTAGCAGCCAACATAGGTTAGGGCTCAGATAGGTTTGGGGTCTGATTTCCAGGCTCTGGTCCAACATTGTACAAGCTACATAGCTAGTCTGAGCACCTATTTCCAACTTGAATCAGTTAGCCACACCGTACACACGACATCTATTCTGTATACTAATACATCACATACAGTTACGTATATCAGCAGATCTTTTCCGATTTAATGTTCACAAGAGGAGGAAAAACATGGTAAAAATGTCTGAATCAGCCCAATCTCAATTAATTCGGAGAATCGAAACCTCTACTGAATTAATAAATCATTAAATCTTTCTGAATGTTATGAATAATCAAGCATTGGTTTCATAAATTTAAAATATATCTTGTATATTGTAATAGATTAATTATATCTATGAGATCTGCTCAATTAATCAATGTGTTTGTCTGCAGGAGAGAGCTGATAGAAGAGGAACGAGTCCGTTTGTTGAAGACTCACGCCACCAAGTTGCTGGGGTACCTGCCACGAGGAGTATTACAACCAGATGACCTAACCCATCTAGGTTCTGACTTCCTTGAGGAGTTCAACAAATACAAAGCTATGAACTGCCCGAGGAATGCCATTGAAATGTAACTTTTTAAAAACTTATTGTGATTTGGTAGATGATTTTGGACTTTCACTGATACAAAAAAAATGTTCAACTGCCATTTTCATGTTTCATTCTGAAGAAATAAGATTCTGGAGGAGCGAAATAAGTTAAAATTGTGTTTTAAAGCTGTGTGCTATCAAGTATCAACTGCCTAACACTCTTTTCTTGGGTAAATTAGTTGTTTATTGATCAATGAGCCAATGACTTCTTTGGTTGATGGGAAGGGGTGGAACCCTTAGTCCATGCACGCCAACCATAGCTTATTTTGTATTTCCCTGATAAGAGTACAATCTTGTATTTTTATTTTGAGATGAAAAACGAAAAAAGTCTGTTTGAATTAGTGCACTCAAAGATTTATTGGACAAAACAATTCAAATTATCATCACTGTTCTATCTCCATTTTTATCCATAAAAATATTAAATCCACAGTAATATTCACAGTCCATAATTATCTCCCAAATAACATCGTTTTAGACATAAAACTGAAGCACGTTTTGTAAAAAGCATATTCACTTTGACTGATTATTTTGTGAATCATCCGTCCTTTTGTAATCAAATATTTGTGTTGTTGTAAAAATAAATATAATTTTTTTAATAAGATCTGTGTTCATAAATCTTTAGCTACCATCTATCTGTTGTCAATAATAGATTTTTTTGAAATATATTAAACTGGAATTTCATATATATATATTTTTTAGTTGTAGTTTTCAAAAATAAAATGATATTTGTCAAAGATATTTTAAAACCTAACGTAATGGAATTATTGGGGTGCAAATGTAATTCCATCAGTGATAATGAACATGGAAGGAATAAAGAAGAATTATAAGTAATATTATGTACGTTGCCCAAGTAAAGACCAAACTTGAAGCCCATTGACATTGAAGAGTTTCAGTTTCAGAAAGATTGCTTAACAAGCCAAATAGCTTGGGGTGTTTGACAACTTAAAAGTTGACATTCATCAAGTTATTTTTAAAGTACAGCTGCTGTGACCAACAACAAATTAAACTTTTCCATTGCACATTGTTTGAGCCTGGCTCATTGTTAATATGCCCCAAATTAATCTTAAACATTTATGGTGCAACAATGTTCATTCCAATAACACAAATGTCACGGTTTATTGGGTATTTTTTTATATCTAAATCACATCCGACTTTTTGGGATTAGGATTTTAAGTGTAAAAAATGTACAAATCCATGAACCTACCCAATCCAAAGGAGGAAATGTTTAATTCATTACTAGGACCGATAGTGACATTTTCTGGCACGCGCTCAAGTTTTTGTGTAAGGCGAAGCAGAACACAGAAAACCCCAATTTCACGTGCAAGACGAAGCCGAATCGCCGAGTACGGGAATGATGGAGTAAGTGCCAGAAAATAACGTTCGTTACGAGTTATGAACGATACTTTTCATCACGACGCAAAAATACACAAACACATAATAACAGACCTCAGTAATATTACTACTATTTTATATCTCAATTAATTTATTTGAACATAAAAATAAAATACAATCTTTTAAAAGGAAACCTTCGTATATTTTCGATTAATTTTAAAACATAAAAATAAAATAAAATATTGTAGGCTAAAGGAATCTACGTATATTTCTCAATAATTTTTTTTTTACATTAAAATAAAATAACAAAACAACTTTTAACAATACATAAAGCTGATTCAAATCATTAAATTAAACCGTAACAAAACACTAGCACGCGTAGTGAGTAAATGGAGAACTTATCGAGAGCGAGGGAAAGTCAATTTAGAGCGAGGGAAAATCAGCTGATCGATTTTCCCTCGCCCTAAATTAGAGCTTGGGAAACGACTACCTACATTGATGTCAGCTGTTATCAAAAATATTAACTTTCGTTACGGAGTGATGAACAGATCTTTTGTTGGAGGGTTTATGGGAGTGTTGCACGACGTCCAATGAAATAAGTCAGTTCCACGACGTCCAAAATATAATTTTTGAGCTATTTCACAATGTCCAATATAAAATATTCGTCCAAATCTCACCATGTCCAAAAGTACAGTAACTGCAAAAAATATATACTTTTTACAAGCTCTGGATTAATGAGATTGGTCAACAGCGTACTTTACACTCTTAATAAAGTAGTTGTCGTCCAAAGCCGCTGAGTTGCACGACGTCCAGAGTGCCTGTACACTTTGAATTCTGTTTTACCGACTTTAGTGCATACAGTTTGCATCGCAATTACTGAAGGCAACTAGGCCTATTATAACAACTGTTTCAAGTTGTCAACAGCTTATTGAGCTTAATCTTTGATTAATGTTTAAAATTATTATATGGTTATAATTAGAACTAATTATCTGAAAATCTCAAACTTTACTATATGAAAAATAAATACTATGTCACCGTACAATGATGCAGTATTTATTTTGGCATGATTGAATAACGATTTCTAAAAAACAATTTACATCATAGAATCAAAATTAAAAATTAACTACACTATTCCACTATACGAATTACAAAAACGTTGACATAATTTGATATGTTATATTGAAATTTTTCAATTTAATAATTTAACTTAATTAATATCAATATTATTATAATAATTAAAATGTTTAAAATATACTTAAATGTTTAAAATCTATTTTAATAAACAAATTAAAGTTGCACTATTATATTGCCATATTTTCATTGGTTTAATTTGATAAGCAGTGCAGCAAAACACAAACACTAAATTTATTGAAATGAAATTAAGTCAATGATGTGCACTATTGTTGCTTGTTGGTTCCAAAATTTGACTGTCTGTTTGATTGGATTTCCTTGTAGTTGACTTAAACAGCAAGCAGGAGCAGTGGCGGTTCTAAGACTTTATCAAGGGTGGGGGATAACCCAGGAGGAGGGTTTGGGGGTTCTCCTCTGGAAAATTAGGCTATTTTAAAGCCCTTTGGTGACTTTTTAAAGCTATTTTCAACGTCTAACTGTGTCTAAAAACCTGCCATTGCATTTCAATTTCGAAATGTATTTTTAATTTATCTTTTGAGGGTCCAAGGGGGGGGGTGCTTTAGCCCCTTGGAACCACCACTGAGCAGGAGTTACTTACGGCCCAAAACGGATGAAAAAAGAGGAACTTTAAAGACACCGATAAGACAAGGGTAGAACAATCAAGATTTGGTCAAGAGAAGAAGAAAGGGTAACAGACAAGAATCAAGCCAAAGATGGTTATAGTAGTATGTTTTCTGTGTTGCAACTATAGGTCTCGCCACCCTAAGTTGAGGCAGCCCAGACGGACAGGCAGGGTCATTATCGGCCGGTCCCGCCCGACCCTTTATAATCCGATTAGTGACACTTCCATGAACGCTCTAGTTCCATAATTGTCATTAACAAAGTTAAAAGCCGATGTATAAATTTAGTCTTTTACATTAATAACGTCGATTTAACAAACATTTCCGTTTTTGTCCCATCAAAATCGGACAATGTTTACGGTTTTTGGATTTTGGGATCTACACTAATTTGTTTTTTGTTTATAGCTCACAAACCGTAAACATTGTCCGATTTCGATGGGACAAAAACGGAAATGTTTGTTAAATCGACGTTATTAATGTAAAAGACTAAATTTATACATAGGTTTTTAACTTTGTTAATGACAATTATGGAACTAAAGCGTTCACGGAAGTGTCACTAATCGGATTATAAAGGGTCGGGCGGGACCGGCCGATAATGACCCTGCCTGTCCGTCTGGGCTGCCTCAACTTAGGGTGGCGAGACCTATAATCTCCAGCGGTCACGTATCACTAAAGCTGCCATATACCATATAATATTCTTCCAATTTTTAAAAAAAGGTGTCAAACAATTTGTAATTAAATTGCCTTGTAAAGGTTATCCTTGAATAACTTCGATAAAATCAATGGTTTTTGAGTTATTTAAGAAACAAAATTGTAAATGGCCGCCATTTTGTTTTATGAATTTGGAAAATTGTCATAATTCTTTTGTAGCTTTTTCTAATTGTCATAAATATTTGTGCAAAGTTTCAATTTTGTATGTTGTTACAAAAAATTAATAGGTGAATAAAACAAAATGGTAGATTTGTAAGTAACTAAGGACTATTTAAATGTGATATTTAGATGAGTTTCTTACCCAGGAACAATGCTCTAAAATATTGGTAGAGAGTTCCGGGACACCCTGTATGTATGTATACCTATTGTGTCGTGTGCACTACTAAGTGTTTCTACAAGACAATTCGTTTAGTTTCCCACATCAATGAAAAGGCTTGAAACGACTTGTTATTGGGAAACAATTCAATGCAGCGTTCTCGTGGTGTTCCGCAATTCGGTTGAAATCCTTAAACTCCCTAAAACATTGCAGGGTAATTGGTAGAGGACCAACAGTTGTGGGAAGTTTTCCAATAGTAATTACGGATATATTAAGAAAAATAAGAGATGTGTATAAAGTTATAGGCCTATTGTTTTCCCCCTCTGTAGTATTCTTTATTTTGTCCTCATATTTTTTGTCTAGGGTAAATTGACAAGTATTTACATTGATCAGGTGGTAAGAACTAATTTTTCTCTCGGAATACAGGCTTCAGACATGATATATATTTTTTTTTTAATTTGTAGGTTTATTAGTTTTTAAACATGTTTATTACATTGAATGGGTTTACAAAGTATAGTTTTCACCATTATAGCCACTTAATATATTATACGTACGATACCATTTTATGTATATTTATGCAGTAAAATCTAACACATTGAGGTCAGATTGTTACATAACTTATATTTTCTGATTCAGAAAATTATAATTTAACGAGTTTTAAATCCCGCACGAAAGAAAGAATTAGGAGGAGCGTGAAAGAGAGGAATTGGGGGAGGGAGAGTGCAGCCCCGCTCTCGCGCGGAACAAGATAGATGTCCGCGGAACAAAAACGATGTTTCGGCCATTCCCGGAATTCTAGCCAGTTTTCATTGCACTAGAACATCACGACCTACAGATTGCTACCGCTCCCAAGTCTTTCGCTGATATCACCCTTGTCCTTCATGACGAGATGTCGTCAATACTATGTCATCTACACACTTTACATATGTCCATGGACGACGATTGCGGATTCAACTATACTTAACCAACCTTATGGGCCATACCACTTTCTGTTGTATAGTTCAGTTCCGTGTAAATGACTCTATGGTTTAAGAATAGAATATTACCATTAAACATAGATATATGGAATAGACATATTCAACGATATCTAGAGTACATTGATCTGCACACAACGTCACAAGACGTCATTTCGGGCAGGACGGTATATTGTTCCACAGCCCCCCACCCCCACCCCCCCTTACGTACGCAAAATTTTATAATTTTCATTTACTTAATACGTTACATTTTTTTAGTATGATGATACATAAACTATTCAGATTTTGTGTATCACGCATTAAACTGTCAAATTCAATACAACGCATAGGTACTAAACTTCTAAATTTGGTTTCTAACCATGGAGTGTCCTTGCAGTTCTGCATCACAGTCGCAACAGCCAATTAGAGAATCCAACCGTCAATTTATACAACGCTCAGTTATAATTGACTTGAAATCACCAACAGACTAATCTATATGGGCAGTTGATTCAACCTTTTCTAAGCGTTTCACAGCTGTTCGCTAACATTACTAACCTCCGGTAAGAAACATCAAGCATAAAACTACTTTTGGTATTACCTATGTGCATCAAAATAAACACAATCACTGTAGACATTTTCCTTGATTTAAACTTAAACATTTTCAACTAAGCTGTCATTTTCTTCGATAAAAAATGTAAATTCCTGATGTGGCCATCATACAGTAAAAAAGAATATCTTGGAATTATTCCAAGTGATGTTCGCGAATAAAGTGTCATTGAGTAATTCCATAGCACAATATGCATCAATGTATCAATGATTCAAACATGGATAAAAAACTCATCCTATAAGTTAAGCCCACTAATCTGTAATCGAGTTTAACTGTTTTAAGGCATAGCCTTGTTCAGCTTTTAAAATCATATTTTAAAAGCTAGACTATCCATGTCAAGTGCTTGTTTAACAACCGTTGGAACCAGGATTCTCTAAATCCTTTTGCATTTTGACGGCGGCTCACGGTAAAAGTAAACTAAATGAATTTATACATTGTTATTGTTGAGGATACGCGAGTGACAACCGGTATTTAAAGCTGTTTTCATTACAATTGCCGCTTCATTAGGTATGGTGTGACATTTAGCAAGACCGACAAGGAATGAAGGAACTACAACATTTCTAACGCTTCTTTGTACTTGTTTTCTGCCTTGAACTTCTTCTTAATAAATTATATAATGGACACACCGTAAGAAAGATAAATTCATACAACAGTGTAAGCCTTGTATCAAGCAGACACTTTGGTATCATACCGACGGGATGAACACTCAACTAAGGTGTATTTTAGCCAAATATGAATTGTAAAGCTTTGTTTCGTTCTTTTGTATCACCATTTTGAAAGCCCATTGATCATGGACAGCTGGGTCCAGTTTAGAGTAATCAAATAGCTATCACTGTTCAGAATTGCACGGCGTTTTTAGGATTACAGTATTATGTGAGGACTATAACCACTTAGCTACTTACCCAGTTATTAGGTAGAGTCATTGCATATTAAGCTGACAACTTAGATGGTTTACTAGATTTTAGTTGAACGAATCAGTGTAAAATATTTTGTTGATAATATTTTTTGTCCTTTAAGAAATAACGGAATAATTATAATTATATTTAGTACATTTTCTACAAATGATTTCTGTTGGAAGTATAGTCAAAGTGTTTCTATCAGGTCAAATTTTTGATGGAGAAATTTTTCTTTCTGAACAATTAGTCATTCTACAGTTTGATATTCTACGAACTTTGATAATTATTAACATTGGTGTTTACATAATCCAAAATGGCAGAATATTGTAAAATGTTGTAGTTTGTTTGTTTATTGATAAATTTTGATCAAACTTGGCAAACTTATTTATTTTATACAACGCTATGAGTATTTAATTATAAAACACACTTTATAAGTTTCTTTGTAGCAGCAAACCTAGGTACTCGCTAAGCCTAATGTTATTTAAATAGATTTAATTGAAAGTCAATTCAGACAAATGGAAATTCGCTTAGTCAGCAGGTTTGTTGCGGCGGGGATATTATTATTTCAAATTAATATTATGGTTTATTTCCCTTATTTTCGCCCCACCACCACCTCAAAATAGTTGTATCTGCTACGATGGTTTCGACGCTAGTTGTGTATAGTAGTCACTACATGGTTACCATGTGTTACACTATGGTAGTCAAGTACGTAGTCACTGTGTCTTGACCTGTGCTGTACAGATTTGTTTACCTATTTTGCCTGAAGATCTTTAGGGTGTTACATTACTCTAGGCGTATTTCGTGTCGCCATCGCCGGACAACCGCGACCGCGAAGTGAACAATTACTTACAATAATAAGATTAATTAATATACAATTAATAATTAAGATCTCTGAAGTATATGTATAGTGTAAAAGATAGTGCGAGATGAAAATCTCCATGGAGATGCCTCACTCAGTGGCCAAATACACACACATAGATGTAATTTAATACCACACATGACCTTAAAAAATAGGTAAATACATCTCCAGAAGGTACCATGTCAAGAAATATCACATTGTTACGATACTCGGTCGTAGCAGTTTAATTTAACAGTATTATTAATTAGTCTAATTGGGGTTTTTATGAATCTTGTTTTTGTAACATTTAACTAATTTATAAGAAGGATTAGGTCAATTATCATGTAGGTTGTAAAATGTACAGCTTACGAGACTTTTTAGCAACATTAGAGGCCCTACTTCAACCTTACATACTATTAGGTCCTAATTATTTTTTTCAATATGGAGTAGTAATTTATAACATAGAACTGTAGGCCTACATCAGTTTGATTGGTTCGGGTGCCACTTGTCTATGACATTACTTGAACGTATTATGATGTGGTTATGGTTATAAGCCAATCTTCGGTCTAACCGAACCGAATCTCGGCTTCTCAAAAATAGAGAATATTAGAATTGGTCAAAAAGTACAAAGCAGGTACTCGGAAGTTTGGGGTTGTCTTGCTCCAGCTCTCCGACAATCACTGCGGGTGTCAACTTATTTAGAGGCTTATCACTAACCAAAGTGACTTTAAAACGAAAACAAAATGAACATTTTTTTAAATAGGTAGCTTGTACTTCTTAAATTTGAAGTCAGATTAGCTTGTCAACCTTTGTACTATTTAAATTATTTAAAACCATTTAACTCTAATAAGGTTTTAGAAGAACGCCATCTCTACGTAACGTGAGGAACTGTCAGAGGCGCTAGCGCATCTAACGGTGACTTGGCGAACTGTTGTTCACCTCAGTGGCCAGTGACAGTGACAGTACAGTAGTGCTGCTAGTGTAGTCGTAGTGAGTTAGGTGGTACAGTAGTAACATGGTGTAACCGTTGACTGACTGTTGTTTGTTATAGTATAGTCATGGTGAAATCTTTTTTCTGTTATAATTGGGGCTGAATTAATTAGTCCCGAGAATGATATTAATGTATCCCCACTGCAGCAAACCTTCATCATCTAGGGCCTAGGCGAATTGAAATTCCATTTGCATTTGGTGCCTAGTCACCGAGTATACAACCATAGACTAAGGAAACTAAAAGTTGTTAATTGTTAAGGAAATAAGTCCTTTAATTTCCTTAGTCTATGATACAACCCAAATGGCTACATCCAGTCCTAGACACGATAGTCAAAGTCAACTGCAGCACGCAGTTTTGAGTGATTATGCATTCCACAGGGAGAGTTTGATGGAATCAAGATTAAATGGGATCACACATTTGTGTACAGACAAGTTGAAGCGGTTGATAACAGATACGAAAGGACCTTATCTCTTGATCCTTATAATTCTATTTTGTTTAGAATTATAATTATAAGGACCATGACATACTAAATGTAATCAAAACCAGCTTTTTCTCGAAAACAAGATTTTCCGTTGTTTTATGGGTTTTTTGATGGGAAAATAACATAAGTTACAATAACTTTTGAACAGTATTTTTTAAGGAAACGGGAGCTATACAATTTGGTTCAAAATTTAAAGGGCTATAACATATTAAACTTTTATCCAAGTCGAGCCATTTTAAGAAAATTATTGTTTTCTGATAATAAATGGAAAAATAACAAATGACTAATAAAAATTTAAAAAAAGTGCCTGGATATACCACAAATTAGTACCTACATACAAAATTTCATCAAAATAGGACACAGGCGTGGTCTGTTGCTCTGTACACATCCACATATACAGACACACACACAGACTCAGGCATCACTTCGAAAACCACTTTTTTGGATCCAGGGGGACCCAATACAGATATATATTCACTCGATATTCAAACTCTAAAATTTGGACGAAAACAACACTTTCTACATATCATAGAAAGTAAAAATTGCAATGCAATTCGAACCGTAATGTTCACAGCATTGCAAATTGTGCAATTTTATTCGGAGTCTCGATTAATTTTGTGTTGTTTACTTTAAAATACAGTGTATTCAATTAACCCGATAGGACACATACACTACCAGTGCGGAATTTACCACTAGACCGTCTAGGCCGCACTCTAGGGCCACGAGCAAAAGGGAACGCAGAGTTGTACCATTGACTATACACAGAATAGACTTTCCATGGAAAATAGATGAAGTTCAGGACCATCTCACCAGAGTTTACTAGTGTATTGGGTTATATTAATTAAAATCAATGCGGTATCATAGCAAACAGCTGATCGGTTTATCACTTAACACAGAATATTGCCATTAGTTGGTGACCATCTCAACAGATTGCACCAATTTTTTTGGCTTCAAATTTTTATATTATTTGGGAAGTCTATGGTCACACAAAAACAAAATTTTAGAATAAAAAATTCGATTATCGATAATGAGGATGAATACTTCGTGATTGCGGGACATATTTACGATTTTGCCGCGATTGTGGGTGACGGTGATGATGTTCCCGTGGTCGCGTGAGATGTTAGAATTTCGCCAAAATCGCAGGGAAGACCCACCAAGGGTTACTATGGCTGCAAGTGCCCTTAATCCAGCACTGAAAGCAACAGTATCCTAAGTCAAATGCAACACTGAATTCAACTACATTGCACTGTGACCTGCAATGGTCTGAAATTAGATATTATCAAAAAATAATCAAAATCTTAACAATTAGGCGTAACTTAATTTGTAAGTAGTTTAAATACTGAAAAAATATATGTATACTTTGTAACCCTCACGCACTATCGAAACGATACAATTTTGCTCTAGCTCACATGTTAAGGCCGGGAACACACTCAGCCTAACTCGTACGATTTTTCCACGGTCGTTATCTAAGTTTTGAGCGATACATACAAATGGGGCAACAATAGGGTTAAAGTGTCCGTAAACGTGTTAACCGACGGAGCGGAATTGAACATATCTTCTCAACTATCATTTTGGTAGTGGTGTGTTGCGGGGTGTGGCTTATAAGGCTGAGCAGCACATTTAGAATTTCTCACTTACGAGGTAGTTTCTAGAATGCACGTGGAACAGTTTGACCATGCCACACTTGCCTAAGTAAGAGATAGTTTTCTGGCCATAAGGTAGGATGGAGCAAATCATAAACCTCACTAGCAATAAACATCCTCATGTCCGTGATCCGCATTCCCCTCCACACTGACCAGACAATGGCAAATCAGTTCAGTTGTGGAGATAAGACGGAAGGGAAAGTTTTATATTTGTAAGGTTTTTTTTATTTTAACGATAATACTGTAGATTTTCCTAAGCGTCCCAGTTCCAACGAAAGTTGATCGCCCAGTGTCACCGGTGTCACCCAACGATATAAACATTAAATTTACATCGTTGGTGTCCACGAAGATCCGGTCTCCGTTCTAAACAATATCTTTTATCCCCCTCTTACTTTTTCACAATTAGGGTGACAATTAAGTTTTAGGAATACTCTATAGCTTTAAAACGAAAAGAGATACCACCAATAAATTTGGCATATAATTACTGGTAAAAGTAAGCTACTTTTGGGCACCGGGTACGATACGAGCAGCGAGCGGCGAGCGGCATGAGCGGTGCCGCTCTGACATCGGGTCTCATATAGTTGAGTGTAAATTTGTCGAGGGTGGCCACGATACGTCTGAGCGGCACCGCCCAGCGCCGTTCATGGTTCCAAGTCAAAACCAATTTTCGCGAAAACGCCGCTCGCCGCACAGTTGAGTCATGATTCAGTTCGGCCTAAAATGACAGGGAAACAGCAGCAAACATGCGATACGAGTCGATACGCGTGAGGTGCAGTCCAGGTCATGTTTGTGGAATGACCAGCTAGGAAGTTAAAAAAATACGTCGGTCAACAGAAAAGTATGGGAAAAAATTAGGGTTAAGGTTTTTCTAAAAACCAAGTTTTTCTTTTAAGGCAAACAATTGTCAGATAGCAAAAAAAGTTGCAATACGTTGTACAGGTAAGCATAGTTTACCATTTAATACTAAACTAACTCATAAAACTTGGGGAACTTGATGAGCGTTGTAAATGTGCCGCTTGTATCGTAGCCACCACCACCGCTCACCGCTCGCCGCTCGTATCGTACCCGAGCGGCAAGCGGTGGATGGCCCATAATGAGTAAGTTGAAAATCTTATAAGTAAGCTTATGTTGATATGTACATCAAAGGTCTTGTTGAACTAAAAGTAATGCCGCAAACCAGATCTCGAATGGACAACCAAGTCGAAAATGGCAGCCGTTCAAAGATTTCTCGAATCTGCAATTTTGAATCTCTAAACGGCTACTATTTTTTACTCAGTTGTTCTTTCTTTTGAGTTTAAATTTGCAGCATTGTATTCTACAAATAAAGCCCTTTTATTTGATGTGCGTATCGACCTCGTACGTTTCTTCCGTCTTAGAGGGGGTGCCCCCCTGAGGAGTGAGTATATAAAATTTCAAATTCAATGCATTTTTGAACAGCTGTCATTTTGGACTCGATTGTTCTTTTGAGGTCCTGTTTGCAACATTGTTTTTAGTTTAACATTACCTTTAATTTGATGTATATTAACCTATTCTTACCTTTAAGATTTGCAACTTATTCCCCATGAACCGTCACCATAGGTGTCATCCGATCACTATGTACACAAAAAGTAGCTTACTATTAGCAGTAATGACATGACAAAACTTTTTCATTTTAAAATTATAAAGTCGTCCTAAGACTTAATTGTCACCCTGTATATAAGTTTAATCTAAGGTTGTTTTTGTTTTACAAAACATTATGATAACACCACTGATAATACTGAGCATACTCGTTACAACGCTTATTATGTTGTATTGGAAATTAACTAAGCAAATTACTACTTTGCTAAGAAAAATTTGTTTATATTGTCTATGAGCATAAATTAAACTAACCAATGTAATTACTTAGAACAGTCTAGACTTGTTATTGCATTAATAAATAAATAGGGAGTTTACCAATTTATATATGTGCACGTTTGTATGAATAACACCATAAAATAGTTTTTTTTCTCCTATTAGGTTGACATTCAAATTGAGCATTCTAAAATTGTCATAAGAAAACCATCTACAACAAATAACTGGAGGGGGAGCTTCAAAACGAAAAAGAAGTAACAGCAAGAGTGGCCTGGAAAGAAAATATATCTTTACATCATAAACTTTATAAAATATACTCAAATATGACATTTATAAAAAATGAATCCTTAAGGTAAATCGGTTTTAAAAACGAATGAACGTAATTAAATAATTACATTCACGGTAATGTACAGCTACAGACGTCACGGTAGTTCATTCCGTAAATTCGTTGAAGCCGTTTTGCTGAAAATCACTAATTTTGTTATTCTACGGTAAGAACACAATTATAAAAATATTTCAATGATAATAATAAAAAATACCCCCGCCGCGGCAAACCTGCAGACTAAGCGAATTTCAACTTGTCTGATTACATTTTTACTCAAATATTTCCATAAATAAGACATATTTAATCCCTATTTAAATAACATTAGATTTAACAAGTGCTTAGGTTTGCTGCTATGGGGAAGGTAAAAAGGGGTTTTTGACCATACGTGAATAGTATGGGATGAAATAAATAAATTTGCCAAATTTTATCAATATATATCCATAAACAAGTAAACTACAACAATTTTTATTTTCTCCATAAGAATAACATGGGAATTTTAAATTAAACTCTTTTTTGAATTTTCTCCGTGACCGTTAGGCATACAACAGCGCTTCAATATACTAAATTATTTCTTTTTTTAAGCTCTACAAAACGGTTTAGAAATAAATTGCAAAATTTTTTGTTTTTAGGGTAAAAAATGGGAAAAACACATTTTTACCCCATAAAACCCACCATAAACCCCTGTTTCCATGGTCCGATTATGCTGGATCGCGAACTCGTTCGAATAAACGTAGGTTTACACGTTTGTACCAAATTTCATCAAAATCGGATCATTTTTGCTCAAGTTATCGCGCTAACGGACACACACACACACACACACATATATATATATATAAATATATATATAAATATAAATATATATATATATATGAATTTGAACGGATGGTGTTTTTGGCCTCTAGGGACCTCAAAATGAAAAAAAAATCGGTCCCGCGTCCAGGTCTTACCATGAGTACTACGGTAATAGCTTATTCCCTATATGGGAAATTCGCTAAAAAAATACTTGGAGATACAATACATTTGTACCCACATACCAAATTTCATAGAAATCGGTCTACACACACGCACACATAGACATCACTTCTAAAACCTCCTTTGGGGTTCAGGGGGAAACAAAATAGTCCCACCCGAAACCCAAACTTGAAAATTTTGACAAAAACAATACTGTCTCCATACAATGTATAATGTATTGAGGGAGAAAGTGAAAATACAGGTCTGTGTGGTTTAGGACTGTGGCTTGTAAGTTAAAACGGCGAAATCCCTGTGAAATTCAGCGTAAAAACCAATTATCCCGGGACGATTAATAAAATAAAATAAAAATTGACACTATTTTAAATCTCATCCGTCTCAATAATTTTTCTGTATCCGTATGATTCGTTGAAAGTCAATTCTTGTAAACTTCAACTCTATCCGAGTTGTATTTCAAAATGGCAGTCTAATAATTAATAACTATCGATATATTGCTAGAAATTTTAGAAACTACTTTTTAAATATAACTTGATACGGTAAACCGAAAACAGAAGAACTATACATTGGCGACTGTAAATTCAATTTTGAATATTCGTGTATTTCATGCAATATACACCGGCGCATCTGAATTCTTCTTAATTATTTTTATATTAACTATAAGAGTAACTAGGCTATTTACTTCAGTGTATACTCATTCGTTCAGCACACACGCCAGGCATGTTGCATGTACTAATCAGTGATTGAGATTGTCCGACGAAAATGAAAGATTTTAGTTGATTTTAGAATTAGGGTTTAAGAAAAGTTTAGAGATGATAAGCTAGAACAAGGTTGCAATGTTAATCAGATCTCTTCCGTAATTATCTAGGAGCAGTATCGTCTGGGCTGACGTAAGTGAAGACAATTGTGAGTACTGAGAGGGCACCGATCACGACGACACCAATGATGTAACTCCGCAACCTCACACACGACCTGCTGGCGTGATGTATAGCTGCATGCATCCCAACTGTAACACTACTGCTGTACAGCTCACAGCAGACAGTACACAACACACTGTATACTGTGATGTATATAGCTGCATGTATCCCAACTGTAACACTACTACTGTACAGCACACAACAGACAGTACATAACACACTGTATACTCTCATGTATATAGCTGCATGCATCCCAACTGTAACACTACTGCTGTACAGCACACAGCAGACAGTACACAACACACTGTATACTGTGGTGTATAGCTGCATGTATCCCAACTGTAACACTACTGCTGTACAGCACACAGCAGATAGTACATAACACACTGTATACTGTGATGTATAGCTGCATGCATCCCAACTGTAACACTACTGCTGTACAGTACACAGCAGACAGTACATAACACACTGTATACTGTGGTGTATAGCTGCATGCATCCCAACTGTAACACTACTGCTGTACAGCACACAGCAGACAGTACATAGCACACTGTATACTGTGATGTATAGCTGCATGCATCCCAACTGTAACACTACTGCTGTACAGCACACAACAGACAGTACATAACACACTGTATACTGTGATGTATAGCTGCATGCATCCCAACTGTAACACTACTACTGTACAGCACACAACAGACAGTACACAACACACTGTATACTGTGATGTATAGCTGCATGCATCCCAACTGTAACACTACTGCTGTACAGCACACAACAGACAGTACATAACACACTGTATACTGTGATGTATAGCTGCATGCATCCCAACTGTAACACTACTGCTGTACAGCTCACAGCAGACAGTACACAACACACTGTATACTGTGATGTATAGCTGCATGCATCCCAACTGTAACACTACTGCTGTACAGCACACAACAGACAGTACATAACACACTGTATACTGTGATGTATAGCTGCATGCATCCCAACTGTAACACTACTGCTGTACAGCTCACAGCAGACAGTACACAACACACTGTATACTGTGGTGTATAGCTGCATGCATCCCAACTGTAACACTACTGCTGTACAGCACACAACAGACAGTACATAACACACTGTATACTGTGATGTATAGCTGCATGCATCCCAACTGTAACACTACTGCTGTACAGCACACAACAGACAGTACATAACACACTGTATACTGTGATGTATAGCTGCATGCATCCCAACTGTAACACTACTGCTGTACAGTTCACAGCAGACAGTACACAACACACTGTATACTGTGGTGTATAGCTGCATGCATCCCAACTGTAACACTACTACTGTACAGCACACAACAGACAGTACATAACACACTGTATACTGTGAATTAGCTGTAGGCATCCCATCTCAGTTTACAGTACTTGATGCAATATATCTTTCTAATCTATTCAAAACTACTTTGTATACAGTAAGTACAATAACAAGTAGAGTAAACACTCTCAAAGCCTTTGTGTTTAACTTCGTGTTCGACTTTGTCCTTATGACTTGAAATAATCACAACCGTAATATCATTAACAATGTCTTAACTGCGATATTTTATTCCGATGCGACGTAATTGTTCTAATAGGTTTAAACAAAGAAGCTAGTTGCGAAGGAAGGCCTAATTGTTATGGGCCGTTGTGTTCTCTGTTCCCATAGCGTCCCAGGCAGAACGAGTCTTGTACAATGGTAATGTCCAGGAAATATTGTCTTCTTTCCATGATAAACTGCGTTCCAGGTTAATTGAGTGATGACATTATAGTGTGAATGAGACTTCATAAATGATTACGTGACATTATATACAAGGATGTGTATAAGAAAGAGGCTTTGTAACATCTAGCCTCAAATTTCTATCGATTTAATGAGGATTTCCTTTACATGACTGGAGCAGGGTTTAGAACAATTTATTTTCGCTGTACCGTAGTAAAAACAGTTATCATTACAAACATTGGAGGTTTAAGTACCCCTATTCGTCTCTCCATAGGGGAAAAATAATCAGTTGTAGTCGAGTGATGTACATAGTTCTAATGTCAGCAAATTTGTCTAAGAAAAAAGGGTTCTTTTCCAATAATTCACTGCCACTACTTGTTTATTGCAATTCCGTTTTTATTAACAGTTAGCCTAGTCTATGAATACATCAATTATAAAATGAAAGTATTCTAATCTAGCCTTATTAAACTTCCTGATTATGAAAAAATCTGGTAGTGAATAAACAGGATTGCAATAAAAAGTAGTGGTAGTGAATTGACGGAAAAGGACCGACAATAGTTCCTATTTACTAATTTAAAATAATATTTGTATTGGAATTTATTTCTGTTTATGGTTGTGTGATAACGTAAACATCATTACAATAAACACATCGTTAAGATATTAAAACCAATTGCAATTTTTAAATGTCTTAGTAATTTAAATAATATTCGTCATCGAGCTCGTGTCGAAACGGTAACTTTGTATGAAACACAGTAGGCATATAGTTATTCATACCTCCAAGATTGAAAGAGGTAATCAGTACTTGAAGACAAATTTATTTGCAATCCTGGACAAAAGGACCAAATGTTGATCGGCAGGATTTCAAAAGTTCAAAACATTCAGTGTGCATTTTCTTATTCTTTGCAACAATCCTTATCGATGGCTCATAGACATTTTATTAAATAAATTCAATATTTAATTTTAACATAATATGCGACTTTAAACCAAGGCGTGATAAAAATTTTGGGATTAAACGTATTGATTTGGTTAGCCACAGACAGATTAGGTTAGTGTCTAGTATGCGACCATTGGGGTTCCTTCACATTCATAAGATATTATTGTGCATTTTATAAAATATTATAGTTAGGCCCCACAACAAACTAAGTTTATGTAAACAATTATTTTCAATAAATTAATAATGTTTAAAAAGATTCAGTTTAATTAACTAATAATTTTACTTCGGAGTTGCTGAGCCATTTAATAATGAACGTAACTTACATTTGATTTCACAGTACTCTCCTTTGCGAAAATCCAGACCAATATACATTTCTTAGACACAACAATGATAAACTGCTTGTGATCGCATCTAAATCAAACAGCAAATTAACAACAATGCAACCTTTTTAAGCAATGTTTGTAAAACGTGAGTGGCAGTTACGAAATTTTCAAATCGATCATGGATGAACGGCCCGCGGTCTATCACTTCGTGAGCTATCTATTACACCAAACACACACACAGACAGCCCCACACACACACTCACTCAAACACGAGGTATATAGGTACATGCGACACAGCACGCTCGCTAGCTTATGAAGACTTCGCACAAAGAAGTTGTCTTACGTCAGTCAAAGACCACGGATGGTACTAGTTATAGGATCCGATCGTGATCCCAAAGACCTCTAAATAACCGGGTCATGGATCCGCCTGATTATCCCCTTATTATCAATTTACTCGCGATCCTGTGTATATCCCTGTTAAACAGTCGAGTTCCCAACTAGATTGTCAACATGTCTACAGCACCGGGGCATGATCTGAGAGTGGCCTTAGGTTGCCCTACATGGACGATGTTGTCGTTTATATACGTACGACACCAGCACTTTCAGGTTTTAGGTATGGACTTAAATTAGGTATAAACGAGTTGACCTACATTTATTCAAACGAGTTTGTGAACAAGCATGATCGGACTATGGGTACGGTGGTTTATGGGGGGTTTTATAGGATAAAAATTGGGGTTTCCCATTTTTGACTTTGAAAACATAAAAGTTCGAATTTCTTTCCACACAATTCTGTAGAGCTTAAAATAATAATTTAGTATATTGACACGTTATTTGCGTTAATTTGTCTAGGAGAAACTGTAAATTTAAAATTCCCATGTTATTTTTATGGAGAATTAGTTAACTGCTATAGTTTGCTTGTTTATGAACATATTTTCTTAAAATTTGGAAAATGTATTGACTTCATCCCATACTATATTACCATTTTGATCAAAAACACTTTTCCGCTCCCTAGTAGCAGCAAATTTAAGTACACTTTAATTTAATGTTATTTAAATAGGGAATAAATATGCCATTTTTAAGGAGATATTTGAGTGAAAAATACAGGGTGTTTCAGAATTAGTGTCGGATATTTTAGGGTATTATTCCTGGGTAAGAAACATATCCAAATATCATATTTTAACAGTCCGGAAGTCTTTATTTACTCAAACAGCCGCCATTTTGTTTTTTTCCTTTAATATTTTTTTAAAAGAGAATGGTAAAACATACGGAATCGAAACTTTGCACAAACATTTCTGACTACTAGGCAAACCTACAAAAAAATTATGAACATTTTCCAAATACATAAACCAAAATGGCGGCCATTTAAAATTTTGTTTCTTAAATAACTCAAAAACCGTTGATTTTATGAAACTTTTACAAGAATAACTTATTTCAGGTAATTTTATTACAAATCGATTGACACCTTAATTTTTACAATTGAACGTATATTAACTGAGATATGGCAGTTTTAGTGATACGTGACCACTGGAGGTTAGTTGTAGTGCATGCGGAGCCATGCATTGTTGTGGCAGACTTTAGCTGCATGGCGCCGCATGCACTACAACTAACCTCCAGTGGTCACGTATCACTAAAACTGCCATATCTCAGTTAATATACGTTCAATTGTAAAAATTAAGGTGTCAATCGATTTGTAATAAAATTACCTGAAAAAAGTTATTCCTGTAAAATTTTCATAAAATCAACGGTTTTTGAGTTATTTAAGAAACAAAATTTTAAATGGCCGCCATTTTGGTTTATGTATTTGGAAAATGTTCATAATTTTTTTGTAGGTTTGCCTAGTAGTCAGAAATGTTTGTGCAAAGTTTCGATTCCGTATGTTTTACCATTCTCTTTAAAAAAAATATTAAAGGAAAAAAAATGGCGGCTGTTTGAGTAAATAAAGACTTCCGGACTGTTTAAATATGATATTTGGATATGTTTCTTACCCAGGAATAATACCCTAAAATATCCGACACTAATTCTGAAACACCCTGTATAATTAGGCAAAATAAAATTCGCTTAGACTGCAGGTTTGCTGCATCGGGGGTATTATGTGTTAGTACAGTATTGACTGGATTAGATGGATGAGATTCAAATCTCGAGACACAAGGGTGCGTATTTCAGGCGAATATATCTGAAGTGTGTGTTGAATAAATTGGATTATAGCCTTGTTACTGACTAGGATCAGCTGATCCATTAACTAAGACTATCTGTTAAAAGCTTAAGATCAAATGCAGCTGTGTCCAGTTCGGAACCAGCAAAAAGCTTCTAACTTTTCTCAGGATCAAGTTGGCGACCTTTCGGACGAAGTCAGACCGAATATACCAATCATTTCACCCTAAATAGGACATACAGTATACATTTATTAAATATGCCACTATTCAAAAATACGAGGTTGGTTAGAAATACAGTGAACTGAATCGGTCTTATCATTAGGGTAAAAAAGTTGTGTAATTATCTTGTTAATTGGATATTTAATTACATCTGATGGATACTAGACTGGTTGCAGCAAACCAGGACTTGATCTACCTGTTTAAGTTTACACAAAAATAATTAGTTTTCCGCCCTATCTATAAAAATTCAAATACAACCAAGTTGCTCAACTATAAGTTTACTTAGGATCTTAAAACATAAAATTCCAATGGGAAGATTACAAATCTGAAATGTGGTGACTAATGTTTCTAAAGATATTTCTACACAACCATTGTATTTGGTAATCGGTTATAGTCAGTTGCCATTCACCCTTCATCATGGACTCCTCGAGGACCAGGAACTCGAATGTTGACGCAACATGCTGACGAGTGGGGAGTAAGTAAGGATCACGTAGACCTCTTCAGCTCCAAGACAAAGTCCTCTTGTTGCGTTCGATGTGGGTTACCATAGAGTCGGTATTCAACTCACCAGATTGTGCACATGTAATATTGGGAAAGGACTACACAAAGAAATGCATCAGCACCTTCTTTTTGTAGGGGTTCAAAAGGGAAAGAGTACTAAAGAAGATATGCTCAGAATATGTAGGGTACCGCGTGTGCTGATAGGATAACCCGGGACAAACCCGGGAACAAATACTCTTCTAGATCTCCAAGGGAACTAATAGTGACGAGAGCCAAGAAACAAAACTATTTCTACTTGGGAAACGGTCATTAATAAGTAGCTTCAAAAACTTAATGTAATCTCTCGGTTTATTATCAAACACACACTTTCTTTCACACATCTAAGAACAAAACTGATGTTACCATAAAAACGATCCACACGGATAAAAATGTACAATAACACAATTCTATTGGCCCATAGCCTCTAATTACGCCAATGACGATGAAAACAATAAAAAACTTTATTTCAAACGTGTAAAAGGTTGGACATTGTATAATCGAGGACATTTAACCGCAGCAAATATTTTTGCTGACATTCATCGGTAAATATTACTGTCTGCAAAAATTGTGGACGTCTGGTAACCATAAATACCGACTACTTAATTATTGCTTTACGATTATCGGATATAAAGTGGTGTAGGCTAAAACTCACCCAATGACATAGGGAATGATTGCACTTTGCGTGCTTTACCTAGGTCACCTCTACTTCTCAATCCAGACGAGGCAAGTCTAGTTTGTTAGAGAAACAAAAACATTGTGATTGGCCATCAAAAACATTTTAATAGCAGTTTTCAAAATTTTAGTATGAATACATTTGTTTAACGTAGCTCTAACCTTAGTGTTAAATGTGTGGCTGTACTTGGGAAACAAAAAAAATAGTTTATCAACGGTTGTCGTATTCTACGTACAAATTATTGATATACATTATTAGTGTGCAAATTATACTTCCAGATCTTGTTGTGAAACTAAACTCATCCAGAACTACTTCTTCACTACTCACTAACCCTAATTACTTTATTATTATGTAAAAAATTCGTTCGGAACTCTATTTAGGTATCGTTAAAACTCATTTTCCTCATCCACTCTCTGTCCTTTAAATTTTCTACTTAGAATCATCAGCTGTTGAGCTGTTTGGTTTTGTCTTGAACTACAGCTCAAGAGTTTATAATTTAAGGGGTTTATTTGTTTTGGCTGGATGAAATAACATAACAGAATTATTTTTTGATTGATGGAGATGTAGCATAGTCTATTAAAACAAAAACTACAAACTTTGTCCCCAAGACGAATACGTTATTGTGAAATCTGTGTATTGTTTGTAAAGCTTAAAAAGATATTAAAGAACTTTAACACAATGAAGTTGAAATTTCCAGTATAGTTTATTGTGAATCCAGTATAGTTCACAATTTTTTAACATTTAAAGTTCACTTTATCCTTTTTCAAAAATTATTTTTAGTATGGTTTCGTTAATTCTTATAAACAGTGGTAAATAGATACAACAACTCGATGTGGGGAATGGCAGACGATCTGTCATATGTCTGCCTATGTGGGTCTCATATTCTTTGTTAATTTATCGCATTTATTTATGAAACATATTGATTGTTAAATCACATTCCATACTGATTTAATAATCCACAGAGCTGGATAAATGAACATATTAGACATGTTATCTGTAATGTCTAGCCTGACTGTAGCCATGCTATTTACATGACAATTATTGACAATGCATTTTTGTAATGTCCAATGACAAATAAATGATTTTGATTCTGATTCTCATTGTCCATTGTCATTGTCCTATAATATATTAGTTAAGCCTAATTTCAATAACTGAGCAACATGGACTTTATGAAGGAAAGGTTTTTAGGTTCAATTTAGATTTTTGAAATATAAATGACGCAGCTTTGGCTAGCTGAAGATGCCATACGATGTACTGTATAGTAGAATCCAATTAGTCTATACCAATTGACCGATCTTGGTTTGGATGAGTGGAAATTCAGATTAAGAATTTTGCCAAGTTTAAACCTTATGGGGTGTGCTAAGCGACTGATCTGTCAAACGTAAACATTTGAAATTCAAGCAAACTGCAATTTAAACTGCATTTTAGTATGACTGATAAAATTGGTTCGTGAGAAGTGTGTATTCTTGTTCCCTAGTCCTCTTCGAATTTGAAAGATTTCCATACTAGCAGGTTTGAAAGAACGGTACTCCGGGCCTTCTGTAAAAATTTCAGGAATAATGAAAGAAATTGTTGCAAATTTAAATGTTAAAATACGTTTACAAGAACCGTTTAAGTTTTATCAACCCACAAATCAGGCTGCATGGTATATTGGAGGAGGGGGGCCCTAACGATGTGACTAGAAGATGTAAACAAAACGACGGTCACACATTACATTACACAGTTGTGACGTCATACAATATCAATTACGGTTAATGGTTGTTGGTGTTCCACCTACTTCCTTGAGACAGGTGAACCTCTTGATTGTCTCAACAATTTAATTCCAACCAAACTTATCAGCAGCCAACGTCTCATAAGTATGGCTTCAACCGTGGTTTAAAAGTACAACTTTGATTTGTGGAAGACAACAGTTTTAATGAGGTAGAAGTAAACTTGAATGATTTGCTTTAATTGTTCTTTATTGGAGAGCAGTTTTTTGTGGTGAGGAATACTACCCCACGGAAAACCACCTCAGGTGAAACGTGACGTCACGAAACCTTCCAACTATCCAATATTGGAGCCGTGTCCGCGACTGGAATAGGCCATCTACCCCCCTAGCAAATGCGATGCTATTAATTTTAATTTCATACGTAATAATTATCATTGATATTTTAATTCGAGTAATTCCGAAAGGCATGTGGGGAATATCAAACATAATTTTAAAATGTTATAGCAAGTTTGGTTGGTTAGGTTAGATTAGTTTAGAACAGTTTGACAACGAAACTTGAGCGTTCGTGGCTGGAAAACTGCCCCCCGATCTCTGACGTCAACATGACGTAGGAACCTGCTTCCAAGGAGGGTAGTTGTCCGGGGACAGTCTTCCGGCGACTCGTTTTTTATGTGTACAACCCACGAATACTTGAACAGAACCGGTATGAATCATAAACATAAACAAATGACGTTGCTGCCCGAATCCTATACTAATAGCATTAACACATGGTTTAGATAGTTCCAGTTAAGTTATGACAGGTACCTTCAATGTTTAATAATGTTAACTTTCGGGCCAGTAACATTGTTTATGTTTATGATCCATACCGTGTCTATTCAAGTATTCGTGGTATTGCCTTTTAGTAAAAAATGAAAACGAATAAAAAATGTGTGTATATAAAGTGAAGTAAAATGACCTTGTGTTGTTTTGCTGCTTAGGTCACCCGATTTTTTAAAAGGACCATTTATTTAAAGCCCAAATGATCCAGGACAGCTAGGTCACATTTAGAGCCAACATAACTAGTTTTACAATAAGCGATATACTATATACAATACACGGGGTTCTGTGTATGATGTACAGTAACAAAGCTACACAGAGCGAGCTGGTCTAGTGGTTAGAGCGCGGGACTTCGGTCCCTGAGACCCCGGGATCAAATCCCACCAAATCACCAATGGATTTAATCCAAGTGATAGTGCTGCAACCCCTAGTAACCTGAAATACCTGAAGTAATGTGAAATTCAATCCCTGGCTCGTTCCTAGCGTCCTAGGACAAAAAAAGTATAAGGTTGGGGGAGATGGTACGAACATCATAAGGTTTGTATTCAGGTAATGTATTAAATAAGGTTTGTATTCATTAGAGTCCTTTATTTTGACTGTTATATTGTGTATTGTGTGCTGTACGGTGTATCACACTGTACCATGTATATCATGTACACGTACATGTGGATGTTAATCATGTACATGTGTGTATATCATGTACTTGTTAAGGTACATTTTGTATGATGTACAATTTACTATACTGTACAATGTATGTACTATGTACTGTTTATTGAGTATATTGTACACCTATTGTTTAAAGTTTAAGGGACATGTTGAACGGTGAATATTGAACCTTGTATGGTGTACCATATATACAGGATGATTCCAAATTGTCTGGACATATTTTGTGGACCTGTTCCTTGGGCTAACATAAACTTAAAATGCCATATAATTATGGGTTTAAAATGCATAGATGTATGTAAGTCGGTCTGTTTGTGATTTCTTAAAATTATTTAATATCTTATGCAGCTATCAAGATAGAAATTTTAAAATTGGTATTGATGTGTAGTTTAGAAGTTAAAAAAGCTTAGAAAATTCCGTTCCAATATCTCAAGTCATTTTAATATGGCGGCCATTTAAAATCTGTAATGCCAAATTTCACCAAAACCGTAAATTTAGGTGAATTGTTTTTTGAGATAGAAGATTTAAATCCTAACCAAATGAGACCTTGTTTGTTAAAATCGGATGACAAACAAGCAAGTCATCAGTTTTTTTCCTACATTCGGTTACGCAATTTAAAAAGGCTGCCATACTGCTCTTGATAGGTCCTATTAAATTGCTTAACCGAATGTAGAAAAAAAATGATAACTCGGTTGTTTGTAATCGATTTTAACAAACAAGGTCTCGTTTGGTTTGGATTTAAATCTCCCATCTCTTTGCCTACAATTCCAATAATATTTACGGTTTTCATGAAATTTTGCATTCAAGATTTTAAATGGCTGCCATATTGAAATGACTTGAGATATTGGAAGGAAAAGTTTCAAGCTCTTGCCTTCTATTCTACACGTTTATACCAATCTTGAATAATGCCCATGATATAAAAGAGTAAAAAAAATCACAAACAGACCGACAGACAGAAATCCAGGCATTTTAAACACATACTTATAGCATTTTATGACTGTCTTAGCCCAAGGAACAAGTCCAAAAAATATGTACAGAAAATTTTGAAGCACTGCATCTTGTTTATTAGCATTTTCCCCTATAGGGAAGTAACTATTACTGTAGGTGTAATATATTTATATAGATGTAATATATAGGATATAATATATATTTAAGACCTAGACCCGGGACCGATTTAATTTTTCATTTTGATGTCCACAGAGGCAAAAAACGCTATTCGTTGAAATTTTTATACTGTATTTATTACTGTATTTTTTTACTGTAATATTTTAATGAAATTCGGTTCAAAGGTGTAAGGCGGGATATACTTGAATGAGTTCGCGAAACAGCATGATCGGACCATGGGAACAGGGTTTTACGGGGGGTTTTATAGGATAAAAATTGGGGTTTTCCCATTTTTGACCCTCAAAATTCAAAATTTTCCAATTTTTCTCTAGACCATTTTAAAGTGCTTAAAAAATCAATCAATTCAGTATACCTAAGTTTTTTTGTATGGTTATTGGTAACGCAGAAAATTGAAAAAATTGTAAATTTAAAATTCCCATGTTTATTCTCATGGATAATATTGTAAAATGTTGTAGTTTGCTTGTTTATGGATATATTTTGATCAAACTTGGCAAATTTATTTATTTTATACTAAGCTATTAATATTTTACTAAACCACATTTTATTAGTTTCCTTGGGGCAGCAAACCTAGGTACTCCTTAGACATAATGTTATTTAAATAGATTTAATTGAAAATCAATTAAGACAAATGGAAACTCGCTTAGTCGGCTGGTTTGCTCCGGCGGGGGTATTTATAGTTTACGGTACACGCTGTACGGTTACCTATTGGGAGGCACCAGCTATTGACGAAGGCTGGGATTGAGTAACAGTGCAACAGTCGTGGAGTCGTATTCGTATTAAGTGCAAGGATCGTGTCTAAGTGTGCTGTAGAAAGGATCTACATCTACATGTGTCTACACTGTATACTGTACATTCGCTGTCGTATACAAGGATATCCTACTGCGCTCATCTACACAAATATGACGATGAGTCGATGCGTCCTAGAACAAACATTGCACATACAGTTACGTTGCCGCTACAAGGATCTCTCCTGGCCAGTAAAATGGTCGAAAGATTTAACATCCTCTCCGGAATTAAACGCACGATTCGATAGGGGAGTGGTTGTTTGATGGTAAAATAGTGGGACTTCTGTAGAAGACTAAGGGGTTCAAATCCCGAAAATCACCTATGTACAAATATATATATTTATACAGGGTGCTGGTCATCAGTGATAATGCATATAAGAGGTTCCAAGTCTAAAAATTGGCTTTCCGAAGAATTATTTTCATATTTTCTAAAATAATCATGTTTTTTTAACACAATACCACAATTTCTCAATTACCTGCAAACGAATTGAATAGATGATGTAATTTTCTGTTCTACGTCATATTTTGAATAAGAAACATTGAACATTATACTTCAGTTGTAAATCGTTTGCTACCTTCTTGTATACAGCGTGTATAAAAATGCAATAGACCAATGATTTTTTTAATTTTTATCAAAGACCTTCATTTCAATTATTGGAAAGACTTACAATGGAATTTTTTTATTGATACTCCAACATTTTCAATGATTCTTATTCAAAATGTAACGTAAAACACAAAAATGACATCATCTACTCAAATCCATTTGCAGGTAGTTTAGAAATTGCGGTATTGTGTTGAAAAACATGATTATAAAAAAATGAAAATAATTCTTTGGGAAGTGAAATTTTAGACTTGGAACCCCTTATATGCATCATCATACTCCATTTACTTTGTACTTACACCAAAAAGGTTTTGTAACATTGATGACCATCCACCCTGTATAAATGTGCACTGTGAAATTTGCCCACTTCATGTATGTCTCGTAGAAGGTATTGCAGACGACCTCTCCGCTAGAAGCTATGCAATGTTTCAAGAGTCGTAGAGTGTTAGTGCTCAGCTAGTAATCTAGAAAGTCACCGGTTTGATCCTGATAGAAGTCTACAGCTTTTCTTAGTTCGAAAAGGGACAGCTCTCCTTGACCATTGGGCTATATGACCACGGCTAAATACCCAGGTTACCTTGCAACAAAGGAATCATAGGCCATCTTACCCGTAATTTATGTAAGCGCGATCGTAGTGCGTGACTTTGTTTGTAAAGTAGTTAGTTGATGATTATGAATAACCAGTTTCACTTCAGTAAAAGAAGACTTATTTTGAAAATGGGTCAAAAGAAGGTCGAAACTTTTTTGATATTTTTAATCCTAAAAAGCTTTACAAAATCTTACAAAATGTTTAGACAGCTTATTTAACTTCGAACTCCACTACGATGTTTAAAATATGTATACAGTAAGTAAAAAAGGTCGCGTGGTTTTTAGTGAAGAACGTTTTCCAACACAGAGAAAGTTCTACTTACCTAAAAAATATCTATCTTTATCATTTTATAGATAGGTTGACCAACAGCTTCAAATAGGCTTTTAACCTACAGGTGAAATAGCTAAGACATAGCCATAAGGGATCGGTGAGATTCATACCGATACCTCAAAGACAGACGTTCGACGTTCAAATCCCTTTACCAACCGTACAACTTAACACATAAACCACATGAAATCATTGTAACAATCATAACGCTGTTGACACATTAATTTTACAACACATTTTAATTTCACAAGTTTCGAATATCACGTGCCTCTTACAATTGTCTTCGAAATGATGGCAATTACAAAGATGAGGCAATCGTTGACTAATTATTGAGAAGCCCTTTCTTTCGGGCCCCCAAATTCAGAAAAATCACAATTCCCCACACAGGTTCGTCCTCTGTGAAGCAAGTCCCAGTTTCCCAACACCTCGAGTATTCACTTAATTCCTGCAGCTTGATCACTATTATTACTCCTGGTTGCAAGCCTTGTCCGCACCGAAGCCTTTCATCTCACCGACGGACTAACTAGGCTTCAGTTAACACCGAATATTACTCTATCCGAAAATAATGTCTGGACCTACTTGAATTTTACGAGGTCGAAAAGTTGAGGATGTTACAAAATTAAGGATATTGCATCCGAAACGGTTTTAGATTAGTAACAGGGTGTTTCGATATGGACTTTTGACAGGTGTAGAAGTATAACTTAATTAAAATTTGATTAGAAACACTCGCAGGATAAATGGGTGAACTGGTGTTTCCAATTTCAGCTAGAGACAGCATGGCTGCAACGTATGACACAGTACAGGTGCAAGTAAAAAATATTTAAGCTATATTAATTATTAAATCTAAGGCCTTTTAGATAGTTTTTCCTTTCACATGTTTCTCAAGAATACCACTCTTGCGAACACTTCACAGAAGTCACCCTATAACTTACACCTCTCAAAGATGAATTACATTCTGAAATATACTTATTTTTAGCTACAACGTATCCCAATTTTAAACTGTGTTTGCCTAAAAATGTTTGATACAATTAGGCACTACGACTATGCCTGTTAGTCCCTCTTGAAATACTTTGTATTCTAAAGTATAATTAAGTGAGGCATCAATTTAAAATATGACATATATTTCACTAACAACCAAAGAAAATGTTTATCCAGAAAAAAACAACCAGTGCAATAATTTATTGTTTTGTTTGATTATCAATTAAGAATTTATTCACAGTCTGCAGCCTAATGATGTCACCATTGGCATTTCGATATAGTTTACTTAACGTTTTAGGTATACATTTGTTTATTTTTTTATATCGTATTCATGGAATTTGGCCATTCATCATCATGCTACTTTAAATTGATTAATGTAACTTTTCCCAAAGTTTATGAATGTAACTTGTCTGCTATCTCTAGTCAATCATTCCTTCAATTTTTATGTCACCATTATTGATAGGTGCTGATAGATTTCTCTAGAAAGGGAAGAAAATTAATTCCGATCTCAAAAAGGGAAACCAGCATACCAACTGGGGACATCAGCTGGTAAAGCTGTCAAATCTGACCAAAGGGCTCAGCAAAAAAAAAAAAAAAAAAAAATACAGACAAATCAGTAGAACAGAGGTATAAACCGCAAAAAATTGTGGCTCGATTGCTCAGCTCTAGCCCAGGGATGGTCGAAATCCTAGGAAAGGTAACAACGAGGTCAACTAGGGAAATGTATACAATTGCTAAGGTTCCAAGAGCCTACAAACTCCACAAAAAGTTCATTGATGAAATGTAAAAAGATGAAAATTCCGTTGAAATATACCCAGCACAGTGTATATTAGTGTCATTTTACGATTTGATGGGTTTATTTTGAATTGGACAACGTCCTTCACTGAAAGAAGTTATCCAAGGTCCTTAACATAAAGAATCATAAATCCTAAAGATTAAATACCCAACGTAGGCGTTCCACAATCACTTTTTTTGTCCCACCTTCACATCCTAAGACCCTAGGTTCTAGCCAAAAACTTTCTACACATAACTTCTGGCTAGTCCTAAAGGGGTCGCGGCATTATTATATACATAAATCCATTGTATATTGGCGGGATTTGAACCCAGAACCTCAGGCTCCGAAGCCACGAGGCTTTTCCACTAGGCCAGCTCGCTCCCATTGCACAATCACTAGGCTTTACATACAATGTTCTTGCTGTTATATGGTAGCCACATGCAAAGACATAAAATCTACACCGTATAGTCATTTTAAGTGCGCTAACACGCAAGAAAGCTGTAGCTACAAAGATAAGCGAAAATCCGCACCACCTCTTCGATACAAATCCGCATTATCGAGGAGTTTATTATACAATTATTGGTTTATGTAGCCAAATTGGTTAATGTTTTTTTTATCCACTCCTTTTAAAGCTACGCGCTTAATAACTTCACTAAAACAGCACTGTACTTTGTATAAGTATTTGAATGGAATATAAATAAATGCACGGTGGGTGTAGAACAAAGTACCTAGATAATCTGTGTGGCTGTGTTATTGACTAACTATAATCGGGGTTTATTCTAACTATAGAGGCGTTATTCTAACTTTAGGGGTTTTATTCTAACTATAAAGGTTTCATTGTAACTATATAGGTTTTATTCAAACTATAGGGGTTTTATTCTAACTATAGAGGGGTTATTTTCTAACTATAGGGGTTTTATTCGAACTATAGGGGCTCAACATAAATACAACTACATCATCCGACAAGGATTTACTATATTTATAAGCTACCTTATATTTATATAAGAATATAAATTCATTATATTTGGTTAATTCATGGTATAAGTAGTTTATAGATTATCGGAAAGTTACGTACACATAATTTATATTATTCATATGAAATAGTTTAAAAGAAATCGTCAACAGCCGAGCACCTGACTGTCTCAAATACCAGCTCAGTAGACATAATGCCCGTCAGATCGGGAATCACCCGACTAAACGAACCGTGAAGATATTGGCGGCACGAGCGACGATAAGGCGGGTGAAGCGTTGGTTATGGGAGCTCAAGAAGCTATTGTTTGGAGGGAGGAGTGAAGCTAACCCAATTACACAGGTAAAATGTAAATTGGGTAAAAGTAAAGTGACTACTGCGCCGCAACCTTCCGACCAAACAACGCCTTCTGGAAACTTGCTTAATCGCCTCTTAACCAACCGAGTGCCCTACGTGCATTCTCTAGTAGGATCGTTTTATTGGTCTTTGATAATGTTTTGCTGTGGATAATGTCATAGTTTGGCGAGTATTATATATAGTGTGGCTTAGTTGGTCAGCCACCATGGTGAACCATAGTTGTGAGTAATGTATTTATACAGGGTTAGTTAAAAGTCTGGAGACCCCCTGTTAATTTTTTAACGGCACATACTAGAAAAACTAAACTCGGCACACCTGTATGGCATGTTATGAAGTACTTGTTTGGCATAACCGCCACTTCATCAAAATGAATTTAACCTAACCTAAAATGTGTTGTTTAGTGTTTGAAAGACTAATTATTCTTATGCAATAAACTATCTGTAAGAAAAATATAATGTGTAACACGAGCGCAAAGTGCCACTTCGCACACAAAGTTACATAAATAACTATTCAAGCAAGTTCCTTATTCGATTTTATCTATATAAATATAGAGTACAGTATAGCTTCCATAGTCAGCTGCCATATTAAATGAACATAAATAAGTTTGAGGAGAGAAATAAGCTTTTGACCTCCCTAATGACCCAGCGTTTACAAATCATTTAATACTTTTCTTAGCTGAAATAAGTTAAAAGTGTTATAATTGGTTAGCCGTAACGGGATTGTGTGCAAAGGCATTTTTTCAAAGATTTATATTAAAAAATTTTCAACGTGTTATTAGAAGCGTAAAACACCATTACAGAATGCTAATGACTATCATAGCCAAGCGATCTAGTCATAGTTTAAAATGATTTGTTGAATTTTAAACTAAGAACTTAACCTCTTAGTTAATTGGTTTTTTGACCTCAGTAACCAACACAACCAAATAGCTGAAAGGAATTTAAACATTTTGGACGAAGCTGACGGTATGGGTGCTTATGAGAGTGTATTTAAAATTTGTCCAGATTTTATTTTGTATTTTGGTGGTCTTCGATTTCTAAATAACACAAATTTTAAAAGAGAGAACCTTTTTTTAATATTACCTAATACGTTTTACAGTGTAAAATAGTAAATTCTAGCTTGTTATTTGAACAGTGCAAGCATATTTTTCATCCTATAGTTAAATCAGAAGTCTGCTTCTATTTGGTTTTATTGCTTGTCACGTTTGGGTGCTCTGGCGTAGATCAAATATTCTCTAATTATAAAGTAGATTTTCCTACATTTGCTTCGCTCGGTTATACCGCAGGACCAATAATATACAAATATCTTGTTACCTTCAGTTACAACAGTTTTAAATTTGGCCGGATAAAAAATTTTAAACAACAAACCGCTTTCTATATTACGTACAAAACTAACCTTAAAATTCTTCAACTGATCAAAGGATGCAAAATTAGGGAGGATGTCTAATCTACGGTATGCCTAAACAAAAATTACTTATTGTAACTCGAGATACACAATGTTGCAGGAAAGAAAAATGAAGCCATTAACGACCGGAGGCCGGCATGTTCTAGTGTAGGCAACGGTGAAGCAACTGGGGTCATATCACCTGATTATAAACACAAGTTTGCTCCTCGGCGCTCGGCGGCAGATGGTTCCTAGATAGCCCTAATGATCTGAGTCGTGGGCGTCATCAACGCAAGTCGAATTAAATTATCAAACCGTTGCGTCTGTTTTCTTCTTGTTTCGCAAGGACAATAAAATTTGCAGACAGCTTTCCCCCGCTCTGCTTCAAGGACGGTACGTTCCCTAAAGGTAGGTCTGTCAATCGTGGACTCCAGGATTGCAGGTGGTATACTTTGGTAAACCGATCAGGGTATTCCTTAGTGTGGTGTAGACTGTGACGAAGCATACTGGAGATTTAGGCATGTTGTTGTCTACGGTGTACACATCGGAAAAAATGGTCTGCTCGTGACCAGAACTGATCATGGTGGAGGTACTTTGGTGAAAATATCAGTGCCCTTGCTAATCAGTGTGAATCACCCTTACCCCCAGTACTGCCAATAGCTGGCACCCGTATGTCTTTAGTGCGGCTAGTTGATAAACAGAAGTAATCCAAGTCGGATCTTAGCTAGACTGAGGTATAACGAAATTAACCCAGATAAAAAATGGCAGATTCTAGTATCCTGTGATGGACTGTGGTAGACCACGATTGAACAATAGAAAATGTATACTAAGGTAGACCAAGATGGGCATTTATATACCGCAATAGAAGGGGCTAAAGCTCTGTATACCGAGCTAAACTGTTGTAAATCGTGGTGGTTCATGGTAAGCTATGGTATACTAAGGAAGACCGTGAGCCCGTGATATACCACGGGAAAGCGTGGTTTTTAGGCAATACGGTATTAAGTTAATTTTGAATCAAACTATGCAAAGTTTGGAAGTTTTTTCCCATCAAACGAAAATCCCACTCAATCAAAAGAAGTAATATCAGTATCATAAGGTCAAAAAATATATATTCACTGTTGCACTCCGTCGAAAGTGCCAGCAAATCTAAACGTGAGGTTAGATTTGCACAGTACTATAGTAGGCGTCTTCTTATGAGCTTGAAATAAAACTCTCAAAGCTCCCAAACACGAGATTTTGGAGATTCGGTTCAATTTCATTCCAACAAAACAACAACATAATTGATCAAAAGATGCAGCAACCATGATTTCCTCGATAAACTGACAGATAGAGAAGATCCATGACCTCGACCTGGTAAAACCTTGGGAACTATCACCTCAATGTAGACCTCTTACTGATATTGGTACTAACATGCACACACGCACACACACGTACGCAAGTGCAAGGATCTGCAATCTGACCCAAGGTTTAATTGGGATGCTATATGGTACATAGCTCCCCCTGACCCCGATTGATTAAGTTTTCTAGAATTAATAACAGTTATTTTGGTGCCTGTATCAACGATCAAAAGCTTGTGAGTTATATGATAGCTTAATTTCAGTGGAGTAAGTGTCTATGATGAGGCCTTCTCAATGCAATCTTGAGTATAGTTTTCAACAACTTTTCGTCATATTGCAGTAAAATAGGTGATTCATGACTAAATACTAGAATGTGACCTTAAATGTACAACGGTATCGTTGTTAAAATATATTTATATGTATCATCGTGTTATATTATTTATTTTCCTTGACACTACATTCAAAAACTTCATCATAAAAGTTTCCACCATGTGCACACAAATAAATATAAAATTATGTGTACTGTATAAATAGCATAGTATACAACAAAGAAGTACGTTTGTTTGCCTAAGCACTCATTCATATGTTTCCACATAATTTATACAAACAATTAAAAAAATCATCATATAGCCTACCAACATTTAACAAAAGCCGCACATAAAAATAACCTTGGTTATTTGTGTTTATATTATATTTATTGAACAACTATTTTCTAAGTATGTAAGTTGGAATCTTCAAGCAATTTCAAACGAAGAAATGACTTAACACTCAATTCATAATCCATTATCGAACCATGGATGTTATTTAGTCTTGAATTTTCATAACTCTTTAACACGTTCAATTAAACTTTATATTATTGAATTTAAATTGAAACCACGCAGCCTTTTTATGATTCGATCACAAATTATGGACTTGTAGATATATAGCGATCTTTAGTGGCCTTTATTAATTAGGGGGCTTAGAGAGGGTCAGTAAGGCATATTGTGGTTAGCGACCGTGTCTGTGGTTGCCCGTTGTAGAGGTCATGGATTGGATTGGATCTGAATGGAACATCTGTCGACAAGGTCGGAAAAGGCTACATTAGGCTCAAGATTGGTCAAGATTTGAAACAAATCGTTGTTCCAAATGATCAAGGGTCGTAATTAAGGTAAGCTATGCAAGTTTCTTTTCAAGTACAGTAGGTGATCTTAGTGAGTTTGAGGATGATTATTTTTCTTTTGATAGTTAATTATGAATTATTTAACCTAGGACCTGTGCATGGAAAATATTAAGCAAAATGGTGAACCGGTACATAAATAAATGGTGAACCGGATCATAAGTGTGGAATGATCGGTACTGACATTTTTGTGTCACCACTCGAAAACGCTGTCTTGGATTGAAAAATACCAGAAAGACGTAATATTGTGAGTTTATGTTTTTTTTCGTCCATTGCTACAGAATGAGCCACTGATATTGCCAATTGTTTGTTTTCAACCCATGAAAATTATAATTGATTTAAAAAAGAAAAAATATTTTATGCAAAGTAGAACGACAGAGGATTTTTATCCTGGTGCCAACGGGTTCAAATCTTTCCAATGACCAATGGTTTTAAACTATGTAATCAAGCCATGACTCTTTGACTCCTCTCACCTTATGCTGTATAGATTGTTGGGATTTATAATGATTTGTTATAAAACAAAAAACCAAGTATATGACCATATATTCATTGGAGATCTACCTCCATTAAAAATCATGCAATAATATATTTTTATAAAAAAGTGAATGAGGAACACGAACTTATAAGAAAACCATAAGCCTCACACCTATTAACTTTATACCTAAATTGAAGGTCTTGATGTGGACTCTCCCGGAAAATATTATCTTTTCGATAAACCCTCTCCTAAGGGCACGATCTTTATTTAAAGAATAGAATTTAATTACAATGAAAACATTGGTTATACGTCAACTGTTTTTTTCAACTTTTGTCAACTATTTCCGCTGTTGGTCCCTGGATTACTATAAATGACTATAATATTATGGTAAAATTACCTCGTCAAGTTAACCACATTTTTCAACAAGTAAAACTCATATCAACAATATTTGGATTACCTGACGAGGTAATTATACCATAATATTATAGTCATATATTTACATTATTGTTAACACTAAACTACACTATTTATTTACATTCAGTCATAAAATTTTGTACGACTCTGCCGTAGGTTCCTGGCCGTGCCTCATAAGGGGGTTGCATTGATTGAGGGTGTTTTATTAATAGAAGATATGTAACTACTTCCTTAAGTATATTTAAGGAACACACTCTGCAGGGTTGCCGGAATTTTATCTCCCTGGGCAAAGCTGACGTCACTATGACATAGTAACCTGAGCGCTCTAAAGTTTGTTCGCGGGCGGAATTTTACCCCGCGGATTTGGAGGTCTAATGAAAATAAACAGAGCGTGATTAATTAGATTAGAAGAAAACCGGAATTTTACCCTCTGCCATATAACTAGCGTTTAGACAACTAAAGATGTACGGGACGGTTTTTTACCCCCGGATTTTTACCCTCCGGAATTTTACCCCCGGATTTTTACCCCCTGGCCAGATATAGAAATTATTAAGAATGATTGATTTTCCTATTTCTGTTTTTATTTAATCGTTAACATTTTATTATTAAGTAGCCTATCTTTATTTATTTATGTTGTAATCTCTTCTAACTAAACAGAATTTGCTTTTTAATTTTGATACTTGGGATTTGCGTTTGGGGCCAACTGTTGGTTAATAAGTATGTAAAATAAACTGAGTAGCTTATTTAAATGATAATTGGCTGAACATTTCTTCGTAAAGAAACAATAAGGCATATTTTTTTTTGTTAAAATACAAACGAAAAACAATGTTTACCATGGTTGTATAATAAATCGTTAAAGAAATCTTTGAATCAATTACCATTCTGATGTTTTTTATACGTAATATTAACCAACAGTTAGCTTTAAAGATCAAATCCTGATACTCAAAACTCAAAATTAAAATTAAAAACATTTCGATTAGTTGATGTTACTGTACAAATAAATTAAGATAGGCTACTTAATAATAAAATGTTGACTATAGTTTAAAACTTAATGAAAATAATGAACCATTCTCACTAATTTATATATCTGGCCAGGGGGTTAAATTCCGGGGGTAAAAATCCGGGCCGTACATTTTGAGCTGACCTCAGAAGGGGGTAAAAGTCCGGGGGTAAAATTCCGGCCCGTACACTCTATGTGTTTATAATTCGATGTGTTCTGATTAAATTTACAACCGTGAAAATATACGTTTAATTCCGCGTTTAATCCATCGAACTGATGTCGCGAAACTCAAAAGTTCGCGGCCGGAATTTTACCCCCTGTTTTGTGACGTCACGTTCGCCCAGGGGGTAAATTCCGCTACCCCACAATGTAATGGTCCTCTGTGATATCATCCGGTTGCGAAGCACGGTTGAAGTAAAGTAGGTTATTATAATAGTTCAATCATGAATATATACTCCTTAAATTTTTCTTAATTTTTACTTTTGGTTGAGTTTTATATCAGTTTTTTTTTATCTTGTAGGATGTTTACAAAATATGTATGAGGTATTTTCTATCCCAGAAATAGAAATGTGTCAAATTAAAACTAAACGATGATTTTCGAATGACTTTAATACAACAAACTGAGGGAAAAAAATAAATATAAAACTATAATTTTAAGTGTGTTTGAAATACATTTAAATGAAAGTTATAAAGTGCAAAGTAAAAAACACCGCGTGTTAATCTCAATTCAACGGTTAATAATATTACATAGCAAAACGACTAGCAAAAGGTCACGATTTCAAAAACCCTAAATATTATCTAAGTGCAACTAATGAGTTGGTGGGTGCAATTCTTTTGTGAAATCTTACATAGCATATTTAGATAACAGGCAAGATATTTCATGCATATTTATCCGGTCGTTTTGCTACAATGGACAAATCTTTCTAGTTTCCTGGAAGTTTAAAGTACCAGTACAAATTATACTGTGTTGTCTCTGAAATTGGATTTCATTCTGTATCCCAGTATCGTGTTTGGAAAAGCCAATAAAATTTTCTTCATTTTAACGAATATCCCATAGGGAATAAGCTATACCGAAGATCTCATGGTAAGACCTTGACCCGGGACCGATTTACTATTTCGTTTTGACGTCTCCAGAAGCCAAAAACACCCTCCGTTCAAATTCAATTATACAACATATATATATATATATATATATGTCGGTTAGCACGATAACTCGAGTTAAATCATCCGATTTTGATGATATTTGGTTCAAACGTGTAAACCTACATTTATTCGAACGAGTTCGCAAACCAGCATGATCGGACCATGAGAACGGGGTTTCACGGGAGTTTTTATGGGGTAAAAAGAGGTTTTCCCATTTTTGATCCCCACTTTGAACTACTTTGTAGAATAAAAAACAAATTATTAAGTATCTTGAAGTGTTTTTGTACGGTTATTGGCTACGGAGAAAATTTAAAAAATTATAATTTAAAATGCCCATGTTATTCTTATGATGAATAAGTAAATTATTGTAGTTTACCTGTTTATGCATAAGTTATATTTTGTTCAAACATGGCAAATGTATTCATTTTATATCAAGAAATTTACATTTCAATAAAACACACTTTATTACCCTTCCTGTAGCAGCAAACCTAGGTACCCGTTAAATTTAACGTTATTTAAATAGATTTGTGAAAATTAAATCAGGCAAATGGAAATTCGTTCAGTCTGCAAGTTTGCTGCGGCGGGGGTATTTATTTTACTGAATTATTGTAATTTTCATTACCATTAATTATTAAAAAATATATATTCAATAAATTTGGTATGTGGATTAATCTTCTTCGTGCTTTGAAATATTTTGAATTAAATAAATAACAATGGATGGTATAATTAGTTAAAATAATAGGATAAATAATGTCGTTACGGAAAAAAGTAAAAGAAAAAAAGAAATAGAAAGAAAACATATGCACATTAAACACTTCGTGCATTCAGAATAATTTAATTTACTATCAACAGAAGATTGTGTGAGTTTGAAATATTAATAAAAACAAAACCACTGTAGGATAATATTATTTAAGTTACACTTGTTACTACGAAAATATTTTTAAGGTAGTCAACCATTGAAACCACCGCAATAACTTGGTTCACATTTTCAAATTTTGATTCTGGTTGCATATTTTACAGAGAATTTTACTTATTTAAATTAAATAGTTGTAATTGTAAACTAACTGTAAACACTGGACATATATTTTTAAAATGCATCACAAATTTATTTTTTAAGTTTAAATTATTTAAAAAAACTCTTTTTAATAATGAATACTTTGCTAAAATTAGGAAAATAAATGTGATCAGTAAATTGAACCCAAACTCCTTGCACGATACTATAATAGGAGACACACTACAACAGATCTAGTTAAAGGACTATTGGCAATAGTCCTACAATTTATCGATATAGGCCAATTGTGGTGAAGAATGAAATACCAGAATAACAAAGGTAAATACATCTAAATGCAAGACACTAATGCCTAGGTGTGAACATGGACTCATCTCGATTTTTCACACCGTTCCACTTTCCAAGGTCTTAAGCATAAGGTACCTTTCGCCTACGACCCTTACGCAATGACTGTTTATAGTATTACAGTTTACTCTCTTACTACCCAAGGTACCGTCATTCGAAAATACTTAGCACCAAATGCGTATTATGTGTGAGTAATTAAGAAGCCATCGATGCTGTGGCAAATATATTTCCTTGAAAATAATTTACTGTCGCCGATTTTGAATGGTTCTTTCAACAAAGTATGAGATGTTATTTGAAGGATTATAGAGGACATGGTAAAAATAGCAGCACTGTAGCAGACCTGCAGTCTAAACGAATTTCTATTTACCTGATTAGATTTTCTACATTAACAAATACATAGAATATTATTCTATTATAATGTTAGACATTAACTTTTTAAAACATCAAATTTATTTTTCATTAAATAACATAAGGTTTGATGAGTACCTAGGTTTGCCGCTACAGGAAACCTAATAAAGTCATACTTAGTGAAAAGTTAAGTTTGAAATAAATAAATTTGCCTAATTTGATCAAAATATACCAAAATAGCCAAATAACCATGCTATGTAGATGATGTTTGAAGATGAAATTGAATTGTTTAAAAATGACTATTTTTTTTACAGGCTAAGTTTGGAACTATGTCACAGAAAACTGTGACTATGTTTACTAAAGTGTTGCCAAACAAAACTTTAGAATCTTCTCTTTCAATTGATTCTCATCCCGTGACGATAGGTTGTATAGTTTTTCATTTATAGAGTTAACAAAGTGTAATAATAATAATTTATAATTAACCTGTATTACTATCGCACACTTTACATGAATTTAACCACTGTAATTCAAATAAAACTCGTATAAGCTCTATGGTCTAATTATTTTACGTTTAACACAAATGTACAGTTGGTAAACTGTTAACTGTTAACTGTATAGTTTCGTAGTCTTCAGCAAACTTTTCGACTAAGTGTATTTCAAATTTATCTGAATAATTTTACAAGTAAATGTTTTCATCAAATTCCAACTAAATTTACAATTTTAATAAAGTACAAAAAAAGTGGTTATTTAAAATACATTAGTCTGAAAATACGTATTTTAATGTAATCTTTGGCTACAAAATGTCTATCTGTCAATAAATAATTGAAATTGCTGATTTCATTTCCACTCAGGATTGATAATATATGCACTACAATTTTGTGTCCTCTAAACATTCAAAATGACGCCATGTTTTACATAAACTGTTTCCGCAATGTCACTGCCATTGTCTTTGTCTTTCAACTGTTTCGTTCCTGTTGTCCGTGCCATTCCTGCTGTAGTTAAAAATAGCTATGAAAAATCATTATCCATTTATTCATAAAGTGGATTTTGGAGTTTGAGCTACCATTCCCCAAATGGTAATCTAACATTTTGGGTGACATCTGTTCTCACCCTGTAAATAATTACCATCGATTGTAAACAACTGTAAAATTAGGCTGTAACATAAAACCTGCATGATATGCAAATTCCATTTACCTGGATGGATTTTCACCAAAATGTTCCCTTTAAATTCACAGATTGATTTTCTATTTAGATAGCAATTAATAATTGTAATATTACATAGGTGTGCTGCTACAGGGATGATAATAAAGTGTGTTTTTTATTGAAACGTGAATAGCTTAGTATGAAAAAATACAAATTTGCTACATTTGATCAAAATATATCCCTAAGCAAACAAACTGCAACAATTTGTTTACTTTAAATAAGGTTAACGTAATGCCTTTAAATTTACAGTTTTTCGGAATTCTCTTCATAACCATTAGGCGTATAAAAACACTTCCATATACTAAGTTATTGATTTTTACGCTCTGCAAAACAGTTTAGAAAAAATTGTAAAATATTTTTTAGGGGTGAAAATGGGAAAACTCCAATTTCTACCCTATAAAACACCGATCCCATAGTTTGATCGTGCTGGTTCGTGAACTAGTTATAAAAATGTAGGTTTACACAATTTTACAGGATTTCATAAAAATCTAATAATTTTACTCAAATTATCGTGCAAACGGACATCATATTATCTTACTTGAACGGATGGTGTTTTTGGCCTCTAGGAACCTCAGCGCAAAAAAATAAATCGGTCCCGGGCATAGGTCTTACCATAAGACCTACGGTAATAGCTTATTCAATAGGCCTATTTATGAAATTTGTTTAAATATAAAACTATCATCACAACCAGCTTCATAAAGTTCTCTTCCCAAGTTGGGTTACATAGAAAGTTGTCATTGACATAATTAAAATGTTCTGAAAATAAAAAAATCTAGATTTTGGAATCATTATCAAAATATGATTTTTTATTATAGATTATAGTCTTCAATCTTAACTAAACGACACTCTTAGGCACTACTACTTTGTAGTTCACAAAATTAGCGATAACAAATATTTCTCCTTGTTTAGTTGGAAGGAATGGCCAGTAATCGTTAAAACATAATATGTTCTGTATTGTACGCATAACTTTGTGAAGAAATAACTAATATAAAATAACTAATAAAAAAAAATGATAATAATATATAAATGTGGATGGATTTTGGTCGGTTCGACTTCAACTTCGCTCTCATAAACTACTTGAATTTAATTTCTAGGCAAAAATATATGTCTTTATGATAAAAAAGCTAGTGTGTATGTTTACATTTGATTGGTAAACAAAAAAGAAATACTCAATCATTTGAGATTAAAATTTAAATTAATTAACCTAATAAACATCTTGTGTTTTTGAAGTAACATATAAAAAACTTTCTAGATGAATTTGTTTCAGATAGAGTTTGCAGAGGAGCAGGTTGAACTTAAAAACTTAGGTTAAATTCAGTTTTAAACTTACGTAGAGTTATAAGATTTGAAATCCTTATATACGAAATTGTAAATAAATAAAACTGCTTGATCCTAAGGGTGCGCGACCTATGGCCCTTATTACCTGCCGTGACATATCCATACTACACGATTTTTGCTGTTGAAGGCTACTTTCGATTTAGATCAAACATGAAGATATAAAACATATTTAACTCTTTTATTTAATTACATGTTTTTAAATTTCATCATATCTGAAACCCTGATCCAAAAAAATTAACCAATGGGGGGTGTTGATTTTCTTAAACGAACCTCTAACTTGATATCTGAGGCTCATCATTGTTTCAGACCAGCACTGTACGTACGTCTAGTGTATATTAAAATGATTTATGCCAAGACTTATATGTGGAAGCCATCTGTATTTTATTTTACAACTATTTTTTTAACAGTTTATACTTTTGTACTGTTTTATATATATTTACATTTTCTGAGTCAAAATACTCAGACTCTAAAAAGGAGTCAGCAAGCAAAAACACATTGATAGAAACGCTCCCTCAAAACACAAAGTAGTAAGTACGAGCATATTTTTATTGCAAATAGTAATACTAAATGATTATCCGTAATGGTTAAAACTTCAACAAGCTGTCAAAGCCATAAAATAATTTTGAAGTACCAATATGAGGTGAAATAAAATCCCATCATAGGTATACGCTTCTGATCTGGGATATGATCTGGACCATAGGAAACCCATTCTGCGCCGATTCACTTACGATAAATAATGACACATGGACCTTGTCCTGCCCTAATTTCCTAGGCTCTATCCCGGGACCATTTTACACATATAGGCTAGGCTTTAAGGTTCACGTCACTATCGATTAGATTAAAACCATTGGTGATTAGCGGAATTTGAGCCCGGGACCTCGGGCCCGAAGTCCCGTATCCTACTACTAGACCAGCTGGCGTACATTTAAATAATTAAACTCCTACAAACTGTCAATATGAATTTTTGAAATACCTTCCATATTAAACAAAACAAAACTTTACAATTTTATGTATATAATTTTGATTTATGACCAGAACCAGTGGAAGCCCTTATACCGGTTTCGCTCAGCCAAAATATGACCCTAACCAGTACCATTTGTACTTAGGATGCAAACACCATACAGAAAACCCACGAAACACAGTCATCCCTCGTGAGGTATCCAAGGTCGTCACCGACCACAAATCAATCCATAGTCTCCCTCGTGCGTGTGTGTGCGTGAGTGTGCGCGTGTGTGTGTCTCCATAGGATCGTCACGATGTAGTCTCAGGGGGGAGAGAAGCGGCTATATAACCATCCTCACCTTTCCTTTCGTTATCACAACTTCTTCTCCCTGTGGATTATCATCATGGGTACGCCATCGCGTAAGGTAAGAAAGTATCTAAATTTTAAAATAATTTTACATGCAATAATTATGCTTTTAAATTAATATTTTTTTCTAAATTTTTTAAATTTAACATGTGGGATACGAACCAACAGCGTCCACGTGTTTTGTTTCAAATTTATTTGGAATTAACTTTTTCAAATGAAGTTCGAAATTAGTAATTAAAAAGTTTACAAATTATATTACAATATTTTATTACTTTATAGCTATTTTATTCAGATATTGCTGATTGTGTTTTATTAAATAATATACAGTATGTCTCAAAACTTAAAAACAGTGACTTATGTTTTTTTTAATTTTCTAAGGTGCAAATTATCCATAGCTTAACTATAGTATATTTTTTGAATTCCTAAGCTCAACATATACATTATAAATAAATAATATATTTATCATGGTCCAAATTGATTGGATGCTTCTTTAAATTACCATAAGGTATTATTGCAAACATTGTTGAGCCCTCCCTTATAACAATAAATTAATTAAAAAATACAAAATATTTAACCGACCTGTTTCTTATATGCCACTAGACATTATTAAAAAAAAATAAAACATGAAATTCATTGAGTAAATACACTTATTTATTATAAATAGTGAACAATAATTTGCAAAGTATATTTACGTTGTTAAAACAATGTAAATTTAAAAATCGGTTGCATCTAAAAAGAGTGTTCATTAATACGTTTCTATGAACAAATCACTAAATTATAAAAAACACATTTCTTTAAAAAAAAAAACACCCCCCTCAAATGAAAATATATAATTATTCAATAATAAAGTAATTAATAATTCGATACTATAATGAAGTAAATGTATGTTTGCACTACTTATGTTTACAGCATATACTGTATATTGAAAAGTTTTTTCTATCTTAGAAACGAAAGAGATCGTACCTCCAAAATAAATTAGAAAACAAATCTTTGTAATACAATTGATTGTGGTTTCATCACCTTCATGGTGAATGCTGCGCTAATTCTTGAGTTACTCCCCATTGTTGCTTCATCGTACTGAACATGAATTAGAATCTCGAGAAAGAATAGAGATGAATAGAACTGTACAATACCTGTTGACTCCTGAACAGTGTCTGATGCAATCATAACTATGTCTAGGTTGCTTCACAGATAAAATACAAGATGCATTCACATATGCTCTAACTTACTCAACTCCAACTCTGACGAATTTTAATTTTGTCAATGCATTTTTTCACATAATGTATTTAAAGATGCAGTGGCTTATGGCTTTTCGGGAGGACACAGGTTTTTCAAAAAATGTCTAAAAAATTTACTAAAATAACTTAAAACTTGCTAAATGATGTTTTTTTTTAACTTGAAATGTAAGTAGCTATAAAATTAAGGATGAATTATCGTTTTGCTCCAACAAGTAAGTTCTTGATTAGCATTTGAAGTGGCGCTACCAAACGAAGAAACCGGTAATAGTTAATCAAACTCTAATAGTAAAGCATTTACATTTAATATACGATATATAAAATTTTCATCCAAAATATTGAAACAATTACACAACTAAAATGTGTTAATTTCGTTGTTATCGTGCCTAGTGCATTGAAAGAGCGGGAGACCTAAACGACTCGTAGACTTTGTGTTGTGATTTGAGGTGTTTTAGGTTTGGAAAAAACTTTGAAATTGTTATATGCAAACAATTTATTCAATAAATAAATGCGTAATCTTTCTTTTTAAAATTAAATATTCTTCCATTTTTTGGTATTTTTTCAATTTACAATGTTAATAAGCAATAATATTAACTGTGTTACAATAAACATTGTAAACCAACAAAAACTCAATATCAAATGTGTTATCATTCAAAAGATAACTAAATGTAAATATACTAAATATATATATAAGTATACTAAAAGTACTCAAAATAATCAGCAGTAATTTGGTCATTTTATACTCAACCTTTACCTACGCAATTTCAATACTGTATTGAAATATATAGAAGTTAGATACTAATTAATTTACATTAAAGATTTATATAATATTCGTATAATATAAAAGAACATTAACATTAGTTTTAAGTTCTTCATGATCATATATTGTGATTTAGTAATACAGCTATAAATTCGTGGAAATTACATTTGGCTTATATATTTGTGATTTAACTTATTACGTTTACATAGAATAGTTCCAAAGGTTAAAAAAAAACTATCGTTTTGACAACACAATAGTAGAATTTTCTTAAATTTTAAATATTATATCATATTTCTGTTATACATTAAATAATTTTCGAATTTACAGTTCTGCGTATCTTCTTTAAAACCAGTCCAATAAGAGAAATATTTTAACTAAACAATAACTTGGTTGTAACTTTTATAAATACAGACATTATTGTGTAAATTGAAAATAAAAAAAACTTAATACTATTGTTTATAATTAAATTAAACCAAATAAAATTTTAAATAACATAGCACTGTTAAAATTCACTTAAGAAAATTTAATAGTTTATAGTTTTATACTTGTAAGTTATATAGAAATGAATTCGTTTCCAGAAAGTATACAGACTAATAACATAATTTGTTAAATAAAAACTCATTCTTTTATTTTAATTCAAAAAACTTTGAACCGGTATCGCTAACATATGATATAGCGTTAGAAGAACTTATTTGAGTAAAATCTAATGTCTAATTCAGTAACATAATTCGTCGAAATAAAAAATGGTTTGATAACTAATTCAGAAAACCTTTTTCTAATGTTTTTAAAATTCAAATACATTAAATACTAAATAACTTTTCAATGGTCGTTTACGTGATGATATTATACGAATATAAAAATATGTATTCCAATACTTTTTTAAATTCGAACAACAGAGATTAAATCAAATTGGGTCTGATAGTAACCAAATTTGATCGAAATCGGTCGCTATTGCAATACAGAATTTAAATTTACCGTTTCGTAAATGTTTACATTATGCATAAAGATAAATTAAGTGTTACAATTCGTATTTACCTTCGTATAAATACTTACGACAAACAAAGTAGCTCAACACAAAAAATCGCAAAAAATCGGGTTTTTAAACACTAAAATATATGAATTCCCTTTAAACGATACATTTACCTTCTAATGCCCCATTGAATCAGAGTCAAGGAAGGAAAGTGATTGAGTACCGATCAGCTTTATGGCAGTCTGATGAAGTGATGAAGTCATTATGACAAGGGCCATTATTCGAACCATCAGCTGTTCACTACACCACGGTAGTGATTATAGAGCCCGATTGTACATTCTGAAACCTGTGTCTCACATTCACCTGCCGTTATGGGAGTCTGAAAGTGCTGTTTTTACATAGGAGTTTATTGTGTACGAGGTTAGATATTTTAGGTGGTGTTTAGGGAGGTTTTAAACATTGTGATCGTATTTTATTCATCATCACTTAGTACATATATTTGTTATCATATTTAAAAGATAACATGTTTTTTTTAATCTACTTATTATGATCTAAAGGTTAGGAGAAAAATATACCTCAATGTAACAACTAAAAAAAACACAACACCCGTTTCAGGTATCAACATTTTTACCGTAGTGTTCTTTACGAATAAAACTGTGTGTTTTAATTTGATGAGACTTAGTGTTATGGATAAAACATGAAAATGTAATTTGGTTATTTGTATTGATGTTAAACCCATAACAAAGTAGGTATGGTCAGACTAAACCCTTAAAAAGAGCAGGTAACGTTTACAAGAGATAATTTATCTAGCAATACTATGTCTAGCGAAAACCATACTTGTGACATTGCTTGTGACATTGACCAGTATAGAACTAATATAAAGAATAAAATTTCAATTTCTATCGACATATTTTATACAGCGTTATTGCCATAAATTTGTAAATCCATGACTAGATTGGTGATTAAATCAGTCTAAATTTCAATTGGAAATGCTTAAATATACAACTTTGAAATACATGTTTTTCATGTAATTATAATTTTGTGTTTATACATTAAAAGAGTAGTACATTATATATCAAATTTGTTCTTATTGGTAACTTTATTGCGCCTATTCGCGATTTCTTCCCATTTTGAATATTCTCTGTGTAATTCTGGAAATTTATAAAGCCAATGAAAAAAGTTAAGCTAATTTATTTTTAACTCATACATTTTAAATTCATGTTTTGGTGAGAACTGTACTCCATTTTCGAACGAAGGAGTTCGGGTTCAATACCTCACCAATCTATATTTTTCGTGAACAAATTTCGTAAAAATTGCTATACAAGATTTTTAGCTGTAAAATTTTATTAGGACTGTTTTGTACTAAAAATGTCAGTTAGACAAGCTATAAGCTGGTTTAAGATAGAATAAGAAATAGTTACTTTATATACTTTGTATCTTTTTAAGCTATTACAAATTACAAGTCGTTTATTTTTTTTTTATCCAAAGTAGTCTTTAAAAGTCAATTAATTTTCAAGATCAAAAGCAAATGGTAATACAAGAGTTTATTTTTATCTTTATTATGAAACTCTAAATATTTTAACAGTACTTTGGAAATAGCTCTTGCCAACCCTGCGTTTTTGTGATTCAAAGGTTTAAGAACTTTTTAAACCCCTTTAACTTTACCCGTTGCCACATTTCCTACTTATTACTTTATACCAATGATTATATTGATTTTTCAATCTTACACAATTTATCAGCCGAAAAGAAATATGGATCGTTTTGTCCAATGACGCTTGAGTGCGTCGATGTTTCGTCTTTCAAATGTGATTTTACTAACCTTAAAAAACACACTTAACTTACTTTCCTGAAGCAGAAAGAAAACCTATGTACTCGTTAAAAGCAATGTTTTAAAATTGGGAATACCTCTGATAAGTCTAAGGAAATAACTTCAATACCGTTGGCACATTTAATACCAAGTTTGCTGCGGTATGGGTATGTTAATTAATGTATGTTTTATGGCATTATAAACAAGAGCTTTACAAGCGCAATGTAAGATTTACCCTAAAAAATATAGAAAGATTTAGTTTCCATCAACAAACTAACGCTTATCAATAAACACACAGAAAAAACCTTCATTGTGTGAAAATATTTACATGTTGTATCCAAAGTCAACTGTTGTTACAGAGAGTCTGTGAATTGGAAAATGGCGAACAACTATTCTTTAAACAATTAAATTCCCTTGCCGGTTAGGATTATTTAAAAGAATTGATTAAACAGACTTAATCACCGGCAACAATTACATTTAGAGCAATTAGCGAATTACATTTTCCCAGAGTGTGTGTTACAATTGCAGGGTTGCAAAACATGTCGACAGACTCTCACGTTAGGTGAGAGCGATGTCCAGGAAATCGGCAACGACAAAACATCAAATTAACAACAACGATTAAAGATGAAATAAAAAAGCCTCAAAAACCTTAAATTTACAACAACGATTAAATATTAAAATAAAAAAAGCCTCAAAAACCTTAAATTAACAGCAACGATTAAAGATGAAAATAAAAATCCTCAAAACATTAAATTAACATCAACAATTAAAGATGGTAATAAAAGCCTCAAATACATTAAATTACCAGCAACAATTATTGAAGATGAAAATAAAAAATCTCAAAGTGAAAATATACAATTATTGATGATTTCTCTTAGAATAAACAAAACAGAAAAGACACTAAGGTAAAATTTAGGAACTTAGCTAAAAAAGAAAACAAATAAAAATTAAAAATAACCATGAAAGACCCAAAGATAAACAACTATGGCAAATAAAAACACTTGAATCACCAAACAGTTTCCATAGTTGTAGGAACAAGCCATGATTTGAAAAATAAGTCGATCTCAAAAGTTTAACATATTTGTCACAAAATTATATAAATTATATAATTATAATATATATTATATTATATAATTATATAATTATTATGTGGGTTCTTGAGACACATTAAATCGAATAAAATTTATTGCGGTTTAGTCACAGATACAATATAAATAGTAAATGCTAGGATGATTGCCAAATGCATGATGTTTATCCACATCAGAATAGTAGTATCATAGATAAAGTAAAGTTATATTACTTCATCTATGGTAGTATCTTTTTGTTTGGATACATTAATATCACTTTTGGGTTAATGTTTCCTCATTAACTTTCCACAGTCAAATTATTATTAATACAGGGTAGGGGCGTGGTTTATGTTAAGAGTCCGGGTTCAAACACTGATAATTACTTGGAGCTTTTAGTTATTGAATACACAACCGACAAAGAAAATAATTTCTTAATTAAATGCGTAATTCAGTTGGCTCAGGGTGGTCTGGACCAATGAATACAAGGTTTGTATTCATTGTCTGGACCTAGCGTTAAAATTTTTTTCGGGTGGTAGAGCAACAAGTGTGATTCAAATCCACAGTTAAAAAACATATTCCATACACCCACTTGCTGAAACATTATTTTGATTTTTTAAAACTTGTACATTTACATAACATTTTTAAATTCCTCTAGTATTTGCATAATTTTTTGTAACTTTGACACTACCATAATATTTTCCATTAAATTCTATGTAAGAATAGACAGCTTTTGGTGAGCCCAAAGCTTCAGAATTGCTATTTAAATTGATTAGAACTAAGACATTTTGATTTTCCCCAAAAAAGGTTAAAAAATTAGCATTCAGACACCTTTTTTAAGAATAATACTAGAGATTAGCAAATGGCTACAAAAACTGCTCTAAAATCTGAGCTTTTAAAAATATGATTAGGCATTTTATTTGCTTCCTTTTAAATACAGCTTGAACGAAATGGGAAACGATGCACCAGCTGATCGTAGTAGTAGTATCTTTAGGTGTTGCCAACTTATTTTCAAGCGTACACATATTACGTGCCTAATAAAAGTACACTGTATTGTGTTGTTTGGTTGGAATACTGGTTTGCGGCAAAAAATTAGTGCTACGAAAAAATGAGCACGGCAAAAATAAAAAGTGCGGCAAAATTAAGTAAATGAAGCAATTAGCTATTTGGCATACAGTACTATATCAGTGCAAGGAAGCCCACTTCGTCAGGTAACTGTAGGAAAAAAGCAAAGAAGAACTTAGGAAAGAAGAAATGTTAAGTCATTAACATTGAATAGAGATCGAATACAAATAAAACTGTTGCAGTTGTAACTGAAACCAGTCGCGGTGAAGGTGTAAGACTGCTGATCGTCACCGACAAAAACTACAAACATAGATAACATCAACGCGATTTGCACCTGATCGGTTGCGAAAGTAAATCTCGTAACTGTAGTTCACGACCGTCGGGGGGCGAGGGGGGCAGTCGTGCCCCTTGTATTACGGTGCAGAGCCCTGCATTGCCTAATGAGCCCTACTTTCATACATCACACATCTTCCGTTACATCAGTGTGGCCCTGCGTTACGGAATAAGATTAGATGTTGTTTTCCTCGGCCTTCACAGTAAGGGCTGGATGGTGTGAATACCTTGAATCACCGCTGCGTTCACCATTCATGAATCTCGGACGTTTGTTGGAACTAATCGTGTTATAAACGCTAGAGGGATGGCGGTAACTATGAAGAACTATGGGAGATTGGTCTATAGGTAGAGCAGGGGACTTTGGTCCCCGAGGTCCCGGGTTCAAATCTCACCAATGACCAATGGATTTTATCTAAGAGGTAATGCCGTGACCCTCTAGAACTAGTCCAAATGTGTAAACGGTTCCCAGATAGAACGCAGCGTCCTAGGATGTAAAAGAAGGATTTACAAAAATATTGATAAAATAAAATAATTACTTATCCAACCACAGTTGTTCGCATGATGACTAGTTTCGTTCCTTAGAACTTCGTCAGGTCATTAGTATGCAACCACATCATCAATGTTAATACATTTTGGTATGCCAATAGATTCATTAGAAGACTGTCACAATACTGTAATCAAAACTTGTCATGTTGAAAAAATAATTCATATGGAATAAAAATGATTAACTGATTAAAACAGTAGAAGCTGGCCAGCATTGTCTTATCACTGTCACTGACTAATTTTAACTCTCTTAATCATGATGTTTCTTCTTCTCTCCAGTGCCACCTGTATTTCAGTTTGTTTTGTTCTTCTTATTTTATACTTCTTTGATTTGTAACTTTTCAATATATGTGTCAAATATAATATTTGACTGGAACTAATTCATGACTGGGTGTCTGATCATTAAACATATTACATGGGTCGAGTTCAGTCAGTTTTATTTAGTCAGTGGCAGTGATAAGACAGTGCACATGTTTTGTAACACTGTACAAATGAACATCACTAAACATCTGGAATTCTTATAGTCTTGTGATATATAATTATTATACACCTGTTCAATTGTTTATATTATTCAAGTACGTTAATCTCAATATTTCCCTTTATATTTCGTATTTTAAGCGTACATATAAAACCATACATAACAATCGTCAACTAGAAGCTTGTTAACTACTTTATTTCTTGTTAACAGGGTTAATTCTTTAGGTATCATGAACAATGATTATGTCTGTGATTAAATCATTTAAAAATTAATTTAATTTACCTTAGATTTGGTAATTATGATGATTGAAATTGTTAAGAAACTGTGAAAACATATTGCAAAAGATAACACTTCTACCAAGAAACCATCCAATTCCTTTAACTACCTATGTAAAATAAATCGCTAAGTTTCATTCACAAAAGCAATTGGAAAGTTAAGTACAATACTTAATAATTTTTATTTTATAACTGTTATTTTATTTTCACAGGCGTGCTTTAGAATAGCGGCTCTGGCCCTTCTCGTACAACTATCCCTTGCCAAAGAAACCAAAGAAACAACGGAACTTGCAAGGCCTAAAAGAGATCGGTTAGGTAAGTTGCAACATTTATTATAATACATCTTTATGGATATTCAGAATATAATGTAGGTAGTACCCAGTTGAATTTTTCATCTTTACCGACAACTATGTATATAGTATTGGATGTTTATATTTGTGATCATGAGATCCGCAAGTAAGCTCTGCTGTAATATAATGTCCTAAAAGGAAATAAACTGCTGGGAAATAAAAATGATACATAAAACACATGACTTTGTAATACATATATTTATTTTTAACATGTATCTATGAATTCCCAAATTTCATGTCGAATAAATTGCCACACATGTTTTGTCAATAATACTTTGCGTAAGGCTTAAATATCGTCATAAAATAATTTTATGGTTTATACATATCATTCAAACTAGTCATTTTAGTTCTTCTGTAATCAAAAACTTATAATGCGTGAAAACATAGAATGATTTATTTCTAAAGGATTTTAATATACATTGTATCATTTATAGAGGGACTAGAAGCAGCTGCAAGACAATATCTTCCGCCGGGCCAAGGAGGTGGTAGTGGAGGAGGAGGATCACCCTCAGGCTCTTACGGCGCTCCAGGAGGTACAGGGGGTGGCGGCTTCGGTGGTTCACCGTCTGGCAGCTACGGAGCACCTGGTGGAGGCAGTGGAGGGTACAACGGTGGCGCACCTGGAGGTGGGGCCGGAGCACCTTCTGGAAGTTACGGAGCACCGGGTGGTGGAAGCGGATCAGGACCCTCTGGTAGCTACGGAGCGCCTGGTGGAGGATCTGGTGGTTTCGGCGCTGGCTCACCATCAGGATCATACGGAGCACCCGGTGGTGGCTCACCCTCAGGATCATACGGAGCACCTGGTGGTGGCTCACCCTCAGGATCATACGGAGCACCTGGCGGTGGAGCACCAGGAGGATTTGGAAGTGGTGGCAATGGTGGTAGTGGTCCATCCAACCAATATCTACCTCCAAGTCAAGGAGGCGGTGTAGGAGGAGGGGCTGGTGGTAGACCGTCCGGATCGTACGGAGCTCCTGGATCAACCGGAAACGGTTTTGGTAGCGGCAGCGGTGGTCGTCCTTCTGGTTCATACGGTGCTCCAGGTAGTGGAAACGGCAATGGAGGAAGTAATGGTGGACGGCCATCCGGATCATATGGAGCCCCGGGAGCTGGAGGTGCTGGCAGTGGCAGACCATCAGGATCATACGGAGCACCAGGAGCACCAGGGGCTGGAAACGGTGGGTATGGCAGTGGACGTCCCGGTGCTGGAGGTAATGGAGGCAACGGAGGTGGCAGACCATCAGGATCATACGGTGCTCCCGGTGCAGGAGGATTCGGTGGACAGCCATCAAGCTCTTATGGAGCACCAGGTGCTGGCGGAAACGGGGGTTACGGAAGTGGCAGACCAGGTGCTGGTAGTTCAGGAGCTGGAAACGGAAGACCCTCAAGTAGCTACGGTGCTCCTGGAGGTGGAAACACTGGTGGACGACCCTCTGGATCATATGGTGCTCCGGGTGCTGGAGGAAATGGATTTGGCAGCAATGGAGGTGGAAGACCCTCTGGCTCATACGGTGCTCCTGGTAGCAACGGTGGTGCAGGTGGTGGCTCTGGAGGATTTGGCGGACAAGGAGGGGCTGGAGCTTCAAACCAATATCTTCCTCCCGGACAAGGTGGTGGTTCAGGAGCTGGAAGCCCAGGTGGTTTTGGAGGTGGAGCACCTTCTGGATCCTATGGCGCTCCTGGTGCTGGTGGCCCAGGTGGTTTTGGTGGAAGTGGAGGTAGTAGCCCATCCAGCACTTACGGAACACCAGGGTCAGGTGGATTGGGAGGAAACGGAGCAGGTCGACCATCAAGCAGTTATGGAGTCCCTGGTCAGGGTGCTGGTAGTCCTGGAGGGTTTGGAGGTAATGGAGGTGGAAGACCATCAAGCAGCTATGGAGCTCCAGGTCAAGGTGCTGGTAGTCCTGGAGGTTTTGGAGGAAATGGAGGTGGACGACCATCAAGCAGCTATGGAGCTCCAGGTCAAGGTGCTGGTAGTCCTGGAGGTTTTGGAGGAAATGGAGGTGGACGACCATCAAGCAGCTATGGAGCTCCAGGTCAAGGTGCTGGTAGTCCTGGAGGTTTTGGAGGAAATGGAGGTGGACGACCATCAAGCAGCTATGGAGCTCCAGGTCAAGGTGCAGGTAGTCCTGGAGGTTTTGGAGGCAATGGAGGTGGGCGACCATCAAGTAGTTATGGAGTCCCAGGTCAGGGTGCTGGTAGTCCTGGAGGGTTTGGAGGTAATGGAGGTGGAAGACCATCAAGCAGTTATGGTGCCCCTGGTGCCGGAGGAAACGGTGGTGGTCGACCTTCTAGCAGCTACGGTGCACCTGGTGCTGGAGGAAACGGTTTTGGAGGAGCAAGTGGTGGAAGACCATCGAGCAGCTACGGCGCTCCCGGTCAAGGAGCTGGTGGGGCCAGTGGATTCGGAGGAGGTGCTGGAAGGCCTTCAGGAAGTTACGGAGCACCCGGAGCAGGAGGTTCTGCAGGATCTGGTGGCAGTGCACCTGGAGGCTCGTACCTTCCCCCTTCACAGGGAGGTGGACAAGGAGGATTTGGAGGAGGAGCCCCAGGAGCTGGAGGTTTTGGAGCGGGTAGCCCTGGTGGTCAAGGAGGTGGAGCACCTTCTAGTTCATACGGCGCACCCGGCGGAGGAGCACCAGGAGGCGGAGCACCATCTGGATCGTATGGAGCGCCAGGAGCTGGAGGTTTTGGAGGTGGGTCACCATCCGGATCATACGGTGCTCCAGGAGGTGGTTCCCCATCTGGATCATATGGAGCTCCAGGAGGTGGTTCCCCATCTGGATCATACGGAGCACCAGGAGGTGCTAGCACAGGAGGATTTGGAGGTGGTGCACCAGGAGTTAGTTCCCCATCTGGATCATATGGAGCACCTGGAGGTGGTTCCCCATCTGGATCATACGGAGCACCAGGAGGCGGTAGCACAGGAGGTCTTGGAGGACAGCCGTCCGGATCTTACGGAGCTCCAAGCGGTGGATTTGGAGGTGGAGCTCCATCAAGCTCGTACGGTGCACCTGGTGGTGGAGCTGGAGGACAGCCTTCGGGTAGCTACGGAGCACCCGGCGCTGGAGGTGCTAGTGGCGGATCTCCTTCTGGCTCCTATGGAGCTCCAGGGTCAGGAAGTTCTGGAGGCTACAGCGGGTCTTCGCCTGCTGGTGGTGCTGGTGGCTACAGCAGTGGCGGTCCTTCTTCCTCGTACGGCGCGCCAGGAGCTGGAGGTGGTCAGCAGCAAAACCCCGACGGAAGCTACATCTATTAGACGAGAAAAGACTAAACCTGAACACTTCGAATATCTAGCTTTCACTGCCAATCGGATAGTTGTAAATAAATTACCATTAATGTTAAGGCTTTTAATTTAAAATTATTATTAATTTATATTTTGTAATAAATCGATGTAAAACTTACTACTTGTTTTAATTTAACATCCTGAAACCATATTTTGGAGTCCTATGAACACACAATACTATACATGACAGGCATTCTGGATCATTCATTGCCTTTTGTACAGATTCTGAGACTTAAAGTAAATCGCCCTGGCCTATACCGACCAGCATTAAGTGTATAAATGCTATTATACATTTACATGTTTTTAATACGAATAATAATAGGGTTAATATAATAATAATGAGGAATAATAAGGGTTGATATTTTAACTAAATAACTCTCACGCCTTCTTGAATACTAGATAATGGTTTACTGGTGGAACTGTTAGAATGTCCATTTTGTCCGATAACAAAGTACGTACAATTTGGGGTGTCTAAAATCTCCATTTCGATTCGTGAGATGCAAGGATGAATTAATTACGTCTGTCTCTACTTAAGTTAGCATTACTGAACAAGCAGAATTGTGAAGTAACATCACAACAATGAAAACATGTTAGATGTTAGTTGTGTTAACCTGAATGTACTCGAGTAGAGATTTTACATCGGGCCACGGTCCTCAGCTAACACAGAATTTTTTTAATAGGCATAAGGTATTAAAATAGGCATTTATTTGAAGCTGATTTAGGTATAGTACTGTATTTTTGTTTTGTATTATTATTGGCAAACAAATCAAACGAAAAAGTGCTTACCACATTACATAAATATTAAATAATAAAAATAAAAAACGTTTTCGTCAGGTTGTAAATTGTTTGACAAAGCAAAATGTAGTATAAAGTAGTATAGTTGAACATATTATACTAGTTCAATTTTTTTCTCCGTATGGTTACGTTTGAGATAGATCCTTTAATACATCTTTCATGAATTAATAGGCAAAATAAACCTTATAAATCACCAAATATCTTTTTGTTTTTACGTAAAAACATGTGCTGCAAGTAAATTGAATGTTATATTGTGACATTAAATTATATTATAAAATAAACACCAAATTATATCAATCCTAATTTCTTGCATTATTTTTATATGATGCCTATAATAGTGGTACTGTACCATTAATTTACATTTAGAGTATTTTCATGATTAAAATGCCTCTCTTATAAGTACGTTAGAGGTTCGTATTATGTTCATAGAGTAATTACTCACTAGACTGTTAAGCTATTGTTAAATAGACTAAATCAAATTTTAGATCATCCCCATTTTATAGGCAACACCTAGTTTTAGATACATTGTGCAGAACCAAAATTAATGGTATAGGAATGTATGGGATAATTTTATTTTTCTTTCTTGCTAAGATCTAACCTGGAACCGTTTCACAAATTACGTCCTGCTAGGCATAGAGGGTCGCGGAATTATCACTTACAATCTATTGGTGATTGGTGGGATTTGAACCCTGGACCTCGGGACCGAAGTGTCTCGCTCGACCACTAATAACCTCGTAAGCATTGCTCGTCCCCAAAAAGGTGGTGGTGGGTTTAATCGTTCGAAATCGATCATCACTGTAACAAGCCTATTTACCGTATTGTTAAGTAGTTACAATATAAATGTCAATGTAACAAATACCGTTGGAAGACGTATTATACTGTATCCATAAAATTATGTGTATGCCTTCAAACAATACATTAAATATACGCAGTACAAGTGTGTCTAGTGTTAAGAAGACGGCATTTTGAAGGCGTAATCGATATCATTCCTAAAATTGTTTAACAATTGAAAGGACATCTAGTGATGAATCCTGAAAATTTAATTTCAGCTAGAGTTAATAAATAAATAAGTTAATTAATAAATAATACAAACTTAAAGTATCTTGCCATTATCAAACACTTTTGTTGTTGTTCACAGTTGTTTCAATGCCGTCCCATTACAAAGAGAATGTTTGAAGGTAAACCAATTCGCTTGTAACAAAATAAAGTTGTCTTCGTTTCATCGGTTATAACTTATTGTTTATCCTTTGACTAAACAATAAATGATGATAATACACTTTTTCACGTTTTACGCAAAATGTTGTAGTATACAGGGTGTCCCGTAAGTAAATAGCCAAACTCCGGGGAATGGTTCTATCGGTTAATATAAAGAGAAAATCGAGATTAACATTTTTTTCAAAATCGCTTCGTTAACAAGATATCTGCCATTTTGTATATTTTATATAAATATTTTTATTTTTGGATCTTTTCAACCGATCATTATAAAACTTGGTATGTAGGTTAAGATAGAAGAGCTCCATGTTAAAAAAAATCATCTTGATTCATCTTAAAATTTCAAAATGGTGACCATTTTATTTTTTTTTACTTAAATTACTCAAAAACGGCTAATTTTACGAAAATATCCCCAAGAACACTTTTATTTAGCACTAGCTGTGTGCCCGTTCTACGTACGGGAATTGTTTGAATACATATAAACCTTCGCAAATACAACATCTGACAGGTTCAAGCCAAAACGAATGCTTCAAAATTCAATGTCACCCGATCGTGTTAGTCCATAATATCTAATGATAAAAGGAATTGCTTTATAGATCTATGAGGTTTAGCCCTGAGGTAGGCCTGTAATTGAAAGTTACTTTTCAAACTGGTTAAAAGTAGTTAAAATTCTACCTCAACCTCACTACTGCACACTTTATTTGGGTTGAAATTTTCATTAACAAAGGTCATCTTGTCCTTTCCACGAAACACGAGAAATAAGGACATTAATGCGTTATCAACAGACATACACATGCAAATACAGAACTGAATTAGGGGATTTGAACCGCTTTAACCAAAGCAAATTACAAACAAAATAATTGTGTTGGAAAGTTTTGATAGTGTCATCAAATTTTATGATAATCGTATTCAGGCCTAATCAAACTGTAAAATTGGTGTAAATCCGTTGACAAATATATAAATAAGTAAGTAAATACACAGTCCACAAAACATTGATACGTATTATTTTACATCATACTACACAAAAACGGGTACTTTTCCATCCGTATTGATAGACTGGAAAGTTGTACTTTACCGTGCCTAAACACAGAAAAGTCACGTTTTGTACTTTTGCACTTAGTCAGCTGATGAAATAAACAGCTAACAGCAACGGCCTTATTATCTGTAATATAAAAATATTATAATTTATGCTATGTCCTAAATAAATTGTGCTATGCGTTTAAAATGTACTAATTATTCTGTGTACTGTATTATGATGTTAAGTATCGTACGTTACTCGCGTGGTAATTAAGCTTTAACGTACTCGCATGGTAAAACGCCACTTACCGGGCTAGTAACGTAATATTGTGAAAAAGTGCCCCGTGTGAGAGATCGGTAAATTTACCGTGCTCCATGTGATTTTGCGGGTCTCCAGCTGATTTTACCTAGTCTTTTCTGTAAACAACGACTGCATAGACAAGCTACAGAAGACCAGGAACCCGTCCGGCTGTCCCATAACTTGTTAGAGCATTTTCTTTGTAAATTACCGTGGTTTTTATCCTAAATATGGGTTTTCAAAAGTTTAATTCATTTATTTACCTTATTTAATTTGCCCTGTTTTACTTTTTTGCTGAACATATTCAATGTGTTACGCAGTCTGCAACCTATGTAGTTTCTCTGACCAAACCTAAAGAGTGAGACTATGACCAAATTTCCCTGAGAGGCCCTTTCTCAATTATAGATACAAATACGAAAAAGAGTACATCTGGATGAAGCGGAGCCATGGTTTTTCCTTTGCTACAGTTACATATGTTTCCCTTGAAAGTTGTTTGAGGGTGTATTAAAATTTTGCTTGTCTAAGATAAGATAGGAAGTCACAGCGTTTAAATAATCTCATTTGATAATCTTTAACATTAAAGATACGACAGGAGCTCACTATTCGGTTTTTTCTGCTTGTAGGGTCCAAAACACTGTAAGTACATATTTATAACTAAATCCATTTCATTTTTGCCAACTAATTGACTATTAAAGAGAAAAAAATATGTCTCAGCCAAACATATTTTGCACGAATATTTTATAGAGTTTGAACTATACTTTTATTCTTTTTCTAAACTAACCTTGTATCGAATTTCAACTGACTCATTACCAGTGTAGAAAAATTTTTCATTTAAACACATTTTAAACGGCATAGTTTATATTATTCAGAAATGTATAATTTTAATTCGTTTGACAAATATTATAATACAGATTTAGTTTAATCTTTTTGCACAATACTTGCAACGAACGAAAACCATTTTACTATTTGCAAGTTCAAAATGTTTCATTTATCAAACAAAATTTATAGGAATAGTTTATAGTGATACAAAATCATATATATGTAATTAATACGCTACATGAAACTTTGTCGGTTGAACTCCTCCGCTATTTCTTAACCGATTTTATCCATTGACGTCTCATTAGAAAGAGCGTATCACATAGATGTGTTTTTTTTTGTGTTTATTTCCATATATAAAGAAAACAAAACATACTTTTTAATACAAAATATACTTACAAAATAAAACTAAGACTAAGAATAACAAAGAACATTTCTGTATAAATCAATTCAATCGATTATATGAAATACAGCAGACATAGGCAAACTGGCAGATTTGCAAAAATGCAAACTGGCCTTACATTTTTGAAAAAGTCCCTTGGGCTCTGCTCCAGTGGCTTTGAAAGTTCCCATGTTATTCTTATGAAGAACATAATTGTTTACATTTTGATCAGCTGTATAATTTAATTGCTGTTATTTATTTTTCAATTCTATGAAACGCATTGAGTACATTTAAAATATTATATTATTTATTTAATATTTGAATTGCCAAAAGCAGGTATTTATACATATTTTAAATATTTATGGGCAGCCATAAGGCTATAATACCATGATGAAGTATGGTATGCAAATATGAACCACAGCTAAGTTTTTATACTTTTGAATTAGAATTTCAAAGTGGGGTAGCCCTTTGAAGTAACCAGTGTGACCCTTTTTTATGGCAAGATACCCTCCTGATCTCCCCTTGGCCTGCTCATGGTAGGTGATAAAGGATAATAACAGTCAGTAGTTCAGATCCTTCCAGAGAAGACGCTTCTAAAACGACCAACCAACATTCACTTGACTTTAACAAATTTAGGTAATTTGTAGTCTAAATTCTTTACACAATGTTAATTCTATACATAGATCTTTACAAATTAGACAAACTATTTTTTTAAGGTTCTATTTCTATAATGATTAATAGGATTTTTTTTAAAATTCTGTTCAGAAAGTCATCAGCTCTATTTGGTTAAATACATATAAATACATTACTTAAGTCACTTTATTACTTGCTGACTTGATATTTTTGTATTTACCTATTGACTATTTTTTTCAGGCTTAGGTCCTTATTACTTGGATTGTTTTATAGGTTAGTCAATTGGTTGTAATTTTGGAAGCTTGGGTTAAACTCCTACACCAATCGCCAATTTAGTACAGTTTTTAGCAGATTCCCCATATAGGAAAAAAGCTATTACCGTGCTGTAAGTCTCATGGTAAGACCTATTATAACCTGGACCCGGTACCGATTTTCTTTTTTGTTTGGATGTCCCCAGAGGCCAAAAACACCATGCGCTCAAATTAATTTACATCCATATCAATTTGTATACACTTCGTTTTGTGTAGACCTACTATTCCAATGTGTTTGTGAAACAGCATGATCGAATGGTTTTATAGGGTCAAATTTGGGTTTTCTAATTTTTTACCCTCAATTCATAGAATTTACCAATTCTCTTTGAAACATTTTGAATAGCTTAAGAAACAATGAATTTACTATTTTGAAGTGCTCTTGTACGGTTATTAGTTATACGGATAAAATTCAAAAACTTTTAAATTTAAAATGTCCATGTTGGTTTTATGGAGAATAAGTAAACTTTTTCCATTAGTTTGCTTGTTTTTGAATCCTAAAATGTATCCTAAAAATAAATGCCAATTCAAACTTGGCTATTTTTTTTAACACTAAATATTAACATTATACTAAAAACACACATTTAATTGCCCTCGCTGTAGCAGGAAACCTAAGACATTCTTAAACCTAATGTTATTTAATTAGGCAGGGCAGTTTTATAAATCGGACCCAGGGGCAGAATAGGTTTTATTATAGGTTTGTTGGGGACGCAATCATCTCTCCGGCCCGCCTGAAATAGGGAATAAATCTGACATGTTTCAGGAAATATTTAAGCGAAATATAATTAAGCAAATAGTTAGTCTGCAGGTTTGCTGTAGGCGGGAGTAAATTTTTGTGTGAACTAGTGGTTTTTCATAAGAGTTCAAATGAAAAAGAAATTCCACTATTACTGCAATCTCTATCTCATATTAGGTCATAATTATTGCCATAGCTTATTAGTATCATTTTTCAATTGTTACTATTAACTATATATTTCTCTTATGTTATATAACTGTATTTTTTAATAAGTCATCAGATCGAGAGCTGGTTATCCTTTGATAAAATAATTTTAATGAAACATGTATATTTGATTTAGTACAGAATAAGAATTGGAAGTTTGAATCTGCTGACTCATAAGTAGTTTCTTAATGTCCTAACTATCACAGGACCATTAGACTCAAGATAATAGCTTAAAACATTCTTCAGAACTTAAGCTTGAGTGGAATATTAGATTGTAGAATTTTATCATTGAATGTTCCTAAAATATATAAATCACCTGATAGGAATTATCTAACATAATTTGTTTGGTTATTTAAAAAAAAAACCAGTTATTGTAATTTCATCAACTTACATTAATCAATTACATTGAATTTACTAAACTTAAAATATACAGTACATATGTACACATTTACCAACAAAGGGTAAAATTGATAAAATTCCACAAGTTAAGGGAATATCAGGTGACTTCTGTTTGAATGAGTTTGTATATTATTTTACCAAAATCAAGTGTTTTAGTTTAATATCTATTTACATCTTCGTGTTAACTATCATCTGGGTAAGAAGAGGGGCAGTGGTAAGTGAAATCTATAATTTCATTGATGATAGAACATATGATCAATTATTACCACACATAACTTACACTCTTAAGATTAGTAACCCTTGATCATTCATTAATGCAACCAACATATGCATTTAAAACGTTATACAAATATACAGGATGAGTCTTCTAAGCTGTCCTAAACAGATTCCAGACGAACGGCTTGATATACAGAGATGAGACAAAACTTTTCCCCACTAATTCATATCCAAGGAACAACGTAAAAATGTGTGACCTCAGTAAGGCTTTCGATACTGTGGATCATGATGTGCTGCTCTGTAAGTTGAATCATTATGGAATCAGGGGTGTTGAGCTGCAACTGCTCCGGTCATACTTGGGGGGACATGAGCAGCTGGTTGTTGTGAATGGCCAGTGCTCTCGGTCTCGTCCTGTTGTCCATGGTGTTCCGCAGGGGTCTGTCCTCGGGCCTCTGCTATTTATAATAATGATGAATGATTTGCCCAGTCATGTTGAAGGTGGCGTGGTCTGTTATGCAGATGACACAACACTGGTTCATAGCTCAAACAATTTTCAAAATCTTGTGGAACTCATGGAGCAATCCCTTGTACAGGCCTTGGTTTGGTTCCATGCTAACTTTTTGTCTCTCAATGAAACCAAAACACAATCTTTGGTATTTACGGTGAAAAGCATTAAACATGATGTGACCTCTGTTAAGCTCCTGGGTATTTGCATTGATACAAAACTGACTTGGAACCCTCATGTAACCTTGGTATGTAGTCAACTCTCCAGAGTTGTCTTCCTTTTAAGAAGTCTAAAAAGTTGTCTGAATAAAAACTGTTTAAAAAAAGCCTATGTAGCTTTTTTTCAAGGAGTTCTTTTGTATGGGCTCAGGCTCTGGGGTGGGTCGGGGTCTGCTGAAATTAATGATGTATTGCTTATACAAAAAAGAGCTGTAAGAATCCTAGCAAACGCTGAGTATGATGCCCATTGCAGACCTCTCTTTGTAAATGAGGAAATCATGACTGTTTGTAGTTTGTATGTCTTTGTTTCAGTTGTGCATGTAAAAAATGATCTCCAGTCACTTAGTCGCAGGGGTGATTATCATATGTACAATACCAGAATAAGAACAATATTGATGTACCTTATGTTAGGTTAAGTAAAACAAAAAGAAATTCCAGCCAGTTATGTATAAGGCTTCTTAACCACATTTCTTGTACAGCTTGGAACCAAGCCAACAGAAAATTCCAAAACAATCTCCGGGCACTTTTATTGGCTTTCCCTCTTTATTGGCTTTCCCTCTTTATTGGCTTTCCCTCTTTATAAGACCAACGATTTCTTCGACATTCCTAAGGAGACTGTGAGAGAGTTTTTCCAATGTAAGTAACAGATTGTTTTGTTTTGACAGTAGTTTTGTGCATGGTTTGCTTTTGGTTTTGTTTGCTGTGTGATTTTTTTTATTTTAGTTTTAATTTCTATGAAAATTGTATATTGCTATTTGTTTTTGACGATGCCTATTACATGTTATGCCTAATGGATAATAAAGCATTTCATTTCATTTCATTTCATGTTTTTACCATTTTTTAAATACAGAGTGTTGGAGAAACTGGGGGCATGGGTTAGTATCTCTGAGTTAGTTTTCAATTGTAAACATATGTCATGTAATGCACCATTTTAAAGCTCTAGACTAGTCAAACAATTTAGTGAAAACAGAACTAATTTATTTTTGTCCGTTTCAAAATGGCGGCCATTTTTATGGAAATATTGATATTTACATAATACCCTGTATCTTGGAAACCACTGAACTTATTTTCATTCTGTTTGAAAATTCTTAATCCTAGTGAGTTTAGCTTTAAGTGGCAATCACTTTTAAGTTTCTTTTTTTTTTTTTAAGTGGAATACACGACATGTCAACAATTTACAAACTAAATATTTTGTCAATGATTTTAATTTTAGCGAATTTCCCATATAGGGAATAAGCTATTACCGTAGTACTCATGGTAAGACCTGGACCCCGGACCGATTTTTTTTCGTTTTGAGGTCCCTAGAGGCCAAAAACAACATCCGTTCAAATTCATATATATATGTGTCCGTTAGCGCGATAACTCGAGCAAAAATCATCACCAGCATGATCGGACCATGGGAACGGGGGTTTATGGGGGGTTTATGGGGGGTTTTGTGGGGTTAAAAAGGGTTTTTCCCATTTTTGACCCCAAAAACATCAAATGTTGTAACCATTAGGCGCATTATAAAGCTTCAATATACTAAATTTTTTTTTTAAGCTCTACAAAATAGTTTAGAAAGAAATTACAAAATTTGATGTTTTTTGGGTCACAAATGGGAAAAACCCTTTTTAACCCCACAAAACCCCCCATAAACCCCCGTTCCCATGGTCCGATCATGCTGGTTCGCGAACTCGTTCGAATAAACGTAGGTTTACACGTTTGTACCAAATTTTATCAAAATCGGATCATTTTTGCTCGAGTTATCGCGCTAACGAACACACACACATATATATATACATATGAATTTGAACGGATGGTATTTTTGGCCTCTAGGGACCTCAAAACGAAAAAAAATCGGTCCCGGGTCCAGGTCTTCCCATGAGTACTACGGTAATAGCTTATTCCCTATATGGGAAATTCACTAAAATTAAAATCATTGACAAAATATTTAGTTTGTAAATTGTTGACATGTCGTATATAGAATTAAAGCTTAACTCACGAATATTAAGAATTTTGAAACAGAATGAAAATAAGTTTAGTGGTTTCCAAGATACAGGGTATTATGTAGATATCAATATTTTCCATAAAAATAGCCGCCATTTAGAGACGGACAAAGATAAATGAGTTCTCTTTTCACTAACTTGTTTGTATAGTCTAGAGCTTTAAAATGATGCATGACATGACATATGTTTATATTTGAAAACTCTGAGATTCAAACCCATGACCCCCAGTTTCTCAAACACCCTGTACTTTAAAAATGTTAAAAAAATTTACGTTGTTCCTTGGGTATGAATTAGTGGGGAAAAGTTTTTTTTTTCATCTCTGTATGTCAATCCATTCTGTAATCTGTTTAGGACAGCTTAGAAGACTCGCCCTGTATAATGGTTTTATATTCGGGACATAATTTACAACTAAATAATATGAATTTAAATTAATTTTACAGAACAGAAACTCAGCCAATGCAGAAGATGAACCAAGGTCCAAAACCAATTGAAAAAGATGGAAAAATATTTACAATAGCGTACAATGGAACAGAAACCAACAGTAAGTAGTGCATCAATAACATTATCATATTCATGTGGTAGGGAGTATCTCATTGAAATTTCACTCAGCTTCAAAATAGATAATCTGTAATCAATATACAGCTGAATGAGCCAACTACAATAGAATGGTAAATTTAGCACTGACTACAAACAGTTGGTATTACAACAGCTGTAATGGCTGACAATGAAAATGGATTAGAAAACATTGCTCTCTGTGAAATAAATTCCAAATCACATGTTTCAGGTAAATAAACATTTGAGTTTCATTTTTTTCTATCTAATAGAAAGATTATGAGTATAACAAAACGGAATATAATTGAGATTCTTTTGTAGCAATTAAAACCAACAAAACATGCTAGGACAGTTGTAAATTGTTTCTATAGAAGTTTGGTTATAGTTTAATTTTTATTTTATAAGTTGATTTTATATTATATTCCATTGCAGAGAAAACGAATCTAACTAACTCACAGACTGAAGTGGATTTTGAAGAGGCGATTAAAGAAACTGGTATGTATAGAAATAACCAGTTTTAGGAATGTTCTAAAGTACAGATGATTTAGCTTGATTAATGTTTTTGTGAATTTAATTTTAATTAAAATAAGTATAATGATAAGCTAAAAAGATTTTTAAATTTACATTATTTGATTACTGTTATTCATCATAAAAGGATATATTTGGTACCACCTTATCAGAACAGCTGTTTATTTTCTTATTTCATTTGCCACAATGTACAGTGGCCATTATTGGCTTCCTTGCAATAAAATATAGACATGTGTTTAGTTTACTCACTAATTAACTGGCTCTTATAGCATGTAAAACAGACAATACATTGTGGTTTAAATCACATTAAAATACTCTTTCAACATTTCCATGGGATCATTTTGGTATAAATGAATTAAGGAAATTGGTAGTGAAGTGAGTTATATCCAAAGCAGATAACCTTGATTTGGATATCCTTGACTTTCAGTGTTTCCTCTAACAAAACACAATATCCCAATCATTTCAAAAAATCTAAATTTTTCCCACATTATACCATTTTAAATCCCTCTTACCTCAAACCATCCCATAAATCGGTGTAATCATACTACCTGTTCTAATCTATCAAAAACAATTTGCTCATAGCCATAGTGCAATTTTCATGGAATACATTGCTGCTAGATTTCTGAAATGTATAGTTTTCTTTCAAATCATCCTATTCACCCAAAAATGCCTCATAGTCTATTTAGAATAAAACTCTATTTAGAAAAATTTAAATTTTGCATGTAACGGCACTGGCACTTCCCAGAACTCTTTTCTCAAATTTTTAGGCCATAACTTTATGACTTGTTTTAAAGCTTTTTTTACCATTTAAAAAAATTGAAACAGACTCCCATATTATTTTTAATCAAGTTTCAAGCCATGGGCAGTCCATATGCCTATCATGAGGGGTTTTCCTTGTAAAAGAGTTTTAGTTTGTTGCTAGATATATTTCACAATTAGCTATCTATGATTTAATGCTCTGCAATGAGGCTGGGAAATCACCTTAACTTATCAGTAATAAGACTTTGATATTATATTTGAAGGATTTGTAATTTTCAGGATATGGAAAATTCAACTACCTACTTCTTCTTCTGGCTTTTCCTGCCTCGTGTTCCACCACTTACGAAAGTACCTCCTTCTCTTTCGCTCTCCCGACGGCTTCATGTGACTTGAAGCTGAACGCTTTCGATCGAGGTTATCTAAACGGAACTATTTATGCAGGTAAGTTAACAAATCAAGTAAAAATAATATTTAAATAGTAAACTTGGGAATATAAGACGGGGATTTGGGCTACATTTTTCAATTGATTTAAGTTATTTTGAAGTGATAGAATTTGATATATTTTGACCTTAGTTGGATTCCCCAATGATAATTATAACTTAAAAATAACATTTAAATCCTTAACATTTATGTAATATTCAAAATATATTTAACTATTTTTATAAAGAACAAATGATAGCTTGAATCCACACATTTATTTACTGAAGTAGGTATACTGTTTCTAAACTTTTTAATTTTTGAAAAAGGTAAATTATATATTTTTTTATGTCAAAATTACATATTTTCAACTGCTTTCACTTTTAATGCCCCTTTTTATGATTTTATCTACAAAAGTTTTTCTATAAAATGCAACGTTTTGTTGGAAATAAGAGCAAGCCCAACATGAAATTGTATAAACTAAATAATTCAAAAAGTTGGATCTTACAAGGGCATTTTGCCTTTCAAGACTTTTAACCCCATATGATTAGCAATGATAAGGTAAATCTTGTAATTAGGATTATGACAGGAATAATGCTGAAATAATTACTAAACTAGGATTATGCTTAACCAATATTTTAGCAACTGCTATACTGAGAAAATGTGATTGAGGAACTTATTTCATTCAAGAACTATAATATAGTTTCCTTTCTAGTTTTTACTAAACAACTTCTTGATCAGCATCGTATGTGTTTTAAATTACCTGAAAAAACAAACAAATTATACATCTAATAACACATAGTAAATAGTTATTTGTGCAGCTAGTGAGCAAAGTGAGCAACTGACTCACTCGAGAGAAATAGTTACTTACGAGCCGTAGGCGAGTGAGGAATGGTTTATCGAGTGAGGCAATTGCACTTTGCACTCGAGCTGCACATTATATTTTTCCTACAGTTACCATAAAACAAATAAATTGGTAAAGAAACGTAACATATTTTTACACAGAAGTGAACTTTTAATATGACATTTAATGATACAACACAGTACAACAGCTGACCAGGTGATTTACAGCCAGTGTTGCCAACGTATTTCATGCGCATACAACCTTGTCTGCATGTTACGCGCTCACTATTTTGTGCCTTCACGTTGCAAATCTGGAGTGAGACAAAGTAATTAGAGTGAGAAAATGTTAACATTGTCTCACTGGTGAGCGAATTGGCCACTTTGCTTTCTCAAATCAGTGAGAGAACATGTACATTGTTAGGTAACTGTAGGAAAAATATATTTACACTTATACTGTTGACTCACAAGACAGTAAATACATATGAAACGTGGTAAGTGGTGATCAATTTCGATTGGACACTCCAATCATCATCAGACCCATTGGCGAATCGGCGAATGTTATGTTGATTTTATTCGCTTATTGGGTCTGATGATGATTGGGGTGTCCAATCGAAATCGAACACCACTTACCATCTTTCATATGTATTTACCGTCTTGTGAGTCAACAGTATAAGTGTAAATATATTATTACTAGTATTATTAAAGACGTATAATTTGTTTGTTTTTTCCAGTTTATAATTTCTAAAACTTGTTTTCTACAATATTCACAACTTTCTAGATATATCAACTAAATGTGATTCAAACAAATGCATAGTTACTATTTTAAATTAATTTTTATTTTGGGTTTCATGCTTAAATTTGAAAATAAGCTATGTGAATTGGAAAACATACCGTACATATACATTTCTGCATAGTGAAGATTAAATCAAGTCGTTTTACAGCTGTACATGATCGGCTTTAGGCATGATAGTGAGCGCATTCTTGTGGGGGTTTCTCAGTGACAAGTTCGGTCGACAGAAGGTTTTGGCGTTCGGATACCTCGGAGATGTCATCTTCACAGTGTGCGTCAGCCTATCAAGCAACTTTTGGTCCATCTTGGGCTTCAAATTCTTGAGTGGAATAATGTAAGTTGATGTATTAATTTGTGAAAAAAAGAGAAATTGCAATATAAAAATAAGATATTTTTAACATTTTGGACAAAGATCAAAAAGCTTCAATGAAAGTGTAAAAAACAAACCTGATAGTAGTTAAACTTTTGGTACCAATATGAAACAATACATTTTCTAACACTATTTGGTATATTTTTTCTTGTCTCTAAACTCCCTTCCACCGTGTTCCCCGCAATTCGAGCACTGCATATACTATTCATTCAAACACATACTATTCATTCAAACACATACTATATACATTGATACTATATACGTATATATGAGATGTTACAATTGTGATCAATTTTGACGAGTCATGACTGAGCAGTCTACAATTGAATCTGATTTGAGCTGTGTTACTGGTCGAAGGATGGATGGATGGATTTGTAATTATTATTTATATTTAATTTGTATTGTAAAAGTTTATAGTAAGAGGGTGAATACATTGAATCGTGTTGGATGGAGTATCATATATGTGTATAGTATAAAAACATTTGATGAGAATCGAGAAATTATTTTAATTTTTAGCTGCAACAAGTCATTAAGGGCAGACAAAAATGAAAATAAAAATAGAAATTCAGCTGAGTTCAATCACTTTTTTTAAATAAATTAAATAATTTTAATGAATAATTTAAACCAGAAACTTTGTTTTTGTACCAAGTTGTGGGAAATAATTCTGAATGTTTTTAAAACCAGTGTTACGTTTTCAGCTTGATGTGGATTAGCATTGTAGAGACCTTAAGGGCGTTACCTTTTTGTTTGTAATGAGCAGCAGGAAAATTAAAATTCTGTTGAATTAATCTGTGTGTTGTAGAATTGTGACAGTGAGCGAAACTGTTGAACAAACAATAGGTGACAGGCAGATGACATTAGGTTATCTTGTCACACCGAGAACAGTGCAAACACTTTAAACTTTATCTTTTAACTAAATTTATTGTTTAACAGATTTCTCTTAAATTACAGAATACAATTTCTTAAATGTCTTACTCTTTTAAAGCTAAAAGATAAATCATACAATGGTTGTATACTAAGAACGCTTTTGTATACGAAGAGGCAAAGCCAAAGGTGGGAATAGTTGGAGCAAATGCCGGAAAATCACTTTTGTTATACCGGTACAAGTTATGAAAGACAAATTTTCATCATGACATAAGAATATTCACACATTAGAGTAACAGACCTCAGTAGAATTAAAAACTATTATTTTTCCTGAGTAACATTATTTTAATATAAAAATAAAAGAAAATAGGTTATAGCAAACCTGTATAACAACAAGTTAAATTTAAAGCAGTAAAAACACACATTAGGTCTACAAGCTAAAAACACTGCAAAACTAGGTTTTGTCTATTTCTGTTTACATTGGTGTTGTTGAATAGTAAAAACAGCAGATTTCAACTATAGATATAAATTGTAAATAAACACTAGTGCAGGAAGTGGGCAAATGGAAAACTGATTACAAGCAAGCTTGGGAAACAATTAATTACTTTCTTTAATATCAGATGTTTGCAAATAGCTACTTTCTGTGCGGAGTGATGAAAAATAAGTAATTAATTGTCATATAACTACATTTTTGTATGCATTACCTCTTTAATTTTAGTATTTTTTTACTCGAAAGAAACTTTTTGATGCTAGCTACACTTGCATTATTTAATTTACTGGTTAAAACAGAACATATATCCAATGTGGAACTGTATTTACTTACTAATAATTAATATGATTGTCTATTTCAGGATATCTGGGCCTTTTTCTATTTTCATGTCCTATTTATCGGAGATGTTTAATTCAAGGCATCGAGATTCTGTGGTCTTAGTTGTTGGGTTTTGTCAAGCTATTGGAGGTGTTATTCAACCATGTAAGTATGTGTAAATAAGAGTTATTCTACATTCTTTGATAGCTTTGTTATATTTTCAGTATTTTCAATCCAAACCAGAAGTCTTTGGTGATGATTTTAAATTGGTTTTGATAAATATTTTTTTACATCTATCTTCTATACAAGTTTATATGCTATTTGATACAGTACCTATATCAGTCTTAATGACATAGGTCATTTTCTTTTGATTACAGCAGTTTCTGTAAAGAATAAATAATAAATAAGGATTTAACTCCTGGAAATTCTCAGAACATGTATCAGTCATGTTTTTGTAAAGGTATCTGAGAATAGTTATTTGTGTAACTAGTGGTGAAAGTGGCACTTTGCTGCACACGAGAGCAATGTTTACGCACGAGCCGCAGGCGAGTGTGGAATGATCTCGAGTGCAGCAAAGGCCTTTTTCACTCGTGTTACAAATTATATTTTTCCTACAGTCACTATAAAGCATAATTAGTCTTTCAAACACTATACAACACGTTTTTAGGTTCAGCTGGCAACACAAATGGTGCCCTAGAGAAAGTAGTACCCGCGGTCCGTATCACTCCGCTATTTTTCCTCGGCAAGAAATGTGCTCCGGGTTTTGAGAATATAGTTCCGTATGCTTTTGTAATTTGAAGTGGTTTCCGCGCCTAAAAAATGCTTTAAAGGTATTTTCTTGTTTGTTAAGATCGTAGGAATGTTTTAAAAACGTTTAAAAGAAAAGTCCAGAAAGTTCAGAAATACCGAAACTATAAACACGAAATGACAGGTTAAATCGTAGTTATAAAAGTCAATCAGCTGCTCATAGTATTATTATCTTTTAGTGTTGCCAACCTATTTCCAAGCGTACACGGATTACGTGCATAATAGAACCACACTGTTTTGTGTTGTTTTGTTGGAATCCTGATGTGCGGCAAAGTATAAACCGTACGACAAAGTATAAACCGTACGGCAAAGTATAAATATGCAGCAGTTAGCAGCTTTCTGTACTATAAACAGTACAAGGGAGCCAACTTTGTCGGGTGACTGTAGGAAAAGAATCTTTCTCAGAGAATGAGTTATATCATATTTGATTTACAAACATTGCTAGATGAGTTAGCTCAATTCCACAACCAAGATTAAGCAGGGATAACTTGGTTGGGTTAGCTCACTAAATCTGTCGTAAGGACAGGACCACTTCTGCAAATTGTGCCATTTTTCATTAGATTTTAAATAATTAACTCAGGCCACTTTACAACAGATATTTAAAATGACATGTTGTTGGTAACTACAGTACTATACATTGTTGACTACAATGTTGTACCATATGCCACATAATTTATGTTAAGACAATGTTTAACAAAGCACACAGATATTATCTAAAAGCCACACAAATGTCACTTTAAAAACACAAACCTTTGTAACAAAGTTATTTTTTTTGTTTTATACAGGTCTTGCATGGTTGATCATTCCTCAGAACATCAAATGGTCTTTCTTTGATGGTCTAATAAGCCTCAATTCCTGGCAGCTATTTCTCTTGGTTTGTGCCGTTCCCTCACTCATATCTGGGTTCAGCATTCTCTTGTGCCATGAAAGTCCGAAGTTCTTGCTTGCAATGGGACGTGAAAAAGAGGCTCTTAGAGTGTTTCAATCCATTTATTCTACGAATAGTGGGAAACGCCATACGTACTCGGTGAGTTTATGGAAAGATGCATTATGTGTTTGTCATGGATTTCAAGAACTTACCATTATTGGCTGGAAGGTTATCTATATCTAATTTAATAATTTATAAACCTTAATGTCTTAAAAAAATGGAAAGGATCAAGGAAATGGGTGGATTAAGGATTTTGCTGGTTTTGCGAGGGATACAAAGGGCCGTTCTTGTCATTTGGGATTGGATCAAAGCTATGTGACAAAATCGGTACAATTTTGCTGAATCTGTATAAAATACTGTTCAAATATTCTGTACCTTAATATCTAACCACTATTGTACATAAAATATTTTTAATCAAGTTGAGCAACATTTTTTAACATATATCTTCAACAAGTAGAAGATATATTAGGGAAATCTGATTCTTAAAGATTTCTTCAACTAAAACTAATTTTTTTGTGTGTTTTGAAGGTGAAAAGATTGAAAGCTGAAACAGGTGCAAATTCTCGCATGAAGTTTTGGGAACAAATGACTGCTTTGTTTCGACCACCTTATCTTTACAAGGCTTTTTTAGCTTTCTCTATTCAGTTTGGAGGTCTTTCAACGTAAGTGTTTGATTGGAAAATATTTATGTAAATAAGTCTTATGAGAGGTAAAAAATTAATAGGATTTGAAACATTAATAAAAGTGAAATTTTAAAACTAGATTTAGACATTATTTTCCACCAGTGCTCGAGTAACGGTTAGATTTTAAATACAAAAATATCATAAAGGAAAGCCAAGTGGTTGATTAGGAATTTTTAGAAATGTAATAGATTTCAGCCAGCTTACCTTAGAAAGTTTCAGTCCAGGGGGGGTAATAGATGCACAGTGAAATTCACTAATCCACCTATGGCACTGATATATTTGGTCATAAGATAGATTGAAGAGAAATCATAATGTAATTGTAATTTTTGACACTGTTAAAACAATATTCTGTTACAAAGATATAAAATAGTCCAATTCTGCTATAAAGCTAATTCTTATAAGCTTTTTTTAGTGAATTTCCCTATAGGGAAGTATTTAGTGAATTTCCCTATAGGGAAGTAACTATTACCGTAGGTGGCACGGTAAGACCTAGACCCGGGACCGATTTACTTTTTCATTTTGATGTCCCCAGAGGCCAAAAATACCATTCGTTCAAATTTTTATATAGACTTATATATATATATATACGTCTGTGAACGCGATAACTTGAGTAGTTTTTGTCCGATTTTGATGAAATTTGGTTTAAAGGTGTAAAGCGGGATAAACTTGAAGGAGTTTGCGAACCAGCACGATCGGACCATGGGAACGGGGCTTTACGGGGGGTTTTATGGGGTAAAAATTGGGTTTTCTCACTTTTGACCCTCAAAACACAAAATTTCTCGATTTCTCTTTAGACCTTTTTAAAGAGCTTAAAAAAACAAATAATTTAGTATATAAAAGTATTTTTGTTCGATTATTAGTAACGGAGAAAATTAAAAAAATTGTAAATTTAAAATTCCCATGTTATTCTTATGGAGAATATTGTCAAATGTTGTAGTTTGCTTGTTTATGGATATATTTTGATCAAACTTGTCAAATTTATTTATTTTGTACTAAGCTATCAATATTTTACTCAAAAACACACTTTATTAGTTTCCTTGTAGCAGCAAACCTAGGTACTCGTTAAACCTAATGTTATTAAAATATATTTAACTGAAAATCAATTCAGACAAATGGAAATTTGCTTAGTCGGCAGGTTTGCTGCGGCGGGGGTATTTTAGTTACGTTACAATAAACAGCTTATTTAAAGTTGGTTTAAAAATCAGTTATTTTTGTTGGATTTTTACTATTCTTGTGTCATCAATGACATTATTTAAGTCAAACGACTACTGTGCTAACAGAATATAGTGTCCTATTATTATAGGAAGGAATCCCTCCCATTTAGTTTTGCCGATGAAACTCTAAATTAATGTGTGTTCCAAATCGGCCTGCTCTCTGCTTGGACTTCTATTTGGACCCGCTATTGAACTTCATCTTGGAATTTTTGTCGAAAAGATTACATTTTTTCCAATAACTCATCTCTTATATTTTTCAAAAGTATAATCACACTTACAACAATTTTTTCTTTCAGATTGAACACAATCAGGCTGTGGCTTCCACAGCTGTTTTTTTACATCAAAGAATCTCAAAGTGATTCAATGACCACTTGTGAAGTGATCACAGGAAATCACACATTGGTCAAGCGAGTCGACTGTGATAATGCAAGTATTATTTCTTATTAATAAAACAAATTAATGTTATTTCAGTGTTTATATGGTAATACAACCTCGGAATATGATATTTCTTAAAATCTTTTTTCAATCTCGGCATAGAATTTTTTTTCCAACATTAATTCCAATAAAAGATATGTAACTGTTCTAAAATATTAAAATAGGGCTTCCCAGTGGAACCCTTAATAAGGTCAATATAGTATATGAGCCTTTGATTTGACAACTGAAAACACAGACCACTGAAAACAGCTTTCATTTCCCTGTTCCCTTTTGTTTGTTTAATAATAATTTTGGATCAAGTTACCACTGTGCATGGATATAATGAATTTGCAGTAAAAATGTGTACACTTTTTTGTTGAGGAAAGGTACCCTAGTCTTGTTACTATCTAACATCAATCTTTTGTTAGATAGTATAAATTATTGATTGCGCAATTACAAATGGCAGTTGGGTTCAGTTGCGATTTTGCTTTGGAATTGAACCAACAACCTTCAGATTTGAAGGCAAGCGCTTTAATCACTCGGCTACCCAGACAAAAGTCATCTGAATGTAAAGTAAAATACTCAGTTTTGATTGGTTGTTTTAAATGTCTCCAGTGTGTTTTTATTTCAAATATTTATGACTAACACTTTTTATTTCAATAAATAAATAATAAAAAATCAAATGTAAAAAAAATTATACATGTTTGCAATTGTCCATATTTAGATTTGTATTTTCAATAAGACTTGCTATGAATTGACACCTGATTAGTTTGTTTGTTCAGTTTAAGGTGGACACATCTGTATACTCCAATATGATATATTCTAATATCCTGATTGCAGTAGCTTTTGCCATCAGCATTGCTATCATTAAACACACCGGGAAAAAGAAACTATTTGGTAAGTACTACCATTGATTGACTTTGGATATTGCAAATGGAGTTCTCATCTGTTGCAATCCTGATGTTTTGATGTTAGTTGAATGTCCAGTAAGCCTAGATTGTGTAGGTGGCAATAAAATGTTTCTCTCTATTTAAAAGGCAAGTCAAATATTACAACGCAATTTACTCTTTGGTTGAATATCAAAGGACACGCAAGTCTTTTTTCGCCACACTACACTAGGTTTTAATAGATTTTCCACGCATGAAATTAGTCCAGAAAACAGCTGTTTGCTGCCTACTTAATCAAATGTGGTTTCATTAGGTACTACTGTACTGTAATGAGCTTTTACCGGTGACCATCTAATTATAAATGGTAATAAGTCAACGAATCAATAAACAAAAACATAACATCTTTTAGAAGGTACGGTATGAGTAGTGATTGTTAAGTCCATTACAAATGACAAATGACAATTCTTTATTGTACATAACATCTGTTACAATTATGACAAACATACACAGACAGGTACATTGTCAAGGTTTCTAATAAATAAGGAATTCTAAATATATAAAAAATCCTAAGATTTAGCCAGTAAGGTACCCCTACAAAAACTGCAGCATGGTGGAACTGTTTATGTTAGGAGAGGTTGATGAGAGAATGGGTGTCTGTTACCAGGAGTCGTTGAAAAATTCCTCAAATGTGTAATATGCTTTTTCTACTAAAACTGTTTTGGTTTTGTCTGTAAATTTTGCTAAGTTTAATTGCTTTAAGGAGTTTGGAATTTTATTGTAAATTTTTTAGTCAAAGAAATATATAATGCATTAGTACAGGTATTTTTTATTGTTAGGTTAGTTTACAGTAGCATGGCGAAAAATATTGTACATCACTCCTCCAAAATGTGTTTACCGTACTTGTATTGTAATCCTGCACTCGACTTTGTCTCGCCCGGGAACAACCATATACTTGTCCGGTAAACACCTAATTTCAAGACTAGTAATGTAATATACTATAACTAGATAGTTATATTTGTTTAAGTATTAAAATTGTATAAATAAAAAGAATGAATAAGTAAAGAACAAACTCCCTTCCATGTAAACTTTATAGAGATAACCCTAAAATTGCCTTCAGCTGATGCAAATCTTTAAGAAGTAGCCTATTTTTTATGTTACTTACCCTTGAAATAACTGTCTAATATTTGTTCAAAAGTAGTAATAACTAAACATTCCACAAAATATTCTCCAATTTCTCACCAGCTTCAGAAAAAAATATCGTATTTGATGAAACTGCATATTTTTTATTCTTTATTGATTTGAAATTTACGAAGACAGTTAATCATCATGTGCTGATTTTAAAAATCAAAGTGCTTCTAATAACAATATAAGCAAATTTTTTAGCAAACTCCTTCTCGTTCTACCTTACAAGTTTTATAAAACTATACATTTAGGACCATAATAGTCATTGAAGATGGCATACTATTGATAATTTTTTTGCCAGCTCATATTTTCTCAGAATTTGCATGAAAGAGGACAATCCAAGACAATGTTACTTCCAACTTGTTATTTAATTTAATTTCATTTCATTTGTTGTGATAAATGTGTTTTAATAACCCATACACTTATTTTGTCTTTGCAGTTACCTTGTTCGTCATACAGTCTGCAGTGATATGCTCGCTAGGTTGGTTACATCCCACGATAACATCATTTTTGGCACCGATCTTTGTCGCTCTCGCATACAACTCTAGCATTGGGCTGCTGGGTTTTGTTGTGCAAATCTTCCCCACAACATTGAAGTAAAAAATTTTAATTTCAATTTTTATGTTAAGATTCATATTAGCGTAGACTCTTTATAGTCCGATACCTACAAAATCAGAACGGTTTTGGTTAAAAGAAGATTCAAGATTAATAAGGTATTATCAGGTGCCTCTGCATTGAGGATGATGTAAAAAAATTGAGTTGGATGTAAACCTGAACCTAGAAAATATATGTTTGAGGCAATGTTATATTAACATCTCCAAGATACAAAAAACAATATTAAAGATATTCGAATCCCTCTTATCGTCCCAAAAACATCATCACAGTCTCTTCCAATACCAAAAATTGGCACTGCATCCTGAAATCAGGATATCTTGCTGGCATCAATAGCTTTCTGTAAAATGTTATGGATGATATTCAGTAATCACACCAACTTGCACTAATTAACCTACTTTTACCAAAGGGTTATTTGGTGTATTTAATAAATTAAATTATGCATCTGACTGTCAAACTGTTGAGTATAACTACTGTTTAAAAAATGTGAACTACATGATATAGAACAGGATATTAAGACAACACATATTCCAACTTGTTTTACCTAAAGAAGTTTTTGAAGCCAAATATTTTGAGCAAATTATGAATATATATTTGATCATAATTAAGTGTCATATTCAACCAGTGGTGTAGTGGTGCGGGAACGACGGTTCCACTCTGCTTAAAAAAAACCCTACATATTATTAGGCAACCTCTTGTTTTTCTGAGACAATTGTGAGTATTCCTGCTCTGGCAAATCTACGTTACTTCATCATATTCAACGCTTTTTTGATAATAAACCTTATTGGCGATTTGAACCAGACATACAAATTGATTTGAAATATGAATAATTTAGTTGCATCAACAATAATTATTTTATTTCACTTGGGAACCTTATTGATGATAGCAACAATTATAGTCTTTACTTGCATCATATTTTTTATTATAACTTAGTTTTGCAGGACAATGGCTGTAAGTCTAACGATGATGTTTGGCCGCATTGGAGTTGTTATGGGAAACATCTTAATGCCTTACGCTATTAACCTCTCTTGCACGGGGACTTTTCTGGGTTTTAGCGGCATAACTTTGGGTGAGCTGTAGTTTATAAATGTATTGTGTAGACTTGTCTATGGATAACTACTTAGAATTACACATACCAGTACCACATTAATAAGCTGTCCATTCTATGAGAATGTTGAAAACCCTAACGTAAGTATCCTTCTTAAATAATAAGTTTCATTGGGTACCTATCTAGTGTACTTAATGCAACTAAAATTACTCTTTTTCAAGAATGCTATGGTAGCCTATATATCTTCTCAATATGTTGACAAATATTAATCAAAATAGTCAACAGCTGACCCATAAGGATGATAAATATATAATGGAGCATGTTAAATCTAAGGTTTCATATAGGCGTGTGTATTCTATTTGGTTGGTCAAATTCAAAGCTGAAAGAAGACATTAAAACCTTTAAAAACTCACTAGAAGCACAACAAAAATACTACAAGAAAAGGAGGTTATAACAAAAATGTTTGTAGTGATAATTTAAACTAATAATATTATTTCTTGTCACAGTTAAGTAAAAAAAAAACTTAAACAGTTGCAATTTACTAATAAAAACACTATTTGTTTCAGTTTGTGGTCTTTTAGTACTCCTTTTAGCAGCAACTTCCTCGAAAAAATCGTAAAACTCAGATTGTCAGTGAAAAAAGATTAATTTAGTAGAACTCTCCAGGCCTTCATGAGTTGCATACTCTTCTTTTGGGACCACAAGTGTGAGGCTGATTTGGATTGAAGACTGATTCTCTTTTAATAAGAAGATTTTGAATTTAGTTGTGTATGTTTATAAATATTATATATGATGAAGATATTGAAATATCTGCTGGAATTTGGAATTAAACATCGTATAGCCAACTTTCACCTTTCTATATGAGAATTTAACCTATACGACTGATATAAAAAATGTGTAGCATTCAATAAAGAACTCAAAAAACTAAAATTGTCTATAATAAAAACTGAATCAAAACGATATATGATAAAACAGTCAAGCAAATGTAAGCTATTTTCGTTTTCATTAAACCCAAAACCCATCATAATATAACTAGTAACACAGTAACATGCACTATGTACTAGTAACATGCAGCATTTCACATTACTTTAGTGCTTTCTAAAATAATAGATTAAAAACTCAGATAATGGTATACTTTGCATAAACACACTCTAACATTGGCTATGATATTGAGTTCTGGGGAAATGCCACAGATAGTAAAAAATATTTAAAATACAAAAGAGGATTATAAGAGTTATTGTACAAGTTAGTCCAAGAACATCTTGTAGAAATTTGCTTAAAAGAATGAAGGTTTTACCTGTGCCCTCTTGAATATATACAACACTTTAATCTTTGTCAAAAAACATTTTTTTATTTATGAAGAAAAAATAACTAACTCCCGATACAGCTTTAGGCCCTTGAGCTCTGTGTTGCAGTACCCCATACATAAATCTGCTGCTTACGAAAAGAGTACTTTTTATATGGGTCTCAAACTATATAATAAGCTTCCTTTATCACTGAAAGAGGTAGAACATTTAAAAAGTTCCTGTTACACTTACTGTCTTACCTGTTAGGTGGACAATTGTTTTTACAGCATTGAGGATTTTTTATCTGTCTGATTGTAGTAGACATAACTTATTGGCATTGATACAACTTATTTGTAAATTTTGCTAATAACCTAACTTGTTGCTTTTATTCTACAGTATACTAGTACACGATGCACATTTTGACAATTTACCTGCCTGCGTGCAGAAGCACTCCTTAGGCGTCATAAGATGTATTTTAATAAAAAAATAAATAACTTGAAATATAACTTGCATCTTTTAGAGAAAACAACAAGAATACTGTAAAAATATATCAAAACATGAATTAAAAATAAGTTGGGAGAAAACCCAAAGTAAGAATTGTATACGATGAATTACAGATATAAGGAAAAGATTTTTAGTAAGATGTAAAATACAAAATTCATAAAATGAGATATCCAATTAGGCCTATTACACGAGGTAGCCTGGCGACGTCGCCAGCGACCAAACTGGCTACTCAGCTTGTCATGGGGCATTGATTCTTATGGATGTTATTACACGAGGGTAGCCAGCGACGCAGCCACACTTTGGCGACCGACTGGCTACCGAGCCCCGTCGCCACTGTGGTAGCCACTGGCTACCCATATTGGCAACGCTGCGTTGTAGCATATGGAGCTTATTACACTAGGTCGCCAGTATCACGTCACCACTCGGTTAGTTCAAATCACGGGGGTACTTGCACACTGTTGTGTTGCGTTCTGTTGTGTTGTGAGTGTGTGAATTGTTCACTTCAGTTGATAAAATGTCTATATCATCCTTTATGACTCGAAGAAACTGGATTGTGACATACGAAAATAATTGAAACATTTTTTATTGTCCGCACAGAGCTCATCAAAAAGGGTGTAATATAACCCTTTTGATTCTCTTGCACTAAGCATTGGATGAACGTACATTTTTCTCTTCCTTTGCCTCCTTTTCTTCAGAAGTAACAGAAGGAGAAGATACTTATAATCACTCAATATTCACTGTAAACACCGCTCATAACAAGTACAAGTGCAAGACAAGCACTCACAACAACGGCGCCACGGAGGTAAAATTCTGGCTACTCAACTGGCTACTCAACTGGTTATAGGTTTGGTGGCCAGTGCGTCGCCAGCTACTGCCGCTGGCGACGTCGCCAGGCTACCTCGTGTAATAGGGGCCTTAAAACCAACAAATATGTTTCAGGAACATACTAGGTTTGGAGTTAACCTGCATAAAATAATGTGAATTTCCATTGATTGTTATTTATATCAGAACTCTCTCTTCAGAGATTTGTTATAAACTGTGGCTTAAATTGGCCTACACAACTGACAAAATAGCTTGTGTTTAGTATCTTATTTTTGAGTTAATCTTGTGACTCAATCTTCTCAATTTGAGAATGAAAATGCTGTAAGATGGCATTGTTTACTGAAAAGCCTGAATTCGGTTATAGATATATTCTATACCATTTAAAACAAAAGTTGATTTTATAGTTGTTTTTTACCCTCATAAAAATCAGTATCATCGTAATAAGTACTGTAGCCTAATTGTATTTAATTAAATACCATGATATGAAATGTACGCTTTTACTCCTATACTTAGCTTTTTTAAGTTAGACCCAAAATTCACACCCAGAGCTTTTTTTATTGGCTTTTAAAGTTCCATGGTAATGGCATTGAGTTTTGTCTTAAATCAGTTGATAGCAAGCTACTTAAAAAATACCTAAACCAAACAACAGTGGTGTTTTATGTTTACTTTGTTTTCATGTAAATTATTCTATATAAAAAAAAACCTGACCAAACTTTTCTCAGTTTTAGCAATAGGTTGCCTTATATTAGTTAACTTAGCAAATTCAAATTTGAGTAGTAACTCTGAGAAAAAAGGGAAAGTATGTTGAAAATAACAAAACTGATATCCAATATTTTGTTTTATTGTTGTTAAAACACAACAATTAAATTATAACAATGATTTCTATACATTAAGTCATTGAACAGTTGAAATTACATAATTAAAAACAAAACTGTATAAAGATAGACAGCTTATTTCAAACTACTTATTTACAATTTTGCATTATGATTAAAATTAGAAAAAAGATAAATTATTCAAAATGTACATTCAATATTAGTGTTCCATTAATCATTATTATGCAATCTTCAGGTTTATTATGCAACATATAAAAATAGTTTTATTGCATCAAATCAATTTTTGTTATGCAGGAGAAAAATAGTAACAAGAATAATCAATAACAATAAAATCCCATAACAGTGTATATAAGCTTATATATAAACAACGCTTTACAAAATTACAAACCATTTATATGTGGTGGCTTCAAAATAAATCTTGCGCACAATTTAGTTACAATATAATTTGTATAAGACAATATAAAAATGATTCTGAAATGTAAAAACTGTAACAGATTTTTGTAAAAATGTGAAAAAGAAAAGAAGCAAAAAAATAATATTGTGTAATACTTTTAATCTGTTTACCCTATTATCAGCTAACTTATTCCTAACGAGGCTTTCAACTTTTGATTGAGGTACTGTACTCTGGTTGTGAGTTTACTGCGAGGGTTGAAATCGACAAAGTCCACTACAGCGACTCTGTATCCCATGAGATGAGTCAGGTCTTGGTATAGCTTGGTGACTCCCGTAGGCTCTTTACGGCCATGGGTCATGTCGTGGTAGTCCCATACCAGAACAGCAACTCTGAAACCGAAGATGAGTTTCAGCATTGACTATTCGCTTACTAGACACTACCTATAGTGGCAGTGGCGTAAGTACAATGAGCAGCACATCCCCTCCCCCCCCACAGTACATGTGGATAGCCCCCCCCCCTCCTACCAAAACATCACCACTTATTTTTTATTCTTTATCTCAGCAAAGGCCGTGATCACGGCAAAATCCAAAAACTCGCTTGGACAATTTGTTGTCGCCTCCATTGGTCATGGAAACATCGTCATTGTTTCCCGTGATTGCCACAAAATCTTGAATGTCTTCTGCGTTTATGTAGACATCTTCCGTGGTCACAGAAACACATAATCTTTTTTCTACAATTGTGACAATCATGAATATATTCCTCGGTCTTGAAGACATTATATTCGTCTCCCGTGGCTACGGAAACAACATCATCTTTTATGCGGCAAAATAATGAATATATTCTTCGGTTTTGTATACATCATCTTTGTCTCTTGTCAGGCTAGATTGCAGTACTGGTCTTCAAAATTTTGAGGATAACTCACTCTTCTGATTAAAATCATCAGAAATTCTACACATTTAAGAACGCATTAAACGTGAGAACAGTAAGCTTAGACTTGGTCTTTGGAGATGGTTGAACCAGCAAAAATACTGGATGATGTTTCATATATGCAGTGATCCAACTCAGTGATGTTAGGTTGTAGCTTGTACTAAGAATAGATTGCTGCAAATTACCAAATTGTCAACAAGCGTTTTTAACAGTTCAACAACACAATCATCTGCCGAAGACCAAGTTTTAAGTGTCTGCTGAACTTGAAAAACCTACATTTATTTATTTACTTTTATTTTATGCCCCACGTTCGACACCTCAAACCATTTTATTAAGTTAAATATTAATTATAAGTTAATTAAGTTATTATAAGTTAAAATTAAGTTTAATTTTTCTGTATCAATACTTTGTTAAGAATTGAACAACTTTTGGAGTTCAAATAAAAACTTTTTAGGTGGAGCGGAATATAGAATCCCCCACCAAAACTACAATCTACCCAAAATACTGTTGGTGTCTACACCAAAGAAATTTTTTATGAAAAATAATCCTCAACACTTCATGGGAAAGCAGTATGAACCTCTTAAACATTAGTCTATGTGCCAGGAATTGAACCTGTCTTGCACCAAAGTCTGCGACGCTAACTCCTAGACTAAATTATAAAAACCTTTATAAAACCCTAACTGCCAGTCACCATGGAATTACTGGTGTGTGCAATGATTTAAAAACTACGATACCGTTGCAGTTTAAGCCATACAGGCAAGCCAAAGGTAAGATGTGGCCAGTCTCGAAAAACAATATTAGGATCATCAACCCAAGAGGTAACAATGAGATTTTAATACTAAAATCTATTCTCTTACTTTATTCCTTTCTGAGTGTCAGGGCCTGATCGATCGATCCTTTCTTTAGTTTTCTTGTCAAACAAGGGTAAAGGTGAAAACTTGGTAGTCATCACGCATTCAACATCTGAAAAATGAAAATTTATTTAGTAGATTATTGAAAATATAAAAATTTATACAATTCCCTAACAATTAACTATTACTGTACTGTTGTAGATAAATATGAATAGTAGGTAGAAAAGGCCTAGTGTGTTTAGGAATTAGATAAATATATATGTTCATTTTGCAATATGTACTATATGTAGTCAATATTTCATCGCAGAGTGGGTATTTCAGCAAAGTGATTCATGTTTTGTCTTAGCACCAAAACATGAAATGATCACCAATAATAGTTAATACTTTTACTTATTTATAATTAGCTATATACTTAAGAAAATGAGTACTAATTGCAATTCTGAAATTACCGATACTTTGCACATTTATAATTTGAAGACTAACAGCAGAGAACCTTATCATGATAATGCAGCTTCAATCACAAAGCGTAAAGGGAATATCTTACACCTAAAATTCCACCCCAAATTACCGTAGTTATCAGTTTTAGAGAATATTTTTTTAGGTTTTCCTAGGTGCGGAAGCAGAACGGACTCCTCTTGTCTTAGGTAATTTAATGATACAGTTTTCCTAAAGGCATAGTGGAACGCCATGTTAATCGCTTTCCGCTCTTTGCGTTCTGCGCTCCGCTTCCACGCCTAGGATAGGTACTTGGTATTTTTGATAAAGGGCTCTAGGCAAGGATTTGCAACTGAGGTCTGGAAAGCACAGGTTATTCTAAAAGTGTTCTGCAAGAGTCTTTGAAGAAAGATTTATGACGAGGAGTAGAGTATTTGGCTATCTACAGAAGAAATCCAGCTCAAAGCATGTGTTCTACCATACAACACCCTCGCCCTGTGGAAGTGTCACACCCTACAGACTTATGCAAGTTTTCCCTCAGTCAACGCTACCTTCTATTGATGTATCCTCCTCAGACAGTTGTCCAGTCTCATTTTTCTACAACTCTTAGTATAATTCAGATATGCCTCTCTGAACACTATCAGTTTCAAAATCAACCAAATAGATCAAATTAAATCGACCAATTCTTTAAATATTCTCTCACTTTATTGAATTACTCTCCTTTGAGCTCCACCTAAAAATATTTTAGAGGCAAGCAGCTCTGTCTTGATCTTAAAAATAATACAAAATTTAATTTTTACTATATATAGAAAAAATGGAAAGAAATAGTTTACCGATGATGAAGCCCATGTCAGTCTCAATGTTGGTCGCTAGGTAGTGAGTAGAAGGAAGCAGATTCATCATAGTCTCCTGGACAGATACAACCAGACTTTGCTTCTCCTTTGATCTGAGAAGTGGAACTTTCCAATCTTGAGACATGTCTAACAACGGTCCTACAGGTGAGAAAATATATTAGCTTATGATTTGTCTCCAAAGAAATGTAGCCTGAGTCTTACCTTTAAAAAACTCTTATATATTACATTCTCACACATTTTTACACATTGTATTCTGTCCATAGGGTTAATAACTTCATAAGAACAAACCAACAACAAACCACAATTCCTAACTTACCTTGGTCTTGTTAACTACAGTGGTTAAGGATTCAAGTGAATATTTAGCCATATTCAGAATGTGATGTTGGTGAAATTTGATATGTTGTTCTTCATGAAGTGTTTTAGTAAAAAAAAATATTAAAGGCATTTTAGGAGATATTTAAGGATGTATTTGAGCAAATGGCACGAAGAAAATTAAATTTCATTCGCCTTTGTTTTTCTTACTTTCTTAACTGGATTCCACGGCCAAAGTAGACTTGGGTATTTGGAAGACGACCGTTAAATCAACAAAGTCATCTCCTATTTTCCTAGTATTCTAAAGACTCTAATGCAATAGGCTTACTATTTGATCATTTAATCAACGATTTAACAATACTACAAAGAGTAAATGTTTATATTATTGAAAGTAGTTTTCTAATTTGAAAAAATATACACATGCAAAGGCTTTGTAAACAACATAAACCAAGTAAGTACCTTGATACTTCCTCCTCAATTTAGCAGCACCGTTGATGTTTAACAGCTTCAACTTCACAGGGATGGTGAGTCCTTCTGAAAATAGAATCTGATAAAACAGGTAAAAATATCATTAGTAACCATAAACATAAGGCAAACCGTTGTGGTAAAGACTATGTCAATTAGGAAGGCGTTTAAGGTGGGCCGTGCGAGAGTGAAAGACAACTTCTTCACCACTCTTAGCTTCTCTGAATATTCTTATCAAAAAAGATCTTACAACAGTTTTTGAGATGACTGTACAAAATATCAAGTGATGGTGGTGAGGGAAGAGTTTTGAAGCACACTACATCCTGCTTGCCATTCTAAATTATTCAATCTCCACCAGTTGCCATACATTTCGTCACTTAAAATATCTGTAGTCAAAGCCCGTGTCTGTTCTACAAAATCTTTTCAAAATAAAACAATAAAAAAGTTTACAGAAACATTAGTCTTGGCGTTACTAAGCCTAACCTAGCTATGAAATTCAAGTTAGCACTGCTTCTAAGTTGTAGAGTCACACTAATCGTACTAACCCAGCTGGTTAGTGGTTAGTTGTAAAGAGCAATTGTTGACCACATGACTCATTATCTAATTTTCAGCACCACAACCATCATTGATCCAGATGAATCCCCAGGAGTTACAACTAATACCAACATGGGTGCAAAATAGTGTCTAAATAAAAAAAAAATCTAATCCTTAAGAGGGAGTTGCATGTCACCTGCTTTTGTTTGACAGCAGAGGTTATCAGCTGGACTAGGGATTAAGCCTTTTTTCTTTTGATAAATATATCCAAAAGGCATTGTCATAGTCGTTTTGGACGAGACGAGAAGTGATATTCCACCAGTCGGCTCAAAGAAAGAGCAAAAAAATATATTTTTATGACTGCTTATGCAAAAAAAAACTTATAGTACTTGTGGTAATGGGTGTGTACCACGGTCATTGGGGGCAAAGTGCGTACCTTTTGACAAATTGTAGTTGGATTTCAAACTCTGTCCACGATTCATATTTAAAGTCACATAGAGCGAGACTTAAAGGTCTATAAAACCCTTCCTTCTGCATGTAAGCATCTGAAGTAAGACATTTCCAATCCATGAATCAATAAAGCTAGAAACTTCCAAACTTAAACCAAAGACAATAACCCCCTTCCCCTTTTAGCGAATTTTCCCTATAGGGGATAAGCTATTACCGTAGTACTCATGATAAGACCTGGACCCGGGACCGATTTAATTATTCGTTTTGAGGTCCCTAGAGACCAATAACACCATCCGTTCAGATTCATATATATATATAATATATATATGTATATATATATATATATAAATATATATATGTGTCCGTTAGCGCGATAACTCAAGCAAAAATCATCCGATTTTGATGAAATTTGGTACAAACATGTAAACCTGGGTTTATTCAAACGAGTTTGCGAACCAGCATGATCGGACTATGGGAACAGGGGTTTATGGGGGGTTTAATGGGACAAAAATTGGTTTTTCCCATTTTTGACCCTTATAACTTAAAATTTAGCATTTTTTTCCAAATCATTGTTGAGCTTAAAAAAACAAAAAATTTAGTATATTGAAGCGTTATTATGTGTCTAATGGTTACGGAGAAAATTCCAAAAAACTGTAAACTTAAAATTCCCATGTCATTCTTATGGAGAATAAGTAAACTGTTGTAGTTTGCTTGTTTATGATCATATTTTGATCAAATTTGGAAAATGCGTTCATTTCATTTTACTATTAACATTTTACAAAAAAACACCTTTTTACCCTCCCTGTTGCAGCAAATCTAAGTACTCGTTAAACTAATGTTATTTAAATAGGGAATAAATGTGATATTTTTAAGGAGACATTTTAGTCTAAATCCAATCAGGCCAATGGAAATTCGCTTAGTCTGCAGGATTGCTGCGGCGGGGGTATTTCAGGCATACAGCAAACCCCATTATGATTTAATTTTGTGTGAATTGTTAAGTATATTTTAGGGATGGAAGAGACTGGATATTACGTTCGAGACGAGTATTTATTTTCTCATCATAATTCAAGACGAGATAATAGATCTCATTACTATTGGGAATTATTCGTTTGCACAATAGGCCTATCACAATGGTTAATAAATAACAATAAAGTAGTGATGGGTGGATCCAAGAAAATGTCGGTACCGGATCTGGATCTTGAAAAATTCGGATCCGGATCTTCGGATTCATATACTGTAAATTACACTCATACACTCATAAGGGCGGTTTAAAATAAAACGTATTTAACAGAATACCAATTTAAATCATACTGTTTAAAATTAAATTGGTAATGTTTAAAGGTTAATATATCTTATCATAGATTATTCTCCAGTTGAGCCCATAATCCCTCATTTTTTGGAGACACTAAAACTATTCAAAATCATAAAATGAAACTTTGTGCTAAGTTTGCATGACCACCAAAAGGGTATCTGTGTATATTTTACTATAGTTCGATCTTGAGTATGCTATATCAGCTTTGTGTTAGTAAAAAAATCGGGGGGAAATCAGTCTTGTACATGGATACAGACAGCTTTGTGTTAGTAAAAACAATCGGGGGAAATCGGTCTTGTACATGGATACTGACAGCTTTGTGTTAGTAAAAAAATCGGGGGGAAATCGGTCTTGTACATGGATACTGACAGCTTTGTGTTGGTAAAAAAAATCGGGACAAAATCGGTCTTTTACATGGATACAGACAGGTTTGTGTTAGTAAAAAAATCGGGAAATAATCGGTCTTGTACATGGATACAGGCAGCTTTGTGTTAGTAAAAAATTCGGGAAAAAATCGGTCTTGTACATGGATACAGACAGCTTTGTGTTAGTAAAAAAATCGGGACAAAATCGGTCTTTTACATGGATACAGACAGGTTTGTGTTAGTAAAAAAATTGGGAAATAATCGGTCTTGTACATGGATACAGACAGCTTTGTGTTAGTAAAAAAAATCGGGGGGAAATCGGTCTTGTACATGGATACTGAAAGCTTTGTGTTAGTAAAAAATCGGGAAAAATCTGAAAAAATCGGATCCATCAATACCGGATCCAGCCCAAGATCCGGAATTTTTTGTATCCGATCAGATATTTATTTATTTATTGAGTTACATGTCAGTACATCGTAATAACAGGACATATCGTCAATGGTTAATTAAAGACTTAAAACTAATAGATAAAACTAATACATCTGTATTCACACAAAATCAACTGAATCTTCCCAAAATACAACATCGTTACATGACAAAAAATTTAGCTAGAAGGAGTGGGAAGGTTTATTTATACCTAATTCCAGCAGTCCTTAAAATAATCTGCCAATGAAAAAAAAGGATTTAGTCTTGGGCCATTCTTTTAAAGAAAGTCTAAACTTATAGGGATTTTCTAGAGTAATTAAACTTGTTTGTAAGTTATTTAGGATTTTTGGACCAATGTATTGTGGTGATGACTCGAATATTTGTAAATTATGAGCTACAGGTTTGATAATGTTCTTTATATGTTGAGTTTGGGCCTCCATAAAAGTGGATACCGGTTTTAGCTCGGATCCGGCGGATCCGGTAGTCCCATATCCGGATCCGACCATCACTACAATAAAGCACTAATAAAACAACAACTAAAGTACCATAACTAATTATTTATTACAAAGGTTGATACAAAAGAGAGTGTACAAAATAACAAAAGCCTACAGGAACTTAAAAAGTTATAAAATCTTAAACATGATAAAATCAAAATAAATAAGACATCTTTAAAATCAAAATGTAACATGCATACCACAACTAACTGTATCACAATAAAAACTGTCTTTAACACATTTGCTGCGGCCCATTTATGGCTGGAGTGGATGGCTCAAGAGATGAAAGAAAATGTTAGTAGGCCTTTGTTTGTACAGTGTTACTGCTGATCTCAGTGATAACAATTTCATATACAGTAAAACCTAGTATATCCGGTATAGACGGGATCAGGGTAATAATGGATAAACGAATTACCGGATAAACCCATTTTTGAGACGTACACAGTTAAAAAATTCCTTCAGAAAGTCTCTTGAAATACTAGCAAAACATGAGCGGGTTGAAGTTGCGTTTCCTTTGTGAAGGCATTACTTTTTGTTTTTTTTATTGTCTCAAAAAAGGCGCGGAGCAACGTCAATCTTGCTCAAATTAACGAAATTAGAGACTCGTCCATCCCTAATATATTTATGAACCAAACGCCAACCACTGTTTCTTTCCTTCTTCTTAGTCCCCCTTTTTCCTGTTAAATATTCTTTTACTAAAGAACAGCCCATGAGATTATCGAAAAATTGATTTCCTACAGTATAAACAGCAACAAGTTAATAAAGACAATAAGGTTTTACCTACCTGGATTCAGCGCTTGAATTTTTTCAATGAACTCTGAAGACAGCACAGATTTGAGCTGCTCGGTAGTCTCTTTGTTTAATACCGTAAGAGACCAGACCACATCAAGCCACTCATAAGGGTCTGATACTCCACTTGATACTAGCTGGTCAAGTATGATCTGTAAACGGAAAGCTGTTGGAATGTGAATTTATAAAGAAAAGTCCATAAAGCCGCTTGTACAGGAGGCCAGTAGAGCAGGTAGGTAACGGGCCAGGTTACTTGCCTTTAATGTATTTCAAGTTACATGAGGCAGGTGGCCTGCCCGCCAACTGGCCTCGTGTAAACATGGCTTTATGTCCATTTTCTTTCTTGGAAGTAAGAATGTTGTATAAAAATAAGACATAATATGACGTACTTTGTTGTTCAAAGCAGGTGTTAAAATTGGTAGAACCCTGATTAGTCTCCTCATTGCAGCCACAAATTATGTGATTGAAATCAACGCTCCCACCACGTATGAATTGTGTTCGGTGATTGGATTTTGTGGTCTAAAGCTGAAGTCAACTGAATACAGCCTCTCAATCAAAAAGCCAAAAGAACTCATGTAGACAGTTTTCGAAGGAAGTAAACAGTATCAGCACTGCAGCCTGCCTGCAGTGGGTTCTAAGGTCCAAACCTAATGCCTCTCAAGATATTTTAAGCTACCAGCAGGGTATTTACCACTGGGGTTGATGGAAGTCTCAATTTCTACTCGAAACTCATTTAGTTGGCTGTATTTACGAGAGTGGTAACACAGGAGTGTCTGGCTGCAACGATAGAAGTTATTGGCTGAGAACTGATTTTGAAAGCTGGAAAATAGCCAGGAGGGTTGTCACTCCCTCTTAAGTCAAATGGACAATCAACCAGTTTGGCCCATTTAAGTCTCCTGGAGGGGGATGGAATCTATTCAGCTATGCTTCAGCAAGGACCGGATGCCCTTACCCTCCTGTGAACTCTTTAGAGCAAGCCTGGCCTATGGGTACATTCCTCAGGCCTGACGTTACGACAGGGTGGTCTTCATTCCCAAAAGAGGATAAGCAGACTACTCTAAGGGCAAATCTTCCAGGAAGAAATCTTTGGCATCTTGGCTTGTGCCAACCTAGGACTAGCCAGACGCTACCAAGAAAAGAATATATTGATTCATTGATTGGGTCTTGACTATCAGGTGGCTCTAAAAGCTCTTGACTCTACTAAGTCACTGCAAAACTCACTACAAAGCTAGTTTGGGAGTGCTTAAATGCCCTCTGCAAACTTGCACCACACAACTCTGTAAGTCTCGACTGGATTGCGGGCCATGTAGGCATGGGTGGAGATGTGGCTAAGAGTGCAGATAATCTGACAAAAAGGTGAGAGCATGCCATTCCTTGGACCGGAGTTAGCAAAGCAACCACTAACTATGCAATCAACAAATGATCCAGGGAACAATACCTCGAGCATTAGTACAATTATTCTGGACAACCAATTAACAAGAAGTTGCTCTCAGAACCTAGCACCCTCTTCACAATCTTTCGGCTGAAGTTGAGTAGAGGGAAGGTCAAGCCGTTAGTTGCTCTCATCACTGGAACCGGCTCAGGTAACACCTTCCCACTCTGGGAATCATCAATGACAACCAGGACTAGTCCAGAAGTGTTAACTTTACAACCAGTCAGAACTGCAAAGGTCGGCTGTGGTCGTTCTTCAGTCTCATTAAATGCAGTAACCAAAGTAAAGTGAATTTTGCAAGCCAATCGCAAGTAAAAAATACTCCAATGTCTGGGTGGAATCTTATGAACACCCACTGACGGCTCCTTTTGTGAATGAAAATGGTCTTCCACAAACCCCCTAACACACATTTTTATAGCTAAAAACTTTTCTGTGTTTACATCTATCAAATTGAAACTGATTGTTATAGGGATTAAGCCCTTCCAACAGAACCAAATCATAGAACGTGATTAAAATATCCCAGGAGCGTTAAAACATACCCTAACATATGTTAGGGGCTAGACTTCTTAATTCGTTAGGCCTACCATCAGGAATCAAGGGGGAAAATTCTTCAAGGGGGAGTACTTGAGGGCACCGATAAGAATCTAGCACTTGCATAATCTAAAACCTAGATGAGTTTGAAACTGCACCCATAAGTTAATAATTTTAATTTTACCCTAACGAATGTGAAAGTTTTGAGACCTAGAGCTGCGATCTAGCCAGATAATGCAGTAACTATGTTGTTTTCCTTATCCTATAGGCCTACGGATTAGTTTAGTTCATATGTTGTACTGTATTTCTGGTAGTCTATTAAGTGTTTAGTCAATGGAGGATTTGGAATGACTAGAAATAATTGCCCATTATGATTGGGTAGCAATTCATTGCGCTTTTTAAAAATAGATTGGCACTAAACAGATAGGGAACTTTCTCTTTCATACAGTTAAAACGTGTGGTTGTTTTAGAAATAAATAAAAAACACATCCAAGAATTCAACATCAGCTACTTTAACTTCAAACATTTTGCTACCAATATTTATGAGAAAAAATATTTTACCGGAAAAAGAACTTGATGGTTGTCTGGCAGGTGGTTGACAACAGCTAGTGTCAGAAGTAGAGATGATAGATCTTGAGGTGTGCAAGTGTCCTTGTGCTTTTCAACCCATTGACACAATAAGTTCAGCAGATCTGCAAAAACAAACAAAAACTAATTACTCTTTTGTAATCAATGGTTGGATAAAAAAACAGTCATTCCACACTGTTATTTAGTGCTCTATGTAGTTGTTATGATTAAATTATGTTAAATCAACGTTGATACACCAAGATGTGGCAAAAAACCGATCCATTTTCTGCAGCGTACTGTTCAGTGACAGGTCGTCTGAGAGTGGTGGGAGTAGGCTCGGCTCGTTGGAAAGCTTACACAATGCCATTTTTTGTAGTCATAGAGCAGTGGTCGTATGAGCTGTGGTTGTTATCGAGTTGTTTAAAAAAGTTATGATTAAGTCATTGCAACTCAGCAGCAGGTCCGTGCTTTTATTCAATTAGGTTGACAAAGAGATGTTCCGTCGTGATTATCTGTATGAATGATTACCAAATTATACAGATTATTATTCAAATCCATAGGGATGAAAATTAACCTCAAAATTTGTATAACTGAGTGGTCAGACATGTTCAAGGCAGCCGCTTGTTTTCGTGCTGGCCTACGAGGACTGCTTTCCACAGCAGCACAAACTCTATCGCATGTTTGTTGCCTGGCGTCCGACCAGACTTTGGAAGCCGTTGTTCTAATGTAAGTAACCCACCGCATTATTGTGCTACGGAACGGAACTTCTCCATGTCGCCTTAATTGAAAGAATGCATGAAACTGCCGCTGAGTAGCAAGAATGAATTCATTATCTTATAAAAACGACTCCATAACAACCGCACTAGCTCAGGCGACCGCTGCTCTATGACTACAAAAAATGGCATTGTGTAGGCTTTCCAACGAGCATACTCCCACCACTCTCGGACGACCTGTCGCAGAACAGTGCTCTGCAGAAAATAGATGTTTTTTTTGCCGCACCCTGTATAACATTATTGGTCTAAAGACACAAGTCGTAGATGAAATTCATTTGAAAGATAGAAAGAAGGGGGTTTGTTTTCCAAACCTAACTGTTAAGCATTCTAAATTGTATCTAGTGGTCAGTTTAAAAGCTTTATCCAAGAGTTGCCACAGCGTAATCATCAAACCTTTATTCATTGTACAATTTACGAGTCTAACAAACCTATGTGCTAAACAAAAATCATCTATACTGTCATTCCAAAATTTAAACAAATTCCCCTTCATATATATTATTGTTGTTGTTACTTTACAAAATCTGTCTAAACCCATAGCACCAGATAGTGCTGTACCTGGGATATAATATGTCCCAAAGATTATTTCACCACACTTAACACCATCCAGAAGTTATTCCCATGTTCAAATCAGCAGTTTAACAAGGTCGTTTCTTTAAGTGTTGCAAAGAATTTGACTTCTGATTAAAAAAACCCTAGTTATGTGTGATAGGGGCTTTGACTAGATGATATTGTTGGGCGTTGGTCCTATGTAAACTAATAACAGAAGTCTGGGAAATACAAGCAGTTAGATAGCAAGTAAAAGAAGGAACAAAGTCTTTAGTTACCTCCCCCTTCATAATTTGCAGTAAATGATTAAATAAAGTGTTTTTGTCGTAACAGCTGGTTTTATTTTTCCTATTTTCCTGTTAAAATTCAAAATAGACCACAATCACCAAGAGATGATCATACAGTTTAGATTGCCAGTGAAGAGTAATAATAAAACTAGGCCTATTAAAACATCAACCATTTTTCCCCTTTACTGAATCTTATTTTGTGCTCAACCAACTAAATCCAAAGATTTAACAGAAAGTTTATTACCTAGATGTTTGTAGCGTAGAAGTCCAAGACTTTTGATAACTGAACCAACAACGGCTCGCCGTGAGTTATTCATCAAACAGCTACAAAGATCTGCACACACACGTTCAACCAAAACCTGAAACAATAACATGGTACTAGTTTAAAATATGGTGCTTTAAAATACTATTTATAAAATTTTATGAGAAATATTAATTTTTTTTAAGTATTTCGTGTTAAAGTAGACTCCCTCTTATCCAGACTCCTTTTAACCAAACATCGGTTTAACCAAACTCAACTCGACAAAAGTTCCCTATATCTTTAACTAAACCATTTTTATCAGCACATCAGTTTAACCGGACTAGATCAATACGAAGTGGGTGGTACTAAAAAGAATTTTCACGTGGGAAAGATTTAGGAACAGTGATCACGTGTTTAAATACAATGCTCTCCCAAATTTAAGTAAAATATTTGGGTTGGTTTTTGGGTAATTCAGGGGATGTCGGTTTAACTGGACAAACTGTTATCCGGACAGGCCTTGGTCCCCAGTGAGTCTACTATATCCCAATGTTCAGAACTGTATATAGATCATGAGCAAAGAGAATTTTGAGTCTGACTTTGGTACCTAGTACAAATTTTCAAGAGTAAAATATTAATACATACAACACAACAATCACTCTTTGACGGCTCTTCTTGGTATAAATTGGTAAGTATTCAAATATGAGCAAACCGTACTTGGATGGCTTCACTAAGCACCGGGGATTTTTAATTTTTCAATATCAATTTTCATTTTTCAATACCACCGAATCTTAGACATATAATTGTGTAGAGTATATGTATATGACTCTACCCACTAGGCTTACATATAATTGTGTTTTGAGAAAATGCTCTATACAAGTACAATATTTGGTTAGTTTTCAAGTAAACTTACCTCGTCGTGAAAGTTAAGTGATGCCACGGCATACAACGTGTCTGCACACTGCTTAATGTCAAGTTTCTCTGTACTACTCGAGATATTGAAGGCTAACGATCTTAGTAACAGCGTGGATCTCCGCTTTTTCGAAGCTAACGTTGAAAGCACCTGAAAGTGTAAAATAATAAACGTAACAAGTAATATTTTTATAGTTATTCGGTATAAACAAAGAGAAACAGTTACTACGCATGAGGTTATATAGCAGAATGCCACTATAATTTCTAGGTGCACTGTTAAGACTGCTTTGTCAATTTAGAAAACCTTATGAAGTAGGATTTAACAGTACTTGTCACTAAGGACCAAAGTTGATCTTTTTTATATGAGATCAAGTTTATTGACCAAAGTTAAACCAAGGTTGGAAAATGAGGAAGAGAGACTATAGGTGGGTTCTCCTAGCTGCGGGGTATAAGCCGCAGGGGGTTGCGGTGTTGAACCTGTGGAGTCCGCAGAGCACACATACATGGTGCTACGTCAGGGTGTTTTCCTAGGAATCATACGCCGCGCCCTGCCAGCGGGGTTCAGACAGCAGAATGTGCTGACTCATTCTAGAGGAGTCTACGTCGCAGTCGAGAGAGACTTGAAGTCCGCACTCCGCGGAGTTTAGGAAAACAATATTCCGTCTTTGTCTGCGGTACAGTCTAAAAATGCATTGAACGTCCGCCTTTAAAATTGTTGAGTTATGACTTGAAAATAATGAGTTGCCATGAAATATATAGGATTGTAAAAAAAAATTGAAAAAAACAGAGTAGGAACACTGTTCCTACACGTTCCCGTCCTCACTTGTCCATTCTAACTTATTTACGATACAACAATGTTGTATTTTGTTTATCTTTACAAGTGAGCTCCTAAAACTGCTTCTATCTTGTTTTGCTGAAGAACAGACAGCTGTTACCATCGTATTCAACTATTTGGCCACAATGCAATACAATGATACTGAAGCATGAGGCTTGACCGTAAATTAAAGTCTGCAACGATCTCTTGTCAAGTTCCAAGTTAATTTCTTTGACTACTATATTATTCTAACTATTCCCATGATTAGATTTCTGTGGCCTAAGGCATTCCACCATCGCATGTTAGCATTGCTAGAATCCAATTTAATCCATTGTGACAGTAACATATTTTAGTCAGTGATTCACGAACAGACAGACTTACCTTAATCATCTGTGGTAGACTGATATTAGATACGAGTTTAGCAGCCTCATCATCACTTGCTACTCCTAGAACTGTGTTGAGATCCTGTGAGTTGGTTGAAGAGGATTTAGTTTGCTTGTCGGGAAACTTTGGAGAGCTTCCGAGTAGGGAACAAACAGAGGCAAACCTCGAGTCTTTCTCAAAATCTGCCGTCTTCACTTTGCCTTCTACTGTCCAATCAGCTAATACTGCCACAATCTGTAAGCAATTAAAAATGAATGTTGGTTGTTAAGATTTTTACTCCACTGTGACTCTGTTATAACTTTATTAATGATTGACTGTAGTAGAATTTTGTTATTTATTTCTTATGTGTGCCTCTGGCAAAAAAAGTTAAATTTTTTAAAGAGGTTGATGAGTTTTTACCCCTCATATACATATATATACATATATCCTCAGGTATATGGAAAATATACAGAAAAGGAAGGGATGAGCCAGTACAGTACACAGTTAAACTATACTAATAAAATTTAGTGGCAGATACGAGGATCCGAACACAACACATGTTTGTAAAAGATTCCAAGTTCGGTGCGCTACCAACCTATGACTAACAAAAAATTAATAATACCCTCACTGCGCCAATCCTGCAGAATAAGTGAATTTCCATTTGCGTGATTGCATTTTCACTAAAATTAATAAGGTCTGATTAATTCCCAATCAAAACAACAGTAGCGTACCTGGGGACCGATCTTTGCCCGAAGATTAGTATGCTCAAAAATAGTTTTAACAATAATAGAAATAGTTTTGTTTGAAAATACAATGTACAAACAAGTTCAATACAAAATTACAGACCATTTTAGGGCCTGATAGTTTTCAAAGCTAATTTATTGTCAGTAGTTCTTCCCCCATCAAATTAATTGTTCTATCTGAATTCATAATATCTAGTCTAATATCTTAATTGCTTAACAACTTTTTCCCTGGCTATACAAACATAAATATTTTTGAAAAATAATATATACAAAAATTAAAACACATTATACAACGCTTATTGATTACGTTTTATTATTGGGTATAGGAATTTGAAAAATGGGTGAAATTAACAAAGTTAAAAATGTTTACAGTGGAAATGAGGGAAAGATGGAATGGTCAACAAGGGAGTAAGAGTGCTGAGTGTTTGATGAAGATCAAGCAAGTGTACACCACTATCATTTGTTTACACATACAGTAGCCTAACAACCTTTCTAAAGTTTATTTTTTACTTTTTTTCCTTCTATGCATACTAGACCTACATAGGGAAAATATTGTTTTCACTAACATTTTGAAGTTTGAGTTTTGGGTGGAAACTGTCCCTTTTTTGTCTCCCTGAAGCCAAAAAAGTGTTTTTTAAGTGATGTCTGTGTGTGTCTGCATGTTCGTGAGATTTGTACAGAGCTACAGACCACACCTTTGGTCCGATTGTTACAAAATTGAGTAGGGCCTATGAGGATACTAATCCATGGTAATGCATGTGCAGGTATTCTATTACATTTTTTGGAAAATTTGTTTTCTAATGGTGATTTTCCCATAAAACCCCGTGAATTAACGGTAAAATCAGATTTTAAAAAACACCTTGAACAATTTTGATTGAGGTCCTAGGCTTTTCAATGTTATTTCTTTTGAAAAGAAGAGTGTGAAACAAAGGTAAAAAGTATTTATACTTCATTTCAAACGTTTTTTTATTACCTAAGCCTTTATTAAAGTTTAACTACCATATTCAAAGTCAGTTGGCTATTTTCCAGGCATTTCAGGTCAGGTTTACATTATCCAAGATTATGATTATCCACAATCATTTAGCCACTCATTGTTGTGGATACTTGGGACTTGGGAGTAAACTTTAAAGTATTAGGAAAGGGAAGGGAAGTGTCTAGTTTTGTAGAGAAGGTCAGTTGAACCTACATATTTTAAAATTCTGTGTGGATGAACCGACCTCTGTTTTTGCCCAGGCAGCGGATGATCCAAGGTTGATTAAGAAAGGGTTTATTAATTTGCTGAGGTCATTGGATGAACCAACATTTTTTGTTTGTAAACATTTTTGGCATACAAATTTTAAATAAATTGTTAATTCCATTTCATACTCTATTTGTGTACCGTAGTTGGTGTACTTTAAAAAAAAAAATTAAATGAGCTTCAACACACTTGAAAGCCCACTTTGTATATCATAATGAGACTCCGATTACAGAAGAACTAGGGCAACTAGGCTTACAAATAGGTATGGTTCTTGGGTGTAAAAGTACAGAAACTGTTACAATCAGCAGGGAGGTCAAGACAAACCTCTCCCAAATCAGTCCTAGGTTTACCCCATAAATTAAGTGTCACTTTAACAGTTCAGTAGTTCATTGCTTGTACATTTACCCACTTACCACTGATTATTGAAACAAAACATTACAATTACAAACACATTGGCTAAATAAACTAAAAAATAGCATAACATTTTCAGTTAATGCTAGAAATAAAAGTAAATTATAATAAATTAAGTTTTATAAAATTCTTTTTACTTTAAAATCAAAGCCGGTGTTTAGTAAACACGTTTAATCTATCGAGGAAAGGTTATGTCAGTCGTAAATGAGTTAATTTAAAATATAAGAGCAAACATTTTTCCTACTATACTAGTAGTACTCAGTGCTGTTGAAAAATTTTTCAACAAAGCAAATCATGTTCTGTAGTTGTGGAGTTAACTAAAAATTGTAATTATGTGTATAGTATACAGTATCACCTTGATTTAATAACCATGCATATTTTAAGGCCTAATCCAACCACATGGTAAGCAATTTTAAATCATAAACAACAATTTGTTAAGAAAAATAATACCCAAAAGCTTTGACAAAATCTATCCAGTCATTACTGGTCAGCGATGGATGTATGGCCCATGTTTACAACTATAGGGAAGCGGTGAATACAGAAACGGTTATACAATATTACTTATTTCCTTTGATCAATAATAGTTATTTGTGCAACTAGTGAGAAAAGTGGGCCGTAGGCGAGTGAGGAATGGTTTCTCGAGTGAGGCAATTGTACTTTGAACTCGAGTTGCACATTATACTTTTCCTACAGTTACCACAGAACAAATAAATTGGTGAAGAAACATAACATATTTTAACACAATTTCAATTTCAATATTTGTCATGAGAGCCGAAGCCCCCTGACTACATACCCGGTACCTATCGTGAGACTTACCCGGGCCCCATGATGTAGGCCGAAGCTAACGCATCAACCTTTTGCACATCATGGGCGGATGACTTAAGGTCATCAGGCTCATCGGCTGCCGAAGCAGACCCTTCGGAAAGAGGGTTGCCCCTCAATCCTAACCAGGGTTTCCGGCTACTTGTTTAAGCGTCACTCCACCTGGGTTCCACTAGGTCGGGACCTAGAGGACCATGGTAGAGCGCCCCGACGCATTTAGTGCAAGTAACACTCGGGACCTATCTAATCCCTGACAGGCAAACCCGCCATCGATAGCCAGAAGGAAGGGGACCGTCAGCGAACCCCAACCTCCCATTTACACCACTACCCGATCGAGGCCTTACCCAGTTGCTGGGAAACCAGAGATAACCAGAGCGATAGATCCCCAGATACCCCTGGCGGGCTCGGACCCAGCACCCGATCTACTTCGTTTGCCCGTCAGACCCAACATCACTGCCAGGCCATCAGGGTTTCCCAAAAGGAGGCAGGTATAGAAGTGGGACCCACCCGGATGAACCTATCCACCAGAGGTGGCGACACCCTTGACTCAATTGATGTTCCGGGAAGAACCCCCCACACTCAAGATAACCATACCGTCCGTGCTCAGAGACAGGGATTGGTTTGCATAAGTGCCTACAAACCGTTACCCTCACACTGCGGAAAGTTACGTTGCCCTTGAGTGTCCCCGTGAGCTACGGGTACTTGCCCGTTTTCACCTCCAGGAAAGGTTACTTCCAAAGTCGAGGATTTGCCACACTGAATGCTGGTCGCACACAACAAGCAGGCCGAAGCCCAAAGAACCACAGACACAGGTAGGTTAGAGAATATGATGCACTTCCATCTCTCCTAGAGCTAAACACCCCTCCATCCTGGATAAAGGAATGTCACTGGGACCCAATGCCCAGTCGTCCATGTCTGTGGCCTACTTGAAAATGCCGATACCAACACCGAGCAGTTACCTCCCCTTTGGGGGCTAGGTTTTTCACCTCCCAGGACGAGGCTACTTCCAAAGTCGAGGATATGCCTCACAAAATGTCAGTCGAACCCAACAGGTAGGACGAGCCCGAAGAACTCAAGTCACAACCACAAGCTACAGGCAGGTGAAAGATCTATGAACTTAATCAACATTAGCAGAGCTGAACACCCCACCACCCTGAATGGAGGAAATGTCACTGGGTACTCTCACTTTGGGTACAACCCAAAGAGGCTGGCTTGTCCAGTCGTCCATAGCTTGTGGCCTACCTGAAGTGCCGGTTCCAACACCGGGCAATTACCTCCCCTCTGGGAGAGCTAGGGTCCGCGTGGTCGCCAGGCCACGTACCCACGCAAGCGTGGGCCCCCTGCGGGTAAATATTTTAAATATTTTAACACAGAAGTGAACTTTTAATATAACATTTAATGTGAAGTGAAAAATACAACAGTACAACAGCTGACCAGCTGATTTACAGCCAGTGCTGCCAACGTATTTCGCGCGCATACGACGTTGCCTGCATGTTACGCGCTCACTATTTCGTGCCTTCACGTTGCAAATCTGGAGTGAGACAAAGTAATTAGAGTGAGACAATGTTAACATTGTCTCACTGATGAGCGAATTGGCCACTTTGCTTTCTCAAATCAGTGAGAGAACATGTACATTGTTAGGTAACTGTAGGAAAACATTTTAGACCTTCCACTTAGCTGTACAAAATACAATTTTACACCTGAACTTCAAGACCCCTGACATAAAGAACCAGCCAAACTTTTCAAAACTGATACAATTTTTAACCTGAACCTCAAGATTCCTGACATAAAGAACCAGCCAAACTTTTCAAAACTGATACAATTTTACACCTGAACTACCTGAAACTCAAGATTCCTGACATAAAGAACCAGCCAAACTTTTCAAAACTGATACAATTTTACACCTGAACTTCAAGATCCCGGACAAAAAGAACCAGCCAAACTTTTCAAAACTGATATAATTTGACACTAAACTTCAATATCCCTGACATAAAGAACCAGCCAAACTTTCCAAAACTGAATCAGCAACTGGATTAACTAACATGGAAATAAGCAACAAAACTAGCTTTATCATCGGACAAATTGTGTTTGTAAAATTAAAAGGGTACCCACACTGGCCAGCTAAAATTACTGAAATTTGTACAAATAACAAAAATTGCATCTCAAAATATAAAGTAATTTTTTTTGTGACAACAACACAGCTGACGTTCGAGAAACTGATATGTATTGTTATGAACAAAGTAAAGATCTCTATGGGAAACCAAAAATAGACAATTTTAAAAATAAAGTGTTCAACAAAGCCTTAAAGGAAGCAGAAAATGCCTTCTCTTGGAGGAAATCTTGCTCTCCCGAAATGCTTCACTGGTTGAAACACTAAATGAAGTAGAACTCCAATTAGAGAAGGAAAGACAACTAAGAATTAACATGATACGAAGCTTCCATTTCCCAATTGACTATTCACCACCAAAACAAAAGAGGGATGGCCAAACACACCAAAACAAGAATATTTTAGACCTTTACCCAAGAAAAACAAGCAAATTCAAACAAAAATTCAAAACCAGAATCTTTGTAAACTCGATGCACCCAGCAAACAGGCTAACCTACAAAGAAGACAGCAAGTTAAAATAAAATCAATAAGTAAAAATACAAATCAACTTACCTTCTTTCACCAAAACATGGACAGGATGACAAACAAAATTGAAAGACTTGAACACCTTCTACACAGCTCTAACCCGGACTTTGTAATTCTTACAGGACTAAAAAATTAATGCAATACACCATGCTAAATTGGCTGACTACACACTTATCAGTGCATATGGAAGGAAAGAACATATCAAAGGAGGGGTTGTTATTTACAAGCATTACAATATAACCAACAAAACCGAAAGTCTAGAGATAGAAGGATACAGCTTGGAAATGGTATGTGAAATAACAGCAATAAAAATACACATAAACAGGAAGAAGAGCCTTCTTCTCCTTGGAGTCTATCGACCACCTTGTGTTGACCTTGATACGTCACTACAAGTTCTGTCAGATGCACTAGACAGCCTTCCTACTCAGAGAACTGACACACTTATCATGGGGGACATTAACATTGACAGTTTGGATGAGGCTTCTAGAGAATCTGTTACACTAAATTCGCTATTGGATGGGTATAACATAAGAAGACTAGAGCTCCCAGCCACAAGAATCTCAAAGACCTCAGCATCCTCAATTGACATGTTGTGTTCAAATATTCACACCATGATTAAAGTTGTGGTCTCTCACACAGGTCTATCAGACCACACAGGACAATACTGCACACTGGACCTTCCAAAAACAAAAGCAGCAACAACATATACATCAAGACGGAACCTTAACCACAACAATCTGCTGATCTTAAAAAATGAGCTCTCCACTGTAACGTGGGAACATGTTTTGAGAACAAATAATGTGGAAGAGGCCTACTTTAATTTCAACCAAACGCTTGCAATTAATAATGCATGTCCAAAAAAAAGATTTCGGACTAAACAAAAAAGGGGTAAACGACTGATGTATGACGAAGAAACTATGACACTTAAAAAGGAGTTTTTAATAGCACAAGACTAATTTCTCCTAACTGGTCATCCTGATGACAAGAAGATAGCTACAGATAAGAAGAAATCTTACGACCAAAAATTAAAAAAGGCAAGGCAAGAAAGTGCTGCATACATTGAACAAGCAGAAAACAAAGCCAAAGCCATATGGAACACCATCAATAGTGAGAGGAAAGGGAGGAAAGAGCTTGACAACAATTCTACAATAGAACTAAATGACAATGGAAAGAAACTTACTGACCCTAAAGATGTAGCAAACCGCTTTAATTATTATTTTGTAAACATAGCTGAGGAGACATTAAAACAAAACAGCAGATACAACACACCACCAATAGCTCAAAATCCTCCAGCTACCACATTAAACACTCTCTCTTCCTTCCGTCCAACAACACCTGACGAGATAGGCAGGACCATTCAATCATTAAAGAACTCTGCATCATCAGGCATTGATGAAATATCTTCAAAAATCCTTAAAACATGTGCAGATGAATTAATAATGCCGCTAATGAAGATTGTAAACATGTCGATGGCAGAGGGGACTTTTCCAACCAACTTGAAAACAGCCTTGGTTTTTCCTAAACACAAACAAGGGGACCTACAAAACATCTCTAACTACAGACCTATCTCGCTGCTCTCATCTGTCTCCAAACTCATAGAGAAGAGTATAAAAGTAAGAATCCAGGAGCATCTTAGTCAAAACCAAGCATTGACAACCAGCCAACATGGGTTTGTTCCTGGAAAATCAACCACAACTGCTCTGATAGACCTTGTTGAATATATCATTGAGAACATAGAAAATGGCAACACTATCACCAGCCTGTATCTTGACTTAAGCAGGGCTTTTGATTCCTTGGGACATGATCTTATTCTAACTAAACTTCAAAATTTAGGAATCCAGCGAACAGCTCTGAAATGGTTTGCAAGTTATCTAAAAGGGCGAAGCCAAATGGTAGAAATAAAACACACAACAAAAGGGGTTACAGATACTGTCAGATCTGAATTGCTACCGACTAACAGAGGAGTTCCCCAGGGCTCTGTCCTAGGGCCAGTTCTGTTTGGCCTGTTTATTAATGACTTCCCAGAACACCTTGAGGAGTACAGCAAGATGGTCATGTATGCAGACGACACTGTGCTGTTTACAGCAAACAGAAACATAGATCAACTAGAAGTAAACACCTATATAGCTTTCAATATGACACAGGACTACTGTATGAAAAATGACTTAGTCCTCAATGAAAGTAAGACCAAGCAAATTACTTTTGGAAATAAAAAGTCTACAGTATCTGAAATGCCCAACCTTACAGCAGCTGAAGAAATTAAACATCTAGGTGTCATAATTGATGAAAATTTATCATGGGATCGTCATGTAGCTTGTCTTTGCCAAAAACTCGGGCCAGCTCGCTTTGCCATAAAACGAATCAAAGAGACTAGTACCCCTGAGGCAACGAGGACTGCATACCATACATTGTTTGAAAGCCATATACGCTATGGTATCACTGTCTGGGGTGGATCCACTATGGACAATCTTAACCGGGTCCTGGTTATGCAAAAAAGGGCTATCAGAATAATAGCAGGCATAAGTAAAGAACAAAGCTGTAGAGATGCCTTCAAAAACCTGAACATCCTGACGGTGACTTCCATCTACATCCTAGAAACTGTTTTTTACTGTGTAACCAAAGACCCGCCTAAACAAAGAGATATACATGAATACAACACCAGATATGCAGGAAACTACGTGCTGCCTGGCCACAGAACAGCAATGTTTGAAAAGAAACCACTGTATGCAGGAGTGAAGATGCTTAACAAATTACCAGACCACTTGAAAATTGGAGGCCCGTTGCTGATGAAGAGGAAGCTACGGAGATGGCTGGTAGACAAAGCTTTCTACACCCTAAATGAGTTCTTTGCATGGCAAGACCACACACAACACTGAAGAGGCTTTTCCATTTCACTTTGTATCTGTAAAATTTGACGCTGTAACATTTCTTGATGAAATTGTAATAAAGAAATTGTCTATTGCCTATTGTCTATTATTGTCTATTGTTGTACAACTAAATCGGCTGCTAGACTATTTAAGAATTGAAATAGAACACAGAGTATTTTATTATAAATCAGCCATCCTGTTACCAGACAAATAGGCCTAAACGTATTAATAGTTTTGGCATATACATATACTGTAGTTTAAATAAAAACGATAGCCTACATTGGTCATACCATTTTATCCAAATGCTGAAAAGTGTTGCACACGCTGAATGTATGCAGCTGTCAACTTCAATAAATGTGCCTACCAAAAGCAAATCTAGAACATTAGTGTCGGCTGCTAGACTTTTTAAAAACTACATTCAAGTTGAAAAAAAAATGAGACTAAAAATTTAAATTGTGGCTTTGACATTCCCTTACTCTTAAAATGTTGGTGTTTGTGCGACAACAAACTACAGGGTTGAGGAAGAAGACGAAGTGAACAGAATCAATTAACTACACAACCAATACCTGTAATAAATAGTTTACTTTTAACGTCCCATTCCTGAAAATATAAAATAGTATTTTAGGCCTGCAAATAATACAGGAAAGCATTTACCGTATAGATTGTTTAGTTCATCACACTCAATTTGTACGAAATAGCTCTTCCACCCCAAAAAACCTTTTAAAACCTACCCAAAAGTCCCCCCCAAAAAATATTTTTACGACGCACTCTGCGTAATTCCACCATAGGAGCGGGCACCCCTATCCATCAGTGCATTTTTCATTTATAAAATGTAAGTTACTATAATGTTCTACTCACCTTTAAGGCATGATGCTTTGTTAACTTTCGTATTTTAACTATGCTCAATAAACCATCCAAGTTTTGTGCTTCTGATATCAGTTTTGTTACAGAATCATCCATGTCTTGAGGGGTTTCTAATAATTTTAGTTTCTCAAAAGCGGCTGTAACTAGTTTTCCTTTTTCTTTGGAGATGGGCGCTTGCTTATCTTTAGTAACTACTGAAGATATTGATGTATCCGACTTGGCCTTTTCTAAATCTCCAGAACATTGCATGCTAGCTATTGGTTGCATTGACAGATTACTAGAAGTCCCTGTGTGACGTAACTGCTTCAACATACTTGGCGATGAGCGCAAATTTATAATTCGCATCATTTTCAGTTTTTTTCTCGTAAAAATTAATATCCACTGAAAATTAATGTGACATTAATTTTTACTGTAGCAAATTTCCCATAGAAGGAATAAACAATTCTATCAGAACATTTATAGATCTTGGACTCAATTTTAAATTTTAGAATAATTATAATCATAGGAACAATCAAATATATTACACATTATGCTACAAAATATGAAAGTACGGTAGGCTAAGTTACAGTGTTTAGTAGGTAAATATAAGATTGATTACACACACAATCATGCATTAAAAGGATTTTTGTGGCCCAACATGGGAAGCTAATAACTTACGGTGAGGTAAATTATGTTAAACTTGCTACATAACTAATTTGATGCTCCATTGAATATTCTACCATTGATAAATATTCATACCTCGTTTTGAAATCACAGATTTATTTTAATGATCCTGTTATTTATAAAACCAGCTTCAGTAAAATCTCACTAACTCGACACCCGGTAACTCAACAGCCAACAGCTGACAGAGCACACGCAAAAAACAATTCCTTCTAGAACATTTAGTTTTAATTGTGGAATAGGCCTATTCGACATTTCTTTGAAGATTGTTTAAAACTCAATATGTAAAAATATTCATATAGGCTAGGCTTAGTCTGTTATGTATTCATTCATTAAACCCCTTTGCAAATTTCAATGTTCTGGATAACCCGACAACCTCTTGGTTAAGTTAGTGAGGTTTTACTTATAGCCTATAAGTTAGCCTAAGTTAGCTTTCCTAAATGTTTTCCGACAATTGGCATAGCTTGTTAAGTAAATGGAAGTTCAATTTAACTCTTTTGGTATTTTTTAAGAATGAATTTATACTATGGGCCATTGAAAGCATGACAGTAGGTCTGCATAAAAGCATAATTTCAAAACTCTCAAACGAAATACAAAGTACCCTACAGAAGATCTTTAGGTAAACTGTCCCTAGATGTACCTTGTACCTTATGTGGAATAGGAAGTTTTTAAACATCAGAACCTACAATACAGTAGCCTACCGGTATAGGTAGGCCTACATGAAAAAATAATATCATTAATTGTATAAATTAAAACTATTTGGGTTAACCGAAACCCGGGTTAACTGAAACAGCTCCATAAAATAATACAGAGCTAAAATATAAGTAATATGTAATGCAAAATGCTTTAGTTGTTTAGTTTAAGGTATTATCTAGGCCTAACCCATTTAAACATTTCTGTAGCTGAAATAAAACACTGTATTAATATAAAAATTGTTTCAAATTAATTTTTCCTGCACACCGTGGTAAAAAATAGGCTATTTTTAGCATATGATCGGTTAACCGAAAATTTGGTTATCCGAAACGGCCCTCCCCCCTTTATTTCGGTTAACCGGGGGTCTACTGTACAACCCAGTTTACTTAAAAACTCACTAACATAGGCTACCTTTAGCTTTAACTATGGATCTTATTAGTAGGGTATAGCCTTTTTTAAGTTTTTAAGGAAAGTTAATCTGTGGCATAGGTTTAATTCATCTTTGGGATTTCAGACTTTATTCGCTGTAAAAAATAAACAAGTATAATGTTGAATAGCAAATAATGCGTCATTTTCTGATGTTGTTGTTGAAAACTAATAATTCTCCGTGAAATTCAAACCTGTTAACTTAATATGCCCTCAAGAAACAAAAACACAACATAAGATCAGAGGTTAGGTCATAGAAAGGTGGTTGAATGACGTAAACAAATAGCCTACCTGATTTTTAGGGTATGTGTCACAGTAAATTAATTTAAAATTTCAAAATTCTCATATCTAAATAGGTTTAGTTTTCTAACGGGCTTAATTTGAAAAATTTTGTAGATTACTTTCAGTCATTAATTATCATTACTAACTGCAAAAAAGAGCAGAGCAGCAGCAGACAGTCGGCAGACGACAGACACAGCTGGAAGGTAAAAAAATGAAAATACATTCATTCACAGACAACAAGCACTATATTACATCAGTGTTAATCGTTGCATAGATTAAAGATATTGCCTCAGTTTAATTTATACCTATCCATATGAATCAGGTGATGTAAAGATTGGACTATAGCTAAAGACAATTGTATGGCTTGATTTTGAGTGTGGTAATGCTTAAGTCCATTGATGTACTTTTTCTAATTAGGATGTTATACCATAGATAAAACATACTCCCTTAGTAGATTTCTCATCCTTATGGTACAGCTGAAGACAATTTTATTGTTAGTTCTGTACGGTTTATGTAGAGGTCGTGTTTTGTTTACAATTTGTTTTCCGTTATTACAGCCATTTAAAACCTCGTTTAACCAAATAATACGATCTAATCATAAACAATAACCTGTCCCCTAGTTATGTAACCAAACAGTAAAGCACAAATCAAGAAATTAATCATGAAATAATAGAAACAAAGTTTCGTCGAGACTAGCGCCCATGTGTCACGTACATGAACTAGACACGAAAAACGTGCTTCAAAATTTACAATGGAATGAGAAGTCTACTTGTGTTGGTTAGTCTATGGTTATACTATTTTGAAAATTACTTAGGCTATATAAAATAAATGATATATTTTTAAATATGTATTTTCTTCTGGTATAGCATACAAAATGTAGAAAATCATTTAGTCGGTTAGTCGGTATCACAGCATTCAAGCACTCTACACCAGACAGTAACACAACCACACACCGCCCCGAAAGCTTCTAGATCTCACAAAAGATAATGAAAGAACTACTCTGTAATTAAAATATTAGTCCAGGATCTGAAGGGGGTTGAGTATGTATGGAAAGCCTGGCACATTTGTATTTATGATTGTTGTTATACTGTAGGTACCATAGTGATCATGAAAACTGATGTTGTCGCCCCCAGCGTGGTCGACATCCCCAGGTGGAGGAGGAATATGGCAGGGGGGGCGTTACTAAAATCATAGATAAAACATACTCCTGCTAAAATGATTATAAATGGAGACCCATTTTAGATAGAACATTGAAATGAATGCCAATTTACTCATAAGTATGACCTTAAAAAAATGTTATTATTTCTAAATCTATATCTCTTAGCGAATTTCCCTATAGGGAAGTATAGCTATTACCGTAGGTGGCACGGTAAGACCTAGGCCCGGGACCGATTTACTTTTTCATTTTGATGTCCCCAGAGGCCAAAAACACCATTCGTTCCAATTTTTATATATGTATATATATACGTCCGTGAACGCGATAACTTGAGTAAATTTTGTCCGATTTTGATGAAGTTTGGTTGAAAGGCGGGATAAACTTTAATGAGTTCGCGAACCAGCATGATCGGACCATGGGAACAGGGAACGGGAAGTTTTATGGGGTATAAATTGGTTTTTCTCATTTTTTACCCTCAAAACACAAAATTTCCCAATTTCTCTTTAGACTTTTTTAAAGAGCTTAAAAAAAACAAATAATTTAGTATATCAAAGTACAATTATTGGTACCGGTAACAGAGAAAATTCAAAAAATTGTAAATTTATAATTCCCATGTTATTCTTATGGAGAATATTGTAAAATGTTGTAGTTTGCTTGTTTATGGATATATTTTGATCAAACTTGGCAAATTTATTTATTTTATACTAAGCTATTTATATTTTACTTAAAACACACTTTATTAGTCTCCTTGTAGCAGCAAACCTAGGTACTCATTAAACCTAATGTTGTTTAAATAGATTTGATTGAAAATCAATTCAGACAAATGGAAATTCGCTTAGTCGGCAGGTTTGCTGCGGCGGGGGTATTTTTTTTTAGTAATTACATATTATTTGATTCCTAAGCTAAAATCTTCAAAACGCAGTCTTAAAAAAGTCCCGTAACGGCTTAATATTTTTAACCAACATAGATACGCTTGTACAGTTTTGTATCTAGATATTTATCATAAAAACCTACCTTTTTAAGACTGAAGGATATTAGCTTCAGTATAAAATGAGTATAATTATATAATAAAATAAAAAAAAACCAACCTAGATACGGATTTAAACATAATAACCTTTTTCGAAGGTCATAATTTAATGAGTAAATTGTCATTTATTTCAATATTCTATCCGAAATGGTTCTAGAGTTATAAGCGTTTAGGAAACGGCCGCGGCGCCCCCACCATATTCTCTCCTCTACCCGGGGATGTCGACCACGCTATGTGGGCGACAACGTGGGTTTTCATGATCACTATAGTGCCTATAACAACAATCAGAAATAAATTTGCGTCAGGATTTCCATGCATCCTCAACCCCCTTCAGATCCTGGACTATATCCGAAGTCAACGTTTTTTTAAAAACAGTCAAATCTTCAGCCGTGTCGGAGGTAAGGTCAGTGGTAGTGTTTTTTTTATCACAAGAAACATATCAAATGCTGACATTCATCGCCAGATGACTCGAGATTATGACCCTCATGCAACAGTCAGTTTAGAATATTACAAAAGAAAACATAGCGCGACCGCTGAGGAATAGCGGCAAATATTCATTCCGATCACAGAGGGTTAAGGCATTTGATAGAGTTCCGACTTCCAAAGAATGAAATTTGCAAAGCTTTGGCAAAGCTGCAAGTAAAAAATGAATTGCTTGATACAGGCAATCATAAGAGCTTATATAATGACTGCAAATTTATTCAGAAGTACAACGGTACCTAAAAAGACACTTATAAACAGAAGTGTTTAGTATTCAATAATTGCTGATAAAATTACGTTTTTTGTTACCTTTAATCAGTTTAGATATTTTATTCAAATAAACCTTAAAGTTTGTTCATAAAATAGTTGTTTAGTGATGAACTTTTACTTCAAAACCAATGTTAAACAATTTTTTATTATTTCAGGAGAAAATTTCACCTAGATTTCGTACTCCATCACTACCTTTTTAAACAAGTATCTGACAGCGTTACGTTACACAAGGGGAGGGAGGGGTTGGCTTGCGTTACGCAGCATCACAGGAGGGTAGGGAGGGGTTTAGAGTTGACGACAAACTTGTTATGTAATATGTGGACGGTCTCTTATGGTATATGAAATTATTTTGATAGAATTTTAAGAAATTAGTTATTTTCATACTAAATTATGAACAGTTTACTATGAAAACTCTCCATTACCTTCCCTTGTAAACCCAAGTATTCATCAAACTAATGTTATTTTAAAAGGGAGTAAATGAGACTTTTAAAAACACAAACAAATTAATAACACACATAGCGAAGCGTCCATGACAGCTACAGAGCTAAAATTTGTTTCATTCTGTTCACAAATGATGCTCGTAAATGGTGATGAGCCTCGTTGTGGCGTACAAGCGAACTACGGATTTATTTATATACACAAAACCGGCCCTTTAAAAAACCCCCTCATACATTAAGTTAATTAAAGCTCTTGTTGAACTAAAAACAATGCCGCAAACTGAACCTCAAATGGACAATTGAGTAAAAAATTACAGCCGTTCAAATATTCATTGAATTTGCATTTCTATTATACAGCGTACGCTACCTGCTCAGGAGGACGCCCGCTAGAAGACGGGAGAAAATCATAAACGTAAGTATAGGTCGATATGCACATCAAATTGAAGATTTATTAGTACAATACAATGCCGACATGTTGAGCTCAAAAGAACAACTGAGTTAAGATGGCAGCCATTTAAAGATTCAAATGGTAGATTCAAGAAATCTTTGAACGGCTGCCATTTTTGACTCCGGTTGTCCATTTGAGGTCCGGTTTGCAGTAATTTTTTTAGTTCAACAAGACCTTTAATTTGATGTATAAATTAACCTATGCTTACCTTTAAGATTTTAAACTTACTCCCTATGAGATGTCCCCCATAGGTGACATCGATCACCAGGTACACAAAAAAGTAGCTTACTTTTACCAGTAATGATATGGCAAATTTTGTTGTGATATCTCTTTTTGTTTTAAAGTTATAAAGTCGTCCTAGACTTAATTGTCAGCCTGTATAGGCTATATAAGTGTGAGATGTTGGCACGATAAAGGTCACACCAAACTTAACATGACAACTAAAAGTTGCTCAAAAAAATTAGTGGAGCTAGTGGAAGATTTTTGTATGGAAAACTAAAAGTTGCTCTTTATTCATTAATTTAGAGTAACAAGTGGAAAACTTGTTACCAAAGTCTTAGCGGGAAATAGCCCAGTAATGTCAAGGATGTCAGATGAAGAAGATGCAATCATTGCCGTGGCTGCCTGTGTCACTAGCCAGCCACTGTACAAGAGGTACCCGAAGATATTGGTTGAGACCCTTGTTGATGGCAAGGGAGGTACAGTGGCAGTGGCAGTGACATGATAGCTAATCTCCGAGAAGATGACGCCAATACATTAAGTGGTAAGCTGAGGTGCAAAAGGAGTATAACAAACTTTCAGAGAATGACCCGTGTAGTGACATCTTAAATGTTTTATTTCAATGATCGGACATAAAATCAAGAAACGTGACACAAACTATAGAAAAGCCTTACCTATCTAAGAAAAGCTAGCGGTTAAGTTTTTTGGCTACACTGGTGATTCCTACACAAAGTCTCAGTTATTTGTTGAAAATCTCAAAATCTGCAAAGCGCACAACAACAAATCTTCCACTTTTTGTAGTCTACTTTCTTTGATCATTCATTGACCATCAACACTCTCTGGGAAACCAAAATTTAGTGGAAGATAGAAAAAGTTGCTGTATTATGTAGGAAAAGCAACTAATTGCCGCAACTATAGTGATAAACTTAGTGGAAAACTTATTAGTTGTAAAAATATACAACATCTCTGTTTGGAATTTACTATGGATCTAGGCATATAGTGACAACTACTAGGGCATGTATAAAACTATAAGGCAATCTCAAGATTACAGGTAAACTCAGCTGATTTTACATTGTTTATCACAAGTACAGTTGTTTTATTGTTATCAATTGATAACAGCATGATTTTTTTCTGACAGGAATGACATTCACTCCCAGATATCAGAAATTGTTACTAGTCTAGCTGAAGTCATCTTACACTCATTGAGATAAAGTAAGTTTTTAACTCTTTCTCTACATCAAATTAGTTTTATAATTTCAAGATAAACTATTTTAAAGGTAGGGAAAAGCGGTAAGCATATTATATGGAATTATATATCTTAAATTAACCAATGAATGTGTCTGTAGACAAAAATAAAAATAATAATTAAGTAGTTAATATTCAGGAAATCTATAAATGTCTTGCATTGCATTTGCAGAAGAAGCATAATAGTTTCCTTAATATGTAGCATAATTTCAGTTCAGAATAAAACACAATACATAAATCGTTACAAAATTGTATGAAATTTTGATTGATTTAAGTATGCAGATCTTAGTTATTATACCGGGTGTCCATAAAATATTCATCAGGTTTTAAAATACTTTATTGGACGTTCAGATATATGAATGCTACTATAAACTGCATGGATTGAAAGAGAAAGCTCTCAAGTTTTGTTTGATATCACTAAAGCTGCTCAATATGCTGTCCGTTTACAGCAAAACATGTTTCCAGTGTATGTTCAACTCGTCTGCCCAAACGTTGGTATGCATATCCAGTCTTACTGTTGTTACTGCAACACAAATCCTTTCTCGGTGCTCTGGCAGGGGTTGAGCTAATGGCAGGATGTCACTGTCCTTCTCATAGCTCCAGCAGAGAACAAAATCACATACAGTAAGGTCCGGGGAAGGGGTGGCCGCCTTAGGAGAGCTTAAGTCATCCTCAGCACAGCGGCCCCTCTAATCATCAGGAAGTCTCTTTATTAAAAAACTTTTGACACCACAGGCCAATGAGGTGTAGCCATACCTTGCTGCAACACAAAGTCTTCCATACCCTCTTCAAGTTGGGGAAACAACCCTTGTTCCAACATGTACAGATATGCAACAATAGTTACAGTTAGTTAGAAGCACTGTTACCATATTTCAACACATAGAAGGGGTCAATGTTGGCTTCAATGTTAGCCAACAACTGATGAAAGTAAACTTAAAGAGAAACGATGACCAATGAACGTTTCATTATTAAACTTTAAAAAATTATCTTTAATCACGACACAGTGTCATGGAACAAACATTAAATGATATATATGTAATTAAACCCCGATGATTATTTTATTGACACTCTGTATATAATTATTTTAGTTGAATAAGAGAAAAAAAACTCAGGCTTAAATAAATCAAGAATAAATATAATAATTTTATATACTATTATAATTGAACTTTAATGTAACAAAACTTGGAAAGGGGTTTTATTAAAAAAATTTTTTTGAGGGCAACAAAGTCCTAAGCCAGCTTACATAACTTTTCCCAAATAATATTGTGCAACAAACCATGTGATTTCTTATCAATGAGGATTGGTTTAAGACTTCAAATGAAGCAGTGAGAATTACCACTGTTGTTAAGCCATTGGAGGTATGCCACTCGAAAGTAGAATCACATGTGCAAATCAAGTTAATTAAAGATAATAACATTTTCCTGGAAAACAAGTGGTAATTATTTCCATGACTACTAATACACATCAAGAAGTATTTTGTTCGTTATAAATTATTTGAAATCATCTTTGTCAATTAGGCCTATACTTTTGGGAGCCCTTTTGGAACAAACTATTATTTACATTTCTTATGTAAATATATATATTTTGATGGATAGGATATACATTTTAGTAACATCCTTCAGTGTGATTTATTATTCTTCTGGTCTATTATTCACCACCAGAGTGCAAACTATGATTAAAATAACATCAAAATCGATGGAGCATCGGTTCAGTTAGAAAATTAGATCCATTGTAAAAGAAAATAAATCGGTGACTAGTAGGCTTTAGTAACTGCTATTTGGTTTTTTATTTTCCAAGCTATATTGATTTTAAGATTTTAGGTTAGTTTTTTCGTTATTTTCTTTCTATTTTTTCAATTTCTTTTTTTTACAGTTACTCTGTAAAATATGTGTGTCTACAGTTGTCACTAGAATTGGTTTGTAAAACTGCTGATTTTCAAAGTTTTAATTTGCTCATTTTATGAAATTTTGTTTTTTTTTCAGTTATTATCTGGATTGAGGAAAAGTAGTGGGCAAAATAAATGTATACTTAGCCCACCACTTTTCTTTTTCCTGGAAGGCGATTGAACAAAACAACATTTAAGCTTATTTTAATTTATAATAATTATCAATAGAAAATGAGCTATATGTTGATTGAATCAATTCTTACATATGTAATAAATAAGCACATCTACTCTGACTTGAAATATAAATGTGGCCCCTTTACCCTTACCCACAAGGGAATTTACTCATACTTGCGCTTCTGGGCCCATTTATTAAATTTTCCCTGCATCTACTAGTCGTCAACATGGTTCATGAGTAGCCCTTGTGTATGACGAAACACATTTTAAAAAAGAAAGCTTAAATAGTGCATTCTATATACAGTGGAGTCCCTCAAACTCTGCGTAATGTGGACTGGAAGGGTGCCGAGTTTGTAAAATGCCGGGTTATAAGGAACTAGGGTCAAAAATAAGAACAATAAAAGCATTTTAACCACCTTTTTTATTAGTTTTTATATTACAAGTCAGTAGGGTATTAAGTTGTCAGATATAGTACAATAAATTACAAATGATTTGACTTGAGCTGGTTTGAATCAATGTTTTACTTGGACTCAAAAAATCACTAATTTTATGAACCAGGTGATGGCCGAGTTATCCAGGATGCCAGGCTATCGAGTGCCGAGTTTGCGGGACTCTACTGTATTTTTAAAACCTTTCAATTACTGAAGCATTATAAACTGTATAACAAACCTGCATATTTCACAGTAACACATTCATAGCTCTAGCTGTTAACATTTTTCACACTGCTATCAAATAGTTGTCCGCATTAAGCAAAGTTACAAATGAGACCCAGATAATTGAGTGTTTACTGTACTATTAGGTAAGCTAATTAGGTTCGTTTGTATTTCAATTTATTTAATTATTTTTAGTAATCTGGAGCAATGTTGACTTTTCTTCTCTTAACTGGTTGTGTGTAAATGTTTAGCAGAAGCCAACATGGGGGCAATGTTTCGGAGCGAGGAAATGGCGTTATGTCAGCTGTTCCTTCAGCCGGAAGCTGCTTACTCGTCCCTATCTCTCCTAGGAGAAGAGGGGATAGTTCAGTTCCGGGACGTAAGTTCAATTTTCACTAGTATGCAGGGGTAGATATTAACTCATTAAAAAGCAGAGGTACCCGTTCTCTATACCGGGATGAGGGAAAAGTTCCCAACGAAACTATGAGTCACACCACTAGGAGCTATTGGTATTAAATTGATCCAACAGCATTTCATTGTTGAAATTACTGCACAAAATAATAAAGGCGATGAAGTTGGGAGAAAGGTTCTTGTGCTCGTGTGAATCCTGATTGCCGATTTAATTGATACCATTTGTAATAGAAATGCAGAAACAGATTTTTTTATTGTCTTTTAATACATCTCAAAATCAACTCAAGTGAAAAGTTTTGTGTATGTTAATTTTATATTACACCTTTTTGAAACTTTAAAGATCTTTAAAGATCTTTCAAGATCTTTAAAGATCTCTTCAAGATATTGAAACTTTAGTATTCTTAACTATGCTAAATATTGAAAATAATTATTGGGATAAACCTCATGATCATTGTAAATCCATTTTAATTTGTTATACTGTATTTTTTCCTGCTTCAGATGAAATCCTGTTGATTATAAACTTTAACTTCATCCCTAAAAATAAAACAAACAGATAAATTGTTAACAAGATGTGAAAGATGAATTGGGATGTTTATGTAGAGTGAAAAATGTATTCTATAAACTAAACCAATAGAAAAAAGGCTCAAACTTAAAAATATATTTTAATTCACATGGCACTAAACAAAAATAAAAACGAAAAGATAAAAATAATGCATTATGTTTAGTATGTGTAGTCTGGGGGATCGAGCTGATCTAGTGGTAGAGAATGGGACTTTGGTTCCTGAGGTCCTGGGTTCAAATCCCGCTAAATCACCAATGGATTTTATCCATGTTATAATTCCACAACTTCTAGGTCTAGCTTGAAGTAAAGTGGAAAAACAACCCCTGGCTAGTGCCTATAGCGTCCTAAGACAAAAATGTATGTCTAGTCTACTCTATTAAGAAAGTTATGTTCACACATGTTTATAAATTAATATTTTCCAGCTAAATGAGGGTGTGAATAACTTCCAACGGAAATTCACATCTGAGGTTCGGCGGTGTGATGAGATGGAACGCAAACTGCGATATATTGAAGCTGAAATCGTCAAAGAAAATGTTAAAATTCCTCCATGTGACAAAAACCCTGCAGCTCCAAACCCTAGACAAATAATTGACTTAGAGGTAAGGTCAAAAGTATTTATTTTTCAACTTTTTAAGGAATTATCAAACTCTTTTTACTCAGGTAGTACTTTTAACTATACAATACACGGTACATTTTACTCTTTTAAACTAAAAAATAAAGAAAGAAAATAATTTAATCCCCATATTTAGATCCAGGTTTCAGAAAGTGAAACATTGGTCAAAATTTGAATAAAAAAAATCATTTCTATGCTCTTTGGTAGTTTCTGAATATGAATTTTTTTGCAATCTGATAAGGTTTTCATGTAAAAACATACATTTTCCTATGATACTGCAGGCCTACAGTGGGAGGACGTGTTGTTCTTCTATCGCAATTATCAACAATGTTTTATTTTCGTGTTTTGTAACAGAAAAGTGTACAAATCTCAGCCAAATATTTACCTAACTATCAAGTTAAATTTTTTACCAGATGTTCTTCATTGTATTTACACACTTTTTGGGCTAACTATCAACATAGGTTAAATTATTTTTTCAATTTTATAATAACTAAAATTTTTTTTGTTTATTTATAAACCTTTATACAATGCACACTAATCATCCTAAATATCAAATAATACCTAGGATTTTAGTTAGTTGGTATAACTACAAAATGACCCACTATAGTTGAACAAAATTGATCAATTAGCCAACTTTAGGAATTATTAAATGTGTTACATTTTACTGCATAAAAACATAAAATTGAAAGCATAGTACATTGAGTATAATGATGAAAACTATACTTTTTAAGCCCATTCAATGAAATAAATATTTTTAAAAACTAATAAACCTAAAAATTAAAAAAGTAATGTCTATGAAGCCTGGATCCAAAACCAACATGTAAAAGAACTTAGTTTAAACCACCAACAAAGTGTTCTGCTAAACAGCATTTTTATTCTTCTACTTTTTAATCATCCCAAACTAAAAGTATAACCAAACCTTAAGTTTCTGCTATGTCCTAATTAACTATGGTAGTAGTGTATGAAGAATATACAGCGTGGAAAAAGTCCCGGGACAGTTCAATATTTCAAAAAGTAATAAAGATGAACTTCTAAACTTGGCATACTTGGTACATAGTTACTGGGCATTCAAATCTTTTTAACACATGATTTAGTGAGGCGCTACCTCCAGCACACTAGGAGTAAGAAGAAAATCTTAAATCTAAGCATAGGTTGATATGCACATCAAATTAAAGGTCTTTACTAGTAGAATACAATGCTGCGAACCCAAACTCAATCTGACAACCGAATCAAAAATGACAGATATTCAATATTCAAAGATGCATTGAATTTGCATTGCTATTATACACAACCTCCTCAGAGGGAGGCGCTAGAAGTCGAAAGAAAATCATAAACGTATGCATAGTTCGAAAAAATACTTCTTTAGAATACAATGACGCAAATTTGAGCTAAAAAAAACTACTGAGTAAAAAATGGCAGCCGCTCATAGATTCAAAATGGCAGATTCAAGAAACCTTTAAATGGCTGCCATTTTCGACTCGGTTGACGGTTTGAGTTTAAATTTGTGGCATTGTATTCTAATAGTAAAGGCCTTTAAATTGATGTGCATATCAACCTATGCTTGAATTTAAGATTTTTTCTGACTCCTAGCGGGCCGTCCCCCTTAGGACTTAGCACATCACTGAATAATGAGTTAAAATGGTTTGAATACCCAGTAACTGTGTACAAAGTTTTGAAGCTCTATCTTTTTCACTTTTTTAAAATTCAACTGTCCCGGGCACCACGTATGGCTGGGTAGCTGAGTGGTATTTAGGAGTCTAAAAATCTGACCTAAAGTCACCAGTTCAATAACGGAGAAAATTCACTAGTTTGTTTCATGTTTTTAAACTATAACCAGTGGTTCTTGACCTGTGGGCTTTTAATAAAAGGTCTTGGTTGAAGATACACCAGTTTTGGTCACTAATTAAGCTACAAGGCATTATACCCATTTTCCAATCATATTTTGGTTGAAGTATGCATAAGCCGTAACCCCATCTTATATGAACTAAAAGGAAAATAGAATTTAAATCGTAGCACACTCTATGATAGTTAATTAATTCGACTATTTTGTCTTTGAGTAAAAAACTACTTACAGCTGGTCTTTAAAAATAATTTGTATACCAATAAATAAATAAATAATTTAATAGTTATTAATAATAATTATTATTATTAATTTAATTAATAATAATTAAATAATTTTTACACCAATTTATAGTAAAAAATAATTCTTCAATATTTAAAGTTAGGGGAAATATGTCGACAGATACAAAAGTTCTTTTACTAAACAACCATACTACCATTAAACAAAGTCATTCCTGGAATTTTCAGCCCAATTGAGAAATAGATAATACTATCTTATATCAGTACCAGTGGTTAAATGTTGAATGACAACACATTACAACAGGTACAAATTGATAAGGTTATCAAAAGTTTGAACTGAGACAGTGACACTGTTTGAAAACACTTATTGAAGCCACTTCAGAATCTAGTGCAAGCTAAATACAAAAAGCCACTTATTACATTTAAATTGTACACAAAATATTTTAATTGCATGCAACACATTTTTGCAAGTTGTAATTGCAAATATATGTTATGTTTTCCACCCTGTTGTTTTGGTTTTTTATAGGGTATTTTTTCTGCACAACTTTAAAAAAATAAAATGAAACATGTAAAAGCAATGTTGAAATGCAAGGTTTAGTGCATGGATGCAAATGTGTTAAGCCGATTGCTTAAGAGCAATCTAAAATGCAATCTTTAAACAAATTTAGTTTCTTGAAAGAAAATTCTAGCGCAGGTTCTCACATCAGTGATATGTGGTGATTTAAACTTCTAAATCATCTTCTACGGTTGAATGACGTTGACCTGGATGAGTTTTTAGAAAGATTGAGCATACCACACTAAACCATAAATTTCTAGCTTTATTGATTATTAAACTATTTAGTAGAGTAAATTATTTTGTTAGAAGCTGAGAAGGGTAGATGAACTGGCCTTCATAGCCATGCGAATCACATCATGGATTATTTTCTAGGCTTGGTAGTAAAGTCTGCTGTATACCGGTGTTTCAAAGGTGTCAATATTAAGAGAAACTTGCACACCTGTCAATGATTTGAGTGGCATCTGAGAATAGTGATAACTATGACCCAAAGCGGTACTTGTGTATTTTACGGAAGCCACTTATTTTACAGCGTGCTGCGGCTGTTATGTTAGGTTGGGTTATCATAAATATGTTTATAGGACTTTTCCTCGTTATGATTCGAACGATACCAGATGAGTCATACTTTCTATTTATGATAACCCAACCTAACATTACCGCCGCACACGCTGTTTAAGTGGTGGCCTTCCGTATAATACTAAAGTACCCCCAAAGCATTGCCCCATTTAGTGTTTGTTTGAACACTAAGATTGAGCCAAAAAGATTAAAAAAAAAATTGATAAGACTATATATTTTAAGTTTACATTTAATTCAATGTTGCATATCACTTTTAACATTAAAATGTATCTTTTAATTGTATTTTTAAGGCACAACTCGAGCATACAGAGATGGAAATAATTGAATCCAGTTCAAGCTCGGTAAACTTAAAACTCAACTTCCTAGAACTGACTGAGCTCAAGCTTGTCTTGGAGAAAACTCAACCATTCTTTCAGGAGGTATGTCTTTCTCTGTTGTGTCTTGAAAAAATGTTATAACTTTTAAAATGTATTTATGTCTTTATGTAATAGAAACTTTAATAGATAATAGATATATTACTGATGAACTTTTTAAACCACAGAATACATAAAGGCATTTAATGTAAAAGTTCTCAAGTAGGTTCAGTAATAACAGAATGAAGCTTGGAATTGATACAGAATTATTTTATTACAAGTAAAACGGATCTCGGCCAGAGCAGGGCCGGATTTAGCATATTTGCGCCCCTAGGCCCAAATAATTTTCCGCCCCTTTAGTCTGGTCACGCAGTTACTTTCCTTCTTTAAAAACTATATCATGCCCATAGGCCTAAGTTAATTGCTTGAATACCACTCCACGTTGGAATCATTGCAAGTTTTTTTTAGAATTGACTTGTTTAGCCTTAACAATATGCCGTCTTAAACACTTTTAGCAATTTTATGCTTTTAATAAATGCTCACGTTTGTGGCCATGGGACTGAAACAAAACAACTCAACCCATCGAGCATTCCTGCAAAAAAACATGGCCATTGATTCCAATTCCAGGTCCAAAAACATGAACTCCATACAGTACGTGATACCATAGATTAAACATGCCTTAAGTAGATTTGTCATCATTTTGGATTAGCTGAAAACAATTCTTGTTATTTAAGGAGCATGTTTTATAGGTTTTATCAATGTTTAAACCTAGTTTTCCAAAATAAAACGATCTAATCATCAACAATATTTCATCTACTGTTTATATTATAAGAAATTAAAACACACATTATAGAACTAACCCTAAAATAATAGAAACAAAATTACGTCAAAACTAACGTCTAGTGTCACCAACATGTACAAGACATGAGAAAAGTTTGAATTAACAATAAGAAGTCATAAGAAGTCGACTTGGAGTTATATTTAATCTATGGTCGTACTGCATCTAGGTTATATATTTCCAAAGCAAAACAGAGCAATATTCCGGCCAACCATACCGATCCTTAGGTCTGAGGAGAAAATGACAGCATTAATGGTGCTTTGGAGGGTATTGAATTTTTCTAAAATCTAATGCAAACTGAAATTAATATTTTTTCGTTAAATTTAAAGATAAATTTGTTTTAATATTCAACACAACGTATTATATATTTTAACTTGATCCTGCAGATTGGTGTAAACTAATCAAAATATTAGTTAATAACTTTTGTTTTGTGTGGTGAGGGTGGTATGGTAACAATGTCTGCATGCGCCCCTAATCACTCTGATCAGTAGTGCCGAGTCCGAGCCAGCATAGTGGCAATACGATGCGTACCCCTTTAGTCAGGTTGGGTAGCAGGAAAATATTTCAGTTCTGGCAGACAGGCTGCAATTTTAGGTGGTTATAGTATACAAGTTTCTGAACCTAAAACCGCCCAGACCCCAATTTTTAAGGACCTCGGTCGTCCGTAATGACGTCATCAAAATGGCGGCCGTAAGAGGATGCTGGGTCCCCATGAATTGGCTATAACGACCGAATGCCTGAACCGATTTTCATGAAATTTGGCACACAAGTGCTTGAATACATTATCTCGGCCTGGGTTGAAAATGGTCAAGTTTCATCAAGTCATTTCAAAATGGCGGCCATTCAAAACTAAAGAAATGATGAGGAAAATAATTGTGAATTGTTTTATACAGGGTGACTTTTAAATGAGTTCCCCCTCTACTTTTTTATACTTTTCTTAAGATATCAACTCCGAACCACGTCAGATAATTGTAGAGTAGCGATTACTTCATTTCGACTAGTTTTTATTGTATCCGTTTTTTGTTATCAAGCTTTCTTGATAAAATATAACAATGATTTTTATTTAAAATGTCAATATTTCAAAAACCAAACATGACAATGAAAAACGGATTGCAGCATTGAATTCAACATAAAAAAGTAGTTCAAAATGATGGGTCACAACACCACCTTCATATTTAAAATAATTTATCACATTTCAAAATGGCGGATCCAAGATGGCGGCTGAAACAAATACATCAGTCATAATCGAGTTAAAATAGGTCAACAATGAATGGTGGTGTCCACTTATCTTTATCTAGCACTATTTTGAGATTATGGCCTTAGTTTGTAAATGCACAATGTTATAATGGACTAAAAATAAAGTTATCAAAAGTTCTCATAACTTTAGAATGGATCAACATTTTTTTAAACGGATTGCAGCATCGTATTCAGCGTAAAGGTTTTGTTTGAAACGGTGGGTCACAACCCTATCTTTACATTTGAAAAAAAACTTTGTTTCCAAAATGGCGGATCCAAGATGGCGGCCAAAAATGTAAATCCAGTCAAAATGAAGTTCTTGCTACTCTACAATGATCTGACATGGTTCAAAGTTGATATCTTAAGAAATGTATAAAAAAGTATGGGGAAACTCTTTTAAAACTATCCCTGTATAAAACAATTCACAATTATTTTCCTCATAATTTTTTATAGTTTTGATCAGCCGCCATTTTGAAATGACTTGATGAAACTTGACCATTTTCACCGGGCCTATTGGGAAATCCGGCCCTGGGCCAGAGTTCTGGGGGATCTTTAACTAATTTTTAGAAAACCAATTACATTTTTGCTATATCAAACTTTTTTCTGAACATATATTGAAAAGCAATGTTAATGTGTTTTGGTGTGATGCAGTTTTAAACGGTTATATTGATTTGTTTGGCTTTTACAACTCAGAGAAAACCCTAGAGGTGGTTTTCAGGGGTTTTAGAGACCATCCCTTTTACGGCAGTTTCTTAAGCTGTCAAAGATTATCATGCAAAGTTGCAATTTAATTGGATCCAGCATCGCATCCCGATAAAAAGTTATTTGTGTTAACTCAAACTTTTAACTACACAAAACTGGTTAGCAACCGTCTACTACTAGTAGACATGGTGATTTGTAGCTATTGAGAACTAGCACATAGAAGCAAGATACAGAGGATACAAGCTCATGGGACAACCGTGCGCTTTTAGCTCTGGTATTTTTTGGCAGAAACGTACTGTATTTGTTCCAAGCCTGGAAGAGCCCAAAAGGCGATGGCCTCATCACATTTTTGTACAAGTTGTAAGTTGTAGTTCTCAGGGTCTTCCTACAGTGTCAACGCTGTAGTGATGGCGAGAGGGGAAAGGAAAACGGAAGGGGACAAGGAATGGAATTTGCTCTAGACACCAGCGACTGGTGCTAGACATCACTTAAGTGTACCATTGAATACCTCTGTACCTTTATACTCTGTGGTACTAGTTCTCTGTAGTACTAGTAAAGAATGGGAATTTTTGGAAAAGTTATATATCTAGCCTAAGAAAATTGGAATCTAGTGGATAAAAGATACGCAGTAAAAGGTCATAACACAGATTTTTAGTAACCTTTTTTATTGTGTATCAATCCATCTTTTATAAGCCTCTATATTAACATTCTCAGGCTTACTCTAGCTGAACTCTATTCCTTAAAAAAATATTGTATTGCAACTTGGCTTTCCTTTAAATATAACCAATGACTAAACAAATAATGATTTTTTTAATGAATAATTTGATAGTTTTATCACACAAATAATTATGGTCAATGATTTACCAAAATGTGACCCCTTTAAAAGTAAGGATAGTCAAATTGGTTTATAGTTTAGATCTACAATTTAATTATGATTGGATGTGATCGTTATGTTCTCCTAATGACATAGGTGAGATACTATTTTATTTGTTACAGCAAGAAGAAGGAGGAATTGCAAGTGACACCAACATAGAAGATCGAGGCCAGCTAGGGTAAAAAAATAGTAAAGTAGTTTATATATTATTTTTTATTCAAGGAGTGAAGAAACTTTGACATCTTGGACTCCCTAAGTTAACCAAAAGAATGTAGTTCTAAGAACCTGAATTGTATTGAGAATTGTCAGCATATTTTCATGTTTATCACTTCCACTCTCAAAAGGAAAAATACTCATAAGACCTTTAGAGATGTTATGTTTAAGAATGGCGTACTTTATTCATAATACAATAATTATCTTTACAAGGATAGGTAATACAAGGATTTTTATCTTTGTGAAGTTTAAATTTCTGAGTTATAAACTTAAAAGTCTAGGTTTGTTTACCCAAATTGAATTGAACCAGATTGATCAAAATTCACTACAAACAATGTTATAATATTAGATTTGTTGCTGGAGTTATTCCTCGAAGGAAAAAAGAGGGATTTGAAAGAATGCTTTGGAGGATTTCCCGAGGAAATGTTTTCTTGCGACAAGTTGATATTGAAACTCCCCTCGAAGATCCAGTGACTGTAAGTATTTTGAAACAAATACTTGGCTCAACTTGAAAGGTTATATATTCTATTTTTAATAACTTAAACACTTTTCAATACTTTTTTGCCTTAATTTAAACAGTACACTTTGATGCCATTCACTTTGTATGTTAATTTTACTTGAATCCAAGCACTTTTTTGTGCCTAATACTTTTAGGCGAAAGCAGTACAAAGCCTTTAGATTTGTGGATGAACTAAACATATCACTCTAGATCTAAGTCCAAGACAGTATAACCACGAGCCTTCAACACACTCAATAAAACCCCTGTACATTTATTCCTACTTACCTCTTTTTTCAAACAATACCCTTTTAGTTATAACAGGGTTTTCATTGTTTAATATTTGAAGACTGTCCATTAGGAGTCTGGCCTTTACATTATATTCAAGGTCAATTCACACCCATGAGTCCAGTCACAGTTCTGTTACAGCCCAGTCACAGTTGCATCCGCAATTCCTCAGTCAACTGCCCATCAGTTGATATCAGTCAGTCTTACGTCACTGTATTTACAGTAATGTTACAGGCAAGATTATTTCATTCAAAAACAATATTCTATCAAGTTTTCATCGTCTATCTTGTTGATTGTTACACATAGTACTTACTATTTTCTAACCTCAAACACTTCCGTCAGGCGTCCAAACAATCCTAAAATATCGGTGGGAAGAAATTTGAAATTAACTGATGGACCCCAGCAGAGCGTCTGACGGATCTGTGCCGGATGAATGTTGACAGTGCAATAGAAAATCCATTAAAGAATAATTCTGTTGACTGAGACCAGATTGATGTGACTGAACTGTGATGTGCTAACTGAGGTGTGAGAATCGACCTTTAGACATATCTAGATAAATTTGGAGACAAACAATTTTTCTCAACAGTGGTTTAGCCATTGACTAACAACGTATGACATTACAGGGGGAACCAAAGGAAAAGACAGTATTTGTGGTGTTTTACCAAGGAGACCAACTGAAAGGGAGAGTGAAGAAGGTTTGCACTGGATTCCACGCTTCATTCTACCCATGCCCTAGTTCTTCTTTGGAGAGATTGGATATGATTAAAGGAGTCAAAGCTCGAATAGCAGATCTTAACACGGTATGTCTAGAAATTAAAAATACTGAACTTAGGATCTACCATGAGGATCACAGTAATAGCTTCTCTTATTTGTTGGGGAAGTTTAATAAAAACAAATAACTGATTAACTTAGTGAAAGATTAATATTATTTCACAAATTGCCACAACAGTGCCAGTTTAGTTAGCATAAAGACAAAAGACTTACAAAATTACAAATATTAGTCCTCTCTGATTTATAATGTATTGCTGACTAGCTTGATTCCTCAGCTGACGCCGTGCTTGATAGTCGATAGACCATGGAAATGCAAATGTCTGAGTTTTCACTTCTATGTGCTGGTATGAACTATCCTGCAAAGGCTACTTATCTAATAATAATGCAGCATTTGATTTGTCCCCCGTGAAAAGATAATAAAGGGTTTGACATTATAAAAGTGGTATTTAGTTCCGTCTTATTTTTCTCCTCTAACTTTCTTTGACCACTCACAGGTGTTGAACCAAACAAAAGACCACCGCCAGCGAGTTTTATCTTCTGTGGCAAAAGAGCTGCACTCTTGGAGTATAATGGTGCAGAAGATGAAAGCTGTTTATCATACTCTCAATCTGTTCAACATGGATGTCAGCCGTAAGTGCCTCATTGGAGAATGCTGGGTCCCTTACAAGGAGATGATGACTGTTCAGGCAGCCCTTGTCGAGGGTGGGGTGAGTTGACTAAGAGTTACAGGGATGGTTTTTTATCAGAAAAAAGCCTACTGGGGAGAAAAAATCAATACTTTGAGTATAAATGGGATGAGAAAACTAAATGTGCAAAGAGAAAGAAGGCTGACCATTATGGGATGTAGGCAGATTAAGAAACTGCTTGGGAACAATAACTTCCAACAAGACTTTCATGAATGGGAAGGGACCTTTAATTAGTCACTTTATTAGAAAACAAGAATCATGGAGAATCAGATTCTGTCAGGAGCAAAAGAAAACGGCCACTCATCTTTCGCTAGAGTGATAGGGTTATCCCCAAGGTGTCAAGTGCTTTGGAAGATACAAACTAGGAATTAGGGATTCATCTCTTATGGTCAGCCAATCAATTTTGCTAAGGATCTAGATCCTAGGGTGCCTAGGGAAACCATGGAGGCAAGAATTTAAGGCTCGATAGATATTGTAGGTCACAGTACCTTTTTATTTCTCTTGGTGCTATCAGAATTTGTTTTAGTACAGGTTAGTAGTAGTTTTGATAAGGTGGAGGGTATTTGACAAGGAATCTGTATGTTGACAAAACAACAATCCAACAATAATGTACTCTCCTTCCATCGTCACCTTATCACGTTCTTGACTTTTGAACTCAACACAGAACTTATTGTCTAGCCTACTTACAGTTTTTTACATACCATGAAATAAAAACTGACAATACAGAATAAGAACTCTTTATCTGTAATAAAAAAGGCACCTGAGCCATATTATAACCATTAATTTTCAATACTTTGGAGTTATGCTAACCATTGAGAACCAAGTTTTTCAAACATGCTGTCTCTGAAAATAAGTTTGTTGTATTAAACCTTGTAAATTAAAACAATAACCCTACAATAATATACTGTCCTTCCAATGTCACCTTATCACGTTCTTGACTTTTGAACTCAAACACAGAACTTAACGTCTACTTACAGTTTTTAACATACCATAAAATAAAAACTGACAATACAGAATAAGAACTCTTTATTTCTGTTAAAAAAGGCACCTGAGCCATATTATAACCATTGATTTTCAATACGTTAGAGTTATGCTAACCATTGAGAACCAAGTTTTTCAAACATGCTGTCTTTGAAAATATATTTGTTCTATTAAACGTTGTAAAGCATTGACTAGGAACCACAGACAACAGAAACCAACTGTTGAAAACCCACGGTCACATAAAAGTATATATTGTCTGTGCTAGGAACTGTTTAAAGACTAATGTTCTATTCACTTGGATTCAATTCTCCAATTTTTGTTTTAATTTGTAAACACATACAATTTAAAGGTACCGTATACTATTAATTCTACTATTAATTCTCTTGACTTTAAAAAGTTGAATTTTCAGAAAGCTGTTGGCAGCTCTGTAGGCTCTTTTGTGAATTTGTTACCAACAACTGAAGAACCACCGACGTATTACAAGACAAATAGGTTTACAAATGCCTTTCACGCCCTCATTGAAGCCTATGGAGTTGGAGCGTATAGAGAAGTGAATCCTGGTAAACAGAAATAAATTGACTATTCATTTTATTTTAAATTTAAATAGACAATTCATATAAATTTACATTTGCTATCCGTATAAAATATAAATTAAAAAGTTGATCAAACAATTTATTATTCATTGATAAAGATGAGATTGTAGTTTGTGATTTTAAAACCATGAAAAAGTGTGACATGTCTGGACTTTATCATGGATGAATTTGAAATACCTTGAATATTAGGCCAGAACACAGTTTTGTGGTACTCTTTATGTACTTTATTATAAGCCTTCTTATTCTTTATTACTGTTATAACCTTCTGTTGCAGGTCTCTACACAATCATCACGTTTCCATTTCTGTTTGCCGTCATGTTTGGTGATGCAGGGCATGGCTTGATCTTGTTTCTCTTTGCGGGATTTATGATTCTTAAAGAAAAGAAGTTCTTAAAAGAAAAGTCTGGTAATGAGGTATGTATCCGAATGTATCCTTTCTCTTATGTGTCCGAAAAAAAAACTGAAACATTTTAAAGGCAAATACTGATGGCAAATAAGAGACTATGTTTAATGTTTTAGTATACAGTATTTAAAGCTTAAATTCTCAAAGTTTTATTAGAAATTTAATATAACTTGATATGAGCACCATTATTAGCCCGGCATTAATCTAGGCGAAATTAGACCTCTTCCCAGGTTTTGGCCAGTACATCAGGGGATATAAACGGTGCCATTTAATGTGACATGTTAGAGGAGTATTTCTCCCCATAGTTGTGTGACATTGAGATGGAGAATGGCCCTGTCTATTTTCAACAGGATGGAGTACCACGACACTACAGTTTGCGTGTGCGAGACGCGCTGGATACTCGTTTTGACGATCGGTGGATTGGCAGGGAAGGGATCATCCAATGGGCTCCAAGGAATCCAGATATGACTTCTCTGGACTTTTTCCTTTGAGGGGAAGTAAAGTATGATGTCTACTCGGTGCAGATTCGGGATCTGAATCACCTCCCGAAAGAGAATAGTCGCATGTGTTGGTGCAACATCCCTTGAAGTACTGACCAATGCCTGGGAAGAGGTCTAATTTAGTTAGAGTTATGCCGGGCAACTAATGTTGCTCATATAAAGTTATACTAGGCTTCTAATAAAACTTGAGAATTCAAGCTTTAAATACATATATAAAATACCCCCGCCACAGCAAACCTGCCGTCTAAGCGAATTTCCATTTGGCCGAATTGATTTTCAATTGATCTATTTAAATAACATTAGGTTTAACGAGTACCTAGGTTTGCTGCTACAAGGAAACTAATAAAGTAGTGTGTTTTTAGTAAAATATTGATAGCTTACTATAAAATAAATAAATTTGCCAAGTTTGATCAAAATATATCCATAAACAAGCAAACTACAACATTTTACAATATTCTCCATAAGAATAACATGGGAATTTTAAATTTACAATTTTTTTAGTTTTCTCCGTAACCAATAACCGTACAAAAACACTTTGATATACTGAATTGTTTGTTTTTTTAAGCTCTTTAAGAAGGTTTAGAGAAAAATTGGGAAATTTTGTGTTTTGAGGGTAAAAAGTGAGAAAAACCAATTTTTACCCCATAAAACCCCCCATAAAACCCTGTTCCCATGGACCGATCATGCTGGATCGCGAACTCATTCAAGTTTATCCCGCCTTACACCTTCAAACCAAATTTCATCAAAATCTGATAAAAATTACTCAAGTTATCGTGTTCACGGACACATATATATATATATAAATCTATATATATATACCTATATATATATATATATACATATATAAAAATTTGAACGAATGGTGTTTTTGGCCTCTGGGGACATTAAAATGAAAAAGTAAATCGGTCCCGGGCCTAAGTCTTACCATGAGACCTACGGTAATAGCTACTTCCCTATAGGGAAATTCGCTAATAAAACATTAAACATAGTCTCTTATTTGGTATCAGTATTTGCCTTTAAAATATTTAAGTTCTTGTTCAGACATACGGTATTATTTATTTGGTAGCGTATTGTGATATGTTGGAGCCTACCATTTTTATGCAGTAGATATACCTAAGCGAAGAGAACTTTTTTCTGTGTTGCAGAACCTGATCCACTAAGAAACAATTGATATTATTTATTATTTTTCACTACAAAATACGTAGTCCATTTACTAGATTGATATAAAGTGTCTTCAATGTCAAAACTTATCAAAATGTCCTTGATTTTACAGATTTGGAACATGATGTTTGGTGGGCGCTACATCATTTTCTTGATGGGGTTGTTCTCAATGTATACAGGGATGATATATAACGATATTTTCTCTAAGAGCGCAAACATATTTGGATCACAATGGCACTTCAACTTTACCTGGAATGAAACTCTTTATAACAGAGAGCTGGACTTGAACCCTATCAATCAGTATACTCAGGTTCCATATTGGTTTGGAATGGATCCAGCGTGGCAGGTATTATACATATATTTGTTTTTGTAATAATGTTTATCAAATTTAAATCAAGTATTGTCCAGCAATGTTTGTAAGGAAAAAGACACTCCAGGTAATCAGGAAATATGAGCTAATTGTCTGGTTATTATAGTGGTTTACGCAATGATTGTGTAAAGATAGATAGTTTAGATGAGTCGATGGCTCAGTTGGTAGCGTCACGGACATCGGGCCCAAGGCAGCGATGTCGTGAGTTCGGATTTTGGTCACTACCACAAACATTTGATCAGTACAGTTCACCTTTATACTGTACCGGCTGACCCCTTGGCTTTTCCTGGATACGTTTCATGCACAGATCTGTAGTCTATGTGGACGGACAAATTCAAGGTTAAAAGAGGCCTCCAACCTCTTTTTGTAAAAAAAAGTGTTGACGACACGGGTAGAAAACTTAAGGTACGAGCCTTTTGGCGAGTGCCTTAAAAACTTCTACGAGTGCCCTTAACACTATTTATGCGGGTTGCATACACTACTTTACCTACGACAGTGTTTTAATTACTAAAAATCACTACTCTTAAATTCTAAGAGATGTTATGTTTTCGTTTATAACCTCTCATTGCCACTGACAGTGATGCAATGAAACATTGTACCAAACACTTTTTGCACCACTCAACAATTAAATTGGCCTGGAACAGCTGTTTAGGTGAAGTTTGAATCATTACAATTTTACTTCTTTTCTCTCAATCCTTGAACCTCATTGGTCCGTTACCCGTGTTGTTATAAAGTAAAACTATGCTGTTATGAAATTAAAGAATGCTATTATATGTGAAACTTTCAATTCTAAGAACTGAACTGAAACGGATACTTAAAAAATAAAATGATAAAGTTATTTAATTATTTCCTCATTAAAATAAACTGAAGTTAAATGTTGAAGTGTGAAAGCGATGGATCGATTTGTTAACTTTGCACAGACAATACTGCTTTGAGTTTGTTTTTCACTTCCATAGTTTTATGAAATAAAGATAAGCTGGTGATAATAGAAACTTGAATATTGATTTTAGTACCTATTTATAGTTAATAGCTTGGACAAATGCCATTTAAGGTATTATTTAGGTACCTACTCTGATATTTTTCTGTGGTAATCTATATTATTTAATATTTTTCAGTCTGCGTCAAACAAAATCATTTTCCTCAACTCCTACAAGATGAAGTTGTCCATCATTTTTGGAGTTCTTCACATGACTTTTGGTGTTTACATGAGCACAATAAACCACAGGTGACAATACTGTCTTTACCCTCAAAATTTACTCATTGTTTTTATGAAGCGTAGTAAATTAAGTAAGTCCAACAATCATAAAACAAAAAATCACTGTCTTTATAACTTCATCTGAATTTACGTGGTGTGAGTTAGACCCTACTCCACTAAAAAACCATACAATAATTTAATTACTTAACCATCAAATTTATATATTTTATTTTGCCTCCATACCAATGCTATTTTTGAGTATTTTGTAAGGAAATGGTCGGTGGCCTAGTCCTGTTACTATCTAACATCGACGTATCGTTAGATAGTAGCAATTGATAGGACAGTGACAAAACGGCATCTAGGTAAAGAAACTATCTTTTTCGGAATCAAACCGGCGACCTTGATGAGTGCTTCAACCACACAGCTACTCAGAGCGTTGTTGTCAGAGGTTGTTGGTCTAAATTATAGCTGTAAACTTGAATTATGTCTTAATGCAATACTGATCTACTTTTTAGAATGTAGACCCAACAAGCATAATAGAATCTTTGAAATTTTCCCAGCCCTAGATGCTCTACAATAGCTACAAATAACTACACTAAGTATGTTTGTATCAACTGAAAACTAGTGTTTATGGATTTGAATTTTTGTTCACAATAAAAGAGAAATAATTATCAGAAATGTAAAAAAAGAATAACCCCTAGGGCTCAAAGATGTAATGGTTAATATTTAATGAAGTTATTTCTTCACCTCCATTTACAAAAATAAGTCAGTGTAGTAAGAGCAATTGGCTATACTCAAAAAACTTACTTGTTACAGATTCTTCAAAAACTATGCTTACATATTCTTGGAATTCATCCCACAAGTACTATTCCTTCTCTTGCTGTTTGGTTACATGTGCGTTCTGATGTTCATGAAGTGGGTTTGGTACGGACCTCCTAATTGTAAGTATTTATCAGAATTGTGAAACAAACTAGTAATACTACATGGGGAGCGAGCTGGTCTAGTGGTTAGAGCGCGGGAATTCGGTTCCAGAGGTCCTGTGTTCAAATCCCGCCAAATCACCAATGGATTTAAATCCATAAATAAATCCATAGATAAATTTATCTATGTGATAATGCCGCAACCCCTAGATATAGTCTGAAGTAATGTGAAAAACAATTCCGGGCTCGTGCCTAGCATCCTAGAAAAAAAACAAAAAAAAAACTATATGAATACTACAATATGGGTACTAAGAAACAAGGGGTGTTAATCTAGATTGTAGATCTTCTTTGTGAGTCGGTGGCTCAGTTGGTGGCGTCACGGACTTCGGGCCCAAGGCAGCGATGTCGTGGGTTCGGATCCTGGTCACTGCCGAAAACATTTTATCAGTATGGCTACAGATCACCTTTGTGCTGTACCGGCTTACTCCTTGCTTTGCTGTATACGATCCACGCACGGGCAGTTAGTCTATGTGGATGGGCCAGTGCAAGGTTAAAAGAGGCCGCCAACCTTTTTTATATTACAAAATTTCCAAAAATAAGTTAAACAAAGAAAAGGTTGAGTCAGATATTTAAATCAATAAAAGTCTACAAAGAGATTGCCCACCCCCTTGTTTTTCTGTTATTACATCAATTTTGAGAAGGATTCCGTCACTCCACCAAGCACTGCTTCCGTTACTGAAACATTGTTCAGCCATTGCTATGAAGGCAAGTTTAGGAATGGTCATTCTACTGAATTCTTTACGTGTTCAAACCTGATCAGATTACATACCCTGGTTTACCTGGGCAGCCCTTGATAAGCTGACAATCATTATGTCCACCAATTGCTCTAGGAGTACCCTAACCAATTTCAGAGTACCGTAAGAGACTTTGACAATCAACATCATAATAATGTATCAATCTTATCCCACACTAAGATGGATCTATCAAATGTTTGAAGAAACTAGTGAAATAAAACATTAGTGAAATTGCATTATAATCTTTATCACTTTTTGTTCCAGCGGATTCAATCTTCTGTGCTCCATCAGTCCTCATTACTTTCATTAACATGATGCTGTTCAAAAATGGCAATGAAGGGAAAGATACTAAATTTGCAATCTGTGATGCTTATATGTATCCATACCAGGTAATTTTTACACAATAGATTGCATAAATAATCAGTAACAGGTGTCTTGTCAACTTAGGATGATGCTACTTAGGATTTGCTTGTATGGCCATGATAGTGAACAGCTTTTGCTAGGGTCCGTGGCTGCATAATTGTCAACAACATTAGTCATGACTCGAAGGTGATACATCCATAAATAAAAGTTAAGTTAGCTTACCTGATAATATTTTTGCCACCAAAACCGATTGTAGAAATTATATAATAGGTAACTCACCTTTTTCCGTTTTCAGTCAAGAAGCATTTCCATCTTCGACTGAAGACAAGTAAAGGAACATAGCCTATTATAGTTTTCCGGAGCAAATTTAAGTCAGCAGCTTATGAATATACAAAAGAGTGTCACATAACGTAACACTGTTATTTGGTCCTACACCTTCTTTGGGAGTAGATAGATGAGAAAATTATTTTTATTCTTTAGGGTAGTCTGGCAGAATGGAAGCGGAGTGTAAAATTAGGTGCTGTTTAAAATTTTCCTAGAATTTTTATTTAAATGATTCTAAAGGCAGAGCTATTTGACCAAGCCTTTAAAAATAATTGTATTCTCTGAAGAAGCCCTAGGACGAAATATCAGTCTTGTTCTGTGACCTTTGTTGTTTGAGACATATCTCCTATTGGCTTAGAAGCTGAACATTATATTATGAAAATGGTAATACTACTTAAAATGTTCTTCCTGCAACTTTTACTAACCACTATCTGCACAACAATGCTTAAAGACAATATGACAGTGAGTTGGGAAATGCAGAGAGGTCTTAAATGAGAACTAGATGAAATGGCTTGAGGATGGTGTCTATATCCGTACAGCAGTTCTTCTCTGAGTGTTACCATTGATGGTCCAGGTTGCTATGGACCCTGATCTTTAAAGTAAACAGGTTAGATTGTTCTTCAATCTATCTTGCTATTTCATATCAATCCAAAGTTTAATTCATAGAGTGAGAAACGTGAGTGTTCTGTAAATCGTTAAACTGTTAACGTTTGTTTCAGCAAGAAGTTCAAATGGCCTGTGTTCTTGTGGCATTCCTGTGTGTGCCAGTCATGCTGGTGGGGAAACCTATTTATCTCATTTGCTGCAAGAAACACCACAAGGTAGCTAATTATAACACCACAATTATGTTTATACTCAGATATACACATAACTAAAAATCTGTTAACAATTTTAGTGCAGTCAACATGTTTAAAGATGATGAAAGAATTTATTTCAATGTTAAGAAATGTTGTGAATTCCCGTCATGATAAACAATATGTATTTAGAAAAGGTTGGAATGCAACAATTATGCTTTAGATGTATTATTAATGGACCAAATATTCTAAAAGATGTAAAATTAAAATAGAGTTTAGAATACTAAAATTGTTATAGACAAAATTAAAAAAGGACATAATCCACACAGCTTTCCTTTAGACAAATGATAGAAAAATACTAGAATCAGAGCATTGATTTGTATATGTTACATTACAGAAGGCAAATTAGAAGCTCTGCTAGAATATGAAATAATTGTGTAAATGATCTAAATGATTGTTAAATGTTACATATTTACAACATCAATGCGCAAATACATTGCTATCAGCTGTTTGCAATAATAATGATTAGCTGATGTGAATAAAAACCTACTAAGCTAAATCATTTAATTAAAACAGCTAATTAACTTTTGTATCCATACACACAGTCCACAGTAAGGAAGTGATAGAAAAACAAAATCGTGAAAAAATAATCATATTTTTTAAATTTCCTGTTGGTTTTTAAAAGGAGGAGGATGAAGAAGAAGAAGAAGCTAGTGAAATTTGGATACACCAAGCAATTCATACAGTGGAATACGTGTTGAGTACCATATCTCATACTGCTTCATACCTTCGACTTTGGGCTCTGTCTTTGGCCCATGCACGTGAGTACTTTATGATTCACTAGACAAAGACATAAATTTAATCTTTGACTATGGAACTAGACATTTCATTCCCACGTTAAAGTTGTCACCAGTTTTAGAGTCTAAGTAAGTAACTTGAGTAGTTTACTTATAAGTAGTTTACTTGAGCCACTAACTAAGAGTACTATTGTATATTACTGATTTTGTCGAATACAGCAACTTTTTTTAACTTGCCAACTATTGTATAATATTTGTCAACTTATTGTAAGAGCATCTTTTAAGTGACACCAACTAACTATCACAGTAATATAAGGGGGAAATAAAATTGCAGACTATAGAGCAACTCTGTGAGGGCTTCATCAAATTGTGTTCTTTCTTTTAGAAAACATCAAAATTAACTATTAAATCTAAAGGTGAGCAATTCAATTGTCATAAAATAATTCATGAAATTATATGAACAAATTATATTTTACCTATGAATAGTTTCAGATAATTTATCACATCAAAAATGATTTCCAGAGCTATCAGAAGTGCTGTGGCAGATGGTGTTCAGAAAAGCACTTACTCTAGAACTACCTTACTACGGAAGCATTGCAGTGTATATCATATTCTCGTTCTGGGCCTTCGGAACGATTGCCATCCTAGTTATGATGGAAGGTCTTTCTGCATTTCTGCACACACTTAGACTCCATTGGTGAGTGAAATATATAGTTTAACAATCTGTAAAATCAATATGTAAACTGGTCATTTCTTATATTCCCACGTTAAGCCACTTTATGGACTTATACTGTAAGCCAGACATTGCGAGTTTGTGACCCCACCTCCTCTGTGTTATACTGAAGTTACTTACTCATGTGACCCACAGTAACAACATTTCACTGTCTTATGATTACCAATCAGACCAGAGTGATGATCAACTATGATGTCTTAAGTTTAAGAAATAAAAATTAAAAGTGCAATAAAATTTTATTTTTATGCCTCGCTTTTTTCAAGAGTGTTACCTTGTCAAGAGTGTTATCTTATTTTTATCTGTACTTTTGTAAATTTTTTGTCCTTCCCCCATAGTTGTAAAAACTTATAAAGCCTCAACCACAGTAAACGTGAACTATAGCCAAAAAGCAAAATTGATATTAACTCCAGTAATCACGGATCGTCTACTGTAGTCGCGGTAAAATCTTTAACATGCCCCATTGATTACAAGCAAAGACATCATTATTGTCTCCTGCAATCAACCGATAAGTTAAAATTAAATCAACATTTCCCACCAATTCTCAATTTTATATTAGATTTACATTTGTAGTTGCCTGAAGTTTCAACATGAAGTTTACATGAAGTTTCAACTTGTGTTCTGTTTCAGGGTGGAGTTCTGCAGTAAGTTTTACCTGGGAACAGGTTATCTTTTTGTTCCCTTTTCCTTCAAGAGAATCATTGATGGAGATTCTGAAGCTTGATATTTTTCTATGTTTTATTGTTTTTACCATTTTGGAGTGTAGATAAAATTAAAACTAGTTATTATTATAAAATTAAAACTAGTATTCATAGATACTACTTTATATGCCTTCTTATTTCTATGTTGTCATAAGTATCCATTATATTTGTAGTTATAATGTATCTTCTAGACACTAAATAATATAATGATCTATAACAGATTGTAAATTTTAAATTAAATTAATAATAACAATAAATCTCTCATGAAATACCATAACTACAGTAGAACCCTAGTTAACCGAAATAAAGGGGGGAGAGCCGTTTCAGATAACCAGTTTTTCGGTTAACCAGTCATATACTGAAAATAGCCTATGTATTACTACGGTACGGTGTGTAGGAAAAATGTATTTAAAACAATGTCTATATAATACAGTGTTTTATTTCAGCTACAAAAATGTTACAATTTAGAGAAAAGCCCCTTTCTAGAGAGAGGGGCTCTGCACTACGCCTTGCTGTTTACATATTACATACTGTACTTATATTTTAGCCCTGTATTAATTTATGGAACCGTTTCGGTTGAACCAGGAAAACCCGATTTTGGTTAACCGGGATTCCACTGTAATTCAAAATACAGCTTTAGACCAAGTCAAGCTACAAAATATTCTTAATATATAAAATCATTGTATCAATAATAATGCATCACTTTCAACATAAAAAAAACAAAAAAATATATATATACACTCGAAAACTATATCAACAAGATTAAATTACCTGAAAATGTATTAGGTCAGCAACAAAGGTGTATGTATGTAAACCTGTATCATTGCCCTTTTTACTTTCTCCCCCTATACCATAGTATATGGAGAAAGTATTGTTTTCGTCAAAATTTTCGTTTGAGTTTTGAGTGGATATATTCGTTTTGGGTCCCCCTAGACCCAAAAAAGTGGTTTTCGAAGTGATGTCTGTGTGTGTGTGTGTGTGTGTGAGTGTGTCTGTGTGTGTGTCTGTGTGTCTGGATGTGTACAGAGCTAGGGACTACACCTGTGGTCCGATTTCGATGAAATTTGGTATGTAGGTTCTAAGCCATGGTATCTCCAGGCGTTTTTTTCATTTTTTTGAAATTTTGATTTTCAATGGGGATTTTCCCATAAAAACCCATAAAAAACAGGAAAAATCGAATTTTCTCAAAAATGGCCCGAACGATTTTGATAAAAATTTAGTATGTTGTAGCCCTTTAAATTCTGAACAAAATGGTACAAATCCCATTTCTCTAAAAATTACGGTTCAAAAGTTTTGGTAAATTATGTTATTTTCCCATAAAAACCCCATAAGATCACGAAAAATAGGATTTTAGAAAACATTCGGTTTTAATTTAACATAGTATGTTATGGTCCTTAAAGTTTTGCTAGTTTTTTCATTTAAAAAAAATTTAATTTTTAATGGGGATTTTCCCATAAAACCCCATAAAATAACGGAAAAATAGGATTTTTCCAATAATGGTCTGAACGATTTTGATAAAAATTTGGTATGTTATAGTCCTTTATATTCTAAACAAAATGGTACAAATTCCATTTCTGTAAAAATTACGGTTCAAAAGTTATTGTAAATTATGTTATTTTCCCATAAAAAACCCCATAAAATAACGGAAAATCGGATTTTCACAAAACTGGCCCAAACGATTTTGATAAAAATTTTGTATGTAGTTCTTTAAATTCTGAACAAGATTATACTGATCCAAATTTCGTATATTTACTCTCACTGCTTACACATGATAAAGGTTGTTGACAAACTTATGGGAGAAAGTATGTGTCAGAATGCTGATACCGTTTATTTATTTTACAAACTTATCCTACCAGTTCTATCATTTTGTTCCTTTTGGTGCTGGACTCAGTTATGAGGAGAGTAACAAATAATAGAAGGTGGGGAGTGCAGTGGGGACTGAGGGAGCGCTGGAGGACCTTGACTTTGCTGACGACCTTTGCTTGATTGCTCAGAGGTACACTGATATTCAGGCGAAACTAAGTTCTCTGTAAAGAGAGGCTGAAGAGGTGGGTCTCAAGATAAATGTGAATAAGAAAAAGGAAATGAAGTTGAATTCCAAAGTAGCCCAAGCCTTAGAATTAAGCGGGAAGGTGATTGAAGAGGTTGACTCTTTCCTTACCTCGGAATCAAAGTCACAGCAGACAAAGGAGCCAAGGAAGATGTTAGGAGCCCCATTGGGAAAACTAATGCAGTATTTATTCAGCTTTACCCAATATGGCGAAATAGAAATGTTTCAAATTTCAATGAAAACCAAAATCCGCAACTTCAACACAAATGTTAAGTCTGTCCTTCTATATGCCAGTGAAACTTAGAAAATGGATTGGCATAGTAATTCTCAGCCCCAGGTGTTTGTAAACAGGTGTCTCAGACATATAATGAGAGTGTTCTGGCCATGTACTATTTGTAATGAACAGCTTTGGGAGGCAATGGGACAAGAAAAGATCAGCCTGGAAATCAGAAGACAGAAGTGAAGGTGGCAGGGCCACGAAATTGGATGAGGCAATTGAAAAGAAGGTCCTAGAATGGAATAACTCAAGGGACGAGAAAGAGGAGAAGACCCTGTGACACCTGGAGAAGAACAGTAACGAAGAATGCCTTGAGTGTCGGGAAGTCCTGGGGTCAACTGAGGGATGGATGGTGAACTCTTCTGGATGCCCTATGCTCCCTTTAAGGAGTGACAGGATATAAATCAATTGGGTCAAGATGTGGTTGTTGTTTACAAAAGATTTTTAAAAAAAACTACATTTCTCAGAACAGGTTTAGAGGGAGAGTTATTTGAACTACTGAACAATCTGACTAGTTTCATTTCACCATTTCAATAATTTAAATTCAGCATTTCTTTTAAAATAATCTAACAATGCATAAAATGAAATTCAATTAGTAGCAGAGTTTAGACACAATATCTATTGCTACCCAAATGCTTACTGTTACTGTTACTTGATGCTACCCAAATTAAATTTTTAAATTGTACAGTTTGTTAAGACCATACTGAACTCATATAAAAAGATAATATGGACACTATAACATTGTAGGATGCCAAATTCAAAGGTTTTGAATAGTAAAAAAAAACAAATTAATGGCTATCAGTGAAGGAAACTCTTTATAATACTTAAAGTGACCTCCTCCACTAAAAACCTAAAACTCTCTCCAGATAAGCAAGTGAAAATACTGTTTGGACTAGACCCAAAATCATGGGTTCAAGATATTATCACTTGGCTAATCTCTATCAGTGTAAATCCTCCCCCAGTGGTTAGAGCACGGGACTTCGTTCCCCAATGTCCCGGGTTCAAATCTTGCCAAATCACCAATGGACTTTATCTAAGTGATAGTGCCGCAACCCCTAGGTCTGACCTGAGGTAATGTGAAAAACACTCGAGCCAAGCGTCCTAGGACAAAAAACAATGAGTGTAAATCCCTGATTTTCAATTAAATAAAAACATCCCCTATATTCGTTAAAAATTTTTGTTAAAAACGATTGTACAAGAAAGACAATTATAATACGTAATGTATAGGTAATTTTCAAATTCTCTCAAATTTCTTTTATATATCAGTCATTGATCTCAAGTTTTCTCCTTTAATAGAGGGTTGCTACAGACATATATATGATGAAATTAAATTGATGAAGAGTTGAAAATACAGATAAAATATATCCAATACAATTCACAAAAATTTTGAATAAATTGTAAAACTGGAACTTTAAAAAACTAAAAGAACACAACAGAAAAATCTGGGGAGCAAATTTAAAAATATATCTGCTGAAGTGAATTGAAGAAATGTGTTAAATGCAGACAAAAAGTATTATTTTGAGCTTTAAGTTATGCATGTTTTTATCTTCAATAAATGATTTAAAACTAACTCATAACTTAAGTCAGACAATAAGAGCCAAAATAATTAACCAAGGTTTTCTTTGTATTGTATTTCATAAAACATGAAAATAAACAAAATATTCTCAAATGTTTATTAATTTTTAAACTGAAATGTAGTTAAGTTTCTTTTTGTTAATACTCATAAGAATGATGAATTTGTTTTTAATACAAAACATGTATACAAACTAACACAAACCAAATAACAATAAATATAACACTGTCAACAACCAAAATTTATTCATAACATAGTATTTCATTGTGATGTGTAATATTTCATATGGTAACTTAAAAATTATGTAACATTATACAGGATCTTGAACACTCTTAAGTTAAATAACCGGATAAAAAAAAACATGTAAAACTCACAGGTATAAAACTTAAACTATGTAAATAGACAAATCTAAAACTATTCAAAAATTAGAGATGAGGCTGCAAACAGAAGGAACACCACCCCTCCAACTTGAGTCACTAAAACAGAACAGAGTTTGAATTAGAAAAATTGCTAAATCATCACAAATGTTTAAAATAAATATATATTGTCAGAAATGTATGTGGGATACTTACTTGTTTTGACAGGGAATTTCTTGCCAATCAAGCGACCTCCTACTACGGCTGCCAGAGTGCAAATCACATGTCCAAGAAAACTTCCCACTGCCACACCGTAGGGGTTCTACATTTAAGACATGACATAAAATGTTGTAACTACTTCTAATATACAGGATTAATAAAAAGCCTGGAGACCCCCTATCAATTTTTGGAGACCCCCTCCAAAATCAAAAAACACGTCAGATTAAAATTTGTTTTTTCTTGGACCAACGTGTTTGATAAAAAAAATACTTGATTGAGTTAGTTAAATAGTTTTTGGAAACATTCAAGATTTTAAAGAGTTTGTCCTATCTTTCAAATCAAATCATGAAAACTGATCATGTTTTAGACCTAAGACTATTGTCTTTGAAATCTTTTATAGTTGTCCCTCGACCATACAGGGTTAATAACAAGTCTGGAGACCCCCTGTCAAATTTTACGGCCCATACTAGAAAAACTAAACTCTGCACACCTTTACACCTTTATGGCATGTTATGAAGTACTTTTTGGGCATAACCTACACTTCATGTACATCCCGAAAATGGGAGATTTCAGGGGAAACTCAATAATTTCATATAGTAAGACTTATCGAGTGATCATTTTGAAGGTCGTGATAAAAGAATAAGAATACTAACAACACAACCTAGAGGTCTCTATCTTAACCCAGTAAGAAAATTGCAGTCAATTGAAATTCTTAGAAGTCAAATTTAACTTACAGCTTTTCAAGTCTGGAGACCCCCTATAAATTTTGTAACGGCTCACACTAGAAAAACTAAACTCTGTACACTTATATGGCATGTTATGAAGTTCTTTTTGAGCCTAATTGCTACTTGGTTCGCAAACCCAAAATGGGGGATTTCGAGGAAAACTCGAAAATTTGAAATGTTAAGCCCCATCAAGTGACCCCTCATTTTCAAGGTTGTGATAAAAGAAAACTATCAACGCAAACTAGAGGTCTCTATCTCACCCAGTAAAATATAGCAATTCAAATGTTTAGAAATCAGAATTAACTTACAATTTAAGAAGATAATTCTGACTCCTACGGATTTCAATTGACTGTCGTATTTTACTGTGACCCCCATTTTGGGGATGTACACGAAGTAGCAGTTATGCCCAAAAAGTACTTCATAACACGCCAATACAGGTGTGCAGTAGTTTTTCTAGTGTGAGCCGTAAAAAATTTACAGGGGGTCTCCAGACTTTTTATTAACCCTGTATGGTCGAGGAAGAACTATAAAAGATTTCAAAGACAATAGTCATAGGTCTAAAACATGATTAGTTTTCATGATTTGATTTGAAAGAGAGGCCAAACTCTTTAAAATCTTGAATGTTTCCAAAAACTATTTAACCAACTCAATCAAGTATTTTTTTTATCAAACACATTGGTTCAAGAAAAAACAAATTTTAATCTGATGTGTATTTTGATTTTGGAGCGGTTCAAACAACTGGACAATTCTTTGAAGTTAAGTTAAGAGGAGTAAGGGGGAGGTCAAGGTACAGGAGGAGAGGAAAGATATCAATCCAAACCCATTCTTAATAACTAGTCATTCTTAATGACTATGAGAAGTGGGATACTCGTATAGGCTAATGTGAATAAATAAAACCAAATTAATCGGCTTTTTACAAACACCAGATGAATTGAGTTTTTGCAGGAGTATAGAAGTGTGATATAAATCTATTTTATTGATACAAAACATACATATTTGTATAAGTGCTGCATTTTGACATTCTTATTATTAACAAAATGTTTCTACTTATCTACTTTTAATTTTAATTTTATCTTCAATTTCTTGGTACTTCCATAAAAAAATAATTGAGAAACATACCTTGATGTGTAATTTGAAACAATCAAATAATAACGAATAGGTAAATAAAAGTTAATTTAAAGTTCCAACAATCGTACCTTTCTCTTTTTCTTAATTCATTACATACAGTACATTGCATACATTGAACAGAGTCACTAAATTTCTTAACAACAATAATAAATAATATAATACACTGTGATATTTAGAAACAACAACAATAATATAAACAACACAATTTTAAAGCATATGAAATTTCTTATTGTGTATTTGGTGCAGTGCAGTATGTTGGGTTATCATGTTTTCTTAACTATCATTCAAGTTTCAAAGATATACTGTCCAAACATGGAAAGTATTTATAAATAAAACTCAATGGCCTATCTCCATTATTTAGGTCCTAATTTTGATTTCTTTTGCAATTAAAATTTGTTTTTGTTGATCAAAAAGTAAAAACATTGTTTAAAGAGAGGAGGGGAGGTATTTAAGGAAAGACGATAGTGCATTTCATAACTAGTACTGAAAGTGGCATTTTATGATGTGCCTTCAAGTTTTATGTGTGAGAAAAAGCCAAACACATGAACACCAAATACGAGGTAAAGCTGATGACTAGAATAATTGGAGCAAGTGCCAGAAAATAACTTTTGATACAAGTTATGCCATGTACATAAAACTTGAGCGTGCACCGAAAAATTCCACTTTCGGTACTAATGTTTAGAAAATTTGAATTTGGTTTGATTTGATTTGATATGATTTTTATCAAGCTAAATTAGAATATATTTTTACAAAATTCGAGGTTAAGGGTATTAACAAACAGCTCAAGGTCCTATGTTTTAGACATTTTTGTGTAGATAGCAGGCTTATACCTGTGAATGAGCCCACTATGATACAAGAATGACAACACTCATCGAAAAAAGTTAGAATATTTTATTTTTAACTGTCACCAAGGAGGGTTTGACTTGAGAGGGATAACGAGATACTGTTTCTGAAGACATCTCTGAAAATGTCCTGAAAATCCTGAAGATGTCTCTCTGCCCAACTCAAACCTTCCTCGAGTGAGGGGAGCTGGGAAGCGTGCTGGAAGTGCTTATGTAAACACCGAAGGCTTTGCACTCAGTAGCTGTCTAGCTCAATAAATCCTGAGTTAGGGAAAGGGGTCAGTCGGCCAGGGCAGGGTGCCCATAGGAGGTTTGGTGAGTACTGGTTACTGTCTAAGGGTTAGAGTTTGGTGCTTATTCAAAGAGTTTTTTAAAGGGAAATTCTTTTTAAAGGGATTTAGAGTAAAAGAGTTAAGTGTTTGGTTTGAATTGAAGAATTTGTTAAAGAGAATTTTAATTTTATCTGATAATTGTTATTACTGTGTAGGAGGGGAAATTATTTTTGGAGATATATAAGTTAGAGTTTGAGTTGCCACCAGGACGTTTCGTATTAAGTTTGTAACTAGTTAGAAGGGATTTGATGTCGCAATAAAGAGTTAGTTTACTGAGACAAGTATTGTGGTCATCTTCATCCAGTTGACCAGCTCCTATTTAACATCTAATATATAAATATAGAGCCAGGATGTGCTAATGCTACGCTCCCATGTCTTTATGAAAGTAGTTTGAGGTTGGTTGAGAAGGATTTCTTGCATATCACAGTTGTCAATTGACTGAGAAATACTTAATTTTTTTTGTTTCTTATAACACACTCTGGGCTCTTTCCCATTCAGGTAAACCTGTCATACTTACAACACTCCTTGCAGCTTTTAACATTCAGAAATTTATAAATTTATGGATTAATATAATCTACCTCTGTGCTGGCCAGCAGAATCGTAGCTATCTGAGACCTGTCTCCCCACTCCCCCAAAAATGACAGAGTGAACGCCTGCATTAGAACTCCATCTGTCGAGTTCCTTCTTGAGTTCTGAAACCATCAATAAGCTTAAGATAAAATTGTTTTGTTAAGTTCTTAAGTGTATGCAAATAATGCCTTTGTGACCAATATTAGTAATACCCAAATATCAAATTGAAGCAACTATTCCAATCCTATGTCAAAATTGTAGCAAATTTGAGAATATAAAAAAAAACACTGACTTTTTCATCACTCAAGTTAGAGATATTCTCTGTGTAGGTACTAAAAAAGTCTATACAACATAACATAAACTCAGCTAATATTTAAAAAATTACCTGTTTACTGCTTCCATTCTGTGTTTTGTCATCCAGGCTTATTCCTTCAATTTGTTCTTTAAAATTATTGTCTATTGTATCCTTATTGTCTATTAGTTTGTCTATTTTATCACACTTTTCGCTCTTTGCATAAAATATCTTGAGTTTTTCATTTTGGTTTATTTCTTCCTCCTCTTCCTCAGGCATTCCGAAGCCCTCCTTGAGCATCTTCAGGCCAAAAAACGTCATACAGATGCAGGAAGCCCATTTCGTATAAACTTCTGGGATAATACTTGCAGCCATTCCAAGAACAACTGTATAAAAATAAAAATAAATATTATTTAAACAATTTTAATTATTATGAATTCAACCTTAATCATTCTAAATTTTAATATCCCCCCAATCCAAGACCTATGATGGGAAGTAGTTATTTCTTTTTTAAATTATTCAAATATTTGCTTTGTTTTGTCCAAATGATATGTAAATATATTTTATTAATTGGAACTATTTTCTTTGGTAAAATCAGGGGACAAAGACTGTGATAAACAAATGCTAAGTTAAAAGAGGCTGCTGATCTACAAAAAAATAATAGTTTGAGAAATAAACATTTAGTTTTTTTTCAAGCAGGAAACCCACTGGTCCGACACGTCGCCTTCCGTCAAGGCTCCGACACCTTCCGACAAAATTACTTTGCATTATTTTAAATGGACTGTAACCCACTAGTCAAACACGAAACCTTCCGATCCGACACGTCACGACAACATTGCTCTCTGGGGCATTCTTGTCGGATGTCGGATCCGTCATTTCTCCACTCTGCGTTCACCAGGCCTAGATTTACTGTCTAGCTTTGTGTGTGATCACAATATGTGGAACGGATATGGAACATGTGATCACAAAAGTGTGATGTTTTTGTACAACTAGTGGTTACGGAGAAAATTCAAAGAATTTTAAAATTCCCATGTTATTCTTATGGAGAATATTATAAAATAGTTTGCTTTCTGGTGGATATATTTTGATCACACTTGGTAAATTTCTTTATTTTATACTAAGTTATTAATACTTTACTAAAAACCACACTTTTTTACCCTCCCTGTAGCAGCAATCCTAGGTACTCATAAAACCTAATGTTAATTAAATACACCTAATTGAAAATCAATTCAGGTAAATAGAAATTTGCTTAGTCGGCAGGTTTGCTGCGACGGGGGTATTATTGTTTACGTTTTGTAGGTACTGTACTTTTTGCTAATTTCCCTGTAGTACAGTAAATGTTACCGGAATTATCAAGATGGGTATAGGAAAGTCCTTGACCATTGTAATCTCTCATACTAACAGAGATCGTCATAAATGTTATGGACTTTTTTCATTATTTGCTCCCTAACTACTGCTTGTGAACAGTATGTGATCACATGTTCCATCGCAACTGGTAGAGTGGTGGTGTATTTCTCGTCAGAGGCCTACTGTCGGAGCCCGTCGGACCAATGGGTTAATGCCTTAAAATTGCGGAAGGCGTCGGAAGGTGTTGGAGACTTGACGGAAGGTATTGTGTCGGAGAGCGTCGGACTAGTGGGTTTCCTGCTTTACTCGTGAAAATCAGCAAATTGTGGAAACATTATTTCATAAAGCTGCAGATAAAACATAATAACCCGCATTATTTTGTCAAAATCATATAACCTATTTTTCTTAAGCAGTTAAGTTTACAGAGCGCTATTATTACACATCTTTGTGATTTGAGGAAAGCATTATGAATGTTTAGGTCACCTAGCAATACATACCAGCAATTGTTGTCATGATCAGGTGGCCGAGCATGGTGCCGAGGAAGGTAAGGGAGCGAGAATGGTGCATTGCAAGGATGGCCGACATGATGAAGGATTTGTCGCCGAGTTCAGACATCACCGTGACGCACACTGCTGCGGCCAGACCTGTGTGAAAGTCCCCGGATGAAGCTGCCACGTCCATTTTCTGCGAAGATTTTGATAAGTTGAAATAGGGTTAATAGTGTGGGATTCTGTACTAACTTATTTGGGATGTTTGAGAGGTAATTAACAAATAGACTTGTTATTGCATGGATTCTCAGTAGTAGGCGGCGGGCGTAAGGTGTTGGTCTCTTCCATCATTAATACTGCAGACTGAGGGTGGGAGTAGGGCTGAATGGAAAAGAGGTGGCGCATGATCGTGATGTCTTAGGGAAAAGCCATAAGCTCCTTTTATTGAGATATCGTCTGACTTACTATTGCCAACACAAACTTACAATATGTGATGTGGAAAGCAAAAAGGGACCTCCTGTCAGAAATTTCATATTTTAAGTTTTATATTTATTTATATATATATATAAGGGTGTTTTTTAAAAAACTTACATCTTTATTTATGTAAAAACCGCAATAGATAGAAATATGCAGTTTGCGGGAATCATCTATTGACGTAGGGGGCCCAATTGTTTTGAATTCAAGGTTACATTCACATTCCCCCCCTTTCCCCCCCTGCCCCCAACTTAACTTTTTAAATAGCAAGGTACCCCTTGTGACATATCAAATAAAAGAGCATGAAAAAAGAAAATGTTTGATGTAAAAAAATTGAGAATCGGTTCATAAATTTGTGAGATATTCCCCCCCTCCCCCCCCCCCCCGGAACTCAAATTTTTATGAATAGCAAGGTACCCCTTGTGACATATCAAATGAAAGAGCATGAAAAAAGAAAATTTTTTGTGAAAAAAAATTTAAAATCGGCTCATGAATTTGTGAGATAATCACCCCCCTTTCCCCCTACCCATAACTCGTTTTTTAATAGCAAGGTACCCGCCCTTGTGACATATCAAATGAAAAATAAATTTCACCAAACATTTTCTTTTTTCATGCTCTTTCATTTGATATGTCACAAGGGGTACCTTGCTATTAAAAAAAATTAAGTTCCGGGGGAGGGGGGGGGGAAATATCTCGCAAATTTATGAACCGATTTTCAATTTTTTTTTCATAAAACATTTTCTTTTTTCATGCTCTTTCATTTGATATGTCACAAGGGGTACCTTGGTATTAAAAAAAATTAAGTTGGGGGCAGGGGGGGAAAGGGGGGGAATGTGAATGTAACGTTGAATTCAAAACAATTGGGCCCCCTACGTCAATAGATGATTCCCGCAAACTGCATATTTCTATCTATTGCGGTTTTTACATAAATAAAGATGCAAGTTTTTAAAAAAACACCCTGTATGGGTGTCCCGTAACTCTCTGGACACTGTATATAGCGTTATTCCTTAGGTCAAGACAAACACATTTCACCATAGGAACATGGGTCTGTGGTGTCTAGTTTACCGACTGTCGGTATTTATGTGTTTTTTACAAAAAAGCTTATAACTCCTAAACGGTTTGAGATACAGCTTTGATATTTTGCAAAAATGTTAATCTTATTAAGACCTATTATCGTTAGAAATTATACTAAAAAATCATTAACCGTTTCAAAATGGCGGCCATTTAAAATATTTGATGCCAAATTTCACAAAAACCGTTAACTTAACAAAAAAATTGCAAGAGACAAAAAAGTTTGTAAATTTTATGTAGTTTTCAATGATACCTTATTTGTTAAGATTGGATAAATAATAACAGAGAAACGTGTTGTTTTCTAAATGTATGACCACTTTTCTCCATTTAAACAATGCTAATACTCCTTTTACGTTGTTTAGCATTGTTTAAATGGAGAAAAGTGGTCATGCGTTCAGAAAAGAAGACATTTCTCTGTTATTATTTATCCAATCTTAACAAATAAGGTATCATTGAAAACTACATAAAATTTACAAACTTTTTTGTCTCATGCAATTTTTTTGTAAAGTTAACGGTTTTCGTGAAATTGGGCATCAAATATTTTAAATGGCCGCCATTTTGAAACGGTTAATGATTTTTTAGTATAATTTCTAACGATAATAGGTCTTAATAAGATTAACATTTTTGCAAAATATCAAAGCTGTATCTCAAACCGTTTAGGAGTTATTAGTTTTTTTGTAAAAAACACATAAATACCGACAGTCGGTAAACTAGACACCACAGACCCATGTTCCTATGGTGAAATGTGTTTGTCTTGACCTAAGGAATAACGCTATATACAAGTGTCCAGAGAGTTACGGGACACCCTGTATATATATTAGTTCCTCATTATATTCCGAATCTCTTGGTGCAAGTCCGATGCATCTAAGATTTTTTTGTTAAAGTTATATGAGTTTGAAATTTGGTTATTAAAAAGGGTCATTTTAAGAAAAAAACTATTTGAAAATTTCAAATATGCATAAACTGTTATTTTTCATATTTAAGAAACGATTTTGGTATCAAAAGATAGCTTATAATGTCCTCTTTGGAGGCAATACCAATTTTTGTCTTAACTCACGGTAGTTTTCATTTTAATAATTGTTTTATCGAAGCATGTCGTAAAAATTACATTTCATAAAAGGGACCTCTTGTCGGCCCAATGTTATTTCTCCATAACATAAAAAAAGCTACCTCTTGTCGGCCCAATGTTATTTCTCCATAACATAAAAAAAGGTACCTCTTGTCGGTACCGCAAAATTTGTGAGATATTTTGTTCTCTATAAACTGAACTTTCTCTTAATTCTCTAAATTTCCACTAGAATGCAGGACAATTAATTTCTTGGACTAAAGTTTGTTTATAAAGTGAATATTGGATATGGGCGTTATGACAAAGTAACATTGAGCGACAAGAGGTACCTTATTTTCTCAGACCATGCAGAGGCTAACAAAATTATTTATTTCGACCTTTTACAACTTCGATTCTATATTTTAACCGATACTTCCCTGTTCTGTGTTAAATGAGGTATAGTAATCGATAAAAACCGAATTTAGATATTTTTGACCTTAATTACTTATATCGGCCGTACTGAAAATTTTGCATCGCCGACAAGGTGTCTCTTTTCGCTTTCCACATCACTTATAATGTCACAAATAAGTTGGTTCAGGACTCGTTCTTCTGGAAGCAGCGTGTTGACCAACTGGGCAAAAAGGTCAATTCCAGATCCGGCACCTACGTTATTAGACAAATTCTGCAGTCAAGCACTTTTTACTACTTTTACTGAAAATGTCCATGAATACCATTCTAATCTTCTGAGATAAACTAGAGATGAATCCCAGTCCTAGACTTTACAAAAAAGTATTTTTTGAGGGCTGTAATACCATAACATCTAAATTGTTGCAATACTTTAGCTGGTGTAAAACTATACTTTCAACAATACCAACAAGTTCAAATTATAGTAGGTTACACACTTATAAAACAATTATGTAGAGTTCTGACTGGGTAATACGATTTGTTATTCACTAGGACTGAGAAATCATACAAATTGTTTTAGGTTAGAAAATTGGGAAACAGTTTTTCCTAAGATTTTATTTAATTACCAATATGCTTTTTATGTTCTAGGAGGTAACTGGTTAATCTCACCTTCTATATGCAAAATTTACAATAAAGGAACTGCTTTTGTAGATTTAATAATTATAATACATATTAAACACACATAACACCAATAAAACAGCTCTTTTATGTAATTGGGTTGAAAATAAGAGTTTATTTTTGATAGAACACACAGGTTTTACATATTTCATTATTCAAAAGTAAAAAGTCAAAGAAAAACAATTGGAAGTGATTAATATCTTAAATGCTTACATTACCTCCAAGTTCAGCTGGGTACGAGTAATATCCATTGGGTCTGACCACTACAAGTAACCTACCATATGTGTTTCGTTGTGTCTGTTGATATCCAAAATCATGTCTCATCCCAACTCAAAGCACCTAACTGAACTAAAGTACAACTCTCACTTAATACACATGTTTTCTGTGAGGTATCTTATCAAGAGATCAATGTAGTCTGGACAAAGTCCATTTCCCCTACAATGCACACAAATCTATAGCTAACAATGATGCATGGGTTATTCTTATAGGTTTATTAGTTTACTTTGTACTCCTATAAATTTATTTGGGGATTGATATAGAAAATGTATGAATAAAATAATAGATAAAATGAAGCTTTGATCACCGAACCTTTTTTGCAGAAGACTTTGCAGCTTTTAAAATTATAACTTCTCAAGATTCTCTTTCTGTATTTCCATGAACAAATTTGATATATCATGTTGTTATTTTTACTTTGAGAAAAAATAGATCAAAAAGATATATATTTGTCGATTTTAGGGCTATGATAACTGATTGAAATACCCCCGCCAAAGCAAACTTGCAGACTAAGCGAATTTCCATTTGCCTGATTGGTTTGACACTAAAATGCCTCCTTAAAAATATCACATTTATTCCCTATTTAAAAAGAATTACTTACTAACGAGTTCTTAGGTTTGCTGTAAAAGGGAGGGTAAAAAGTGTTTTTTTCTTGTAAAATTTTAATAGTTTAGTAAGAAATTAATATATTTTCCAAATTTGATGAAAACATGTTTCATAAATAAGCAAACTACAACAGTTTACTTATTCTCCATAAGAGTAACATGGGAGTTTTAAATTTAAATTTTTTTTGAATTTTCTCCATAACCATTAGGCGCACAATAACGCTTCAATATACTAAATTATTTGTTTTTTTAAGTTCTACGAAATGGTTTGGAAAGAAATTGTGAAATTTTATGTTTTTAGGGTCAAAAATGGGAAAACCGATTTTTACTTTTCCCCCTAAAACCCCTGATCCCATCATGCTGGTTCGTGAACTCATTCGAATAAATGTAGGTATACACGTTTATACAAAATTTCATCAAAATCGGATCATTTTTGCTCGAGTTATCGTGCTAATGGACACACATGAATTTGAACGGATGGTGTTTTTAGCCTCTAGGGACCTCAAAACGAAAAAGTAAATCGGTCCCGGGTCCAGGTCTTACTATGAGTACTACGGTGAGAAATTTGCTAATATGTGAATTAGTTATAATTTATTTAACTTGTCTCAAGTATATTACCATCTGGCTTTGGATGAGCTAATAGAAAATATATGGATATTTCAAGAGTTTATATTTTTAATATTCATTTGAATGGTTTCTGATATTTTGTAAAATATTTAAAATACTTTTTAACTCTGTTTGAAATATTTTGGTTACGTTCCATGTATTGGTTTCAATTCAAGGAAAATTCAAGGGAGTTTTCAATACTGGTACACAGTCTTAAGACGTAGAGAGTTATATTTAAATAAATATTCCATTGTATAAAATAAAGAATATTATTAATTTTATTAGTCTTTATAGTATTTAAGTTTATGGTTTGGATTGGCATTGTTTTGAGGAAGAGTTTTATATTTTAATATAGTTTACTTCCAGTTGAATTCTTAGGTGTTAATTAATTCAATAATTGGATTTGTTGGTATATTATTTTTATAATAACATCAATATAATAATCATGTAAACTAGCTCTGTTTTTAAGATTTCTCCATTCAATGTTTTACAACAAACTAAACTATGCTGAAAAACTGTTTAAATTAGTTTCAAGTTCAACAATGCAAAGTCAATACACATTTATTCCTGAATATTTGATACAAACTCATAAAAAATGTAAATAAAATATAGAAAATAAAACTAGTAGAGTTTGTTTCCTATTATTTTTGGGCTGGAGAAAATTGATATAGCGCCAATTACCAAACATAACCAATTTAATAAATATTTACCTGAGACGGGGTAATGAACCATTCGACTGATCACACCAGAAGCCTAAAGCACAAAGATAAGACATTGTGCGCAATAGAGACTCCGCAAAAGGATTTAGTTTTGTCTCACATCTTCTTAATATCCGCTTATCTTTACCAAAAACAGATTAGGCTCATTCATCCACTTATAATCAAAATTTAAGTGGTTCTAATTACTCAAATGGTTGAAGCTTTTGCTTTTATAATTCAAACAAATTTTTCCATACTATAAACTTTTTGTTTCCCCATGTGACTACCTACTAAAAATATTTTGTTAATTGTAAAATTTCATTTGTATGAGTCCTTCAGCCTGATTCACAGGTATGCTAGGGAATTGGTTTAGAATTTTTGGACAATATTTTTAATTACCATTCTATAATTTTTATATAAATGTGTAGAATTATTTAATTTCTTTAGGTCTAAAATTGACAAATTAATACAATATAACTACTAAAACCCTTTATATTCAATTTCAAATTAATAATCCTTGATTCCTCACAGAACTAATGTTTCGACCCCGGCAAGCAAGCTGATCTATTGGTAGAGATTGAGATTTTGATCCCGAGTTCAAATCCCGCCAATCACCAATGGGTTTGATGTAAGTGATAATGCCGTGTCCCCCTTTAGTCCTAGCCTGAAGTAATGTGGAAGACAATTCCAGGCTGGATCCTATAGGAAACAATATTTTTGGACTACAAAGATAAAAATTAGCTGAATTATCAAATGGCTTTTTGTCAAGGGGAAAATAAATTCTCCAATATGTACAGAGAAAAAAGTTCTTTGCCTAACAGACCAATCTTTTAAGATAGACCTGCAGTAGCGAACGACTAGGATAGACTAGATAGACTTAGATAGACTAGGAACGACTGGGTAGCGGCACTTTTACAATAATATAGAGTGATATTGTGATAAGCAGGATTTAAATCCGAGACCCCAAGAAAGAAGTTTGAAGCTCTAAACAGACTACACCAGCCCTTTCCTAGTAAAAGTTGCTCAAAAAAAGAATTGCTGGTAACATAAATTCTTCAACTCATAAAATGTCATTAATTCAACCTTAATCACACAGTTTTTTAGAAAAAGACACATTTCCCAAAACACAATGGACTAATGTACCCAAAAGACTCAAAGCTTCAAAATCATTTAGATAAAATCAATACCAAGACCTTGTAGTTATGTCCACGTGTATGTTCAGAAAGGTATGCAGAGTAGTTATTTCACTACCCTCTTCATTAACCCCCTGGGAAATTTATGAGAGAGCTGTACTAAGGCTACACTAGAACATACACTGGGGTTTTGTCTGTTTCAAATGACAAACAAGTTTATGGTCATTTTCAATTATTAGTATTGTGTTGACAAAGTAAAGAAAGGATTCAGCTGGGTTCTAACTTTTAACAAAAGATTAGCTTACTGTAGGGTATCTAGATTTCATTTTTTTATCCGACAAAGCTTACAAGTCAGCTACGAAAACCATTGATGTTTTTTTTTTTTCGGTAGCAAGTTCAGAAAAAATTCTTTCTCACTTTTTTATTTCTTTTTGGACACCGTAGTACCGTAGAGGTTTTGGGATGTACTTCAACATTAAATAAAAAAAAAAAAATAATTACCTCAAATCCCAAAATTACACTTGGATACAAAAACTGCAGATCCTTTAAACCCAGAAGTATTTAGGGTAATCCCCGACATTATGTACTGAACTGCCCACTCAAACACCAAAACCTACTTTTAAAATAAAATACCAAATCACCCTCGTAAGAATCATTAAAATTGCCAAAACCAAAGAATATTTTTTGTACCGGTAACTCTTTTGCAAGTATTTTACTAGGGATGGACGGGATTGAATTTTTAGTTCGGGACGGGACGCGATTTCTTTCTGTGCATAGAAAGAAAGTCTTGAGTATTGCAGTTACCAAAAAAGACATACGAAATCAATTTTTACCGTAGTTGGCACTGATCTATAAAAAAACCAAAAATGGCTGTAAATCAGCTGGTCAGCTGTTGTACTGTTGTATCATTAAATGTCATATTAAAAGCTCACTTCTGTGTTAAAATATGTTACGTTTCTTTCCCAATTTATTTGTTTTATGGTAACTGTAGGAAAAATACCATCTGCAACTCGAGTGCAAAGTGCAATTGCCTCATTCGAGAAACCATTCCTCACTAAGTAAGTATTTCTCTCAAGTGAGTCAATTGTTCACTTTGCTCACTAGTTGCACAAATATCTAATCTCTTACCTTTAGAGAACCATAATATATTGCACAGTACGGTATTATTTAAAAAGGGGCCTTACAGTTTAATAGATTTGCACAAAACATTTGAACATTCGTTGAGGTTGGTTTGAGCGAAAATGAAGTATATAATGTAAAATCCATTTCTAGGTTATCATGTATGATTTGGATGCTACAGCTTGAGTAGGTACTATTGATGATAACCAAGCCGACGCGACGTAATGAACAGTAGGTAGATTTCTCTCAACCACAATAAACACTTATTTTTATTAACAATCGTCATGTATACTAATTATTATACTTCACAGAAAAACAAAAACCCCCACCGCAGCAGACCTGCAGACTAAGCGAATTTCCATTTGCCTGATTGGATTTACTCTAAGATAACTCCTTAAAAATATCACATTTATTCCCTATTTAAATACCATTGGTTTCACGAGTACTTAACTTAGGTTTGCTGCAACAGGGAGGATAAAAAAAGGATAAATATTAAAAATTAAAAAAGGATTTTTTCGTTTTAAACTTTAATAGTTTAGTATGAAATAAATATATTTTCAAAAATGTATCAAAATACGTCAACAGTTTACTTATTTTCCACATAACGTATGGTAATTTTTAATTTAAAATTTTTTGGAATTTTCCCTGTAACTATTAGGCGCATAATAACGCTTCAATATACTAAATTATTTGTTTTTAAGCTCTACAAAATAGTTTGGAAATGAATTGCAAAATTTTATAATTTTAGGTCAAAAATGGGAAAAACCAATTTTTACCCCCATAAACCCCCGTTCCCATCGTCCGATTATATTAATTTGAATGGATCATGTTTTTAGCCTTTAGGGACCTCAAAACAAAAAAGTAAATCGGTGCCGGGTCGTGTGTACGTGTATGAGTAATAGCTTATTCCCTATATGGAAAATTCGCTAAAATATTTCTGTTGACACTAAAGTTATCAGTTCTTATAGCTTTTATCATAGATAAAACATACTCCCTTAGTAGATTTGTCATCCTTATGTAACAGCTGAAGCCAATTTTATTGTTAGTTCTGTAGAGGTTGTATTTTGTTTACAATTTGTTTCTTGTTATTTCAGTCATTTAAAACCTCATTTAACCAAATAAAACGATGTAATCATAAACAATAACTGGTCTCCTCGTTATATAACCAAATAGTAAAGCACAAATCATGAAAATAACCCTAAAATAATAGAAACAAAATTTTGTCTACCCCAGCGATTGGTGTGGACGTACATGAACTAGTCATAAAAAACTAGCTTCAAAATGTACAATGGGATGAGGAGTCTACTTGTGTTGCTTAGTCTATGCTTTTATGTTCTAGTTATAAAGACAGCATCCATAAAAATTGTGACTGTCGATCAAAGTAGACTCGAACTCGGTTGATAACGTAATTGAAAACAAGTGTATACAATCAAAAAAACATTTGGTACCGTTAGGCAGTAAACATTTTTATGAATTTAGTGTCTTCTGTTGGGTAGTTCACTGAAATACTGAGTTGATGCAAGATATCTTGATTCATAGGAGAGCTTGGCATGGACATGTTAGTTTTGCCAGTGTTGGCATTGTTTGTGTCTCTGCAACTTCTACAGGTGGTGACCGCTGACCCTTCGCAAGGTGAGAAGGATGTTGTTGAAATAGGAAAATGTATATTACACTCCTTACATTATAAGCAGGGAAGCACTGAAGCCCTATACGACTTCACTTAAGTTGTTGAAGCCACAGATATATATTTTGGGTTTTTCAAAAAAGATATTTTGATTGAAGTTTGCGGGTGCATTAGAGAGTGGTCATTGTCACTTTCAGACCCCGTGTTGGAAGAGTTCTCTTCAAACAAAGACCCCTACTTTAAAGGAAACCCTTTCTTCAAACTTAAATTCAAAACTGTGTTGCATGTTAAGTCATTCTCCATGTCAGAGCGAAAAATCAAGAAACGAAAGTATCAAGTTGGTCATTGTTGCGATCTACCACCCTACTCTACATTGCAAGAATTTGACGTCCCAATTACTATGAGGCTGTTCAAGTTTGAGATAGCAAAAAAGTCGAAAAACATCGAATGTAGCCTTTCCTGTGATGAAGAAATTAAAACTTCCAAAAGATTTGATCTATCTGTACTTACTAAACAGCCTCTTCCACCAGACTCTGACAAAAGAAGTGAAGAAGACGAGCCAGAGCGTGATTATCGTACGAAGTATCTTTTTGGTGTGGTCAAAAAAATTCATGATACAGAAGAATTCCAGGATATTATTAAAAAAATGTTCACAGAAGCCACCAAGAATCAATGCCAGTCATTTAAGAACAATTGTTCTTAAGCTGTGTAAACTGGTATGGGAAAATTTGCAAGGTAATAAACTGCAGTTCAGATTCATACTTGATTGATTTCACACAAAAGTTTTGATGTAGATGTAATCCATTAAACTTTATGTTTAGAATTTAAATACCTTTAGATGTTGCATCACTAAAATGTGCACCAACGTTCTCTTCAGTAACAAATCATAAGGGAATGGCTCAGTATAGTTTATTTCCGTTGTAAAAGCAATATAAAGGAAACTCACGTTTTATTTACAACTAATTTATTATTTAAGTTTTAGTGGAATTTCAATTTATTATGATGAAATGTTTTCTGAATACAACTGTCCAAATTATGTACACTATAAAAAGTGCATATACAATTATAAAATCTAATCTAACCTATTAATATAAATACCCCCGCCCCAGCAAACCTGCCGACTAAGCGAATTTCCACCTGCCTGATTTGATATTCAATTAAATCTATTTCTAAATAATTTGGTTTGACGAGTACCTTGGTTTGCTGCTACAGGGAAACTAATAAAGTGTGTTTTTAGTAAATAATAATAACTGAGAATAAAGTAAATAAATTTACCAAGTTTGATCAAAATATATCCATAAACAAGCAAACTACAACATTTTACAATATTCTCCATAAATATTCATGTCGGCAAGGCTATCATTATAATGCACATTGCTTAAAGCTAGTTGTTAACAATTAAACAGCCACGAACCAACTCTATCTTAATTCCCAATACCTCTTAAAAATATTCTCCTAGGATTTTTTTAAAGATGTTGTGGTTCTATTTTAACATTGTACTGACCCACCATGTGACTGTGTGGAATAAATATTATTTATGGAATTAGGATGCATCAGCATAGCTGAGTACAACTTATGTTCATGTAACACTTAGCAACTGGAAAGAAGGGATGTGTTGGAATGATAAAGTATAAGTGGGTAGTCTGACATACCATTAAGGAAAATGTTTAAACTTCCAATCATAACCTACGGTATATTAGCTTTCAGGTGGTGCCATACCTATAACTGGACAATAATGAAGGACCCACAAACTCTTCCAAGAGTAAAAGAGTAGACAAGACTATAGGGATCCAAGTTAGTAAAATTAGTGAGTGTTCTGCCAAAAGAGACGAGCATCAGGAACCAAGGAGCAAATCTTTTACATTGGATAAACAAAGGACTTTGAAACACTGTAATAGTGTTTGGTACCCAATTATGACTGCAAATTTACAAATTAGAGAGCTACTTGGAGTATTCCTGTCGGAAAAGGAAAGTATACAGGCTGAGAAAATACAGCACAAGAATGAATCTGATTGAAATATCAGGGGAGCTGGAATTTAAATGTACAACATCGTCATTACATTATTTTATTTTAACTCCTTCACTCCTAGACTTCATCATCCTTTGAATGAAGTCTCTTATCTTAAGATAGTTGATAATGAGTGTGTAAAATTCTCATATTAAATTAAAACTGCATATGGAAGAAAACCCAATGCTAATCGACTTAGGGGAAATAAAGTCTCTTGTTAAAATATCTACAAATATGAAAGTGCCCAGTAATTAATTTAAATAAGAACAATTTTTTTGTTAGAGGTTGGTGGTCTCTTTTGATCTTACAATCTGTTCTGCTGATGACGGAACCACCACTCCCTTTCCCCCTTTCCCATAGTTGATTCAACACTAAAGCAACCTTACTCATTTGCCCTTTATAATCTATGGGCCAATAACATGGGGTTATAAACTAATCAAACCACACACAAGTAATACATTATACATACCAGTATATGGAAATCACGCAAGTATGGGTGCCTGCAGTTGCTGTTTCTGGGATCACCAAGCAATAACATCTATTTCCCTGCACTTTTCACACACCCACTGTCTTAAAAACAATCGCTTGTCATCCTTTCTCCACATATTGTGAATCTCCTCTGTGGTGTGTGTTGATTTTGTTACAGCACAACTACTGGTATAAAGTGAAAGAAAATCAGGGTTTAAATGAAAGCCGACTCTCAATCAACACCAAAGTGCATGTTTCTATTAATAGTAGGTTCAAGCATGATTCATGCTTCAGAGGTTTGGTGGATACTGGCCAGCAGAACAAACAGGAAGCCCTAAGAAGTCATCCAGTCACGGACGTTGAGACGGATTACACGACAGCCATGGTTTGTGAGAAACTCTGCTAGATTATCAGCTGGAGTCTTAACGCTAGTGGAACTTACGATCAGGAAACTTTTGACAAGGCCGCCGTATCACATCAGAGAGCTGTGCAGGCGCTTCGACATAGCAGAGGACAGTCGCAGTCCTGGACGACTCACCATAGATTAAGGATAGCATGTTTTACTAGGGCCTAGCCAGTCAATTCTGTCATTCAGGCCGTTGCTCGGCTTCACCTAGGTTAAGAAGCTCAGTCAGTCAGATCAAGCACCTCATAGCATGCTCAGTATAAGGCACGCAAAGTCAAGTTGTCAGTCAGAATCCCAACCCCACAGCATGTATCTGATGCAGCATGCATATTCAGGCAAGACCAGCCACCACGTTTTCATTAAATCATGTTGTTACAGTACATATATCATTCCAGCAGATGCGGCGGATTTCCTCTAAACAGGCGGATCACATTCCCACTACTGGATGGATGGGGGAGGTGATTTTAGTGAATATGCCTGGTTGGATGACACACACTACCCTCAAGGACCAAGGGTGTGCGTAGTTGCATTTTAGACCTTTCAATAAAAAAGAACCCACAACTGTAAATGCCAGCTGAACTGATGTTAAACAACAAAACCTGTGCCATAGCTTTAATACCAATGTGAGGATCTTCAAACTAATTGATCACCAGTGATCACCTTATCATTGTAAAAAAAATATTTTTACATCTATCACCAGCCAGTGGATTAATAAACTACAGCATTAGAGTAGTTTATCAGTCAGGAAATCACTAATTGCAACATTAAGAGTCCTTGGAGCCTAGACATTCTAAAAGAACTGCAAAGGACATTTCTAATCTCACAGTTTACTAGATATTTAAATTACAATCACTCTGGTGTTTGAAAAAATATTTTTGGATGGTAAATATAAATAATTCTTGAGCGTCTGTTTGAAATATGAACAAAATTAACATTGCTCTTATGGCGGGCAAATCCAAGATGGCCGTTAAGTTCCATGGACTCCCTTGGAGAACAATTATAAACCACCAAGAACATTTCTAATCCCACAGTATACCAGATATTTAAATTATAATCACTCTGGTGTTTGAAAAAATATTTTTGGATGGTAAATATAAATAATTCTTGAGCGTCTGTTTGAAATATGAACAAAATTAACATTGCTCTTATGGCGGGCAAATCCAAGATGGCCGTTAAGTTCCATGGACTCCCTTGGAGAACAATTATAAACCACCAAGAACATTTCTAATCCCACAGTATACCAGATATTTAAATTATAATCACTCTGGTGTTTGAAAACATATTTTTGGACAATAAATAACTCTTCAGCAGCTGTTTGTAATCATCCAAGATGTCTGCTCCTCCAAGGACTCTTAAGGAAAAGTTCAATCCTGCCTCAGTATTAAGTTGTGTTAACTCATAGTACAAAGAAGTAAGATACAGAGGAAACATTCAATGGTAAACTTAAGTGGTGTCTAGAACCAGTCGCTGGTGTCTAGAGCAAATTCTATTCATTGTCCCCTTATGCTCCCCTTTCCCCCTTGCCATCACGTACTACAGCGCTTACACTGTAAGATGACTCTGTCCCTACAACTGCTGTACAAAAATGAAGGACTTCGCCCTTCAGGCTTTTTCATGCTCAGTACAAGTACATTTCCGCCCCATTATAACAGAGCTAAAAGCACACGGTTGTCCCATAAGCTGTATCCTCTGAATCTTGTTTCTCTGTGCTCATAGAGTTCCCGGGAGCTTAACTAAAATGACAGGAAACAGCTTGGGTGGTAGTTGACATCAAGGGTGGATTTCTAAACAATCTTTAAACTTTTAAACCAGTATTATCATTGTGACCGGGGAGCGAGCTGGTCTAGTGGCTAAAGCGCAGAAGTTTGGTTCCAGGTTAAAATCCTGCCAAATCACCATTGGATTTTATCTAAGTGATGATGCCGCAGCCTCTAGGTCTTGCCTGAAGAAATGTGAAAAACAATCCTGGGCTCGTGCCTATCATCCAAGGACAAAAAAAATTATCACTGTGCAGTTTTAAATTAAGTTAGTCTTTACTTATTTAATCCACAAGATGTAGACAAACAACACAAATCAATCTTAATCTAGGTTAGCTCATCATTCAAATTTTCTAACTATGGAGCAGATAGTCAATGGAGTTGCCTTGGTGCTTGAGAAGTGATTGCTTAGTGTAACTCATGTCCTTAAATGCTTTACCATCTTCAACTTGGCCCTATTTTAAATCTATAAATCACTGTCATGGACAGGTCTTGAGAGATCAGTCAGTGTTAACGTCATAAGTAGAAAATTTAAGGTACGAGCCTTGGCGAGTGCCATAAAACTTCTACGAGTGTCGTTAACACTATTTATGCAAGTTGCTTACAGTGCTTAAGTGGTTCCTACAACCAGTTTTAATGACAAAAAATCACTACTCATAACTTCTAAGAGAGGTTATGTTTTCGTTTATAACCTCTCATTGCCACTGACATTGATGCATCGACTCATTGTACCAATCACCAATTACCCCAATAGTTAACAATTAAATTGGTAAACAGCTGATTTATTTTAGCTGAAGTTTAAAGCATTACAATTTTACTCCTTCTCTCTCAATCCTTGAACCTCATAGGTCCTTTAACCGTTGTAAAGTAAAACTATGCTGTTATGTAAGTAAACAATGCTGTTATATGAATATTTTCAGTCCAAAGAACTGAACTGAAACGGCTACTTTAAAAAAACGGTCATAGGTAAAACCTTTTGGCTGTGAATAATTTGTTTTTCCTAGTGTCGGTCTTGGAAAAAGCTATTAAGATATTTATTTTACTTTTGTTTGTGGAACAGCTATGTTAAACTCTTTCTACACATTAGTATGAATCCCAATACATAATAATTCTGTTTTAGAATAATTTAGTTTAAAATAAAGTACAGTACTAATGTTTGGGATTACCAAATTGATAACTTATAGTATTAGGCCTACTGTATAAAAACGTGTCAGGTTTTTTTTAACAGTTATTCAGTAATTAAATTCTTATACATTTTGAATGTTATGTTTGGGAAAAACTTTTTCTTGTTTGATATTAAAATTTTTGTGGTTATTTTGGTGGTTATTTGACTTTTAAGGCTATGAGCACTGAAAATCAATACTATGTTGGTTTATTAATTCTAATTTGTAAGAAGAAGCAGAGTATGAATTATAATGAGTGTAAACTCAAATTAAGAGTAAGAGTAGTTGAGTTCTTCCACTACTGTTTGATAATGTTTTAATCAGTATTACAAAATGTGTTTAATTTTAAAATGTGTCTGTAATACTATTATTAGATAATTACAAACATGTTTAAATCGCTCCTTTATCAACATAATTCATATCTAGCGACAATAATATCTTAGGTAGTGCTATTATAAAAAAGAGAGTCACAATTAAGCAGTAAGGACTATAGTTTACCCTCACTGATATAAATTTTAAGAGGGGCTCTAAAACAATGTAACCCTCTTTGTACCACATGATAAATTAAAATTATCTTAGGGTCTAGAGAGTTTTTATAATTAAGGTCAGGGTTACAGTAAATTTTAAATTTCACGATTTAACCTACATATTACCGTCTAAGTTCAGTAAAAATAAATTATCTTTATTTTCACTTATACAAAGAAATCAGTGTTTTGAACAAATTTAAAAGATTTGCACTAGGGGAGAATCAGCTTCAAATCAGGTAATACAAATAGCATTAGAAGCCGTTGAAACCCAGCACAGGCAGTATAATCCAGTTTAGTACAATGGCAACTATTTTTACATTCACACACTCATAAATTACTTCATAGTTTTTATCCAAAAAGTTTTTTTCATGGTACAGTTACACTAATGATCTACTGGTTAACATTGAGTAAAATTAAGTACAATATAAGTCAAACCATAAATCTTCCCTATGCAAGAGAAATAACACGTTCAAAACTGGTTCTTTCTCTATAGTTTTGTTCCTCAAATTAATTAACAACAGTCTTAGAATTCATTATTAAAGATAAAACCTGAAAGGTTCATTTATATAGTCCAATTTGGCTGATCCGGAGTTTTTAGTGTGAAACGTCCGTGCTGGTGGACCTGGTACAAATCTTGCCAAACACCTCTTCATGACCTGTCTATAAACAAAGCAACGAAAGATCCCTCGAGTGAGGAGAATAATCCAACACTGAACGACTGAACGCTGTGTAGATGGTAAGAAATGTTTTGAAATGGACTTTCCACATGTTAATAAGGTTTCAGCATTAGTAAAAAACTATCCTGAAGCAAAACATTAGCCTCCTTCCTAAAATATGTATTTATGCTATATCATAGTTCCTTGACAATAATTACTGCATTTTTCCCCTTTCAAAATTTTTTTATTGGTTTTACTCCAGGCCATTTCCAATTAACTAATATGAATTGTTGAAACTGAAGGCTGGAGGAGATACTAGTTAATCGGAAAAGAAAATACATGATTTGTTTTCAGTAAACTTTTAACAACTTTCACACCAGAAAATTAAAAGGAATATTTTTTTCTTACAGTCACCCGTCAAAGTGGGCTTCCTTGCACAGATTATAGTACAGAAAGCCTTACTTTGGCCCACAGTTTTTACTTTGGTGCACAGTTTTTACTTTGGCGCACACCAGTATTCCAACCAAACAACATAAATCAAGCACGTAACCTGTGTATGCTTGAAAATAAGTTTGCAGCACTTAAAGATATTACGACTACGATTAGCAGGTGCAGAGTTTCCCATTTCATTCAATGTTTGGATTTAACCTAACCGAAAACGTGTTGTACAGTGTTTGAAAGACTAATTATCTATATGATTTATAGTAACTGTATGACAAATAAAATGTGTAACACAAGTGCAAATTGCCTTTGCTGCACTCGAGAAACTTTCCACACTTGCCTATGGCTTGTGCGTAAACATTTCTCTCGTGTGCAGCAAAGTGCCACTTCGCCCAATAGTTACACAAATAACTATTCCCCGTATCTCAAAAATGAACCCCTCTACTTTGAAACTTAGTAGTTCCATAAATAGAAAATAACCTTGCTGTACTGCAGGTATATTTTTACGAAAGAGTATTGTTTTTTTTGTTTTTTTTTTACAGTAAAACTTTTACGTAGGAAAGTTAAATTGTTTGTCACTCCAGACTTGAAAACGTGATTAGACACCAGAAATCAGTCCATTATGAATCAATATGACAAAAAGTAGGTTTAAGATACTGTATAGCAATATACAACTCCCGATTCATACAGAATTACATAACTTAAACTTGGTGATCCACTTTCCACTTCCAGATGATTTTTACACTGGAAGAAAAGCAGCTCACAGAAGACCCTTATAAATCACAGGAATCTTATAGCGGGTTGTCAAAATTTGACCATTCTTATTGTAACACCCTGTAAATGGCTGTATTTTATTTCATTAGTCACCAAGTCATCAAATACAGTCATAGTTTTGCTCTGGCTAAATATTTGACAGTGCAAGGTTCTAATTTAAAGTGAATTGCTTGATAATCCCATGTTCTTAGGCTTCAAGAAAACATTTGTTAAATAATACAGTAATGTTTCATACCCATACATATATTTTTTTAGGAATATAAATAATGTTATTTTCTTATATTATCCATATTTTTAAGAGGAACATAATTTCAGGTAATTCACAAGCCAAACAAGTCTAATCATCCTTACAATACACTCCACTGACTAAAGGATGAAAATAACAGCCGTTAAATTCAGCCATATTTTATTCATCTTAAGGTGAAAAACATAACCACTTTCAGAAAAATTGGTATATATTTTTGTTGACAAGAAGTTGATTTACAAATTACCTAAATGTCAAAGACAAGCCGTTTCACATACATACGTACAACAATTTACAAGAAAAAAAGCTTGTGTCCAGACGGGGGACCCGACCTTCGTTAACCTTATTGGATCCACCTCAAGCGTCCACATCACACCGGACACATACATATAGCTGTGAACAACGACATTCAGAAGTCTTCTTTATACAGATAACATAATATGTTTCAAGAGGTTGACAAGTTAAAAAAAAAACAAAAAACACTTGTTTCGTCGCCATAAGGCGGGTGAGTCCGACCGTTCGCCTGAAACTGGTCTCGGAACGGTCCTAACAGGCCTCCTTCGGGTAGGTAAACACGATTACTTTATTATCACAGAAAAATTATTCCACGCGAAACCGTTCTGCTCGGTTTCCGGACACACAACTTAATCGATCGGGACTGTGAGAAAAGAAGACGAAACGAACGAACAGAAGATGACGATCAAAGCAGGCCTATGAGAACGGATAACCGGAATCGAAACCCGGATATAAGTTTGCCAGCAAACCGATTGTTAAAGCCGAGGAAACTGGTTTATCGTACACGACAAACCGGTTTCACAATAGGCAGATATCAAGTTTACTGTTTCTTGGAACCGGTTATGAGAACCAACGAGCCGGTTTCGCTAGTGTACGCCGCCATGGTAACGATGATTTCCACAGACTACACCAGGTTGTACTCCTTCAAGTTTGACTGGAGAATGGTGTCCTTGACTGCAGCAAACACGAAGCGGATGTTCTCAGTATCTGAAAAATTGAGCCTCGAGTCAATTCAGTAATCCAAAGGATAATTACAACACACTGACTTCTAGCCATCAATCAAACAAGCTAGAGTGCTAAAGTATTTTGAATGCTTACATTTGATTGAAACAAATTGATTCACAATAGTCGTAGATGAGCAGAAGAAATGAAAAATAAAAGGTGACCAAGAATAAGTGGATCCTGGATGAGGAGAATGCTAGGACAACTTTGAGGATAGGAGCAAGGAGCAGGAAACAAAGAGGACTGAAGTTAAAAAGTGAAGGCCAATGTTTATAGTAAGCTGCAAGTTAGAGGGTAAGATGAGACATTGATATTATTTACTATCCGGATCTTGAGAGTAGACCTTACATAAAATCAGAAAATGAAAATATAGTACTGGCAACAGTGAAACAATATTGATCTAATTGTCAAATGAACTAATACCTCCTTCATTGTACAACGTGATTGTATCCATTTTTTACCCCAAACTGTTTGAAATCAGTAAAGGTTTCAGATTTTAACACTAAGATTTTGTTCTAAAATATTTTAGGTTAGAGCTTAACTCTCTTTATAAAGTATTCTGCTGTTTTGGCAACTATTATAATATCAGTATGAAAAATTGATTAATTCTATAGGGTTGATTTTGTTGTAGTTAGCCGAGCACTAATTAAATACATTTATTTTTGTTGGACACACAGTGTTTGTTTGAATATTTTACGACTCAATCGAAATCTTAAGATGATTCTCATTAAGTTCTGAAACATCAGTAATCGAGCGCCACTACCTTGAAAGATAACAAAAATCTCTTTAAAAAAGTATTAAGTCTATTATAAAATTAAACAATTAGTGACTTTTAATTTAAGAGAAAACATGATAAATAAGTTAAATTAAATTAAATGATTAAATGAAGTTAAATGAAGTTAATGAAGTTAAATGATTAAATCACTGAAAAGGCATAATTAAATCACTGAATATTAATTTATGGCGTTCAAGGGTGGGTAAAGAGTAGAGAAAAAATTAAAGATCACCAACACTCATTCTTTGTCATTTAAGAATATTGTACACCAGTCTACCAAGTTATGATCAAGGACTATAAATAATGTAGGTACCATGTTTTATTTATTAATGATTAACTATACCTAACTATCACTACTGTAAAAATATTGAAATAGAAGAAAAAAGTCACCCATTAGTGTTAAAAGACAAAAATCTTCACTCTTTTCTTACCTTTGAAAAAATATGATACAAGCCTACACATTTTTTTTTTTTTAATTGAACCTATCCACGCTTCCCCAAGATACTCACTTTTTCGACATATAATTCCTTATTATGAGTTGTAAAAAATAAACAAACATTATGATGTTGAAAAACCAATGAACCTCCAGTTTTCTGAATTTGTAGAAAAATAAATGAGGTGCCATAAGAAATTTTGAAGATTTTTAAATAATAGCCTGGCAGGGGTTCACCTTGTTTAAAAAATAGATTTTAACGAGACAGGATTCAAAGCCTCGACTCATGATACTGTGTCCTGGCCGGAACGATATCTTCGAAGACCACCCAGTAATCTATCTGCCTCATGGTCAATTCTACAAATAGTAACAATGCAATAATAGATACAGATTAATGTATAAGTTGTGTTTTAAGGAAAAATTCAGCAAAATTTTTTGAAAAGTTTTTTTTCCATTTTATGTCTAAGACTATCCACAGAGTAAACATACTCCCCAAGAGTTATCCTTATACACCAGCTGAGGACAATTTTAAATTAAATCAATGTTTAGTATCGTTTAGGTACTTTGATATCTTTCATTTACTTCTTGGTATTTTACCAACTGTAATTAATATTGGCCTGATAGACCATCTATTTGTAAGCTAATTGGTATTATAACCAAAAAGGATGTCCTGCTAATTTGTCCTAAATAAGAGAAAAACCAATAATCAATATCATTGCACATGAGCGCAACGACTCATCAAAACAGAGTTAAGATTTTACAATAGAACAAGAATTTTACTTGTAGTATACAGCAAAACTGTTTTTATGTTTGTTTGTTTTGTTTTTTTTTTTTTTGACAAAAAGGTTGACTATCTTCAATGCTAAACATATTAGTTAGACTTAGTAGGCCTAAATTGATTAGTAGCCACTTTTACTAATTATTTCTAATATTGAAATCAGCTGTTTTTACTGTTTACCAATACAAATGTTATTGAAATATGCATTAGCTAGCTTTGTTGTGTTTTTAGCTCGAGATGCATGTTTACATAAACATAAGTAACATGACCGATTTTCTTTTCATATTATATTTAAATAATTAATTAGGAAATTAAAAAGTTTTAATTTTACTGAGGTCTGTTATTCTGTGGGTATTTTTGTGTAGTGATGAAAAACATCGTTCATCACTTGTACCGAAAGTGATTTTCCGACACTTGCTCCAATTATTCCCCTCCTCGGCCTTACCTCACACATGAAATTTGGTGTTCATGAAACTTAAAAGTGTGCAGCGGAAAATGTAACTTGTGGTACTAATAATGAAATATACTATTCTAGGAAGATAGTTTTATAAGATTTGAATTTTCAGCAATATTTAAAACATCAGCTGTGTTTTAACACAATTCATTGATTTTTACAGATTTGAAATGGTTTGGCTAAAGTAGTAAATTTAAGAACTTTTGTTGAGATTTGATATAGAACTGTTTTATTTTTTGTATAATTTTTGTATGATTCTTTCCTTTTAGGAGGTGTATCATTTTCTCTAGTTGGTCTGACGATAACATAGCCTTACTAATCAATGTGAATTAATGGCTAAATAAACTACTTTTTATGTCTATTATTATACAAAGGAAATGACAAATTAAAATAAAATTAAACTTACCACAAAACTTTGGAGTAACCACAACAAACATGAACACACATGCACCATGCACAAGCTCCAGTCCCAAACCATTGCTCAAAGCTACATATAACACTTATTTAACAATAATGTTTGGATTTGTTGTAACATTGTAAAAATTGACGATTGATCCTCGACTATTTTGTTGTAAAATTGTAAAAATTTACTGTTGATGCTCGACCTTTTTTTGAAACATTGTAAAATTTTTAGGGATGGACGGGTCCCGAAATTTCGGGAATTTTTCGGGAAAAAAATATTCCCGATTATCGGGACGGGATTACATTTGACTCGGGAATTTTTCGGGACGGGATTTGGTCCGATCGTCGGCGATTTTTCCGCTTCGCGAGTGCCGATAACGCCGTTATTGCGAGCGATAGGTCCGCAAACGCAGGAGACGAAGTCATACCGAAGATCGCGCCGTGACCGCGAGTCATGACGACGATCGCGCCGTGACCGCGGAGTCATGCTGACGATCGAGCCGTGATCGCGAGTCATACTGACGATCGCACCGTGACCGCGGAGTCATACCGACGATAACCCCGTGACCGCGGAGTCATACCGACGATCGCGCCGTGACCGCGAGTCATACCGACGATCGTGCCGTGACCGCGAGTCATGACGACGATCGCGCCGTGACCGCGGAGTCATGCTGACGATCGAGCCGTGTTCGCGAGTCATACCGACGATCATGCCGTGACCGCGAGTCATACCGACGATCGCGCCGTGACCGCGGAGTCATACCGACGATCGCGCCGTGACCGCGGAGTCATACCGACGATCGCGCCGTGACCGCGGAGTCATACCGACGATGGCGCCGTGACCGCGGAGTCCTACCGACGATGGCGCCGTGACCGCGGAGTCCTACCGACGATCGCGCCGTGACCGCGAGTCGTGACGACGATCGCGCCGTGACCGCGAGTCATGCTGACGATTGAGCCGTGATCGCGAGTCATACCGACGATCATGCCGTGACCGCGAGTCAAACCGACGATAACCCCGTGACCGCGGAGTCATACTGACGATCGCGCCGTGACCGCGAGTCATACTGACGATCGCGCCGTGATCGCAGAGTCCTACCGACGATCGCGCCGTGACCGCAGAGTCATGCTGACGATTGAGCCGTGATCGCGAGTCATACCGACGATCATGCCGTGACCGCGAGTCATACCGACGATAACCCCGTGACCACGGAGTCATACTGACGATCGCGCCGTGACCGCGAGTCATACCGACGATCGCGCCGTGATCGCGAGTCATGACGACGATCGCGCCGTGACCGTGAGTCATACAGACGATCACCCCGTGACCCGCGAGTCCCAAGTTACTATAGGTACCTGTAAATTGTTACCCATTTTTTGTTTTTTTTAGATCAGTGCCAAAAATGGTAAAAATTGATTTCGTATGTCTTTTTTTGGTAACTGCAATACAGTACTTTCTTTTTATGCACAGAAAAAAATCCCGTCCCGTCCCGTCCCGAAAATCGGGAAGGAAATAAAAATCCCGTCCCGTCCCGTCCCGAACTAAAAATTCAATCCCGTCCATCCCTAAAAATTTTACAGTTGATGTTAACTATTTAATTTTTTTTTTAATACTGCTTGTGGTGCAAAAAAGTAATTAATAATTCCCAGTAATTAAATGTTTCTTTGAACGTTGTTAAAATTACAACTATAATAGTACTATGAAAGTACAATTTTAAACTTTTCAGACCAGTTTTTGTTTTTCATCCATTAAATTCCATGATTAAATTAAATGTGGTATACAATTTGTATGTACCTGTAAACAAATCAAAGTCTTTTGAATCTCAAATAAAAAAATTGTGCTACAAAAGATCAACAGGTGGACTGGGGGTGGAATCACCCCTACCACCCCCTAGTTTTATTATGCAATACAGAATATCAATTCTCACTCATACCTTCTTTGAATTGAGTCAATCCTTAATAACTGATCTTGAATCTGTTAATGCTCAATCCTATCCAAACTTAAAAACTAGGATGGTGTTAAGTGAATTTAAGGAATTTAAAATTTTTAACAAAGCCTTTTAGATTTTTGTGAAATAACTCCTTTCTCCCCGATCGATATCTACAAAATGTTCACACCTCTAACCAATATTTTCAATTTTGATACAAACCTCTAGTCAGTTGTGACCTACTGTTCTTTTTTCTACTGAACAGATTGTTGAGATAGTAAAGAACTGTGACAAGAGAGGACAGAGTTTGAGGGGGGGGGGGGGGGGTGGAATTGTGACAGAGCTTCTGATCTGCCTGAGAATACTAGACAGCTGATAAGTTGTTTGTTGGAAACTTTTAATAATTTAAATTTTAAAACCGACCAGTGATAGTTGATTATAGACACACATAGCTGTTTTGCTATTGACTTGTGCATGCCAACACACATTACATTTTGACTCTTCAATCGTTCAAGGATCTGAAAATGCTGGGTTGCACAAATGCCATGAGTTTTATTGTTCCCAATGTAACAAAAATATCGTTGGGAAGAAATTTAAAATTAACCGATGGACCCCAGCAGAGCGACTGACGGACCTGAACCGGATAAATGTAGACAGCGCAATAGAAAATATATTTTTTTTCTATGATGCTAAAGGCTGTCTCATGTTAAGTTGAGGCAGACTACCTGACCAGAGGGTAGAGAAGAACAATGGCTAGGCCGGTCCTTCGACGGACCCTCCCGGCTCTCGGAGTAAATCCCATTAACCACGCTTCAACGAATACTTCACATAACAGCGTAAATATATTGATTAATTGAAAATATAATCAATTCGTTATATCTGAAAATAATGTATTCTAGGTTATAAAAAAACAAAATTTTGCATGTTCGTACCATGCTAATCGGCCGACTTTAAGTATTAAAACAAACTTTTACTCTTATAACTAAGTACAATATTTAATTTTAAATTATTAACAATTGATATTCTGTATTATACTTCGTTCATAATATTTAGGTGATTTTAGGGGAAGAAATCTATCACCTCCACTTGACCCTTACCTTTAAAAATAAGCATTCGAAACGCCGTTAATGAGTGGAAACCTCTATTGTTATCAAAACTGGAGTAGGATGCAACTTGATACACACTGATTCTCCGGTTCCCGACATAGATGGTGGCTAGATTTTTTATTTAATTAACAATTACATATTGCCCTTGCGATTAATCAAACCCATTATTTAAGCCACACGGTTATAAATCTCACTTCTTTAACGTATAAAATGTAAAAATAACAAAAATATATATAATTTTGAACAATCTAAGACAAAGCTCTCATTTAATTTACATTGATAGATGCACTATTAATACAGACTTATAAATTAATTTTGTACTACAAGAGACAAATTAGCAGTTTGTTTTAATACTTCAAGTCGGCCGATTTGCATGGGACGAACATGAAACATTTTGTTTTTTATAACCTAGTTTACATTATTTTCAGATATGATGAATTTATTATATTTTCAATTAATCAATATATTTACGCTTTTAAGTGAAGTATTCAGTGAAGCGTGGTTAATGGGATTTACTCCAAGGGTCGGGACGGTCCGTCGAAGGTTCGGTCTAGCCATTGTCCTGCTATACCCTCTGGTCAGGTAGTCTGCCTCAACTTAAACATGAGACAGCCTTTAGGCACGAGCCTGGGATTGTTTTTCACATTACTTCAGGCTAAGACCTAGGGGTTGCGGCATCATCACTTAGATAAAATCCATTGGTGACTTGGCGGGGATCGAACACGGGACCTCAGGGACTGAAGTTCCGTGCTCTAACCACTACGCCAGCTCGTTCCCCATTAATTTGAGTATGGATGGATGGAAAGCCTTTATTTCAAAAGGACAAGGAGCATTATGGCTCTTTTACACTTGCATATGTTACAACATGAATATATCATTATAACATTTCCAATGGGGGTTGGAGGGTTTCGAACACTGAGAACAGAATGTACAATTTTAAATTGTAACAAACCAACAAATATAAACATCATGCAACCATGCAATATCAAAATACCTGAAATATATTTATTTCAACTGCCAAAATTTTGGAAATTTTAACCCACAACGCTCCCAGTTTATTGGTAAATCCATTAAAATTGTAAGCATAATTTTTATAGTAAAAAAAAAAAAAAATACAAATCCAAAATAATAATGGAATTAACATATTTATTTTATTTACAACTATACCAGTTTTATGTCATGGATATATTAAAACTGCAAATTAAAATGCATTTGCACCCTTTATATGGTCAAGAAAAACAGCAGGGATGTACATACATTTGAAGGGAGGTATAATAAAAGTTTAGAGAAATATTCAGTACTTTGATATAAATCTGAACACAAACCCATTCATTGTGAGTTTATAGAAACTAGGCATGGTTAGGTTATATTACCTATCCAACTTAATTGTTTAAATAACCAATATGCTAATTAATGATAAGGAAAGAACAGATTTTCACTATTTAAATACCAAAATATCATGAAAATGTAATCCTATAGCTTTGAAAAGGTCAGTTCAAAAGTTTGACATTTACAGGCATTAATAACTGGCAGTAAATGCACCCACAACCTATATTTAACCACACCCAAAGTTTATATTTAAATGTACAGACTGGTAGAAACAAGCGAAAATATGGATATTTCATAACTTGTCAACAAAACAATTTAGTCATTTTGAAAAGTAATTTCAAATTTTTGTTACTATGTATTCTCTAAATTTAAATTCACTTTTCCCGAGTATTATGGGCATTTTTTGTCTCAACAACAAATTTAAAGCAGAAATGAATTTACAACAACACAGAAATATCAACATCTGTTTCAATATTTAACAAGTAATTAATTGTGAGAAGAAAACTAATACAGCAATCCCATTCAAAACGCTTGATTGTAGATTTAACTGTTTGAAAACTGGAAATGAAACATAATAGCCTATAACTGAAACAACCTTATTCATCCAATTGGTAAAAGGAAAGTCCATTCTATAGATTTAACTTATATCACAGTAAAAGCAAAAGTAAAATTATAAATTAAATATTAAAGAAAGAAATTATAGTAAAAGCCCAAAATCAAATCCAATTTTTTGAGCTACACATTATCCGAGCTAGGCTCAGTCCACAAAGCTCATAATTTAATTAACTTTACTTACATAACAGAAAATAATAAGAAAAATTAAAAATTTTTGGAATATCAAGAGTCTTTCAAAGATATTTTTTTAATCAACCCAAAACTAATCGATAGAGGAGACAAAGAAAATACACAATAAATGGAAGAAAACTTTCAATTTAATATTTTAAAACACGAACGAAAACATTCATTTGAAAGCTTTTAACATAAATAAAATGTAAAAACTATTAACAAGTATAAAGTAAACATATTAGAGGGATAAACAAAACGTAATCGATAAAATTAGAAACATAAAAACACAATAACAATAACATCCAGCTATAAGATTGTTAGTAGTATTCTCATGCATGTACAATTAAATGCAAAATGGCACAAAGTCGAAACAAGTAAGACGATGAAAACAAAACACAAAAACTTAACTTATCCGCCTAAACACCCTAAAGCAAAGCAAATTATCAAAGCTGGGACTGTTAATAACAAAACTTTATACAAATCAACTTCTTTTGAAAACAATAATTTTAACCTTTTACTTCCACGATTTTAGTATTAAAATGATTCGGAATATGCTGCTAAATAAACTGCACTAGGCGACTAGGCTAGATTGAATTCTTTCAATGCATTCTGCATAATTGTGTCCTTCACAGCACAAAACACAAGCTTTATGTTCTCAGTATCTGTGAAAACAAGAACATGCAAGTTAGTAAGCAAGCCACAAGAACATGCAGAAACAAGCCATTTGACAAAAGAACTTAGTAAGTAGTCATTCTCATCTGTCAAGTGACTTGTTTTAGTTCCACTTGAAGTGTAAACAGTTTTCACACTCCAATAAAATCAAAAATCTCTTTGGAGCGACTTTGAAGTGATTTAGATTCTAACGTGTTATTTTCAAAATTCATGGTATAAAATGTAAATACAAATATGATTTTTTTATTCAATCAAAATTCTACTAAAAATTCAATCAAATCCACTTCAGAGTGTTTCCAAAATGAGTTTTTGGTTAGAAGCAAACTTTTACCCAAAGAGTATATAGGTACACAGAAATGCACAAACAGGCAGCCAAGCATTACAGTTTTTGGGTACCTGTAGCACATGTGAAATGAGAGTAAATGATCTTCTCGCTGTCAGGGTTCAAATCTACGAACATCCGTAGGATGAACTCCCTGGCTGCAATGGCATCTCTTTGGGGTCCTACAACAAACTACAGGCTAGCCAACATTCTAAAGGGCTACAGGGTTTATAAATACAGTAGACTCTCATTTCACCAACTACCGCTCGGATTGACTGCATTCGACTTCCTGGGTCAAAATATAGGTTGGTTTATATGTGGCCAACATTGTATAACTGGCTGGTTTAACTGACCTTTAAGAGGTTATCCGACTTAGACGAAGCTCTGTGTGGGTATGATAAAAGAGGGTGTACTGTAATTAAAGTTATAATTCAACACAAGAAACGGCGCAAACTCCATACTATAGTGGAGAATCATTTAGCAAGGGATGTTTTAGCTAATGTTTATTTACTATTAAAAACCTGAAATGTTTTACTAGTGTACAAGAATGATTGTAACAGAAAACTTAAAGGAGTTCATGTAATTTATTGACATAAAAAAATACACAAATGACTGACACAATTAATGCAATAAATTGGTCATTCAATCTAGGATGAAAATAGAAGGATTTCACTGTTTTAGATTCAAAATTGTTGCAAAAAATCTACATTGTAAAGCAATATCTTTAATATCTTAATCTTAATCTTAATAATATCTTAATCTTTAATAATACACTTGCTTGGAAATATATATGTTTTATTTTATTTATAAATAACATGAACTCACAAAAAACAACATCCAAGTTCCAAATTAGCATTTATTTTTGCTAAACACTATCCAATATTAAATTTTGTCTTGATTAGGGGCTTATGATGGCTGGGGTATCCGGTCAAAATCAATTTACATTGTAACATTTTTCAGATATATTTACCTCTAAATGTTTATTGGGAAAAATAAGTTGAATAGTGTTTGAAGACGTATTATAACTTACAAAAGCACCAAACTATACAACGCTAATCAAATAGTTATTTGAATAGGTACCAAAATATCAAACTCTAAAATACTTTACAAATTGTTCATAGGGGGGGTTCAACATTTACGAAAAGCATGGGAAAACACTCCAACGCTATCCAAAACGTCTGGTAAGAGTAAATGGACCTGTAGCAGTTGTAAAGTGAGAATAGCAAGTCCTATCTGGATCTGGGTTGGTCTTGAGGTAAATTTGGAGAATAAACTCTCTGGCTCCAATATGGTCCTGTTTGGCCCCTGTTATGGTACAAATGGTCAAACAGAATGTTTACCAAATCCCTCAAATCAAAATCAGTAGCTTTCGTAGGGTTTTTTGTGATATGCATTATAGTTCTCTGTTATTATAAGGAAAATTAGTGAGAGTAAATTATATATTTGAATTAATACTTTGTATACAAGGGCTGTTCAGAAAGTAAGGAACGTTTCGGTCTGGTGTTAGCGACCTCAGACCATCAAGTCGTCACAGCGCATGTGTCATAGTGTTGACCTTTGTTGAAATAATAAAGTTTAAACAGTGTGGCGCAGTTGAAAATCTCGCTAGTTGTGAGGTGCAGTATGTGACACGCTTTTGGTTTTCAGAAACATATAGAAATTTATTTTAAAAGGTGTAAAGTATACTGAAACCGAAAAAAGTTTTGGCAGGAAACGGTGCATTCAGTAATTTTTTTTTTCATGCCTGACCTAATACGTTAAATTGCAGATAGAATCATAGACTAAGCAACACATGTAGACTCCTCATCTCATTGTAAATTTTGAAGCCTGTTTTTCGTGTCTAGTTCATGTACATCCACACTGATCGCTAGTGTAGACAACATTTTGTTTATATTATTTTAGGGTTATTTTCATGATTTGTGCTTTACTATTTGGTTATATAACTAGGAGACCAGTTATTGTTTATGATTAAATCGTTTTATTTGGTTAAATAAGGTTTTAAATGACTTAAATAACAAGAAACAAATTGTAAACAAAACATAACCTCTACAGTTGGACGTACAGAACTAACAATAAAATTGGCTTCAGCTGTTCCATAAGGATGACAAATCTACTAAGGGAGTATGATTTATCTATGATAGAATCTATGTACTTCCCTTGATCAAATGGGAGGGTTCACTCAGCCACTCTAAAACCCTGACCTTGACTTGGTTAGCAGCAAAGTGCTTTAATTACAATAAGGAGCTTCAATTGCGAACCACCGAGTGGCTGAGTTCGCACGCAGAGGAATTTTATGTCAAAGGAATTTCAAAACTTGTCAACGGCTTTGATGAATTGAACTTCCTTAATTATTTGGGCGACTATGTAGGAAAGTAGTATTTTAGTTGCTCTTTCAAATGAACATGATAACGTTTTTTCCTCAAACAAAATTTTCATCCCATTCCAAAACGTTCCTTGCTTTATTTCTAAATAGCCCTCATAGTTCCTTTTGTTTCGGCTTGTTATTAAAATATAAAAATCTGTGACCAAAAATGCCTCAGATTAAAAATTAGTCACTTTTCAGTGACTACTGTGACAAAATAGCAATTAAGTGACTTTCCTGTTACCAATAAACTCACTGTTAAATATAGCTGTGAACATTATTAGGTAGATTCTCCGGAAATATTAAACTTTAATCTATGACATTTTGAAATGCAGATTCCTAAGGAATTTGCTCATACAACTCGATTTTTGAGGCACAACAAAGTGTTTCATAGTTCCTATCTTGAGTTTAAGATTTAAGATACATTTTTTGTTTGTGATATTGAGTTTACGTTGATTAATGTATTACAGAGAACATTTTCCATCACCAAAAAATAAGTGAAACAGAGAAGTTCACAATAGTTAAGTTCCAGAATCTGTCCCTGTATTCAGGTGGGAAAGATCCTGAAAACTTATTTCTAAGACTTAAAATTAACAAAATCACCACTGAGTATAGATAAAGCACACATACCGTCATATTCGGGGAAGTAGTCAACAAGATGGGAGTACATGATTTTCTCCTCTAATAGATCTTTCTTGTTGAGGAACAGAATTACAGAGGAGTGCTGGAACCACGGATAAGTGATAATTGTCTTGAATAAGGCTTTCGACTCTTCCATTCGGTTCTGCAACACAAATACCACATTTATAATCTTGATTATATGTCATTTGTATTTATTACATTGGATGGCCTTTAATGTTAGTAATCTTATTAATGCTAAAAGGGTTTTGCGTATAGCTCCTTAGCTTGCCTGTGCCCCGCAACGAGGCTCCTCACCTCTTACTAGCATTTTGTTAAAGTCTGGGTACATGCTAAAAACACAATTCCTTCCAAACATGAATCTTTTTACGGCCATAATTAAACTCCCAATCCCTAGCCCATTTCTGCATACTCCCCACTATCACTGCATTACAGAGACAAAGGATCAAGAAACACACAAAGGACATTATCAAGATTTACAGACAAATGGTGAATAATGTATTTTGAATTTAAAAAATAAGTTACTGAAGTCCTGTAACTATGAGTGAACAAAAAATTTTGAGTATGTTGTGTGTTGGCAAAAAAGTTTATATACAGCTGTCAAACGGCTGACTGAATAAGACAAAGTTTGTATTGACTGGGTCCAGATTAATAAGGGTTCCACAGTACTAGTTCATGTAATTAAAAAGATGAGTGCTGTCCAATGTACTGGTTAGCCATCTAAACAGTTGTGGATGCAAATCTTACCTCATTTTCAGATTCAAAAAGAATTTGGTCGTATTCGCTAAGAGCCACTAGGAAAATAATGGATGTGACGTTTTCAAAGCAGTGGATCCATTTTCTTCTTTCAGACCTCTGTCCTCCCACGTCTACCATCCTGTAAGACAAACAAAGGTTAGTGACTTGAGACATGAACCAAGGTATTACATTTTTATGGCATCACTAATGATGCCGTGCTTCTAATTTCTCCGTATTTATGTAATAGACTTCAATTTGTATCGATTAAGTATAAATGTTCTAAAGCTGAAAAATTTGAAACCGGTGTTCCTCAGGGCTCTGTACTAGGGCCACTTTTCTTTAACGTCTACATTAATGATCTTCCTATAAATATAAATACACAATCTGTTATATATGCGGATGATACAACTTTACTCGCTAACCATTCTAATTTAACAACACTGCGCTTAATTAGTCAAGAGAACATAGAGCATATGATTGGTTTTCTGCAAACAGATTATCTTGTAATTCTGATAAATCACAATATATAACAATCAGTTTCAAAACAGAGGTAAAATTTGAATCAGTTAAACTTTTAGGATTTAATTTGGATTCAAAATTAAATTGGTCATCACACATAAAATCTGTTTGTAAAAAAATTTCAAGAGTGAGGTGCTTGCTGTGGAAACTTAAGGATTTTGTTAGTCAAGAATATTTAAGATTGGCGTATTTTGGACTCTTTCAATCACACATACTATACGGTCTTATTTTGTGGGGCCACTCTCCACATATTAATGACATCCTTTTACTCCAAAAAAAGGCGGTTTGAAGCATTGCTGGAGAATGCTCAGATACACATTGTAAACCTCTTTTCATTCATTTCAGGATACCAACTATAGTAAATCTTTATATATTCCAAATTATAATACATACAAAGTCAAACTTAGATCAATTCTCTTTCCAAAAGGACGTACACAACCACTATACAAGAGGTAGGGATAAAATAGATATATTGCAGCACAGATTGTCAAAAACCAAACATTCACATAAATTAAATTGTATAATGCTTTTTAATAAGCTGCCTGAAGAAGCAAAATTAGTTTCATACAGCATTTTTTTAAATAAACTGTATGACTGGATTGTTAAAAATCCCTTTTACAAAATTGATGATTTTTTTAAGTTGTGAAATAAATATTAGATTTTGAAGAGTAAGTTGAAATAAAGCTTTTATTTTCATGTAAGTGGCCATTTAAATTTAATATATTGTACTGCAAACACTGAATCACCTTGTAACTATGTATAACAAATGACGTGTCCTATTTCTTTTGTAAATATCAATGGAAATAAATATTTCTTATTCCCATTCATCAAACCTTTGTGTACATTTTACATTGGCCATCTTTTAACGGCACTAGTTTCCCGTTACAACTCCACTATGACATATTCAAACTGGTGATCGTATTTATTTGTTATACAGGGTTCCCACGGCAGCTGATGAAAAGAACAATGATTTTTTGGACTTTTTTGGGGATTTCACCAAGCATTTTTACAATTACTTTATTTGAAATAATAATAAATTAGGCAAAATTTTTGCTGCGGTGTCAAATTTGGTGATGTTAACATACATCACAGTAAAGTATAATGAAGTACATATACCACAACAAGACACGACAACTGTTGGTTTATTGACCTTGAGTGTCAAAATTCCTGATAAAATGAAATTAAATCAACACAACACCCATATAACTCTAACCTCATTTATCATGCTCAAACATTCAACACAACTATTCTCAAATCAGCATAAAATAAATCTTCTGATCTGATTAATGTTATACTTCATTGGTAAAAGGTTAAAAAGTATAAAAAATGAGCTTTTTGTTGCTCCAAAAGATTTTTTATAGCTAAATATTGTTTGATCACCCATTTCCTGAATTCACTAGAAATTAAACATTAACAAAACATCAATAAGAATTAAAAACCACAAAAACGTATGTTAAGAAATTAGCGCTAAATAGCATAATTAAGTATATTATCCAAAGAGAAAATTCCCAATAACACAAGTAACAACATTAACAACACACTTAAAGCATGAGGTGAAATTAGCACGAAAATAGCAAAGAGAAGCAACACACACCTTTTAAAATAATTTTTTACAACAGTGGATCAGCTTAAATAAAAAAAGGGAATATCCCATATTTTATAGCAATTGGGTATTATCTTCTAATTATTGGGTCCTTCAGAAAAAGAATATAAAACAATTAACAACCAGAATTGTATTATTTAACGTGCATATGTTTGGGATGCTTTAAAATTCAAACTCTATTTAACTAGAGCCAGTAAAAACCCAATATCCTACCTAGAAAATCTGTGTGCTTGAGTAATCTTTATTACAACTCATAGGCCAAGTCCCGTAATTTTTTAAGTGGACTAAAGATTGTTATTAGTTTAATTATTAGGATCATGCAAAATACATTTTACCTATTTTGTATGATTTTATGTTGATTAGCAGATTAAATAATGAAAATAATGGTATAATTTTGCACAATATTATTTGGTTTCACCATTGACATTGGTTAATAGCAGATGGGACAAAAAAAAATTCAAGATGACGAATGTTCTGTCTACTATGCTACAAAAGCTAGTCATTTATAGGTTTTTTTTTACTATCAGAAACGTCTTAGGTATTAAATAGGAAAACATAGTAAAAAACAAAATAGGGAGATTCTACATTTGACTAACAAAGAATAGCTACGACCAAATTAAATTTTCCTTTGGGGATTTGCATTTGTTGAATTCTACTCAAATACCAATTCAAATCTCTCAAGTTACATCAAACTGAAACAGATTATTCTGCACAATACTTTGGTTCAAAACTGAGTTAATAACAAAAGAAGGTGACAACCAGGGTTCAATTTAACAGCACCCAAAGTTGTACCTAAAGATGATTGAGTCCAAGTCAAAGGGGTACTCGATGATGCCAGTGGTTGGCGCTCGAGCTCTCAGAATGTCTTGTTCTGTTGGAAGATAGTCAGGAACCTCTACTCTTGCTATGTCGTCTAAGTAGCTGAAATCATGCATTCATGCAACAACTATCCCATCATGCAATTGAGGTGAATTCGAGCAAAACATTGATCATTCTATAATGGAAATAGGTAAATGAAATCAAATTCAAACCGGAAGGAAAGGTGACGAAGTGTTGGAAAGGATTTAGGATGGTGATAAAAGGTATCGAAATTGTTGCAAAGTACCTTGTAAAAGAAACGTAGCTGAGCGGAAGAGGACGTAAAGTATCGGGGATTATTTACAAGTGACTTACAAGTGACCATGGGATTGCATCACAGCTGGAACAGCTTATTGTGCACAAGTATGGAGGATGGTAGGAACTTAGGAGAAGATTGTCCAGCACAAGAAAGATTGGTAAACAACATGTTACAGTCTTTTGGACCCAATTACAAATTTTTAAGATTTTTCCTACATATCTTAATTCAAAAATGATTTGTTTTAAACGTTCTCATTGCATTAGAGACTGATCAATGTTTGTAATTAATTCAACGAAAATGTTATAAAAAAATAAAACAAACAAACACATTGAGTAGATTAGTGCAAGCTAGTAAACAATAATCATACTAAATAATCACAGGAAGAACAAACCAGTATAAATAACCCATCAGGCATAAATAACCCATCACCTGATGCCATCTAGATTTCAAAACATTGCCTGAATCAGCAAAATAAATCCCCACTGCATGCTCTATGTTGTATGAAACATGCATAACAAATGCCCGCCTTATACCTAAATCTGATTTCCTCCAAGTCAAATGGATACTCTATGATTCCCGTGGTCGGCACTCGAACCCGAAGAATGTCCTGTTCCGTTGGCAGGTAGTTTGGCGCGGCTACTCTGTCAATTTCCATCAGGTAACTGAAGAAAAAGAACTTGATCATAACTGAGCGCAGATTGTTACAATAGCTCTGGTTTGTTTTATGAGTAACAAAACAAATGAGTTATGTTTGGAAATTTGGCATCTAGAAATCGTTGCTTTGCTGCACTTAATCCTTTGAACTTGATACTGTGCATTTAAATACAGTAGACTCCCTGCTATCCGGACTCCTTGGGACCGAGGCCAGTCCGGATAACGGTGTTTCCGGTTAAACCGACGTCCCCAAAAACTCGTTAAAACGGACCATTTAAATGCATACTGTATACAGTATTTGACTTAAATTTAGAAGAGCATTGTATTTACACACGTGATCACTGGTTTCAAATCTTTCCAACGACAACAGTCGTTTCAGAACCACTCACTTCCTGCCGATCTAGTCCAGTTATTCTGATGTGCTGATAAAAATTGTCTGGTTAAAGAGATGTCATTTCCGCCGAGTGTAGTCCGGTTAAACTGACTTCCGGTTAAAAGGTGTCCGGATAAGAGGGAGTCTACTGTATATTTAAATATCTATTTCAACTGTAATTAACAGAAAATAAACTTAAATTTATTCTTTAGATCTACCAAAAGAGGTCAACCTTAAAGTTAACGAAAAATTATTAATATTGATACTTCAAATTATTTACTAACAACTGAAACAAAATCTACATGTAAAAGTCAATAACAAGCCTTTTAGGAATTTAAATCCAACATTAGAATACTTGATTGGGTCAATAAAGTTACACTATTATCAACTCTGATTCTTGTGTAATAAATGGGTAGAAATTGGTACACAATACTGGTGTTAAAAGACACAATAGGAACTAATGAAGTACTGAGTGAGAGAGAAACTACGATTCAGAATTTCATATGAGGTCTATCAATCTAAATATAAATCCGAATTTTAATGATTGACATTCAAGAGAAATTATTTAATGGTTTTTAATTCCACATTAAATTTTGTTGCAAGAATTTGAGATTGTTTGAAACTATTCCTCTTCTATGGTAAATTCCAGGTATAAATATACAGTTATGCAAACATTTTTCTCTAAGACTGGGGAGAGACCGATAAGGAAGCGAGTTGTTTGGTTTAGTTAAGAGGACTGATTTGTAGAAAATAGGTATATTTCGGTTTTTACAGCATTTCAAACCTAAGTGAAATTGAAAAACACTAAATTTAACATCAATTCCCTAACAAGAATACAGTTTATTTATGTCTCAGTGCTAAAATTTTTTAATTTAAGCTAGTGAACGGTAAGGGACAGCAGCTACATTCCTGAACCTGAAACTCATGTGACATTTTTCTCAATTAATATACTGTCTTCAAGTAACCGATAGGCTAGCAAAACCCACAAATACCCAACAACTTTGCAAGAAGCATGAAGAATTTTCCAGTATCAACAATATTTTTTTAAACATTTTCAAAATTTGCGATAGTAAGAATTTTATCGTCTCAACAATCTTTAATCAAAAGCCATCAATAAAATAAATGTTTAAACCCAAAATAGAATTCAAGGATTGTGAACCGTACTTTTTCTCAATGGGTAAATTGAAACATTCCTCTTAATTTCTTTGTATTTACTTTAAAGTTGTCTACCTCACTCTTGACATCTATTCTCCTTTATTTGGTTACAAATGAGGTTTTATCTACCCATAATTAAAACAATACTTAAGTATAAGCTATCACTTGAATCAATGGAAATTTGAGGATTGAATATTGAAGTAGGGTAGTTTCAAATAAAGGAACACTATAGTCTACAGTTTAGTTAACATCAGTAGTAGGCTAAATCAAATATCTACTTTGATGTTGTGAAAGCTTAAATACAGTGACAAATTCTCAATCTTTGTCTTGCAGATTCAAAATTAAGGTTTGTTCAGAAAAAAAATTAAAATATTTACATAACACCAATAAAACTACATTCTTTAAATTATTACTTAGCAACACTTACTACTTAGCAGAGTCTGTGAGCTGGTATTCCCTTCGGCGGTCGTAGCATTCCTGTATTCCTGTGTCCGCCCATAGTTCCTTGATCGCTTCAACGTACGGACTTTCAAACGTTGTGACTGTTTCAAAGTCTACACTTCGGATCAATTCCGCCTTTTCCTGGAAGAAATTTTAAAAATTAGCTCCAGTACAGTAGGTAATAATTGGTATGGAGTACTTATTTATTTACACTACAGAAACTCTTGGGTACATGTATATTGTATGGTTTTTCAGTTCTCCTGATCTATCCCCTCTACAGATAAGTAAGGTACAGAGGAAACATTCAATGGTACACTTTTGGTGTCTAGCACAGCCATATTCACTGGTGTCTAAGGCAAAGTCCAACACTGACCCCCTCACCGTCATGTACTATAACGCTCATGGTGGAGGAAGACCCTGTGCGATAGGAATTTTCACACAGTACTCACCGCTCGGGCTCTTCTTTGCTTGTGTCAAGTATATTTCCAGCACAACACCAGAGCTGAAAACCCACGGTCGTCCCATAATTGTGTATCCTCCGTAGCTTACTTCTCTGTGGACACTCTTTGTGGACATTTGGGTATACTCGCTATGCATTTTCTCTTTGTGTAACACACTGTATATACCCAGTTTGTCAACCTGCTTGATAAAGCGTATACCTGCATACCTCTGCTAACTCTTATGCCTCAGTCTCAGTGCAAACCAAATACTGAAATGAATACTGTTAACTTCTAAACAGACTGCGGGATTTAAGAAAAAACCAAGCTGCCAGAAAGCAAAAGGCAACTAAAATGTTTTTTGTACTTCAAAAATGGTTTTTAAATTGTACGGTACTTATTGCTGTTGTATTTAAAAGCATTGCTCAAATGAGGGCAGCTTCAAATACTAAGTTGAGATAAAAGTAGCATGTGTCTTACATTAGACAATTTTTATCTAAAAAAAATAATTATGTTCCTAACAATTTTATGTTTCTAACATTTGACCATAACAAGGTATTTAAAAGGCAGCTTTCCCTTATCCTAGGCACGTATTTCTTTACCTGGCACTACTTATGTCATAGACTAATGTACATGAGCCGAATATTACAGTAAAACTAGATGTTAATAAGATAAACCGCTAATTGATTTTTTTATATTTTATTTTAAAGAGGTTGGCAGAATCATTTAACCATGCATTTGCCTGTCTTCACTGGCCTAGGGCCTGTGTTTGGAAAGTAGTACTCTTTCCAAGAAATAATATTAGGCCCTACCGTACTATTTATTTCCTAAATTGTTCACCAATTTTTTTCCTCCTTAAAAAGCTAAGAGAACGCAGCCTTTATGGTCCACAAACATGATTTGCGTCACTTATCTCATGCAGGCCAAAACATCAGACAATTTTTAATCGCAAACCGAGAACATTTGTGCTTAAGTTACACACAGATGAACGACAGCATTAATTTATAACACATTACAGCTATCTCCCAAAGAGATGCAACAAATCGTCTCACAACTCTTAACATGACCCCTATCAGTTTGATGGTTATTGATGTAATCTTCAAACCCATGATCTATTTTACATGAATGGCCTTTATTTAGCACACTATCATCTCTTAACGGATTTAAACTAGACTTCCTTTTTAAAGACTTGTGTAAAAACCATTTAAACGGATAATTTTTCTCAAATATCGCAGCAAAATTAGAATTGCACACACAGTAAAGATATTGTTATTCGTCCTTTTGGATTGTAATGTTTAATAATATTTAAAAATATGGAAGCCATTTAAATGTTTGCGGTAAAAGTTTCAATATACTATGGCTTCATTTTTGAGGGTTGGAACTAATCTAGCACAGACAATGAAGAAATGTAACGGTGGTGGTAGATTGTTAGACAGACTTTAAGTTCAAGACGAAACAGGTTTAACAGGTGATATAGGAAGTGAAAGATTAATACAGAAGATTTATGGTCAACGAGACTGTTCCAACAGCCACATGGAAGGATGAAGATGAAAAGGGAAGGATTTTGTTCAAAGATAAAGGTTTGACAGTCATTATAATAGAAGGTACAATATGGAGATAGAAGACTGATCAAACTAGAAGATACAACAGTCTCAGTACTACAGGGTTTTACAGTCAATATGGAATAATTAAGATAGGTCAACATAAAAGGTTTATTGGTCAACATAGAAGGTTTATTGGTTAACATAGAAGGTGTATTGGTCAACATAGAAGGTTTATTGGTTAACATAGAAGGTATATTGGTCAACATAGAAGATTTATTGGTTAACATAGAAGGTGTATTGGTCAACATAGAAGGTGTATTGGTCAACATAGAAGGTGTATTGGCCAACATAGAGGTTTATTGGTCAACATAGTCAAAGTAGAAGGATAAACAATCAATATAGAAGGTTTAACGATCAATGTAGAAGGTTCATGGTCAAAGTAAGTTTTACGGTCAACATGGAAGGATAGTCAATATAGAAGGTGCATGGTCAAAGTAAGTTTTACGGTCATCATAGAAAGTTCATGGTCAAAGTAAGTTTTACGGTCAACATAGAAGGTTCATAGTCAAATTATAAGGATTTACGGTCAATATAGAAGGTCCATCGTCAATATAGAAGGTTTAACGATCAATATAGAAGGTTCATGGTCAAAGTTAGTTTTACGGTCAACACAGAAGGATAGTCAATATAGAAGGTTCATGGTCAAAGTACGTTTTACGGTCAACATAGAAGGTTCATAGTCAAGGTAGAAGGGTCACAGCAAACATCGAAGTTTCAGTACAGTACGGTACTCACAATATTGGATGAGTCGGCGTATTGAATCTTGAGGAGGTCCATCGCCCGTATCATACTCTGCATGGCCATGAAGATGTTCTGGTAGACAAGTTTTATGAAGCCTCGTTTGTCTTCATCTGAGTAACCTGACCCGTGGATAATTCGCATCTGTTTGATGAATGTTGATTTTCCAGATTCTCCAGTGCCTGTTGACAGTACAGATACATCAGTGCTGGTGATAGTTGAAGCAATCAATATTTCTACCTATGATTAACGATACCTGTCCTCCTGTACGCTCTTATACCATGGATAGTGACTAGCGCATTCCCTTGGGAGCTAGCTACTACAATAGTCTTCACGTTAAGATCCAGGTCTGGGACTACTGCACTTTTAGTGAATTCACCTACAGGAAAATAGCTATTACTAAAATAACTATAACTATTACTAACTGTTGTACAAGTATTTGTTCAAAGTCTGGGACCACTGGACTTTTACTGAACTTCCCTGTTGATAAGTTGCTAGTACAATAATCTTCATAAGTCCTTGGTATGTTGTGAGATAGATCTGGAAACGTCATGAAATTGTTGCTATTTACACATTGTGATGGAAAAAGTAATAGTCTAGTTTTTAGCGAGGATGTTTGGGCCTGGAAGATTAGGTTCAACCTTACCAATTAATGGCTTTCGACTCTGTGATAATTCCGTGACGTAATAGGCCTAGTCCGAGGTAAGGTATAAAGCATTCCGAACTTGTCTTTCATAACAAGAGAATGGTTCATGGAAGAGAATGGTTACATCTATAAAAGAAACAAATTGCAGGACTCATTAATCCTGACGACTCTTCTTCAGTTATATCTTATTGAAAGTATTCAAATTTCATCACACTTAATCTGAAAATCAGGCAATATTAAATTTGAGAAAAGAAACAAAACATAACTTTAAATGTGTAAAACAAGTAGAGCATAATGAGGAATAAACACCTTAAAAATAACCTCCTAGAGTCTTTGTTAGCTATTTATCACCTGACTCATTATAGACAAATGACAGTTTGATAAGATAGTGACAATGAATGGATTTAGGTACCAGTCAATACTGTACAAACATGCAAGAACTAAATTTGGCCACTATTTCCTGAACAACTACTGTTTAAAGTTGTTTCCTGGATATTTAGAAAATGTATTAGCATATATAGAAATTAAATTTGTCTGTTGATTTAGCAGTACAATATTGAAGAATTTGTTTTGTGTAGTTGCTGCAGTCTCTGTATTCAGTTGCGATTTCCAGTGTAGCCAGCTAATTTTTTAGTAGATACAACATATTAGTAGATACAACATATTAGTAGATACAACATACAGTAGACTCCCTCTTATCCGGACACCTTTTAACCGAACATCGGTTCCAGACTACACTCGGCAGAAATGACATCTCTTAACCGGACAATTTTTATCAGCACATTGGTTTAACCACACTAGATCGGCAGGAAGTGGGCGGTACTGAAACGACTGTTCTCATGGGAAAGATGACCAATGATCACGTGTTTAAATACAATGCCCTACTAAATTTAAGTCAAATACTGTATACAGTATGCATTTAAATTGTCTGTTTTAACCAGCTTTTTGGGACATCGGTTTAACCAGAAAAACCATTATCCGGACTGGCCTCGGTCCCGAGGAGTCCAGATAAGAGGGAGTCTACAGCCAAAATTATAACTCTACCAATACTTATCACCATTTAAAAAAAATGTCTGACAAAAAACCCAACTCTCCAAGAAAAAATGGATATGACAACGCTGAGTACAAGGTTGTAAATGACACTAACAATACCCAATTGTTTAAATGTTTCACATGAATCATCGAAATACCATTACAAAGATGGATCATAGAATATGGTATGAATACTAAAGAGGTCACTTAGTGGAAGACATCATCAAGTTGGCCTAAACAAACACACCCTTACAGTCTTCAAAGATGAAAAAAAAGTTGGAGGACTAGCGTGACTGTAATACTATTTTAATGATGTACAATATAGAGAAAAGTAGTTGCAAACAATTTGTTGCAAATACACCTTTATGCTGGAGGAGTAGCTTGAATGCATTACTATTTTAATGGTGAAGGATACAAAGGAAAAGCATTTGCAAACAGTTTGAGAAAAAACAACAAAAGACAATAACATACTTCAACCATTAAAAAATGTATAAAAAGAGGTTGCGACCTGCTTCTACCTAATGATCAATTTTTAATGGTGGTAACAAGATGCAAACCCACAACATCACGGTCATGGTCATGCTCTTTCTGAGTCAACCACTCACTAATTATTTTTCTTCTATTATTCTGTATAAGCAAGGCATGGGAAGAGGCAGACTTTAGGTCCAGGTCAACCATATCCTTATGGATCAAAATATAGCTTTCATCATGGGAAATTTTGCAATTTTCTTCAACCTATAACTAAACAAACTGTACAGTCGAACCCCGATTAATTAAAACAAAGGAGACAAGCCGTTTTGGATGACCTATTGTTTCGGTTAGTTAAATTAAAAGGCTATGTCAATCATATCAAAGATTTTTCAACTAACTTAATGTTTTTAAAATTGCTGTCGTCTAAAAATCAACAAAATTATTAAATTGACAGTTAGCCTAATTTCTGATCTTTATCCATATCCCTGTAAGAGATCCAAATCGTCGTCTGCTCCATCACATTCCGTTGGTCAAGCCGGACCTACTACTTGTGCCACCACAGCCAGTTCCTGTCACCCAGCTCATTTCCTAATTGTTTTGAATTTGAATGATGGTTTTGAATAACCCGGGTTATGGTTTAACAGGATGCGGTTAAAAGATGTTTTACTGAGCTTAACCTTTAAGCTGACTAACTGTAATTAGCCTACAACTAAACTGACTAACTGTAATTAGCCTACAACTCAAACTGACTAACTGTAATAAGCCTACAACTCAAACTGACTAACTGTAATTAGCCTACAACTCAAACTGACTAACTGTAATCAGCCTACAACTCAAACTGACTAACTGTAATTAGCCTACAACTGAAACTGACTAACTGCAATACACCTTCAACTAAAGCTTACTAACTTTTTATCCAGACCAGTTATCATACTGTTTCAGCTCATCCAAGAAATTCTCTGGAAATTTTGACTTGACATAATTCGGTAAACCCAAGGATATCTCTCCTTGTCTACAATTTTCTTTTTTTTCAAGCTAAACCTGCAGCCATAGAGGAGTTCAAACTCACAAAAAGGTAAAAAAGATCAAAATCTCTTTGTAATTGGCAGCATTATAGTGAGCTTTCAGGACTAAAATCTCACACTCTAAACCACTAAATGTAGCCCCGCCCAAACATACATTGAAACTTGCAACTGGTTTGGTTATTTATACTATAAAAACAGTTATATTTATACCCTAAACTACCCTTAACTTTGGGAAGCGAGCTGGTCTAGTGGTTAGAGGGCGGGACTTCAGTCCCTAAGGTCCCGGGTTCAAATCCCGCCAGTTCATATAAGTGATAGTTTCGCAACCCCTAGGTATAGGCTGAAGTGAAAAACAATCCCAGGCTCATGCCTAGCGTCTTAGAAAAAAAACCTGATGTAATATGTTAATTTTAAAGAATAATACTTCAAATCCTTCCAACTTAAGTCACTGGATGCGTTCACAATCAATTTCAAAAATTGCTTTCATAGTTATTACTTGTTTAGAATGGGAAAATTGTCTTGAATGTTTGCCATTATATTAACAACAACCAATGCTGCGCTTCAAAAGACGCATTCAGAAGAAATCCTGTTTATGAATCTACAAAGCTCAAAAAACTTTGGTTTGGTTTACACAGTTGAAGTAAAGTTTTTCTGAGATTTAAAGGACAAAACTAATTGCTTAGAAAAAGTTCTTTATCAATATCAGTTGTATTTTATTGTGTAAAGTTCATCACAATATCGTTTGTATTTTATTGTATCTTTCAGTTTACATTTCAAACGTTTCAATAGCTACTGAAAGATACTTATTAAATGTCTCAAAAGAAAAAAACGTTTGTGTGATTTTGCAAAAAATTTACTTGGGATACTGAATATTTAGTTATACCAAACAAAGCAGCAATAGAGTATGATTAATGGTTTAATGAAGTATTTCACTGGACCAAGGTATACATGCTCCTGTAATAAAAAAATTTGAAATCCTTAAATTTATTGCTTTTATTAGCAATAAACTACAATGAAAGAGCAGCTTTTTACAAGTTTATTAGTGAAATTTCCCTATACATTTTTATGACAAAAACTCAGTATCAAGCACTTGAATATTCAAAACGCAAAACATTTCACTTAAACAAACATCAAATAATTTCTTGGGATTGATCATTATTCATAAACTGATCTGAGGAATCAAAGTAATTGAAATATAAATGGGATTCAGGGACAGGGAGGGATGCTACATCAATATGGTTGACCAACCCAAACATGAATAACACAAAAAGGTATTAACTTGAAATGAAGATTTTATTTGCCACATTGTATTGGAATGCACACAATTTATTACTTGACGTGTTTGATTTTCTAACAGCACTTGAGTTTTATTCTCGCAATAAACAAACCGAGAGGTATCTTGCTAAATGATTCCGAAACAATAAACATCAACGGTCGTTACTTTAGATGGTTCATATTTAATTTGGTATGAAAGTGGACTAAGTGAGTGAATAGTTTGCAAGTCATGATACACAGAATTCTATGAGTGGTTATCCTGCGTTTGAAAATAGGTCAAGTACATTTTCGCTTCTGTTTGTTTTAAGTGGGAAATAAATTACAATAATGGAGGGTAAACAATTGTTTGCGTTTACTGTTTAGTTGAGATGTATTGAAAAGAATAGTTTTATCGGTAACATTTTACATACAGTAAATTAATTACTAAACAAATCTGGATCAAATTCTTGTTAAATTTATTTGCTAGGTTTAAAAAATATATAAATTTAAATACAACAAAATATTGAGTTTATGACACTACTTTTTATGAACATAGACTACAAAACACAGTGCAAAAACTCTTAGAAATTAGACACTTTAGGTTATTCTCAAACATTTTAGGAAGGAGAATCGGATAAAATCAACTTTAAAAAATTAGAGGAGAAAGGAATGTGTGCAATTAGCAAATTAATAGTTTTGTAATATTGAATATAAAAATAGGAATAACTAAATCAATGAATACTTCCTAAGGTACAGAGAATTAAAGTTCTCATCCAAGCAATATTTATAGGAAATCCTGTCCATATAAATTTGATTTTCTTACCAACACTGCACAACAGGTACCCACCTGAAAAAAAACAAAGTATTAGTTTAATGGTCAATGGCGTAACAAGAACTAGAAAACATACATCTTCAGGGTGAGTTTCATTTTTTGACATAAATATAAAAATCCTAATTCATCATTCATCAACATGGCGAAGACAGTTGACAAAGTTGACCTTTGTTTCCGCTACCTAAACTGATGGGATATGGTTTTCTTGATCATCTTCATTGATTATACGCTACACTATATACCTAATACTATACACTGCTTACACTTTAGGTCTGTGAACAAGATAAGCAGCAAGGGGTGTGTTATGAGTTCCACCTATGGCTGCCCCTTTGTGGACACTTTCTCCGTAGTGACCTCTCGTTTGAAAATGTTGAACCGATTTTAAACTTAAAAGAATTCAATAATGTTGTCCTAGCGTTAAGTTTTAACTTACATTTTTAAATTCCCTCCACTCCTTTACTGTTCACTTGTAAGACGATTGAGGATTATGTCTAGTTCAGGTCTTGGTACAAATTGCAACCAAAACTCTTCAATCGCACTTTCTTCAGTGTGCCACAGCTATTTGGAAGATTCTATCGAAAACCTGTCTCAAATGTTAAATCTTCCTCCTCTTGCGTAAAGATACGTAGCTATTATGCTTTCCTAAAGATCATCAACAGTATGGTACAGAGCACTGAATTTTGTCTTCTTATGTTAATATCAGTGATGCTGTGAACTTCTGAACCACAAAAAAATTGTGACTCCACTAACCACGACTCTATCAGTTCTCTAGTTGGATTCGTCGAATTTGATAACATGTATCCCTTGCCATCTTGTATGATTGTAGCATGCAAAATTTGTAGATTGGCAACATGAATTATAAATAAATCGTTAAACAAATGAGCCCTAATTTACAAAATTAATTTTTAGTAAGGAGGGTTTTCTTAATTTATTTTTGTTTTGTGTAATTCATTTTCTACTTCTGTTGTAATAAAAAAAAGTACTGCATGGATAAGAATCTAATTAAATGAGTCGTCCAGTTCAAAAAGTAACATAAATAGTTGTAGGTACACAGCTCTAATCCAGGTTCTATGTAAATTTCACTCTGATTATCAAAACAAAATTTTTATCTTTAACATATTAAATCTTAATGAGGGTGTTATCTATGTTTGTATAAAACCTACCAATAAATAACCTAAAGTAATTTGTAAATAATAATATAATCTACTCGCCAAAAACATTTCGTGGAATAGTTTTTGTCAGAACATTTAAAGTATAAGAAGTTATGGCTTTTGGAGAAGTAAGGATCCATTAGTGTAAAGATATCATTAGTAGCCTTATAAACCAAGGATTTTCATTTTCTTGGTAGACAGGTAGCGTAAAGATATCATAAGTAGCTTAACAAACCCAGGATTTTCATTTTCTCGGTAGACACATCTACAGGTTAAGTCCTCAAAGCGAGTTCGCAACCAAGAGTTATATAAATATCAAGCAGTGAAAAACACTTAATATTTTACCAAGTATCCGACCAACTAGCTTAATAAACCCAGGATTTTCATTTTCTTGGTAGACACATCTACAGGTTAAGTCCTCAAAGCAGGTTCCCAACTAAGAGTTACAGAAATATCAAGCAGTGAAAAGACTTAATATTTTACCAAGTATCAGACCAACAATGTGGTTAGCAATTTGTAATGAATAATAAAAATGTATTTCCATAACCTTTATATACTCATAAATAGATCATTACTTTTTTACCAGCAATTAATTGCTACAGGGAAAACCAACATAGATTGACATTAGCTTATCAACTAGAGGAATTTAATTTGAACCAGCCTCAAAGAGGACTAAATGAATTGATTTGTGTCACCAAGTTCATAGGGTGATAGGGAAAATACACATAGAACAAATGCAAATGCAGGAATTGATACATGGAATGGATTCAAAGACCAATTTATTATCATTAATAAGATGTCATCTTGAAGAGAAATTCCATGGATAGATAATAGCAATCATGAAAAAATATTTTTTTTTAGAAGATTTTTAAGGGAGTGGTAAATGTAAACTTGTTACCAAGATACTTCTGTATATATTTTCCCTATCAACGAGCAATATAGTGAATTAAGGAATCACAACTGAATTGTATCAACTTTCTTTTGAAGTTTACATGAAAAATGCATGTACATATTTTATTGTAAATACATCCCAAATCCTTTCAATCCACTTAATTATCTCAAAAACCAAGTGAATCAACCAGGAAAAGTGTTTATAAATGTCAATATAGACAAGAAAATCCCAATACGGGATCTTTAATCTTTAAATCTACAGTTCAAATCCAAACATTCTTTGTTAGTGTCGTAGTCCCTAAATTGAATCAACGAACAAAGGAAATCATGTTTAAATAAACAATCATATGTCTGCAACTTAAAATCAACTACAACAAAATAACATTCGAAAGAGGATGGTTAATAGAATTTTTGGACAATAAAGTGATATGTTGTGAGGGGTAGTGTTAAAGGGGTACGTCAATATGAACAGATGAATGAGACGAGAACAGGCCGGCCGGTATGGCACATTGAGCGGTTCGGGACCCCTCGGCAGTCCTCGGAGCAGTTCGGGTCGAGTTATCGATCGGAGCGCTAGGGAGTGCCCGACCCTGTACCGTTTATTCCTTCACTATTTTTACGGCTACAAAACGTTCGTCTACCAGGCCCTTGTCAGGCGACGCGTCGAAAAACCACGTTTGGACAGAATCTTTATCGTTTTGTTGATATAATATTTTGATTAATGAAAATTGAAAGTAAAATTATTATTTACATACTTCATTTTCATAAAATAGTTTGACCGGCATTACCGTTGAAATAAAACAGCGTCTAAAATACCCACGTGATAATTGTCTAAAAATCTTTAACATTCACCTTCTTGTAAATTATATCGTAAATTGTGTTAATTCATCGAGCGTAAATATATTTTCGATGAGTTTTACACGTATTTTTTTTATTTCTAATTCGTAATCAAGTAAAAAATCGTTAGCAAAGTAAATTATCAATTTTACAATTATCTTTATGTAACTGACTAAACTAAATTAATTTCCATAACTGTTGGAACCTGAATGAGGACCAGACGCCTGAAATAACGTAAATAAACACGTTTGAACACGACGATTTTTACCATGCACCAAACTGTACCGTACCATTGATATTATTACAGTGTATTGTTTTTAGGCATCAAAAACTACAAAATACTTTGATCTAAGTACATTAGGGATGATCGAAATTTATTTCAACTTTTACTTCATAAATTTTATTTTTGGGACCACACATTCTTAGACTGATACAGAGTGTAAATGTTAAGCGTATTTTTACAATCATGGGAGTTATTCTGATTGTGTTTTGTAGCAAACAGGTGATCTAAAATGTTTTTAAACAACCCCCTTCAACAACTTTTACAAAATGTCCTGATACCCTTTGTCATCTATTTACAAAAACACTATTGACAATATAAACTAAATACCAGATTGACTAACATGTTTAAAGTCTAAATAGCTACATCAGTGTTCAGTGGAAGTGTAAAACGAAACGTCAAAAACCGGATGACTTTATTGATATGTTAAATAGTTAACTTTAAATAAGAGGGTAGATTTTCCTCTATGTATCCGCTGTAGCCAGTTGTTATTCAAATAGATACACCTATGCAAGGGAAAAGTACGTATTCTTTGGTCTGTGATTATAGTTTAATTACACCACTCGCGGGGATACATCTACAGTACTATACTACTTTAAATTTTATACCATGAGCTTTGCGTTGTTGATACTATATTAGCGAACTCCCCTCTGAGGGAGTAGCTACTATATGAAGGCAAGAACTAGAACCGGGACAGATTTACTTTTTAATTTGGATGACCCCAGACGTTCAAAAACACTATTCGTTCAAATATTTAATGAATAGGATCAAGCTCACTCGAGTAATTTTGGTCCGATTTTGATGATTGTTTTATAAACGTGTAGGGCTGGATAAATTTGAACGAGTTCGCGAACCAGCAAGATCGGATCATGGGAACATGATGGTTTTAATTTTTTTAATTAGATTTTTAAAAATAAAACATAAAAATGTCAAATTTTCTTTAAAACCATCGGTTAGAATTTAACAAAACAAATTGTATAATAAAGCGTTTTAGTATAATTATAGGTCGCAGAGAACATTCCAAAAAACTGTACATTTTAAATTTCCATTTTATTCTTATAGAGAAAAAATAACTGTGTAGTTTGCTTGGTTATGGGTGTAAATTTATTTCATACTACACTATTACAATTTTACCAAGACCAATTTTTCCTTCCTGTAGCAGCAAACCTCGGTACACTTATTAAATCTAAGGTCATTTAAGTAGGGAATAAATCTCAAAAGTTAAAAAATTCCTTTTGTAAAATTCCAATCAGACAAGTGGAAATGCAGTCTGCAGGTTTTCTGTAAAGGGGGTACTTTATATGCTAGAAATATGACATAGTGTACAATAAGTTAAACTTTCTGTTTGGCTTCGTCAAAAAGTTGGTGTGTACAACAATCAGTAATTGACAGCAGAAACTGTGGCTCAAACTCAACTACATTCATCGTGTTCTAAAACTGTTGCAGCTTTAACAAGGGAATAGAATGACTAGTTATATCCATAAGGTTGAATTAAACTACAAAATATAATAGTTTAATTGTTAGTACAATGGTGAGAACTAATCGACACATTATCGAGGTATGTCTTATATATCGCATCACAGATTGGCTACGGTATGTGATTTTTTTTCTAAGACGCTAGGCGCGAGCACGGAATTGTTTTGAACTTACTTTAGGTTAGACCTAGGGGTTGCGGCACTATCAATTAGATAAAATCCATTGGTGATTTGGCGGGATTTGAACCCGGGACCTCAGGGACCTAAGTCCCACGCTCTAACCACTAGACCAGCTCGCTCCTCTATGGTATGTGATTGTACTTGAAAACATAATATTTGGTGCTAAAATACCCTGCAACGTGCACTAGTTCGCAAGGTGTAGTGAATTACGAAAGAGCAAATATAGTTGGAGATTATTTTATCTACGCTTACGCTTTTATTGATTCAACGACGGATCTTGTTTTTTGCAGTCAAACTGTACTAAATTAAGTTAAGTAGCGTAAATTGTATAAAAGTGGGCCTACGTCATGATTCAAGCTGAAATTTAAAAGGATACTCAACAAAATTGTAAAATGAGTTTTTGAAGCTTTGTCATGAGTTTTGTACAATTTTTATCGATAAATAGGATGGCTATTGTTAACAGTCACGACCTATCCCTAGAAGTACAGTCATTACGTTTTGCGTATTTGCGTATTACAAATTGAATTTGACAATTCGTATAAACGATTAATTTTAAAAGCTTATTAAACAATGGGAAACCACGCCAATAGATGAACTGAACGTTCTCAAAATCACGTATAAAAGAAAACCCTCGCGCAATAAACCAAACAATTAATATCTTACTAAACAATAAAATTTCGTTTGTATACAGCAAATGATATTCTTCCAACAATCCGGCTATTATTGTTCTATTTCTAACAATCTGAAATTTCGACACGGATTACAATGGCAAATAGTCATTGAAGGTTTCCCCGTTGTTCAAGTGGGTTAAGTATAGAAACGCGCTAGCGTTTAAAATCGTGTTTCAAGTAGAAACTAACAAAAACTATTGTGCTCTTTCAACTGCCCTAATTGTTCTAGGTTTTGTAGTAAAATGTAATTTGTTTCACTCTGAGGCTTACGATGTTTAAGACTGTTTCATTTCTAACCAATCTGTATTTGATCCGCAAATACAACACTGAACAATAGAACTGCAATCGTTGATTCGAGAAATTTGTTTTAGGATACAAACTTCAGTCTGAAATTGGAATACATTGTTTACGGATGATAAAAATGCCTTTAGAGGGTACCAGTTAGTTAGTTAAGTTTTAGAATCTTCGTGGCTTAGAAAGTTGCAAATTCGCATTAAATAAGTGTATATAAAAAAATACCATAACCAATCGCAATCAGACTCTTCACTGTCGGCATAATACAATAGACAACGCAAAACATAAGTTTTACACGGTAAAATGTGAGCCTCAGTACTTAAAAAAAAAACACATTAAAAGTTGTTAAAATGTATACACATATTAAGGACAAAGGCACAAATACCAGAGACAAAATTAGTTTTAAATTGAATATAGAATCAGCACAGAATTGGCCATAATTTTTACGAAAAGGAGCAGATAATGTACAGGGATAGAAAGTGTTATAGACTCTTAATATAATGTTCTGAGTTAAAATTTTGGTATTCCTATTATTTATGAGACGATAGTTTTTACTACTACGCACATCTTGCTAACATCGCGGACCATATGTATTTAGGTTTCCATCTTTCTTTGAAATATTAAACCCGGTAAAACCAATGGAGGACGTAGTTTATTTATCTTATACAAACTGTATGCTTTAATATTCTACTGGGTGAGGACTACAACTAAGAGAAGATAAAATGTTATTTTTCAACCCAAGTTGCGAGAAATGATTCACAGAAAATCTACAAAGAAGCGAGCATGAATAGTTTAATACTTTCGTCTTCGCTAACAAACCTTTGTCAACAGATTTATACGAATACTGCAACTAAGGTGATTTTCTACAAATCGTTTAAACCCTATCTATGTACTTAATACAACAAGGGTTTTCTATGTATCCCTTTTGCGCCCGTTTGCGCCCGTCCTACTTAACCAATTTTTATGTGTACATTTATAGCTCATAATCTAGCGGAGGATAACTAAAAAGGTAATTTCTTTTAGGGCCCTAGCGAATTTCTTTTTAAAGATCGTTTTCAAAGATCCAGTGATACTGAGAAATTTATAACTGTTTTAAGTGTGAATTATAATTTGGCTACATTTAAAGGAATCTGTACTATGATTGGGGTAGGTAAATCAGCCATCCTAAGTTATAGATCTACAATGATTCACCTTATCACTGTCTTAAACACACATATTTTTTGAAAGGTTAACACGTTTTGAACTCTATAAAAATGCGCAACTATTTGCGTACGAGTCCCCTCGTATTTAATCAAAGTGAATACGAAATATAACCTACCACGCATAAAACATACACAGATTTCCTATTTTCAAATTACTCTGCCAGTTTGGAAAATGGTGGCCATTTGTGAAACAATGGAATCAATATTTGTTATGTATGTTATGGTCTTTTTAGAATCTAGATGCAATTTTAAGACTTTTTACTCTGCATTTTCGCTCCAAACGTACTCGTTTATGAGCTACATGACACAGAATGTACACCGCAAGTCATGTTTTCTAGTTGTAAACGTTCTAGTTGTAAACTCCTAAACGATTAGCTTTAAAGGAAAAATGCAAAGAGTAAAAACGTTTTAAAATTGCATTTACGTTCTAAAACAATCAAAAAATTTAGGATCTTCCGTAAGAAAAGTCAAAGTTGGCGACCATATTGGAAAAATGGCGTCTAAAATTATTTATTCAACTTGACCAAATGTTTATAAAATAAAAAATCCAAGGCAACTACAAATTAACGTTTTGTTATATCTCTTATAACTTTCAAATAAAATAGGTAGCACACTTATATCAATCACCAACCAATCAATCAATGCAACCGATTTTATAATTAATCCCCTTTCAGTTAATAAATGCCACGTAGTTTGAAAAATAAACAATCTATTAGCTTCTTAAGATTGTAATATTTACGCTTATTATTTTTGATTCGCTGGAATAGCTTCAGACAACCATCCTGAGAATCAAAATTGTAAAATTAGAGTTACCGTATTTTAAACATTTGATTTTTCACACAAAAGAACGTCAGCCACTAATTTATGCTTGGCGATTTCTATAAGCTCAATTTCCAACTAACCGATGACAACAGTAGTAAAACATAAAATATAAATGTAAAAACTCGACAGATTAATTGGTTTAATTGAACATAGTTCATGATAAGGAAATGCCACACTAGGATCTAGAGAGAATCAACATGCATTTGTGATCGTTTATGCTGCAGCATGAATGAAACTCAAAACGAAGCAAACAGAGCTGCGGTTGGTGGATCTCTGTGTGCCTGTCCTTCCCTTCAGGGCGAAATCCAAAGTTAAATCCATAAATCCAACATATGTACAAAACTACATTCGATAGTTAATGTATTTATGTGCCACAGGCGTGTTATGAAATATATATACAGAGTGTCCCACGAAAAGGCTTAAACAATTGATTTTATATTTCTTGCCCATGTACAGACCAAAAGTTTTGAAACTTTACACAATTTATAAGTAGGTTGTAAAGATATTCTGGGAAAATTTTAGCTCCCGAACCCTTGTAGAAACAACATTGTGGCATATTGAAAATTTATTATTGACTAATTATATTAAATTCATTATTATTTATTAACTAGCGATAAATCATAGTTTGAATAATTTTGGATTCTACTTTTAGATTTTTCATTATGCTATTTTCTAACTTCCTGACGAAAAAGTCTTATTTCACTAGAATGTGGCAATACAAATATAATTTTTTTTTTTGTTTTTAAAGTGCCATTTTTTAATATTCCACTTTTGTTTCTACAAGGGTTAGGGATCTGAAATCTTCCCTGTATATTTTTAAAACCTACTTTATAAATTGTGTAATGTTTCAAAATGTTCGGTGCATACATGGGTAAGAATATAAATTCAAATGTTTAAAACCCCTTAGTGGAACACTCTGTATTAACCCGTTTCAAATGACAACAGTTTTGCAATTACAAAATATGTTTTCCACGCTTTAAACATCAAACTTTCATGTATAAACTTTTGACATTTATATATAAAAAAACCCGCAACAGCTAATAAACGATTGTTTACACATATTCGTATATTCACAGACTATCAGTAATAATAATATAAAAAACAATAAAAAAACAATGACAGCTACCACAAAACAAATCTACAGTTTGAATATCTAGCAATTAAATTTTTCAGAGATTTAATCTCGCCAAGTAACGAAAACAGGCTATTTAGTTATTAACGAACAGTGTGTATGTTTATTGACGGTATATTTACTTAACTTATTTGTACAAGAAACTCTTTCGATGGAAAGTAGCCTACTAATAAACTGATTGGAGACCAAGAAACGCTTTTTTCTGTAAAAAGGAGTTAGTATTTTGTATAGATTCGATATTACAAGCTCATTTTCTTTTCGATATTTTTCGATTACCGTACCTACCGCACTTTATTTTCTTTGATGATATTTTTAATATTTCTTCTCAAATTACAACTTTGAATCTTGTATCAACCACGTAGGACTACGAGATATGTTCGGTCAAATGTATCCAGGGTTGTACTTATACACGACGGGGAGAGGTATGTGAACTCAACTGTTTGGAAATGGTATTTTATCTCAGATTGTTTGTAATACTTACTTGATCTACGTCAATCGTAATACAGTAAGATATATACAGGGCGTTAATAAGGGTCTTTTCGCATACTTAACTAGAGCTCGTGAAAACGCCAAGTTAGAGACTTATTCACAATAAATTCCCAACAACACTAAAACCCATAGATAACTAAGTTATGTAACAATGCATATCAGCTGATTGGCAATTTAATTACGGATACAGGAATACCAAAATGTGAGCTTGTTGTATATGTATTACACTACAAGTTAAATAGTGTCTTATGGTACTTGTACCACTTTAACTTTGTACTTGTAGTCTTAGGCTGGGTTGAAAAAAACCTTTATTAACTGTCGGTGAATAGTCATCATTTAACATTACGTCCACACTCTAGATTGTGTGGGTGAGCGTGGTTTGACTTTCAACGTAGATTAAATATAATGTAATATGCCTATGTGTTTTTGGCAACGCGATTTGAAAAATCCAATGTAATACTTAACATTCATATTGGAGAACATGGTTTTGACCTTAACTGGGACGCAAATATTATGACCATGTTTTAAGAAACGGCATACTTACGTGTGCCACGGATGGCTCAAATAATATGCACCGCCTAAAAATGATTTTCACCACTTTATCTAGCAGCTGGATAGTATTTTAATTTTTAACACTCAATGAATGATAACTGTTAACAGGTTCCCACGAAAATATCTTAAGTGAATTCCCTGACTTTCCCTGACCTACCCTGGCCGTTTTCTGTTATTTTCCCTGACCACAGTATATTTTAGGCATTGTCAGTTTTTTTTTAATATTTATATATAAGTTAAGTATTTATCGCTTAAAACATCTTTTTTTAGCCACCAATATCCAGTACACCTCCTTTTAGCAAATTTCCCACTTAGGGAATAAGCTGTTACTGCAGGCCTCATGGTAAGACCTGGACCCGGGAACGATTTGCTTTTTTGTTTTGGCGAATTTGTTTATTTCACACTGAGCTATCGAGATTTCAATAACACTCCTTATTGCATTCCCTGTAGTCAACAAACCAACGTAGCCTACTTATTAAAATTTATGTTATTTGAATAGGAAATAAATCTGATAAATTTTAAGGGAATATTTTCATAGAAATACAGCCAGGTAAGCTAAATGGTAATTCGCTTAGGCCGGGGCCACACGACGCGGATCAATGATCCGCGTGGTCCGACAACACATTGAATCAAATGAGAGTGGCCACACGGGGCGATCCTAAGCCGCCTGGGCGGATTGTCCGCGCCATGTCGCGGATTGTCCGCGCGATCATAAGCCGCGTGGAGGGGATGACACACGTAGTCTTATGAGAGTGGCCACACGATACGGATTGTCCGCGCGGTTGGAGCTCATTTTCAAGCATTTGTAGTTGTTTTTTTTTAGTTTGTGCTTGTGCATTTCGGTTTATAGGTGTAAAATGTTCAATACAGACAAATCAATTGAACTTGTTAAAGACAATGTGGGATTTCTCATGTTGTACATTTCTCATGAGTATATCTCCCTTAGTTATATGCGGTCAAAGCAATTGAAGTAGCTCGTCAAACGATGCTATCTACATGCGATGGTAACAAAAAAAGACTCCGAACTATGGTTTCGCATGTGCTCGTAAAGGGTTTGGAACACAAATGGTTTGTCGGTTATGAAATGATGGACCCAATGATTTCGGTTTGCCTTAGGCTCTAGCTCACCACACGCTTCTAATGCACAAACTAACATACGTGTTTCTTCCATGACTACAACGAGAACGAGTGAATTAAACCATGTTAGAATCTCAGTACGTAGGCTGGGAAACCTCAACCGGAAGCGGTTCATCCGCTCCGTGTGGCCGGGACATCGTCGCGCGGCTTATGATCGTACGATCATAAGCCGCGCGGACGATCCGCCACGTGTGGCCCCGGCCTTGACTACAGGATTGCTGCGGCGGGGGTATTTATTAAATCAATACTAAATGAGAAATCAAATTCTAAATACTTACAGCTCAAAATAAACCCCAAAATTCGTAATAAAATTTCATACAACATAGATTTCTCTGAACTTTAGTAATCTTTTTAGCACTAGCTAATTTAAACACAACTTATCATCCACGAAATTAACGCGTGATTTTTAAAAGTTTTTAGTACATTTTCCTGACTTAACTATATTTTTAAAAACTTTCCCTAACCTTCCCTGATACTATACCTGTTTCCCTGACCTTCCCTGACTTTCCAGGTCCGTGGGAACCCTCGCTAAGTATCCAAAGTCTTAAGCGTATCGGTGTGTCTTGTGTTGAAAGTACTTACCATGCCTACAAAGATTTAAAAAAAAACATGACACGCACAGCTGTGCATTTTAGTTACAGGTCCTTAAGCAAAATCATGTGAATATTGGATAGTTAAAAAATTCACTAATTATTTGTATTTACTCCCCGTGATGTGTGGCATGTGTTACCATTCCTCAAAAGCTCTTTCGACGTCAACCAAGAGAAAAGATGACCTACAAGTTTCGTTAGTCGTCACGTTTTTTCTGATGTGCAAACGCAGTCAATAAAGGGACTGATAATTAAACGTAAAAATAAAATATATCACTAAAAATACCCTACCCTTGTCTATTACAAACAAAGAAACATTATTATACTATACAGGTAATGTGTTTATTTTATCATACAGGTACGTGCAAAAACAGCTGTGATTCAATGAACAGTATCAGACACGTCATTACCAGCTGACTGAGCAAAGTACAGCTGACTCAGACGATGAAATATTAGCACTACTAACGCGGTTAGCAGTTTCTTCACCCGTGACTGTTACGCAGCAACTCAGGGTTTAGGCCGTTCCCTCACAAAAATCGTTCGTGCCACTGGTGTAGGAACTACAAAACATGATTAAACACGTTTATTTGTTTTTACGTTAAATACGACTGTTTCGCATTTTTGATGCTAGAATTCCTTTTAAAAAGAAACCGTGAAAGCATCCTCGGTAAAAAGTACTTTTCGAATCAGTTTTGTATAAGTGAAATCAACGCGTGTTTAAACTGAGGGACAAATGGGCGTTTGTCTTCTTTGCGAGCAGCTTGTATCCATAAACTCTTAAAGGACCACGATTCGTACAAAGACACGAATTTTGAATAACTAGTGTCCCTGTTGCTCGAATTCGAGCAATTGCTAAGCATCACAGGCGTTAAATTAAAACAAATAACAGTAATAATTTCTGTTGACTTTAAAAGATTCGACTCAAAGATTATGGAAATACTCAAAGATGAACATAACAGATTGATATAATCAACATTTTTTGTAAATATCTTATAATTTTTCAAAAAACTGATCTTGTTTTTTAGTGTTTTCTACAAATAGCCTTACTCATAGCCGTATTGGTTGTCCATATAATAACGATTATAAAAATATAAAAAATATAAATAAAAAAACATTATTATATTTCTTCTCATCGGTGGTATTCTATGACTTTCCTATGTTTCCATAGTTTGCAAATCGGCTCTTTCAATGATTACTAAGAAATGCAGCACAGTGTTAATTTAGTTTTCTTTTTAATACATGAATTTATCCAGGCTCTCTTGCTTTTTCCCATTGTAATATTTACACCAACCTAAATTCAAATATTAAATATTTCATTTCAACCGAGCCAGTAAATGTTTGTAGCAAACTGTTAAAATTAACAAACTTATTAATTGTTTACAATTAACATACGTTCTTCTTCTCACTTATTATTTCTGACAACAGCTGGAGTTTCATGACAATTTGTGTTTTCCATGTTAATCTTATGGAGAAATACGAAACTTTAAAGGGCCCAAGGGCCTCACTCTCTAATTATTTCCCAAAAAAGAAAGTTTCCTGCACAACTTCACGTTACGCTCTTTCCGACGACACCAAAATATGTCAATCGGTTCAGTAGTTTCGGAGGAGTAATTGTCACAAAAACCCCGCTTGCGTATTAAATAAGTATAGATAGATAATTTTTTATATTGTATGTTTATTAGTTAACGTGGGTCCTGCAACTACGAAAGCAAGTTTAAATGTCATAAATGGCGAACTGGTGAACTGCAAAGTTAATTTGCTGCATTCTTACTTACACCAACATTTTTGGAACCGCCAAAATAATGAAAACGTCATCCGATGGTAATAGGAGTTCTGTGTGTAATATTTGCCAGTCTAGAGGCCATATCTAGAAGAATGTCAATGCTTTTTAGAATGAAATCAATAATAGCAGAATCAATTTTGAGCTCGGAATCAATGGTTTCGTACTTTCATAAAGTCTAGGTTTCATTCATACGCTTCAACTTATTTACAGTATTGCTTTAACGGTGATGTCACACGATTGTGAATAAATTAAAATTTTTTGAAATTTATAATATATTAAAAGCCAGTATTCGACTATTCTCTCTCTGGGACGTCAGGTTTTCAGAACAACTGGTGTTAACTGGCCAAAGTTGTTCTTGAAAATCTTTGTTGGGCATGACCAATGCTCAATTTTTAAGTAGTCCATTGCTCATTGTATACAATAAAAGTAAACTTTTCTCCCAACCTCTAAAGAGGAAATTTTTACAAACCTAAGTCTCCCACCAAGGCGTATCCTAAGCTGGATAACCTGGTTTGATTTGGAGTCACTCGCAATGATAGTCGAACTCACGGACAGTTTTTATTCGAATGGGTTTAAAACCAGAGCGATCTGTTAATTTGATGAAAGGGAATGAAAACTGCACTCTTTGACAAAATACCCCCGCTGCAGCAAACCTGCCGACTAAGCGAATTTCCATTTGCCTGGATTTATTTCCAATTAATCTATTAAATTAACATTTATGTTTAACGAGTACCTAGGTTAGCTGCTACAGGGAAACTAATTAAGTGGGTTTTTTATTATAAAATATCAATAGTTTAGTATGAAATAAATAAATCCGCCAAGTTTGGTCAAAATATATCCATAAGCCAAGTATAACATAACATTTTATAATATTCTCCTCTCCCGAACCCACTTGGGTTTATTCTTCTTGATTTTCGCACAGATCACATACGCAAATCCGCAACAGACGTCTTAAAGCCTCCCTTTTTAATACCAAAGATGGCATTTTCCTCAGCACAGTGATTTCCTACAAAACCAAACTGACGTAGCCGCTACAACTCGCCATGTGTGACAGGGCCTTATAAGAATAACATGGGAATTTGAAATTACAATTTTTTTTTATTTTCTCCGTAACCAATCGCCAAAAACACTTTGATTTACTAAATTATTTGTTTTTTAAGCTCTTTAAAAAGGTCTGGAGAAAAATTGATAAATTGTGTGTGTTTAAGGGTAAAAAATTAGAAAAAAAACCCATTTTTAACCCATAAAACCCCCGTTCCCATAGTCACGTCATGCTGGTTCGTGTTTAACTCATTCTAGTTTATCCCGCCTTACACCTTCAAAAATAATGTTTATCAAAATCGGACAAAAATTACTCAAGTTATCGTCTGGGCGAAAACACACACACACAAATATAAAAATGTGAACCAATTGTGTTTTTTGGCCTCTGGGGACATCAAAATGAAAAAGTAAATCGGTCCCGGCCCTAGGTCTTGCCATGAGACCTACAGTAATAGCTACTTCCCTATAGGGGAATACGCTAATAAAAATCCCGAAAGGAACTGTTCAATAATAAAAGAACTACGCATTAAGCTATAATAAGCTGAAGGTCAAAATAAGTAGGAAGTAACCCACCCTACCGCGCGAGTTGCATGCATGATTTTGTTTTCATCAAAGGAATGTCATTACATAATTCGTCCTGATGAAGACTTTAAGCCCCTTAAGCAGGTACGGGGGTCGGTTAAAATGCTTCGAACTGCATTCACAATTGGCGATACATGATGCACAGAAATGTATCCAACTTGGCTTCCTGCATCTAATAGGCTGCACTATCCGGGACAGAATAAGAATAAAACTGTAGGTGGCAAAGGTACATACTGATTACCTGATTATTTCTCTATTCCGCTTTATAAGGACCTTGCGATGCCTGTATGCGAAATCACCGTATTAGTCAAGATGTTTGCATAGATAAAATATGACAGGGTTATCATATAAATCAGCTGGGGAGAATTTAAGGTATGCTTCCTGTTTATTTAGATTGTTATCATGTTTACATCTTATCTCTTGTTATGAAAATATCTATTTTAACCTGATAAAACTATCTACTTGCACACTCTCAACCCTACCCTATAGCCAAAGAGTTATAACCAAAGAAAAAATGATAAATTCTCTTGAAATAGAGTAACATTTTGTTGACATGAACGCACTCAAGCGTACAACCGGCATTAAAAACAAAGACAAATTGGTTTTAGATGTTACGACGGAATAACAATTCTACTTGCAGCATCACAATAACATGTTTTGTAAGCTGCGAGGTGTCATACAAAACTAGTTATGTATTAGTTTTGTACAAATTGTTTAGTTCTGTTTTTTACTTATCGGCTGTGAACTAATGTACCTACTGTATTATTTTTCGTCTTGTCCCTATATTTTATCCTCTGTTAACCATTATTGCACAAATCCAAACACTATTTGTATTGATCTCGCTCTTGTACGCACATTAATACTTGTTGTCATTTGTTATATCTAGTAAATACCTGTTATTAATTATCACTAGTTTTCTTAATTTTTCTTTCTCATTATCAATGTAATTTTCGTAATGTAAAGTGGCTATGCTGTTGGGTTGGGAAATAAATAAAGTAATGTTTTCTTTTTGCAAATGTTTACTGGACTGTCAAGGAATTTAAATTCCGATTCTAAATAAATATCTGCAGAATGCAAAATGATAAATTACCTACTCTACTCATCATTATACAACCGTATATAACGGCTGCAACAGTGTTTTTTTTATTGTAAAAATGTGCAAGACTTAGTGAAATCAGACTTTTCACCGCATTAGAAATTTCTTCGACAGTTATCTGCGAAGGAAATAGTTATCTGTTGAACGAATCCAAACTGAGAAATGATAAATGGGATAAATAGTTTTATAAAGCACGAAAATAGTCAAAATTGCAAACCAATTCAAACAGAATTCGTTCGGATGTACCACAAAATTTTAAGGTACTATAAAATCTCAGAGAAACGGGCTTTCTCCTCTTTGGTAGGCGAACGTTTCCCCATTTAGTATGTATCTCTCATTATAATTTTACGACAAGTTGTAATGTGCATTGCACAGCATGACCGGTCTGTTTTGCGCACTGGGCCTGAAGTCAGGTACAAACGTTTTCTCTTTTGCGCATCGGGCCTAAAGTCAGGTACAAACGTTTTCTCTTTTGCGCATCGAGCCGAGAGGAGCCCTAGACACATTCCCCGGGTACATTCCCTCAAACACTCTTTTGTGCTTTTTGGCGGCTCTTTTGGAAAATATATCCTTTTTTACTTTATAAGGTTTGTAATTCTAGTTCTACCTTTTAAGTTTAAGTTATCTAACATGCATAGTTGAGGGTCAGAGTTATGACTTATATTATTATGATTATAATATAAGTTATAATATTATTATGACTTCGTGATGCTTTCTTATTGAATATCGCACTCAATTGTGAAAGTTATTATAAATATATACAACAAATATAAATTTTTACTTTATCGTAGTACTCGCCCAGTATACGATGTCGAACGTAGGGTTGTACTGTAAAGCTTGTTGTTTTCTATGGCTGTATTTTAAATTCTATTACAGTATAGACATAATTAAAATATTACAGAGCACATTACAACTTAACTCATTATTACTTATTAACTCAGTATAATTACGGTCGTCATTTTTTACTTGGTTGTCCGTTTGAGTTCAAATTTGCGGCATCGTATTTCACAAACAAAGACCTTTAATTTGATGTGCATATCAACCTATGCATTAGTCTGACTCCAAGCAGGCCATCTCCTGGAGGACTTTGTAAAACGTTTTGTAGCTCTCATTATTATTGATTAAAATATTGAACTGTACCGGGACTATTTTCCACCCTGTATGTATGTAGTTTTAAAGAACATGTATTTTTTATGTTAAATTTCAAGTTTTCTAGCCTCATACAATCTTGATTATGCACAGAAGGGTAGGAAAGAATGCAGGCGAAGGCAAGTAAGTGGCATATTTACAAAATCCAGGTAATAAGGGTTTGTTTACAAATAGTTGTTAAGCGGGGAATACCGTCACGTTGGCCACCTGGCCTGAAGAAAGCGCAAAAGAGAAAGGTATTAAATGAAGCTAATTCTTTTGTAGGGTCTGGTATAGTGCGTAAAAGCAGTACTACGACCGTCTAACATTAACTAAGAAAAAAGTTTCCTCAACACTTACAAATTATTTTCTTTAATTATCTTCGTAAGCTGATAATATTTTCTGTCTTTTCAGGGCACCTTGTGTGTTTAAACGGCTTAGACTAGCTCTGCTTGAGCTGTTCGATGAAAACAAGCTTTAAACAAGATTACCGATCATTTATGGTTACATAAACTGAATGAAAATAAAGTACAAGATCAAAACATATCATTAAATTGAACTCTTGTGAGGTAATAATTCTAAACTATGTATAAAATACAAATTATACTATATGAACATACCCTCGCCGCAGCAAACCTGTAGACTGAGCGAATTTTCATTTGCCTAATTGGACTAAATCACCCCCATAAAACACGTCATATTCATTCCCTAATTAAATAACATCAATAATGAGTACCTAGGATTGCTACTGGGGGGAAGTTTTTTTGATAAAATTAAAATAGTACAGGATGAAATCAATGCATTTCTAACAAATGGTGTTTTCGGCTCCGAAAACGAAAAAAAGTAAATTGGTCCGGGGTCCAGGTCTTACCACGAGACTCAAAAAACCCTGTAAAGTAATATTTTGAATGTACTCCAAGAACTTATTAATTTACATTAAGTAGCATGCCACTGGAAAAATTTATCTATATATTTTCGTTTATAATGGTAACACAGCGTATTAAATTATATAAACTCTGCGATACAATTCCTAACACTCGGTAGACTAATTGAATTGATGAATGGGTTGAAACACTAGTTTATTCAAGTTGTTCGGATTTCACGCTACTTGACTTTGCTAACCAAGTTGTATCGAAATAGTTTTGAGATATTTGAGGGTTTTATTCTACACCACCGCGGTCTTGACCAACACGATGGTTTGCAATACAAAACACAGTTTGAACGTTGTATTTGTAGTAACTACTGTAATAGCCCGTCCAGATCCTGCGTTGTTGCCGTACTGGACTTGCCTAGGGGCTCGATCCCCCATCAGTAGAATAAGACTATACCATTCCTTTCCGTATGACATAGATATTTTTAACTTGAGCCTAGCCTAAAAAAATCATTAATCTCGCAAAATATGTAATGTTTATTTATTTCTCTCTTCCTCATCAGCAATCATGTTTCTCATATTTTGTCATGGGCTTATCTTAACTCCGCGCGGTGGTCAGAAAATATGTCAAAACCGACTGTCCAACTCCGCGCGGTGGTCAATTTTGGCTCTCACATCCCTGACGGCTGTGGGTTTGTTTTTGAAGTTTGAAATTGTTGTAAATATACATAATTTAGAACTGTACGAAACCACAGTAACTAATAAAATAAAGTCAATTAGAAAAATGGAATACTTATGTTTCATTTGAATTTACCTATGATTAACCTAACCTAACCAAGCCTAACCTGTCACATGAATAAAGTAGCTATGAACAAATCAAAGTGTAACATTTCTTTGGGGACACACGGTATGTACCTATATAGAATATTTTATATTCTACACAGGATATCTCATAAGAAAGCACAACAAGGTAGCGTAGAGATTAGATTAGATGTGACCACAGCGCGGAGTTAAACTTATACACTAAAAGTGACCACCGCGCGGAGTTGGACTGCAACCTTCGGGGGCCATAACACTTTTCCTCGGCTTAAATTTGACCACAACGCGGAGTTGGGCTATCCCCTTTGTCATATCATATTTGATCATGTCTTATCTTATTTTTTCTTGTTATTCTTAATTGCTCTTGATTATTGCTACAAAGTTATTATTCGTCATTCATTAGTCATTGAATGATTAACTTTATATTTAATTAACTCATGGCATGTTCTTCATTATGTGGACATTACGATAGTGCTGTCACGTTACAGAATTTATATTCTTTTTTGTGGCATGCACAAATAAAATAAATATAGTATCATAAATATTTTGAAATATGACTGTTACAAAACGCGTTTGGGCAGTAAAAAGGTACCGGTAGCTTGGTTGGAATATAATCAAAGTATTTTTCAAATCTCCTTAGCCAATCAAAAGTTAAAACCCCCGTCACAACAAACCTTAGCTCTACGCGTTTGCTGTAATAAAAATTGGACATTTCCATGTTTTAAGAGAAAAAAAAGATAAAAACAATTTTTGAAAATTTCGGGAACCGGAGTTTTGCCAACGGGTGTTAGGTAGATGGGGGGATGCAGTCAGCCCATCGATCTCTAGATGAGTCAGCCACCTCTTGGTGCGGAGATTTGCCAACGGTGGTGGTGGGAGAAAGAGTGTGAGGGAGGGAGGGAGAGCGATTGTCAGGGTTGTCTACGCTTGGCAGTTATGCGCTTGTCGCAATGGGTTAGGTTAGATTAGGTTAAAAAATCAATACATTTTCTTTCACAGTCAGAGGTGCATAACTGCATTACTTTGGACACAGTAGGCATCCTGCCTTGTTTGTCCACCCCTAGCGGAAGCCACCCTCACGGTCACGTGTAATCTCTCTCTCCCCCCCCCCCCCTCTCGCGCAACCCACGACCGATGGCAAAACTCCGCAGTATGAGGAATTCACGGATGGGGATTTCTACCTGATACCCGTTGGCAAAAACTCCTACACTCGAAAATTTTTGAACCCCACTCGTTCCAATGCCCCCCCCCATCTTGCTGGTCCACGAACATATTCGAGTTAATCCCTTCAAGGAAAATTTCATTAAAATAGAACCAAAATTACTCAAGTTATCGCTTTCACGAAAACACACATAATCATAAATACACACATAAAACAATTAACGAATAGCGTTTTAGGCTTTGGGACATTAAAATGAAAAATCATATCGGTCCTGGGTCTAGGTAGTTTTGTGCCACCTACAGTAATAGCTAATTTCAATTTCTTAATGTTTATTTTATGTAAAATTAATAAACATTCTTTAGATTTGACTAACTCTAGAGTAACGGACAATGAAACATAACACTTTGAGATTGAATTATGAGGTAAGTTAATGAAGTGAAAAGTTACTTAACACATTTACAGGATGTTAAAAAGGTGGGAACTTAATTTACCTAGTGATTCCTTGGGTAACAATATTGAGAAAATCAAGAATTGCATTTTTTCCAAAATCGCTTCGTTAACCAGATGTCCGCCGTTTTGTATTTTTTATACAGTAGAAGATAACAAGACTCTCATGGGGATTATAAAATTAGTCTGGTTATCAAGGCTGACTTCTTAATGAGGTTTGCAGTAACATGTGTTCATAGGTAAAATAAATTCAATGCGATTTAAAAAATACACTTGTTATCGAGGGTCTTCTTATAGAGGTTCCACTGTAAAAACATTTTTATCTTTGAATGTTTCCAAAACGATCTATATGAACCTTGGTATGTATATCTTGGTATGTATATCAAGGTAGAAGAGACCCGTATTAGAAAAAAAGGGCTATTTTGATTCAAATTAGAAATTCGAATTGAGGTGGCAATTTTAATCTTTTAAACTCAAATTACTAAAATATGGCCCATTTTTTGACAAAAATCCTAATTAAACTTAAATTTAGCATTTTAAGTTCCCTATCAAACAACAAGGTCAAAAAAATCGATTAAAAATAACTTAAATATCATGATTTTAGTTGTAAAATGAGGCAAACCTTATTCTATAGCTTAGCCATATTCTACCCCATTTTATATACTGTCATACAGACACCATCATCGTTTTCCGCGGTAACTGAAAAATCATGAATATCTACCTCAGTAAGAGAAACATCACCACTGTCTTCCAAGGTCACCGCGAAAAAAAATCCTGATATTGTTCAGCGACAACGGAAACATTATACACGTATCCCGTGATCACAGAAAAGTTATCAATTCTTGTAGCAAATAACACGGCCATTCGGACATCATCATCGTCTCTGGCGGTCACAGAAACGTCATCATCATCGCCCGCAGTCACGTCAACGTCGTCTCCCACACGGCCTCGGAAACGTCATCATCGTCTCCCGCGGGTTATGGAAACACGTCATCGTCGTCTCCCGCGGTCATTGAAACACGTCATCGTCGTCTCCCGCGGCCTCGGAAACGTCATCATCGTCTCCCGCGATCACGGAGACGTCATCTTTGTCTCCCGCGGTCACGGAAACGTCATCATTGTCTCCCGCGGTCACGGAAACGTCATCTTTGTCGGCCATGGTCTCGGAAACGTCGTCGTCTCCCGCAGTCACGTCAACGTCGTCTCCCACACGGCCTCGGAAACGTCATCATCGTCTCCCGCGGGTTATGGAAACACGTCATCGTCGTCTCCCGCGATCACGGAAACGTATTCGTCGTCTCCCGTGGTCTCGGAAACATCATACAATCGTCTCATGCGGTCACGGAAACGTCATCGTTGTCTCCCGCGGTCAGGGAAACGTCATCGTTGTCTCCCGCGGTCAGGGAAACGTCATCGTCGTCTCCCGCGATCACGGAAACGTCATCATCGTCTCCTATGGTCTCGGAAACGTCGTCGTCGTCTCCCGCGATCACGGAAACGTCGTCATCGTCTCCCGCGATCACGGAAACGTCATCGTCGTCTCCCGTGGTCTCGGAAACGTCATCGTCGTCTCCCGCGATCACGGAAACGTCATCATCGTCTCGGAAACGTCGTCGTCGTCTCCCGCGATCACGGAAACGTCATCGTCGTCTCCCGTGGTCTCGGAAATGTCATCATCGCCTCCCGCGATCACGGAAACGTCATAACCGTCTCCCGCGGTCACTGATACGTCATCTTCGTCTCCCGCGGTCAGGGAAACGTCATCGTCGTCTCCCGCGGTCAGGGAAACGTCATCATTGTCTCCGCGGTCACGGAAACGTCATCGTCGTCTCCCATGGTCTCGGAAACGTCATCGTCGTCTCCCGCGGTCACGGAACGTCATCATCGTCTCCCGCGGTCACGGAAACACCATCGTCGTCATGCGCAATCGCGGCAAATCGCTAAAAAATCCCGCGGCCATTTGGAGTTTATACATCATCATCGTCTTCTTCCGTCACGGAAACTTAATCGTCGTCATGCACGATCGCGACAAAATCATTAAAAAATCCCACGGCCGTTTTGACGTCATCGTCGTCATGCGCGATCGCAGCAAAATCACCAACAAATCACGCGGCCATTTGGACATCATCATCGTCTCTCGCGGTCACGGAAACGTCTCTGTCATCTCCCGCGGTCACGGAAACGTCATCATCGTCTCCCGCGGTCACGCAAACGTCATCATCGTCTCCCGCGGTCACGAAAACGTCATTTTTTGCACGATCGCGGCAAATTGTAAATATCCGGTAAAATACGAAATTCACACATAATTCCCGGTTTTCCCATTTTTCACGGTTTTCCAGGTCAGTGGGCACCCTGCATATTCTACCCCATTTTAAAACTAAAAATCGTAATACAGTATATCAGCTATTTTTATTCGATCTTTTTTACTTGATATGGTTTGATAGGGAATTGAAATAGCTAAATACAAGTTTTTTTGAAATCTTTTCATAAAACCAGCCAAATTTTAGCTATTTAAGTATAAAAATTAAAATGGCCACCATTTTGAAATTTTTAGTTGAATCAAGATAAACTCCCTGTATAAGAACTGGGTGTGATGTTTGTCTGTAGAGTGACTCTGGCGTAGGACCACTTCCCCTTAGAAACAATTGTAATTTTAGAATTTAAAAACTATATTTTCGTTGCATACAACAAATTAAAAATTCGCCGATAGTACAGTTGTAGTGCATTTGCATCGAATTTAGTAAAATCGGACAATAATTATACAAGCATATCAAATGATAAGTGGTGGAATGGCTGGTTCGACGAAATATTAATTGAATGCATTCTTCATACATTTTGAAGGGTCAGAATGAGTAATCCACTTAAACAAATTACGGAGGTTTCAATACATGTAGGCATTGTTATTTGTTTTCATCATCCCTCACAAACCTAGAATAGCTTATTTACCTTCCAGATGTAAACAATCATATTGAGAAAGGAAAATAAATCTAAAATACTTTCATAGCCGACATGAGAACATTGATTTGTGTATTTTAAGATTTTAAATCTTTGTATAACTGAGGGTGATTTAAAACTCGTGCTAATCAATTAAAACTGTATTTTTAACCAAATTTACACTGGTGGTCTAAATTTGAGATAATGTCAAACTTGTAGGTTTCATAATTTTTAGAGATACAATCCAAACCAGTTAACTTCAAAATAAATTCATTTGCACTCTGTGAATACTTCAAAAATACTAAAAAAATCTTTTAGGGTCTAAGATTTAAATTAAATGAAACTACTGATATTTCTGCTACAAGAGGTGTCATTTTTAAGAACAATAATAGAAGCATTTTGTCTTAGGAGTAGAAAAGTAAAAATGTGATTGGCTCGGAGCGTCATAGATTGTATCATTGTGAAGAACAGGAAGCTGTTATTGAATAATAGGATCAGGATCAGACTGAGCATTTCATAATTATTGAGACAGTAGCAAGGATCTCCTATTACAGTAGTAGACCCCACCTCACAACATTTGGAGGAGAGGGAATGGTCTTTAAATAAGATAGTTTATCTTTAGAGAAAAACTTATACAGTATTAAAAAAAAAACCGAAAAGTCACATGATATGTTAAAAGTAAAATAATAAGAAACATGTTACAGTAGTGGTTAAACTAAAAATTTTGGGTAAAGTCCATTGAATTTGAATTAACAACAGCAAACCTGCAGATTAATCAAATTTTCATTGGCTTTTCACTAACATATTTCCGATTAATTCCCAATTTTAATAACATTAGGTTTGCTGCTACAGAGAAGGTAATAAAGTGTGTTTTATTAAACGAAATATAGCCTAGAATAAATCAATTTGTCATATTTGATCAAAATAAATCCGTAATCAAACAAACAACAACATTTTACTTTTTCTCCATAAGAATAACATGGGAATTAAAAATATACAGTTCTTAGGAATGTTCTCTATAACCATTGGGCACATACAACAATATTTCAAATATACTAATTATTTGTTGTTTTTTAAGCTCTTCAAAATGGTTTGAAAAGTAATTGCACAATTTTTTGTTTTGAGAGTGAAACTATATTTTAACCCCCATAAACCCCCTATAACCCATCGTCCGATAATGCTGGTGGGTAAACTTGTTCTAATAAACAAAGGTGTTTTCTTTTGTATAAAATCTCATTAAAATTGGATGATTTTTGCATGAATTGTTGTGAATATTATATTATGAATTTTAACGGATGGTGTTTTTGGGCACCAGGGACATCAGTACGAAAAAGTAAATTGAAAAGAATTTTGGCACAAAAGAGAAATCCTTATAGGACTACAAATTTTGGGAAAAGTTGCAATTAGGATCTCATGGTTATGGTATAACAAATACAGGTAAAATCTCTTGAAATTTCCTCTGAATATTCCAGGATATTTTGAGAATGTACCAATGTATGGTACAAATGTACTGATGTTGGTAAATTTGTATAGTGAATTAACAATTACTTTTTGTATTAAATCACACATGTGTGTGATCATTTTTAACACGTATATACTAAAACAAAGATTTCCCTAGACATTTTGTAGAATGAAATTCTAATATAGCCACATTTAGTATAAAATAATGTAATACCGGCTATCCAGATGTATTTAATCATCATTCGCCTATTAAGTCTAATTGTGATCTTATAATCTATTTACCTTTTTGTGAGTCAACAATATATAGCCCAGGAATTTTAGAAAAAATAATGCCCTAAAATAGAACAAATTAATAACTAGCTGATTTTTGGTGTGGTGTTAGTATGTTATTAGGTAAGTAATTTCTGAAAGTTCCCCTCACTTCCTCCGCTTGCTTCGCCCAGTAAAGGGCTAGAAAGGGTCTAAGTGACGTAAAAATACAAAAATCTTTATTGAGTGACACCAGTGTCACCGATTTTAGTGGTTTTAGTCTTAAATCATTCAGAATGAAAGTAGTCACGCTAAATAATCATCGCAACAATAATTCATAGCACTTTAGGGTGTTATATATTTTAATTTGTCTTAGTAAATTTTAGGTTATTTAAAGCGGTTTTGCTGAGGATTTCAGTTTTTGACAGCTACTACCCCAACTTATTATTTGTTATTTGTCCTAAAATATATTCAAGAAAATTTTAAATAAAGGAAACAATTATATACCTAAATCATTAGTGTGATTTTGGATGGGCATAGTTAGACCAAAATATAGATGTAATGTTAAGAGCACCGAACCGCAGCGTATGAATCCTTCGCACATTTTTGACTATTTAATTTCTCATTTACTAACTTAAAATGGTCTAATTAATAAATAAACTCACATAAAGAATGCTAGTAAATAATAATAATATTAAAAACCCTCATATCCATGGATACGAAAAAATAAATCATAAAAACTACTGGGTGTTGAGAAATTTAAGTTTGGATATTTTGGGTTGGCAGCTCTGAAAAAAATGTTTGCCCAACAATGCTTTTACACCTGTTATTATGTACGTACACAGCCTTATACGTAAAATACCCCCGCCGAAGCAAACCTGCAGACTAAGCAAATTTCCATTTGCCTGATTTGGATTTACACTAAAATGTCTCCTTAAAAATATCACGATTATTCCTCATTTAAATAACATGGTACTTAGGTTTGCTGCATCAGGAAGCGTAAAAAGGTATTTTTTTGTAAAATGTTTATAGTTTGGTATAAAATGAATTCTTTTTCCAAATTTGATCAAAATATGATCATAAACAAGCAAACTACAACAGTTTACTTATTCTCCATAAGAATAACATGGGAATTTTAAATTTACAGTTTGTTGGCATTTTCTCCGTAACCATTAGGCGCATAATAACGCTTCAATATACTAAATTATTAGTTTTTTTAAGAAAATGCTTAATTTTAAGTTTTTAGGGTCAAAATTGGGTACCAATCTTTGCCTATTTTTTTGCTTACCATGAGTACTACGGTAATAGCTTATTCCCTATAAGGGAAATTCGCTAAAAACATAATTATGTTTGTAGTTGTTTTAGAAGACTCATGGTACAATTGTTCATTTACAATATGTGATGTGAATAAGTTAAATAACTATTGTGCTTTATATAGGTGTTGTAATTGTTGTCAAGTGGAAAATGGCGTGGATCATCACTTAAGTATATTTTTTCACACAAACTTCATAATAAATGGACTTGAATTAAAATACAGTTTTGAAGCTACGCATTTTTCGCTTGGTGTCATGGAAAGATGCATCTTGTTTGGAGAGAGCCTTCTCGAAGCAGGGAACCTGACAAAATGTCGTCACCCGAGGTATTCCTGCTCTTGAAGATTCAGTGAAGAGCGTGGGGACAACGTTCGACATATTTGGGAAGGTAAAACATCCTTAAAGGTCCATGAAAAGTGTCAAACGTAGTATACACGACCATCGTCCATTGCTGCAGCTAATTGCGTCGCAGCGTCAGTCATCTGATTCGTCCTGTTCGGACGCAGAGGAGGGCCCTAGTCGTCTCTCTCTCTCGTTCAAGCATCGATTCGGTGTTTGACATTAAAGTTCACTGTTTGTTTTGTGGCAAAGATGCCTTGAACTGTGCCAGTACAAAACTCCCACAAAAATATAGAAAGGTTGTGCATGAAGTGCGTACCCTACCAATATTTAACTCCGTCTAGAAACCTGCTATAGAACGTAAAGTTGAATGGGGTCAGCTGATTTGATCCCGAATAGCCGGTGTTGGAGATTTAGTAGCCACCCAAGCAAAGTATTGCCGTGACTGTTATTCAACATTTTTCAGAAACCCATCAGAAAAAGGTGTAGGTAGACCGGAAGACGTCACTACAAGATATGCATTTTTAAAATTATGTTGTTACATTGAAAATAACTACGAATCACAGTTTAGCGTCACTGAGCTATTAGAAAAAATGGAAGAATTTTTACCAGGAAAGGAAATTTAATAATACTTAGTTAGGAAGCTGTCCGAGCATTTTGGGGAGAAAATTACATTTTCGACTTAGGTGGAAAGGGGAAATGTAACAGTTGTAACGTTGAGTGATACTTCTCACAAACTATTACGGGGGTTATGGAACGCTGATAGAATGACGGATTTGGAGACCAAGCGCAAGAAAATAGTTGAAGAGGCTTCCCAGATTATTAGGGAAGACATTAGAAAATTAGTATATGACTCATCTGTTCATCCACCGACAGATTGTTTATCAAGAGAAGAGGCATCTAAACTCAACTTGTTCTGCCATGTGTAGCCGCTGTTTTGGAGGCTGCGCCAATGAACCTCCCACATCTCTGTAGGATGATGAAGATGTTGATGCGGGATTGTAGTTACAAGAAAGATTGTATGTAGGTAAAGAATATGCTTTATTTTGGACAGGTTGAAATTCGCCCCAAGAAACTGATCCGTACTTTTCTGAAATGTGCAGGAAAAAATATTAACTTATCTTAGCTATTTCTTTATTTGTTTATATGCGAGTATTAGTTGTATACAAGATTTAAAAAAACTAAGGTAAAGAAAGTCCAATATTACATATCTTACAAATGACGCAAGAGATTTATTTTTTTAATATTTTTTTAAAAAAAATAAAATATATCAAATAAAACGCCTCAAAGTGCTATGAATTATTGTTGCGGCAATTCTTTAGCATAACCACTTTCATTCTGAATGATTTAAGACTAAAACCACTAAAATCGGTGACACTGGTGTCACTCAATAAAGATTTTTGAATTTTTACGTCACTTAGACCCTTTCTAGCCCTTTACTGGGTGAAGCAAGCGGAGGAAGTGAGGGGAATTTTCAGAAAATACTTACCTAATGGCATACTAACACCACACCAAAAATCAGCTAGTTATTAATTTGTTCTATTTTTTTACCTAAAGTGCCTGGGCTAATAAGCGTAAATATATATATTTCAAGTGTCATCATACATATTTTTATGTACTTTCAGTTTTATAAAATTACTCGCCTTTGGCTCGCTGGGGGTTCTGCCCCCAGACCCCCTTTTCTGGTTGGGGGATTGTTGGAAATATCCTTTGAGAAAATCTGTTACTGAGTAAAATAATACAATAATAAGAATTTAGTAAAATAATAAGCACTGTAGTCTAATGCAACTAAAAGTGTTTTTGATACGGAAATATTAGCAGGAGAGGGGGGGGTTGATTTGGTGGGGGGGGGGTTGTAAATTGTATAATACTTATCAAAATTATTCCTTGGTTTTAAAAGGAAGACTAGTCTGTAAATGATTTCAAGTTTTTACCACGATTAAAGACATTGGTTCAAGAAGTGTTGGGGGGGGGGGGGGTTCAATTATTTGTTGAGGGAGTTACATGCCGTTCTCAGAATATGGATCCGTCACCCTTGTTGGATTTTGTGGGGGTTAGGACTTGAAAACGGGACTTTTGAAAATTGTAAGGGTTAGTTTTTGGTAACGTTGTACACTATTGTAAAGTTTTAGGTCTCTAGCACGATTCTAAACTGTTTAGATCTGCATACCAAAGTTGTCCACTTTCGAGGTTATTTCCCATAAGAATAACATAGGGGGGAATACGGTATTTCAAGGGGGAGGTTTACTATTGTAAAAGGTCACTTTTTGAAAAGTGCGAAAGACCTACAATGTTGGTACATTTCATATCTCCAGCTAATCAAGAAGTGGGTAAACATGATATAGGCCAATGCACCTGTAGTGGCTATAGGATAGTTATTAGGGGGAAATTCTAATTCGGAGGGGGGGGGGTGTTTTATATGGTCCTTTTATGTTCTTACCTTGGTATGAGCTTTAATACAGTAAACTGTGTATAGTTTCAATACTGTTGGGCCACATAGAAAGAATCTGTTATAACCTCGTAAAAATGGGAAAATATTTCAAATTTGACATTAAATTTAAATTTTGGAGGCAAGGAGTAAAGGTACGAAAAAACATGTACTGATTTCAATTTAAAGTTAACTAAGGCTCGTAAAAGTGGTAAAACCTTTCAAAATTGGATGTTAAACCTAAGATTTTTACCCGGGTCAAGGACTAAAGTTACGAAAAAACAAGTAATGAGTGAAGTAAACTAAATAGAAAACTAAGCATTTAAATTATTTGCAAAAAAAAAATACTTTGGTAGAAAAAAATAGTGAAAACCCTAAAAGCTATTTTTCATCACACTATACATACCCTATTACCACTATTCACAACAATAATAATGCACACTGATAGTCAACACAACTACAAATTTAAGGTTATGTGAAGAAATAATTTGAGGAATCAACGATAAAAATAAAAAATAAATAGTTGCTAGGCAACGGTGACAATAATACAATTCTATTGCAATGCTATGGATACTGATTGTGTATTTTTAATATGCATTCATGTTTTAAGAAAGTAAGCGGGCAGCTGATTTTGCGGCCCTACGGATGTAAAAACCTGCTCGGTCCCCAAATGACGATGACAGCTGGTATGGCCAGCAAAACGTAACTTTCAGCCACCAATTAACGTATGTAAAACAGCTAAAAACATCATAGTGTGGTGACAAAATTTTTTAACAAATTTACCAATTTTTGAAAGTAGGAAATTTTTTAGAGATGAATAGGGTGTGATTTTTGGAAAACGCCTAAGAGTGTTTTGTAGATGCTTTAATTCCTGACCATGAAAATTATTTCAAATCTTTGCTAGTTCTTACTGTTTTTTAGTTATAGCCGTTAAAAAAAAAAAAAAAAAAAACGTGTTTTGTCTTTTTCAGATGTCACCATTTTTAGCAAATGGCACTTTTGGAAATTTTCTAGATAACTTAGGGTGACGTTCCACACCCCATTCAAATGTCAAGTCTCTAGCATGTGTCTAAACAATTCAGATGACCTACCAATGTCTTTAAATTTCAATGTTATTCTCCACAAGAAATAACATGGGGCTAGTAAAAGTAGTAAAACCTTTCACGTTTTGACATTAACCTAAGTTTTGGGGGTCAAGGAATAAAGTTACAAAAAAAATGTATGAAGTGAAATTTAAATTAAACTAAAGAGAATACTAAGCATTGATAATATTTGCAAAAAAAATTACTTAGGTAAGAAAAATATTAAAACCATAACAAATTTTTAATAAATTTAGCAACTTTTGAAAGTAGGGCGTTTTTTAGGGGTGAAGGGTATGATTTTAGGAAAATGCATAGGCCTAAGTGTAGAAAATATAATTTCTGACCGTGAAAATTCTTTCAAATCTTAGCTAGCTCTTACCGTTTTTGAATTAAATCCGTTTTAAAAAATATGTGTCTTTTCATTTTCATATGTTGGCCATTTCGGATTTTTTTTTGGGGGGGGGGTTGAATTTTAAAATGGGACTTTTGGAATTTTCTGGATAATTAAAGGTGACATTCCTCACCTCCTTCAAATTTCAATTCTCTAGCACGTTTTTAAAAAGGTTCAGATGAGCATACATAAGTCGGTAACTTTCAATATTAAAAGAATAAAATGGGAGGACCAAAGTTTCGTGGGGGGGGGGGGGAATGGGTGAATTTGAAAATGCAACTTTTGGAATTTTCCTGGGGGTTTGGGCCCAAGACCTACAAGCGTGTCAAATTTCAACTCCCTAGTACTTCTAGAAGTGCTCAAACATTTATTCCCAGTAAGTTACACATGCGGCTGTATATAGTTTTGAAAAAAAAATTGGAAAATTTAAAATGTCATTTTTGGAACTTTTGTTTCAGTGTTGGGAGCATCAAAAGTATACATATATGTCCGAAAATTTGTTTAAAAAATTAAAAACACGTAAAAAATCTGAGAAATTAAAAATATTTTGGAAGTAGGGCACTTTGGGTGAAGGGGTGAGATTTTTTAAAAACACCTAGAAGTGTCTTGTAAAACATTTGATGCCTGACCATGAAAATTCTTTCAAATCTTTTATAGCTCTGGCCATTTTTAAGTTGTAGCTGTAAAAAATAACCTTTTTGACTTTTCAAGATTCCGCCATTTTTATTTTTTTGAAGGGGTTAAAATAGGAAAGTGTAACTTTTTGGAGTTTTCTGCGTGGTTTTGGACCGAGACCTATATTTGTAGAAGTATGAAAAAATTAAAAACAACTTAAACGTCTAGAAATTGTTTACGGTAGCCTACATGAAATTAAAGTTTTTTAAGGATGGATTTTGTAGGTGGGAGGGGCATAAGATGAGAATGGCTTCTTTTTAATTTTTACAAATGATTTACGACCATGAATAGGCCTAACTTACATAATGGTTACTAAGACCTGTATGCTTGAAATCGAATTTTATTCTCCGCACGCTTATTCTCAATAAGATTAACATGGGTGGTATTTTTAATCAATGGAGGGGGGTTAAATTTAAAAAATGAGGATTTAAAAATTGGACCGAATACCAACACCCCTAACAAATTTCAAAGCTTAAGCTCTAATATGAGTGAGTAAGTGGGCTTGTCCTTAAATTCTAAGCACATAACTACTATCAAAATGGGGTTTTTGAGGGGTTTGGAGGGAAGACACGTGAAAGGCGCAACGGAACAAAATGTACACTAAAAAAATTTGGACACAAAACATTAGTTTTATTTTATATAATCTTACGTTTGTGTAACTTTAAATTGAAGGAAACCTTCAAAATCGGGATTTTCATAAAAACTAAAATCATCTCGCCCAATTTTGAGGGTTGAGAATGGTGATTAAAAGTTCCAAAATCGGTTCAGAATAAACTTTTAGACATATGTAAAAATAATTGTTAGGTCAAACATGTCAAAAACGTTTTTTAACCTACTCCAGGGCAGACGAACCCCCCCAAAACAGGGGAAAAAAGTAAAATTTCAAGTTAAAGCGTGAATTTGGGGGTGAAGGAGTGAAGATGGAAAAAATGTTAAACTACAAAGTTGTAGATCATCAAACAAAAGGAGCCGAGGTGCTCTCCGTTTGTTGTTTAGAACTACGGTTAAGCCGCAACAGACGTTTGAATAAAAAAACATGATGAAAAATACCAACATTTTATGTTTAGAGCGAAATATAAGGGTGAAGGGGTGGAGTTGGAAAAAAACATCAGTTTACAAAATTGTAGCTCGTTTAGTTCTAAATACAGTAAGTTTTCTCCGTTTTTTTATTAGACCAACGGTTTAACCACAACAAACATTTTTAAAAAACACCTTTTTCATACTTTTAAAAAATCCGCCATTTTGAATTTTTTGGGGGGGTTAAAATAGGAAAGTGTAACTTTTTGAAGTTTTCTGGCTGGTTAAGGGCCAAGACCTATAATCATGCCAAATTTCGGGTCCCTAGCTCTTCTAGAAGTAGGCGCCTACATTAGAATTTGTATACCTGCAGTCAGTCAGTCAGTGAGTTACACATGCGGCTGTATATTTAATTAGACTTATCATCACATTACATCAAACAATATAACAGGTGATTCAGGGCCTGTTGGTTTTTACAGGTCTAATAACAAGTGTGCTATTTCCAGGAAATCACTTTGATTAAGCCCTCTCTAGCAGATTATCTTTAGAATTCTTCAATACTGTATTGAGAAAATTTCAAAACACCATTAATGTTTCTTAGTGATGAATGCAGTACGGTATAAATAACCTACAAATCAACGACTAATAAATTTCAGTGTAATACAGAGCCATTCAATTAATTTGATATGTGTAATTGTTTTTCTAACAAAAATGTAGCCTATTTCAATTACGTGTGGCCTTGAGGAAAATACAGCAACAAATGTCAGACGAAGCACATAGCCTGTCATAGACGTGATGTTGATTCTGAGAACCCATTGTAGAGGGTTACATTAGCTGATACAGGGCGGGGTCTCACCTTTGTTATCATCTACTCTTTGCCTGAAAGTCTTAATTTTGTTACAAAAGAAACAAATTAAAATGTATATCAGCAAATATTTATTCACAATTTCATTAAAAATATGTGCCTTTATGGTTCAACTTTATGGTAAATTTAAATAAAGTAATAAAACTTTAGGAAATCGCTATGAGGAAAGGAGTTGAATCAGAATATAATGAAAAAAAAGCAATAAAAAAAACCATTAAAAGCCCAGTAAATTGTACAAAGGTAGGATAATCAAAAATGTATAGGGGACAGGCCTCTTCTAAACACCTCTTATACAAAATATCACCCAAAACCCAGTCATGAAAATTCCTTTTTGAACACGCAAATTGAAATGCTACGAACAAAACAATCCAAACATTCAAATTGCTTAAGCATAAAAAAACAGTAAAAAGTTCTAACAAAATAGACTAAAAGCTTTATTTGGTTGACAAACATTTATATTCCCTGACAGAGTGTACTTTCAACCTATATATATAGTTTAGTTAAAATTATTTATTTTGTTTTGTAACTTTTGTATAGTAGATTGTTTGAATGTGACGCTACACAGTATCGTCAGTACCTGTACACAAGTGTACCTTACAAAAAAATATTTAATTTGTTTGGAAACAAGCAAAATTGATTGAAGCCAAAACACAACACTGATTTGTTTGTTATTCGGAATTTTTCCGTGATGGTAGATTTAATGTTTATTACTGTTCAAAAATATTGAAAGTAGCCTTGACGCTACACAAACAGATATTGAGTTCTTGGTTGGATTTTTGCTGACCGTGTTCATAATGAAATAAAAAAGTGCCTGAAGAAGATCAAAAAGTTAGATGGTACGTTATTCACAGACATAATTAAAAATATTTCTATAAGGCATGGGAACTAGGGAAATTGACTTATAAAATGGTTTACTGGAGGCTACTAACTATTATAACTCAGGTTTTAAACCAGATTTGTAGAGAATGTTTGTTCCCTAAAAACCTAGTGTATTAAGCCCTTGTTTTAATCCCCATTAATTTGCAGGTCTGTAACAACAGGAGGGAGGGGGCTACAATTTCTAAACTGTGGTTATTCCTTTTTTGCAATCGTGTGTGGGAGTTGACCTAAGGCCATCTCACTATCACTTTTGAACTCTGGACCTGACAACTCAATGTGCTAAAAACAACTATACTCAATATCTCGCCAATCTGGAACTTTACTGCATCCGTGGAACAACTAATGAATTGTCTTGGTTTACTATCTTATATATTAAAACGTGACAGGGTTTTTTAATTTCACGATTCTGAATCAACCACTTGACGGATTAACTTGGTTTTTGTGTTAAAAGAAAGATAATTTTGAGAACTAGTGAATGTAGAAGCCATAATTTTAGTTTAGGGTTTCAGTTTTTTACAAATTTTGTTTTAATTTTTTTAAAGTCTAGCAGCCGACGCTAACATTCTAGATTAGCTTTTGATATAAAACCATTTGCTTAAGGTAACACCTGTAAACATTCAGAGTTTGTGACACAAATTCAGCATTTGGATAAAAATAAAATGACATACGTAGGGTTGACTTATTTATACTATGTGTAATGCTATAATAATTGATACATTCATTTATTCAGTAAGGGATTAACAGATTATTTAAATGCACATAGTAAAATAGGTACTAGATGTTTTAATTTATTTTTTGAACAGTCTTTAAAATATTTAGTTTGTTTTAGTGCAATATAATTTGTTATAACTAACAGCTGGTTTAATATAAAAATATTCCATAGAACTATGAGGTTGGTTTATTTACTCTGTGATTTTGGCATTGATTACAGGAAATAAGTAATATTCTATAACCATCAATTGCTGTATATGAATCTAAACTCATGAGTCTTCAACAGAAAGCTTATAAATATTATTTTACTACTCAACTTTTTGAGAAAACGTTGAGAAAATACCAATAATCACATGAAAGATTCATCTTGGCAGCTTTTTCTTTACAATAAATGTTGAACTGCTTAAACCAAGCTTGAATTAGGAATAGACATATTGATATAAATAAATACATTTTTAATGAACTACTCGATTCCTGTACGTAGGACAGGTCAACAGCTAGTTTTATATAAAACATGAGAGGAACTTAACATGAGAGGAACATTATGGAAACTGAACAGAGAAAAATCTAAACAGTAAAAATACATTTTAATTTTTCATATTATATTTAAACATTATTTTTGCCTTGATAACTTAATGATTTGAAGTAACAAAATACCCCTGCCGCAGCAAACCTGCAGACTAAGCAAATTTTCATTTGCCTGTTTGGGTTTACAATCAAATATCTTCTTAAAAATATTACATATCTATTCCCTATCTAAATAGCAATTAGTTTAACGAGTAGGCCTACTTAGGTTTGCTGCAACAGGGAGGTTAATAAAGTGTGTTTTTTGTGAAATCGTAATAGTTTAGTATTAAATAAATATGTACTTTCCAAATTTGATTAAAATTAAATAAACAGGCAAACTACAACAGTTTATTTATTCTCCATTGGATTAATATAAGAATTTTTAAATTGCAATTTTTTTGAATTTTATCTGTAACCATTAGTTGCATGATAATACTTTACGCTTTATTTACTAAATTATTAGTTTTTTTTAAGCTCTGAAAAATGGTTTTTACAGAAATTGCAGAATTCTATATTTTTATGTTAAGTTTTTACCCCATAAAACCCACCATAAACCCCTGTTCCCATAGTCCGATCATGTTGGTTTGTGAACTCATTTGAATAAATGTAGGTTTAGGCCTACACATTTGTTGAAATTTAATCAAAATCAGATCATTTTTGCTTTAGTTATCATGCCTATATAAATACTTAGCTTATACACATAGGGGCTTTAGACACATAGCCTATATAAATAAATATATATATATATACATATGAATTTGAACGGATGGCGTTTTTGGCCTCTAGGGACCTCAAAACGAAAAAGTAAATCGGTCCCGGGTCCAGGTCTTACCATGAGTACTACGGTAATAGCTTATTTCCTATGTGGGAAATTCGCTAAAACAAGAAACATTATGACAATAATACAGGCAGTGACTGAAACTAGAGATCCAAAAATGTTACAAACAGATTGATGAAATAACATTCTCGGTTATACTTTCCATCTCGATATTCAACCATCGAAAACACTTTTTATGACAAATCAATAAATTTTCTGAGAGGATAGTAGGCCTACTGTGTTTGGAATGGGTAAAATCAATTTGACTGACAATTTATAGGAATGTAGACGGTTACAATTCCATAAGAAATAACAAAATTTAAAACTATAAATCAATAGGATAGCCTAGTACAAAAATTATAATAATCGATACAAATTATACTTTTGGTGATTAAATACTAATATTACATAAAACATTTTGATATAGAGTGCCTACTAAAGAAAATGGCAAAAAAATTCAACATGTCAATTTATTTGAATAATCTTTTAAATAATTTCATGAATGCAATCAGACTTCTTGATAAAATTCAATGACTTCTAGCTCAAGATTAAAAAGTCTGTCCACTTAACAATTATCAAAAACCTTTCTAGCCTATGTTTGCTTTTTAATTCTTTTGTTATGTTAGTTTTTTAGGTTGTACCTATTTGATTTACTGGTTTATTATGTTCGATCATTAGGCCTATTTATCATTGATATTTTATCAACATGTTTAGCTCACTGATGAGGCTAACCCCAAAGTATTGAACAGTGGTCATGAAAACTACAACAATATTGAGAACCCAAACTATTTCATGCTTCACTTGGAAGTGACTCAACCCACTTTACTGATAAGTGATAACAAACACCAGTCATGGCTATTGCCAACACCCTAAAACAAAAACCTTTACAGGTGCGACTCACTGTTTAGAAAAACTAATTTTTTAACCAAAGATAAGAACTTCAGATGAAATGGGTCGATAGAATCATTTCGCTTTAATTAGTGTTATCGCTGGCCGCGCGAACTGCACAGTTATCTCCGGACAATGTCCACCCACAGAATGCTAAGAGTTATGCTTAGTTTAATCAACAGCGAAATCTTCAACTTGACCTTGGTTGGCAAAAAAGAATTCACAATTTTTAAAAACCTTATGTAAGTTTCTCTTTCAATACACATTGTAGTTCCTGTCTGCTCCATAGTAGAAAAAAAGTTCTTCAGTGATAATTAAAAACATATGTTTAAGAATGTGTTTTAATTTTCTATTCAGGAAAAAGCAAGTTGTGTGGATTTAAGGTTGGGTTTTAACTTCTTGCGCTCTTAGTTTGATTTAAATAGCCTACTTGATCATTTCATTGGGCTGGCCAGGCGACCATGTTACCAAATTTAGTATCAATGCTTATACAACCGTGTAATACTGTGTAAGTTAATGTTTAATTATTTCTTGTGGCCTTTGAAGATCTAATGAGATTTCAAAATGAAGCGCAATCATTCCCCGAAACCAGACGTATAGTTAATAGATATTGGACTACCAATGACAAAATGTAACCAGGCAGTCATACCCAGATTATGTTTGACTATAATAACCTCCTGTATGAATTCAAAGGTCAAACCATAAAAGTTGTGATTGACCAATTTATATTTTGTCTACCTAGTTTTATTCATAAATAGTGATTACCCACCTAGCAACCGGTTAAATAGATAAATACCTCCCCCCCACAGCAAACCTGTAGACTAAGCAAATTTCCATCTACCTGATTTGATTTTGTTTTTACCCTACGGTACCTATTTAAATAGCATTATGTTTAAGGAGCAAACTTACCTAGGTTTGCAGTTTCACGGAGGGTAGTAAAGTGTCTTTTTAATAAAATATACCTAAATAGCTTAAAATAAAAATTAAATTGCCTTGGAAGTTTAAAAAAAATATACCCATAAACAAGCAAACTACAACAGTTAGTTGATATAAATAAAATGTTAATTTGAAATTTAAAATTGTTTTCCGTATTGTAACCAATAACTGTACAAACAGTTCAATATAGGCTACTAAATTATTTCATTTTAAGCTAAAATTTTTGCCCCATAAAACCCTGTTCCCATGGTCCAATCATGCTGGTTCGCAAACTCATTCATGTTTGTCTCGCCCTACATCTTTAAGCCAAATTTAATCAAAATCGAACAAAAATTACACAAGTTTTTTTGTTATCTACGAATAGGCTATATTTTTTTTAATCGTTAATGCTCCTTTTTTATACAAGGTATAAAAAGATACCCTACAGTACTCTTACAACACTTTTGTGTGTACCGTACTGTATAAAAAGATGTGAGTACTCACAAAAGTGTTGTGTGTTGTTTTGTGTGTACGGTACTGTATCTATTATGCTATCAAAGAGGCGGTTTGTCAGGTCACTTATATTAGTTGGTTAAAATTCACAGTGAATGTAATATGTGACTGTATATAGAGTAAAACCTCATCAACTTGACAATTTGCGTACCCAGAGGTTGTCGAGTTATGCAGAACATTGAATTTTGTTGTGGGTTTTAATAAATTAATCAACAGACTCACTTTTACATGAAATCTATTACATACATGAGTATTTTTACATATTGAGTACCTAAACAATGTTCAAAGAAATGTTGAATTCAACTATTCAACAATTAAAACTAAAAGTTCTGAAAAACTGCTTGAAAAGTCAAACTAGTAAGACAAAGGCAGCTAGACGTGTGCCTGATAGCTGTTGACTGTTGAGTTACAAAGACTGTCAAGTTAAACAGGGTGCCGAGTTAGAGAGATTTTACAAATTTGAACGAATAGTGGTTTTGGCCTTTAGGGACATCAAAATGAAAAAGCATATCGGTCCCGGGTCCTTGTCTTACCGTGTCACCTACATTAGGGCCTACTAGCTAAAGTCTATTTACTTAGTTAAAATAGGTAGCCAACAATAGAAATTTTATTTCTAACTGTGAACTGTCAGATTTTAAGAAAATATACTAATTGAGTTCCCTTTAAATGATGTTATAGGTCTATTTATTCAATATTATGAGTTCAAACATCAACGTATATCGTTTAAACTATCACAGATGTAACTATTTACGGAACCACTGATTTATTCGTGTACAATCAATTAAACTGGACTTAACATGATTCTATCCAATATGTGTTTACTTCGTAACAGTAGAAGCCAGTTATGTCATGAGGTTAAAATAAGCCTTCAATAAATGGCAATATCCCTGTGTTTGTTAAATTCAAATAGACATCAATTCATTAAGCTAGTTTGGTGCGTTGTTTGCTCAGGTTTAGAGGAAGTGGCCCCCATTAATGAGTAATTTTATCATCCCTTCGAGAATTATGGTATAAAATAGCCTGGTCAACTCCAGTAAAGAAGAATGCCAAAATAGTAGACAATATGTGTGCACTTTGCTATATTTGAGTTTTTCAAAATTCTAACTAGCCTATAGGTATTAATTCGATTCAAAAAAACAATTAGGTACACTAAAATCTTGGATATTAACCATTTGATAGAGAGTAATGTAAAGTATATACAGTAGAACCTCTTTAATCCGAACTAATTGGGACCAGGGGTAGTTCGGACTATTGAATAGTTCGGATTACAGAACATATTGTTGTTTTTACATAACAATAGCTAAAACATGGCAAAAATTGATCAAAATTATTTTGGGAAAAGTGAAAAATGTTTTATAAAGTAAAATACAGTGTTTATTTAATACAGTAGTAAACATGGTGAATAAACAGTACTGTAGATTAAATACAGTATACAATAAAGAACTGCTGTACTGTGTATAAAGTACAGCAATGAGGGGTTCGGATTAGTGGACGTTCGGATTACGGGGGTTCGGATTAAAGAGGTTCTACTGTATTGAAAGATGCTGGAAATGTGAATCAGAAAATTAAAAGTGAAGTAGTATATATGGAGTACTAAGAAGTAGAAAGAAGTAAGGGTATTAAGAAGGTTTTATTTGATTTTTTTGAGAAATAACACCACTAAATATTGACTGCAAAATTAATATAAAAAAACTCAGGGGAGCCAAAAGTTACTTATTCCCCTGATTTAAATAAACATAAAATAATAGTTATCTAAATTGAAAAATATGTTTTATATGAACCAGAGGAAATAAAACGTTATTTTGTAACATTCACTTCCCTGCATTCAATTGTTGAAATTGCTTAATCATCGTTTCGCACTTGATTATTTTCTCACTCAATCCTACAAATTAGTAACATTTCAAGTGTTTCAAGTAAAATGATTCTTCACCAAGAATTTTAGTCAATATGTTTTTAACGATGTTTAATGAAAATAATTAACATGTTCTCAATAAGGTCGAAAGTATAATACAATGGATAATTGTTTCTAATCCTAACTTACCTTAACTTTCTTAAGTTAAATTTAATTATTACTGGCTAACCATTCAACTATTTTGGGGGAGAGACCATAAAATCAAAACTTGCAGTAGGGTTGCAGTAATTTTTAAGTGCTGTAGGCCTACTGGTAACGTTTCATATTAACACTTATTAATAGCTTATGGGCCTATTATAATAATTATAATTGACCTATTATAATTGACTTCAATTTTTTAAACTTGAAACCCAATTCAATGACAAAACAAGAATTGGGAACTTTTACGAGTTTTTTTATTTTTACTTTCCTATGGACCTATTTGATAATCACCAAATGAGAATCTACCAAAAGGTTTTTTTAACTAAGTTGACCTGAGTTATACATTGAGTACACAACGATACTGAGAGTGAGAATTTCTTAAAGGCTGCAACGGAGAAGTTTTTTTTTAAACCTTACGTTTTGGTTAGGAAATTGAAATGCAATAGGCTTAGGCTACGGTACTATGATATTCAGCAAGTATGCAATGCCTCAAAACTAATTTTTCTATTATAGCCCTATAGACTAGGCCTATGAAATGTATAAAAAATGTAACAACTGATCAATTAATTACAATTAGGATGAACAAAGTATGGTACACTCTAAAATAAAAGCATTTTGAACAAAAAGTAACGTACTGTATCACCTACAACCAATAACCGTGAGACCTTAGCCACAGAGGACTGCAAGTTAAAGCCCCACCCACAAAGCTTGCCAACTTACAGACAAATTGACAAGCATACACAAAAGCATTCAGTTTTAAATAGGTCTTATGATTTAGAATCTTTTAGGCCCTATTACTAATTTTACCAAGTCAGTTGTATAACTTACCGGTATTGATAGCGTCACTTTATTTTATTAATAAAAATACCACGTTTTAAATGGAATAGCAATGTTAAAAATACATTTAGAACTGAGGTTTCAAGTCCTTTTTTGCATATTTGTACATTTCTTTACAATAGGCCTATTCTTGCAAATCTATAGGTAAATCAGAATACAACTAAGATTGTCATTCAGATTTAGGCTACATGCATTAACAGGAGTAACAAAGCTATTAAAAAACATTACATATAATAGCCTTTTTTAAATATAGCCTAGCCTCTTTAATATTTTAAATTATATTTTTGGCATGGTGCAAGTAATTTAGCTGATCCATATGGATTTAAAGAATATTTTTAAAATGTTTAACAAACATTCTGCAGCAAGTTACTTGTAAAAAACTTCAAAGAGGCAGATATTGTGAGAAAGGTTCGTGGAAGTAACTTGATTAGTTTTGCTTGCATGTTGCGCTTAAAATGAAATGTTTGTATCCACTCTAAAATGCATTGACACAATTGTTAGGCCTATATCGGTCGGAACAAATCAATATTTTAGACAATACCGATGATTAAATGTCAGGGAAGTGAATTTTACAAAAAAGTACTTTTTAGTCCAATGTGCTTTAAAGCCTATTTTTACAAGTTTTAGAAACAATAAGCTAGCCTATTGTAGTAACAATGCCGATTTGTACTAGGTCGTCAGCTTTGTTTTTAAAATACTCCTTTTGGAACTTAATAGTTTGTTACCCATAGTATGCTAAAAAATTAGTACCAGTACTTGTTTTATAAGGTAGCTAACTTACCAGAACATTTGGTCTTAAAGAACGGTAGGCCTATAAGCAGGCTCCATTTTAAACAAAGCTTAAAATGTTTGTTATAGAAATTTAGATTATGGTAATACAAATTAAATAGGGCCTCTGAGGCCTTGATTAATTTGGGTACATTTTCAGCCATAGGCCTACGATGAATCGAATGGGATTTTTGTGTTGTTACAAAAAAGTTCACGACGTATCATCAGGGTCCAATTTAAATCATTTGGTTTATTATTACGTTTTAAGTAAAACTTAGTAATTTTTTATTGGTGTGATGGATTCTACACTTATAAATATTGTTCGATTATTTTACTTCCAACCGTAGTTTTACATTTGGAGCAGATTAATGTGTTATAAAAAAAACTGTACCGGTAACTTACCGGTACCTGCCCATAGGATTTGTATTCACCAAACTTATATTTGTAGTATAACAGTACCGTATTAACGTAGTGTTAGTTTTGTTAAGTTGATGAGCAGTGAAAAATTTCATTAGCCAACTGGACAACCTAATTAATATAAGTTATTGGTATGGAATTTTTTGTCTTGTATGAAACAGGGTTGTGCTACAGAAATAAGTTAGGCTACAGCAAACTCATAATTGACGGTAGTTTGCGGCTTTTGCCATCCGTGAATCTTGTGGCAGGTATTGTTATTTATCCTCTTTTTAAACTACTTTAGTTTGTTAAAAAAATGTAGGCCTACATGAAAGAATGTACATGTGAATACGTACCGTAGGCCTACTTTTCACTGGGGAAGGGGACCATTTAAGTTACCAGTACTTAAGTTATCTCACATTCAACTGATTAGGCCTAAGTTATGCTACATGAAATGATTCTCACAATTTAGAAATTTTTAATAATGTAGAATAGTTCAAAAGGAGTCTTCAAGCAGTTTTTTTGGAAAGAAAAATCATAATCAGTAGGTACAGTATTAAAACTTAGAAACGTAAAATTATTTCAAGAAGGGCCTACAGACAACACTTTTCTCACAGTCTCTTCATTATAATTTGGACAGAATATAAAGTTTTTAATTAATTGTAGGCCTATTGTTTTAATTTTATCAAGAATGTTTAGTGTTCACGACTAACCTTCAGGCAGTTGCTTTTAAAGTAAGTTAGGCCTAAGTTACGGGAACAATCGAACGTCAGAAGCACGGGGCTAAAACCATTCATAAGTTAAGGCAAGGTATTATTAAGTTATAACTTAACATTAATTTAGCGATAAATATTAACTTAGGCTACTCTAGGGGGGGTTGGATGTGCCCCAAGTTCGACACCACTGGGAGCTTTAAAATGTCTACTTAGACCAGGACCACATTTTAAACTTGGTCGCAGTGGCAAAGAAAACACATATTTTAAAGATAGGCTCTACACAACCAGCGACAGGTGCTGGCTTTTTCGCGTAAAAATCTTAATTTTTGATGTTCGTTCCTCGAGTGAACCTAACCTGAACGCAATCGCAATTTTTAATCACGCTTACTAAATTATTTCAAAAGACTGCTCACAGCAGGTAAGTTGTTTTAAATTGAGGTGTGGAAACTTTAACCAAACTGGAATGGGGTACGTAGCAGATCATTTAAACATCCACAACGTCTCACAGTTAAGGGAACTAGTCTACCTACTCACAGACTAAGTTAAACAGTAAAGCAACACATAAAACTTAGGATTAAGTAACAAGGTATTGTAGTAGGAAGAAATAACTCGGGTTTAGGCTATACCTGCAAGGCTACACTATGTAAGGTAGCACAACGTACGCAAGGTCTAGTCTTTCAACCATGCAGTTTTTACTACCAGTGGGGGGCAAAACTGTCTTTAGATGCTTGAATAATTTTCAAAACTTAAAAGTTTAACTTAGCCTAACTTAGTAGGATTTCAACCAAACACTTAACCATCCATGGGCTGGCAAGTGTTTAGTCCGTTTTGGAATTAAGTTCATAACTTACTTTAAACATGTACTTAAGTTAACCCATTGGGGAAGGAATTAATGCGCTACCTGCAGCACCCTCTGGCGGCAATTAATTTTACCGAATTTGTAGACTTTTACTCTAACTGCTATAGAAAGAAAACCTTAGATAATAAATTAATAAATCTTTCACCATTTTGTTCACAGTAAAATTGTCTACAGAAAAGTGGTAATTGGATACCGTAGTCAAAGTTCTAAACTAAAAAAAATATACCTATACATAAAGATTAAAAAAATAAAAATTTTTAAAACAATATTTTGAAAGTAATCTTGATAAGTATACAAATTCCAAGATTAATCCAGACACCAAATAGCACTACTATTATAAAGTTCAATCGATTCCCTACGTAGAAAAATTAAAAGTTTTGTACTTTTATAAGTAATAATTTTTTTTTAATTGTTTATTTACCTTACCGCAGCTGATTTTTGGTGATATGTGGTTTCCATGGCAACACAAAATTGTTTGTTATTCGGTAAAATAAATGAGTACGCAAATCAAGAAGCAAGATATTTATAAACATTATAATAGTAAAAAGAAACAAAAAGGGTGAAAAATAATAAAAACTAAATAATAAAGCTAGGCGCTGCCTAGCGGTGACACGAGCGGCACTCGTAAGTCGGCCGCCGGGCCTGCAGCGGCCGTACGAGTAACGCTTGTAAGTCGGCGCCAATGGGTTAATGTGTAAACATTAAATGTCTGGCAACAAAAACTTCAGATTGATAGCTATCCTAAAGTCTAAGTTAAGTATAAGTAATAGAACCGATCAGATTTCTTTGTACCTAGGCCTACACAGTCATGTAAACAAGCCAATTACTCCTGGCTAAAAATCTTATTGGAACGATTAAGCTACAGCAACCCCAGCAAATTGCTCTACCTCCAAGAACAGTTGTTGGTTACTTGGCATTAATGTAGCGTAAACTTAACCTAGCCTGGTCGCTAAAAATTTGGAAAATCTATTAATACATAGGTTTTGTAAATACACAAATATAAAACTACAAATCATAATATAAAATAACTAGCCTACCGTACCTAAGTAAACATTCGTCCATGTCCTAAACGAAGAAGGCTAGGTGGTCCTAATTTATGGTACAAACAATAAGTTACTTAGGCCAAATCATTTATTTAACAGATAGACTAGAATCCTCACCTCCATCCACAATAATAAAATCTTTCATCAAGTTAAATGGGATAAATGTAGGCTATAAGCTATCAATCGTTTGATAAACCTTATCAACCAACAGCCAAGCCCAGGATACAGGCTTAAAGAATTATAGGTTAAGGCAAAAAATATTTTTTCAATTTACTTACCCAATAATAATAATTTGAGCTCCCTCCTTGCATCTCGTTTATCCCTCCGAAGTTGCCGTTCTATTTCTTGATTTATTCTTTTCTGCTCCTTCGCTTCTTCTGACAGGCAACACGCCATGTTTTGGCCTAGGCTACTCCGGAGGGTTGCTCACCCAATATTATCTTAATATTCCTATATTGCCTGCCGTTTTGGCCTCGTTGATCGACCCTTTTATTAAACACCGCTCACTCCCACGAAGGAATGAACATAAAATAAACGAGGTTTTTCACACGATAAACACTCATACACATGCACACGCACTCACACTTTTGATTCCCGTGGAAGGGATCACTACTACACTGTCCACTGCCACTTGGGTGTGGTGGGTACAGACGACGCAATAGTCTGTCTGCTCGAACCTTACCCGACTGAAGTACTTTTCTGCGGTATAACACTTTTATACTGGAAGCCCTTTAGCGTCACCTCACGAAATCCTTTTACACAAATTCAATTTAAGAAGCCAATCATTTCTACGTTCACGTGTAAAGTAACAAGATTAAATCGAGTACAATCGGCCAGGTTTCGAGGGAGGCGATCCCTTGTTAGCCACTTTTTACTTTAGTATTGAAAACGACAAGTTTTGCACCACGATACATGAAAACACAAATAAGGCAAACTTAATTCTAGCTCCATCGAAAACACACAATAACACCCGTGTACCCGCACAATAGAAATTAAAATATACGACTCGGTGTACAGCAGACGCCTCTTCACAAGATGGCGCTGGCGCTCAGTTCAGTTCAGTCAGTTTTAGCCGTAATAATCCCATAATGCCACAGTTCGAAAACATAATACGACAAATTCAGCGGGAATATTTGAACAGGATAAGAACAAATTTCTATTATTCTGAAATAGAGGGTCGCCCAATATAAAGTAGTTCGAATAGACTTTAAAATTAATATTTAAAACGCATTTATAGCAATAATAAGATCAATGTGTGAACTCAGAACTGTCAATGAAAATATTTCAGACCGTCTTTATATCTGTCACTGGCAGCCTCACCCATTTTCAGTTTGCTTAAATACTTCAGACTCAGACTGTCTAAGAGCGCAGCACTGTGAACTCTGTATCGGTTCAGCGTTTCTCCACTACAGCAGCACCTTACAATCGATCCTAAATCTGCGGATAATGTCATCATGGTCAAGACACTGTAAATCCTAAGCTCGACGGTGTAATTAAAGTATTGATCACTCATTTAAACAAATTGCTGGTACTAAATATGTTTTTTTCGAATTGCATGTAAACAATGTAGACATTAAAATCAAATGCTGTTTAGAAACATGGGTGTTGAGTTTTTAAATTGTCCAAGTTTATTATGTTTTTTGTATTTATTTTTAGAGTTTTGTTTAGGCCTAACTGCAAAGTTCCTAAAAGTATGTGCTTTTAATAACAAACATTATTCATAAGAAACTTAAGTTCTTTTTAATTTTACTATTAAGTTATTAACTTCATTTTATATTTTTGCAATATAAATAAATACCTTTTAAATGAAAGGAACTAAGTCAAAATACTTTTCCTAGAACTAGACTCAGCTTTAAAAAACCCAGCATTTGTTTCTAATTAGTTTAAAGCTTTTTATTTTAATCATATTTTAATTTATATACTTTTATATACACTTTTTTATAATTTTAACTTAGCTGAAGGTTAGAGGAGACTGTACAAAAAAAACTAAATTGGTCGTTAACTGTATTTTTTATCACTGTAGTGGTAATGTATCTCATGAGAGGACAGAATTCTTCAACAAGATAAGAGGAGATAAAGAAAAATACCCCCGCCGCAGCAAACCTGCAGACTAAGCGAATTTCAACTTGTCTGATTACATTTCTACTCAAATATTTCCAGAAATAAGACATATTTATTCGCAATTTAAATAACAATAGATTTAATAAGTGAACTTGGGTTTGCTGCTACAGGGAAGGTAAAAAGAGTTTTTGACCATACGGCAATAGTATAAGATGAAATAAATAACTTTGCAAAATTTTATCATCATACATCCATAAACAAGTAAACTACAACAGTTTTAATTTTCTCATTAGAATAACATGGGAATTTTAAAATACACTATTTTGGAATTTTCTCCGTGACCGTTGGGCATACAACAGCGCTTCAATATACTAAATTGTTTCTTTTTTTAAGCTCTACAAAATGGTTTTAAAAGAAATTGAATTTTTTTTTGTTTTTAGTGTCAAAATGGAGAAAACCCATTTTTACCCCATAAAACACCCCATAAACCCCCGTTCCCATGGTCCGATTATGCTGGTTCGCAAACTCGTTCGAATAAACGTAGGTTTACACGTTTGTACCAAATTTCATTTTTGCTGGAGATATCGCGCTGACATATATACAGGATTAGTAAAATGTGTGGAGACCCCCTGTTACTTTTTTAACGGCCCATACTAGAAAAACTAAACTCTGCACACCTTTATGGCATGTTATGAATTACTTTTTGGGCATAACCGCCACTATTTATTTTTATTTTTTTATTTGAAGGTCATAATAAAAGAAAACTAACAACGCAAACTAGAGGTTTCTATCTTGACACAGTAAAATATGGCAGCCAATTGAATATAAAACTGCAAGTTATTTCTGATTTCTAAAGATTTCAATCAGCTTCCATTTTTTACTAGATTGAGATAGAAACCTTTAGTTTCTGTTGTTAGTTTTCTTTTACCAGGACCTTCAAAATGAGGGGTCACTCAATGGGGCTCATAATTAAAAATTTTTGAGTTTTCCCCAAAATCCCCCATTTTGGGTTTGGGAACCAAGTGGCTATTAGGCTTAAAAAGTACTTCATAACATACCAAAAAGGTGTGTAGAGTTTAGTTTTTCTAGTGTGAGCCGTTACAAAATTTACAGGGGGTATCCAGACTTGGAAAGCTGCAAGTTAAATTTAACTTCTGAGAATTTCAATTGACTGCCATTTTTTACAGGATTTACATAGAAACCTCTAGTTTGCGTTGTTGGTTTTCTTTTATCAGGACCTTCAAAATGAGGGATCACTCTATGGGTCTTTGCATTTGAAATTGTTGAGTTTCCCCCAAAATCCCCAATTTTGGGGATGTACACCAAGTGGCGGTTATGCCCAAAAATTACTTCATTACATGCCATAAAGGTGTGCAGGGTTTAGTTTTTCTAGTATGGGCCGTTAAAAAAATAACAGGGGGTCTCCACACTTTATACTAACACTGTATATATATATATATATATATGAATTTGGTCCCGGGTCCAAAACCAGGTCTTACCATGAGTACTACGGTAATAGCTCATTCCCTATATGGGAAATTCGCTAAAATTGTATACATGAATGCAATGTGAAAGTTAATTCTATTTAAAAATAAATAAATAAATATAAAGTGAAATAGAAAATGAAATAGAAAGTTTGAAAATTATCGTTTTATACACAAATCCGAAAGCAAGTCTTTGCCGAAATTTCTGATATTTTATAGGAAATGCGCCGATTCGCGCAGAGCTTTTGATATCATGATCGTATCACGAATCTGCAAAGATTTCGCGTTCGGAAAATTCACGATTTTGCCGTGATTTCGGAATACGATATTGAGACTTGATTATGATATCTACGGGACCACGGAAAATATTCAGGATGTTACCGTGATCATGGATTCTCCCTTCATAAAAATAACACTCATTACAATTGCAGCTTGTAATTCTAAATTAAATGAACTAACTACTGAATATCTAACATTTCCAGCCGACCGGGAAACTTTACCCGGGGACTATGCCCGAATTTGGAAGACAGGACAACAGCCAGTGAATGGTTTGTAGGCTACATACATTTCGAAAAGTGCCGGATATTTAAATGTTGTACGAGTTCTCGATAGCATATCGCTGAGTGTCCATTAATTGTCGACTTTTATGTCAGTTCGTTTCTTCACGTCATCACGTCCAGTAAAAAACCCGTAATCGCGGGACTATGTTGCCGTAATCGCAAAAAGTTGCTCACGAGATGTTCCCGTTGTCGCTTTTCTAACGTTGGTCTTTAGTTTAGTTTTAAACACATAATTAATTACCTAATGTACTTTAGTACAAATAAATAATAAAACTAACACTAGAGCGCCGTACCCGCAAATCTACCGATGCCGCAGCACGTATGGGGTAGTCGTATTCCTAGTTATAATATAGCTCGGGGAAGAGATTGACACCATGCCTCCCCCAACCACCACTTTTGCAGAAAACTTTCCCAGCTGACCTGAGGTAAATTGAATTCCATGTTTACCATCCAGTACATGTCTTACAAGAGATAGTCGTGTTATTTATATTACTGAAAAGTCATGTTCATTGTTAAGCGGGTTGTGTCAACTGGCCTCGCGTCACTTGTGCACATATTACTTAATGTTTATTTCAATGTCAAGGGTTTCATTTATTTTAATGTTAGTTGTTTATAAAAAAATATGATATTTGGGTTTGATGTTTATCTGTCACATTTATGTTATTACCTATGTCAGGATTAGGAGTCAATCAATATCTTTCAGTTTTTATTGCATAATCATAATGAAAATGTAATCATTACCTGTATTTTCATTTTTTAGCAACCTTGACCAGGTAACTAAAACGTTTCGCGTTCAAGTTTTGAGATTCGAGATTCGGGATTCGATTTTTTATGTTTCGGTTTTGGTTTCGAGATTCGAAATTTCTGGTTTTGACCATCACTAGTTTATATTTTGAGTACTGTTTGTACCAATCAACAAGATGAACTATAACAATTTGATAAAATATAGGGTTTAAATTAAAATGTTTTACTGTAACATCACTGTAAATTAGAGACAGGAGACTTACTGAAACCAACTGATGGAAAGTTGTCTGAGGAATTGCGCATGCAACTGAGACTAAACTATGACTGGACTGTAAACACGGTGGCACATTTTCGATCTTTTCTCCGATCAAGAAGGGAGGTCGAAGGGAGCATGTTCGATAGTGTGTCAGGGGCCCGTACACCGATTCAGACGGCGAACCAGACATCAGGTCGAGCAGGGAGAAGAACGCTTTGGAGGTGGTTTTTTGGCGAAAGATCAAAGAAAAGATCGGTCCGATGTACGATGGTGTGTCCTGGTATATTTTTGTACGCCCTCGCGAGCGCCGCACCGAACGTCCGCCTGCTCTAGCGTTTATAGTTCTAATTTAATATGACAATTAAACTCTTTAATTGGTATATTAAATAATTGGGTAATATTTTGCCGTAATATTATAGGCATCTATGTTGTAATTTGTTTGTTTGTTAAGTCAAGGTTTAAAATGCATTTTAAAAATTGAAACCGTTAAATCAGTGATATCAATAATGTTAATTTTGAATTAAGTAATTGATGTGATACTTAAATTCTTCCAAATTAATATAAACATTAATATTATTAAAGGCAATTAAAATGATTATCCTGTAACGTGTTATTTCATGTTTTATTACTGTTAGCGAATTTCCCTATAGGGAAGTATAGCTATATTTAGGTTTGTTATATGTAGGTGAATCCAAATAAATGCACTGTAAGACCTGGAGCCGGGACCGATGTAATTTTTCCTTTTGATGTCCCTAGTATGTGTTTCTGTGCTAGAGGCCAAAACACTATTCTTCAAATTTTTATATTTGTTCAATTTTGATGAAATTTGGTTTCAAGATGTAAGGCGGGATAAACTTGAATGAGCTCACGAACCAGCATGATCAGACCATGAGATCAAGGTTTTGCCCCGGGGGGGGGGGGTTTATGGGGTAAAAATTTGGGGTTTCCATTTTTGATTTTTAAAACACAAAATTCCTCAATTTCTTTCTAGACTATTTTAAAGGGCTTAAAAACAAATCATTTAGTAAATTGTCTTTGTACTGTTATTGGTTGTGGAGAAAATACAAAATTTGTTAATTTAAAACTTCCATGTTATTCTTATGGAGTAAAACGTTGTAGTTTGCTTTTTTTATAGAAATGTTTTGATTAATCTTGGCAAATTTATTTATTTTATATTAAGCTACTAATATTTTACTAAAAAACACACTTTATTAGCCTCCCGTAGCAGCAAACCTAGGTACTCGTTAAATCTAAAGTAATTTAAATATTGTAGTAAATATAGGGGTAGGGTATAGTAGAATGTTTTCTGTGCCCCACCGCAGCAAACCTACAGGCTAAGTGAATTTCCACTTGCCTAATTGGAGTTACACTAAAATCCCTATTTATATAGCATTGGTTTGACAAGTACTTAGGTTTGCTGCAACAGGGAGGGTAAAAAGCGTTTTTTTGTAAAATGTAAATAGTTTAGTATGAAATAAATACATTTTCCAAATTTGATCTAAATATGTTCATAAACAAGCTAACTACGACAGCTCACTTATTCTCCGAAAGAATAAAATGGGGATTTTAAATTTACAATTTTTTGGAATTTTCTCCGTAACCATTAGGTGCATAAAATGCTTCAATATACTTAACTATTTGTTTTTTAAGCTCTTCAAAATGGTTTGGAAAGAAATTGCTGAATTTTATGATTTTAGGGCCAAAATGGGAAAACCAATTTTTACCCCATAAACCAACGTTCCAACCAACGTTCCATATGTCTTATCATGCTGGCTCGTGAAATCGTTCTAATAAATGTAGGATTACACGACAAAATTTACTTAAAATCGGATCATTTTTGCTCGAGTTATCGTGCTAACGGACATACGTATAGTATAGGTATTACAGGGTTAATAAAAAGTCTGGAGACCCCCTGTACATTTTTACACGCCCCATACTAGAAAAACTAAACTCTGCACACCTTTTTGGCATGTTATGAAGTACTTTTTGGGTATAACCGCCACTTCGTGTACATCCCCAAAATGGGGGATTTCGGGGAAAACTCAAAAATTTAAAAGGTAAGACCTTTTTTAGATTAGGTGGGGTTGGTGTTCTACGGTAATAGCTTATTTATTGAAAATTTTCTAAAATGTACCAAAAATCTGTTTGATTGAAAAAAATTGCAGCGAACACTTTTTAGAATGTTCACAACACTAGGCTAAATTAAGTAAATTAGGAGCAATATTTCGATTTTTGCAATCAATGTTTCGACGTAATATGCCGAGCAAAATGATGCTTATGCCTAAATTGATTGTGTTTTTTAGGACCTTTAATCGTCCGGTGACGACAATGTACCCCGCTACATTTAGCATGAATAAGTACTATCGATGACGTGACCGGCTGGTTAAATTAAAAGCCGAATGAAGGAATCTAACTTCGTTGACCCAAGGTAAATCATACGCATAGTTTGTAGCGAGAGCTATTTGATATTATGATTATATTCTTCTTAATTATTAACGATTCTTTAAATTAACCACTTAAATAACATTCAACAGAGTTATTTAAGCAAACCATGTACAAATTACAAATTTATGTGCAACTAAATTTGTTTTGTCGACGAGTTAATACAATATATATTATCAATAATTACAACTCCCAAACGAAACTGCTAGCGCAAGAACTAACCTGGAAGAACTAACCTACCCTTGTATCACAATCGTGATCTGCCTTACCACCACGGCAAGGTGGGTCCGAAGCCAGTTAGCCAATTACCTTTTCTAGCAGTCTTGCTTCAAAATTTGTTTTAATTTTCACCATAGTTTTGGTTTTAAATTTTGAACCATAAACCATTAAATATTTGACACGCGACTAAAAATATAGGCCTACATTTATATCATACAACTTGCTACTAAGGAATTATTCAAATCAACAGGATGTTCAAAAAAGTTGGGTATATAATATTCGTAGTGATTTCTTGGGTCAAAATAAAGAGAAAATCATCAATAAATTTTTTTCTGAAATCGCTTTGTCAACCAAATATCAGCCATTTTGTATTTTTTACTTAAACATTTTTAACTTTGAATTTTGTCAACTAATATTTATGAAACTTTGTATGTAAGTTAAGGTAGAATAGACCCATGTCAGAAAGAAAATTCATCTTGGTTCAACTTTAAATTTCAAAATGGCGGCCATTTCAAATGTTTAAACTTAAAGGTACTCAAAAACAGCTAAATTTATGAAAACATGTCTAGAACACTTTTATTTAGCATTTTAAATTCCCTATCAAACGATGCCAATTTCAAAAAGATCGAATTAGAAATAGCTTAAATATTACAATCTTTAGTTGTAAAAAGGGATAGAATAAGGCAGAAGCTAGCCAGGTTTGCCCCATTTTACAGATAGTAATATTTCAGCTATTTCTTATTCGATCTTTTTGAACTTGGTATCGCTTGATAGGGAATTAAAAATGCCAAATAAAAGTGTTCTAGATATTTTTTTCATAAAATTAGCCATTTTTTGAATAATTTATTTTTTTTTATGTAAAATGGCCGGTATTTTGAAATTGTAAGCTGAATCAAGATGAATTTATTTTTACTATAGGTCTTTTTTATCTCAACATACCTACCAAGTTTCATAAATATCGGTTAAAAAATTTCAAAGAAAAAAATCTTTATGTATTTTGTTTTTTCACATTAACATAATATGTTAATGTGAAAAAACAAAATACATTAACATATATATGTGTCCGTTAGCGCGATAACTCGAGCAAAATTCACCCGATTTTGATTAAATTTGGTACAAACGTGTAAACCTACGTTTTCTTGAACGAGTTCGCGAACCAGCATGATCGGGCTATGGGAACAGGGATTGATGGGGTAAAAATAGTTTTTTATCCCATTTTGACCCTAAAACATAAAATTTTGGAATTTATTCCCAACCATTTTGTAGAGCTTAAAAAGAAATAATTTAGTATATTGAAGCATTGTTGTATGCTTAATAGTTAGGGAGAAAATTAAAAAAAAGTGTAAATTTAAAATTTCCATGTTATTCTTATGGAGAAAATTGTAAACTGTTTTAGTTTACTTGTTTATGAGCATTTTTTGATAAAATTTGGAAAATGTATTAATTTCATACTAAAATAATAACATTAAAAAATGCTATTTAATAGGGAATAAATGTGATATTTGTAAGGAGACATTTTAGTGTAAATCCAATCACGCAAATGGATGGTGGAAAAGGAATCACTTAGTCTGCAGGTTTGCTGCTGCGGGAGAATTTGAACTTATCGTTTGACAGGGAATTAAAAATGCTAAATAAAAGTGTTCTAGACATTTTTTCATAAAATCAGCCGTTTGTTAGTAATTTGTAATTTGTTGTAATTTGTTAGTAATAAATATGAGGTGCAACCACATAGTAAATGGATGCAGCTTCCCGTTTTTTCCTTTTTCAGTGGAATTTTGTAACAACTTTCTTCTTAAGTGTCATTAGGGCTTAAACAAACAAATAATTTAGATTAGGTTAAAGAGTCTGGCTACATGCCTAAAGGGTACCTACAGAGAAAATAAATAAAACAAATAATTTCTATGTTATTCTTAGGAAGAATAAATCAACTGTTGTAATTTGCAAGTTTATGGTAATATTTTTATCGCAATCGGCATTTTGATTATTTCATACGCTATTATCATTTCATTAAAACACAAATATGAAAAACAAACCTAAGTGCTTATTATGTTTAGTGGTATTTAAATGGAAAATAAATATGACAATTTCAAGGGAATGTTCTAGTGAAAATCCAACGAGGTGAATACAAATTCGAAGTCTGCAGGTTTGCTGTGGCAGGAGTATTTTACATCTATAATTGTATTTCAAGAATTACAACACACATTATATAAAGGTTCATCAAAATGAGCCAATGGCCATGTCTAGATTTGAGTTATGACGGGTTTGAAGCCTTCCCTATTGTATTTGTAGAGAAGCCATAATAGAAACCCTCCTAAATCTAGTTACAGAATGAGGTGTAAATGTTGGTCAATATTATATAGGTCAAGGCCGTGATCGCATACCTATTTACTAAATGTTTAATCCACTAAAAATCACCTTTGATAATGTTTTTATTGCTGGAAAATGTTATTTTTCCTACAGTTCAGTTACCTGACAAAGTGGGCTTCTTTGCACTGATTTTAGCACTTTTACTTACTTTTGCCGCACTCCGCAGTATTCCAACCAAAGAACACAAATCAGCGTGCTTTAATTAGGCACGTAATATGCTTGAAAATAAGTTGGCAGTAGATACTACGACCACAATCAGCTGGTGCAGCGTTTCCACATAGCTTGGATTTGACCTAACCTAAAATGTGTTGAATAATGTTTGAAACACTTATTATTTATATGTTTGATAGTAAAATTAAAATGTTTACGCCACACTACATTATTTTGACGAACTTCCCACGCAAGGATTTTGTTCAGAAAACAGCTGTTTGCCGCCAGCTTATTCAAATGGGGTTTCATTGCGTACTACTGTACTGTAATGAGTTTTACCGGACACCAATCAGCTGATTATACTGTATTTAGGTGGAAATTCTTTACTAGCTTGATAGGTTTTGATTTACACATTGTTCATCAAACTTTATTATTCTTCCAAGTCACCCCACTACTCTCAGCGCTCGGATAGTTGGAAGGGGTGCGGTATTCAGTGTTTGTGACCTTGAACAATGGTGCAGAGACACGTCACACTCACACAGTGTTATTCCGATTGCAGTCGACGTTGTCTTTGTACATCTTATGTAAACTATTTTTCCTACAGTCACCCGACAAAGTTGGCTTCCTTGTACTGTTTATAGTACAGAAAGCTGCTAATTGCTGCATATTTATACTTTGCCGTACGGTTTATACTTTGCCGCACATCAGGATTCCAACGAAACAACACAAAACAGCGTGGTTCTATTATGCACGTAATCCGTGTACGCTTGGAAATAGGTTGGCAACACTTAAAGATGATAATACTATGAGCAGCTGATTGACTATTATAACTACGATTTAACCTGTCATTTCGTGTTTATAGTTTCGGTATTTCTGAACTTTCTGGACTTTTCTTTTAAACGTTTTTAAAACATTTCTACGATCTTAATAAACAAGAAAATACCTTTAAAGCATTTATTTTAGGCGAGGAAACCACTTCAAATTACAAAAACATACGGAACTATATTCTCAAAACGCGGAGCACATTTCTTGCCGAGGAAAAATAGCGGAGTGATACGGACCGCGGGTACTACTTTCAACTTTCTCTAGGGCACCATTTGTGTTGCCAGCTGAACCTAAAAACGTGTTGTATGGTGTTTGAAAGACTAATTATTTATATACTTTATAGTGACTGTAGGAAAAATATAATGTGTAACACGAGTGAAAAAGGCCTTTGCTGCACTCGAGATCATTCGTGCGTGAACATTGCTCTCGTGTGCAGCAAAGTGCCACTTTCACCACTAGTTACACAAATAACTATTTATACGAGACGAGCTTATATACCCGTGCTTTGCAATGGGGAGAGGACGCGAAAGACAATAATACTGTTCTTTAGATCTGTTGCATAATATATGCATATATTTTAATTTTAGAATAAAATCTTATTTAAAAAAAAAAAACACACTTTAATTTGATGTCATTAGATCCAAAAGAATATAACAACATACAATGAAGTATACAGACTGTCCCAAAAGTCCTGATTAAATTTAACTTTTGGGACAGTCTGTATAACTTTTATACTATATATATATATACTTATATACAGTGTGTAAATTAAGTCTTGAAACAAATCTGTATTTTTTTTAAACCGAAATAGAAAGAAATATTCTGTTTGTGGCGTTGACTGTTAACAAAGGTTCCGTAATTTGTTACATCAAAAATATTTTTTAACCCCCCTAACAGGGCAGTGCAGTGGGTTACTTATTTTAGGGGGTTGGGGTGACTTATTATTTTCAAATTGCAACCCAATTGAGTGGACCCCTTATTTTAAAGGATCTGTCAAAAGAACACAATGATGCAAACCTATCTCACCCCTAGCCAAAATGACAGGTATTCCAAGATTTAATTTACTGTACTGTAAAAAGCACAAATTTCACAAATATGGAAACATATTCTGTATTTTTAAAACCGTAATAATTAGAAATATTCTGTTTATGGAATTGATTGTTAACATAGGCTCCACAATCTTTTAAATCAACAATATTTTTTTTAACGGAATATTTCTATCTATTTCGGTTTTAAAAATACAGATTTGTTTCAAGACTTAATTTACACTACTACTTACTTTTATACTTATATACTAGTAGTCCGGGTCTGGGTGCTTCCTTCTTGCTGGAAAAGGCATGAGCCAGTTGGGAAGGGAAGAGTGAAAACCCCCTACAATCCCCTTACATATATCGAGTATGTTGGACACGGCTGGGAAAGTCCTCAAGAATCTTTTCCTGACTGAATTCAGCCGTGGTTATCGCGGGAGACCTCCTCGAGTACGACTTCAGGAAGGGGCGATCACTGGTCGACGCTCGTGAGAAGTTGAGGCGAGCCGTGATGAGGGCTAGGATTTTAACCACTACATACTCTTATATCGTTGTCACTTGGATAAAATCCATTGGTGATTTGGCAGGATTTGATTTTGAACCCGGGACCTCTGGGACCGAAATCCCGTGCTCTAATCACTAGACCAGCTCGCTCCCCCATAGAGAGGGAGGGTAGTTAGTTTGCTAACCTGCCAACAGAGGCAATACTAGCGACTAGGAGTTGATGGAGACTAAGATGCGGCGACCAGTGACCCATGGCCCCCACAAGGGTGGGGCTGGTGCAACTCTGGTCACAGGGCCCGGGCCCTCAAGGGGCCCGGGCCTACCCATTTTTTTTTAATTTTTCCCCAATTGAAGATCACTTTACAGCAGATCATAAATTGAAGATAAAAAAATAATATAAATATTTTACAAAAAACAAAGTTTAATAATTTAAAATGTATTAATTCTAGATTCTAAGGTAGTTTATATTTAAATACTATAGGTGCGTATGTACTATACAACAGCAGAACAGCCAGCTCGGGCCCCAGTGGCCGGCTCCACAAACTCCCTCTACCCCTTCCTCCCGCCAGGCGCCTAGCCACTCCTACCTCATTCCCCCCATAATAAACAAAGTTTGGTTTTATAATTGAACTGATAGTTTCAAGAATGAATCCTTATAGTTATAAGTTAAAATAAAATTTGTAAAGCATTGAAAAATTGACGTACTATGTACCATAGCTAAGGTGACCAGACGTCCCGTTTAAGGGGGACTGGTCCGTCCCGACAAATCCTCTCGGGATGCTTATTTGTCTCGTTTTATCAACATTTGGTCCCGGTTGCACTTTTATGTATGGAATATTTCAATTAATAATTGCAATCTAGGTTATTTGACACAAACTTAAAAATTCTTTACTTTTGGAGTTTTAAAAATATATGAAAAATTGCAATAATTTTGACCTAAGTTTTCTTCCCAATTTGCTCGGTATAATACTGTACTAAAGCATGGATTGGATAGCATCGGCATCGACAGCATCGGTCATTCTCGGCACTACTAGTGCACATTTGTTTTTCTCCGTGACTACTCGCGCAAGTTCGGCAGCTCGCATCCACTCCCAAAAAATGTAGTATTGTTAAAATTCTTGATGAAAATTGTCACTAAATAAAATATGATTTCATTGGTGTAAGCTGTTAAACTCGATTTACGTAAGTTTTTTTCCTACTCCATATTACAAAGTACAATTATAGCAGTTAAGATAGCCAAACCCTTTTACAGGGAAATAAAAAAGACAAAATATTAATAGGCATGGAGCTTTTGTGTATTGATATAACAGTTTTAATTGCTGAATTCCTGTAATTTTAAGTCTTATAAAACTCATTGAAGAACTCTTTTCTTCCTTAAAAAAGGCTGCAAAAGTGCCATTTACCACTCACAAATTTAATACCTAGATTGCCTTTAAAACTCACTAAAATACATGACATTTTCAACATTTTCCCGGGGGAGGACCCCCGTACCCCCCCCCTCTATGCTGGGGGGTATTCCATACCCCTCCGACCCCCCGGTTGGTAGGGGGGCCCGAGCCAGATCCTGGTAACAGGGCCCACAATTAAATGTGGGGGCCATGCGAGTGACCAGTGATGAATCATTTCCAAATGCCTGTTGCTCGTCAGCCGTCAACTTGGATCGTCTTCCGCTCCCGAGAAGATATCCGGCGTCAGCCGATATTCGAATCCACTACTCGGAATATTGTTAAGTACCTATGGAGTACCTTGGCTCAGTCCATTAGGGCTCTTTTCGTTCCGAAGATTATTTTATTTAATTATCGTGATACACAAACAACAAAACCAGCTCATATGAAGGTATCTCTTTTTTCTTTATTTCATTACCGATCAGCTGGTATGCATCGGTCCAGTTATCTGTGAGGCTTAGTGTTATTTATAATGTTTTGTAGATAAGATGTAATATGGGTTTTCGTATCCTCAAACAGCGTTTGCAAAAACGCCAAATTGAGACTTATAATTCAGTTTTAAAAATCTTTGTACGACTAAAGCTAGAGTTCTACATGACCGATTTTGTTAATTAATGGGTAGTTGGAAAGCCTGATTCGTGTAGATTTGCAAAAAATTATTGTGATTTTATTAAACATTCGTGGTTAAAAAGTAAAAATAACAAAAATACATTATAAACTGTTTTTTAATTTTTTTGTTTTCAAGTTTCTATATGTAGCCTATTAGGCTGCCTTTATTGTGTATTTTCGAGAAATTGATAATAGTAATTTGTAGGATATTGTATTCTCTTTCAGAATGTCACCCTCCACTTTGGTTGATTTAAGGTCGATCTAAGCAACCTCCAAATGTATAGTTGTTAGAAAGTTCCGAATTAATTTTTGTTCAACTTTGTACAACTAAATTTCTACTTATGCTGGAGCGATTTTATGAATTAATATGCGAATGAAAATCTGTATCCATGTTGATTTGGAGATAATTATGAAAGTTTTTTTAAAAGATTTATTGCAGTAATGGGTTTGCCGGTATGCATAATCTAATCATGTGAAACACGTGTTAATAATTTTACCTACGGCCGTTTTTTACTTTCTCCCCCTATACATGTATATGGAGAAAGTATTGTTTTCGTCAAAATTTTCGAGTTTGAGTTTTGATTGGATATATCCGTTTTGGGTCCCCCTGAACCCAAAAAAGTGGTTTTCGAAGTGATGTATGTGTGTGTGTGTGTCTGTATGTGTACAGAGCTACAGACCACACCTGTAGTCCGATTTTGGTGAAATTTGGTATGTAGGTACTAGTCCATGGTATTTCCAGGCGTTTTATTTTTATTTTTTTAGAAATTTGGATTTTAATGGGGATTTTCCCATAAAACCCATAAAATAACGGAAAAATCGAATTTCTCAAAAATGGTCCAAAACGATTTTGATCAAATTTGAGTATGCTCTAGCCCTTTAAATTCTGAACAAAATGGTTTAGCTCCCATTTCTGTAAACATTACGGTTCAAAAGTTATTGTAAATTATGTTATTTTCCCATAAAAATCCCCATAAAATACAAGAAAATCTTATTTTTGAAAAAACCCGGTTTAGATTGAAATTAATATGTGATATTCCTCATAATTCCAAACAACATAGTGCAACCCCCCATTTCTGTAAAAATTATGGTTCAAAAGTTATTATAACTTATATTATTTTCCCATAAAACACCAATTTATAAAACGGAAAAATGGATTTTTTGAAAAACCCCGATTCTGATTGAAATACTTCTGTTATGGTCCTTATAATTCTAAACAAAATAGTGCTTTCCTTCATTCCTGTTAAAATTACTGTTCAAAAGTTAATAAAACTTTTGTGATTTTTCCTATTAAATATCATAGTTACTCTCATCGCTTACCCATGATAAAGGTTGTTGACAAACTAATGGGAGAAAGTATGTGTCAGATTGCTAATGCCGTTTATTTTTTTTTTAATAGCCGTTTCAGTTCAGTTCTTAGAATTGAAAAGTTTCACATAACAGCATTTACTTTCATAACAGCACCGTTTTAGCGAATTTCCCTATAGGGAAGTAGCTATTACCGTAGGTCTCATGGTAAGACTTAGGCCCGGGACCGATTTACTTTTTTATTTTGATGTCCCCAGAGGCCAAAAACACCATTCGTTCAAATTTTTATATATGTATATATATATATATATATATATATATATATATATATATATAGATTTATATATATATGTGTCCGTGAACACGATAACTTGAGTAATTTTTATCCGATTTTGATGAAATTTGGATTGAAGGTGTAAGGCGGGATAAACTTGAATGAGTTCGCGAACCAGCATGATCGGACCATGGGAACAGGATTTTATGGGGGGTTTTATGGGGTAAAAATTGGTTTTTCTCACTTTTGACCCTCAAAACACAAAATTTTCCAATTTTTCTCTAAACCTTCTTAAAGAGCTTAAAAAACAAACAATTCAGTATATCAAAGTGTTTTTGTACGGTTATTGGTTACGGAGAAAACAAAAAAAATTTAAATTTAAAATTCCCATGTTATTCTTATGGAGAATATTGTAAAATGTTGTAGTTTGCTTGTTAATGGATATCTTTTGATCAAACTTGGCAAATATATTCATTTTATACTAAGCAATAATTATTTTACTTAAAACACACTATTAGTTTCCTTGTAGCAGCAAACCTAGGTACTCGTTAAACCTAATGTTATTTAAATAGACCAATTGAAAATCAATTCAGCCAAATGGAAATTCGCTTAGACGGCAGGTTTGCTGCGGCGGGCGTATTATTCATAACAAAACGGGTAATGGAATAATGAGGTTCAAGGATTGAGAGAGAAGAAGTAAAATTGTAATGATTCGAACTTCAACTAATCAGCCGTTCACGCCAATATTATTGTTGGGTGGTGCAAATAGTGTTTGGTACAATGTTTAGGCTCGTGTATGTAAAGGCTCGTACCGTACGTGTTTAGTTTTAGTTTTATAAATATGTAATCCATACACTGTAAAGATATTTAATTTAGCAAAACACTGTTTCGCCGATTGGTTGTTTCCGAAGTTAATGGCTATGTTTATGGCTCTCTTTTGTAAAATTAATATCCTATCTAAATTGTAAATGGTCGATGCACCATTTTGGCTTCACCACGTAGCTTCACCTCGCATAAAATGGAGGGCTTGTTTTTTTTTAACCACGAACAAACTAGGGTATCCAATTATCGATTTATAAATTTTATCGTTACCTCTAATAATATTTTCAAACCAATGAATAGTAAAATGTCAATTTAAGAAGATAGTTGTATTAAATCCTTGCTTTACATTACAGTATTTGTTTCACGGACATGTCGTGTGAACAAATATTATCTGACAGTTTTGTGTTTGAAATTAATATGGAAAACTCTAATTTTACAATCACATCATTTGGTTAGTGTCTCAAATTAACATTGGAATTTCCCAATTTCACATTTAAATCTGAAACCAGTGTGCGATTTCCTTTAAAAGAGATTTTTCATAACGCCAATAAACATATTATAGAGTTTTTAATACTGACATGTTAAAAATCCTCAGATTTATTTTTTTACTTGATATGGCATTATTCATCCTGATATTGATTTAATTTATATTGAACCTTTAGAGACAAGGTGGGGCACAATTCCAGGGAGGGGGTCCAATATTCCACCCCGTACAATGACCAAATAAGCGTTAGTTCTAAAAAAGGGGGAGGGTAAATTCCAGGGGGTACAATTCCGGCCCGCCCAGTTTTAGGGTCAATGGATTGAATAAAACCACTTGTGCATACAAATATAAAAGTTTTGTGATTGGCTCAATTCCGAATCGTGCCGATTTGGTCGAGAAAATGAGTAGAGAAAATAAGTCGAGAAAATGAGAGTGAAGCTGAAGGAGAAACCCTCCTACTACCCTGAGTAGGGTACAATCCCACCACCCCTATTATTCACCATAATATTTTACCGATTTAGAATATTTAGAGGCGGGGGAGAACGGAGTAGAACCCATCCTGACCCTCACGACTCGCGGATCGAATTGGATGTTTCAAGCGATGTATTCTACCGATTCTACCTGCCAGATCCACGGATCGGTTGTTCCAGAACTACCCTCTGACGCGAATCAGTTTAGGCCAAATTGCGTAACTCCTGTGTGACAAACAAAAACAAAGTGCAGTGATAACGATACAAGATAGTAGAGTGGCTAAAGTGAAAACACATTCTGGAGCGAAAAAGGACGACCGTCTCATTTACTCTTTACTCAATTTAAGTTCAATTCTCCTAAGTCAAGTCTCTTTAAGTTCAATTTTGTCCTAAAAAGTCTTGCAAAACGTATTATAACCATTTCAATCATGTTTCTGTGGGAAATCAGGTAATGAGACCTAACTGCCGAACCATATTCCAAACTAGGGAAGATAATTGTCATTTTTTTTAAAATTAATTTGCTGGTGGATCTCAGGATCTCATAACTAAATAAGCCAAGAAGTGATTTTTTTCTATAAGTAACTAATTCTAGTTCTAGAAGTAATCAATTAATTTTCCGGGGAAAAAGAGGATAACTCATCAATACAACACCAAGATCTTGCCAACTTGGCTACTCGAATCAGTAACATGCCATTAATATGGTGATTATATACCAGCGTGTTCTTCTGCAGCTATAATTGTTTAACATTTATTTATATTGAGTTCCATATCAATCTTCACACACCATTCAGTATGTCAGCAAAATTGTAGTATATCATTCTGCTCACCCACTGCAATTGTAATTATCTTGATTTCACCAGCAAACATTGACAAGATGGTTGAGATCATATCTGAAATGGCGTTGAAAATGTAAAAACACAAGAAACAGAGGTTCCAAGCGAGACTTTAGATGTACAAGGTGATCGAATTATTAGCACTATCGCACTTTATATTACGAAGAATACTCGGTCAAACTGCATAACTTTTCACAAACTCCAATGTTTATCCAGTATTTCGTGGTTAACTTGATCAAATGCCTCTAATTAGTCAACATTGTAAAATGTATATTGTAAAGAAATGTTGAAAATGCATTATGTCTTAAATATTTTAAGTGAGTCGTCGGTCCAGAATTGTTGTGGTGCCAACTATTTTATTTAACAAACACGATTTTGAACTATTGTCTCAACAGTGCGGGGCTCATTAGCGCATAAACTACAAATCATTGCATATGATCACATGGTCCACTAGGAGTAGACACGATTATTTACTCGTGCGGGAGTCGGATACCAACCGTGTGCACCTACGGTTGCTACGCAGGTGAAAATCGTGCACGAGTGAAATCGTATAGTGTGAAGGGAGCATTAAGGCCCCTTTCACACTAGACGATTGTTTAGTCGTACGGGAGCAGGTCAGGTACGGGAGCCCTCCCTGAGTGCAGTTTGTTGCGTATATTTTTCATATTGTTTTGTGTATACAGTTTAGTTGTTTAATTATTGAGTTGACCTACCTGTGTATACTGTATTTTATTATTTAGTTTTTGTTATTAATTACAGTTTTACCTATATAGTTAAAAGTATGGTTGTGATTGACCTTGAAGCTTTAAACGATTCTCTTGACATCCGAAAATAGTTTAAAACTATCCTTCGTCATTTCTCAGGTCTCGAAATAATGTTTTAAACATACGGTACCCACTTCCTCACGTCTCAAATTTATTGGATGCACCCAGTGGAGACGGTCGCGTTTCTTTATTTTTCTCCACCGGTAAATTATCAAAGCAGCAATCATTTGCTCGCGATCCATGCTACTTACCACTTACCACTTATTTTATAGTTTGAGGTAGATATCCCCCGGTATAAAAATCTCATTTTTTAGCGAATTTTCTATATAAGAAATAAGCTATTACCGTAGGTTTCATGGCTGACCCAAACCCGGGGCCGATTTAATTTTTCGTTTTGATGTCCCAGAGGCCAAAAAAAACATCCGCTCAAATTTATATACAGGGTTAGTAAAAAGTGTGGACACCCCCTGTTATTTTTTTAACGGCCCATACTAGAAAAACTAAACTCGGCACACCATTATGGCATGTTATGAAGTACATTTTGGGCATAACCGCCACTTGGTATTCATCCCCAAAATGGGGGATTTTGGGGGAAACTAAAAGATTTCAAATACAAAGACCCATCGATTGACCCCTCATTTTGAAGGTCCTGGTAAAAGAAAACCAAACCAACAACGCAAACTAGAGGTATCTATCTCAGTTCAGTACAAAATGGCAGCCAATTGAAATTCGCATAAGTTTCCAAACCCAAAATGGGGGATTTTGGGGGAAACTCAAAGGTTTTAAATGATAAGCCCCATCGAGTGACCCCTCATTTAGAAGGTCATAATAAAAGAAAACTAACAACGCAAACTATAGGTCTCTATCTTAACACAGTAAAATATGGCACCCAATTGAATATAAAATTGCAAGTTATTTCCGATTTCTAAAGATTTCAATCAGCTTCCATTTTTTACTGGATTGAGATAGAAACCTCTAGTTTGCGTTGTTAGTTTTCTTTTACCAGGACCTTCAATATGAGGGGTCACTTGATGGGGCTTATCATTTAAAACTTTTGAGTTTCCCCCAAAATCCCCCATTTTGGGTTTGGTAAGCAAGTGGCTATTAGGCTTATAAAGTACTTCATAACATGCCAAAAAGGTGTGTAGAGTTTAGTTTTCCTAGTGTGAGCCGCTACAAAATTTACAGGGGGTCTCCAGACTTGGAAAGCTGCAAGTTAACTTCAACTTCTGAGAATTTCAATTGGCTGCCATTTTTTACTGGATTGAGATAAAGACCTCTAGTTTGCGTTTTTGGTTTTCTTTTAGCAGGACCTTCAAAATGAGGGGTCACTCGATAGGTCTTTGTATTTGAAATTTTTTAGTTTCCCCCAAAATCCCCCATTTTTGGGATATACACCAAGTGACGGTTATGCCCAAAAAGTACTTCATAACATGCCATAAAGGTGTGCCGAGTTTAGTTTTTCTAGTATGGGCCGTTAAAAAAATAACAGGGGGTCTCCACACTTTTTACTAACCCTGTATATATGTGTCCGTTAGCACGGTAACTCGAGCAAAAATCATCCGATTTTGATGATATTTGGTACAAACGTACCTACTCTAACCATTTCGGGAACCAGCATGCTCGGACCATGTGAACACAGTTTTACGAGGGGTGTTATGGGGTAAAAAGAGGGATTTCTCATTTGAGGCCCTCAAAACCAGGAATTTTCTAATTTTTCTTTAACCATCGAGTAGAGCTTAAAAAAACAAATAATTTAGTACCTTGAAGTGTTTTTGTACAGTTATTGGCTAAGGAGAAAATTAAAGAATGTAAATTTAAAATTTCCATGTTATTCTTATTGGGAATAAGTAAATTATTGTAGTGATCAAACTTGGCAAATTTATTTATTTTAAACTAATTGCACTAAATACACACTTTTATTACCCACCCTGTAGCAGCAAACCCATGCATTCGTTATACCTGATGTTGTTTAAATAGAACTGTGAATATCAAATCAGGCAAATGAAAATTCGCTTAGTCTGCCGGTTTGCTGCGGCGGGGGTATTTTCAGTAAGTCCGATGAAGCGATTTGCGGCTGGCTCGCCCGTGGGGCGCAAGGCAATGGCATGCATTGGTTTTCATAACAGTCATAGTTAATGTATCTTCATTAAACAATTTTTGAAGACAGCTAATTAATTTTATTCTAACTTATAATAATACATATTTATGATTTATTTACAGAAAATCAACATTTGATAACTAACGCGTGTAAAATTACATGCATGAAAATATTGGTTGCAAATCAAAATAGCATATACAAATAAATAGATATTTAGGATTATGTTACTTGCAATAATATTAACAATATTTTCTAAAGATGGTAACGAATGCATTGCATGTTTTAAAATGTAATTCCATACATTTTCCCATCAAATTGTAAAATGTTTTGTTAATATTTATTCAACACTCTCTTCACTTAGATTAATGTTGGGAAATCGAGTTGAACTAATTAGTTAAACTAATTAGCTTTCTATAGTAATTCAATTACGCCTAATTATTAAAGTAATACAAAAAATACTAAATTGAGTTTCGTTTTGTCATTCTCCAGATGTAATCAACACTTGAATGCTGAAACTCGACGGAAATGCTTAGGCACGATGTTTAAATTCTTTCTGACATTTGACTGTAGATTTCTTTCTGGCCTTATCTATGATTGCTATCTCCATGTGCAGGACAAACCTCTGTATATCAGTTGGGCACAGGATATCATGAAATGACCAGCAAAAACCGACCATGAAGTTCAACGGACGATTTGAAGGAGGTAACAAACTTACAATCATGTTAATTAAATTCTTAATAGGATATGTTTATTTATAACCAGATATTGATTTATGTTTTATTCCATAAATTGATAATGTATGTTCACAGAAAAGGAGATTTAATTTTCAATAAAAATATAAACTTTTCATAATTATGAAAATTTAGTTTGGTTAAAAATAACTTTTGATGATCAAAATTGACATATTGTAAAGTATTTATGGCTGAGTTAAGTTTAACAAACAATATAAATCGATTGAAAATATTTATGTAAGATAGTTGACATACAGGGTAAAATATTTGTCCATCCAATTTTAGATTTGGAATAGGTTTTAGCTTTTAAATCCATCCCAAAAACACCACATTCCAACATATAATGTTAAAATTGACTGAACACAACATTGTGATAAATTATTGTGTAACAAAATTAAAGGATTAGATACTGTATAAAATTAGGCTATGGCATGGGTTTCAGTTTTAAACCTATAATATCTAAACAAAACGATTTTCAAGTGCCCTCAGGTGCATTAACTTAATACGTTTGGTCTATAGCTAACTTAAAATAAGTTTTCCATTGAAATATATCCCTATAAAGTAAAAATATTCAATCAAGTAAATAAAAAAAAATCTGGGAAGGCAAAAGTTGCCTGATTGAAAGAAAGAATTGGCACGCATTTTTTAAAGTAACTAGGCCCTAATAATTAATTCATTTACATTTTTAACTAAATTAACAACAATTAATTTAATATATGTTCTATTTGTATTTAGGTTTGTTTTATAAGGCACATCAGTTATTTATTTGTTGTGTTTAGCCCTATTATGAAATGAAAATTACCTAATTTAAATTTTCAGAACATACATCAGCCCCAAACACATTATTAACATTTACGTTACATTAACATTTAAACAGACTTTTGAGTTGAAAACAATTCATAAATCAAAACTTTACCCATGCAAATGCATTTTAGTCTCCTAAAGCCATCTTATAATTTATTTATTATAAATTATTTATGTACTTATAATTTAATTTGTTTGAGAGAACTTGAAGAATATATGTTTTAAGACATCCATTCTAAAATACTAACAGAAAAATATTATATATTGTTGTACTGTTGTATTTTATTTGTTCTAATTTTTCAGAACAAGATCTTTATCCCCTACAAATATGTTTTGTCGACAAAGTGGATGGCAAGATCCTAGAAGCTGCAATGGTATGTAGAAATAGTAATAAAATACTTGTTAACGTTGATCGTGGTGTGCTTACATTTGATTAATTTTTATCTGTGTGGTCTAATTTGGTAAAAATTATCATAGTAAATTTTAACACATATTGTACAAATTATATGTAAATTTTGTATTTTTGTCTTTGATTTTCATCCTCCCTAATTTATATAAAAATCATTTAGACTGACAGAACTGTTTAGGTATCGGTAGGATCAAAGATAGTTGTATGACTTTAGGAAAGAAGAGTATTTTAAGTAGGCATATTTGATCTAAATATATTTAACAGTACTTTTTTAGATCCATTTATGAAACTAACAAGTTTCTAATATACAGGGTGGAAAAAAAGGGATGATTAATTATTTAAAAAGTGATAAGGATAAAGCTTCAAAACTTGGTACACAGTTACTGGGCTTTAAAATAATTTTAACACATTATTTAGTGATGCGCTACTTATTTAGGGGATGGCCCACTAGGAGTCAGAAGAAAATCTTAAGTGTGAGCATAGGTCAAATACGCTAATCAAATTTAAGATCTTTCTTACTAAAATACAATGCCGCAAACCCCAACTCAACTGGATAATTGAGTCCAAAATCAGAGCTATGCAAAGATGCTTTGCATTTGCAGTGATATTATGGCAGAAGCAGAAGCAGGAAACCCACTAGTCCGACGCTCTCCGACACGACACCTTCCGTCAAGTCTCCGATACCTTCCGACGCCTTCCGCAATTTTAAGGCATTACCCCATTGGTCCGATGGGCTCCAACGAGAAATACACCACCACTCCAACAGTGCCAGTTGCGATGGAAAGTTCTTCGGACGAAGAGTTGTTTGTGGTAGCCGCATTGTGTGCTGAAGACAAAAAACCAAAACGAAGGAAACATAGGTTCTGGGTACACAACATATTTAAAAGACGTAATGATTAACAATACACTTTAACTGTCATTTTATCAAATTTTTCACTTATTTCCTGCCAGGCGTTGTCTTTCTTCCGGTGATCATGATAACCTTTAATGCTCACTGTATATAGAAAGGGATACTCCCTAACTGCTTCTATAAAACGCTCGTCGATACTCATCACACACAAAGCTAGACAGTGACTAAAACTCTGGTGCACGCAGAGTGGAGAAATTACGGATCCGACATCCGACAAGAATGCCCCAAAGAAAAATGTTGTCGTGACGTGACAGATCGGAAGGTGTTGTGTCTGACTAGTGTGTTACAGTCCATTTAAAGTCATGCAAAGTAATGTTGTCGGAAGGTGTCGGAGACTTGACGGAAGGTGTCGTGTCGGACCAGTGGGTTTCCTGCTTAACACTACCTCCTCAGGGTAGTGCATAGGTCAATACGCGCATCAAAAGGGCTTTATTAGTAGTATACAATACTGAAAATTTGAGCAATAAATATCAACTGAGTAAAATTGCAGAAGTTCAAAATTTCAAAATGGCAGATTCAAGAAATCTTTGAACGGCTGCCATTTTTGACTCAGTTGTCGGTTTGAGTTTACATTTGTGGCTTTGTATTCTAATAGAAAATGTGTTTAATTTGATGGGCATATCAACCTATCCCGCATTAAAGCAATGCCGCCTTTGTAAAACTGTACCCAATTTGGCGTAATTGAAACATCTCAAAGAAAACAAAGCTTCGCATCTTCAACACAAATATTAAGTCTGTTTTGCTGTATGCAAGTGAGATGTGAAAAGTTACAAGTTTAATTACGTCTTAGCTGCATGTGTTCATTAATAGGTGTCTTCAACGTATCATGAACATTTATTGGCCAGAGATCATCGCAAACAAAGATTTATGGAGAGAAACAGGTCAAATTGCTAATTTGAGAGAGGAAGTGTAGGTGGATGGAACATACTCTGGGGAAGCCAAACGGAACCATTGAGAAAGAGGCCCTGGATTGGAACCCGCAAGGTGTCAGAAGAAGATGTCAACAAGACTTGGGGAGACGTGAAGGCACTTGCTGGAGACAGGGACAGACAGAGAACTCTTCTGGATGTCCTATGCTCCCAGAGGAGATAAAAGGAAATAAGTGAAGTAGCAGACCGTCCCCCTGAGGATGATCACTGAATATAATGTGTTAAAATGATTTTAATGCCCAGTAACTGTGTACAAAGTTTTGAAGCTCTACTATACTTATACTACTATTTGAAATATTAAACTGGTCGGAAACTTTTTTCCACCCTGTATAGGCCTAACTTAATAAAAAAAAAACATGCAGTACACTTGAAACTAAGAGAGAACACATATGAATAAAGTCTTCCATTTCAGAAATTTGATCTACCCATTCTTGAATCAGATTCAAACAACAACGACATGGCAGAACCTTTAACTCGCACTATATATGTTTTCAACGACTTTGAGGATCATAAAATGTTTCCTATAATTGAAAAAACTCCAATAACATGGTAAGTAATACAATTTCTCATAGAGATAGTCCAGATGTAATAGATCTAGAGAAAAAATTTATCTATGATTCATTGATATGATAGTCAATTGAATCTATCCACATTACTCAAATAAGTCAAAAGGAGCACTTTGCGGGCCCTGATGTTTTTAGAATAACTAGTGGTGCGGAAACCGCAATTCTAAATACAGCTGATGGATGCTCCACATTGCACATTGCACTGTGCTTGTGGGACTGGGATAGAGTATAGAAGGTTGGCTTCTGAGTCAAAGACTGGCAAACTTTGGTCTTCAAGGGAAGAACTTGTCAAAAATACAGGCTGACATTAGATACGTTGCACCAATCCATTTTTCCACATCCTACAATTCAACGGAAGCAGATTAGACAGTATTTTTGTAAGTTCAACAATACTATTATCATCTCCCAAAGACCGACATTGGTCAGTTCTCACTTGTATATATTATTATAGTATTTTAATACTGCTGTAGGATTCTCGGTCCAACAGCTTTAGAGGAAATATCTCGAAACCCTGATTTGGAGCTGAGATCCAAACCTACATTCTGTACTTTCCTGTATGGGTTGGTATTTTACATCAACTGCCCTGAGAATGTTTCATTGATGGTAAGTGAATCACAACCTCATAAATTGTAAAGTAATGTAGTTTCGTCATATAAATTAGTCAACGTTCATTTTTAATGATTTAAACATATCTTAAATGTTTGGAAATGACCTGAACAGAATATAGGAAACCAATTTGGTTTGAGGGCTTTAAATTGGTAGTTTACGAAGAAGAATTGCCTGAGAAGGTTTATGGACTCAGTTTCCATCTATCGCTAATAAATAATTGTGCTCTATAACAACTGTCTAACAATGGATGGAATGGAAATATTATCAGATCGAGGAGTTCCTAAAAAATAAATAATTATGTCATGAAATGATACTAAACAATTTTATGATCTTAAAGGAAACACTTTGTACAACTGCACTTTTTTATGTCATCCCAAACTCAGGAAAAGTATTTTTAATCAAGAAAGTTACCATTGATGTAAAATATATAATAATAAACTTTATAAGTTTCAAAATGTTGCTTCTCTGTAGTATACAATAAATGGTTCTATTGTACTTTTTTATGTAGCTTTAAACATTTTAAATTCAAATACGTTTTTTTCAGAGACGTCTGGTAAGACTGATCAAGTGGATGGGTGGAAGGTTCTCGAATAGACCCAGCAGGCGCACAACCCATATGATTTCTACCCGTGCCATAGCTGAGGGCTACACATACTGCATAACCTTTGACGTCCCCATCCTCACTCCAGATTGGGTAGAATACTGCTGGCTACATAGGGGCTTACCTAACTTTGATATCACTAAAGATATGGTAAATCATCCATCCAGTTTGAGTTTTTATTTGGTCATCGAGGTTTACACCAGTATTTCCGAATGTTGATTTTAAGGCCAAATTTTGCTCAGACGGTTTTTAAATAGTCAGTTTTAAGTAGACATTTGCTGAGTCAGTGCCTTGATGAACTAAAAATCCAAGGCAGGCTTGTTGTGTGTTGCCGTTCTGCTGCTCCCACTAAAATTTAACAGTCTATGGTTCACTCTTGTACGGTGCACACCCTTTGCTTTGCACACACAAGCCCTAGGCCACTGTTAGAAAATGCAATGGTAAAAGAGGCTGCTTACCTCTTTAAAAATGTATGTATGATTGTGTAACCTATTTTTAATATACACAAACAATAATAATATATTCAAACTATTTACTAAACATAAATTGCAATTTATTACCAGTACTGACTGAGTAATATAGGATTTTAAACCATTCACTGATTCGGTTCCGTATTTCTATGTTCTATAATATTTTTCTACTCTTTAGTAATTTTGATTTGCAGAATACCTTCAGACTTAAAATGTGCGCTGGTCTTTACATTGCCTTCAAAGGACCTTCAACAGAAGAGTTGAAGGAATTGGAATCTGCAGCAACAACAAATGGAGCAGTTATAGTGCAGCTTGATGATTTACGTTGTACCCATTTGGTAAGTAACTCCTACAGACAAACGGAGCAGTTGTACTGTGGCTTGATGATAAGCTGTACCCATTTGGTGAGTAACAATTAAAATTTTTAAATCTGTTGCACAAAGTCAGATAAAATACTTTCTATAAAGAACTGCAACAAATTTGGACAACCTGGAACATATTTTTGGCTTTGGTGAGTCATCAATAGGGGTTTTGAGTTTTTGCTATAGATTTGAACCCAAAGTGTAATTATGTAGTTGTGGCAACCCATGGTTAATCCTTTTACCAAAACCCCGGTCTAACAGGCCCACGGGAATTTCCACAAACACATGTTGGCAACACTGTTTACTTGGGGGATTCCATATTCCCCCAATACCTTCCCCCCTTTTCCTTCCCTACCTGTTGATATATTGTTTATTCATTTTGAGTGGGTGCTGTGACCTTGCAGGTTGTCTGTTCATAACATGCCCGTCTCAGGAGCCCAGCGTTAGTGTATTTTAAAGCTGGGTCTCATTGGCCCAGGGTTTCGGTTTGTGTGTTTCTAAGCAGGTTCCATTATTTTCAAATGTGGTCTCACAGACTGGGGGTTTTGGCTAGTGTCAGCCTGGGTAGGGTTTCAGTATTAGTGTTGAGGGAGGCTGTCTACAAAAATCAAGGACATTTTTGTTTATCAGCCCATTATCAGACCTACTGCTATCTGTGGTAGTGTAAAGACAGTAATTCCACTACAGTATATCACATGGGCCCGAGTTGCACCTCAAACAGGCATTTTTCTACTTTTTTACTGTCCCAACTGCATGCCCATCAAAACTCATTTGAAAAAAATGTCATTTTTGTGTGAATGAAGGAAACCTGAAGGAAAACACACTAAAAATATAAATTATCAAATCACTGAACTCATGGAGACAACTCATGGACAACTCATTCTGTAACTCATGGAGTTCAAAGGGTTAAAAAAGATTTTCACTAAGTTTTTATAGGTTGTTTCGCATGATGTGGAAATTCATTTGAACCTCTCAGATATTCCGACTCACATCAACTTTGTAGTCCAAGAAGAATGGTTCATGGCTACAATCAGGCGACAGCACAGAGTTTCGGAGGACCAGTATCTTTGCTTCCCTGTAAGTTTCTACAAGGGGAAAACATTATTACTTAACACAATGAGTGTGGAAAATGTAAAGGCTCAAATATTTGATTCAATCCAGGCTGTAACCCAAATACCAAAACTCATTCTAGGAGTGTCCAAGGATCTGTTTTCACAAGTATACTCATGTCCTTATCAGTTGTTAAAAGTCACACATCACCTATAAGGTACTAATTTTGATGACAACCTATTTTATAGTTGCAACCACTTTCTTGCTTTTATTATAATCTTTGTTAGAACTATCACTATTATCTAATCTTTGCTGTCATATTTATTCTAATATCTGATTATAAAAGAAACACATAAAATAATAGAGCAAAAATCTTTCCTGTACCTATTCAAAGAAGCCCTACTTTTAAAGATATTAATTCACCATCGATTTTTGATTTTGATTGGACACTCCAATCATCAGGCGCAATTAATTGGTGTATTGTTGCTTAATAAGTGATATCTATAATAGTATCTACACATTTGTAAATTCTGCGTAGTAACTGTGCTGCTAACCCACTTCGGTTCAAGTACCGGTAGTTCAATAATAACAACTGCGAGCACTAGTATCTACTAAGTCATATATAGAATTTCTTAGTAAAGTTTAGTTGACAATCTGAAAAACAAATTAAAATGAGAAAATAATCAAATTGTTTTCATTTTTTTTAGAGCCAAAAAGTTATTTGGTTATATTAAAGCCATTTCAATCCTAACAACATATAATGCGAGTACAGTATTTATAATTCCCCCTTTTTAGTGAATTTCCCTATAGGGAAGTAGCTATTACCGTAGGTGGCACGGTAAGATATAGACTCGGGATCGATATACTTTTTCATTTTGATGTCCCTAGAGGCCAAAAACACTATTCGTTCAAATTTTATATACGTCTGTAAACAAGATAACCTCAGTACGGTAATTTTTGTCCGATTTTGATGAAATTTGGCTTGAAGGTGTAGGGCGGGATGAAATTGAATGAGTTCGCGAACCAGCATGATCGGACTAAACGGGTTGTTATGGGGGGTTTTATGTGGTAAAAATTGGGTTTTCTCATTTTTGATCCTCAAAACATAAAGTTTCCCAATTTCTCTTTAGACCTTTTTAAAGCACTAAAAAAAAATGTAGTTTTTTGAAGTGTTTTTGTACGGTTATTGGTTAAGGAGAAAATTAAATAAATTGTAAATAAAAAATTCCCATGTTATTCTTATGGTGAATAAGTAAACTGCCATAGCTTGCTTGTTTATGGATATATTTTAATCAAACTTGGAAAATTTATTTATTTTATATTAAGCTACTCATATTTTACTAAAAAACACACTTTATTACCCCATCTGTAACAGCAAACCTAGGTATACTTGTTTAACATAATTATATTTAAATAGATTTAATCGAAAATCCAATCAGGTAAATGGAAATTCGCTTAGTCTGTAGGTTTGCTGTGGCGGGGGAATTATTTCTTCTTAATTGATGTAAAATGCACTGATTTTTACATTTTTTTTTGTATTTTTCACGAAGCACGGGGTACACAATATGCCCTTTCGCAAGTGCCTGGCTCTACGTGATAGGCGAGTTATATGGCAAATTCAACTAAAATAATTCTAGCTGCTGTTATAATAAATAAATAATATCATATAGAGTCATTTATAATTCATAATTATTTACATATTTACAGACAAGGGAAATAAAAAAAAAGCTCTGGCAGAAAATGGGTGCTGATAAAAAATCCATCGATAGTAAGGAAAGGCCAACGTTTGATCAATCTTTACATGACGGTGAGTATTTGTTGTTTATTAATAATTACCCTTATACAGTATAAAGTAGTCACATATCCATAAAAATACTGGATTGGTACGAGGTCTGTGTATAGTTCAAGATCCCCATGAGCTCCAGTTACGAAATAGCGAGCTAGTTCAAATCTGACACCAGTGCCATGTTCTATACTCCTACTACGATTGTTCTATCCGTATCCCACCACTAAACAACAATTAGTCTAACCATAGTATAGTAGCTTATAATATGTCAACCAACACTCCTGGCAAAAAAATAGGGTGATTTGTTTCTGGGATTCTGTAGCAAAAGGGTTAACCTCTATTTAAATCTGTTACCATGTTAATACGTATATGAGTATGGAGAAAAGAGGTTTGACATTGTAAGTGGTAATAATAAAACTGCGTATGCGACTCCTCATGTTTCCATATCTGTCAGCTGATCTCATTTTGTCAACGAGATTAACTAACTCTTTAGTCAACCTTAACTGCAATGTTAATTTGATTACATTATTTATTTTTCAAATCAAGAATACAATCGGTTGGATATTTTTGCCATCCCAGGTTCAAGGACTTGAATTACATAATATTTACCTTTGTTGTTGTTGCCTGAGTTCATGTAGGTAAAATGTTTGTGTCGCCCTATGGATGTGTGGCATCTTCATGGGTCTTCTTGAATTCTTCTTCTTATCACTACTAACTATGGTTTATATTTACAAAAATATTTACATACACACGGTCACTAGTATCGCAATCGGGTCAACAATGTGATGACAGACGGGTTAAAGACCGGCGACCCAAGTAGTAGAGTATAAATAAGTAGTTATAAACATATTTACTAAAGGAGTTACCGTACTCAACTAAACAAAACAAACTGACATTTTTTGGGCACAAGTTTCAGATAAAAATAGAAAAAAGGAAATACAAGATGTAAAAAGGAAGTATGCATTTGAGGATTTATATTTCAAAGAGAAGAACTATGTTTGCTGTTTGAAACATCTGTGTAAGGTAAGTATACTCAACATTTCAATGCCCTATAAATTATTTTTGAACAAATAATAGACTTCAGGTCAGGATTAATTATTATAATTAAGTGTGTATCATCTTCATAAATGCTTAATCTAAAAAAAACCCACAATGAATACAGCCAACCTCAACTTGATTTTATATATAGGACTGCTAAATGTAATTTTAATCACTAAAGCAGCAAAACATAAGAATAAGTAAATGTTTAGATGCAGGATTTGGCTACCAATCGACTTCATCATGATGGGGCGATTCTGAACGAACCTGAGGCAAAAGCAATTTTTGGAAATATAGCAGACCTGGTCAAAGTTCACCAAGAATATTTGGATTATTTAGAAAAAACTCTGAAAAATTGGGAAAATGATGCTATAACAGTTCATCAACTAGTAATATCTGTAAGTATTTGTGTAAAAACGTACAGGAATTATAAAAAGTGTTAATGTATCATCACAGACTAGCCAACACAAGTAGATCTCTTGTCCCATTATAAAATCTGAAGCTTTTTTCATGTCTAGTTTATGTTGGTGACACTGGATGCTAGTGTGGACAACACTTTGTTTAAATTTCAGGTTTATGATTTGTGCTTTTCTGTTTGGTTAAGGGATGAGTTATTGTTTATGATTATTAGATTATTTGATTTGGCTAAAAGGAGGTTTTAAATAAAACTACAAGAAACAAAATGTAAAGAAAACACGATCCTAGCGGCAGCAGACGGAACTGACGATAAAATTGTCTTCAGCTGATCCATAAGGATGAAAAATCTACTAAGGGAGTATTTTTAATCTATGGAATATTCAAGTTTTTAAACTTTTAATTTGAACAAATGGTGTTTTTGGTCTCCGTAGACATGAAGAAAAAAGATTTCCCAGCTCCAGGCATAACTATGAGACATACGGTAATAGCATTCCCTACATGGGAAATTCACTGATACGAGCACACACAGGATAATTTTTGCTCTTAGAGAATTGGAATATGAGAGGTAGTTGTAGTACATCAACAACAAGACTTCCTGATAATACTGATCTACTAAACTTTCACCTTTGGTTGCTAGTTGCTAGTAATCGGCAAAACATTTTGGTCCATTTGCTGGAAAGACCTTACATCCTTGCATTCATATTTTTGAAACCCTTACGGTTACTCAATAAATTTTCATGTAAATACAACATTAAAGAGAGTTTTTTTTTAATGCGAGTAAATTTAAAGTGTTTTTCTACCAAGATTCCTGCATTATAGTTTATATATGTCAATTTAATTGCTATTGAAACCTAAAAACTTGTTTTCAGAAAGATGAGCTATTGAAACAGTACATTATTTACACAGCAAACTACAAGGAAAGTGTGAGACTTTTGGAAGAGAGTGAGAGAACAAACAAGCGTTTTAGGCAGCTGCTAGAAAACTTTAAACTTGGAAATAAGGAACACCCAAAATATATTTTTATTCGTCCTATCCAAAGATTATGTAGTATTGTCTTGCAGATTCAAGGCAAGTACTGTGCCATTTTTGAAGTATAATAACAAATAAATGGATGTGGGATTAAATTTACAAATTTTTCGGACAGGTTTTAACCAACTAACATACAATTTATGATGGTCATGGACTAACTCTACTTATCTACTAATAGGTGTTAGGGAACTTATTCATTTTGGCTGATGGTGAATGTTTGAATGAAACTCGTGTTTTCTAATGGCTATTGGGATTCAATGGATTAGAAATTATTGCAGGATTTAAAAAACTTGTCTTATGAATAGATGATATTTTACAGAGATACGAAAATACACAAGAGAGAACAACCCTGATATGGAATTTTTGGATACGGCTATCGAGACAGTAAAAGATATTTTGCAGAAGATAAATAAAACTCAAGAACTGGCTGAACAAATTCAGGATACCCACGAAAACCAAAACTATATGGTAAGTTTGTTATATTCTTGGATTTAAATTTTAGCCTTTGAAATCTGTTTGAAAATGTGTGTTTTACCTACTTTTTATAACTGTGTGTTTTTTGTTTGTTTACTGTATGTGTTATTTTTTTCTTTTTAAAGCCTAGATACATATAAGCTATTCACCTAAAAGAATTAGTTTGTGTTATTGCATAAAGGTGTCTATGTCTAGTGTGTGTGTGTCTATATATTTGTGCTGGTGGAACAATGTTGGTTTGTTTTTTAGTGTGTGCATATAAAAAAATTTTGAGAAAAAAACAAAAAAGAGTCAAAATCCCTACAATTTGAAATTTTATTTGATGAGGCAGTCCTATCATTGTTGTGATGCCTCATTTTGGGAGTTTGAACATTTTGCGACAGTAATATGGGGTACTAGTTGAGTTTGGCTTGCTGACCACCCTTTTTACAGTTTAGATTAATTTTTTGCACAACACAATTGTAGTAGTAAAATTGTTATCTGGTTCTTAACACGTTCAGAGCTAGGGGCGGGAATTCACGCCCCGCGGTACTGGCACCACTGACGCGGGGCGGGAAATGTCGTCCTTCTCAAATGCAAACAACCTTGCTTCAATGTGAGCTCAGCCATTGCCGGGGAACGTTATAATCGTTGCCAGCCTGTAGCTTAGAATATAAGCTTTAGTCTGTAGGTTGGTACTAAAATTTCCCGCAAAATCTCGTCTGGCAATACTTTTGTCCCGGTTCCGGCAATTTTCTCTTTTCGAGCCACTTTACAAAGACACTGGCTACGGATCCAGGCAGTGCTGCTACCTTTGGGTGTTTCAGTGAACTACGTCCACTCTCGGGCTAACGCAGCACAATCACCGCTGCTCTTTTTTATTCGTCAGACTGAAATATTTGAATGCCAATTGCATTCACCGATTCAGTAGCGTGGCGGGGCTTTGCCCGGTCCTCGCCGCCATTGGCGAGCGCCTGTTTGAAGGTATGCCGCACTGAACATGTTATTAGTCCCTAGTCAACTGTTACTGGTACCCAACCCATAGTCTTTCAAACACTTTGTTTAAGTAGGCCTACCTCACTTTTTGTTACTGTATATAGTTTCTGTGTTTTTCAACAGATTTTTAATTAATTTATTTTCTTGTTATTGCGATATTAAGTGTAGGTTCTCCTGTGCATTTATTTCAGACTAAGTCAGTGAAATTCGATTTTTGTTCCTGTGGCCGTCTTGAGTTTTTCAATGGCTGTGTTTAGTAATTCAGGGTGTCCCGTAACTCTCTGGACATATATAAATATAGCGTTATTGCTTAGGTAACAAACACATTTCACCATAGGAACATGGGTCTGTGGTGCCTAGTTTTCTGACTGTCTGAATTTTTTGGTTTTTTACAAAACATTATTATTAAGATCTCTCTAACATTATCTGATCTCTCCTAAACAGTTTGAGATACAGCTTTGAGATTTTTGCAAAAATGTTTATCTTGTTAACACCTATCTTTGTTAAAAATATTATACAAAAAAATCATTAACCGTTTCAAAATGGCAGCCATTTAAAATATTTTATGCCAAATTTCACAAAAAACCGTTAACTTAACAAAAAAACTGCAAGTGACAAAAAAGTTAGTAAATTTTATGTAGTTTTCAATTATACCTTATTTGTTAAGAATGGATAAATAACAACAGAGAAATGTCTGCTTTCCAAAATGCATGACCGCTTTTCTCGCTTTAAACAATGCTAAACAACGTAAAAGGAGTATTAGCATTGTTTAAATGGAGAAAAGTGGTCATGCATTTGGAAAAGAAAAGTACCATGTCCATGTAAGTTGGAGAAGTTTGGTAAAGTAGGAGTGGCTGTCCCATTTTTAAGAGTATGGGGATTATCATACATAATCTACATCTTTAAGATAAATTATTAAAAATTCAGTCATGCAACGTAAGGCACTCACATCTGAAAAAAATAAAAACGGTTTACCTTAACACGTTCAGTGCGGCATACCTTCAAACAGGCGCTCGCCAATGGCGGCGAGGCCCGGGCGAAGCTCCGCCGCGCTACTGAATCGGTGAACACAATTGGCATTCAAATATTTCGGTCTATCGAATAAAAAAAGTGCAGCGGTGATTGTGCTGCGTTAGCCCGAGAGTGGATGTAGTTCACTGAAACGCCCATAGGTAGCAGCACTGCCTGGATCCGTAACCAGTGTCTTTGTAAAGTGGCTCGAAAAGAGAAAATTGCCGGAACCAGGACAAAAACATTGCCAGACGGGATTTTACGGGAAATTTCAGTACCAACCTACACCAGACTAAAGCTTATATTCTAAGCTACAGGTTGGCAACGATTATGACGTTTCCCGGCAATGGCTGAGCTCACATTGAAGCAAGGTTGTTGGCATTGGAGAAGGACGACATTTCTTGCCCCACGTCAGTGGTGCCGGTACCGCGGGGCGTGAATTCCCGCCCCTAGCACTGAACAACACGTTCAATGAGCTATGTACCTATTAGGGTGAACCTTTGTATTTGTAGAGTTTATCCTTACCTCTAATTTTGTGTGCTTGGAATGGCCTCTAGTGATGAAATCTACAACACAAAATCTGTATGGTAAATGGTAATGCAACTGTTATTTTAAGTAGGGTACTTGCTTTCTTGAAGCTCATATTTTCCAGCCCATTTAGCTCTGCAAAGATTCTATTTCCAAATTTTTCTTTGTCAGTGAACGTGGAGTAATTGGAAGCTTGAATTGGAATCTGAAACAAGTAGAAAGGGGACAGTAAAATATTTTATGACGAGGAACAGAATGTAATATTTTCTTTTCCTCCTCTGATATTCAGGCTGAGTGGTGCCAACTGCTACAAACAAATGTCTAGTTACTACAACCAGAGGTAGCCCCCCCCCCCCCCCCAAAGGTCAGGAGAGCAAATTCCACCTTTTCGTAATGTACCTTTCTTCACCCCCCCCCCCCTATAACTTAGCCACCTGCCCCAAAACCAACATCAAGGATTTACTTAATTAAAAATATATACAAAATAAAAACAGCTTGCATTGATACAAAATGTTTATTAGGAACATTTGTTTTCCGATTTAAAATTGAGTACGATGAAATGGTCATGATATTTGGGTAATTTTGTAATTATGAAATGGACTCATTAAAGACAATCAAGGAGGGTCTCTTCACCCAAACCAGAAATGATGAAATAGCCACAAATGGACGGGATTGAGTAAAATGGAACTACTTTATTTTGTCCCTGCGTCCTCTTTTGTGACTACGGTCTTCTCTGCCCAGATTATATGGGGGGGCCACCAGTTGACCGACAAGATACTTGGTCGTCTGGCCACTAGACCGTCTTTTTTAATTAAATAGATAAATACTGAAAACCAGTACGTCGACAAGTTATTTCATCGTCAGTCCAGTTGACCGGCCTGTAAATCTAAATTATTATATACGAGAAACCAACTTGTCGTCAATCCTCCCGACCGACTTACCACTTGCTCGTCTTTTAGGTGGGGATGTGTTGAGCGGCAGTGCCAGCGGCGCGCGCAGCTGTGGAGGGCACTGCAGGCGTACCAACTTCTGTATCTTGTAGCGGCGGTTTTCATTCCGACGATTTTCAGCTATCACAATGCAGCGGACTAGCGAGGTTTTTATTACGTGTAATTGTTTGTTTCTCAATCGATATTTTGTTATACACAGTACAGTGAATATAAATAGGCCTATATTAGTTTACTTCAATGAAATAAATGTTTTATTTAGCTAAATAAATAAAAATACGCCGATTGAACAAATAAAATTGTTACAGACAACAGGAAGTCCTTAATATGATCAAAAAAGTGTTAATTTTTATTAAAAAATTACTGAAATTTGTAAACTTACTGCTGGCGACAAGGGTGGTGCCATGCATAGGTTTATCAATAAATAAGATAAACATGGACAACCTTATGCAGCTATAAGTCAGGAAACATTTGTAGAAACATTAAAAAGCAATACCAATTTATGAAATATGATAAAATATTTACAGGAAATGTTGATTACTGTATATACATCGTGAGTATCTCCAGCAGTTACACACTGGTGATCTTTGAGTTGACTCTTTTAAACTCATTAAATATTACTTTTTTCGTTTTGAAATAAATTCTGTAATACTTTGAAATTGCTCGAATTCGAGCAACATGTACACGAGTTTGAATATTAAATTAACTAACATATTTATGTAATAGGAGGGTCAAATATTGTGAACAGTGGTGAGGTAACTACCGTTACATTTATTCAATTGAGAGATAAATACAAATTGATAATACCGGTTATTTAAAGCTTTGTTAACTATTTTTCCCTCTCTTAAAAAAATAAAATAAATAATGAATTTAGACTTTTGGTGACATTAGTTTGTACTATTTCTCCTTAAATGACACTGCTGTCTTTGTAAGCAATAGTTATCTCGGTAAACTATTTATTTGCTGAAGTGCACAGTGTGCTACTTAGCCTGAGAAACATCTTTTGTTTTATGATTTTGTTGTAGGCCTATTGAAAACCTTGTCTAGAAGGAATTCCCATTGCCTGTGTTACCGGGGAGAAGTTTTTCTTAGTAAAGTCTGTAGACGTCTTCGGTTTTACACAGAAACATGTAATTATAATTGAAGAAGTACATGTTTTATCCTCTCACGTTGTTGCATGGACAATACTATGGTGATTCAATTCTGTGTACTTCAATTGTCTAACTGGCCCTAACTGACGCATCCTTGTTTTTTTTTTTACTAAATAATGTAGTCTTTACTTCCGTGGATCTCTGCGTTTTATTGTGTAACTGTCCTCAAGTAAGTCTGTGTTCTGAGTAAGTACTTCAAATGCACGGCACTACTGTATATTCAGATTTTCTAATGAACTATCATAGATAAAAGGAGTATAGACATGTATGTATGACAGAATATGTCTACTCTTTTTATCTATGGTACTATTTCCAAGTTCATCTGGACGACCCTGCAAATCGTTTCTAGTAAAAAAAAATTATTTGGTTTATGTTTATGAACTTGTATGAGTGTTGTTAACTAAAGCTAAATTCACATCAAATTAATTAATTAAATTTATTTTAATAGTATTTCTAATTAATTTCAGTTTTAAGAACATATAGTAAATAAATCCTTGTTGAAACGGCTGTACTATCCATGCAATTATTGTCAAACTATATGTTCAAAGATTCCTGGACAGCAATGTTATAATACTAGTTGGAGCAGAGGTACTGGATCTAGGGTTAATACAGTTTTGTGACGTGTAACACTGCAGAAGTAGTTAGCTCAAGAATTATGACGCGGATGACAAAGATTGGTAGCTTTTGCTATAGTTATAAAAAAAAACCCAAGTACATAAAATCATTCACAGTTTTTTTTCACAGTCTATTGAATAGCCTGCAGTTAAGTTCACTCTAATGAAGAATATAGACGTGGCCAGAGTTCCAAACGATTTAAGTAACAACTGTTTACATGAACTATCCTAGTGTGCAATGTACTTATTGAATTTTCATTAGTAATATATCATGGCTATATCGTTTATGTAAAAGTATCAAAAGATAGTAAAACGAAAACGAAACAATCAACCAAGACCAGTGACCGAAACAAGTGTCGAGCTGGCGGCGCCGCGCCTACCTCGGGATTCCCCGAGGGCAATAATTCATCTTTGAAGTAACACCGGTAACACTGACTCACTGGCCGACACGGATACCCGCCTACCACCCCCTTTGTGTCCACCCTATGACCACCGGTCGGTCGGCCACCCATCCAAGGAAACTCTAGACATCGGCGGCTCTTTGTCGTTCGTTGACCAGCGTATTTTCTAGAGTTAAATGTATACCCTCACTCACACCAGGGAATAAGTAAACTGTAGTAGTTTTCTTGTTTATAAAAATATTTGCATCAAATTAGAAAAAAATCATTAATTTATTTATAAAATGTTATTATTTTACAAAAAAAAAACACACTTTTACCCTCCCTGTTGCAGCAAACCTAAGTACTCGTTAAACTAATGTTATTTAAATAGGAAATAAATGTGATATTTTTAAGGAGACATTTTAGTGTAAATCCAATCAGGTAAATGGAAATTCGCTTAGTCTGCAGGTTTGCTGCGGTGGGGGTATTTGTTTTTACACTTATTACTCTTTAAACAATGCTAAATGTTCAAAATATGTACAATTTCACCCAATTTATCGCAGTTAGATGAATTAGCCTTGAAAGTAACTGTCGATTTCGACGGGTTTCACCTAGTTATAACACAGAATAAACACGACATAACAATGGAACAGTTCGAACATTCATGTTAAAACTGGATTACAAATATGATATAATTGTATACTGTGTATACAAGTATACAATTATATTTTTGGATTGGTTTTTCTATGATTATTCAAAAAATCTCCCTCCAAAAAGTTAACATAAAACAATATAACGAATAGAGACTAATCACACTATAACAATGGAACAGTTCCAGAATTTGTGTAAAACTGGTTTACAAATTGTTATACTGTACTGTATATTCAACTTTATTTTACTTGGGGTTTTCTACGAAATAAACTAAAACAAAACTATAATGCGACAAGATGGTAAGGTCATAAGAATACTAGAATGATAAAATCGTCAATAAAACAACTACCAAAAAAAAAATACTAAAAAACCCGCCTAAGCCGTTTGAGTTCCAGTAGGGGATGGGATTGGTTCTGACGACTTGGAGTTTCCTTGTTTGTTAGGCATTTCTAGGAAGACGCACTTTCTAGTTTACAGCCCCAATGTGCGGTTGTTTAGTTTGATCACATTGTTGCCGCCCTTTTCGGGACACTAAATCATAATCTCCACAAAGGCAACACACAACACTACTAAACTTACCAATATTCGAAACAGATGGCTTTTAAAAACATTGGGCCCAATCAATAGATTTTAAAGTACAGAATTTAATTATGACATTTAATATGATTAAAATCTTATCTCTAATTAAATTTTAATTAGAGTACAGGTAAAATAAGCATCGCAACGTAAACAATGTCAAGAGTAAGTATTTTGTGACGGTTTGCTAAAAAAATGTTCACTTAAATGTGTTAAAATTTTGGTAGCATGAACTAACGTTTCGGAATCCAGACAGATAACGCAAAACTTATACAGTACGGTATGACATAAATTATAAATTAAATGTAACATGACTGTAAAAAATAAGATGGGACAACAACGATAATTAAGTTGTAAATAGTGATGTTGTGTTGTCTTCACTTGATGTTGATGTTCATTATCTGACAAGGTTTAAGTCATTTGTTTCTGTTTAGTAATGTAAAATGTGACAATGTTTGATTAAAACACGAGTATCAGGAGACCAAGCTTGCTCGAGGTGTCAGGTTATTTCATAAGTAGCGATGCATATTTGGCTAAATACACTCTCGCCAATTCAGTCAATACAAAAAGACTATTTTAATGCCTATCGTATTTCATTTCGTATTCGTATTTCAGGAGAAGACCTCTCGTTCATCTTTACATGCAAACACTACGTAAAATACCTTCTGGGCCGTGACAGACAGACAGAAATTGAGATAAAACACTAAAAGCTTTTTAATGTATAAACGCTAAAATAAATAATTCTGAACAGTGTAGAGACAAAACTCTAATTTTATTTGTGATCAACTACCGTACATTAAAGTAAACAAAAATCAGCTGTGTGTGGTTTCTAATGCTATTCTTATGGAGAAAATGTTACGTTGTATATATATACAATATGTATGTATATGTATGTGTGTATATATATGTTATGTTGTTATATATAATTTTGTGTTAAAATTTGGGGAAATTAACTATTTTTCCCGCCGTCACGGAATCGAGTCCTTTAATTTGAGCCCTCTCCCGTCCTTCTACGACTTCCCAGTCACCCACAATTTTGAGGTAAAGACCCGCGGCTTACGTAATTAATATATATATATGAGGAGTCTACTTGTATGGCATAATGTACCTACCAATCGTAATAGACGAAATGATTAAATCCATTGCTAAACAGCTGCTTCTCATTTTGATAGGTTATCTATACACAAAACCTTATTCGGTTTAGTTTGTTAATTAATTATGCATATGACGAAAAATATAGTTCACCACACGGGCAATTTTCAACTCTCGCTCATTTACCGACCTCGGCTTTGCCTAGGTCGTAAAACTTGACCTCGGGTTAAAAAGAGTCACTTGAGGTCCTAGTGATTAAATATTCTAATAAGAATAAGATAATTGTTTTGACGCTATTATGCAGTTTGTAACAACTGTAAAAAATAAAGATGTTTGAGTAGCCGACCCTGTAAGTCAACATAAAGTTTAAATGAGTGTTTTAAAGTTTGTTTGATATTTATGCCTATGTTAGTCATTAACAATGCTTAATATTTAGAAAATCATAAAAAAATCTTACTTTAATAAAAACTATTGTTATTGTAGGCGTACCACTATCACACACTGTACACTACTGCAATGTCTTGTTTGTGTTTTTATGCCATATATTAGGGTATTTTGTCTTATGTATCCTTTTGTGTTCCTCGTTCACTTATAATAAATCAACATTAATAATTCATTATAATTAACAAGGGAAATCTAATTTTTTAACACCTTTTACAACTAAAATTAAGTCTCTTTGAATGATTAGCCAGCTGTAAACTTTAATAACCCCAATATTATGTATTCGATATTGTTACTTATGCATTGTAATTACATTTTAACGTTGGTCAATTTTAGGAAAGGGGTTGTCAATCATTAAATTTTAAGTTGTTATTTCATGACAACGTAATACGAAGTTGACGTACCACTTTAGCATTGCTCTGCATTTTACCCAGAACTGAAAGAGTAATATTTTCTTTTTATTACAATTAAATAATATCTCATGAACTGCCATGCTGTAATAGCTAGTTTTGCGGCGTAGGGCTATGGGAGTAATAACACCCTGGATGCCCCAAACTCGTGCCGATTATTAAGTATTGTGTGAACCCAAATCAGCTATTATTATTTCTTTTTCTTCGCCTCCATACTAGGTACATGGCTAAAACCTTCTTTTGCCGTGGTGTTAGCATCGCAACTACTGAGCCACAACTGAACAGAAAATAATAAATATTCAGGCGTGAATAATATTTTAATTAATAACTATAAACTTTTTAAAACCTCATACCATCAAAAGAGTTGGAGCAAGGTAATAAGGAAAAAACCTATAGTTTACGCAAGAATTGGGAGTTTTAAAGCAGGAAAGAGCTAAAGACCACCTACAGTGACAGTTCCACGTGACGTCAGGCCTCTGCCAGACCATAGGACACTATACATACAACATACAACCATGATATGAGTCATGATGACATACTGTTTTTTTGGTCAGATATTGTAGAGATTTAAATCATATACATTGTATACTTATTCCCATTCTGATGGGTTGAGGCGTTCGAAAGTTATGGGACTTTGAAATCTCAAATTTAGACAACTTTCTTCACCCAGAAAATCATATTTTCAGTCTTACAGTATTTTCAATTAAATTCTCAACAGTTGTTACAATTTGTCCTCTTGATTTAATGTTTAAAGGTATTTCAAACCTACATCCTTATTCCTTATAAAGTAAAATTCAGAGACATGCAGGCAGACAGCTATAGTGTAATAGTTCCTTATCTATTATCAGGCTCATGTAACCTATATCCTTGTCCTTCTACTGTCTGTGCTGTAGTTTGACCAAGTTCATACAGCACAGGTCATTTTCATACAGCACGGACAGGATATAGGAATATTCTCAAGTCATTAATTAAACAAGCCAAGTACAGTTTTTTCAAAAATAAAATCGAAGATGCAGACGGAGACTCCAGAAAATTCTGGCACATCGTAAATAAGGTTGCAGGACGTCCAAGTAGGAAGGAAAAATTCCCAATAGAAGCATTCTGCGCGCACGATGGCACTGCCACCACTGACCAGATAATAATTGTATGCAATAATTTAGATTCAATTTAATTATTAATTAAATTAATTTAATTATTAATCATTCCCTAAGACTTTTGAAGCATGGCTTTGCATAATTCCATATTCAATTGACATTTCCCACCCTCCAAAATCTTTTGCCTTTGCAACTTGCCTCCACTTACTCTACGTCGTGGACCTGTTTCCATCATTCCCTAAGACTTTTTAAGCATGGCTTTGTATTATTCTATAGTTACTTGACATTTCCCACACTCCAGACCTTTTGCCTTTGCAACTTGCCTCCACTTCCTCTACGTCGCGGACCTGTTTCCATCATTCCCTAAGCCTTTTTAAGCATGGCGTTGTATAATTGCATAGTCACTTGACATTTCCCACACTTAAAACCTTTTGCCTTTGCAACTTGCCTCCACTTCCTCTACGTCGCGGACCTGTTTCCATCATTCCCTAAGACTTTTTAAGCATGGCTTTGTATAATTCCATAGTCTTTTGAAATTTCCCACACTCCAGGCCTTTTGCCCTTGCAACTTCCCTCCACTTCCTCTACGTCGTGAACCTGTTTCCATCATTCCTCAAGCCTTTTTAAGCATGTTGTTGTATATTTCCATAGTCACTTGATATTTCCCACACTCCAGACCTTTTGCCTTTGCAACTTCCCTCCACTTCCTCTACGTCGTGGACCTGTTTCCATCATTCCTCAAGCCTTTTTAAGCATGGTGTTGTATATTTCCATAGTCACTTGATATTTCCCACACTCCAGACCTTTTGCCCTTGCAACTTGCCTCCACTTCCTCTACGTCGTGGGCCTGTTTCCATCACTCCCTAAGCCTTTTTAAGCATGGTTTTGTATTATTCCATAGTCACTTGATATTTCCCACACTCCAAAACTTTTCCCTTTGCAACTTCCCTCCACTTCCTCTACGTCGAGGACCTGTTTCCATCATTCCTCAAGCCTTTTTAAGCATGGTGTTGTATATTTCCATAGTCTCTTGATATTTCCCACACTCCAGACATTTTGCCTTTGCAACTTGCCTCCACTTCCTCTACGTCGTGGACCTGTTTCCATCATTCCTCAAGCCTTTTTAAGCATGGTGTTGTATATTTCCATAGTCACTTGATATTTCCCACACTCCAGACCTTTTGCCCTTGCAACTTGCCTCCACTTCCTCTACGTCGTGTGGACCTGTTTCCATCATTCCTCAAGCCTTTTTAAGCATGGTGTTGTATATTTCCATAGTCACTTTATATTTCCCACACTCCAGACCTTTTGCCCTTGCAACTTGCCTCCACTTCCTCTACGTCGTGTGGACCTGTTTCCATCATTCCTCAAGCCTTTTTAAGCATGGTGTTGTATATTTCCATAGTCACTTTATATTTCCCACACTCCAGACCTTTTGCCTTTGCAACTTCCCTCCACTTCCTCTACGTCGTGGACCAGTTTCCACCACTCTGATACGTCTCAGGAAGCAAGTGATACAAAATATGCAACAGAACATGAACAAGACGCAAGTGATACAACTTACTACGAGAGAGCTCAATGACGAAACTGACGAAAAATCCAACGCAAAACCTGGTACATATATATATTTATATATGTATATACTAGCTGTTGTACCCGTGCTTTGCAACGGGAAGAGGACACAAAATACAAACATTTTGATCTTTACATTTGTTGTATAAAATAGTTACACATATAGGCTACCACTTTTAGAAACCAAATTTGGCTGCACTTTAGTATCTGTCCTACACTCATAACAATGAAAAATATCAATATAGGCTATGGATTATTCTATATATTCATTTAAATTAATAGCACTGTACCCTGTCAGTAAACTTTATAACTTGTTAATGCGAATTTAATATCACAGAACCAACTTGTGTATTTGAAACAGCTGACGAAATTCTTTTATTCGTTTTAAATATTACTCATAAGGTTAACATGGGAAATTCCAGAGCCACTGGGGCGGAGCCCGAACGGACTTTTGAGATAAGAATGCGTCTATATGTTAATCGGGAATGTGAGCTATCATCACACCAAATTTCAGCCCAATCCGGCCAGTATTTTCTGCGTTTACTTGTCACAAACATACATTCATACATCCAAACTTTCTCATTTATAATATGAGTAGGATATATATATATATATATATATATATACCATAATACCATATAACCACACTACAAATTTAATTCTACAATATACGGTACGTAGTTTTATCCAAACAAACGATCAAAAACCCCGAATGAAATTTTTAATTGACTCAATAGTCAATGCATAAAAGCGAGTCTTATCTTTCGATGCAGATTAAATAATACAAAGGCAGAGGAATGCGCGAGACCAAGGACAATGTCACGGCACGGTTGCTATAGAAACGACGCAACGAGAATTGCGCGCCAACGTCAACTTAACGCCAGACTGTATAAACACGCCGCGTGTATAGTATTCGACGGAGCTAATACTTTCAGTTGGCAATACTGGCTTCTAACCTAGAGCGAGGTGGTTCAACCATGAGAAGCGCCTCAAACTCCTGGGTAATCCCCAGTTAGCTCCTCCCACTCTGCCCCCTATCCCCACCTAAAAGACGAGCAAGCGGTAAGTCGGTCGGGAGGATTGACGACAAGTTGGTTTCTCGAATATAATAATATAGTTTTACAGGCCGGTCAACTGGACTGACGATGAAATAACAACGTCGACAAGTACTGGTTTTCAGCATTTATCTATTTAATTAAAAAAGACGGTCTAGTGGCCAGACGACCAAGTATCTTGTCGGTCTACTGGTAGGCTCCCGATTATATGTCGCCATGAAAATAATCCGTGATCCCCACCCTATCAAGATCACATTTTGCTATTGTCTCCTGTAATCGTGCCAATATCTTGACATTCCTCCGCAGTTATGAAGAAATCATCATTGCCTTACATGAATGTGTCAATATTGACATTTACCCAAAATTAGAGCATCCTTCGTGATCTCAAAGACTTTGTGTTTTGCTACAAACAATTGTTTATTATGAAGAGCCCTAGCTAAATGTAAATGCAATTATTTAAAAGAGAGTGTATTATTTTAAAGAAAACTGTTTAGGGCTACTAAACATTATTAAACTAACAATTGAAATATGTGAAATAAAATCCCCTCTCTGGGCACCCCCGATTACAACAGATTTTGTTTCAACAGCAACCAGGTTACTTTATTCTTTAGCCTACTTAATTCAGATAATCCAGAGGCCAATCCATTATGAAAATAAAATAAATTAACCTAATCAGTACCTTTGACTCTTCTGCAGGAGTATTTGCAAGTGACTCCTTACCATGGTGAGTTGATTGTTCAGTTTTCTGCTGTAGAACCCAGTCTTACAGGCACTCTATCGAATGTTCAAGTGATGTTCTTCTTATTCAGTAACATCCTAGAGGTGAGATATTAATAATTTGTTGTTCCTTAAAAAAAGTGTAAAAAAATCACCACAAAAAGAAATGCAAACAAACGAACAGAGATGGTATAGCTTTGATAGAAGATAAAACAATAAAAAACTCTCTCTTGTGGCTCAATGGAACCAGGTTTTGTATTTGATTTTTCAGAAGGGTTTACAGTGTGGGATGGTTTTACTTTCTACCGCCCCTACACATACATAGCGTATGTACAATGTATCAAATTATGAATTTTGTTGCAGAAATAATGGATTTTGTTTTTCCTGTATTAAAATAAGAATGTTTTGTGTTTGAATTGTTAAAAAAAGATTCCTGTTGGAGAAAACTTGTTCAAATATAGAAACTACTGCCAAGGTCAGATTTTTTATCAAATTCAGAGTAGGTGCTGAATACAAGCTATATCATGAAAAAAGTATTTTTCAGCGTCATTATATGACCAAAACCAAAATAATCATTACACACATTTCCATTCCAGAAAATACCACCAAATCCTCACACAAATTAAAATGTAGGTTTAAAAAATGATGAGGTTAACATAGCAGACATTGCAAAACCGCTAAATAGAAACTATCACTGTGTTCAACTTAAGGTTAGTGCAATCTGCTTTAAAATAAAACAACTATTTTTTTTCAACTACAGTATTTTTATGATGAATACATCTTTAAGGGTCAGTGGAGCCCTGGGCAAACCCAAGAGCAGCGCCCCCTTTTTCCTAGTGCTGGCGGGCGGTGGTTTGGGGGCACCCAGCGGGCGCCCCTAAACCACCGGCGCCCCTGGGCATATGTCCAGTCTGCCCGTTTATAAAAGCGGGCCTGACATCTTTTGTTCCAGGTAGCCAAGATAAAAACAAAATACTTCCAGTTTCAAAAACGGTATGTGCATGTGGCAACGATCCCCTTGTCTATGATAATGAATGTGATAGAGTTTGAGGGAGAGGAGGATGGTAAGAATTGCTATTTCTTCATAATTTTTATTGATAAGCTTAAGAAAATTAAATTTTACTTGTATCAAAGATTACACATGCTACCCAAAATAGATATTGCAGCTTACTGACATTTTGTGCCAAGTCGTTTTTGGATAGGGCCACCTTCACGTAGTTGGGTGGTCCCTCATCAGAGGCGCTGTGTCAAGTCTTGATCTGCATTACCTATTTAAGTTCGGGTGAGTACGGAAATTTTCGGTATTAGAACATCTGTACGCAACTACTGCAACACGCTGACCGGTTCGTCACCATCGTATTTCTAGTTTTTTAAGCGCAGAGCTGTCATTAATGTACCATAACTTTATCATTTTACAAAATGGACTATTACTTAATTAATATTATAGTGTCTATGTTAAGCTAAAGGATAACAATGTAGCAAAGGTTTTATTGATGTAAACATGCGTGAATAAAAATCTTCAAAAATTGCAAGGTTACAGTGATATATTATTATTTTGAAAACTGAGTTTATTTATACACTTTGCCTATTAGACACATTAACAATAAACTTAAATTTATGATATAAATAATAAGTAACTTTATGTTGTCCATATAAATGATTTTGATTATAAGCTTACAATGTTAAAATATTTTTTGCATTAAATTTTAAAGTATATTTAGAGAACCCTTAACAATTTATCAATCTTACGAGCTTTGAACATTAGTGACTTTCTGTGATGTTTACATTTCTGATTTTGGAATTCTCATAGCTTTAGATAACCACAATGTTTGTTACTGGATTTATAGTTTCATGCAATATCATATATTACGAACTAACGAAGAGGAATGCATGGTTTATCAACTGCTACATAACCATTCATGCACTGGCTATTTGAGCTATTTTAGACATAACAATATACATAGTCTGTAGGAAGAACATTTCTCTAAACAGATCGGCATTCGTTTTCAGACTACGTATTATTTCGTTACAATAATTATATTTTGCAGGTGCCGTTTGCAATAGAGCTTTGAAGAAAATGTTTTCAATATCATACAAAACATAGATTTGGATTGTTTTGTATGATAAATCTTTCAACTGACGACTATATACAATAAGTATAAGAACACAGTTTTATCAACAGGGGAATCATAATTATACATAAATTAAAGAGGTCTTCTTTACCTTGTAAAATAAGAACAATATATTTAGGTTGAAAATTGCAAAGTCAAAGTCTCGCAGTCACACGAAAGTTAACTGACCCGAATGACCTGATACCCCAATAACTGGAATGGCATGTTTTTAGAGGAAAATATAAGAAGTTTCAAATTAAGTGCATTCGAACAAACGTGAAATATGATCAATAAGACCTTGTATTCTGTTCACTCATATTTCCTTTACCCGCTCCTCTCCCAAAGTGGTCCACATACATATAGCTCATGAGTGAAAATTTAAAACGTACGTTTTCATGTCCCTGGCCTTTTACTTCGTAGATACTGGATTTGTAGTTTATTATTATGTGTTTTAATATTTTTGGGACAGGGGCAACATTTTACACACATTTTTTATTTGGTTTTAAATAGGTTCTAGGTATTTTTTTCGTATTTTTTAAGTCTCGAAATTCACGACCATGACGTGTCCCTAGGGTACATTTTCCAACTTTCACGCTGTTTTTAGACTAATTATTCATGCCGAAATATATAAAGCCACATTTTTATGTCATCAATGGTTATTAAACTTACAAAAAAGGAGCATATTATAATTTTATTATCATTGCAAACTGACTACCATGACAAAATAAGTCTGTCCCTCGATTTGGCGTCACGACCATTTGGGAAAAATTTTCAACTTTGGAGCACGACAGTGGCAAGCCTGGCGTCGATGGAGTCAGTTGGTTTTAGAGACTAGTTCGGGGTGTACGTCAGGATTGTAGTGCCGGTCGTTTCGAGTTGAAAGGAGGAATTACAAGATTAATAAAGGAAAGATTGTGTTTTTTGTAACTTTGGTGTGTCCATGACCGTACGTAGTCATTCGATGAAGTAGACATGGTGTTAATTTTTGTTTATAAGATATTTCAATTGCTAGATTAACCTAGAAGTCCACTTTGTATCCTCGAACATGAGGTGCAGGGCTACCGCCAGAACAGAGCCAAATAACACGTAATCACGACCAAAGTTTCACGACCATCGCGGGTTTTTTCACGACCAATCCAGCCTTATGGATTATAGTGTGTTTGGTCGTGACAATAAATTTAGTATAAATGTAAATTGAACAGTTTAGTTCAATTGAAACACATATTTGTATTATAACTAACAGTATAATTGAAGGATTGTTTAGAAAGATTTAGATTATTTCAGAAAATTCACGACCGTTGCGCTTGTCCCTGACCATCACGTTTACGATTTCTATCATAAAAATTTCAAAAATTAAAATATCGTCATATTTCAATGTTTTATACACAAAAGAAGCACACCTCTATACAAACATAACAATTTTTCGGGTCTCAGTTAAGTTTTTTCGGAGTTATACAAACTTAAAAGATTTTACTGGCTTTTTTTTAATTTTTTGAGTTTTTTTATTTTTTTCTAGAAAGACCAAATATACCAAAAGCTCAGTGACCTTTTTATTGTATAATGGTCATAAAAGTAAATTAGTTTATAGCAAAACATAGTTATGTATAAAAATAATATTAACTATTTTTAATATTCATTTAAACGTCTGTTATGGTCGTGACAGGATTTTGTGTTTTTCCACTAAAGATGCTCTTAAAAAAAAAAAACTACCAAAGATATTGCGTTACCATGGACATTTTATGAAACTTCAAATGTTAATGAAATAAAAAAAATAATAAAAGTTTTGAAAAAAGGGGAAAAAAATTTGCTAAGTGCTTTTCCTGAAAACGTACGTTTTTAAATTTTCACTCTCATACTTATTTCCCTATTAATGGTCTTCGTTGTTGTTTCGTTGCTAAGCACTTAAATTACAACGTTCAACGTACGCCTATTTTCAATTGACAATAAACTACAAATTATTGCATTATAGTAGTATAGTGCATTAATTAGTAGTTAATAGTATATTTCGGCACTCTATCCGTCTTTAGGCAGACTCTAAGATAATGAGACATTGACAGTAGAAATACTGGTGAATTTATCGCTAGGTGATGATGGGGCTACCACGAGACAGTGGTGTTCGTCTGTAGAGGCAGCAATGAGTGCAGATTGCTGAGTAACAACCGGTGTTCATCCATAGTTAGTACATAACTAATCATGGTGGTACAGCTTTCTTTTTACTTCTCATATTATTTGTAAAGCAGTTAGGTTCAAAAAGCAGTTCACACATTAAACGTGAATGTAAAGCAGTTTCAGGAAGGCCTTTCAGTTTTTCGTCTGCTGTGTTTGCTACCCATTTATCATTATCACATACACTCAATTTTAAAAATCTCAAACTTGGACTGTTAATGCGAGTAGATAGACAATCAATAAAAAAGCACGTCTTAATACCTGGTATTTTTCAAGAAAATATCCACATCATAATACAATTAATTCACTAATCACGTTCTTCACTCTTGCTAAACCTCTAGTTAGTTACTTAAATAAGTAAACAAACACAAAAATAAAGGTTAATAATAACACAATAAACAACAACAAAATACGTAAATAACAGATGGTCATGTCGGCAATTATGTGAAGACATTCGCTAGGCCTCGCATGAAAATTGCTACCACAAAAATGCCTTGGCTGCAATATCTATTTTGCGTAGCATGTGTAATCTTTGCTCGCATATTTAGTGTGTTTGGTCTCAAAAATCAATCCAGTAGGTTTAAACTCAGACTGTTATGTTAATGCATTTTAAGCGTAAAAAAACATCATTAGTTAGTGGATGATTTTTTAAAGCAAATCTTTTTTTAAGGGATGAGATTCAGCTAGATTACCTGAGAAAAATACAACCAAATATGAGGTCGGCTAATAGATACATATTAAAAGTTACATGACATGAAAGTGATACCTCTTTCTACTAAAGGACTTCTTCAATAAGTAGATTGTAGAGAAATGTCAGTTAAGCCACGATGCCAGTAGGTCAGACAACTGACTGGCCATAAATTATTGGCTTCATGTAAACACTTAAAGCCGATTGCCTTGTCGAGTGGGGAATGACCCTCACCAATTCCCGGGGCAAGTACATTCTGGACTTTGCTGCCAGAGCCGGACTCGTTGTCGTCAACAAGGGAAACACGCCAACTTTCCGGCGCCCTGGGATGCGGGGAACGATCCCAGACATAAGCCTTGCATCTGAGTCCCTTTTGCCAAGGATCAGAGCCTGGAGAGTCCTGGAGGATTATACGGCCAGTGACCACCAGTACATTATTTTTGATGTCCTGGATGGTCATCAGAGACAAGTGCCGCGTTTTGTCAAGTGCCCGTTAGATGGAATATTAAAAAATTGGACGTGGCAAAATTCAATGAAGCCATCTTACGAGGAACACCGGTGGTTCCCCCCGCAACTAGCGTGGCTCACGCGGAGGCGTTAGTTGCATCTATGATGGGACTAATTGTCTCGACTTGTGATGAGTCTATGCCTCGCAAGAGATCCCGGTGCAATAAGCGACCTGTGTACTGGTGGACTGACGAGATTGCGGAATTGCGTCGGTCAGCATTGAGAGCCAGAAGACTTGCTACCAGGGCCAGAGAACCTGTAGACAGACGTCGTAAGTCAGATGCTTACAGAGTGGCTAGGAGGTCTCTTCGTCGAGCCATCAACCGGAGTAAACGCAGTGCCGACAGAATTCAGCCGTGGTCGCTGCGGGGGACCTGTGGACCTGTCCCCTCGCCAGTATGGATTCAGGATGGGGCGATCTACGGTTGACGCTGTTGAGGAGGTGAAGCAAGCCGTGATGAGAGCTGAGGATTTTAACCACTACTCTCGTAGGGTTGTGCTGCTCGTAACTCTCGATGTGCGAAACGCATTTAATTCCACGAGGTGGTGCAATATGCTGGATGCTCTGGAGAACACCTTCCACGTTCGGGCATACCTCATGCGTATCATAGAGGATTATCTCTGGTTCCGCCTCCTCATGTATAACACTACAGAAGGCCCACGGACGATGAGTGTCACTTCCGGTGCTGCCCAAGGTTCCATACTCGGCCCAGACCTCTGGAATGTCGCGTATGACAGCCTCCTGAGGTCTGAAATGCCTGAGGAAACTGTTTTGGTAGGGTACGCAGACGACGTTGCAGTTTTGATAGCTGCACGTAGCGTTGAGCTGGCTCAGCTAAAGCTGAACCGAGTTATGCGTACCATAAACGCATGCATGACAGACCACGGTCTCTCGCTTGCTTTGAGCAAAACTGAGATTGTGATATTAACAAGAAAACGGATTGACTCCATCGTGCCATTGAGGGTAGGGGCCGTCGAAGTCCAGACCGTTAATTCTGCCAAGTACCTTGAGGTTATGGTGGAGAGCAAGCTTAGCTGGTGGGATCAGATTTTCCGTACGGCGGACAAAGCCGCTAGGGTGGTCTCCTCTCTTACCCGGTTGATGGCCAATGTCGGAGGGCCTCGGTCCAGCCGTAGAAGGCTGTTAATGTCTTCTGTCCAGTCCGTACTCTTGTACGGTGCTGAGGTGTTGGCAGACGCTCTCAATAAGGAGGTATATAGGATGCGGCTTGCCCGAGTGCAGCGTCAGGCAGCACTAAGAGTTGCATCCGCCTACTGAACAGTGTCCGAACCCGCCGTCCTGGTGGTTGCTGGAGTCATCCCCGTCAAACTTTTGGCGGCGGTGAGAAAGGCCATTTATCAGCGCCGTGGGGAGGACCAGGCACGAACAGAGGAATGCACCCGCACCTACCAGCTGTGGCAGGAGATCTCGGGAACGCTGGACCATGCGACTGATACAGCAGGTCCGATCTTGGGTTAATCGGCGGTGCGAAGAGGTGGACTTCTACCTCACCAAATTTCTGACGGGTCACAGCTTTTTCCGGTCGTACCTGTTCAGGATGGGCAAAGCCATGTCACCCGATTGCATATACTGCCCAGGCATTCCCGATGACGTGGAACATACCTTTTTCTACTGCCAGCGTTGGAAAAGGCCCCACCTGGAGGCTCAACAGTTAGTAGGACTGCTGTCAGTGGACACGGTCATACCGATGGTGACGGAGGGTGAGGACAATTGGACCTGTGTGTCACATTACATCCAGGGTATTCTCCGCGCCAAGAAGTTCGACCCTGACCGGGATGCGGTGTGGGTCATAAAGTATCTAAATGTAAAAAATGGTGAGAGCCCTGAGGGCTTAGGTCACATGTTGGCCTGACTTGAAGTAATGTGACAAACTATTCCAGGTCTGTGTCCAACAGAATAGAGGGGGTTTTTTAGTGAGTAGTCTGTGATATATTCAGGAGTCTCACACTACAGACTCGCTACCTGTGTGCATAAAAGCATTTTCCCTCCTCTCCCTTAAAAAAAAAGAAAAAAAAGCCGATTGCCTTGCCAACTGCCCCGAAATTCAGTTGTTTCTGGGAGTAGACTGAGAACAACTGGCCTTCGACAATCCCACAATCATGTGATGACAATTGGCGAAAAGAACTGTCTCGCTAACTGGCATCGTGTAAACCAGACTTTAAAGATCAAAACTGGAGCAATTTTCAGTGTTGCCATCTAACCAAGATCACCACAAGGTTAGGGAGGATTCATGAAGTCTGTAATGTGCTGGTGGGATATTTCTACCTTCTCAATAGGAGACTGTTCCATAAAAGAAAATGAATTACCTTAGTGTTGAAGCAATAGTGAAAAAACTAAACTGTTTATGGAATGGATTGCTGTGGGTTTCTTTTGATGAGTTTAGATGTTTTGTCTATGTCATTGACATGGAATCCTTCCTACAGGTTTTCCACTTGTTCATCGGAAGGGTAAGACTCAGGGTCTTACACAAAGATACACAAGTTGGCGTTTAATAAATATTAAAACATATTTGGGAGACAAAAAATTTTGAGTTATCAAAAACAAACCAGATTTGATTACTAAACCATCAAGAATGGATAAGTTATAAAATTGCAACTCAATACACACATGTTAAAAAATTACTTATATTCCTAGTGAAATAAATTGTTAGTATTCTTTATGAACATATTGATAAATGATAACAGTCAAACTTCTTTCTCATTGAGAGCTCTGATGAACCACATTTTACCATATTTGTCGATACCAGCTATGTTCCAGCTCAATTGAAATAATTCACCAATGGGATGTCAATTTTAATATACAGTAGACCCCCTCTTAATCGACCCTAATGGGACCGGACCTAGGTCGGATAACTCAAAAGGTCGGATAAAACGGGCAATCCCTAAAATCATAACATAATGAAGTGCTATTCATTTTGAATTATATAATCATTATTTTTAAGTCATACTTGCATTATTTATAAAATAAACTACTCTTATCTCCTTTTTCATATTGATAGAAAAGTCACAAATAAACACAAAACACAGTTAAGTCAAATAGGCCTACTTTCAGTGGAATATATTATTATAATACTAGGCAAGAGTCAATAAAATTCCTATTTTAATAACTTTAATACTGTAATGTATTAATTGATGCTTTCCAAATACGTCGTAATACAATACAGAACCTTTTATCGACATTAAAGATACAAGCGACCATTTTGTTACAAAACAGGACGTTTATTTTAGCCTCTCACTGGAGGCTCCAGGCACAAAAACTATCTTGACCTTGGAGTTGTTAACCCCCTTTCCCTGCCTTCCTTACAAGTTGCGTTGTTTGTTTACTCCGGCGATAAGATAATCAGTTCTCAAAATCGTAACGCACTTTATGATGTTATAAATTTGCCGCACAGATAACAAATCAGATCAGATGTGCTCGAGCTACGAACGATGATGACAAACTGACAATAGGCTATGCTATATTTTTTGTGCTCAACACAAAATAGCTTATTGTTAGTCATATCCTGTGGAGATAAGCGTATGGTTCAGTTCTCATCGCCCAGCGTGGGAGCGGAAATGCCGAGATTCCTAGAAAGCGGCGGTTAAACCGAGCTGCTCTTAAATCAAGGTCGGTTAAAACAAACTGTATTATTTTACGATCAAAGGCGGATAATCCGATTATCGGTTAATACGAGGTCGGTTAAGAGGGGGTCTACTGTATGTGATGTAATATATGTAATATATTCAACTACATGGGCTGATTGCACCCTTCTCCTGGAGCCCAGTATGAGCTCAAATTTGTATTAAACTTCACATTTATTTCATTCAATTCAATAGCACCTAAACTATTATAAATGGTTGACAAATGTAAGGAAATTTTGAGTTACCGGTACAGGAAAAAAAACACAATTTGTCTATTTTTAAGATATGTACAGTGTTGCGTACATACCAATGAGAACCTTTTATGAAAAAAGTACATTTTAATAAACATTAATTAATTGTTGGTGTTTTTTTTTTTAGATAACCAAAATCTATTTGGACTAACAGTCAAGACTAGGAAAAAGGAGGGGACTTGTATTTACTGTTTTAAATACTCAAGTAAAGATGGTCTCCAGCTCAAAGATATCCTTCAGTTGATTGCAAAGAGGTTGGTTACAAAGGGTTCATCACAATCATCTGGGAATTTGATTCAATCCCTCCCCATTTCTGGAACTAGCATTTGTCAACTTACCAAATGCAAGGAAAAAACGTTTAACATTAACCCAGCAAGGGATCTGTTGAGTGTACCCTTTGGAGACACAAAACAAAACTTAAGAAAATCTCGAAGTTGTGGTGATTTAGTTGATCTCTCAAATGTGCTTTAAGGAATTGTGGCCATATAATGGACCTTTCTTGTGCTTTGTGGAGATGTGGCAATAAAATTGACCTCCAAGCTTAAGAACAAGAAGTAACTGGCCTCTTAAAAAAATAACCCAAAAAGAATGGTTGATTTGAAAAACTGTCAAAAGAGGATATAGAAGGCTAGTTTCAAGAACTTTAAAGTGCTTTAAAAAAAATTTATTTTGATATTAAATAAAGACTACTGTATTTTAATGTATTAGAGACAATTTTAAAAATGTGTTTTAACAATTGTAAGCTATGTCAATACACAAATAGAAAAAAAATATGATTTTTACTAGGCTCAATGAATGCTCAAATAAAAAATAAAATATATTTGCATGTAATTGTCAGTGGACTCTTTTTTAACTTATTTATAAGCATGATAACTATTATTTTTTAGGGGATCACCAAACCAATTGTAAGCAATGAAGAGTGTCACTTAGGTGTTTCCATACACTAATTTTTTTCCCCTAAAAACGGGATTTTTAGACGAAAAAAGGGATTAAAACGGGAAGCAGGATAAATGGAATTTTAGACTGTGTTTTGATTGTGTGGAAACAAAATTATTGTGAATAGAATAATATTTACAATATAAATAATGAATAGGTAAGTTGACGAGAAACTAAATCACAAGGTTATGTGTACGAGGATTGAAATGGTCCTTTTTATAGCTCCCGCCCAAGGTTAAAGAGTTTGTTAATCTTACCCTTGTACAGGGCAACACTATCACTCTTGCAAGCTCATATTTGAACTGATAAATTCCTAAATGGGCCTGCGATAACATTTAAGAAGGTATAATTTTAAATAATTATTAATGTGAAAGTCTGGGAAAATAAATAAAAAAGTCGAGGTTGCATCTATTCTGATAATATGTTGAACTGGTGAAGAAAAAAAGATATTTATGATCATGATTTACACAAGGAAAAAATGCCAATTTATCCATAGCATCAAGTAGTTTGCATTGGACGAGACAGTGAAGAACCACAATATCTTCACTCTTCACTGTGAATAGCAATATAAAAATATCAATCCTACGAGGATCCTTTAAGAAACGAAATATTCTTCATACAGATTTTACTCAAACATATATACCTGTAAGCCTAGTTGTACTAAGTAAATACACAGATTGATTTAACAGCCGGAATTCAATAAATACATATTCATTTTGTTTGAGGTAACATATTTTAATTATGAAGTACATAAAGAAAAACCAAAGAGTTACTACTGATACAAGTATTGTGATAAGGAATAAATAGTAGGTACCTTGCTAATTACAAATGTAACATTTGAGTCTTAAATGTAAATTCTACAACTTACAATTTCAAGCTAAACAAATTTTCACATTTGGCTTATTCTTGTCTGGCAAGACTTATGTTTAAAGTTTCTACATCAGATAAAATAGGCAAAACTGATACAATTTGGTTTAAATTACTTTAGTTATAGTAAAACCTCTCTTAACAAGATATGAGTTTTAACATCATAATAGTATAAAGTTAATGTGCCCAAACATTTTTTAACATGATACTAGTTTCTTATGGATAAGCCATGATAACTTTGAATAATGAAAATCATCATATCAATATTACAGCTTTTACTTTCCTTTGTCTCATGGCAGAAAAATATCAAGAAATGGCAAACGCTAAATTGTTCAATTGCTCACTAGAAGGCACTAGTGTTAGGATGAACTTAAAATACAATAATAATAGGCTAAAAATGGATGGTTAAAAATTGTACTTTGATTACTATGTAATTAAGCCTTCATATTAAAAAAGAAAAACTGTGAACAATTGATTTAACTATTTTATTTCCTCAGCTGAGATAGTGTTACTCTACGGAAAATCAATTTAAGATGTAAGTTTGACAAAGGGTTTAAAGGAGTGTACGTCTTTTGTAAAATAGTGTAGATGAATTACTTCAGGTCATCTGTGCAGTTTTGAAACGCACTTCTGGCTCTTATTTTTAAGCCACATACTCATAGACTCGCTTGTCTTTTTTACTCCTGGCAATAAATCTCCTCTCTACCAGATCTTCAGTCCTAATCTTGATAAACTCTTTGGCGGCAATAAGTCAGGGACTTAACATTTTGATCACTTCAACATATCGAGCTTGACAATCTTACGAGCTTTCATAACCCTCATAACAGCAGCTTCTACTTCACGTTTCCTTTCTTCATTAATTCTTGTCATCGTGTCTGGATCTCCTATCGTCTCCAACATTATTTTTCATTTGTGGAAGTTTAATCCTGCTAAATTTCAAGCTTAAAGTTTCATTTAAAGGGAATTTATCATCGGGGCGGGGTGACCCAGTGAAGGACTGGCTATTCAGTTGAGTATTTTCAACCAAGTGAACTTCCATTCCTACAACAATCATTGCCTTCTTCAAGAGTGAAAGCCAAAGGATAATAATGCAGGGGAACACAGCAGATTATCTGAAGAATTTATGCAATATATTTGTAAAGAGGCTGAAAGGGCTGATGGTTGTTTCAACGAGATGACAAAACTGAAAATTGTAAAAGTAGTGGAGGACGAGCTTATCACCACCAACATGAAGCAAATTGTTGAGAAGGCAGAATCTAGTGTGGTCCGCATGATGGGAAATCAGTTGACAGAAGACCTTAAGATGATGTACCATATTGGGTGCCAGATGGTTTTTGAAGGCCATGTTCGAAAGTATGAGAGGGTACCTGCATCAGCAGGGATGGGAAATAATACTGGGATATTGGCAGATCGTAGTTTTTCCCTTGGAACAAAGCTTGTCACCACCAACTTGAAGCAAATTGTTGAGATGCCAGAATCTGGTGCGGGTGCAGTCCACATGATGGGAAACCAGTTGACAGAAGACCTTAAAATGATGTACCAGCTACTATATTGGGTGCCAGGCAGTTTAAAGGTCATATTCGAGAGTACGAGTAGGTACCTGTGTCAGCAGGGATAGGAAATGATGGTGAACCAAGAACCAAGGCCCATAAGCATCATAGAGAGGCTGCTAGAAATGAAACAATTCACTGATTTTTTCTTGGTAAACTCATTCTCCAACAACAAATTCTGCAAGCAGATGATAGCTTTGAGCTTTGAACATGTTGATATTTACATCCTCCCTACGTGTCGTCTGCCTTCTCACACCCAGACTGCTTACACCTCATTAAAGCAGTTGTACTCGTTCCATCACTGCGGTCATCAACTGACATGACTGCCTCAACTGGGCTCTGCTGAGATGAAGGCTTCATTTCAAGGGAAAGACTACAATCTGCCAGTATCCACATACCAGATGTGTATCTTGATGCTGTTCAAAGTCACTGGACACTTAAAGAATTGCAGGAAAATACAAATATACTACTGAAAGATTCGCTACGTTCTTTACAGTCACTTTTTCTGGTAAAAGCTTTAGCTGAAGTGATCAAAATGTTGACCCTTGGCAGAAAGCCTGTATGAATACAGAAAGCAAAATTATTTTATATAAGAAAAAAATTGAATAAAAGGACGTTTTTACGAATATGAATGATGTTATAGACAATCAACTATAACAATAACTGTTGTAATAATTGGCCTACCGTCCGCTATGCACAAAATGCTAGCGGATATATCCTCCTATAGTGTTGGAATGGTTAAGTCCCCGATTTATTGCCAGAAGTAAAAAAGACAAATAATATGATAGGTTACATACCTTTTTGTCAGACTTCAATATTTAATTAATCTGGGGTTACTCGTTTTGGGTAAAATGACCCATTTTCAAACACTCTGCAAATTGAAAACTGCACAGATGATCGGAAGTATCCAGTATCCACACTACTTTTCAAAAGACGTAAAGTATTTATTTAGGTAAGTACTCTATTTAAGAGTAACTTGGCATTAAACACCCACAATTTAAATTCAGCTGAAGAGTTAGGCAATGTCTACAGATATTTTTATCTTTTAGACCAAATGTTCAACAAATAGGTACCAATGGAAATTTGTAAAAAAATTAGAAACCCAAAACTTACAACTAAAGGATAATATTTAAACAATAACAGTTGACTAAGTAGTTGGTAACAAAAATAGACCTAAACTTAAAACTACTACATATAACAATTCAGTCTTTGTCATTATAATTAAGTTTACAATTAAAAAGAAAAAAAAACCCATAAAAACTGTAATGCTCTTGCTTTGTCAATTTCTTAAGGCACAAGTGTTCATAAAAAACTAAACACTAACATATTGAGCTGTGACTACTCTCTTGTAGCGCACTAACCAAACAAACACCGAGTATTAACCACTGAGTATAAAGGAAGTCAAATTTGGTCTCCTTAACTCCCTCTTCAACAAATATGTATCCCATAAGAACTCGTACCATCTGCAACACAAATAAAATGTTGTAAAAAATTACCATCTAGCCTATAGGGTGTTTTTTTAGCTGAGAAATTTTTAAAATGAAACAATAATTTTCCTGATTTGTCAAACTGTGTTAATCTTGTTCTTCACTGTAGTACCAGAGAGAAAAGTAAATAGTAATAGACAAGAGTTAAATTTCAAAATAGAAATTTATTGAAAGTAAACAAACGTATACTTTAGGTAAAGCTTTTATAGTGTAACAGAGAAACGCAATCATAGTCTCATGCGACAGCGACAAAATCTCCATCAGTCACGGAAACATCATAACATAGCTTATCCGATCCAGGCGGATTAATTTGGCATGATTCGCCCTGGCACAACGTTAGGTTCTTGATTACTTTTGATAGGTTCTTGCACAGAGTAAGATTATTGTCTTTTCATTTGCAAAGTTAATATCGACATATCACTAGTTTATCTTTAGGCTCAATTACATTTTATTAGTATATTTTACAGCTCTTTCGAAGAATCAAAATACCCAGGCCTAGACCTAATTATTTAGGAGTGCCTATATAAACTGAGTAACAAACAATGAGGTTATAATAGCAGCAAAGTCACTATCATCATTTTAGTTTATAAGCTTTAGATTGCTTAAAGCACACAACACAATAAATAAATATGGGAAACAAAAAAATATTGAAACCTGAAAAGGCAACAATATAAGAAAAAAATACAGAAAATGCAATGACATAATTTGAAACCAAGCAGGCCTACATAGTGATGGAAAATTAATGCAAACAAAAATGCTTGTGGTTTTGTCAATAGAAAGATAAAATATCCATAAAAAATAGTTTAACTTGCAAAATAAGAATGTAGATTAGTTACATGTTCAATATGAAACCATAAACAGTTTTATGGCACTAGGCAATGGCCGTGGCAAATTGAATCTTTGAAGTGGCAAATTGAATCTTTGAATCTTCAGGCCGACAGTACAAGTAAGTGAAATTATCAGCCATTATAAAACTATTATTTTCATGATAAAATAGGTTTGGGATCTCGATCTACTAATAATTTTTACCCTAGTAATAAATATAGAAGGTGTAAAGGAATAAAAGTGATACAACTTTTGTGAGCTAGCTACTGAGTCAAAGTTCTTGGAAGTACTCAGTGGCGGCGGTAAGAACCCGCAGGCCCCCCAGCAAGTTTTTTCGCCGGGCCCCTCTCTCCCAATGATCTTTAAAAAAATTTCCTCATGTATTACTGCCTAAACTTGCAATTTTGTAATAAACTTGACAAGGCATCTCCCGAGGCGTCATTATCGTCTTCCATGATCGTGGCAAAATCGTAAATACTTCCCGTAGTCATAAGTTATGGAAGAAACATTATCATAGTTTACCATGATTGCAAATGCAACCAAACCTATGACATCATTAGATAGCAGTATCATCGTCTCCCGCGTTCTTGGCCCAATCTAATATCATGGCCTAATATCTCCCCGCGATCCGGGTAAATCATTTTGCCGCAATCGCGGCTAAATCCTAGATATATCACTCGCGTCATTATCGTCTTCCGCAATCGCGGCAAAATATTGAACATCTGCAGCCGCGGAGACATCGTCATCGTCACCCACGGGGAAATGTTCTCGTCGATATCCGCGATCGCGGCAAGAGCGTAGGCCTAATCTTTCAATTTTGTGAGCGTTATCCTCACGGATATAAAAGCTTTTACTTTTAATTGTGCATTATTGTTTTGAATACTGAGAAAATCGGCTCGAGCTTGATTTTCTGACTTTGTGCTTGATCTCTCAAGCTTGTAGTCCAGGCTCTGCTCGGCTCGAAAATCAACATTATAGGCCTATTATAAAAATCAACCGTTTCAAAAGAAACCCGATTTTGAACATCTCTGATTTCGCCTGAGGCCCTTAGGTAAGTAACATTTTTTACCTGACTCGATGTAAACACATCTAAAGTGCGAAGTAAACAAATCTAAAGGGCAGCCTCCTAATAGTAAGACATGAAATGAAATGAAAATCCTTCTTTAGCATCAATGAAATAATGGAATTATTATATTAGGTAGTGCCCTAGCCACCTAGGTTAATTTGCCGATTTGGTCGTAACAAAATTGTCAAGTTTATTTAGTCGAATCAGCACAGAGGATCCTCTATGGTGTCACCCGCTGGGGATGGGAGGATTAACATTAATTTTTTATCTTCCTAGGCCAGAGGCCACATTGGTTATAAATACGGCCCTATTATTATGCAACCAATTTTGAATGCGCCTTCACACAATCCACGAGGACAGTTAATGCAACCCGCATGACTGATGACAATTATTTTACTAAGTTGGTAGATAATTTATATCGATCGGTCAAGTAATAGTGTTAGTTTAGCTGTTGTAAACTACTTGAACTATAGGTTTGAACAAATTTTCATCATAAAAAAACATATTTTAATTCTCATATAAATATTGTTATGATAGGGGACCAGCGTGGCTGAGCCTGTCACACTATCGCGGGCCCGTGTGCCAGTAAAATTTACCGAAAATCCCGGTCAAGGCTCGCGGCCCCCCCCCCCCGGGCCCGCTATCGCCGCCACTGGAAGTACTTGACTTGACACTTCATTGTCGTGATAAAATATTTAATGGGTTTGAGACTGCTAATGGGAATCTTTATTGCATGATTACTCTAGTAATAAAGTTATGAAAATGTAAACAAACATCTGATAAACCTTTTATGTGCTCCTAACCAACTAGCAATCAATAAAATTATGGCCCATTAAAAATTTAAGGACATAGTCTGGCATTTAAAGACAATGCACCTTACATTTCATGGCCAGTAAAAAAATAAGTACAATTCCCGGTTTTCCCGGTTGGTAGACACCCTGAGAAACGTAATATACTATTTATCAAATAGTATGTTATTTGGGTTTAACCCTAAATTACATGGGGCCTTTCGTGTTAAACCCAAAAAACATGCATTTGATATAGGAAAATTAGGTTTTTGTTATTTACACAAAAGCTAAAAGAGATATGAAGTAAGTGTAAATTACACAGTTAAGAATTTAAAAACCTATAAAATGATGTGTCACTTGACGTATGTTGCTTTTTGAAAATTAGAGGTGTGCGAATAGTGAAATTTCATTTCGGATCGGATTCGGATCGGATAGTTGAGGCTCGGTTCGGATCGGATCGGATATTGGGAGGTTCGGATTCAGATATTTTCGGATTCGGATTGTTCGGCACAGTTAATAATAAGCTGCATATGTATTTTTAACCTATAAAACACTGTAAAGCTGTGTAAATAAACTTAAATGACGATTTTGAATCATAGAATTTCAAATTAGCCACGTCCATAGTTTTTTCTCTCTTGAAAATCACAATTCACAACATCTATTTTCAAAAGTTGGCCGCTTGAATTAAGTACACTAGCAGCCGAAATCTTCACACAACACTTTAGCTCAGGAGGACTGATGTCAAAACGTTTGGGCTTGTTTACTTGAGGTTATGTTTTATGTTGTTTCCTGGTTCTCACAAGACAATGAGTTCTATCTCAAGTTTATTTTTGCATTGTATTTCCTTACGTTTTTGGAACGGATTATTGGCCTTAAGTGGCATTCTGTGGGTTTGCCAAGTTTAGAAAGCATTCCTGTCCAAGCTGGGCTCTAGATTTGATGTTGTGGCAAGTTAATTAAAGCAATTAGGCTTTATAACTCTGTAAAAGGTGTGTATCCCTGAAGTTATAAAATTCATTCTACACTTATTCACTGCCAAACATAATTCAGTAGAACCTTGATGAACCGAGAATTACACTAGCCTACATAACTTCATTACCCCAAGTAAAATACCAAGATAATTTTAAAAATTGTATTTGAATAGTATAATCTTAGTTTGTTAAAAATGGATTGTAAATTCAACAATTATTGCAGTCCATTATAGTTATGCAGTATGGTCCCAAGTTATTGTTTTGATTTTGAAACATCACAGTTCATTTGTAAAATTAAAGATGAAGCAGACCAAGGTCAAGTCATGTGTGCAATAGTTTTTTTACAAGCTTTCTCTAGACCACTGGGGCATATGCTCCCACTATCTCCGCGTTCCGCCACCTCCGAACCCAAATCTGTCCCGCCACCTCCGAATTCTTGAGTGACCCTTATAATCCCGTCACTGCCTGCGTTGTTAGCTGTCATTGCATCCACGGCTGCAAAGCCCCGTGGATGGAAGATTTAATGAAAATTTAACCCGTGGGTTAGGAGGTTAGGTCAGGTTAGGTTAGGTTAGGTTAGGTTTGGACGGAAAGTCTTAACACAGGAAGTAACCGAGGATTATAGGGGTCACTCTGAAATTCTGAGGTAGCGGTACACGGAGGCGGCGGGACGCGGAGATAGCGGGAGGTAACCCACTGGGGAGGGTCGGTCTGATAAGCCGTCTATTGTCCACCCCCAAGGCAGTTCAACCCTCATTAGTGCCGCTCGGCTGCACTCAGTGGGGAACCCAATACCACAAATCAATCTTTTAAATGAATAAAAATACTTGGTAATAATTGTTTTATTGATATTCACCTTGAAATTTCAATAAATTTTCGTGTAAAATTTGACAAAATCGGCCAATTTATTAATACAGTACCAATAAAGTACATTGGTAATTAAATAGTAGGTAAAAAGTCATTGAGCTTATAGCAACACTTGTTACATAAAAACTTAAATAAACTTTTTTTAAATGACCTGAGGGAAGATGCAGACTTAATGCAATCAGGCAGGTTGTTATAAAATTTAATACCAGAGTAGTGGGGCGAAAGTTCAAAGGTAGAAGATTTGTGTTTGGGATATGTAAGGCAGTCTTTGTGTCTTGTGTCATAATTGTGGTTGTCTGAACTAACAGAAAATTTAGAGATGTTTTGTTTCATAAAAAAATAGTAAATTATAGATGTAAAGGCTAGGAAAAGTAAGAATTTTATTGATTTTAAATATATCTTCACATGAATCTCTACTTTTGAAAGAATAAATTATTCTAATGATTCGTTTTTGCAATTTAAATACCTTTTTCTTTTTGTCAGAATTGCCCCAAAAAATGATTCCATAATTAAGAATAGGATAAACATACCCATAGTACACCATCATAAGAGTGGAGACATCTACTGCTCTAGATAAAATAAGAATTGAAAAATATGCTTTGTTCAACTTTTTTATAACTTCTGCAACGTGAGTTTTCCAGGTTAATTTATTGTCTAAAGTTATCCCTAAAAATTTTGTACATTCAGAAAAACAGCATGGTAGAGTGGTGTTATCATATTGGAAATTTTGATTGTGGTATTTTTTTTTAAAGTTGATTAAGAGTGATTAGTTGAGTGAGAGTAGTTGACTTAGAGTGATTCAATAATAGACCATTAGCTTGAAACCAAATTTCTAGCTTATAGAATTCTTGTTTTATCAGTTGTGGAAACCTTGATTTGTCAGGTTTCCTGATTAGTTGGTCTAACCAACTACTATGATAAAAAAAGTAATTAAGTTTGTTGCTGAACCATTGTCCATAATCATCAATCAGACTTTAACCAATAGCACTTTCCCTAATCATTTGAAGTATGCAGAGGTGAAGCCATTATTTAAAAAAGGTTCTAAGAGTAATTCAGATAACTACCGACCTGTTTATGTCCTGCCTTCTTTTTCAAAGATATTTGAAAAAATTGCATTCAACCAAATGTCCTATTTTCTGGAATCTAATAACTTATTAGCTGATGAACAGTTTGGTTTTAGGAAAAATCGAAGTACCACTTCCACTGTGGCTCATTTTGTAAATTCAATAACACAGAGCTTGGATGGGTCACAGAGCACTATTGGCGTGTTCTGTGATCTATCCAAAGCCTTTGATAGTGTACACCATCAAATTCTTCTTGATAAATTATCCTCCTATAGATTCTCAGAATCAGTTATTTTGTGGTTGAAATCATATTTAAACGATCGCTTTCAAAGAACAGTTATTATTAAAGAAAACATTAAGTATGCTTCTGAATGGGAAAAGATTGTTATGGGGGTGCCTCAGGGCTCTATATTAGGACCGTTATTGTTTTTGATGTACATAAATGATCTACCTAAGAATGTTAAACCTAGTTTGTTGTTATATGCTGACGATACGACAGCCATCATTAAATCAAAAGACAGTCATGAACTAAGTTTAGCTTTGAATCAAGCTCTTCAAGATCTGTCAAAATGGTTTAAAGTAAACGGTTTAAAAATGAACCACATTAAAACACAAATAGTAAAATTTCAAACTGCACAGTGTAGGGACGATCTTGAAGGCTTTGTTTATTTTGATAATGAAAAAATAAATCTTAGCAACACAGCTAAATTTTTAGGAATTGATGTAGATAGTTTATTGAATTGGAAGAATCACATTCATAACACCTCTAAAAAGTTAAATTCAGTATGTTTTCAAATGTTGGTCTTAAGAAATGTTGTTGATTTAAACACTAGACTAATGATTTATCACGCTTTATTTTCGTCAATTTTACAGTATGGAATAGAGCTTTGGGGCTGATTCGTATCAACTTTTTAAACTTCAAAAAAGAATACTTAGAATTATGACTTTTAAACCCGTAAAACATTCTTGCAAACAACTTTTTAAAGAACTAAAGATTCTAACCGTCCCTAATTTGTACATTCTTAAATGTTTATTGTATGTGAAATCAAATTTTGAAAAACTCCACAGTGAAAATAATCGGCACAATTATAACACTAGATTTCATACAGATTTTCAATATCCTATACACAGATTAAATCTTGTGGAAAGGACACCTTCTTATATGGGTAAAAGATTTTTTAACAATTTGCCTGGGTACTACAAATCTATAATAGGATTAGTATCTTTTAAAGAGAAAATTTTTGAATTTTTGTTAGAAAAGAATTATTATAGTATTGATCAGTTTCTCGAAGACAAATCAATGTGAATTGTTTGTTTTGTTACCTACTATGTATTTATTTTTACTAGGGATGGACAAAATTGGATTTTTAGTTCGAGACGAGACGAGATTTTTTATTTCTCATAAAATTTCGAGACGAGATCGAGACGGGATTTCCCTTCTCATACACAATGGGAAATGCACGTTCAAAATTTTTACCTGATTTTGTAACATTGTTAGATGACTGTTTAAATACAAAAATAATGATAATAGGCAAGAATATTTACAATCTTTTATTAAAAAACATCAGCATAACATTTTTTTTATTAATCACGCTTAACTTATTAAAAATACCTACGATTAGGAAACATAATGATATTAGTTAGGATAGAGTTCAACTTATCCTAAAATAAAATAAATCATAAAATAAAAGCAATATTAGTTTTTATAAAATAGTTACTTGTTTTAAAACATTTCTCACACTGCTTACACTTAACAAAACTTCTCAAATGTTATTAAAGTAATATTATTAAAATAATTAAAGCAATATTTACATTTAAAGAATTAATTAAATAAGAACGCCTTCGCAAAGGAAACGCAACTACAACACGCTCCTGTATTGCGGGTATTGCATTGACTTTCTGCAGGCGTTTTTAATTTTTTTTTTTTTTTTTTTTTTTTAATTCTCGTCTCGATAAAAGTCTTGGCTAAAAAGAAATCTTGTCTCGTCTAACGAGATTTAAAATTTCCCGAAATTTCGAGACTTGACCATCCCTAATTTTTACCAATATAAGCTAGTTTATTTTAGTATAGTTTGACAATGTCACCTGTTTTGTCTGGCTGTGCCAGAGCATTTAAAAAAAAACGTTTTGTGACAATAAAGATGACTTTGACTTTGGTCCCTATCATCATTTAATATACACAATCAATGCTAAATAATCGTGGTTAGTTCTAATTTTATTTTTGATTATTCAAAGTTTCTACACAATAAGACAATCCAAAGTCAAACCGGGCAATGAATACCCAAAAAACTACGTATCTTGTCCTTTGATTAGAATACCACTCGCCAGTCCCTTAGATTTAGGGAAGTAGTGCAAGTCTATATACAGCTTCAAGGTCGTACCCACCCCTTCCCCCCTCACGGCCTACTCGACTCACTGTTGCTACCCGTTACCCGGGCTCCTTTCGGTTTCGAAGTCATTGCCCAACCCCCTCCCACCCTTCTATTGTGTTGCCTTTCTATTGTTTATATTCTGACTTTTTTTTGGGAAACATAAATCTATTGTTTACGTAACAGCACAGAAGTAGGCTAGATTTTTATACTTTAAAAAAGTACTGTAAAAAAAAACTATTACGCATAGCGCCCCTAGTATCAAGAGACAAGCACGAGTTGACCATGGTAGTTCTTTTCTGCTTTATGTCTGTTCGTTCCAGACGAATCTAATCATAAAGCAAAACAGCTGATAACGACTAAACTAGACATCGGTATTGCATCATACGGCTTCTTTGTCCTTTGCTGTTACGTCGTCGTTGGAAACGTATTGCTGTAATTTTTTGTCCTGGGAAACTAATGATGGTTATGAAGATTTAGTTTTCTGTTCAAAACGTCAAAATATGTTGTCTATCCGAAAAAGTCGGATATAACGGATAGTGTCGGATATCAAATTTAGGCTCGGCTTTAACCGAATCCGACCAGATTTTTCAGATTTTTTCAGACACCTCTATTGAAAATGTTCAACAATGGGCATTTGCAAATTTTCAAAAATCAATTTTTTTGGAAAATTTATTGTAAAAAAAACCGTTACTTGTAGCATATCACAGTAAAGCTAATTTCATAACGAGCAAGAAAATTCAACCGGAGAAGGACTAAGTGCATTGGTATAGGAAACACAAGAGTATTAAAAACATATTGATTTTTCCAAATAAACTGCCACCATTTAGAAACGGAAAAAGATAATTCATTTCTGTTTTCGCCAAAAAGTTTGTATATTAAATACCTTTAAAATGATGTATAACATGACGTATGTTTACTTGAAAATTCAGAGATTCAAACTAGTGACCCTTAGTTTTTGGCACACCCTGTATCGGAGAAAAATTAAAAATATTTTTACATTATTTCTTGGGTAAGACTAAATTACTTACGTAATTCCCATCACAGCTCAATAAAATATGTCTATTTCGGTGTTAAAACACCATCGTCAGCTTCAGGTACATAATGTAGAGTTGATCAGTTGTTAACATCATCAGAAGATAAAACACAGTACGACCACGAATAAATACATAAAACAACTTAACATTTTAAAAACAGGCCTGTTCTAACAAAGATGACCGACCGCACAGGTAGCAAGGGACAGACTAGCTTTTATTGAGCTGTGACGGGAATTACGTAAGTAATTTAGTCTTACCCAAGGAATAATGTAAAAATATTTTTAATTTTTCTCCATAATCAATTTGAGACACTTTACGCACCTTAAATTGGGACACCCTGTATAATTTATATAATTTTGTAAATAGTTAACCACTTAGTTTACTGATAATTGTACACATTAGTCCAAAATATTTTGTTTTTTGTTTTACTATTTTTTTAAATTTGTATAATAACATTTCTTATCCTCCTATAAAAAAATTCTAGTTCATTGTTTAAAGATATAATTGAATAAAAGGATATTTTTGCAATGATAAATGTTATAGACAATCAACAATAGCAATAACTGTTGTAATAATTGCGGATATAACCACCTACCGCCCGCTAAGCACAAAATGCAAGCAGATATATCATATGTACTATAGTCCAGGAAGGAACTGATTTTTATGAAGAAATACTAGTTTATGACTTACCATCTAGTTTGTGGGTTCATCATCGTTGCTGTCAACGCATACTGAAGAACCACGTGCAGTGTTGATTTTCTTCTCTCTTAATTTTTTAACTTTTCGCATAATGATGTTTCTAGCTGGAAAATAAATGTAAATAGTGAGTATTCAGTACCAAACTTCCAAATTCCTGTTGAAAAGTTGTTAAATTTTGTAAACGATTGCGATTAGATTAAGAGCTATTTTTGTGTGACATAACTGTAAACTGTAGCGACGTTCGGACAACCACTTTCTGTGTTAAAAAAATTGTTTTGAAGCCATCATTACACATAAAAAAAAACAAAACAAAGGTAACACCAAGGTATTAAAACAGTAAAACTGTGTTGTGTAAAACTGACAGGGGATTAAAGTTGAGGAAACTTTACTTGCAGATGACATTCAATGTGCACAAAACAATCCCAATAATCGGCAATAACCGAAACTTACAGAAAGATAGGGTATTTATTGCGATGAACGTGACCATGGGAACCTATATAGATTTATATATCACCAGAAACTAGATTTTTAGCTGAAAATAATGGTGCAAAAATTTCTCCACGCTCATAAATATTAACAGAACTACGGCCATTTACAGTTTTGTTTATTTATATAAAATGACTAGGCCTAACCTATTTGTTAGCCTACGATATTTCCACACCAAAAAATTTATATCTTACGTTAATTCAAAGTGATTAAAGTAGTAAAGATTAAAGTATTGGACTCACTTTTAACCTGAAAATAAAGGTGTAAATATTTTCCGACGTCACAAATATTAACTAAGATAGTTTAAAGTTTGGATTTATTCTAATTACATTCTTGTCTGACTGTGGTCAACTAACTAACTGTAATGTAATGAAATGAAAAAAAGTAAACTGAAGAGGATAAGAGAAGAGGATAAAATAAGTTATCGCCAGCGGTTGTGGGGATATTATCTTTGTCTTCTGGGATCACCTCAAAATCCTAAATATCTTCCTCAGTTATGAAAATATCATATCTGTCTTTTGCGGTAACGGAAAAGTCATGAACGTCTCCCGCAGACATCATCATGAACTCCCGCGGTCACGGAAACGTCATCAACGTTGCCGTGATCGGGGAAACATGAACATCTTCTGCGGCCATGTAAACATCATCATCGTCTTTAGCAAACACGTGATCGTCGTCGTCCGCGATCGCGGCATAATCATGAACATATTCCACGGCCTTGTAGAAGTCACCACCGTCCCAAGTGACACGGAAACATCATCATACGCAATCGGGGCAGAATCATTAACATCTCCTGGAGCCGTGTAGACGTCACCATCATCTTCCGCAGTCACTTACACGTCTTGCGAGTTCATGGCAATAGCAATAATTTTCTGATTGTGCAGGCGTGACCAAAAAAAAACCTTGTCGTTGTATCGGAATCGGCTTTAGACAATTGATTTTTGATACCAATACCAACAGCCAAGTATCGATGGTATCAGGAGTAGACAAATCCCTAGTTCATTGTATAAATACCTTAAACAATTCATCAATGAGTTGTTTGTCATACACTAGTTCAATCAATGTACTGTTTTTAATAATTTATCAGTGTTCAGATATTAATATACAGTGACTTTCTTTTACCCTTTAACACAAGTGTAATTCCAGTTTTAACAATTATCTACATTTTATTAGCCTGTGCAACCCAGGACATCACTAAGTCATAAGTCATAAGTATTTTATTGCATAAAACATTCTTCATTACAAAGGCAATAGTGAACAGATGCATGGTCAATCAATAAGTTATAAAAACTAAAAGTAAAAAGTTACAACAAAATACAACAAGAACAGCACAATTGAGAAAAGGTTTAAAATTGGTTTAACCGTGGGAAATAAATAAATAAGGTTACCAAATCAAACAAGTTAGAAAAAAGACAAATTTAAATGAAGATCTTGAAGCAATATCAGAGAAAAAAACAATTTAAAAAATTCTGTGTCATATTTTACATAAACTAATGGTCAATTAATGTCACCACGGTCATTTAGGAAATCTGCCAGGAAGTAATATGATTTCTCCACCAATAATGATTTAGTCCAAGTTTTAAATTTTTGTGGTGTATAGGATTTTATTTTTGAGGGGATCTTATTATATAGACAAATCCCCATATAGATGGGGTTTTTTTCAAAATGAGTGTGTTTATGAATTGGATAATTTAGCAGATTTGGGTTTCGGGTATTATAACTATGAGTGGGTCTAAATTCATCAAAAAGTGTATTATTTAAATGAACAAAATTTACTGTTTCATAGATGTACAAAGAAGTCAATGGCATTATTTTTAATTCCTTAAAAGAACGACGACAGCTTGATCCATATTCTGCCCCTATCATCACTCTAGTAATACTTTTTTGGACTTTAAAAACTTTGCTAATATCCCCTGAGTTTCCCCACAGAACAATTCCGTAACGAAGCAGAGAGTGTATATAAGCATAATAAATAATTTTTAATGTTGCGAGTGACACTGAATTTTGAATACATTTAATTGCAAACCTAAAAGAAGTCAACTTACTAACCAAATATTGAATGTGTGATTTCCAATTGAAACTTTGATCTATATTAATTCTTAAGAAATTTATATTCATCAGTGATATTAAAATCCGTTCCATTGAGTTTGTTATTGTTAATTCTGATGTGGAATTGCATAATGTTAGATTTATATTCATATTTAGTAAAAGTTCATTTGATTCAAACCATTTCTTCAGATCTTTTAGTGTTAATTTCAAAGTGTTTTCTAATGTAGATAGGTTTTTTTCCTGAACTATTACACTTGTATCATCAGCAAATAGTACGAACCTTTTGGAAATATGTGCTGGTAGGTCATTTATATATATAAGAAAGAGTGTGGGTCCTAAAATGGATCCTTGAGGGACGCCAAATTTTACTGTAGCCCAGTCTGAGTAAAAACGGGTTGCCCTCTCACTGATAACTGTTCTCTGCTTTCTCCCCAAAAGATATGATGTTATAGGTCTCGCCACCCTAAGTTGAGGAAGCCCAGACGGACAGGCAGGGTCATTATCGGCGGGACCCTTTATAATCCGATCAGTGACACTTCCGTGAACGCTCTAGTTCCATAATTGTCATTAACAAAGATAAAAACCGATGTATAAATTTAGTCTTTTACATTAATAACGTTGATTTAACAAACATTTCCGTTTTTGTCCCATCAAAATCGGACAATGTTTACGGTTTGTGAGCTATAAACAAAAAACAAAGTAGTGTAGATCCCAAAATCCAATGTTAATATTGAATATAATATAAGTATCAAAAAAATAAACTTAACATGTAAACTTTAATATAAAAACTATATTAAACTATGCATAAATAAACATAAATAGTAGAAATAATATAAATACAATGTGTGCAGCTCTGTGTTAATGTAGTTTCTATTATGAAAATTAAAACCTATTAAATAATGAACCATTAATTCTATGATTTCGATGTATGATATAGACTGATAAAAAAATTTGAAGATGATTCATTGTTTACTATGACGAGGGGTTGAAACTACCCGTTGGGTAGTCGAGCTATCGCGTCATGTCTCATGTCTTTACCAGGAATTCCTCCCTTCCACAGCGAATATCTCGGTGAATCACAGTTCCTGGCGATAAATAACAACATGTGTTATGGTCATTTCTGTCTCTACATTTCACCAGTGATGTCAGCTTCGAGGACTCCTGATAGAACCATATTGGCAGAAAAATATACAGGGTGGCTGAAAAGTAACTTGCACCCCCCCTTAACTTTTCAACCATTTGAGATATTTGAAATCTGTTTGTGGCAACCTTCTTAGCTATAAGGGGCTACAATAATTATGGTCAATTTTGAAAATTTTGCCCTTAGGGGTAGTGGTGGTAGGGGGTAGCTCAAATTTTTCAAATGACAAGTATAGTCGAGTTTGGTATCATTTTACAGGTCTTGACGAGACGTACAAATTGACATAAAGAAAACCAAAATCGGCCCACTAATAACAAAATGGCGCCCTAAAACGTTTCAAATCGAAATAACCATGAGGGTGGCTGCAAATTAACTTGCACCCCGTTTAACTTTTTAACTATTTGAGATATTTGAAATCGGTTTGCGGCAACTTGTTAGAATATGAAGGGCTACAATAATTATGGTCAGTTTCGAAAATTTTGCCCTTAGGGGTAGTGGGGGTAGGGGGTAGCTCAAAATTTTCAAATGACAATGATAGTCGAGTTTGGTATCATTTTACAGGTCTTGACGAAACATAACAATTAATATAAAGAGAATAGAAATCGGACCATTAATAACAAAATGGCAGTTCAAAATTACTTTTAATAAACATTGCCTTAATCATTTTTAGCTGCCATTTTGTTATTATTGGTTTTGGTTTCCTATTTTCTTTATGTTAATTGTTATGTTTCGTCAAGACCTGTAAAATGATACCAAACTCGACTATCAATGTCATTTGAAAATTTTGAGCTACCCCCTACCCCCACTAACCCTAAGGGCAAAATTTTCGAAACTGACCATAATTATTGTAGCCCTTCATATTCTAACAAGTTGCCGCAAACCAATTTCAAATATCTCAAATAGTTAAAAAGTTAAACGGGGTGCAAGTTAATTTTCAGCCACCCTCATGGTTATTTGGATTTGAAACGTTTTAGGGCGCCATTTTGTTATTAGTGGGCCGATTTTGGTTTTCTTTATGTCAATTTGTACGTTTCGTCAAGACCTGTAAAATGATACCAAACTCAACCATACTTGTAATTTGAAAAATTTGAGCTACCCCCTACCCCCACTACCCCTAAGGGCAAAATTTTCAAAATTGACCATAATTATTGTAGCCCCTTATAGCTAAGAAGGTTGCCACAAACAGATTTCAAATATCTCAAATGGTTGAAAAGTTAAGGGGGGGTGCAAGTTACTTTTCAGCCACCCTTTATAAAGATACACAAAAATGGAAAACCTCTGAGCAGTGGTCAACGAGAAGTGATTTTGACGGTGTTTGGAAATCTTCTGGTTGAAAACCCAATTAGTTCTCTGCGGGAATTATACGAACGTACGGCTACGTTGACGGGGACGAGTAGAGCAACAGTGTTTATAGCTCACAAACCGTAAACATTGTCCGATTTTAATGGGACAAAAACGGAAATGTTTGTTAAATCGACGTTATTAATGTGAAAGACTAAATTTATACATCGGTTTTTAACTTTGTTAATGACAATTATGGAACTAGAGCGTTCACGGAAGTGTCACTAATCGGATTATAAAGGGTCGGGTGGAACCGGCCGATAATGACCCTGCCCGTCCGTCTGGGCTGCCTCAACTTAGGGTGGCGAGACCTACAATAGCTTAAGAGCCGACTCCTCAATACCAATACTGGCCATTTTTTTTTATCAGCATCTCATGATCCACACAGTAAAAGCCCTGGACAGGTCACAGAAAATCCCCGCAGTAAACTGTGACCCATCCAAGGCCCTCGCATCGCTCACAAAGTTTATCAAAGCAGTACTTCTATTTTTCCTAAACCCAAACTGTTCAGCCCCAAGCACTTTGATATATTACCAAGTAAAGATATAGGTCGGAAATTTTGAATGTCATTTTTTATTCCATAAAAAAAAAAAATTGTTTTTATCTCTGACAGCTTCAACTTAGTCGGAAAGGTACAAGTTCTAATAGCTAGATTAAAAATATAAGTTAAAATAGGGCTTATCACTTGAACAGACAATTTTAATAAATGAACTGGAATGTCATCCCATCCACAAGATTTTGTGTTATTTAGACCTAAGATAATTTTAGCTACCTCTTCCACTGACACAGGTGAAAATTCACTTAAATACTTTGTCTTACATGAAGGGCTGTCTTTGACAAAAGATAAATCAGCTTTAGGGACTTTTAATAAGTCAACAGTGTTAATAAAATGATTGTTAAAACTTTGAGTGATTTTTTGAGGATTTGAAATTATCCTATTGTTTATTTTTAAGGTAATAGGTTCACTAATTTTATTACAATGAGTACCAATTTCTCTTTTAACAACAGCCCATGTAGCTCTTGATTTGTTTTTGGACTCAAAAATGTAATTATCATTAGATGCTATTTTTGCTGCTCTTACAACTGACTTAAACACTTTTTTATAATTTTTTACATATTGCTGAAATTTTATACTTAGTTTATACTTTGCTTGCCAGTGTAATTGCCTCTTCTTTGCTGCTGATATCTTAATACCCTGTGTAATCCATTTTTTTATTTCTTATTTTATTTTTAACCTTAATATTTTTAATAAGGAAAAATTCATTCATACAAAAGATAAAATTTTCCAAGAAAACATTGTAGAAATCATCCAGTGAAATAAGGGGAGGCATATCTGACAACATAAGCTTAAGTCTATTTACAAATAGAATGTTGTTCTCTTCAGGGTACGTTCTAATTTATATTCTTTTGGTGCAGAACTGTCTATTCAGTTTGTTGGGTAGAGACAACAGCAGAGCATTATGATCAGAAAAAGAGGTATTGATGTTACACAATTGGCCTTTCCCAAAATGTACACTAGTCAGAATATTATCAATGCAAGAAACAGTGGTATTAGTTATTCTGGTTGGATTTCTGTTATTGATTACAATAATACACTAGATGTGTACACCCTAGAATCTAACAACTCACCTCGTATGGATGCTCTCAACGTGTTCAGATTCGTTCTGACTTGTTCAGGCAACACGGGTTCAGAATCGAGTAATATTGATGGCCTGAAAATCAGAGCAGGCAAAGTGCCATTACTATTTTGATATCTTATGGTACCAGTCACTAACCATCTAAGAAATCTATGGCCATACGGCCATTGTGCCATTGTGTATAAATTCATAAACAAATTATCAAGAATAGAGATGGACGAGACTGGATTTTAAGTTCGAGACAAGATTCTATTTTCTCATCATAATTCGATACGAGATCATAGATCTCATTATTTTCTCATCATAGATATCGGGAATCATTCTTTTGAGCAGTTTTGCAATGGTTTATAAATAACAGTAAAATACTATTAAAACAGCAACTAAAGTGCAATAACAATAACCAATTATTTATTACAAAGCTCTAGACAAAAAGATTGTACAAAATAACAAAAGCTTACAGGCACTTGAAATAGTTATAATATCTTTTATAAGACAAAAATAAAATGATAATAAGACATCTTTAATGTAAAACTGCAACATGCATACCACAACTAACTGTCTCAAAACAAAAACTATAAGAGTCTATAAGAGACAAAAGAATTGTAGTACAGCACTAAAACCTCGTTTATCCGGTATTCATTTATCCGCGATTCTGGTTTATCCACAAAGGTTCTGCTTCAACCCAAATAAAAACTATACTTAAAGCCAAGATTTACGTACACAGAGAATGAATTATATAGGTAAGGCCTTTGCAAAGGAAACAGAAAAATAACACGCTCTTGTATTGCGGGTATTAAAAAGACTTTCTGAAGGAGTTGTTTTTTCATCTTGTCTTCAGAATACAGTGACTTTCTTTTACCCTTTAACACCTTGGGGGGCCCTTCTTAATTGTCTTTTAAGAAGGCCTTGGAGCAAAGTTAATTCCTCGAACAAACAAGATTTTTTAATTTCGCAAATTTCCCGAAAATTTGAGACTTGTCCATCCTTAATCAAGATGTGCAGAATCATTAGTACCGTACTGTCTTATGCATAATATTTAGACAGTTTCAATCCATTCTTATGAAGGAAACCAACCGAATAGGTCTACTTAGAATGACATATATCTTAGCTACCTAGTCCATTTTGCAATCCATGGATCACAGCCGAGCAGGAAGAATTCCATAGTTTGTGGTCTATCAATAGATTGGAAAGCCAAGCTTGCCATTATTCTTGTAAATGTCTGTTAACAAAACATATTCGGCATATTAGTGGATATGATGATGAAAACATTTAATTTTCATTTCATAATTACATGGGCAAGCGACAATGATATTTGATGTCACTTCCACTTTGGTCTGGGTGACCCCAACAATCAAAGATGGCTATCTTTTTGGTACTTGAGTATTAAACGGAGGCCACCTAACCTACAGTTTCTTAACTTAGCTATGATAATACTGATTATTAGTAAACCTTCATTCGATGTTTTCACTATCAGCAAGTTTGGTTGGTTAGGTTAGGTTATGATAGTTTAATTTTATAACTGATATAGCTGACCAGACACAGTGACAGGCGATGACAGGTAATGGCGCGCGCTCCGGTCAACGACCCTGACCTTGGCCTACTTGGAGGGGATTCTGCGAGTAGACACATGACTCATCTGATAACGCTCGACTCAAAACAATACTAGAATAGTTCTACTACAACATCTATAACAATTTAACCCTCTATAAGTGCCCCGGCGCGTTTCGTAATGGTGGCCTCCGTTTAATACTCAAGTACCATCTTTTTCAATAGGAATATTTATATTCCTTAAGGATTAATTAATACACAAATATTTTTAATACCATTAAAAATGCCAAAGAAAGGTTCCTATGATCGTTAATAAAAAGCATAAAGAAATTTAGGTTAACAAAATGAATATTTTATCACCATTCTCTTTGGATTGTGGTATTGTATTTTGTAAATGGCTTTAAAAAGTTTAATGAGGATTAGATTATGTTGGATTTATAACTTTTACAAGTAATGTGGATTTGATTAGATTGGATTTATAGCTTTGACAAGTAATGCGGATTAGATTAGGCTGGATTTATTTGTGGCGCTAACACACAAGGGTGTGTATTTTAAGGTGATAATGAGTAAAGGATGTGTGTTGGTGAATGAGAAGAATCCACCCTATTTGATTATTGAGAGATAGATTGCTGAGTCGAATAAACCATAAAAAAACTGTCACCTTTTCTCAGGATTGAACCGGCAAGCTTCTAAAATACACAGTAACATACCCACTTCACTGCATTTTCTTTATGATGTGTAAAAACATTTATTAAAATAAATTATTTAATTAAAAACAACACAAAAACTGTTCTTAGTAAAATTAATTATTAACCTTAATCTCACTGAAATTCATGAAACAATATCATAAATACAGACTCCAAGGAACCTAAATCCTCCAAACGCAACTGGCTGGATAAGTAATACTTACAGAAGCAATGATGGTGAAAATAAGATAGACCCATGTCAACGTATCCATCACGATCAACATAATTAAGTCTGCCTTCATCATTGAGGATGCCATCGTTTTGTTATGGGTTAAAAATACTGGGTAGGTGTACAGATAAGTAAGGACCCTGAAAACAATAACTGTTAGAATACAAGTAAACAAAATGATAAACAACCTGAAGTGGTACTGTCAAGTGATCCATTTTTTAGACAACCACAAATAAGTATTTAAGAGGTCTTCACACCCCTTTGCGTTTCAATCTGAAATAGACTGACAGTGGTGGCCAACAGATAGAAAATAGTACCAGCTTCAACATTTGCGGTAATGGATCCGCACTCTCACTCACTCTTTAATCTAGGGATGGACGGGTCTTGAAATTTTTGGGAATTTAAAAATCTTGTTCTACGAGACAATATTTTATTTTGATCGAGATTTTTTCGAGACGAGATTTTTAAAAAATGAGTTAAAACGCCTGCAGAAAGTCAATGCAACACCCGCAATACAGGTATTTAACAATTTTACAAAATCAGGTTAAAATGTCGAACATTCATTTCCCGTTATGTATAAGTAGAAGAAGTGAAATCCTGTCTCGAAAGTTTATGAGAAATAAAAAATCAAGTCTCGTCTCAAACTAGAAATCCAATCTCGTCCATCCCTACTTCAATCCTAACCTCATAATTAGTGTTGTTTGGTCTTCACACTACATTGGTCTTTGTTGAATCCTGCAACTATGCATAGCACTGTTGAAATTTTATGATCTGTCAAACCATACATTATATTAAATTAACAATGGGCAGAGATTACAGGATGTTACATTGAAGTGACAGAAAAGTCCAAACAAATTAGTGGTGAGTCGGTGGCTCAGTTGGTAGCGTCACGGACTTCGGGCCCAAGGCAGCGATGTCGTGGGTTCGGATCCTGGACACTGCCACTAAAATTTATCAGTACAGATACCTTTGTACTGTACCGGCTCACCCCTTGCTTTGCTGGATACGTTCCACGCACAGATCTGTAGTCTATGTGGACGGGCAAATGCAAGGTTAAAAGAGGCCGCCCACCTCTTAAAAAAAAAATGTTGACCATAGGTACAAACATAATCAAAAATCATTTAATATTTACGTTTAACTATGGAATTTATTTCTAAATACTTGTGAAAAACAGAAAAGTAACCCATTATTAAACACAAATGTAAACCAAGTGAGCCATTACCACAAACAGCAAAACAATGTCGTCATCACATACCAAAACCCAGCAGCGACTACAGATAGCTGGAAATTATTTTTCTGCAGCCAGGGTTATTTGAGACTTTAGGGTAGATCAATCAATGCCAAAAGACCAAGGAAGAGTTCAGTAGCATCAAACAGCGCTAATATGAGGTTTCGTGTTCTTATGATATTTAAAATTGAGGGTTGTCCTGGGGATTCGTTCAAGGCGACTTACCTAATCCCTTAAGCTATTCTCAGGCTTAGGAGTTAATGGGTTTTAATCTAGGATTAAGTGAAGAAATGTTATTAGTGGTCAAGTAACTTGGATCCTACACAGACTTAGAGCTGAACCAAATAGCTGTATGTAGATGAAGAATACACAAAATTATCACAAGTCACTTTTCTCGGCTAATACGACCAATTTTGTGGTAGCTAACACTTAACACACGATAATGCATTAAATTATTTTGTCATAAATCATAATATTATTTTAATTTTTGTTTGTCAAGTTTAACATGTTCACTGCGGATGACAAGTAATCTCGTCACCTCTAGCCATTTCCAGAGGCGCGCACCGAGTATACTCGTCAAAGTGCCATTTACAAACTATTTTTCTAGCGTGAGGTTAGCCACTGCCGTGAGACATTGTTTCTTGCCGCTTGTTGTACCAGTTTTAGAATTCAATCAGGTATAGTTCGTTTTCAGACCCAACTATTTTATCATCTGTGATATGGATTGTTAAAAAACTATTGTAGTATGGGGTTTAGGCTTGGATCTAATGACATGCAATTGAATAACAATAAGGAATGTACTGTAGCATCGTGGAAGGAACCTAACCTCAAAATTTTGTGCTTGACCGTTTTTTGCGGTACTTTTTGATGGTGTATCCAGGTAATTCACCCCTGCTTTTTCCCTCCATTTGGCAATACTGAGGACCCCCTAGCAGTATTGTTAAGGGCTGCTATCTGTTGGGTTCTTGTAAAACTACGTCCATAACGACTAGGACACAATATATGCCTCTCATTTAGATGAAACCAAATTTAAAAGTTTTCGCGCACTCATCTACGCAGCGCATTAGCTGTTCGCGCCACCAGCAGTGGCCGGCCATCGCGCAGCCGCATTGAACGTGTTAATGGCAAGTGTTAAATTGAATAGAATAAACAAGTACGATAAAAACTTACCACCAGTACAGCGCGAAAGCCAGTATAATTTTGGACACACTCCGTAATACTCGGGATGTAGTATGTGTAGATATCAGGAAAATCAGTCGGCTTCCCAATTCAACAACTTCAGAACAATCAGATACAAACAAGAGAGACAGCCCAAACATGGAGCAACTAAAACAAAAGGCAAAATAAATTTTACTAAATAAGCTGTACAAATTTAAGGATATTAGAATTGCATCTTTATTTAATTTAATTACAGGTATTTGATTTCAGATTACAGAATTTTAACAGAAAATTTAAAAACCACCAACTAAAAATCTTGCTATATCAAGGCCTGGGTCATGAATGATACATTATTAATGGTAGTGGGTAAAGGCAACAGTGATATAAATAAGTAAACACAATCATATAACTTTTTATTTTTATTACATAGGCTAAATTATAGTTCTTGTAGGCTTGATTGGACTGTTGAATTGTAGCCTGTATACTTTATTAATAACAAAAAGCAAAATCTCAGTTATCAGAATTAAATTATAAAGTTGTTTAAAAAAGTCATAAATGAATAATATACTTTTTAAATGGTGAGTCGGGAAAATCTGAAAAATGTTTTTGCCATTCAATTAGGCTACCGCTACTTCTATGGTACCGGTATTTTATTCATTAGGACTTTTTTTACTTATTAGGAATCGAGAATCGGGAATCGATTTGCAAGAATTCGTATCGGAATCAAAAAAGAGGAATCGACCCATCCCTACCTGTGATGGTAATATATTGGATAACTTTTGAGTTATAATTGAAATTAATTTTTAGAATGATTACATAACAAGAGGGCCAGAACTACAATTTACCGAGAGAAGCATTGGAATGAATAATGTTGAGTAATTGCAAAATAATTACTTTACTTGGTCACAATAGATTCTGATGAGAACTGTTATAACAATTAATCAAGGGTTTGATTCTATATGGTAAGTTTGTAGCTGAACTAGATTTTCTAAGTCTTGAGTCTTATATGGAAAACTCTTTTGGATATGAGGTTAAAGGATTAGTTGTGACTTTTGGAATCAAATTCTAAATTTTTAACTCTTGGAATTGTTTACGACGAGTAATAGTCAATATTTTGAAACTGTTCATAAATTGACCATCAGAAATCTTGTGGACTAACAGTGAAAATTGAATACCAAACGGTAGATTAGTGTTAATAATCAACTTAAATATTTGTTCTATAGCCTAGTTAAGACATATTTACTCACCCTTGGTAACTTGCCAAAATATATATGGCCAAAAACAACTGTTTCCGTAGAAACTCAACATTTTTATAGCCTTTAGTAACCAACGTGTCTAGAAAGTCTTGGATCAAAAAAGCAGTATGCAGGACAAAAACTGTATTGAATCCGTGAACTATGGTTTTTTCATGAACTTTACATTTAGTCAACTCATCATCCAGTCTTGATCTCCAATCCAGTAAGTTCCAGTTTCCTTCAAGATGTCCATAAATAGTTATCAAGCTTATTAACTTGAAACTAATACCCCAGAATGTTGCAATTAGTGTGTGGATGTAGGTGATTTGGAAACCTACTTTAGTCAGCAGCATCTGAAAAATCACAGAGAACTGATTAATAAAATTAGGTCAATCCATAATTTGGAATTTGTTCAATATTCAAACACTGTGATACTTAGGCCTCGGGTACGATACGAGCAGCAAGTAAGCGACAGTGGTGGCTACGATACAAGCGACACATTTATAACGCTCATCAAATTTCCCCAGTTTTATGAGTCAGTATAGTCGAAAATGGTTAACTATGCTTACCTGCAAGACGTATTGCAACTACTGTTGCTATCTGACAATTGTATGTTTTTAAAGAAAAACTTAGTTTTTAGAAAAGCCTTAACCCTAACTTGGTCCCATACTTTCTGGTGACTGAACTGTTTTAAAACGACCGTGTTGGTCATTCGACAAACATTCCCTGGACTGCAACTCCGTATCGACCCGTATCGCATGTTTGCTGCTATTTCCTTGTCATTTTAGGCCGAACTGAAGCATGACTCACCTGAACAACGAGCGGCGTTTTAGGGAAAATCAGTTTTGACTTGGAACCATGAGCGGCCGCTTACCGCCGCTCGCCGCATTGTGGCTACCCTCAACAAATTTACATGCAACTAAATGAGACCCGATGTCAGAGCGGCGCCGCCGCTCGTATCGTACCCGGGGGATTAAAGGTCACATTAGTGGCTGCTCAACCTTGACCAACCTGAAGTTTAAAGTGAAACCGGTCCAAATAAATTTCAGACTAAAGAGTAGGCCTAAAGTAACGGTGGTAAATCTTCACTCATGTATGCTTTATTTTATAGTCCATTTAATATTTATCCCTAAGTTATCTACGTCTTAAAAAACGTACCCTGGATCAATCGTGGAAGCCAATATAGTGGTTATTATGGGTGGGTTAGACTGTTTAAATTTATTGTTAAGCCCCTGACCTGTAGATATTATTGTAAGAATAAATTACTTACGTCAAATAGCTCAATACTGGATGGTAAATTTCAGTCAAAACATGTTTCGACACATTGTGTCATCATCAGCTGAGTACTTTTACATGTGAAGTGTTGTATGCCACCAGATGGCTTCGTCATATTTCAATAAAGCATATGTTCGTCCAAGCAAGGCCTGCAATGTCTCTTTACGTGTTTTAAATGTTCAAAAGTTGTCGTTTTCGTGTTTAATGTTAGTTTATTGAACAATGACAAAGCCATCTGGTGGAATACAACACTTCACAAGTAAAAGAACTCAGCTGATGATGACACAATGTATCGAAACATGTTCTGACTAAAATTTACCATCCGGTATTGAGCTATTTGACGAAAGTAATTTATTCTTACAAGGATTAGGTGTTTAAGTAAGGATGGCAGTGTCCTATTCTCTTTCCAATGAGTTTCTTCAGTGGAACAGAATGTTACTAATATACCGGTAGAAGTGGAATTTTTTGTTTAGGCTGCGGCCTAACGGGCATTTTTTTCACGCACAAAAGCAGGGTGAAAATGCACAAAAAATAGCATTGAAAACTATATAATAGGCGCCCGATACCGTGGGAAAACCCACTGCGTGTGGCATTCCCCATTAAATTTAAGGCTACTCATATTTTTTGTGTTTTCACGCTGGGTTTGTGCGTAAAAAAAAAAACTTCCGTGTGCCCACAGCCTTAGTACAAGATCTTGGGTTTTGTACATTTCAACCTCTTCCAGCAAATATTTCAACTATGCCTACTGTTTTGACAGTAGGTAGCCTATTTGTAATGTAAAATTTCTGTTCTCGGGTTTGGGGAGTGGTCTTTGTATAGTTTTAAAGGCCTGGCCAGTCTGTCCAATGTAATAGCTCAGGCAGTTGGCCGATTTGATAAACACATAACAGTTTTATCAGTCTTAAAACCTTGGCTGTTTTGTTTTTTACTTGTTAGTCCTAAAGGCTAGTTCGATACGATTCCTATCTAATTGTTTCCATAGGCTGTGATCTATTTCTATAGGGTGAGGAAGTAAAACGGCAGAATTTAGAAATAGACAATAGACAATGTTCTTTATTCACATATTCGTGGGAGAATAGTACATGCGTCAATACAAAAGATTTTAGATTGTCAAAGTTATACAATGCTCAAGAGTTTTTTTATATAGTTATGTAATGTGATAACACAAAGTTAACATTTTGATGTCCAGAGAGAGCTCTCGTCGGCGGCGGTGCTGTGTCAGGTGTTCAGGAATTCTGAGTAGTAGGGTCTTTCTTGGAGCCATTCCGTTAGCTGGTTCTTGAAACATTGGGGTGGCTGGCTTCTTAGATGGTCGGGTAGGTGGTTGAAGAAGAGCGCTCCTTTTTATGAAGGTTTCTTCTCGAAAAGCGTTAGGCAGTGTAGTGGTAGGGTAAAATTTGTGGCATGTCTTGTCGTAGGGATGGACGGGTCCCGAAATTTCGGGAATTTTTCGGGAAAAAAATATTCCCGATTATCGGGACGGGATTACATTTGATTCGGGAATTTTTCGGGACGGGATTTGGTCCGATCGCCGGCGATTTTGCCGCTTCGCGAGTGCCGATGACGCCGCTATTGCGAGCGATAGGTCCGCGAACGCAGGAGACGAAGTCGTTTCGACGATTGCGCCGTGACCGCGGAGTCATACCGACGATCGCGCCGTGACCGCGGAGCCATTCCGACAATCACGCCGTGACCGCGGAGTCATACCGACGATCACGCCGTGACCACGGAGTCATACCGACGATCACGCCGTGACTGCGGAGTCATACCGACGATCACGCCGTGACTGCGGAGTCATACCAACGATCGCGCCGTGACCGCGGAGTCATACCGACGATCGCGCCGTGACCGCGGAGCCATACCGACGATCACGCCGTGACCGCGGAGTTATACCGACGATCACGCCGTGACCACGGAGTCATACCGACGATCACGCCGTGACCGCGGAGTCATACCGACGATCACGCCGTGACCACGGAGTCATACCGACGATCACGCCGTGACCACGGAGTCATACCGACGATCACCCCGTGACCGCGGAGTCATACCGACGATCGCGCCGTGACCGTGAGTCATACCGACGATCATGCCGTGACCGCGAGTCATACCGACGATCACGCCGTGACCGCGAGTCATACCGACGATCACGCCGTGACCACGGAGTCATACCGACGATCACGCCGTGACCACGGAGTCATACCGACGATCACCCCGTGACCGCGGAGTCATACCGACGATCGCGCCGTGACCGTGAGTCATACCGACGATCATGCCGTGACCGCGAGTCATACCGACGATCATGCCGTGACCGCGAGTCATACCGACGATCACGTCGTGACCACGGAGTCATACCGACGATCACCCCGTGACCGCGGAGTCATACCGACGATCATGCTGTGACCGCGAGTCATACCGACGATCACCCCGTGACCGCGAGTCATACCGACGATCATGCCGTGACCGCGAGTCATACCGACGATCACCCCGTGACCGCGAGTCCTTTCGACCGCGAGTGTCAAGTTTCTATAGGTACCTGAAAAATTGTTACCCATTTTTTGGTTTTTATAAATCAGTGCCACAAACGGTAAAGATTGATTTCGTATGCCTTTTTTGGTAACTGCAATACTCAAGACTTTCTTTTTATGCACAGAAAAAAATCCCATCCCGTCCCGTCCCGTCCCGAAAATCGGGAAGGAAATAAAAATCCCGTCCCGTCCCGTCCCGAACTAAAAATTCAATCCCGTCCATCCCTAGTTGTATGTATGGAGTTCATGATGTCTTAACTGTTGTGAGGTGACTGCATGCAGAATGGTTTCCCGGCTGCTTTCTTGGTAGTGTAGTCCTGCTAGGCATCTGATTGCTCTTTTTTGTAGGGTGATAAGAATCTTTTCCATATTGGATGCTGATGTTCTTCCTCATGTCACTATTCCATATCTTAAGTGGGTTTCAAAAAGAGCAAAGAAGGCAACTTAAGCTATCTCCAGGCCACATATTTGATTGAGTCTTCGAATTACACGGGTACCTGACGAGAGTTTCTTGCCAAGTTGGTCGAAGTGTTGCTTCCATGACAATTTTGAGTCAATTGTAATACCTAGATTTGGTTATGTTGCTTGCTTACAGGCCGGGGAGAGGTGCTAAGTTTGTAGTTTTATTTTTTGTGTTAAAAATAATTTGTTAGTGTTTAGCTTGGTTGAGGCATGCGATCATATTTGTTTCAGTAACTTTATTAGAAATGGTAAGCACGGTATCGTCTGCGTACATTATAGTGGAGCAGGCATCATCCATGCAGTTTGGCATGTCATTCGTGAGGAGAGGAAGAGCACTGGCACCAGTACAGATCCTTGTGGAACCCCTCTTTTTACACCAGTTGTTGGAGATTGGATTTTGTAGTTTATGTTATTTTTTTGTGCGATTTATTTCTACCAGTTGCCAGTTTATTTCTACAGAAAAATCACAAAAAAATCATTTAGAAAAAAATGATAGTTGTTTTAACATAAATCTTAAGTTAATGAGTGGAAATCAATGTTTAGACTTAAGAATTATTATTTTTATTTTTCAATACAGTGTCAGTAAAATTTGGTTCTGCAAACATTGTTGAATTCTGAGATGGAATCCCCAAATGACGTTTTTTAGCGTTTGCAAAACAGCTGCAATCGTTTATAGCGCTTTGTCGTGCTAGCAGTGGCTTCAAAGTTATTCACCCAAAGGAGCGTAGCATTCCTTTATGGCACGGGAGCCTGTGGCGATAGACTGAACTCACAACGGAAAGTGAGCTGAGCATAAACCACACTATCCACATTTTTGTAATATGCCTTTACAGCAAACGCACGTTGTGCACTTGTCCGACGCTCCATGGTTACTGGAATTCCCACTTGTCTAGAAGCCTAAGGACATTTCCCCCACACTCTAATAGCCCCCCGATTCCTTATTAAATGGTGTCGGAATCGTTTCACTGCCTCACCCTGTTCTATTGAACTCATCGCAATCATACTTCTTATCAGGCATTTCTAATATCTTTTCCTACCATTGAAATGATCATGGAAATGGATGACCATGGAAATGGTCACATTGCCACATCTGTAGTTACACAAAATAGCTCTTATAGGCATATGTTGATTTCCCTGTCACCATTTCTATAAAACACCAACGTAAGCAAATAACACAACCTAAACAAAGCAAACAAAACCTAAACGTCATTTTATGTACAACTTAAAAGCTAGATCTAATCTGTGTTATGATAAGTTAATTATGGTGATATCATCCTACACTCATCTCCATTCATACTTGGCTTAAAATAACTATTATTTATGGTCGCCATTTCATTGAAAATTATTGAAGTAAAGTATTAAAGACCTCAGTTAAATTTAATGCACCTACCTTCAGACCTTTGGTGTATATGATGTTGAGGAATGGTAGAGCTATGATAGTCATTACCAAACAGTGAAATAAATTGAGTTCTCCAAGAGAAGCCTTAGCTACATCAATAAGAGCCATTTTCATGGTCTAATAACAAAACAGTCTAAGTTCAATTGATTTTCTTTAAACGTAAAACAGTGAAAATAATTAAGCAAACTGAAATTAGAGTGCTCTTTCTTTTTATCAATTTGTTTCCATATTGTACAATATTTTCCTTTAGGTTGATCACAGTTTCGCTATACAGATGTTTGGTTCAGTCTGCCCAAAGAATCCATCAGTGAACACCTGCAACTGTAACAGAGTCTATAAGCTTATAAATTTAATTAACAATATTAATCACCTAAGTTAATTTTTTTTTCAAGATTCACAAAGTACAACTTTTGGTACCTACTGAACTTATACTTCCTATGTTATATTGAATTATTTTTTTTTTACCTTATCTGCCAAATTTTATTTTAAGCACTTTTTTCCCTTTGATTTTTTGGGGGAAACACCTATTTCACCCTGAAATCGTGTTTGAAAATTGAGAAACGTGCTAAATATTTGCAATTTTAGGTGCTTGAAAAGGCATAGAACAGGACATGCCTCATGGTGGACGTAACTAACTACCCTTGACTCATAGTAAAGTAGCGTCCGAACAATCCTTAGTCATCGCATGCCAATGCCAGAGTCCAAGCATTCATTTGACTACTAGTAGGCCTAACTGATTAGAATAAAATGCATTAAAATACAAGTTCCGTATTAAATTTGTTAACTATTTGTGGAGTGTCTAATTAATGGTGAATTAGCCTAACATTATTTTTAATTATAAAAATTATCTTGATTTTAAATAGTATAACCTGGGAGTCCTTATTTTAGTAGTTTTAAAATGTATAGGCCTATTTAAAATTACGACGAAAATTGATTCTAGGTTTGTATGCATGAATTATCATTTAATCATCTCGTGTTCCGATCAATTTTTTTTTTATTTAATGAACATTTTGAAAATAACCCTTAATTTATTAAAATTTGTTAGCCTATTTGGCAAGAATAACCATATGCTTACTGGACGTCCTAGTGGTGAGTCATCTGCCTGGTCGGGGAGGTCAGACCCAGAAGCTTGCAAGTGTGCGTGCGAGAGTCAAGGGTCTCCTAATCCTTCAGGTGCCACAGCAGTTTGAACGCACTGTAGGTTGGATTATATAAACCCCATTAAGTAAAAAGTTTGTGGCAGTATGAAAATCCCGAATTTAGCATTTGTTGGGGCCAATTTGTATAAAACATTGTACTACCAAAAACCATACTGTTTATTATTAAGTTTAACTTATGCAGTTTTTTAAGGTTAGGCCTACCGTAAAACGGGGTGACTTGAGCCCACTTTTGAACTTTGCTTGTTCATTAAAGTAAACCCATTAAGTATTTTTTTATAAATCTTTTACAGTAAACTTAGTCTTGGTCTATTCTACAAATGTGTGGAATAAGATTTTTTTAAAGTTAGTGTAACTATTTAAAAAAAAATAAAATATGGGTGGGCTCAAGTCACCTCGTTGGTCGGGGTGACTTGAACCCAGCTATTATATTTCAATGCTATTCTAATGCACTAGACCCACTGCACTGACCCATGAGGTGACTTGAACCCACATATATAGCTGAATATTTTGGTATTTTTTTAGATTAAAAATTCCTGTTTTTTTAGGTTTAATGACGGTAAGTGTAAAACAAAACACAAAGTTTTCGTCAAAACTGTAATAAATTTATAAAAAACTTACAGAATCATTTAAAAAAATTTTACTTACCAAATATTGAAGATCTGAATATGATTAATCAGAAAAAGTCCACCAGCAATTTTTGAAAATATAAAAAAGTAATTTTTTCTGTAAATGAAATGTTGCCAATATCTCGTTCTAGTTAATCCGAACCGATTCGTCACTCCGATATAAAAAACTTCACAATAGACATTTTGACAGTCATTAATAGACTAGCTAAATGTAAAAATAACAAATTGTTTTTTATCTACACACTATTTACACTAGTAAAAGCACTTGTTCTACTTTATGTCTTTGTCCATTAACCGCCACTTTTCCACTTCTGGAACGGCAAAAGATCCTCTGGCGGTAATGGGTGTGGGGGCTGCTATTTTTCCTTTAACTTCTGCTTTGCTGTACCAGCACTCATCTACCTTTTCTGGCCATTTCCAATTACTAGACCACATGAAATAATGAAAGTGTCTTATTTCATTACTAAACAAACGTTACGGTACCTATTAAACACAGGTGGGCTCAAGTCACCCCAAAATCTGCCGAACTTGGTCATGATAAGGTAAACCCAGGTCATACTGACTTAAACCATTACATAATCAAACATGCTTCAACATGTTTGTGTTGTCAAGGAAATAATGAAATGGGGAAAAATAGTTTATTTTCATTTAAGTGCAAATACCCATTGTGCCGATAACCTTTTTTCAACGTAATGAAATTCAGATTCGGACGTGTTAACATTATTATTTTTTATAGTTATTAACATGGACAGTTAAAATAATTGGAATCGTTTGTGGTGAAAGCTAATTAGGTAACCTTCAAATTGATATATAAAACCTTTTGATAAATCATTTAGGTTTTCTGAAACGAAAATTCAAAACTTTTTCTTGCGTTTTGGGCTCAAGTCACCCCACTGGGCTCAAGTCACCCCGTTTTACGAGGCCTAGTAGGCCCTGAATTACTGACCAGTTCAATAAGAAGCACCAGCAAAAGCATGTTTGGAAAGTGTATTGTATTTTATTTTAGTAATTATAGCCTACTGTTTTATTGCCAGGAACATAGCCTATTCTTTGGCCATCATGCGTGGACAGGCATGAGAACAATATTACTAAAAAGGCATGTATTACAGGGTGTTTGAAAAAGAATCATCCGATAAAGTTATGTTTATAATTTCAAAACTAATTATCATACGGACATGAGGATAATTAGCCTATATATATTACATGATACCGTAACTCATAAATAGTTTTTTCTTACCATTTAAAAGCTCAAATGACCCCCCTTTATAAGTTTTAATCATACATCTAGGCGATCCTCAAATTTGTCCCACACCTCAGCTAGCATGTGATGAATTCCACACTGCTCTTGTTCGGTTCTTCAGTTCACACCAATGTCAATGTTGTTTTACAAACCACTCTAACCAACCACTCTCTCTGGAGGCCAGTGACCTAAGGCAGAATAGGCAGTAGAATCGTTTGGTCCAGGACTGCCGATTTATCTTTTAGGAAGCCTATTATTTAAAAAATCTCTCGCATGAAGATTCCAACATGTAGGAGGTAAGTACCTTCCTGTTGGTATGTAAAAATACCCCCGCCACAGCAAACCTGCAGACTAAGCGAATTTCCATTTGCCTGATTGGATTTACACTAAACTGTTTCCTTAAAAATATCACATTTATTCCCTAGTTAAATATAATTAGTTTTTTGTAAAATGTTAACCCTCCGAGGGTCACGCGTCAAAAAATAGACGCACAACACACTTTGTGTAGGGTCACGCGTCTAGTTTAAGACGCACAAACATCGTTTACGGCGAAGGCTCTATGACTGACTGAATCGGATTGAACTGGATCGAGTTAGGTATCGTTCTTTTCATTAGATTCTAAGCTTTCTAAAGGTCTGTCTCTAAGCGCTGTTTGTTCTCTGAGCCGATCGTAATTGTTAGCAGACAGCTGACGTGCATATTAGTAAACAGGTTACTTAACCTCGGACCGATGACTGATGTGTTGTATTATGTTTATCATTGTTTTCGTGTTAAAAATCAAAAGTAGTGATATACGTGGTGCATTATAAGAAGATTTAAGTGGTTTTGAAGTGCTGGTTGATGATCCTGAAGAAGTAGGTAGTGATATTGATGTAAATTATCAGCCAGATTCCTAGCTATGGTTAGGCTATGCATTCTTAGCTAAACGCTATGTACTGAAATCCGTTTTTCGCTCATAACTTATTTATTTGATAACTTACCTCGCTATATGATTATATATTTGTAATCCTCATTAAATTTAGAACAAAGTGGCTATTTTCAAATATTTATAGGCCTATAATTTATACAATTTCATTGAGCGCGAACTTATTTTTTTTTTGAAAATTTTCGAAATTATATTTTTTTTTACCTAAAAATTTTTTTTTGAAAAAATGTTCCTTATGTTGTATATATAATATTGAAGCCCATGATTTTCCAAACAAAATGGTATATAGAACATTAGAATTAACATTGTTTTAAGCTTCTCAGATCCGTTTTAATAAAACCTTGCAAAGGGGCCAAAAATAGGTGGACATTAAGGCCTAAACTATGGACCTTTGGAGGGTTAATAGCTTAGTACTTAAGAAATAAATGCATTTTCCAAATTTGATCAAAATATTTATATGTACATAAACAAGAAAACTACAACATTTTACTTATTCTCCGTAAGAATAACATGGGAATTTAAATTCAATTGGGGGGGGGGGGGCTTGCGTACTTTGAAAAAGATTTAAACAGCCTTCTATAAGTCAAGACGATAAGTTATTTATTTTTTAGTAAATAAATTAAATAGGCTATGCAAATTTGGCTCAAATTAAATGGAGCTGGTGAGAAAATGGGCCTCCCATTTAATTGGAGTGGAAAGGGTTAGCCTAATATAAAATTTAGCCCATGACCATATGAACAGTTATGTAAACCTATAAATCCGACTGATTCTTTATGAAACACCCTGTAAAACAAATTTAAGTGGTAAAATACTCCTGCTGTGGCAAACCTGTAGACAAGGGATATTTCCATTTGCTTGAATTTCAATTAAATCTATTTCTCTACCTAATAACTTATACGGTAGGGTTTAATAAGTACGTAGATTTGCTGCTACGGGAGGATAGGCCTCTAATAAAGTAGACCCCTACCTATTTTTTTTTTTAGTAAAACCGCTTAATTTAATAGCTTAGTACATAATAAATTTGCCACGTTCGATAAAAATTTATCAGATAGGCAAGAAAACTACAACAGTTTCCGAAAAACCAATAAGTTTTTAACTTAATAATTGCCAAGAAACACTTCAATGTAGGCTACTAAATTATTGGAAATCAATCTCCGGACCTCATCCAAAATTAGGTACGGTAACTTAACTCAATTTTTTCCCCAAAATGATCAAAATTTATGCTGATTCCAAAATGATTGTCATTGTTCATGGAAACCACCTGTTTGGGCCTAACTTATCTTACCCGGAAAATCGGAAAAACCTGGTAAAAGAATTCTTTACAGAAAATGTCATTGTGGTTAGGCCTACCGGTAGGCTAGGTAACTTACTCAAAGTGTTTGGGATTTCATTCTGAACAGGAATTTGTAAGTATGATCGGACTGCTAATTAACTAAGTTAAATATCGCCGAAAAAGCGGGCCGTTAGCACTCCAGCGTGCGGGTGACTCCTACGCCATGTAGGAATGTAGGCCATTGTTAGGTTACCCTAGGTTTGGTTAAAGTTCAATGAAATGGGTACCTACCTAAAACTAACCTTACCTAGCCTGACCTTACAAAAAATGCCTACTTTCCACAATGGCGTTTTAACTTAGGAGTCACCTGCACGCTGGGGCTAGCAAACTAAGTTAAAGTTTAGTAGCCAACAGCCCACTTTTTCAGTGAAATTCAACTTAGTAGCCTACTTGAGTTAGGCCTAGCGGTTCAATCGTAATAAAAATTACATAAACTTAGGAAGCCTATTCAAGTTAACTTAACCCACAATGTCATTCTCCGTATAAAAATTGTTTAAGGTTTTTCAAATTTTCCGGGTAAACGGGTGTTTCCAAAAAAAACGACAATGTTTTTTGGAATCAGCGTGACATTTTGGGAAAAAATATTTTAATTTCAGGCGAGGTAGATATACTTTCTTTAACCCTTCAAGTGTCTCTAGTTTTGGTCTTAATGTTCGCCCATTTATTGCGCAATCGCAGGGTTTTATTAAAATGTACCTTAGAAACTTAAAAACAATGTAAAGAATACTGTTTTATATATCATTTTGTTTGTAAAATTATGGGCTTCAATGTAACATATAACTTAAAACATTACAAAAAAAATTTTCAACAATTTTTGTGGGGTTAACATTTCTCAAAAATTATAAAATAAATGAAAAAAAAATTATGTTTGCGCTCAATAAATTGTTATAATTTATAGGTCTACAAATATTTTAAAATAGCCACTTTGTTCAGAATTTTATGAGGATTCCAAAAATACAGTAATATAAGGAAGTAGGTTTGCAAATAAATAAGTTATGGGCAAAAAACAGATTTCGGTACATAGCGTTTAGCTGAGAATGCATAGCCTATAACCATAGCTAGGAATCTGGCTGATAATTTACATCAATATCACTACCTACTTCTTCAGGATCATCAACCAGCCCTTCAAAATCACTTAATCTTCTTATAATGCACCACGTATATCACTACTTTTGATTTTTAACACTAAAACAATGATAAACGTAATAAAACACATCAGTCATCGGTGGGAGGTTAACCAACCTGTTTACAAATACGCACGTCAGCTGTCTGCTACAATATTTTCGGAACTAAAATGAAAAGCATATAGAAACAGACATCAGGAGAAAGCTCTGAATCTGTTGAAATAAACGATACCTCACTCGATCCAGTTCAATCCGATTCAGTCAGTCCCAGAGCCGTTGCCGTAAACAGTGTTTGTGAGTCGCAAAAGCGACACATAACACTACAGCGGATGTGTTATGAGTCGCTTTTACGACACATAACACTCGGAGGGTTAATATGTAAGCTAAGTTTACCAAATTTAGGCCAGGCCATAACATAACTTAAGTTATGTTATTTGTTTTTTTTAAAGATCTTCAAACTGGTTAATTTAATTTAGTCCATTTAGTGCTGATGTTTAAAACCATTCTGAAACTTAAGTTCTTTTCTATATTTTAAGAATTTATACTATTAATTTTATTTTATTACATATTTAATTTTAGGGCCCATGTTACAAATATTTTAAATGTAATATAGGCTACTCATTGACACTATTCAATGTACCAAGCATGTACAGATGACGAATAAAGATATTTTGATTTGATTTGATTTGGTTTAACCCTAGCAGTGGCCAATGTTAGAAGTGGGGAATGGCCAACCCATTTTGGCGATTTTGCAGACCTTTTTTTGAAAATTCGTAAAAATTCAACCGTACAAGTAAACCTAGCCAACATCATATTCATTTTGTTCGGAAAGAACAGGAGAATCTAGAAATAGTAATATCATAATGATTTAGACAGTGTATTTTATCGGTCAAGTGAAAAAAATAAAAAAAAAATTTGAATTTTTTTTTTTTGAAATTTCAAAAGCGGCCTCAGTATTTTTTTGTCTACGGATTTTTTATGGGAAATTCATTATATACATTTTGTAGACAATCTAATTCCCTACATAGATATATATAACATGTTAAGAAAATAATTTTTTTTATAAGTTTTTGGGGCGAAATATAAACCACCAGGAAAACTCCAATGCAAATATATACGGTTATGTGGGAGACTGTTTTTACAGTCTTAACACAAACGGAGAATCGAAAAAATTGAAAACCGTACAGTGTTAGTTTATGTTGTAAAAAGTTCTATAATATATGTGTATACTTAATGATATATACATGTTTGTAAAGCTAATGAAGTAAGGAATCAAAAAAAGTCATAAAGTTTATGGTAAAAATAATTTTTTACCTATAAACATATGTATATAAAATAATTTTTTTTATATTTTAGCGACTTCTCAAGAAAAAAAATTCACAGTATTTAGTATACAACTTTTGTACCAAATTTTTTTACTTCAAACCAACATAATAATCTTGTAGTGTATTCAATTACCTACATAAAAATGTATAACATGTTATAAATATTTTTTTTGTAGGTGCGTAATAGGGACATAATAATACAATAACCGCAAAACCGCAAATAGCCTAAGTGTAAACTATAGCCTACAGTGTTTGTTTGTGTTGTGAAACATTATGAAGGCTGATGATATGTAGCCTACATATTTGTAAAGCTAATGAAGTAAGGAATCCAAAAAAGTCATAAGTATGGTGGTAAAAAGTTATTTTCACCTATAATTATGTATCAATTTGAGAACGTTTTGAATTTGTTGCGCATTTCGAGAAAATAGAGTGTACAGTATTTAGTAGCCTATATAATTTTTTTACCAAATATTTTAAACCCAAACCAATATAAACATGTTGTAGTGTATTCATTTACCTTTATAAAAAATGTATAACACCTTGGGTACAGTAAATCATTATAGCATATAGCACCTCTGAATGTCAGAATCGTCATTTTTGGACATGATGCTAACAAAATACAACCTTTTATGAACACTATTTCATAAAATTCAGTAATATTTATGCATGAAGATTACTGTTAAATACGCACACACAAACTTTACTAACACTACGAACTAATAACGTATTTAGTAATAAATCGCGGATAACACGAGAACGAACACTATTACCGGCAACAACACAAACAAACAATGGCGAATACAAGACAGCTGACAGACTGTAGCAGTAATGACTCACTTCCGTCGTCTACATGCGAGCATACAGAAATAACCCTGAGTGCAGGGCTGCCACTCTCTGAATCTATATTTCTTCTTCTTCAAAATGACATACTATATGACTAGTAATAATAAATTACACTGTATGTAATTCGTATTTTCCACATCGTCACCTGACGACCATTGGCCATTTGTTAAAAATTTCGAAAAACAGCTGTTTTCATAAAATCGTACCGGTTGTGCAATCAATATTTCGTTCTAAATATTACTAAGTACCACAATGAAGATAAAATCAATGGCTAACTTATTCAGTGGTACCACCCGCAACATCCCACGACGAAAATTACCCGAGCAGGGTAATGCCAAACAAGACGTATTTTGCCAGTTCCCAAGTGTCAGCTGCAAAAGTTGTGCCGCGCCAAAAATTCATTTGATTTCTAATCGTCGTGACATTGTTATATACCTGCTACAGGGTTTGTTTATGTAATAAAATGAAAGTTCAGAATGTGATCTTTCAAATGGTCTCATCTGAGTTGATTATAGGCCCTACATGTTTTTTTTACCGCTAAAAAAATTTCGGCCCACATCGTCACCAGACGACTTTGGCCATTCTAAGCATCAACGTCGGATCATCACCAGACGACGATCAGCCACTGCTAGGGTTAAGTAGAGAAAGATTGGGAAATGTTAACTTAACGTAATTTATGTTTTGAGGCTAACTTGCCTAAAATCCTCCCTCCCCATTCATTCTTGTAGGCCTAGGCCGTAATGATAAGCCTAACTTTAAATCCAAATGAAAAAATAGGCTAGACCAAAGGAAGTTAGGCCTTAGGCTATTTAACTTAGTTATGGTTGGGTTAATTTGTGTGTCGTTAGTAACTTATATTATATTTGCACCAATTATAGCCTAGGCCTATTAACTTACAATTGAATTAATATAAGGGTTATTTTAATGGCTTTTAGGTAGCCTAGGCCTATAGGCCTAAGCATCATTGTGAGCTAAACATTCCTCAATTAACTTATATTTGCTAGAGGTTTACTAACTTGGCTGTCTTAAGTAAGATTTGATGCAAATTTGGGATTCTTCTTCGAAGATCTTACAATAATAGGCTTAAGAGCCCTAACTTATTGCCCTACAGTCCTATTGGTTAGCTTAAGTTAAGAGTCCTTGGAGCTTAGATATTTTAACTCATACTTAGGCCTAAGCTAAGTAAACATAACTCTTAAAACAATTAATACTACAATGAAAATGTCTATCTCACGGTAACTTAGGCCTATTTTCTTATACCGGTAGGCTACTAGATAGTACAATCACTTTGGCATCATTTGAGATGGTAAAAAAAATACCCTTCAGCGGCTGTTTGAACGAAATTAACAATGCTCTTATGGCGGGCAAATCCAAGATGGCCGTCGGCGTCGGATTCATTGGACTCCCTTTCCATTGAAAAAAAAAAATCAAAATACAAATTCTAATCTCACAGTATTTAAGATATTGTTTTACATCAAATTCCTTTGCTGCTTGTATGCGATGTTTTTGTTTAGTAGGCCTGGCCTCTCATAGGCTTCAAAAATTGGTTGGTGAACTGAACTGGAGAGATAGGCCTAAGTTACTGTGTCTTGGCAAATTTGTTAAGCTATTGACAATTTTATGATTAACTTACTATAAAATTGCTGGGTATCCATCATGATTGAAATAAGTTAACTTATTTGAACCTAATGAATGAGGTAACTTTTAAGTTTTTATCAGGTTGTAGAGTCTCTCTCTCTCCATTCTTCATAGCTTCGGATGTCTCAATCGGAATCACGGTCTCCAGTGGCCTGGGACGGGCGTTTAAATTTAAAATGTGTCTAAAATTTTTTTCTTAGACAAGAGTAATGTGTTCGATGCTTACAGAAACGGTTTTGTGTGTCGTTAGTGAGAAAATCACAAAATCATTATTTCAGAACAACTTCAATTCCCAAGATAAGATAATGCGACGATAAACTCAAAACTCTACCATTATTTTGTTAGACAAAAAAACATTAAACAAACACAACTCCACTCTCACTGTCACTCTTACTCTCACTCACCACACTTCACTTCACTCAAACTAGGACTAGACTAGACTCTAGTCAGTCTAGTCCCAGTCTTGTAAGTCTAGTCTAGTGCTACAATAGTGTGACTGAACGACTGAACGACCCTGCCAGAACTGAACTGAACATTTTTTCGAATACCAATTGAACTGAACAGTGCAGTGAGTGGGAACGAGTTAACCAACGATATAAAAGTTCTTTCCTATAACTGGAGTAACCACTCTGTGTTTAAAATACCCTTGCCGCAGCAAACCTGCTGACTAAGCGAATTTCCATTTGTCTGAATTGATTTCAATTAAATCTATTTAAATAACATTAGGTTTAATGAGTACCTAGGTTTGCTGCTACAAGGAAACTAATAAAGTGTATTTTTTGTAAAATAAATAGCTTAGTGTAAAATAAATAAATTTGCCAAAGTTTAATCAAAATATATCCATAAACAAGCAAATTACAACATTTTACAATATTCTCTATAAGAATGACATGGGAATTTTAATTTACATTTTTTTTCTTCACAAAATCTCTTTGATATACAAAATTTTGTTGTTGTATTAAGATTTAGATTATTATTTTTTAGAAATTGCTGTATATTATGCAATTCTACAAAGGCTGAATTTTCCAACTCATCTTTACCTTTCCCCGCCACTGTTAAATTTGAATCATCGGCATATAAACAAATCTTAGTCTACTCTTTTGAGGATTAACAATACTTTTAGGCAATTCTTTTATATAACATAAAAACATAATTGTTCCGAAAATTGAACCCTGTGGCACCCCCACTTAATTCTACATTTATGAGAATTAAATGTAGTTAAATAATTGTTTTTGTTTGATTTTATTTCAACAAATTGCATCCGACCATCCAAATAAGATTCACGCCATTCTAAGGGTACCCCATTATTCCAAGACTTTCCAGTTTTTCTAGCAAAATTGAATGACTCACACTATCAAATGCTTTAGAGAGATCCATAAGTATATCCCTAGAACATTTTCACCGTTTTCAATTGATTCTACAATGGACTCAATGAAGTCAGTAGCTGCTGTTATTACTGATCTTCCATTTCTGAAACCATGAGCATTATCAAATCTTATTTGCTTCAAGATAATCTTAATCTACCAATCTAATGTACATTGCTTTCTCATATACTTTTGATACAGCAGGGAGCAATAAAACAGGTCTATAGTTAGATATTTCAGTAACCTCGTCTTTTTTATGTAAAGGAGTTACCTTTGCAATTTTTAGTTTATGTGGAAATAAGCCAAACACAAAAGAGGAATTCACCAAATGTACAAGTGGCTTTACTAAAAGGTTCCCTACATATTTTAATAATTTAGTTGGTAAATCATCATAACCACTAGACATTTTATTCTTAAGTGAACCAATAATTCTCTCCATTTCCTTATCATCTAAAGGAGTGCACTTAAATATCCTACTTTCAAAAAGCCCTTTTGTTTTATTTACATCGTTAACTTGATTTAGTTGTTCCTCCATTTTTATCTAAAGGTTGTGTAGCACTTAAGCTATCTACAACATCTATAAAGTAATTATTAAACATGTTTGCAACATAAGTCGGATTTTCAATTAGTTCCTCATTTAGTCGAAGACTAATATTCTATGAGTAAGCGTTTTATCATGGATAAAACATACTCCCAGTAGATTTCTCATCCTTATGGTACAGCTGAAGACAATTTTATTGTTAGTTCTGTACGGTTTATGTAGAGGTCGTGTTTTGTTTACAATTTGTTTCCCGTTATTACAGCCATTTAAAACCTCGTTTAGCCAAATAATACGATCTAATCATAAACAATAACTTGTCCCCTAGTTATATAACCAAACAGTAAAGCACAAATCAATAAATTAACCCTAAAATAATAGAAACAAAGTTTCGTCGACACTAGCGCCCATGTGCCACGTACATGAACTAGACACGAAAAACGTGCTTCCAAATTTACAATGGGATGAGAAGTCTACTTGTGTTGGTTAGTCTATGGTTTTATTTAATTTTAAACTTTATTATTAATTATTCTCCATGTGGTTTTGTAAATGTTCCTTGAATTATGAATTTGGAAATCAAAAAACTTCTTTTTAATCTCAGTAATTTTTTTATTTAATATTTTTTCCTTTTATTCAGTTCAGAAAAAATACATTTATTTTGTACTTTTCTAGCTATTCTACTCATTTTTATAATTTACTCTTTTTTCTTGTTTAATTTCTGGATTTATCCACGATTTCTTTGTGTTGTAAATTTTGACAAGATTATTTTCAAAACATAAATTGAAATAGTAAATTAACGTTTTGTGAAAAATATTGTAGGCCTACTTTTCTGTTACCGGTGCCAAATAAACATCATTCCAGTTTTCCCTTTCCAGCATTTTATAAAATTGGAGCTTATTTTCTTCTGAGAATTCGGGATTTTTTAAAAATATAATTGCTTTTTATAAATTTATTTCAAATATTTATTTCTAATATTTGTCCATTGAGATCTGAAAGCTCAGTTATCCTCCTGTGGTCTTTAAGTCATGTGTTGGAATGTTTGTTAGAATATTATCAATAGCTGTTACTATGAGTTAGCTTTGACCCTTTTTGGAAAATTTACTACAAATTTCAAACCAAAGATTTTAACAAATTATCAAAATCTTTGCTTTATTTGCTGTTTACTAAAACATTTATATTAAAATCTCCTACTATTACCACCTTTTTGTTTTTTGATAATACATAGTCACATAGGATACCTAATTGACTTAAAAATTCATTAACACTACTTGCAGGTGATCTATTTATACCAACCAAAATAATTTCATCCCTTTCAACAAAATATTTTGAACAAAATACTTTTTCTTCCCTTAAAATTTCAATATTAGCATAATTCACCTGCTTCCATTTTAAACCAAGTTTAGATAGTATCAAAACACCTCCATTCTTAAATTTTTCCCGAGAGTAATCTGAATTTATAATAAAACCGTTTAAATTAAATCTGCTCAGCCTCTGACAAGACTAAAATGTCAGGTAATACCAAATTCTGAATATTTAGGTGAAAAATTGTTATTTTTTTTTTTTTACTATGACCGAATTATGCTTATTGTTTTCACCTAAATGAACGCCTTAAGTTCCCTGAGAACCCCCCCCCCCCAAACCCAAGTTTAAAGCCAAAGCAGGTGTTCTTCTCTGCTCCCTAAGACTACGGTACTTGTACACTGGCTTTCTATAAAATTTACAATCTGATTATTTTGCTTTCCCCCCCCCCCTCACTCAAAACCCCGTTACTCTGCTTTTCACCCCCCTCACTCACAACCCCGTTAGGCCTACTCTGCTTTTCACCCCCCCCCCCCCCACTCACACCGATTTCTTTTCCACTTCCATGAACACCAATGCTGATGAGGAGCTCTGTATTGTCAGGCAGAAGCAGAGGCCGAGACGTAGGAGTTACTGCATTCACAAAACTTGTTTGACTGGCAGGCATGATCTGTGATGTAGTGCATGTAAGTGTTGGTGGGCAATCAGATGGCGCAGACATTTATTGAACTGATGATGTGGTATACCGTTCCAAAGTAATCTTTTCGCCTTCTGCTTGTAGCTTATTATTTCAATTATTGCTCCTGTTTTTTCCTGGAATTTGATGACTTTATTTATAAAGTGGCTGGGAGTTATATAGTCTCATACACAGCTCAAAGCAGAACACAAAAGTCTTTTAAAACCTTTCAGCTTAAAATCCTGGGATAACTCAGTAAAGGCTATGTCATATTCCAGTGTTGTAGGCTTTGTGTATATTCTGGTTTTGTTATGAGGCTATAACTACTTGCGCCCCTAGTACTCTTTTGGTAGACTAGATGGCTGTTTATGCAGTTTCGCGGTTTGGTCTCCCAAACTGTTCTCGAAAGACCACCGCCACCCCAAGCTGTCATGTTTCGTGGGCTTTCAAGATCCGCTGATATTATGAGTGTGTGAACGCAACATCCCTGCCTTGATACTTTTGAAATGCGTCCTTCATATTGTACACTACCTTAATTGTCTCTTCTTCCACACAAACAATCCGACACTCGACACTTCCATTTCAGTTGTATCCTTATAACAAAAGTCACGGGTCGAATTCTTATGTCTTGACCATCGAGACAAAGCATTAAAGATGATACTAGCTAGTTTGCTTTCACCCAGGTCGTTTAAATGGAGAGCATGTTATGTTGTGTGTGTGATGACTTCTTCTTCTTCTTGTGATGACTGTTTAAATTAATCAGATGTAGGCCTACATTGCTTATCCTGCGAGTTAATACAGTTATGTAATTATTAACCACTTGCAGCTCTCCTTTGACAATCTTGTACAATAATTCATCGTGTCTTAATTGTGGTATGGTGCAAAGAAAAACAGGCATTTTTTACTGAGTACAGCAATTTTTCCCTCCAAGTTCAGATAAATATCCCTAAAATTATTTCTCAGATAGTCATTAGTTCCACTTAATATAACACTGCCGGGCTGGAGTCATCATAATTATTATTTCAGTTGAGTGACGTATTTGCTCTCACATATCCAAAGACCTTCAATTTATTTTTACTGAGTTCAGCCATCTTGGTTGATACGGGTTTTTCTTGGCTATCAGAACAGATTAAAACCTCCATCTCCAAAACCCAACTACTTTTTTTGGTACTATAAAAACTCTTCATTGTCCTTGTCCTATTACTTTTCTCATGTGTGTTAGATTGTTTTCTGTTATATTTGGCTTCCTAGATGCTTTCTTTTTGACTGTCTGAATGGCTTCTTATGGCAAAAACTGGTTTGCTGTTGAAATATCTACTCCTTTCCTAGTTTTTAGCTGAGATGCAGTAGTCTTCAAGCTTTCGTCGTTCCGTTTGTGAGAAACAATTTGTTATCCATTTTCCTTAAATAACGGAGTCCATAGTCCTTTAAAAAACGGATAACCCCAAATAAATAGTAAGGTTAGGTTAGAATTAATGGGACGAATTTGACAACATCCCACCAACCGATCACACGGCCAACCTATAACATAACAACACACTAGCGTCTAGACTGCCAGTGCAACTCCGAGCCCGAGGATCGTGGATCAGATCAGTAGATCACCCCCCACCACCGCACCATGTCGTACGCTTCCGAATCCGGCGCATCAGCATGCTTATCTAACTGTTCGCGGAAAATTGTTATCTGTATCACTGTCGCTGCCAAAACGTATGATTTGTAGATTAAATTTGAATTAAATATAATTAAACTATCATAACGTAACCAAACTTGCTGATAATGATAAACTCGAATGAAGGTTTACTAATCGAAAAATAGCTCTGTTCTAAAATAAAATTATAAATGTCTCAAATTCAATTTTACAATCTTTTAATTATAAAATTAAACTGTCATAACCTAACCAAACCAACCAAACTTGCTGATATGAAAAAAATTGTTGACATTTATAATTTTATCTCCTGGTGGGATTCGAACCCGGCACCTTCAGATTATCAGCCCGACACGCTATCCACTACACAAAGGCTCATGACTCAGTTCCGTTCCGTATCGTTGCAGTAATGGTTGACGTCACGCCATCGGCACTGAGCGGTGGTGGGGAGTTTTTCGATCTGATCCACGATCCTACGATCCTAGGAGTTGCACTGGCAGTCTAGATGCTTATATAACAACACGGAACACCGAACACCAACCAGCAAAAACAGTGGCACGTTTTTCTTAAATGTTTAACCAGAGAGTAGAGTCAACGATATTTGGAGCGAAGCAGTGAACTGAACACTGCAGAATCTAGTGATGGGATAAAACGAATGGTTTCCTTAACCGAATATAATCGATCAGTTATTTTTTAGCGACATTCAGTTATTTTTAGTTGAATGAATCATCAAATCAATTTTAGTCATTATTCACTGTTCCAAACCGCAACTAATTTTTATCTTATGAGAAACTAAATAGAATTCAGTTATTTAGCGTCAATCGGTGATTTTTAGTCGAACGAATCGCTGAATCAATTTGAGTTATTATTCACTATTCCAGACAACAACTAACCTGAACTAACTTTACCTGATGATGTGATGATAAATCGAATAACATTTTTAGTCAACAAGCCTACAGTACCTCTTTAGACTGTTTTCGACTAGTCTCTTTATCTTTTATTTATAAAAGTAATATTTTAATGTAAACATTTTAGGGTTAAAAATATTAGTTAGTAATAATATATAGGTATAACCATAGATTAAAAGAACTCCTTTTATCTATGGTATAACATCAAAAAGGTAAAACTACTCGCCCCCCGTCAGACGTGTGCCGCCTGCCGCCGTTACCGCGCATACGTCTGTTCCAATTGACGCACATTACGTTTCTAATCTGTTTGAGAACATGTTCATGTTGCACACAAAGAAAACCTAGTATTAGGAACGGTAGTACCTATAAACCTCATTAGCCGAAATGGATTAAAGTTACCCACATAGGGGATGCTTATAGTGTACATTGATTATGAAATGAAACTGTTCTAAACTAATTTAATTTAACCAATAACTTGCTGAAACATTAAAAAAATTCCTTTTGGTAGCAGAATTCTGAAATGAAACTGTTCTTAACTACTCTAACTTCCTGTAACAACTCAAGAACTCACAAAATCCTTTTGATAGCAGAAATGGCTTTCACACTCCATCGACTGTTCTATAAGTATTGAACTTAACCTTAATTAAATATGCTTGTCTATTCCGTTTTTTTTTTATAAATTTTTTTAACGCTTCAAAAAAGCAAAATTTTAAATGAACCTCCCATCTTCCTTCACCGACATTTATCTTATGAGAAAGTTATTTATCATCTTGAATGTGAGTAAGTAATTCAAAATCTGCTTCTATAAAAAAGTAGCTGTTCCCTTTGCATTACTGGAACGGGACGTCATTTTTGACGTACGAATCGTCACTTTGTTCACAAAATTCTGTTGATAGCTGAAATAGCGTTCACGCTCTATCGACTGTTCTAGAACGTTCAATCCTTAACTTACAATAAGGGCCTCATTTATGCACGATGTTTTCGGTCGGGCGAAATCGTCTGGTGGAATCTAGGTCCCTTTTATGCGGGTTTTCCGCCGAGCGGAATCTGCTGGTTTTTTATGATGTCCGCGGTCGGGGGTACATCTTGTTCATTCAGTGCTGCCAACTTTGTTCATTTTTCCATCATCAGTCACACAAGGACGACCCTTGTTTATTGGTTTTGACCTATTTGTGTGTGAAGAAAAGTAGATGACAAGGAAGGAGGTGGGCTGAACAATTTGTACACCGGGTGGATCAAAGTCGTAGGCTGGATGGGGCTGTGTGTTGCCAATGATTGAATTATTCCGAAGAATTTAACAAAAATGTAAACTTAATCATACTCATTATGTAAGTTTTTTGCAATTATATTACTTCTTTAGCTGTATCCTCAATCTATTGCAATGATCATCTATTTAATGATTAGTCAATTTTGATACTGTGGATGTGACAGAGACAGAGCACGGGGTAGGTTGGCAGCGCTGCATTCTGCCTGACGGAAAACATCGTAGCATAAAAGGTTTCCATTTGATCCTATGTAAAAAACCTGGACAGGTCGTGCATATGAGGGTCCCATTTTATCCCATGTTAAAACACTCCACGACAGAAGGCCAAACGGATTCTGCTCGACGGAAAACGTCGTGCATAAAAGAGGCCTACAGTCAGCACAATAACTCAAGTAAAAATCATTGTTTTACTATTTCAATGCCTCATACGGTAATAGCTTCTTAATTCCTTACAGGGAAAATTTGGTAAAAATCAAAAAGACACTGGGGAAGCTCATCATGTCTATAGTCTCACCTGAGGTATAAATTTAAAATAATTAACATAGTTTTCAAAATTAAATTTGTGAAGGATATATAGTTTTAGCCAAGTTAAAAGTATTTTCAAATCAAAAGAGTCAAAAAAGGATATCAATAAAAACATCAAACTCTATTGTACAGTTTATTTATGCAGGATAATACTTGTCTATTGTAGGCTACATAACCTCCCATAACAGAAAGTTGTTGAAACAGTTAATTTAAATTAAAACTACCTGTTGATTCCTTTTTTTTTCTTAAGGGAGCACTTAAAGAGCTGAAGAATACAGAATATGGCATAAGAATTGGAAGGAAGATAAGCGTGCTCGCCTTTGCAGATGATGTAGTACTGCTTGCAGAGACCAGAGAAGAACTCCAGGAAATGTTTGAAATCATTAAAAGAGAAACAAGAGCAGTGGGCCTGAAAATAAATGACAACAAAACAAAACTTGTCAGATTTGGAAGGGGAGCAGAGAACGAGGAGAACATGACAGAAATAGAACAACAGTATGAACAAGTTGAGTCTTTTAAATATTTAGGAGTTATTGTCAGCTCACAAAGTGAGGAACACATAGAAATAAAGAATAGAATAAACCTAGCCAGTAGAAGTATGTATGCTCTAAACAAATTATTATCATCAAGATTATTGTCTCATCACACTAAACTTAAAATTTACAAAACTATCATAAGACCTGTCCTTCTCTATGGAGCTGAAACCTGGATTATTGATAAAAACACAGAGAAAAAACTTATTACTTTTGAAAATAAAGTCCTGCGCAAAATCTTTGGCCCTACTAAAGAAGGAGATGTGTGGAGAATTAAACATAATCAGGAACTAAGAGACCTGTTCAAGGAGCCAGATATAATTGCAGAGGCTAAAAGCAGGAGGCTTCGCTGGACGGGCCACATCAGTAGAAGAGAGGAAGCTAGCACATTTTATCAAATATGGAAAAGTGACCCACTGGGGAGGAGACCACGAGGGAGACCGAGGAAACGCTGGACGGATGAAGTAAAGAAAGATATGACCAGGATGGAAGTTAATGAAGATACCGCAAGAGACAGGGCGACGTGGAGGCAGTGTGTTGGTGAGGCCAAGTACCACTTGGGGTACAAATGGCCATGGGAGTAAGAGTAAGTATTGATTCCTTTTTACAACTGGGAATACATGGGCAACACATTCTATCCTATTTTGTCAACAATTGTAATATATCAAAGTTTAAAAATACACTAAAATGGGAATACAAATCTTAAACAAATACTTATAATTATTTTAGTAACAATGGTAAAATATCAATGTCGAAAACATGAAAACAGGAAAACAAGACAAAATAATAATTCTTTATATTTTTTGTAACAGCAATAAAATATCAAAGTGAGAAACACACAAATACAAGGCTAAATAGATTCAGTAAATTTTTATAGTAACAGTCAGACATGATAGTAACTAAGTCAGAGTTAAATTCACTCGATTCACTTTCTTTTCTATTTTATTATAGTGATGTATATTCAAATAAATCACTAAATTTCTTGTGACAAACCAAACTTTAAAAAGTGTTGTAGACAATTAATTGTGGTTGTGTTATCACAGACATTGTGATGTGTTTGTCTTTCTTCATGAGCAAAAGGTTGTTTTAGGACATCATTAACAACTTTTGTTCGTAATGAATTGAAACTAAGTGCGTGTACTTTTTGACGATAAAAACTAACGTACTAACAAGACTTTTTCAACTATCTATAAACTACAAACATAATACAAACAACACAAGTGCAAAAGTTAGGTAATATAAAGGGGGAGTCTCGTATGTTGTCCAGTATTAATTTCAGACAAACAGTTGGTCCTACAATGATGAAATGAAAACTTTTCCAGCTAAACCAACCCCAACGGATAACTAAAAATTATTTAAAATGTTTTCTGAATATAAGATGTAACACAACCAGATGTTTACCAGTTCAAATATCACAGACCTCAAATACATATGTCATGATACACAATTTAAAACCTCTTGTTTAAACAAACATTTTGGTGGAATATGAATTTGACCATTAGATTTAATTATACTCCGCGCCAAAGCTGGTGGCGGCTGAGGGATTAGGACGGCCAGGTCGGTGAGCAGGTCCGACCTATGTAGTCCTACCTGGCGGTCCTAATCCCTCAGCCGCTACCAGCTTTGGCGCGGAGTATAGAGTAGAGATATTCAAGTAGGGAATTAGAATAGGAGATATCTGTATTTTCAAGAAAAAATATATTGTTCCAAATTCCCCACATAAGAAGACACCATTTTAAAGCAAATACAAATAGTCTAATTCTGATTCCACCAAAATGTTTGTTTTAACAAGAGGTTTTAAATAGTGTATAATATGAAATATTTTTGTATTTGACAACTGTGAGATTTCGCTAATGAACCTCTGATTTCGGTACTTCCTATATATATATAAAAAAAAAAAACAGTTAAATTATTTTAAGGTATTCTTTGGGATTAGTGGTTAAGTTGGAAAAGTTTTTGATGTAATCATTGTAGGACTGATGATTTGCCTGAAATCAATATAGTGGACAATGCACAAGACTCACCCTGTATATAAAAAAGACAGGTAAAAATGTTGTTAGTAACACTAAGAACTACTAAGGTTAGTATAAATAACAACACATCGAGATAGTATATAAAGGGTGGTCCATTAATAACGGATCATTTTTAAACATATGTCAATCAGCTGTTGTTACTTTTAGAGTTTTCATTGATGTATTAGACAACAACTAATGTCATGCCATTTCAGGAATCATGGATCGTTGGACAGAACAACACCGTGACTTTTGCATTGATGAAACCCTTTTAATAAGTGACATTATAAGGCACCTCAGAAGGTTTTTGCCTTCAATCAGCTGAAAAAGAGTCTATGACAAAACACCAGACATAATCTGGTGTCACCTTGATTGAGCTTCTGTGCAACAACCAGTTTGTATAGATGTAAATTTAAATCGTCACGTCAAATACGATGTAAACTGGTCCTAGAAACACCTGAAGCAACAGAATGTTTATTGTTTTCTTGCCGATTTTTTGGACTTCGGAGAACAAACTCCTGAACTCTTGCCATGATTTTATCTGTACGTACAGACTTTGACCTCCCCGAAGGTTTATTCTTGAGAACAGGTCCCTTAGTTCTTAAACTAAGCGACCACCTATAGATAGTATTCATAGATGGAACCGCACCATGACGGACGTTGAAATGATTTCGAAACAACCACTGAGTTAAAATCACAGACTCGTTAAATAGGCTTCAATGCAAAAGGCACGATGTGTTGTACCATACTGTCCAACAATCCATGATTACTCAAATGGTATGACATTTGTTAAATACAACAATGAAAATTCTACGAGTAACAAAAGCTGATTGACACTTGTTTAAAAATGATCCTTTACTTATGGACCACCCTTTATTATCGAATGAGAATCATGTCTGAGAGTGTATGGGTATATCAAGATGTTATCTGATTCTTCATCCATAGGAAGGATCCTCGTATATATATATATTATATATATATTAGACAGTTGTCAATATATATATAAAACTTATAAAATATATAAAACTAACAAATACTAAGGATGATATCAATAACAGACAACAGAACATCAATATAGTACGAGAGGCACGTTGTGGGCATAGCACCATTTCTTCTTGAGACATATTTAATAGGAGCACCATTTCTTCTTGAGACATATTTAATAGGAGGGATTCTGATAATGAATAATCTGAAATGAGACAACCAGTTTTTTATTTCAATATGTGAGTACTAGGCCTATAATATTTGCAAAAAGTAGCTACTTTAGGAATTCTTAATAAATATCTTTTTGATAAATGTTTTTGACGGTTTTATACACATAAAATAGAATAAGTCTTTTTTCAAACAATTAATAAAATACCACTTAATTACATTGTACATCTTTACAAGACAATCAATGAAAAAAAAACTGTCAGCAGAGGAGACCATGTCAGTCTGACTAGCAATACCTCCCATTAGTAAAAAGTTAAAACAGGATAACTTTACAGATTTACAGTTATTCCAACTTTTTTGTTCCTAAAGTGATTCAGAAGATAAACCTGATTCAACCACTTCAATCTTGTCTGAGAAATCAAACCCAATACTGACATGGGTATTTATCTGACTATCATATAAGAACAATATACTAGCTGTACCCCTAAGACATTTTGGTTTCCATCATAAAAACCAAGTAAGGTTGGATTAACAGAAAGTTTTATTTGTTAACAAGTAGAAAAACTCAAAATCAACTGGTTAGACTACCTATATAAATTGATAGCCACAAGAAAGCAAGTAACGACCCTTGGTATTTAAGGAATAGTGTTTCAATTGTATCAAATTACTTGAACTGGTTATACAAACTGTTGAAAAACTTTGATACCGTTTCCTTAGGAATTGGAATCTAGAATTGAGGCCATTTAAGGAAGGAACCCTTAAGACCTTGGAGCCTAGACAACTCATAAATCAATTTTAAAACTACATAGACAATTTCTAATCCCACAGTGCACTAGATATTTAAATTACATTCACTTTGATATTAAAAAAAAATATTTTGAGATGGTAAACAATAGTTCAGCGGCTGTTTGAAATGAACAAAATTAACTTTGCTCTTATGGCGGGCAAATCCAAGAAGACCGTTGGCTTCCATGGACTCCCTTGGAAAACAATTCAAAACTACAAAGAAAATGTCTAATCTCACAGTGTCCTAGCTAGAGACATTTAAATTGTAATAACTTTGTGTTTGAAAAAATATTTTTTGATGATAATAAAGCAGTTGTTTGAGATCCAAGATGGCCGCTAGCCTCCAAGGACTATTAAGCACTGTACAAATAACTTTAAAATCAGTGTCAAGTTTTCAATGCACATGAAACTGTGGCAGTTGGTTTTACTATTTGGTGTAGGGTACTAAAAATAAATAATATTAACTCTGAACTCATGAGCTATTTTGTTCTAAATTTACAGTTCATATAAGTATAATGAAATACATAAAACAGGCATAAGACGTTGAAATTCAAAATGTAAGTAAAAAGTTTCCACACGGAGAAATAAGGAAATAGAAGGAAGAAAATTGTTGACTCATTACTAATAACCATCATAGGTTATTGTGTATGATAGCTCTCAAATGAAAGTTACTAGAATGTGATATACTGTAAAAAGTTCAAGATTGTCAAACATTTATCTATTTTAGGTTGTCCTACAATGAAATTACTTTTTACTTTTCTTTACTGATCGTTAATCACCCCCCCCCCCCCAACCCTTAAAAGAAATTTCACTGACTGGTGATATCATTACTCACCTTAGGTTCACGCTTAATCCGAGTCTACTTGCAGTTTGATCCTTTGTAAAATTTCTGCCATTTCATCTGGATCCATTTGCGCAACATCTTTTGATCTTAGTGTTTGTTTAATTGCATTTACGATTTCATCATTATCTCTATGGCCTTGACCTACAAAATTCAAATTAGTAAATTTAGTTTGTTATGTAATTTAGCATTTATTATACTGACATCCATTATAAATCTCATGAGAAACTATAATCTGTGAAAAAATAGTAATCTGGAACAAAAATGATAAGTTTCCATAAATTAAAATTAAAAATTAACTGTTCTGTGGGCTTTCCCTAAATTAAGGTCTCCCCAAGCATCTGTCAACCAAGTAAGCTAGTTAAAATGACACCAAGGTTGTATCCCTTAATTCATCCACCACTTTTTCAGCTGGTTCTTACTCATATGGGACGATTAGTCTTGTCCTAGTATTTGAAAACATTTGTTAAAGAAAATTGAAGCCTCTGCAAAATACAAATCACCTTCTGTGATTAGGTTTCTGTAGAAAGGGAATCAATATCTGTCAGTTAAAAGTTGACAGATATAAATGCAGAAAAGTATTTTGACGTAGAGAATATCATAAGTGGCTTAGGCAAATTGCAGAAGGTTGTACACATTGCCACATAGCAGGCCAGAAACGGGTGTTTCAGCTTTGTTCGAGACTGTTGTATTTGAAGAGCTTTGCTTGCTGATCAGGGACTTTCAGACGTCTTGAGCTAACCATAACTCTTGAAAGTCATATAAAGAAAATCCCCTAGTTACTCGTTTAGTTAGTTACACCACAATTCCACTACAAAATTCCATTACTCCTATCATTTCTTCAAATGAGACATCAGCAACAGTTGACCTACACTTTAGAAAAAATCTTACCCATGTTTAAAACCACCTTTCAACTCACTCCACTCCTAGCACACATTTCCAATGCCCAAAAACTTGACTCCATTAAACATTTTTAACTGATGATGGGCACCAATAGCGATTGAGATCCCTCAAATACAGGGTGACACACGGGAGACGGACGGTTTTCATATGCGTAGTACTGAGAGTGTGGTGGTGTGGGAGGTGGTCGTGTTGGGCATAGTTCTATTCTATACAAGACACCATTTCATTAACTCAGTCACTATAGAATAGTGGATCTTGCAACGTCTATTGTTTGTCTATGACAATTTCATGAGAAGTGGTGAGTCTAATACAGCTACACAGCGGTTGTTTCGTGCACAGTTTAATGTCGGTCAACATGGAGCTGTTCTGAGCCATAAAACAATCCTCAGATAGGTGAAATACTTCAGATTGACTAAAAAAATACTGGATAGAAGCATCCTGGCCCAAAAAGCAGTGTAACAACACCAGAAAATGTTGAAAGGGTGATGGACGCGTTAGTCAGAAGCCCAGAATGGTCAGCTAGACGTCATGCTGGTGAGCTACAAATTAATCGTGAACCGGTTAGATGAATTTGGAATCCAGTATGATTCCAGTCGATCTGAGTTATTTCACCACATCTGAGGATTGTGTTACGCCTTGGAACAGCTCCATGTTGATCGACATTAAACCGTGCACGGAACAGTTGCTCTGTAGCTGTAATAGACTCACCACTTCTCACGAAACTGTCATAGACAAACAATTGACGTTGCAAGATCCACTGTTCTATAGTAACTGAGTTAATGAAATGGTGTCTTGTGTGGAGCAGAACTATGCCCAACGCCTACCTCTCACACCACAGCACTCTCAGTACTACGCAAATCAAAACCGCCTATCTCCTGTGTGTCACCCTGTATAATTGCAGAACGTGATTCTAGTGGGAGCATCAATTTTCTTACATGTTTTTCAATACCATGCCAAAACAAATTGTTCCTTAGTAGTGGGGCCAGGGGCTTGAGAGGTCTTAGGTTGGTTGGAGGTGCAAGGAAGAGAAAATCTTCCTGCAAGGAAGGGGGAAGGGAGCGCAATTATCTGCAGACTCATAGCCCGTCACATAGAAACCATGGGCCAGTTCCAATAGTAGTGGATGAAGTGAGAAACATGATGCTGGACTCAGACCTTAGCTAGCTCACTTGTCTTCGACCCTTGGAGACAGGCCCGTTTTTGACCCTGTTAGCGCCCTAGGCACAACTAATAGTAGCGCCCCTTTGCAAAGGGTGTCCACCGACCGGGAATCATGCGGGAATTTTATGAACCGGGAATTATGTGTGAATTTTGTATTTCCACCTGGAGTTTTCAAATTACCGTGATCGCGTATGACAACAGTTTCCGTGATCGCGGGAGACGATAATATGTCTACACTCGGCCGCGAGATATTCAGAATGTTGCCACGATCACGGAAGACGATGATAATGTCCACACAACTGCGCGAAACAGCAAAAATTTTACCGCGATCGCGGAAGACGATGATGATCTCCACACAACTGCGGAACATGATTAACATTTTGCTGCAATCGCAGGAGATGATTACCATGTATACACAACCATGGGAGACGGTTACGATGTCTACAGGACCGCGGGATATACAATAATGATTTACACGGCCGCGAGGGACAATCGGAATTATGCCACGATCGCGCAAGACAATGATAATGTCCACATGACCGCAGGAAAAAATCAGAATTTTGCCTCATTCACGGAAGACGATGATCTCCATATGTCCACAGGGGATGATTACAATTTTTCCACAATCGCAGGAGACGATTACGATGTCTACAGGACCGCGGGAGATACAATAATGATTTCTACACGGCCGCTAGGGATGATAAGAATATTGCCGCGATCACGGAAGACGATGATAATGGCCACACGATCGCGGGAAAAGTTCAGTACTTTGCCTAATTTGATCGAGGGAGATAATTACCATTTTGTCACAATCGTGGGAGGCGATTAATATTGTTCACACGACCGCGGGGGACGATATAATGATGTCTTCACGTCCGCGAGGGTTGGTCAGAATTTGACCGCGATCTCGCAAGACGAAGATAATGTCCTTACGACCGCGGGAAAAGATCAGAATTTTGCCTCATTCACGGTAGACGATGATAATCTCCTCACGACCGCGGGATATGCTCATATATTGCTTCGATCATGGAAGACGATAAATATGTCCAAACGACCTGACCGCTGAAAATAGTAAGAATCTCGCCGCAAACGCGGGAGACGATTACGATGTCTACACGGCCGCGAGGGATTATCAGAAGTTTGCCGCAATCGCATGCAAACAACCACCAATTTTTTTTATTTTCCAAATTTTTGGCGCCCCCCAAAAAAGCCAATTACCTTGCGCCCTAGGCACGTGCCTACCGTGCCTATTCGGTAAATCGGCCCTGCTTGGAGAACTTAATTTTTAGAAAACCATCGTATAATACTAAGAGCCTTCAACACAAGAATTATATGTATGAATCATCACAGGAGAGGAACTGGTTATGATTATGGTTATGGTTAAGGTACAAGGGTATTTTTCTAGTATGAATAGCACATTAGTATCCTTCAAGTTATTGTAACTTATAATTCACAGTCCCTGAAACATAAGCTTCAACCAAAATGTAGTCTACAGAGTTTACGTGATAACCATTTAAAACCAAAACTGGAGAATCATCCTATTAACAAAGACAATTCACATTGTGCCAACTAAATCTTCAAGACTGAAATACAGGTTGATATATTTTGGGGAAAATACAAATTTTTTTCTGAATGTGTACACAGAATATATTTTTGGGTTTTATACAACTAACTGTTAATTATTATACTATTTTCATTCAGTTACAGCTTTTTATTATTTTTTAGCATGACCACACTCACAACATAACAAGAAGCTTCTTCTGGGGTTTATGTGGTTAAAAGAATTAGAAAAGTGGATAGGAGGGCCAGAAACTGCTAAGACAGCATACTACACCATGGTTGAACCGCATATAATATGGATTGATCTCTTGGGAACCTATGAGAAGAACCTTAATAAAATCCTTGTTAACCCTCGAGCGGGCGCTTGCGAGTTTTCCTCCGCACTTGTAGTTTTTGTTAATATAAATATGAATAATGGGTGTCGGCAGTCATGTCCGACTCTACACTTTATGCACCTCATCCTAGGAATGCCCCAAAGCTATTTTTACCCCCGAATTCCTCCTCATTTTGTTATCAGTTGCAATTCAGTGACGCAGGTCAGTTTGCGGAGGTTTACTCCGCGTGCGCCCTATCGCGTACTTACGCGATAAACTTCCTTAGCACAGAGTTTATTTTCTCACGCGCTATTGTCAAACTGCTTGTATATTTTCTATATACGAAATCATAAACATGTTTAAATGTATATTTTATTTATAATTATTACCAAATATATTTTGTTTGCATGTATATGTATAATTGAATTACTGCGGAACAAAACTCTGCATGCGCCCTCTCTCGTAACACCCACAGTGACACCTTTATACTAGAAAATTGCTCAATATGTTTATTTGAAATATTGCTCATTAATTTAAACAAATAAATGTTATTAACAAAGAAATTAGGTTTCTGATCAGTGTTCAACATTTACATATAATATTTTGTTATAATAACAAATAAAATGGGTAAAATTTATGCTATTTAGTAATGCGGAATAAAACTCTGCATGCGCCCACTCCGGTTATACTGGTGAAGCGCCTCCTCGAGGGTAAAAAAAAGATTAGTAGCCATTCTTCAGCCGTACCACTAAAGACAGCTGCAGGTAGGCTTTTAAACCAATAAAACTTGTATTTGTAATAACCATCTACACCCCCACACAGTTTTAGTGTGCACACGTAACGTGGATATCTCCAGAAATCAAGATTTCCACTCCCGTAACACCATAAGGAGCTACGAACCGACTTAAGTCTTCCAGTCCTCATAGAGCAGTGGCTCATAGAACAAATTGTTTATACAATGTGAAAGATTCTTTTGACCAATTATAACAAATTTTACCTTTGAAAAGCAAGAACTACCTGTAGTTTTTAGACACCCCGTTTTATTTCTAAGAAATCACAGATAAAAAGAATAGTCTATTGTCTATTTTTTTACCTTGAGATTCACCTGGTTCACTCATGGGAAGAGCATTTGACGCCTCAGCTACTCCAGAAACTCTTGTTGGGTGCTTTTGTTTCCTTCTGAAATTAATACTATTGATTGTAAGTATTAGATTCTACTTAAAAATATTCTTTATCATGAACTTGGGTGATGTAAAGTGGACTTGGTGTTATAATTTGATACAAAGCACACACTCTGTGATAAGGTCTCTTTTATATACATTTATCTTTGGTTTGTTGTTTAATTAGGCAATTTTATCATATATTTTGGAAGTTAGAGATATAGATTGAAAGTCTTGAAGTCTAGATTAATTTTTGTACAAATTGCTAAAGCAATCTTGTGTTTTGTCCAAATGGATTTAGAATTATAATCAATTCACTATTTTACACTTCATTGGTTAAAGAATGAAAGAATGACAATGTATTTTGTGTCGTCTGGTGCTTTGTGTTTCTTGTTTTGGTTTTTCCCAAATTGCTGCAATCCCACTAAAGAACACATCAGAGTTTTTTGTAAATCTGAAAAAAACTGCAAATAATTGTAATTTTAAAACCATATTATCAGAACACTCTAATTGAGCAAATAATACCAGAATAAATCAATTCGGGGAAATCCTTTTCAGTTAATAAAAAATTGTATTCAGTAATCAACAGTCAATTTTTAAATAAATATTTCATAGACAATATTATAATATTAGTCGGGTAAATATAGGATATGACCTTAAAAAAATTGCAAGAAAACGTTTTATGGTTTTATTTTGTAGAGTTGGGTTTGCAGAATGACATACTAAAAGTTGCCAAAAATCGGTGCACGAGAAAACCACTAAAATCACAATTTAAAATGGCGGCTTTTTTCAACATTGGACAAATTAAAAAAACATATTTCACATGTATTTGTTATGCACATTTTCCAAGATATTGACTTGGGACCACCGCCTGTATTTATTGAGTGGTTAGTACTTCATTTTGATAGGGAACATGTTTTTGACCGCCATCTTGGATCCGCCATATTGGACATAGATAATTTTTTTCAATGTAATGATAGTGTTGTGACACATCATTACCAACTACATTTTTACACTGATTTCAATGCCGAAATCCGTTTTTAAATATCTTTATTCATTTAGAAGATATATACAAAAGAAAACTCTGCACCATACATTTCTTATGGACGTTTCGTAGTTTGATATTTTTTTTTAAATTATTTTTCTTATATCTCCAGTTCTTATTAACGCTTGTAGTTCGTTCTAGGCTTAAAATATTCAGTAATGTAAGGGCTTTCATTTGAGCTCTTGATCATTAAAATCAGACGAGTTAAAGACCTGCTACGAACCTCAGAACAATATTAAATTTAACTTTTTAGAAATATATTTTTATTAAAAGATTTATAACTCGGGTTGTTAATACGTCACCGAGTTCTTTCTGGTCTCAAATTACTCAGTAAATGTTTGGCTTTAATTTTATTGATCATTAAACAAAATCTGACAATTTTAAAATGAGCCATGGACCATAATTTAACATTAGAATGTATTTATATTGAAATTTGTCTTTAGTTAAAGACGTATATTCCTAATTCTAAATAACTCCCAAAACTCTTTATAGTCTTAAATAATTCGCCAAAATATTGACTTTTATTTTAGCTATGGATTACTTTCCAGGAGTTATTAGGGTTTGGGATATATGTCCTTAACTAAAGACAAATTTCAAAATAAATACATTTTAATGTTAAATTATGGTCCATGGCTCATTCTAAAATTGTCAGATTTTGTTTAGTGATTAATAAAATCAAAGCTAAACATTCACTGAGTAATTTGAGACAAGAAAGAACTTGGTGACGTATTAACAACCCGAGTTATAAATATTTTAATAAAAATATATTTCTAAAAAGTTAAATTTAATATTGTTCTGAGGTTCGTAGCAGGTCTTTAACTCGTCTGATTTTAATGATCAAGAGCTTATCAATCAATCAATCAATCAAGAAATTTATTTACACAATAATTGCCAATACATAGGATACAAAAGTGCAAAAACCACAAATGGTTTGTCTGCACTAAAAATATTGTTTCTTATCTACCATACAGTTTTTGTCAGTTTGAATCAGTAGCATGCAGTTTTATGAGTTCTTAATTGTCTCTTGAGTAATTAATAACAAAAAAAAGACAACAAAGACACAAATATCTGTAAAAATTCAACAGTAACAATAACAAATAAACTATTGGAATAAATAACAATAATATATTACTTTAACTTCAACTAAAATGTAAATAAATTAAATGCATAATTGTAATAAATTAAAATTGTAACAAATCATTCCAAACAAGTTCCTTTAAATAATGTTTAAACATGCTATAACTATTTGCAAAAACCATATGATTTGTGAGGTTATTAAAACATTTGGGAACAAAAACTTCAAGTGTTCTACTTCCATACTTATTCCTGTGCTTTGGTACAAAATAATAATTCCTTCTAACATCATATGGGTGATTATTGACTATTTTCAAGCTGTCATCAAATAAATGATCAGTGGATATCAAAAAGATATATAACTTACTAACAGGTAGCAGTATAACAAAATGAAAAATCTTTATAATTGGTAACTGCTTAATGTGCACTGGAACAATACATTTGAGCGCTTGCTCCTGCAGATGCTCAATTTTCCTCAGAGAAGTCTTTGAAGCATTGCCCCATGCTCTCACACCATATCTTAATATTGATTCACACAATGACTGGTAAATCACCAATAGCACATTAAATGGCAGGACACTTTTTAAATAAAAAATTTTGCAAACACATGATCTGATTTTTTTACAAACATAATTAACATGTATATCCCATTTAAAATTGTGGTCAACATGAACCCCTAAATATTTAAAATCATGCACATTCTCTAAACTCTTACATTGACAACTTTTTGGGATAAGTGAGTAAGTATGATTATGTAAACAATCAAAATTATGGTAAGTAATGCTTACATTAGAACATTTAAATGCAGGTGAATGCACATGCATGACCTTGGACTTTTTGTCATTTATTACCAATCCATAATCATGACACCATTCTAAAAGGTTGTTAACAGCATTCTGCATATTTTTTCTGCCTCTATTATATTTTTGTTTGATACGACAATTGCAGTGTCATCAGCGTACATAAAAACCGTGTCTTCTTTTATATATTTTGGGAGTGTATTTGCATATATTATATATAAGATTGGGCCCAAAATACTTCCTTGAGGTACCCCAGAAAAAAGTTCTGCCTCTTCACTAAATGTACTATGCACTTTTACAATAATTTTTCTGTTTTTCAGATAGTCTCTAAACCATTCTAAAAACCTGCCAGAAATTCCTATGTCCTTGAGTGCTGTCAATATTTTATCAAACTGCAGTGTATCAAAAGCTTTAGTAAAGTCTATAAAAGTTACTATTACTTGATTGCCCTGCCCTAATTCTTTGTTAATATTGTTAGAAAAATCTTTCAGCAATAACTCTGTACTTTTGTTTTTCTGGAAACCATACTGACTTTTATTTATAACATCATTTTCTGCTAAGTATTTATTTAAATGGTGTGCAATGTACCTTTCCATTATTTTATCTATTGAAGAAAGAATAGATATTGGGCGATAGTTCTGGTATGAATTGTGGCAACCTGATTTATAAACAGGTCTTATAATAGCAGTTTTTAGCAGAGTCGGCATTCTGCCTTCATCAAGTGATGCATTTATTATATTAACCAGCACTTCAGCGGCTTCTAAATTACACTTTTTTAAATCACATTCTCTTATTCCATCTATACCGGGGCTATTTTTCTTTAATTTTACAATAATATCTTCAATATCTTTTCTATTGGCTTTGGGGATGTACAAACTCTTAATATCTCCTAATTTAACCTCAGCACTGTCGAATCCCATTAGCTCAAATGAAAGCCCTTACATTACTGAATATTTTAAGCCTAGAACGAACTACAAGCGTTAATAAGAACTGGAGATATAAGAAAAATAATTTTAAAAAAAATATCAAACTACGAAACGTCCATAAGAAATGTATGGTGCAGAGTTTTCTTTTGTATATATCTTCTAAATGAATAAAGATATTTAAAAACGGATTTCGGCATTGAAATCAGTGTAAAAATGTAGTTGGTAATGATGTGTCACAACACTATCATTACATTGAAAACAAATTATCTATGTCCAATATGGCGGATCCAAGATGGCGGCCAAAAACATGTTCCCTATCAAAATGAAGTACTAACCACTCAATAAATACAGGCGGTGGTCCCAAGTCAATATCTCGAAAAATGTGCATAGCAAATGCATGTGAAATATGTTTTTTTAATTTGTCCAATGTTGAAAAAAGCCGCCATTTTAAATTGTGATTTTAGTGGTTTTCTCGTGCACCGATTTTTGGCAACTTTTAGTATGTCATTCTGCAAACCCAACTCTACAAAATAAAACCATAAAACGTTTTCTTGCAATTTTTTTAACGGTCCCTATGTAAGTTTGTTTAGTTTGCCTGGACTATATGATTAAAATGTTTAAACTGTGAAAGGAACATATGATACCTTCATATGAAAAATATATTACTTTTTTTACAGCCACAGCAAACTAGTTAAGACCTTTAAAACACCCTTACCTCATGTTATCTATGTCTATTTAGTTTTGTACAATACAATCTTACTAGTTTGTTGTTTTTATAACCATTCCTCATGTTTTGCAGTTTTTATCCTGTTGAATTATTTTGACACCATTTATTGTAATTATTTTGACACTATTTATTGTACAGTGTACATAAAAATGAATAAAGATATTTGATAATAATTAATTAACATTAATAAATATTTAATTAACATTAATTAATAATTAATTAACATTAATTAATAATTAATGTTTAAAATTAAATTACAGTGAGGATAGTTGATTTTTGAAAATATATTTAGTGTGTTATTTATCCTCCAATTAAAAACATTTTACATTATCTTTTTATCATGTATCTTTTAAATTTTTTTGTAATCTAACATTTTATCCTTATCTTTTATAGTAAAAAAATACTTTTTATTTTTTGAACAATAAGTCAAAAATATTTTTTTTTCAGATTTTTCATAGGAAATCACTTTGGATAAAGATAAATCAAAGATTTGAATATAATTAGCTTAAACAAACCTGTAAGTTCCTTCTCTGTTTTCTAAGCCAATTATCTTGGGATTTTTTTTGCATATAAAGCAAGGCTTTACAGATTTTTTTGTTGGAGGTTCACCTGATAAAATTAAATGATGTAAATCACATAATGAAACATCATCATCTTTCAAATCCATTTGCTGTCCTTGTTTAGTCAGTTGTTCGGAGGAAATCTGCTCGCTCTTTGTCTTTTCTAAATTTACTGATCGAGTTGCAGTTGAATCGTCCTGTTGTGGGACTAGTTTACGTTTCTCGCATTTACTTTTGTCATGGCAGGGCTTTTCTACTTTATTTAATAACACTATTTGATTTGGATGCTGAACTTTTTGTTTCTTCTTGGAGGGAGTTTTGCTTCCTTTTTTGGCTTTGGAATTTTCGTTTGTATGAGAAGAAGGTAAAAATATTGGGTGACCATGAGCAAATTGGTTAGTAGGCCTATGCACATTAGTGTTTTCTTGAGGATATGCAATAGGATTGCCCTCTCGATACGATCGAGGAGGAACAGTGGGTGTTAACATATGTTGTGATTCTGCTGGTAATGGTCTTTCTGAGGTATAAAAACGTGCTCTTTTTTGTATTTGTGACTGTGTGATTGTTTGTTTCAAAGGCTGGCCTAGGTAATTCAATTTGGGATTTATTTGCTCTGGAGAGAAACTTTGAGACTCCTGGGGCGGGCCAGATGGCAGAGCAGCTTGAGGTGTGTGCCAGCGTGGAAACTTCGGGGCACTACCTTTCATTTGTTCCCACCCCTTTGGGACTGCTTGAAGAGTAGGTAGCGGAACAAATTTAATTTTAACATGACTTTTTGTAAGTGACTGGGGATTAGTTAGAACAATAGAACCCATTGGGGTAAACTCCTTTAGATGTGTCTGGGGATTGGTTGGAACTGTAGAACCCATTGGGGTAAACTCCTTTAGATGTGTCTGGGGATTGGTTGGAACAGTAGAACCTATTGGGGTAAACTCCTTTAGATGTGTCTGGGAATTGGTTGGAACAGTAGAACCCATTGGGGTAAACCCCTTTAGATGTGACTGGGGATTGGTTGGAACAGTAGAACCCATTGGGGTATACTCCTTTAGATGTGTCTCGGGATTGGTTGGTACAGTAGAACCCAATGAGGTAAACCCTTTTAGATGTGTCTGGGGATTGGTTGGAACAGTAGAACCTATTGGGGTAAACTCCTTTAGATGTGTCTGGGTATTGGTTGGAACAGTAGAACCCATTGGGGTAAACTCCTTTAGATGTGTCTGGGAATTGGTTGGAACAGTAGAACCCATTGGGGTTAACCCCTTTAGATGTGACTGGGGATTGGTTGAAACAGTGGAACCCATTGGGGTAAACCCCTTTAGATGTGACTGGGGATTGGTTGGAACAGTAGGACCCATTGGGCTAAACTCCTTTAGATGTGTCTGGGGATTGGTTGGAACAGTAGAACCCATTGGGGTAAACTCCTTTAGATGTGTCTGGGGATTGATTGAAACAGTAGAACCCGTTGAGGTAAACTCCTTTAGATGTGTCTGGGGATTGGTTGGGAAAATACATCCCCCGTAAGCATATTGTTTTATAGGTGTATGGGAATTAATTTGAACATTAGAACTTAATGGGGCATACCGTTTTGGGCGTGTCTGGGGATTAAAGGGAACAGTTGAACTTAACGGGGTGTACAGGTTTGGGTGTGTTCGAAGATTGGGTGGGGTAACAGCTTCTGTCATATAAGATTTTGGTTGTGCAGGCTCGTTAGTTGAGACACCACTTTCCACTGGTGAATACCAGCTGGGATTTTCTTGTACAGGCGCGGAGGTACTAGCTCCCATTTCAGGTATAGACATATAATGGGGCTGTGCTTGTGTATGCATGGGATGAGCTTCCTTCCTAGCTGTGAACCAAAAAGGTTCTTCATCTTTTGTAAGATCTATCAAGGGGATGTCCCTTGTTCCTATCCAGGTAGTTTGTCCTTGTGTGTGTGAACTTGCTACTGGTAGTGGATTAGTTGGTTCTAAAGGAGTGTTTTGGTAAGTTTCTGCTTGCATTTTTGATGTTATGTATATTCCGAGGTGCCTTAATTCTTGAAAACGGGAACCCAATGTTGAAGGACCTGTAACAACATTTCTTGCATAGTTCACACCATTGACACTCTTGGAGTTCACTTTTCAGATTACCTGCAATATTGATAAGCTATTTTTCAATCAATTTCAATCCTAGAATTTTAATTAATTTCAGAAGAGAGTGAACAATTGCAATTAATTTGTGTACAATTGGCTCACTTATATTTATTTCAAATACTTCTTGACTTCATTTTAGCGAATTTCCCTATAGGGAAGTAGCTATTACCGTAGGTGGCATGGTAAGACCTAGGCCCGGGACTGATTTACTTTTTCATTTTGATGTCCAAAGAGGCCAAAAACACCATTCATTCAAATTTTTATATATGTATATATAGATTTATATATATATATATATATACGTCCGTGAACGCGATAACTCGAGTAATTTTTGTTCTATTTCGATGAAATTTGGTTTAAAGGTGTAAGGCGGGATAAACTTGAATGAGTTCGCAAACCAGCATGATCGGACCATGGGAACGGGGTTTTACAGGGGGTTTTATGGTGTAAAAAATGGTTTTTTGAATTTTTAACTCTCAAAACACAAAATTTACCAATTTCTCTTCAGACTTTTTTAAAGAGCTTAAAAAAACAAATAATTTAGTATATAAAAGTGTTTTTGAACGGTAATGGATCACGGAGAAAATTAAAAAAATAGTAAATTCAAAATTCCCATGTTATTCTTATAGAGAATATTGTAAAATGTCGTAGTCGCTTGTTAATGGATATATTTTCATCGAACTTGGCAATTTTGTTTATTTCATACTAAGCTATTAGTATTTTACTAAAAAACACACTTAATTAGTTTCCTTGTAGCAGCAAACCTAGGTAAATAACTTGCGTACAGCCAAAACTAAGTATATCTACCAAACTCCAAAATTATCTCTAAAAGTTTTTGTTTTTGCCCTGCAATGGATCTCAAAGGGTAAAATCTTTGGTGTTTAACACGTTCGCTACTGCAATAGTACGAAATTTTCCATTCACATGGACCAGCGACGCACATATGCGACGGCCGGTTTCCACCCATGGACTGCCGTCACATATATGCGTCGGCTAGTCACATTAAAATAGACTGACGACGCATATTTGCGTTGGGGTTCTAATGTTATTAAAATGCTTATATCTTTGTAGTGGTCTATTTGAAGACACTGAATTCCCTGCAGTGGTCTACAGAGATGTCTGACGCACAACTGCGTCGCTTGGTCTGTGGATATGATGATTGGTGACGTCATATAATAGTTGGAAAAACTTGTCTTTACTTTTCTGCATCACTGTATGTATGTATGCAGTATGTATGCTGCATTATCCTATGTAGCTTTTATATTTGTTCAGTTATAAACTGTTCTTGAATAATCTGTTTATTTCTTTACTTACTTTCACCTTAAAACACAAAAAAAATTAACTGTCGCATATATGCGACGTTTAGTCTATTTCAAGAAAACTATGATAATTTTCATTATTGTCTTCGCTGTAGACCGGGCGTCGCAAATATGCGACATTACAAAAGGTTATAAAAAATACAAATAAACAAGAATAATTTATTTACAAAACCATTGTAGAGTATTACAATGTAAATGATCGCTGTTTTACAGGTTTTCGCCCGTGGTCTGTGTGTACTGTTATCCAAGTGACAGTTGGTCTATGTGTAAGATTCAAATGTATACCTCGGTCTGTGGCAATGACCGCGGCGTCGCATATATGCGACGCTCAGTAGCGAACGTGTTAACATGTACACTTCTTCAATTTTGTCAGTCCAACATAAATATGTGGTTTACAATTAAGAACAACTATCAATGCACTTCAAGGTCTAACATTAAGACCTGAAACATAGCTAAAATCACAGGCTGGCGTGAGAAATACTTTGTAAAAGTTCCAAATAGTTCATAAGGTGTGTTCAAGGGATACTTTTCTATACTTTAAATAATTTAAGAGCAGATTATACACAATTTCAATCTTTAAAGGTCATATTTATCTATTAATAAGAGTTTATGGGAATTGTTTAATGCTCGAAAGGCTATATATCAACCAAACTCCGAAATTAACTGTAAAAGTTTTTGTTTTTGCCCTGCAATAGATCTCAAAAGGTAAAATCTTTAATTTTTTTTGTGTACACTTCTTTGATTAAACCAGCCCAACCCAAATATGCGGTTAACAATTGAAAACAATCACCAGTTCACTTCAAGGCCTGGCATTTAGACATGAAATGTAGCTAAAATCAGTCCAGCGTTAGAAATACTTTGTTAAAGTTCCAAATAGTTCATGAATGGTGTTCAAGGGATATTTTCCTATACTTTAAATCATTTAAGAGCAGATTATACTCAATTCCAATCTTTAAAGCTCATATTTATCCATTAATAAGAGGTCATAGAAATTTGTTAGTAATTGAAAGGCTTAAAATTTGCTAAACGCTTTTAAATATCATACTATGAAATGAATGGTTATAAGTCACAGATACTTAAATTTTCTGGCTCTTGACACTTTGAGACTGTTACACGTACTTTCAATTTCAAAATTTTTGGTATTTTTAAAAAAGCTAACTGTAAAAAAAATGTTAATTGTCAAATTTTACTGTAATTTTCAGTAATGTATTCATCAATTTCTTTTGCAATTTTTATATTTTATGACTACTTACGTTTAAAACATATATTTTTTTAAGCAAATAATGGTTAAGCTTAACTCATTCATATCATAAATTTAAAGAAATATTACAGTTTTGAAGGTTATGAATCTAGATGTTTTCCAACATGGGTAACTCTTAGTATGGAAAATAAATGGGAGATATTGTAGAGATATGATTTATTGTTCTATATTTCATGTAATTGTGTAGTGTAGCTTTTAGAGTATAATTTATTAAAATCGGTTGGTAAATAGATTGCATACAGCCAAAACTAAATATGTAAACCAAACTCTGAAAATAACTCTTAAATTTTTGCCCTGCAATTTAGATCTCAAGAGAAAACCTTTTGTTTTCTGTGTATGTGTCCGTTAGCACGATAACTTGAGCAAAAATGATCAGATTTTGATGAAATTTGGTACAAACGTGAAGACCTACGTTTATTCGAACAAGTTCATGGAATCAGCATAATTGGGCCATGGGAACATGGGTGGTTATATGGGGTAAATATGATTTTTCCCATTTTTGAACCTAAAAACCAAAAGATTTGCTATTTCTTTCTAAACCATTTTTAGAGCTTAAAAAATAAATAATTTAGTATATTAAAGCGTTCTTATATGCCTAACGGTCATGGAGAAAATTAGGAAAAAGTGTAATTTAAAAATTCCCATGTTATTCTTAAGGAGAAAGTGAAAACAGTTGTAGATTAATTGTTTATGGATGTTGATAAAATTTTGCAAATTTATTTTTTTCATCTTTACTATTAACGTATTGTCAAAAAAAACCTTTTTCCTTCCCTGTAGAATCAAGTCTAAGCACTCGTTAAATCTAATGTTATTTAAATTGGGAATGCATATGTCTTATTTATAGAAATGTTTTAGTAAAAATGTAATCAGACAAGTTGAAATTCGCTTAGTCTGTAGGTTTGCTGCTGCGGTGGTATTTTACTATAAAAAGTTATCATAAAAGAATTTTGCTGTCACAACTGAAGTGTATTCAAGTTTTAAAACATCCTTTCTCAAGAGTTGTCCTGTATGAAAATACCCCCGCCGACGCAAACCTGCCGACTAAGCAAATTTCCATTTGTCTGAATCTGAATTGATTTTCAATGACTGAATCCATTTAAATAACATTAGGTTTAACTAGTACCTAGGTTTGCTGCTACAAGGTAACTAAGAAAGTATATTTTTATTAAAACATTAATAACTTAGTATAAAATAAATAAATTTGTCAAGTTTGATCAATATATATCCATAAACAAACAAACTATATTTTACAATATTCTCATAAGAATAACATGGGAATTTAATATTTAAATTTTTTTAGAATTTTCTCCGTTACAAATAATTGTACAAAAACACTTAAATATACTAAATTATTTGTTTTTTTAAGCTCATTTAAAAAGGTCCGGAGACAAAATTGGGATATTTTGTATTTTTTGTGTACAAAATGAGAAAAATCATTTTTGACCCCATAAAACCCTGTTCCTATGGTCTAATCATGCTGGTTCCCGAATCCATCCAAGTTTATCCCACCTTACACCTCTAAACCAAATTTCATCAAAATCAGACAAAAATTACTTGAGTTGTTACGTTCACGGACCTATCAGCGTGATTGGTATAAGAGTGCCAGCTATTTTAAGTGCCAGCTTTTCGAAAGTTATAAGAAATATAATAAAATGTTCAATTGTAACTGCTTTGGATTTTTTATTTAAAAACTTTTGGTCAAGTTGAAAAAATAATTTTACCCGTCAGTTTTCCAATATGTTTGCCAACTTTGATTTTTCTTATGGAACACCCTATATTTGATGATTTTTTAGAAAGTAAATGCAATTTAAAAACGTTTTATTTCTTGGCATTTTCTCTCTAAAGCTACTCGTTTAGGAGGTACAGTGTGTTAAAACTAAGAAAAAATGACTTGCAGTGTACATTCTGCATTATGTAGCTCCTAAACGAGTACGTTTAGAGCGAAAATGCAATGATTAAAAAAGTCTTAAAATTGCATATAGATTCTAAAAAGACCATAACAAACACATTTTTCCTATTTTTAAATTTCTCTGCAATTTTGGAAAATGGTGGCCATTTTTTAAACAATGGAATCAATATTTCTTAAATACCACGATGTTTGTTATGGTCTTTTTAGAATCTAGATGAAATTTTAACACTTTTTTAATCGTTACATTTTCGCTCTAAACGTACTCGTTTGGGTGTTAACACACTGTAACTCCTAAACGAGTAGCTTTAGAGAGAAAATGACGAGAATTAAAACGTTTTTAAATTGCATTTACTTTCTAAAACAATCATAAAATATTCCCATGGTCCGATCATGCTGTTTCGCGAACTCAATCAAGTTTATCCCGCTTTACATATTGTTTATCCCGCTTTGGTTATTTTTAAACCAAATTTCATCAAAATCGGACAAAAATTACTCAAGTTATCGCGTTCACGGACGTATATATAAACATACGTATATATAAACGTGTATATAAACATATATAAAAATTTGAACGAATGGTGGTTTTGGCCTCTGGGGACATCAAAATGAAAAAGTAAATCGGTTCCGGGTCTAGGTCTTACTGTGCCACCTACGGTAATAGCTACTTCCCTATAGGGAAATTCGCTAAAAATCTACTCTGTTGATAAATTTCTGAAAATTTAACGATTTTGATTTACAACTAACCAGTAAATGTTCCCAAATGGCTTTATAGTTTATTTTATTTTGTACTAATTGAGTTATGAACTAGCTAAAGACAAAGATTTTGTAAAATTGAGCTATTTAGGCCTACCTGTTTTTGCAGGCAATATTAAGGACTATTTACAAATGAAGCAATTATAATTTAAACATTTTAATGAACACCTTAAAATACACAGTTTGAAGCGTGTTGTACTTCTAATCCCTTATCAGTATAAAAATGAATTATTATTAAATCATTTTGCAAAAAGCATAAGCAGTTTGGAGTTATAAAAAACATAATCAGTCTTTCAATGAGTAAATTACTTCTTGTTTGAATAATAATAATAAAAAAAACTACCTACATACCGTAATAGACCTATACACCCAATTGAGTTTCGAAGATGAATATAGAATGCAAGGTGAGTCGGTGAGTGCATGCTAGAGAGAGTTTATCTATTTAGCTTTGTTATTGACTAATATAAACTGTTTCTCAGCAAAACCCGTGTACTGAAATCCCAATGATTATGAACAGCTGAGTCCAGCTTTGAGCTATCGTAAAGCTACTAAGTATCAAACATACAGTACAAGCTTCTGATTATTGCAAGCTTCTTATCGGTTGTGTTAAACTTCGATCAGATCTGTTAAAAGCCAATGTTTTAAATGGTAGTTACATTGTAAATCTAAAGTACATAATATGTACTTATACTTAATATGTACTATATTATAGTGTAGGATGTTAGGGTGCGATATATGAATCAAAATACATAATAGATCAGCGTAAGACAATCTACATGTCAACTCAGGAATAAATCGTGAAAATTCTTAGCGATAACTCATTCCTCCACTACATAAGCCCAATAAAAAAATGTTCTACATAACCATTAAATTAGAACCTTTTAAACTAATACAAAACAGTCATGATTTTAAATTTGTCAGATATTAAATGAGTAAATTCAAACAGTTGAATAGTATGAGCCCCATGATTGGGGGTTTTATCACTTTTGTACCGCGGTGGAAGGCTAACGATTTCTTCACATCACTTTTGCTCCGGAGGTCAGCAGGTTGATTTCGGTGCCGGCCGAAACATCGCTTTTGTTCCTCGGACATCTCTATTTTTTCGCGAGAGAGGGGGGTGTACTCTCTCTCCCCTGTACTCTCTTTCACCTTGCCCTCCTCCTAATATTCTTTCTGCTTTCATGCGGGCTTTAAAACTCGATAAAATTATCATTTTAAAAGCAAGACACGCTAATTGGGAACTATCATGAGCGTCAATAGCTTTTGTTATTGGGAAGAGCTTTGCCGTTGATAATACTGAGGGACTTCACATACACCCCAAACAATCATTTTGAAGTTAGCTATTTAGTTTTATAATATCCGTCATTGAATAAAATATTGTATGAGTATACTATATTTAGATTGTTTCGCTGTTATATGTTTTCCTAGAATAGTAGTCAATAAAGTGAACTGTAGCTGGCTGGATAACGTTTTGGACTCTCACGGCGGTGGTCTCAGCTTTCAACTAGCTCGTTTGTTTTTATTCTCTTCTCTAGGGGTTGTCCAAATTGGAAGCTTCTTAGTTCATCAGGGTCGTCGCATGAAATAAATATGGGGGGAGACACTTTGAATTTCCCAACTATTTTACACAGAATTCCCTACTACATTGCATGAATTTTCCAACAATATTACACGGATATCTAACTATAATTATTAGTTTATACATACTGTAGATGTCTGGTTAGTTTGAAAATAAACCTCTAAGTCTTCAGTCTAACGACAGTTTCAAACTTCCCAAAAGCCCAACACATACCTTCAAATACCCAACAATCCCTAAATTTTACACTTTTCAAAGATGATTCCCCCTTCCCCACTCCCACACCTTCAGTGACGCCCCTGAGTTCAATCACACACTGTTTTTACTGATTTTTTCAGTAGAGTGTTAGTCGTGTTTAACAATAAGGTAAGGCCATTGACAAATCCAGGGACAAGAAAGCACCAATTAAAAGGGATAAAATTTCATGTTTCTGTTGAAAAATATATGTTGATGAGCTAATAAGAGGAAAATGTCTATAAAAGCAGTTCAAACATGGGTTTACAGCTACATATTTTCACATTATATGACATAATAATAGTCTCGAATAAAGGTAGAATTCTGTGTTCACCAGTTATGAGTTCTCGAAATGCGAAGGTAAGAGCTTCACCAGACGCTAAGGCCAGGAGATGAGTAAGCATTTAGTTTAGTCAACTCCAACGTTTTGTTGAACGGGCCAGGCACGTTATCAGATTATAATACTCGTCCTTTGTTTTGGCTTGCACCATGAAGGCAATATTTTTCTCTTCTAACACTATACAGTTTGTACAAAATATGTACCTACATATAATAAACAAAATTCTTTTCCTACAGTCTCCTGTCAAAGTGGCCTTCCTTGCACTGATAATATGCACAGAATGTTGCTAATTGCTGCATCTACTTACTTTTGCCACACAGTTTTACTTTCGCAAACCAGTATTTCAAACATACAACACAAAACAGCGTACTTTTATTGGGCACGTAATACGTGTACGCTTGAAAATAAGCTGGCAACACTTAAAGATATTAAGACTGCGATCAGCTGGTGCAGCGTTTCACATTTGAAATACTGTGTTTGAAATACTATTTATTTATATGCTTTATAGTAACTGTAGGAAAAATATAATGTGTAACGCGAGTGCAAACTGTTTTGCTGCACTGTTGTGTTGAAATACTGGAGTGCGGCAAAGTAAAATGAATACGGCAAAAATAAGTAAATGCATCAATTAGCTACTTTGCGTGCTATAACCAGTGCAAAAAAGCCTGCTTTGTCGGGTAACTGTAGGAAAATACTTATCTTTAGAGATATTATCATATATGGAATGATCTGTTAACGTAGGTCTCATGATAAGATCTATCTAGGGACATATTTTTCCGCTTTGATGTGTCCAGAGGTCCAAAATACCACCTGTTAAAATGTTTACATATGTGTACGTTGGCACGATAACAGAGGAAAAATCAACCGGTCTTGATAAAATTCGGTACCAACATATAAACCTATGTTTATTCGAAAGAGGACGTGAACCAGTGTGATTGGACTATGGTAACGGGGGCTTAGGGGGGTTTACGGGGTACGCAATTGGGGGTTCCCATTTTTGAGCCTATAACATAACATTTCTTAATGCACAATATAGACCATTCAAGTAGAGAGTAAATGTCTGTTCTGGAACTTACTTTTTGGAAAAACACTGTCTCTTCTGGAACCGAGCTTTTTGTTTCAAAAGGCGAGTGCTGGTTGAAGCTAATGGAATAAATCCAATTATATAGTTCCAATTTCACAAGTAAAAAACCAAATGTGAGACCACTTTCAAAAATTTAAACCATCGAACGCAGGTATTTGAACCAATCTGTTTTTCGAACTAGTTACTGCTGCTGTCTTACATACCAACTTTCAACTTGATAGATCAAATAATAACTGAGTTATTAAGAATTGGGTGAATGTCGATAGTTAAACTCAAGTTTTTATGTTTATGATTTGTTTAAATATCTTTACACTTGGAAATACTGCATTTTATTCCTAACCAAATATATATGTACAACCATGAATATATGTATTTGTAAATATACATGTATATATATATGAATCTGTTGGTAAATAACAACATGGGAAGCAAATTAAAAACATTCACACAATTGCATGCAATACACGCAGGTCTATCCACCAATCGGATTGTTTTGCATTTAAAAAAACTAGAGACTGCCATCAACCTACATACCAAATTTCAACTTGATATCTAAAATAATAATTGACATATTATGCATTAGTGTTTAAAATTTCGTGTTCCAGAACACGAAATTCTAAGCAAAACACTGACTATCATGGAACCAAGCTTCAGCTCCTCTGGTGAGGTTTAAGTAGTGTTGCATTGCAGTAATTTTTAATATTAACACAAATAGAGACTGCTTCCATCCTACATGCCAAATTTCAACTCTATAGCTCAAACAGTTATTGAGTTATTAGGTATCTGGTGAAGGCAAATAGTTAAGTCCAAGTCCTACATTTATGATTTTTTTCAAATCCTTGCATGTGAGGCAACTGTATTTTATGTCCTTAACACATGTACAAAATTGCATATAAATCGGTTAGTAAATAACCAAACGCAAGGCAACTTTTAAAAATTCACAAGTCAAATTTAACGTGAAAACAGCATATTTTCTGGAACCATATGTTCTGGAACCAAAACCCGCAGTGACAAAAAGTAAACGCTATAACCAAACAATTGTGAAACCAAAACTGTGAAATTTGATATGAATTTCATAGTGAGGCAAACCAATTGAAATGCTTCATGAAAATATAGTGCTAATTTATAATGTAACTAAATTAGCGAAACATCATAAGTAGAATAAAATAATTAATATTGCTTATAAACTGAAGGCTAAAGACTAATGAATTCTAGTGGGTGAGTAATAAAATGAAATGTATTATTTAATTATTGTTTTAATTAGTATATCAATGGAATACCCTTTAATTCTAGTAACTTCTGTTTGATGTTTTTGATTCCACTGATTATTTTAGACTGTTTTTGTAGCTATACTGACTCTAACATTTAACATGTCACCAGCAGGGATAATAGGTAAATGAATCACTAACACATGTTATACACAATTATTTATTGAAAATTACAATGAATTTGTAGTATTGGCTCAGTTTAACGCTGCAACTGGTGCATCTAGTAAAGATCATCATCATCATTTAAAAGTTCTCTTAAATGATGGCTATTTTCATCATCTTCACTAGATGTTACTCTCGGGTCCTGCGCTGCTCCATTAAGGGTGTTAGATGGAGCATATACCGTCTGTGCTTTGTACCAAGTGACATCATATGGTGTTCTAGAAGTTGATGATATAAATCCACTTTGGACAGAGCGTCGTGTGCGATGGACCCGATTGTAATAAACCTCATAAGGGTGAAAGTGAGCCAAATAGAGGTTTGGCTGTTGCTGTTGCTGAGCCTGTTGCTGGGGATCTTGCTGTTGTTGCTGAGGCTCTTGATTCTGCTGTTGCCTGCCTTGATTATTCTCTTGATGAGACATCCTGTAAAAGAGGGATATGTAATATTGCTTATCCAATGAAGGTTTAAGTCAATTTTTTTAGATCAATGGTAAAGCGCATGCCTCTAGAGTATAGCATTGATTTAACTTGCATCTTTTTGAGTAAAATACTTAAACTTTTTGCTAGTTTAGTTCTTTTAATTTCCACTAGGTTGTGTTACGTAAAGTACTACTAGCACATTCTATTGGGTATTATTAAAACTTAGTTTTAGATATATATATTTCTCGTAGGTTGTGTTGAAACACTATTAACACTATTGGAGTAGTGCAGTGTTTTAGATATAACCAGTTATATATTACAGCAAGCTGCAACAAAAAGTAAACACTGCGACCACCAAAACTATGAAATTTGGTATGAATTTCACAGTGAAGTCGAGCAATTGACTAAAATAAAAACGCTTCATGAAAATATAGTGCTAATTTATTGTAACTAAATTAGTTTAGTTCGTTTATAAAGTTAAATGTCATTATAAACAAGTTTTAATCAGAGATTGAGTTAGATCAATGGTAAAACATGTGTCTCTAGAGTATAGCATTGATTTAACTTGCATCTTTTTGAGTAAAATACTTAAACTTTTTGATGAAACCCACCATGACAAAAAGTCTTGAACTGTGGAAGCTACAACGAGGAAACAGAAAACACAACAATTGTATTTAAATAATTCATGATAAAAAAGTTAACTGTCATGACTGGGGATTGAACCAGGGAAGCCGGTTTGCCATCAACTTCTAGCAACCTGATACTTGTACCATAAAAAATGGAAACCTATATTGTCTGTACTTGTGGTCTTCATTTAATATTGACTGTCCTATTTTTTTAAGGCGGTATAGCCAATTGTATGCACTCAGTCTTGGTGTGACTGTTAAATTGAACAGTACAATGCCACATCCTGCTCAAGAACACCTAAATTTGTCTAAAATATTAATGAAACACTCAGGCCCGGACTGGGGCCATTTGGGGCCCTCAGCTACATACTGTGAAGGGGCCCTCTACCGGAGGTTTATTTTTTATTAGGCTCTTGTAAACGAGTTTTTCTCACTATTTTGACATTTATAAGAATGAAGAAATTCAGCTATGTATTTATAAAATATTAGGGTATTTACTTGGTCTATTATTTATTATTAAAATCAACTTTATTTTTAAAAATAACTAATTACATTATTTGTAGGATACTACAACAATACAATACACATACTGAATAAGCGTCAATAACCGTTATAGCAGAGTTCAAATTAAAGTGCACTGTTATTCATGCCAAAGTTAATAAATTGTGTCAACATTATTTGTGTGGTAATAATTATCACAAAAAGATTTTAGGGATTTGAAAAATAATACTAACAAGATGAAGAATGCATTAATCAGGAGGCCTACTTAACAACAATCAATAATATTTAACGATAAACAATACACATAACATGAGTCATAACACATGGAATATTCACAAAAATTACACATACATTCACAAGCACTGTCTATAAGCTGAACATTTACTCACAAACGCATACCCACATAGGCTAAAACTCGTGTAACGCAAGAATATTAGGTTCTAATGGTTCTATCCTATATAAACCATCAATAACTAGATAGGCTAAACATACTCCCTAGATTACTCATCCTTAAATGGATCAACTGAGGACAATTTTGCTGTTAGTTCTGTCTGGTGTACTGTAGAGGTCGTGTTTTGTAACAATTTGTTTCTTGTTACTTCAGCTATTTAAAAACTCAATTAACGAAATAATACGAAGTAATCCTAAACAATAATTCGTCCTATAGTTATATAACCGAACAGTAAAGCAAAAATCATAAAATGAACCCTAAAGTAATAGGAACAAAATTTCCTCGACACTAGTGATAAGTGTCACCGACATGAACTAGGCACGAAAAAAGACCTTCAAAATTTATAAGGTCAAGAAGCCCACTTTTGGTGGTTAGTCTATGGTTGTATTTATCAGTAATAACCAAGTTATATATTGTTGTTTAAATTCCAACTGATGCTTATATTTTGTCATGTAGGAGGTCTTCTTAAAGAACACGATTAATTATTGTGCTGACAAAATAGGCTACATTTGGCTACAAGTTTAATATAGGAATGGAAGGTCTAGTTGTAATAATAGTCGAAGCTATTATGTTCATGAATTTAAAATATAATTTTCTTTCCAATATAGCAATTTATTAATGCCCTTAATATCACAATATTTTTATGTAGGTAAGATAATGCAGTAGCTGGTTGACTGACATTGAATTGTCCATTGTGCAATACTAGCTCTACTCTCTGAATTTTCTTGTGTTAGAAATTTTAACATTTGAATTTATGTGCTAGCCGTGTTTCGTGCGTTAACGCAAGCATACGTTAATGTTAACGTGGTAGCTGACCTTTATGTTACTGCTTTTAGATGTGGTAGTGTAAAAAAAGGAAAGTGTTTCAAACACTCGAATTAGTATAATTAAAGAACTTATAAGAACTTTTAATATCTAATATTTAAACTCTGTGTTTACTAAGGTACAAAAATATTGAAACAAATGTTATTCCATAGTAAAAACATCTATTAGCATTTTGGAAATATTCATTTAATAATTTAAAAGAATTTACTGTACAACTAGCCTACACTAAACCTTTAATAAACCGCTTATCTAACCTAACAAGCCAATATTGTCCTCTTGCAAAGTTAGTTTAACAATTATTCTTCAATAATCAATCAATCAGGTATAATATTAATATCAAGTATGGTGTTAATATTGTACAGCTAGCATACGCTAGAAATTTGTGTTATTCTTACACAATAAATATAAAAAACATTTAATTGAGAAATATAAGTTTTTAACTAACTTTCCATCTGTTATTTTGAGTTTAAGTTTTAAAATGGTTAAACAACCATTGTGGTTTTAAGTCAAAATATTTTAAAGTATTTTAATTTAACAATAAGTCTTATAAACTTACATGGCTTGAAGCTTAAAGATGTAGTGAGAGATGATGAACTGGAGCAATTGAGTGTTCAAGCTGAATGTTCCATCTTTTTAGCCACTATTTATACTAACACTCGTGCATCACTAGATGATTGCTTTTGTGATCAGAGTGCAAATTACATCAGCAAAAGGCTGATGTGAGCAGAGTACAAGTTGCACCAGAAAAGCTGATGTGAACAGAGTACAAGTTCACTGAAGTAAAATGATTAAATAAACAGAAAATAAGTAAAAATATGTTGGAAAAGTGAGAAAAGTTTGAAACAAAAGCCAAACAAATCAAGTAATTTTCAAACAAAAATATTAAATTGAATGGATTTAAAATATTCAAACAATTGCATGCAACATGCTTATTTTCTGTTTATTTAATCATCTTACTTCAGTGAACTTGTACTCTGCTCACATCAGCTTTTCTGATGCAACTTGTACTCTGACCACATCAACTGTCTCTGATGTAATTTGCACTCTGACCACAAAAGCAATCATCTAGTGATGCACTAGTGTTAGTATAAATATTGGAAAAATGATGGTTTAGTTCATTCAGCTTGAACACTCAGTTCCAGATTAGCTCATGCCTTCAAGCTCCAAGACATGTAAGTTTAAAAGACTTCTTGTTAAATTAAAATACTTTAAAATATTTTTAACTTAAAAACTACAATGGTTGTTTAGTCATTTTAAATTCAAAAACTTAAAACTTAAATTCAAAATAACATATGAATAGTTAGTTAAAAACTACTTTTTCAATTATGTGTTTTTTTATTTTTTTTATTTATTGTGTAAGAATACCACAATTTCTAAGCGTATACTAGCTGTACAATATTAACACCATGTTGATTGTTTGATTGATTATTGAAGAATAATTCTTAAACCAACTTTGGAAGAGCATAATAGTTAATAGTAATAGTAATAAGCATAATAGTAATAGCATAATAGTACAGTAAACCCTTGTAAATGATTAAATGAATATTTCTTAAATGTCAATAGATGTTTCTACTATGTAATTACAGTTGTTTCATTATTTTAGCCAACATGGAGTTTAAATATTAAATGTTTAATATGTGAAACATGATTAGCTTATTCATTTTGTTAGTAATAAACTAACATTTTAAAATGTAAAAATGGTGGTCTAATGATATTGGATGATACCAGTTTGAACATCTTGCTGCATAGCTCCAACCCATTACACCTATATATCCCACACTACCTTGTTCCTCAGCTCTAGCTCAATAGACCCATACGCTTTACATTTTTAAAACTTTAAATAAGTTTTTAATGTTTGAGTAATTATTTTTATATAAACTCAATTTTTGTTTGTTAATAATTACATCATGTTTTTTGTCTTTCATTACACACATTTTAACACTTGCATTTGTTAATATTAAACGTATATTTTAATTGAAATCGTATATACATTGGATTTTTACACATTTAAAATTTTGTAATTTAACTTATATATTGGGATACAAATTGTCGTCCTTAAAATATACTACAGTCACCAACATTTGTTTTACAATTGGCTATCATGGAACCAATGTAACCAATAACATAACTAGAGAAATCAAAATACCTTAATAACAATAATTTATATCTAATCATCCTTGCAACATGTATATGTATTTTATTATTTCCGCTCTCAAAAATTCAATATTAAAGCTTAATTTGTTTAGCGTAATGAAGGTTTGAATCACCTTAGTTGGCTTGATTACAAACTATACTATTAGTACTTCTACCCCTAGCAACACCCAAAGTGTTATACATATGTAGCAATCTGTAGCAAATGTGTTAAGTAAAAAATAATGTTTATCAGCTAAAGATTTAACAGATGAAATACCATACCCACTAACAATAGTCTAAATCATGATAAAGTGTTTTGTTAAGATTTTAGACTGAAACCGGATATTGTTTGCTTAAGCGGGGTTTGAAACTGCTTGTGAATATTACACCCAGGTTAAACATTATAGCCAGTCCAGCAAAACTGGTTGTTGCAATATAATGTTCTCCCCCCTTTTAGCAAATAGGGAAAGTGAATTTCAAGATATTTTTTGGAAAATATTTAATTTTTGCAATATTTACAGTCAGATTTATGAAAAATAAATAAAGGAACTGAACAAATTTGACATGTTTCTATTGGAACTTTAAATTTTGGATACATATGGTTACCATTATGCTTTAAGTAAGAAGGAAGATTGGCCATTTTTCCACAGTCTAAACACAACCTATTACAGTCTCCAAAAGTCTCATAGTAGTTTAGAGTCATGTAGCCACAATTTTCTCGATGATAATTTAAAATGTCCTGCCTTAGTGATGATGGAAAGTTTGTAATTTCTTTTACATAAGGTAAAAGGAAGACATTTATGCAAATCTTTCTAATAGAAAGCTCGTATAAGGACAACATGATACAGCGGAGGCTAGCTATAGAGTAACATTTCAATATTTAAATCTGTTTTTAAATACGCAAATAAGTTATTATCATGAGCATGGCACCAAGGATGCACGTGGTACTTGGATTAACAGTTCATTATGCAATCAAATTTTTCACAAACGTTTGCAAATAAATTAAATTATATTTAAAATTGATGCAACAGAGTAAATTGATGATAAAACCAAATTTGGGTAAACAAAGTCTCCCAAAGGTCAGAAAATCCTTGACAACCTAAGATTGTTCTGCAATATTCTGCTGCCCTGATAATAAAAACAATAAAATGTCCATTAACTTTGATAAACTGATATTAACTTCAATATATTCATATTAATTTGGAAAATTTGATTTATGAAATCTGATGTTATTGTAATTAAATTTGATAGCGAATGTATTCCTATTTTAATGTAATCCTAATAGAGGAATATTTGATACATACACAAAACTCAAATGCAAAACCTTTGTATATTATTAATGGATCATTCTTGTTATAAATGGTTGGTTAGAGGTTATACAGAATTGTGGAGTAATTAAACTCAATTTCTAAGTTATTTTTTAATGATTTTATTTTTTATCCTTTTGGATCTTCGTAAGGCTGGTGTTTCGTGGTTGGTAGCTAGAAAAGATTATAAATAATTGTTAGTTGTTCAAATATTAATGAAACACTCTAATGAATTAGTATAATTAAATAACTTATATTTAAACTTGTTTAAAAGAAAGCTTAATTACAAAATCACCTTTTTATGGGTTTCCTTATTTTTATTAATTGGTAAATCTTAGGGGTATCAGGCTGTAAACTTTTGTTTATTTGTTTATACTCAGCTTCTGGGTCTCTTGATGTAATTAACAGGTTGTTTAGGAGTCAAGTACATGTACTCAATGATTTCCTCATCATATAATCAACCTTTTGCTTATTTTCAAGCTTAAAACTGCTGTAGGAGTGTAATGTTTCAATGACATTAGAACTTTTAAAGACCGTAAGTTTATAAAGATTTTATCTTCCAAATACAATTTATAATACTGTATGTACTTACAGTGAATTTTTTTATAAACATTAAAAAAATTGCTCATGCCCTTTCTTTATAGTCTGCGGATGAGTTATTATTCATTTTTCTAAAAAATAAAAATAAGTTTATAAAATATCCAATTAAATACTGTAAATTAAAAATACCATCAAAAAGCTCTTTTAATTACAGAAATAAAATAAATACCCTGCTGTATAAATAAAATAGTTAATAAAGTTTTTTTTTATATTATATGCAGTTAATTTGATTTTTATAAAATTTATTTTTATAAAATATTTTTTATTTTTTTTATCAATTCAGGAATTATTATTTTTGAATAAATATAAACAAATTATTTGTTGGATAAATTTATTACAATTGTAAATTTAAATGATTTTATGCAAATATAGGGTTTTGTTAAATTTTTATTGTAACTGATTATTTTGAGAGTTTTAAAATTGTTCTTACCCCATAAATTATAAGTTTTTGTTCAATAATGATAAATCAAATGAATATATGAAATAATATGTATGTATTTTATAAAACTGTTTAATTGTGTTGGTATAAACTATATCTACTTTTTGTTAAGAATTATATCCTAGGTTCCCAACATGTTTGTAATAAACAAAAAAATTGTTTTGTGAAACATTATGAATGCAAGAATCAGCTATAGCTTTTGTATAAACATAAAAACGAGTTTAAGATAAATATACTGTACACACAAATAAATACACTGCTGTTTGAGTGCTCAGGTAAATTTTAGAATGGATTTATTTAAAAGTTTTATTATTACTCATGATATGAAAGTTGAATTTGAAAATGTGTAAAAAACACGATGATTGTTTGAATTTCAGACTCCAATTTAAGTAGATGGTGTTTTTATTTGAATGTGGATAAGTGAACAGAATTCAAAAAGAGCATAACATATATAGATAACAAATTTTATAAAAGATTCAATTACCAATATTAAATGATAATGATAATTAAGTGACAGTTTTTATATTATTTGCAGGTAAATGGAGTTTATACTAGACTTCCAGGGATTCAGAAATGAGGAGAACAAATTTGTTATTAAGGAGTTGGCTATTATATCTACAGATGGACAAATTTATGAGTTCCAACTTTTTTTACCCCCTTGTAGTATACATAGTTTGTCAAAAGAAACAAGAAAACATATTCATTGGGTTGAAAAACATCTTCATGGCTTAAAATGGAGTTCTGGGTTCAAAGAATATTCAAAAATAAAGGATATTTTCAGATATGTTGATATAAAAGGAACTGTATATGTAAAAGGTGCAGAAAAACAATCATTCATAGCGCAACTTCTATCAGAGTTTAATGTTACAGTGGCAAATCTAGAAGATTTGGGATGTCCAAGTCTATCTGTGTTGAAACAACAAACTCATTTAAGTTCATATAAGCCTTGCAGTTTTAACCATCCTTCAACCAATTGCGCATACATCAACGTTTATATATTATTACAATGGTTAAATATTGAAAACAAGTTGGTTTCTAGCCATGTTATGAATACTGATGAAGCTATTAAAGAATGGAGTCAACGAGGTTACCAGATGCAAGATGAATTAATTAAGTATTTACCCAAAGAGTTTATAATCAACCAAATACCGCATATAGAACTTATTTATCAAAAGCTTCCATTACATGTGCAGACGGATCCTGACATCATTGAGAATTTGCGTTGTCAAGAACATTATGCTGTAACGGGGGATGTAAATGATGGACCTAATATTAAAAGAATGTTCTGCTATTTTTGTAGAAATGGGGCAACCTTTGACGTTCACAGCAAAACAGCAGGGAAGATACCAGCCCATTTCAACACTTCATAAGAGCATACAGAAATCTTCATATTCATCAGCATCATGTTCTTCAAGTGGAGATAGCTTGTGTTGTGTTTTTGTCAAATTTTAAAAAGGTGATTTAGCTAAATCTAGATTTTAACGGACTAAAAAATTATTTCCTAGGTTCCCCATAAGTTTGTAATAACAAAAAAATTGTTCGTGAAAAATTATGAATGCAAGAATCAGCTATAGCTTTTGCATGAACATAAAAACCATTTTTAGATAAATATACTGTAATGTTAAACTAGTATTGTTAAGGTTTTTGATAAAAAAAAGATCTGGCAAAAATGCCATATTGCAAGCAGCAGCATCTTTACAAACTGTTAAATTTGTAATAACCAAACTTATCTGGAAAATGTCTTATGTGAAAAATTGATGATGAAATTAAACTATCACTTCTAAAACTAGTGGAAAAAAATCAACCTTTAAGAATCATCTCTAAGAGGTGGCAAATGCATGGGTAATCTGTGCTTCCTCAAACCACTTCTCAAACATGGACTGTTAAGACACTATCAGTCATTGAGAAACCTAGAATGTTATTGTAGGTTTCCAAACTGAACGTAAAGATAAAAATAATAAAAATGCACTCTACTAACTCTTGTTTACATTCTCTCATAAAAATTAATTAACATGTGTTTAATTATAATCAAGCATTCTAATACACATTAATATTAACATTTGCTAACAGCCGGCAATTTAAAACCAGTATAAATTAAACCATTGATTAAAAGAAGTAACCACCTCAGCATATATAACATGACCCATTGAATGGAAACAAAGCTTTGTTATATGAATACTATGCAAAGTTTCAATCTTCTTTCTATGCAGGAAGTGATGATCAACCATGTGTAAGCAAAAAAGATTTCATCAAGAGTTAACCATTATTTGTATGTGATTGTTCTAAACAATCTGAATCTTTAAAAAGTGGCACAATTGATGTACGTCTTGAAATTGAAACTACAAAAACAGTTCCTACGAATACTGCTGCATGTTGTTTGATAATAAGTAATGGATTAGTGTATTACTCTCTATTGTCAGAAACTGTCAAAAAAGTTATGTAAATAGTGTATTAAAAAATAAACCTTGTTTTTAAAAATATGTTGTTATATGTTCACCTTCTTCCATTATAATTAGGAAAATTAAAAATCTTGTGATGGATCATTGGAGAAAAACTAAAATAGTGTTGAATGCAAATGCCGAGATATGAGTGAGCAGCAATTAGGGATTTCCAAGTGCAGGATGAGAATAAAATCTCTTAGAGTCTCTTAATTTTGGAATTACATTAAACGATTGTTCTACTGAGTTTAATCCAAGAGTAAGAATTATTAGGTTTTATACTATATGCAGTAGAATTATCATGTCCACTGTAGATTTTACAACACTCTCTTAAACTGGCTATTTAGATGGTGTCTAAGGGCTCATGACAGCAAATATATAAAAACATAATAATACTAAATTTTTCATTTTTATTTACAATAGCATTCCACGAAATAGTTAATTTTTTTATTTTTTTTTTAACCTTGGGTTAAAAATTTTCTTAAATTAAGTTTACATTCTCACCACCTACCCACTATTAAATTTATAACAGTTCTAGGAAAAGAAAATAGTTTATAGCATTTTAAACTGCATTTTTAATAATTTAACTATGTACATACCTGATTAATTGAGGGTTTAGCTAGAAGTCTGGAAGATGGGTGGTTAAAGGGTAAGGCCGGAGGTTGAGCAAAATTTACACACGCAGATTCCTGAAACCATAACAGTAAATTAGTAAGCTGTAATCAATACTATATACTAGTTTAGTTTATATTCAAACCAACTTAGATGGCTCAAACCTTTATTAAGCTGAAATAAATTAAGCTCAAGTATTGAATTTTAAATTCAGCAATAATAAAATATATATTTATGTCGCAGGGATGTGAGATACAAAAATTATTGTTATTAAGATATTTTAATACTCATGTTATGTTACATGGTAGTCAATTGTAAAACAAAAGCTGGTATCTATTGTATTTTATCAGGGTAACAGTTTATAACACAATATATGAGTTAAATAAAAAAAAATATGTGTTAAAATCCAATACCCATATAATTTTAATGACATTATAGATTTGATATTAAAACAATATAAGTGTTAAAATGTGTGTGATAAAAAACAGAAACATAATGGAATAGAAGTTTACGTAAAAGTAATTACTTAATCATTACAAACTTACTTAAAGTTTTACGGTATAGAGCGTATGGACGTAGTGAGCTAGAGCTGAGCAACAAGATGGTGTAGGATATGTACTGGGCTGGAGCTAAGCAGCAAACTGGAATCAACCAATATTATTAGACCACCATTTACTTTACATTTAAAAATATCAGTTTATTACTAACTAAGAAAATAAAGAAGCTAATCATGTTTCACAGATTTAAACTCTGTGTATACTAAGTTACAAAAATAATGAAACAAATGTTATTCCATAGAAAATCATCAATTAGCATTTTAGAAATATTAATTTGATAATTTAAAAGAATTTACTGTACAACTAGCCTACACTAAAACGTTTAGTAAACAACTTAGCTAACCTAACAAGTCAATATTGTACTCTTTTAATATCTAATATTTAAACTCTGTGTTTACTAAGTTACAAAAATAATCAAACAAATGTTATTTCATAGTAAAAACATCTATTAGCATTTTAGAAATATTCATTTAATAATTTAAAAGAATTTACTGTACAACTAGCCTACACTAAACCTTTAATACACCACTTAGCTAACCTAACAAGTCAATATTGCACTCTTGCAAAGTTAGTTTAACAAATATTCTTCAATAAGCAATCAAACAAGTATAATATTAATATCAAGTATGGTGTTTATATTGTACAGCTAGCATACGCTTAGAAATTTGTGTTATTCTTACACAATAAATATAAAACAATTAATTGAAAAATATAAGTTTTTAACTAATTTTCCATCTGTTATTTTGAGTTTAAGTTTTAAAATGGTTAAACAACCATTGGAATTTTAAGTCAAAATATTTCAAGTATTTTAATTTAACAATAAGTCTTATAAACTTACATGCTTGAAGCTTAGAGATGTAGTGAGAGATGATGAACTGGAGCAATTGAGTGTTCAAGCTGAATGTTCCATCTTTTTAGCCACTATTTATACTAACACTCGTGCGTCACTAGATGATTGCTTTTGTGATCAGAGTGCAAATTACATCAGCAAAAGGCTGATGTGAGCAGAGTACAAGTTGCATCAGAGAAGCTGATGTGAGCAGAGTACAAGTTCACTGAAGTAAAATTATTAAATAAACAGAAAATAAGCAAAAATATGTTGGAAAAGTGAGAAACGCTTGAAACAAAAATCCACAAAAATTAAGTAATTTTCCAAAAAAAATATTAAACAAAATATTTAGAAAATTCTGAAACAGTTATTACTAAACAAAATATTCAGACAATTCTGAAACAGTAATTACTAAACAAAATATTCAGAAAATTTCTGAAACAGTTATCCGGCTGGCAGAATGTAGTAGGAATATAGTTACAACAATATCGAACTGTATAAATCGATTTTCGAAATTAATATCGATATATCGAATCGAACTAAATGCCGATATATCGAAGTTAACAGATGTTTTTACTGTTTTGGGTATCAGGGCAACAGAATGTTGTAGCAATCTTTAGCTATCAGCGGCGCGCTGACCCTCGGGTCACCATGTTTGATTACCAATCACTCATTAGCGCATTTGCCAACTTCTGTACTTCTGTGGAAAATTTTGTTGCACAGTGGACTGTTAACACCACGTGCGTCCTTTACAACATGCTCGTGATTATCACTCATTTGCGTCAGCCAAAATTATGATAGATTGGGTATATTACTTGATGTCTCTGTTCAATCAAGTTGTGGTTTTGTGCTAGCTTCAGTGAGCATCTCCTTCCACTAACTTGGTGAGTAAAACACAATTTAAGAATTAGAATCATTTTGAAACTTAAATATTTTTTAAACCTTAACTTTTTGAAATTTATACTTAAAATTAATTTTGTTTCTCCCAATAAATTCTTTAATCGCTTGTATCTTGGAAACGGTAAGAGATAGAGCAAAAATAAGAAAATTTTTAAGAAATTCCACAAAGAAGGTTTATATATATGGGCTATATAATGATATAACTTTTATTCCTCTGGGACGTGTTTGGGCTGGACTTAACTATTGACCTTTGCCCGATGTTAAATATTTCCGTTATTATTTAAGCTATCAAGTTGAAACTTGGTATGTAGGACGGGGGTAGTCTCTAGTTTGTGGTAATGCAAACAAAATTCAGAATGATTGATAAACTTGCACACTGCACACGGTCATGTGAATTTTTAAAAGTTGCCTGGCGTTTGCTTATTTACTAACCAATTTATATGAAATTTTGTACATACGTTATGGACATAAAACACAGTTGATCCACATGTAGGGATTTTTAAAATAATTATAAGTGTAAGGTTTTGGGCTTAACTATTCACTTCCACCCAATAATTAATATCTTCATTATTATTTAAACTATCAAGTTGAAATTCGATATATAGGACGCATTTTAAGGTTTAGAATCATTTTTAAAACTTGAATATTTTTAAAACATAAATTTTAGAACTTATACTTAAAATTAATTTTGTTTCTCCCAATAAATTCTTTAATCGCTTGTATCTTGGAAATGGTAAGAGATAGAGCAAAAATAAGAAAATTTTTAAGAAATTCCATAAATAAGGTTTATATATATGGGCTATATAATGATATAACTTTTATTCCTCTGGGACGTGTTTGGGCTGGACTTAACTATTGACCTTTGCCCGATGTTAAATATTTCCGTTATTATTTAAGCTATCAAGTTGAAACTTGGTATGTAGGACGGGGGTAGTCTCTAGTTTGTGGTAATGCAAACAAAATTCAGAATGATTGATAAACTTGCACACTGCACACGATCATGTGAATTTTTAAAAGTCGCCTGGCGTTTGGTTATTTACCAACCGATTCATATCCAATTTTGTACATATGTTTAGGACATAAAATACAGTTTACTCGCATGCCAAAATTTAAAAAAAATCATAAATGTACAACTTGGGCTTAACTATTTACCTTCACTGGATACCTAATAACTCAATAACTGTTTGAGCTATAGAGTTGAAATTTGGTATGTAGGATGGAAACAGTCTCTAGTTTGTGTTAATATGAAAAATTAGGACCAACTGCAATGCAACACTGCTTAAACCTCACCAGAGAGGCTGAACGTTGGTTCCATGATAGTCAGTGTTTTTGCTTAGAATTTCGTGTTCCAGAACACGAAATTTTAAACACTAATGCATAATATGTTCAATTATTATTTTTGCTATTGAGTTGCAATTTGGTATGTAGGTTGATGGCAGTCTCTATTTCATTTTAATGTAAAAACAATCTGATTCATGGATAGACCTGCGTGTGTTGCATGCAATTGTATAATTTTTTTAAATTTGCTTCACATGTTGCTATTTACCGACGGATTCATATATTATAGGTTAGGAATAAAATGCAGTAGATCCAAGTGTAAATATATTTAAAAGATCATTCGCCCAATTCTTAATAATTCAGTTATTATTTGAACTATCAAGTTGAAATATTTGGTATGTAAGACAGCATCAGTCTCTAGTTCATGTTGATGAAAAAATAGATTGTTTCATATACCTGCGATCGATGGTTTAAATTTTGAAAGTGGTCTCTCATTTGATTTTTCACTTATGAAATTGGGAAAATATAATTGGATTTACTCCATTATTTATCGAAATAGAAATGAAGAGGCTACTAGACACCAGCTGACCGCGACGCTACACTACTCAAGCCTTGTTAGCGGAAATGCACTCGCCTTTTGAAACAAAAAGCTCGGTTCCAGAAGAGACAGTGTTTTTCCAAAAAGTAAGTTCCAGAACAGACATTTACTCTCTACTCATTCATAATCCGAAAACGAAATGTAACACAGTTCAGGCCATTTGAGTAATTAGGTTTGCTACTACAGGGAAGGTAATAAAGTGTGTTTTTAGTAAAATGTCAATAGATTAGTATGTAATGAAACATTGCCAAAATTTATCAAATATATCCATTTACAAGCAAAATACAACAGTTGACTTATTTTCCTTAAGAATAACATGGAAATTTTAAATTTAAGTTTTATGAACTTTTCTCCGTAACAATTTAGTGTACAACACATCTTTCACACATTAATATATTTGTTTTTAAGCTTTACAAAGTATTTTGGAACGAAATTGCATAGTTTTATGTTTTGAGGATTGAAAATGAGAACCCCCTATTTACACCCCATAAAACCACGTTCCTATAGTCTGATCATGCTGGTTCACGAACTCGTTCAAACAATCGTAGGTTTACACTTTTTCACCAAATCGAAATCGGACCATTATCACTCGAGCTATCGTGCTAACTGACACATATTATATAAATGCGTTATATATACAGATTTTGGTAGCCAGTATCAACAATTTTAAAGCATTAATATGCACGCAAATTGAAATAAAAACTCGCAGTTCGGACAGTAATGGCTCACTCCTCCTTTTAAAAACAGCAAAATTTCTGGCCATTGTCTATTAAAATATAATTTTTCATATTTTAGCCAACACAATGATATTTTCAATGGCTCTTTTAGAATCTGCATAAAATATTCTAGCATAAAAAGTATAGTTAGTTACAGTAGAAACCTTGTAAATAAAACCTTGTAAATTCGACTTGAATAAACAAATTATAAAATCAATAAAAAAACGCCACGATTTTCTTAAGAAATGTTTTTATATGTCCTGTCAAATAGTATAAAAAACGTTCCCACATTTTAAGCTCTCAAATGATATACAGCATGTGACATTTATGTCCGCCTAAGGGGAGGAATATTACCGCGTAAGAGGCAGTTTATATAAACATATATCGAGTTTATATCTAGTTCCATTTAGTGTGTCTGTATGTGTTTTTTACATAAACTTTCATAACTCATTGACGCTTTGAACTACCTACAGCGTACAGATTCTGCATAAATAATGTCCACCTCAGGCTACTATCTTTGTGAGAAATATCAATAAAAACTCATTTACCTTTTAAAAATGCTGGCTTCTTCTTTTAATATTCTATGCCAAATTCCGCGGGAAATGTAAATTTTAGCCTACTAATAAATTTAAACGTGTAAAATTTAGTAAATTTTACGCACATATCAATGATATTCTGCTTACCTTAGCTTAGACAAAGAATAACGGAGATTTTCTTTCAATTGCTACTCCTAAAGTTTTATCCATTAAAACAATATTAAAACTTAGTTTTAAATGAAGAAAACTGTAGGTATAGCAGGAAAGGAATTGATTAGAAAACTATTATTTAACAAGCTAAGTGGGATATCGTTAAAATTTGCATACAATTATAATTTTAATAATTTCAGTTAATTAATTAGCAATTATTTTCAACAAGTTAAAACAAGTTTCAACAAGTTAGAGGTTAACTGTAAGAAAGGACCATGAGGTCCTAAGTTCGCCTCAATAAAGAAGGATTTTCATTTCATTTCATTTCATTTCAGGTAAATTTTAGGTAAAATCAATGGTTTCACGGAATTTGGCCCCACCAATTTAAAATAGTCACCATTTTGAAAAGGTTTGAGGGGTTTTATTTATATTTAGCACAGCGGCCTATAAGGTGAACATTTTTATAGAATTTAAACGTTGTAGCTAAAAGGGGTAAGTAGTTATGAATCTTTTTTGTAAAACACACAGACAGGTGCTAAACGGAACGAGATGTATAATAGATAGATAATATGTTTGTATACCACTTTTTGCTTAATTTCGATCAAAATTTTGATTTTAATACGCAATTTATGTCTCAAAATGTTTTGAACGTTACATTGGCCTACGGGTCCATTTGGAATTTCCAACTCTACACAATCTTTAGAATGACAATACAGCTTAATAGATATGTGTCTGCCTATAATTATTCTTGGGTTCGCCCTGTATATACAAAGTTGGACAAATAAATGTACAACCTCTATTAACTTGTTAATGGGCTGCAGCAGGAAACAAAACTCAGCCAACACACCTCTATATGGCATAAAAGTACACATTTTCTTTGGTATCCCAATTTTGCCTGAGGGAGGACAGCTCTAACATTTGAAATGTAAAGCCCCATCAAGTGAAATCTTATTTTAAAGGCCATACGTTAAAAATAATACAGGGTGAATAAAAGTCAAGACCCCCCCCCCCTTAATATTTTTCCCATTAAATATATAGAGATATCCTTTTGGTGGTCGTGCAATCTTAGAGGCCCGTCCAAACCGAAGCGGGAAAGCGGCGGGAGCGGTGCGGTAGCGGGAAGGGGGTGAGTGACCGGCGGGACCCAGCGGCAGCGTACGTGGCGGGAAAGAGGTAGCCCACACCGAAGCTGCAAGCAGCGGGAACGGGACGACTCCTCCCTCAGTTCATTTTCATCTTAGCTACAGAGTGGTTGTGTTAAGTGAATGTTTGTGGTTTATGCGTTCATTTCATGAATCGTAATTTAAAAGAAGAAGCTTTGCTCTTGCTAGCAACAGCTGAGGATGAAGATGAAGCTGCAATACGGCGATCTGTTTGGGTTCATGAAATTAATTTAAATAGACATTTATTTGGCGAAATACCACCATACCCTTATGCCGAATCTAAGGAAAGACAAAAGGTGGGTTCAAAGGGGGTTATCTACTACCCAAAAACTACTTAAAATTTCAATAATTTTATGGTGAGGTGGCTAAAAAATAACAACTCTTTAACATCATGAGCCATGTACCCATGTGTTCCCGCGGCGGTACGAGCGGGAAAATCCAACATGTTTCAAACCGGCGGGACGATCGAACAACGCTGCGGGACGGCGGGAGCGGTACCGCTCTAGTGTGGGTGCTCACATCTAACACCATGTGCTTTAAAATCCCGCGCCTTCCCCCGCGGGAATTCGTCCCGCCACCTTCCCGCTCCCGCCGCTTTCCCGCTTCGGTTTGGACGAGCCTTTTTAGCAGGAAGTTTCATTTTATGATATTGAAACTTTTGAGTGTCCCCCAAATGGGGGGATTAGGGGGTAACTCAAATATTTTAAATGTAAACCCCCTTCAAGTGACACCTCATTTTGAAGTGTTTACAAAAACTTAAGGAATGGTGAAAACTAGAGGTCGCTATCTCTTCTCTATCCAAAATGGTAGCCCGTCAAATGTTGTAGAAAATCAATGGTAAAATTGGTTCGTAATGGTAATATTGGCTACCATTTTGCTTAGAGAAGATATAGCGACCTCTAGTTTTCACCATTCTTTAAGTTTTTGTAAACACTTCAAAATGAGGTGTCACTTGATGGGGGTTTACATTGAAAAATCTTTAGTTGCCCCCCAAATCCCCCCTTTTGAGGGGACACTCAAAAATTTTAAAAGCAAACCCCCATTTTTTGATACTTTGTTTTGAAGTGTTTACAAAAACTTAAAGAATGGTGAAAACTAGAGGTCGCTATATCTTCTCTAACCAAAATGGTAGCCAATATTACCATTACGAACCAATTTTACCATCGATTTTCTACAACATTTGACGGGCTACCATTTTAGATAGAGAAGAGATAGCGACCTCTAGTTTTCACCATTCTTTAAGTTTTTGTAAACACTTCAAAATGAGGTGTCACTTGAAGGGGGTTTACTTTTAAAATATTTGAGTTACCCCCCAAATCCCCCCTTTTGGGGGGACACTCAAAAATTTTAAAATCATAAAATGAAACTTCCTGCTAAGATTGCACGACTACCAAAAGGATATTTCTGTATATTTACTTGGAAAAATATTAGAGGGTATTGACTTTTTATTCACCCTGTATAATCGTTAACTAGAGGTCTCTATCTCAATCCAGTACAAAATAGCGGAATATCTTGGTTTTCACCGAACTTAGAAACCCCATTTAAAATTATACATTCGCCTATTAACATTTATCTGGTTGAACCAAGAAATCTAATTCCCAATCATCTTCATAAGAAAATACTTTAATCAAGCCAGCGAACCCAAAATGGGCATTTTGGGGCAGCTAAATTTTTTTAAATGTAATACCTGTAATGGGTTGAGATACAGACCTCCAGTTTTCACCGATATTGTTTTTAACTGATGACCTTTAAAATGAGGTGTCTCTTGAAGGGATTTTATATCCAAGCATTTTAAGCTGGCCCTTAATACTCCATTTTGGGGTTTCGGGCAAAAGTGTCATACTGACCAAAAATATACGTTTTATTTTCTCGTCAAGGTAATATTGAGTTTCGTTTTCCCTGGTACAACTCATTAAACTGTTAATTGGGGATATTGTTGCCTTTATTTAATGTGGTCTCTCAGGCTGATGAAAAAAAAATTGCCGTCGTTCTGTATTGAATAAAGATAGAGACAAATTATTCCTAACCTAAACTTATTTACGACGTAGGATTGTAAAAACTAAGGGTTTAGGTTAGGTTAGTTTATAATCATTAGGTGCGGTCGGTATATTACTTAAGTACAATTATTTTTACATTTAACTGACGCCCTAAAACAAATGTCCCTTAATGGGCTTTACGTAAAAAGTGTTGAGCTGGCCCCGAAATACCCTGTTTCAGGGTCCCGGACAAAATTGGTATGTCAACAAAAAAGTATACTTCCATGCCATATAGAGGTGCGCAGAGTTTGGTTTTCCTGGTGTAATGATAAAACCCCATTAAAATGTTTATAGGGGGTGTTCATACTTTTGCCCAACCCTGTCACTTATGAATTTGAACGGATGGTATTTTGGCCTCTGTGGACCTCAAAACGAAAAAGTAATTGGCCCAGGCCCAGGTCTTACCATGAGACCTATGTGTGAGGAAATAGCTTATTCCCTGTATGGGAAATTCACTAAATCATGATTTCAGTCTACTGAAGCATTACAGTGCACTTGACGGTTACGGAGAAAATACAAAAAAACCTTTAAACTTCAAAGTAAACTATCATTCTTTGGGAGTAAACTGTTTTAGTTTGCTTGTTTATGGATATATTTTGGTCAAATTTATATATTTCATACTAAGTTATTAGCATTTTACAAAAAAAAAAAAAAACATACTTTATTACCTTCCCTGTAGCAGCAAACCTACGTACTACTCGTTGATCCTAATGTTATCTAAATAGGTAATAAAACTGACAATTTTAAGGATAACTTTTAGCGATTGCCCAATTAGGAAAACTAAAATTTGCATAGTTTGCAGGTTTGCTGCACTGTAGGTATTTTGATATAACATCAGAATATTATTATCATTAAATAATCAACCAAACTGTAAAATGGGTTATTTGTCAGCCTAATAGATATTATTTTTGACATTTTTATTTAAGTCAAATCAAACAATCGATTCATGAAACTTATAAATTGTTGTCACGAAATTTTGTGGCTATTGGATGTTTACGATGGAACTCTACTGAAGTCTTCAATCTCTGCTATTATGACCCAGAATTGCATGGTGAAACTTAAATATACTATGACTCTTTTGTATTAACAAAAAATATTTAGCCAAAAGCTAACTACATTTAAAACTCATCAATGACTACTCTTTTTTCGATAATTATATCACAGAAAGCCAGTAAATTGTTATTACCTGTAAACAGTGTAAAGGTAGGTATTTCTAACTTTTTAAATTTTACCTATACTTATTAATGCGTTTACCGTAACATGTAGGGCTACCAGTTTATTTATAGTTCTCCTTAGTGACTGGCCAAAAAGTAAATACCGATAGTAACAATAGTCCATAACTTGTCATATAATGTAGGTTATTTTGTTAAATGCGATATAAGGAAAGTAAAATAACAAGTTTAAGAAAGCTCTTCTATAATATGTACTAAATCATCTAGAAGTCCCTAGTAAATAAATTAAACTAAAATTAGTAAAATACATCCGTATATTCTACATGCTCAGAAGCGTATGTTATATACAGCTTCTTAGATCAATTTATTTCGCATTCATAAATTCAAAAATTGAATATGGCATAGAAATCTGCGGTGGGACATATTTTACCACATTAAAACCAATAATCACACTACAAAAAGCCTTCGTCAGAATAATACTAAACGAAACAAAAACCAAACCTTCTCTACCTCTTTTCCAAAGTTTAAACATTTTGCCCTTTAGAAACTTATTCGTTTTTAAGGTTTTAAGAATTTTTTTTAATAGATGTGATACAAACAGAATGAACCAGGGCAATATCACATTAAGGAACGTGGGTAAAATGTATGTTCCGCGACCCAATTTATCCCATTTCAAAAAATATTTTTTGTACTTAGCACCAAAGTTTTATAATCTACTTCCAAACAACGATGTAAATAACTACTGAGTTGTTTATATCGTTGCTTCCAAACTATATTAAAGAGTGTAAACACAAGAACCAATTCAATAAAATTATACGCAACTACTTACTTAACCATAATGACATTAATCAATTTTTTACTACTCTAATATAAAGACATAGTGTTTTCCTTTGATAGTTATAGTCTTAGTTATAGTTTGTTAAGCAATGCCTAATACTTTAATAAGACGTAAGAATTAAAGAAGTTAATATTGTTTCATGTGAAGAAGCCACGTTTATGTTATTTTAAATATTGTGTAGTATAACTGTGGTACTGATCCGGCCAGGCACTCTCTACCCTACTATACTGAGTTTGTGTAAGATTCATATATAGATCCCGCACAGGTTTATAACCTCTTGGCTTTATTGCTCTATGATTCTCTTTATTATATCCCATGTTTATAAACAGTTAAGGTTTAAAAAAAATTTGTGTAAGTTCATAGGCATATTTGTATAAATACTATAACCAGAATTGTGTTCAATACTATTGTGATTGTTTACAATAACTGTATATTATGTACATTGAGCAATAAAGAGTTTTTATATTCTATTCTATTCTAAAAAAAATTGATGTTTTATTACCTTTTCAAATCACAGTATTTCCTCCACAATCACTAGACATATCTGCGGATTTTGGTAACACCCAATTTTGGTACCGTAACTAAACTTTGATAACAATTACTGTATTTTATGTGGATTATGAGTCACTTTAACTGAAACAAGCTGTAACTATTGCAAACATGACCACGAAAGGTAGCAAGAAACTTATAACTCACTCACACTTCTAGAGACGACTGAGTTTCTTATCACGCCCCTCGGCTCATTCTGCGAGCGTTAACAAAACGGAAACTAGTACCAACCCCACAGTTGTACAAATTCAATTTCCAAAGGCTTGCGAATATGTTTATACAACTTCATGTATGTAACATTTTCTCTCATAATACTTGCTTCAGCGAATGGTTAAATTTTATTTTGTCTGTTTTATAAATCATTGGATGTGGCGTTGGTTATACAGTGAGATGTATAATTGTAGAGGCTATTTATATAAGCTATATGAACAAACTTATCTGACACACTGAACGAGTTTCTGCAATATAGTTTAATTTAATTTAATTTAATTTTAATTTATGATGCTTGGTGGTTTAGTGTGAAAAATTTTGAAGATGACAATATTGTGTTCAAAAATTGGTGAATCAGAGAAAAATTTTTAGTTAATCATAAAACTGTAACAGTACTTGAAACGAACATCGACCTGTATCTTTGTATATGGATTGTACAAGTTGACTTCACATCCTATTGCAAAATATTAAGCCTATAATTAATTGTACTTGTTTCATGTTGGTAACGTTTAGAGCACGCCTCTGTTGACCAAATAACTTATCTCTTATTTTAAGGTTAATTTTACGATTTGTCCTTTACTTTTTGGTTTTAATACCAGAAGAATGTAATTGTCTTCTAAGACTAATAATGAGTAATTGTCAAATGGCCAAGAAACAAGTAGTAAACAATAAAACAACCTAACGTAAAATGGACGGATCTAACATTAATATTCTCTTCAGTGAGTATATTTGTATATGTTCAACTCGCCTTTGGCTTGCTGGGGCTCCGCCCCCAGGCCCCCTTTTTTTGAGGCACCAAGGGAAAGTGCCTCGGGGGAAGGATGTTTACCGGGAATGTTTTCTGCGTTAAAAACTAATGATAGCTGCAGAGTATTACATATAGGATTATTTATTTTTTGGGGCATCAAACAGGTCTTGACAGACTCCCGATGTGAATGTGATGCTCTAATACTTAAATTCTCTAAGACATGTAAAATAGTTTTTAGTTCGACTAATATAGCAATAATGATACAATCTCAGGGGTTAGGGGGATAACAATATTTATTTTATAGTCTAAGGCCCCCTTCGTGGTTTGGGGGGGGGGGGGGGTAAATATCGTTGGTACGAAGAAGAATGGGCCTCCTTTAGGGACTGAACTCCCTGCAACAACATTTTTTAATATCTTGAACGTCTATGAACATTTTAACATAAATTTTCTAAAGTGGAAGGGGGGGGGGTGAAGAGGGGGAATTAGGATAGGATTGGTTACTATATATTTATTTGTTGTATTGATTTATACCCATGACGACTCACTTTATTACCTCCTCTGTAACAGCTGATCCAAGTACAGTACTTATAAAATTAAATAATATTTAAATTGGGAATAAATCTTGCAATATTTCGGACAAGAACAATTTAAAAAAAATAGAACGTCTAGAAACACTTAAACACATTTTTTTTTAAATGGGAGGGGTCTAAGGTTAAGATGACGTCTAACTTTTTTCTGTTGATTAACGGCCATAACCAATCCTTTCTCATAAAATTGTATCAAGTCTCTAGTCTGCTTGTCACTGTATGCTTATTCTCCATAAGAAATAAGTTTAAAAACCACCAAAAAGCGTTAAAACTACCTTTTTGTTTGGAAATTCTCAATTAAAACTTTTTTGTGGGTTACACTTTTAAAATGTCACTTTTCTCTTAAATTTTGGAGCATTAAAAGTATAAATATATGTCCGAAAAGACGTTTTTAAAATTAAAACACGTAAGAAATCCAAGAAAGTTAACAATTTTGGAAAGTAATGCATTTTTGGAAGGTGAAGGAGTGCGATTTTCTAAAAACGCTCAAGAATGTCTTGTAGAATATTTAATTCCTGACTAACGATATTCTTTCAGATAATTTCTAGCTCTTACCGTTTTTGAGCTACAGCCGTTTTACCAAATTTATGTAAAAAACGGAAATCTAAGGGATTTGTTTAGGGGAGTTTAAATTTGAAAATGTAACTTCTTTGAATTTTCTGGGTAGTTTGGGACCAATTAAATATTCTACGGACCTCCACAAAAATTTTCAGATCCCTACCTATTCTAGAAGTGGGTAAATATTTGCATATCTGATCAGTGACCGAATTAGATACGTGTCTGCTTGAATCCAATAAAATATATTAGCTCAACTTACATGACATTGGAATAATACTTTCAGATTAGAAGTGCTATTGATCTTTTTCCAACAATCAAGGGGGCAATCTTGGATGTAAAACCAATGAGTAAGGGTAACTGTACAGTAGTGAATTGTCATTTTTATCAAAGATTTTGTTAGACATCTACTGGTTGTGTTTAAAGCTCGGGTATCCAGGTTTCGGATTTTGTGCACTGCAGAGCCAACTCAACGAAATGTGAGGGCTGCCCATAAACTCAAGTCTTCATTGAACTTTAAGCAAGCTAATTTAAATCTGTGACCAACGTCGTGCTCCTTACTTTAAACATTACTATTCTAGTTGTTTCCTATCCCTGTGGATCGAGCTATGGGCATAGCCTCACACAGTAATCCAGTTACTAGGAGTTCACGAATTGTGGATATTTATAGGCATGCACGGACGGATAAACGACGGCCTCCTGCAGGCAAATAACCGTTTGCCGTGTTCTTGAGTTGAAATACTTGATATTGCAGGCTCTGATTATTTAAATAGACCTTGTGAACCAAGCTTTGGCCCCAAAACCATTTAAAAGGTAGGTGACCTAAGAAAATGGATAAGAGTTTCGTCCTATGGTAGACCCGATCTGCCCAAGTTGGCCACACGACACAATCCCCTTCAAAAAAGCCCCTTCAGCCAAACGGGAAGCTGTTTAACTTCCATCGGCACATATTCCTGTTGAAAGCAGCTCTAAATATGCCACTGCAGTACCATCAAATGTTGATTACTAGGAGAAGAAGCTCACCAGTAGAGAAAAGAGGAAGGAGGCTGCCTCAAACAAAGCTTCAGCAGCAAAAGCCCGAAAGGTAGCTTTCCCTACATCGGTCGATCGGATAGGAATATTTGTGGGGAAGTCCTTTCGAGACAACGAAACCCAGCCGAGAAAGACCAGGACTAAGTATCCTAATCATACCCTTAGGAGAGCGATCATTTACTAAGGTCTTGGGTGAGCTCAAGACTACGGCCAAACTGTAGGAGACGAAGACTATCGTCAAGTGGATCAGACCTACCTATAACAGAGAAATATTCCATGAACTTGGAAAATTTGACGCAGCGAAAGTCAAAGTGGTTCTAGGGGGCAAGTGCACCATTCCGGGACTCGAGCTTAGGATTTCAGTGGTGATCCGGGACTTTGACGGATTCCCGATTGAGGCTGAAAATTTGGGAGCTGACACCTTGAAAGTACGGCTCACAAGCCAAACGGGCAATGACTGATGGTCACTGATGCAAGACCAAGATGCCAGCAAGTTGTTGAATCTCAAACATCTCAAATTTGGATGGGTCAGTTGCTCACACAGCCGTAGGGTGGTCGTCCCGTCATGCTTCCGCTGCATCGGGCTCGGTCGCTCCTACCGAAACTGCAAGGGACCCGACCAATCCAAGAGTTGATTTTAGTGAGGCTGTTTTTACCGCAATTGGTTGAATGCGCATCAGCAGTGTGCTGCTTCCTTTGCGCAGAGTTAGGAAAAAATAAAGACTCATTAGATTCAGTTCCTTTGACTGGGGCATGCGGTACTTTCAAGGCTGCACTCGACCTTTAAATGGCCAGGTTTTGGGAGTGAGGATGATCCAGGGTAACCTTGATACGTCCAGGACTGCTGACTCCCTTTTAGATAGTTGACCCAGGAAATTGGCGAAATCATGCTTTTAATCAGAGAGCGTCATACCGATCATGGCTATTGGACGAGTAGACCCTTCCTTATCCGTAGCCATTTTAGGATTTCAGAGTTTCCAAAATATCTTGGCTATTTCACCGTTCCCCCCAAAACTGACTTCCTAATTAAAAATATTTGATATTCCATAAAAACAAGCAAGCAGAAAGAGGTATTTTTGGGCAAAACTGGCTCATTCCAAAAACAATAAAAACACCACCAACTAAACCAACAAGTAACAACCCAATAAAAAAACCAAGGTGCCCTTTTACCCTTAAACGTTTCATAAAGCACAAAATAAAATATACAAATTCATATTTCTAAAAGTATTTACGGGACATGAGTTTGCAAAAATACAACTTGTTGAAAAAAATATTCCCCACAAGGCTATCACTCGTCTCTATGTGGGGAAGAGGTTGTTAAGAACCTCTGTTACTGTTCATTACTGTACTACTTTCAATTTATAGTACAATAATAGAATAGACCTAGCCTAAAGGAAACATGTGTCTTCAGCTAAAAATCACACAACAACAAAATACCAAACACAAAACCAATATTAGATTGGATAAAACATAAATAAAATGAAATCCATAGTATTTTACTTTACAAGAACTAGCATTTCCGAAGAAATTCATCAGTATTGTAGGTTTACTTATTAATTATTGATACTTATTATTTGAATATACTCGTGAATGGGTCTTGTCACATTTTAAAACAAAAAAATAAATAAAAAAATAAAGCCATAGGTAACATTGGGTATGATTAATTCATTTAGGGAACGCGACAAACTACATAAGATGGTAAAAAAACTACCTTATAACTTACGTCTACGTAATCGATATTTTATTTACAGTGTTACCGTTTATCTCTTATAAGACGCGTCAAATACGAATATTACAGAGACCAAATTGAACAGGCTTTCGGTGATGCAACACACTATTGGAGAATAGTGAATGAGGCAGCTTGTCGCTAAATAAAAACCAGCCCTTCCCTGTGCAAGAGATAGCCAATACAGAATACGCTGTCACTTCCAAAAATGTCAAATTAATTTCTTGCGTCAGTTTGGCCGGAGTTTTCTCCAGCTTTGCAACCAAACGGTCTTCCTCCAGTGTTAGTGGAGGCCGACCCCAGCCAGGAGTCTGTCCTCCGATTCCAGCCGTTATTGACCCACTTCTTTTTATCATCAATCGTAGTTTAAGAACGAGTGAGTTTCTAAATCCCTTCAAAATAGCTAAAGTAATGCTTTTGTATAAATCTGGGCCCAAGTGCAACAAATATAACTATAGACCCATATCCCTTTTTACAGTTTTTGCAAAATATTTGAGTAGGCTAATGTGTAAAAATCCAGTTGTAAAACAATCTGAGTAAAAAAAAAATAGTTTACAGCCCATAGTATGGTTTACGCAAGGACACTTTCGATGCTCTTTTCGATCTGAAAAAAATTTTCTTTGAAACATTATAAGAAAAAAAAAACACTTTTAGTTATATCTCACCAAATCATTTGATTTTATTGGTAGAAATAATCCAATATATAAATTAAATATATCCTTAAATATATACAAAATCTTGATATTAAAGGACACACCCACAGTGTTTTGTCAATTATTTCCAATCCCGTAAACAAATCGTTTCGATGAATGGAATAGTAAGTGGCGTTACAATTGTAGAATGTGGTGTGGTTTATGGCAGTAGTATTGGGACTTGATTATTTTATATCTACAAAAACAACATATCTCATGTAAAACGAAAGAGATGAGTGATATTGTCCACTGATAACACGGTGGTTTTAGCCACCGGCTGTACGTGGGATGAGGTGTACGATTATGCGTCATCAGATCTCGACAAATTAAAATCTTGGTTTGATTTAACACCCCAACAGTAAACTTTAAAAACACTAAATGTCTACCAATTTTTTACAAAAATAACATTGGACCGGGAGCGAGGTCTTTGAAGTTGCACTGCTGCGGCGATGCACTCCCGACTGCCTGCACATATGAAGTAATTGAACGTGTAGAGCAGTATAAGTATTCAGTGGCTGTAATTTAATGTAAATCGACTTGGGCTCCCGTGTTTAATACGTTAAAAAGAGCTTCGCATTCACGCATCTTCGGGAGATGCTGTCGAAGGATCAGTCAACGACCGTGTGCTTAAGCTACGTGTGTCGGTGTTGCAGTAGAGAAATCCTGGAAACGATCCGTCACTAAGACTATTTCAAACTAAAATAAAAAATTCTCTTCGAGCCAACTTTGTTATCGATTTCCAGTATTGAATATTCGCCTATGGTATTTCTTTTCCTAGACTCTCATCTTCAGTCCTACAAACTGTGCCCTTTTACCTTTGTCATACAATATAGTATAGGAATTAACCTCTTAATATACGGCTTGCTGAGAATGGCAATGTTGTAGTGTACAAGTGTATGGTCAACAACTTACTTTTAAACCTTGGGCAGGAGCAATCATAATAACTACTCCAATCCTCGTACACATAGCTTCGTTATTTCATTATTTCTTTTATTTTGTATATATCCTTTGAACTATTACGGTGCCAATCCTCACTCCACACAATTGGTTTTGTTAAGATTCATACAAATTATTAGATGTTTTGATGTGATTATTGTAAAACTCATTTATTATTGATGTGTTATATTGATACATTCTATTTACATCTCTAACAATTTAATTTTACTGCTCTAGAATAAGTCAGTGTTTGTGTGATCCTGCAATAGTGTACATAGCCTGATTGTTACGGCACATTCTCAAAACACAGACGTGGAATCTTTTTGAAACTATTTTCCACTGTAAGATTTCGTGCACCTTTTGTAACTATGTGTCTTTCAGAAATAAAGTGATTTTGATTTTATTTTGGTGGTAAACAAACTGATGGTTTTGAAATAGTAGCTTACGCAAAAGGCTCGTACTATAAATTTTATACTCGTGTAGTTAACACTATCTACGCAAGTTGCGTACTACTTTACCTACGACCGTTTTTTAATTACTAACAATCACTACTCATAACTAAGAGAGGTTATGTTTTCGTTTATAACCTCTCATTGTCACTCACAGTGATGCAACGACTCATTGTACCAACCACTAATTGCACACCTCATTAAAAATTAAATTGGTCTAAACAGCTGATTAGTTGAAATTCGAATCATTATAATTTTACTTCTTTTCTCTCAATCCTTGAACCTCAGTGGTCCGTTACTCGTGTTGTTAATTAAAACAATGCTGTTAAGTAAGTAAACAATGGTGTTAAGTGAATCTTTTCTATTCCAAGAACTGAACTGAAAAACTAGTTAAAAAAAAAGGTCGTAAGTAAATAAAATAACATGTTAATTATGCTTACACTTTATCAAAATAATTACGTAGGTTATGAAATTTTCGTTTATTGGAAAGAACATTACGTACACTATAACTCCCCCACATCTACACGCGTTTAATTCTTTTTTTAATTCCCCATTTCTCGCGTTCCTTGGATATTGATAATTTTATTTGCAGTTCTTAAAATAAACGTATGTGAATAAAAAACTTGCATCCTTCCACCAGCTCCATAGCAGTAATAGTTGCAAGTACTGTAGTAAGATCTGGAGACCGTGCGGTATGACCAAAACACGTACTGAACAGTGAACAGTCTTTATAACAGATACATCTACCGTTAGCACCATCAAGCCCATTGACACATTTTTATACCAAGGAAGTTGATGGTTATAGGATTCTATCTTGAAAATGTTTAGTGCCAAGACGTATATAACTCAAAATGAGCTGTATCAGACATTAGATTTTGCTAAAACATAATCAATGTGGTGAAGTAATCTTTAAATAAAAATAAGATGTTATTTAGGATCGTAAGCTCATACGAGGATTGAGCTTTTGCTAATTTTATAGGGATTAAAATTTGAATGTAAAATTTTTCGCAGACTTGTCTTTATAACCTAAATCAGCAAACTGCTTACAAGTCGACCGATTTCGGCTTGCAGAACAGTCTTATGTACAATCTAAACATTGTCTGGTCTACATACAGATCACTTTTAGATGAAACACTATTTATGGCACTGTTAATCCATTTCATACAAGGACATCACCATGGTGAGGAACATTGAAATTGTTACGAAACATATTTGGCATAGCACTGACTCACTATGTTTCACTGACCCTAAAGTGTTACTAACAAAAGCACGATAATAAAATTTTCATTGCTACATCATTACGAATATCGCATCAGCTGGGTTTCAAGTTTTGTAACAAGTCTAAACATAATGAAAGCAGTCTAACTGCAGTATAAACAGTGACAGGTCTTTGGACCACCATATAAAACAAAATTAAAACTAAAACCAAACGATATTTTAGGTCATACCAAAATGTTTAATCGAATTCCCCATGTAAGGAAGCTATTACTGAAGGTATCATGGTAAGATTTCGGTCCAAGCTGATTTAATTTTTTCGAAAAAAAAACCATCTGTTTTTATATATAACTCGAGTAAAAATAATCCAATTTTGATGACACTTGGTAAAAATATGTGAACTTACGATTATTCAAACGAGTTTGCGAACTATCATAATCGGACTTTGGAAATTGGGCTATATGGCTACATGGGGTAAAAATTACTCTCAAAAAATAAAATTTGGAAATTTATTTCTGGTAAAAAAAGAATATTAAAGCGTTGTTGTGCACCTTATAATGGTAGAGAAGAAAAAAAAACTATAAAATAAAAATTCCTTCGTCAATCTTATGGGGAATAAGTTAACTGTTGTAGGTAGTTTGCATGAAATGGCAAATTTATTTATTCAATCTTAAGCTATTAATATTTCACTAAACACGCATTATAACACTAGTAGATAGGGTTGCCTGATTTTTTCTCCGGCGAATAAAAGTGACTGCGATGTTGGGAATGAGTATACGAGTGTGGGCAGGGGACGATTTGTCCTCGAGCGAGCGACGACGACTTGTGCAGGTTAAAACTGTATGTTAGTTCCAGCAGAGTGCTTGCTGGTAAAGACTTATGGTGTATGAAAGCTAGGATATGAAATTATGAGTCTTTGTTAAATTAAGTAGTAAGTTTATTTAATTTTATAAAACAATTGGAGTGATCACTAAACTGGCATGTGTTAATGTGTAATACTTTGGATAAAAGTGAGTCTTGCAAAATTGTTCCAACCTGAAGAATTTTTAGTTTAAACCGTTCTTTGTCGATGGAGCCGGTACAGCGCCTGTCTTCATTATCAGCAAAGTAAAAAGTTGTCTTCATGGGATTAGAAAAGGTAACTACCTTTTCACATTTGTAAAACTGAGACATGAGCAACTTGTTATGACTTAAGTCAATAAGAGTAGCTGTGTATCTGGATGATAATGAAAGATGGTAAGTTTATATATAGGTTAAGCTTAGTAAAAAACAACATTGGTAAATAATAAAGATTTGTTTATTCAAAATATGAAGTTGAATACATTTCAAGCCTTACACATATTTAGAAGATCATCATGAGTGACTTCCAGAGACAATGTATATCTCCCAGTGACATCCTGGCCCAATGTATCTGATCCGTCCTCGCAGTAGACTATATTCTTGGTGCTGGCCTTGTCTGTTGTCTGTTCCTTGAAACGAAGATAGGAGCAAAACGGTGAGTTGTAGCGATGATCTTCTATTGCGTCATCACCTTCTTCCCACTTGAAAAGATTAACTCCACAATAAACGCATTTAGTGGTGTCCTTCATAGCAGCCATTTTGACAAAGCCTTCATCGGCAAGCTGCTTAGCAGAAGGAGTTTTAAGTTTCCATTCGTCAAAGGTCTTTACTCTCACTTCTGGGTTGTTCATGTCTAGCATAGCTGGGTTTTTCAAACACCAATCAGCCAGTTTGTGTACATTGGTTTGTGAACAATAAAATCCTGGAGCATGTAAATGATGAAACAAACACTGATTCTTTTGTTTGGATAGTTCTTCAACGGGAGGAAGTAGTAGAAAATCGCTCGATAGAGGGGGGCCTCCAAGTAGCTCAAGACTGAACACAACTCTTCTGTTCTCTAGCAACTTTTCCAAAACCTTTGCCTTTTCAGTTGAAGCAGCATACAATAGGTTTACATTGCAGCAAATGTCTCTCAGAGATGACGTGAGAGAGCTATATTCAACGTTTCCTGTTCCGAATCCGAGGCCGTGATAGTGTTTACTCAACCACCTGTTATGATTGTCAAACTGTGAACTGTGCCACCCTCCGCAATCATGTTGTGTGCTTGGAAAAGTAGATCTGGATCCATCCTTAGGTGGTGAGAAAATCCAATGTTGTACACATCTTGAATCCAAGTCCAATATGCTCAATTCCTTGATAACCACTGTCTTATCCTCTCCGATAAAAGCACTAAAATCTATGATGGCCTGTTTAATCATGACTGAAAGTTCTAACTCCAACGAAATTCAAGTTGAGACTGAGAAACCAAACCGACAAGAGCGGGCTTTATAGCCTATCCCCACCCCAAATTCCAACACTTTCTGCATGAATCACATTATCCGATGAACCAGGTTAGTGGCTGGCTCATAGCTGAATGACTTGTCGTGAATTATCAAACAATAAGCAGCAGTCCCTGGAGGGAAAGCTTCGCTGGCCTCAAATTCTAAACGAATATCAACAGGGGCTGACCTAAGGGATTCGTTTTGCTTAGAACAGTCAATTATGATTAGTGGTGCATAAGAAATGAAATTTTTAACGTCCAAAAGTGGTTGTGATGGAACATTGTAATACGACTCCTGAAAACGGCTATACATGTCGTAGAGTATAGCGTAGTGGTTCTTTGCAATGTCTAGTTTTAAATCATCATAAGGATAGTTAATAGAGTTTAAATGAAGTTTTATGTTTGATATCTTGCAGTGATCAAAGCATGCGGCAGACTTTTTCATGTTGTTTTTGCGATTCTCCTGGAAAGCCACTATGACGTATCTTGGCTTCTCTAGCTGTGATGCCGTCTTTACTGACCAAGATTGCTTGTTTGATTGTGGCAAAGAGGGATACTCATAGAGTTCCCAGCTTCGATACTCTACAGGAACACTCGTTCCCCTTTCTAAATGTCTAAGCAATGCAATTCTTTGTCTATCACTCAAAGAAACGTAGGGAACCCTCCAGCATAGTTTCTCTAGTTTAACTTTAATATCTTCAGGAGTTGTGTCAGTAGCACCACTTGAGGTCCACAAAACTGCATTTTTGTCCCCGGCCGACCTCAGTAGAACAAGCTCATGACGGCAGTTGACAATAACCTTTCTATAATCTTCTGCGAACCCCAGAAGCCTACTTAGCGGTATGCAAAAACTAAAATTTCCATCAGTGTCAGTCACATGACTTTCCAAAGTGGAAGACAACTTATTCACCTCGGTTGGCCAGCCAGAGTTCCCTAAACTTCTTAAAGAGTTCTCTCCAATAGAAGCAAATCCTTTCATTGTAGAAGTTATACCTGGGTTCCTAATGCGATCTATTTCAACTCCATTAATTTCATACCGTATCTCGTCAAACAAAAATGCAAATGCGTTTGGAGTGAACTTTGTTTTTGTAGTTGCTGTATTGTCTGACTTCAATAGCTTTCCCTCAACATACAAATAACTCATAGAAGGCACAATGCATATATCTTGTTGTTGAATTGGTATTCTTATCTCGTCATTGTTGTCTAGTGTGGTAGAAGAGTAAGGGAAATGAGTGTGAAATTCCATGTGAGAAATAGTGTCATCAAATGGGACACTACTAAAAATATCCAGTACATCCATTATTGAAGTATTTTATAGCCCAAGGAGCGTAAAAACCTTCGGTTTGTGTGTGTTAGTCGCTTGGGTGACAAACAAACACTGCTTGGTACTGTTGAGTGTGCACCCAATAAATAGTCGTCGGAGTTATGGGTTTTCTTGACTCTGTCTATATGACCCTTTGATATTCTTGGTCTTGATAAACAGTTTGAAAAATATAAGTAACCCATCTCCTACTAACTGTTCAACTAGGGACCTTCCTCAAGTGTAAACACACTGTAATACGTTCTCCTCTAAAATTCACCAACCTATCGTCCTGGTCTACAATCCGTAGTGTTATGTTACTTATTGCCCTCGTGGTGATTGGAAGGTAAATGATTGTACTGGGTATTTCAACAAGCTTATATCCTGGTGGTACTGCTGGGAAAAACTGATGGATTGTATGACTTTGCTTATTATTAACGAAAGACCCGCCCGCTATGCTGCATTCAACTCTAATCGTGTTTGTCTTAAAAATATCCACAACATTCTTCGAGTAGTGCTCATTTCCAGGTCCTATGACCTCAGAATCGAAACCCAGGAGGCTGCCAATAGAGTTGGGTTGAGAGAAATCCACCTGAGCGTTACATTTCAGAGTAGTTTGCAATGTATTGTTGTTTGTTCCCAAGCGAAAAAAGTACTTCTTTTCCTGTGTAGCCAACATCTTTAGCTTATCCTGTATGAAACGTTCAATATCCATTACTTCATATGTACCAGTAGGTATTTTAATAATCTTTCCATTATCAAAATGAAACTGGTTGTTTGTTTCGTCGACATTTGGTATGGAGTTATAAGACTCGAAGCTAAGCAAACCAACTTCATAATCATAACCACCGTCAAGTTCGATGGGAGGAAAGTAGTCTACTGAAAGAGTAGAAGTTCTACCTGAAAGCATGAACGTCTGAGACATGACTAAAGGGTGGAAATGATAACAACAAATATATATATGTGTACACTGTAATATCATTTAAATTGAGGTTAAAAAATACAAACAAAGATGCCCACAGATCTCAGAGTAAGTGTTGACATCCTGATAAGCGGTTCGGTTGTAAGATACGTATTTCCCATTTAAATACTTCTGAAGTTCCAGTGGAGGTATCAAATCCCCGTAGCTGTCAAAGTACCTCACGTAGTCTCCACTCTTCTTGTAGCATACCCAATGAGTACCACTACCATTGGTATTGTCCAAGTTGACTATTGCAGACTCGTTCCTCCATGGACTTTTAGGAAGGTTGTCACGCATAAACACTCCTCTAAAATGGGGGATTTTAAGCTTCCTGGCCCAACGTGTTAACTCAAAATCATACATTGCCCTTCTGGGTAAAATATCTATAAGTTTTTTGGCTGCTTCTGATAAGGTGCCATGTAAATACCAAGTCCTTTCTTATATGGTCTAAAGTACAGGCCCTTGCCATGTCGCAAAGCTACTGCCTCCATAGTTTCGTTATGTCTTTGCATCTCGCTCAGCCGTTTTTTGGCATCTCTAGCTTCAAGCACTGCTTTGGCCACACCAGCAGCCCCACCTGTCAGACTTCCCAATGCACTAAGCCCTGCAAAGATTGGCAGCAATGGTAGCACACCTCCTGACTTGGGAAGTGATAGAATCCGTGATCTACGTCGTAAATGACTGAACGCACTACGCCTCCCTCTCTTCATAGATCTGATGGCGTTCAACGCTGATGATGCTGCCTTTGTTATGTGTTTTCTACTCCCTCTGTTTAATATTCCACCTCTGCCAACAAGATGCATTCCTGATCCCCGCACAGCCGTCCTTGCTTGTCGTAATACATCGGAAAAAGTAAAAGGTTTAAGTCTTCTGCTGCACTTTCTAGTGGTGCCTTTTCTTTTTCGTTTTAGCGCACTTCCACCTCTTGCTGTGCCCCCTTTGGCTAACGATCCCCTACCTAACCTCCCTCGATTTCTTCGCCTAGTCTGCCGTCTCCTCCTCCTCCTGCCTTCGGTTGTTCCGGCACCAAGCTTCAATTTCGCGTTCATTGCGCTTGCAACAGCCCAGGAAGCGAGCCTCTCACCAATAGGAACACCTTTTGTTTTGAACCTTGCCCACGCCTCGTTTGCTAATACTCTGTCAGCAGTGTGTCGAGATGAAAGATCTTTGCTCTTACTGTAGGCAATATCGTGTTGTTTACAAGCTTGATCCAATAGGTTGATTCCTTGATCCTTCCTTTCCAACCTTTCCTTCAATCTTGTACCAGGTCCACAAAATTGGTATCCTCCAGGCAGGTGAAGTTCTAGCGGAAGAGAGTTTATAGCACGATTAAGCAGACCACATCCTCTAGTGATCCTACGCATACTGAGCAGGTCTTACAAATATGAACACCTTATATACGATTCTTCATTTCACTTTTGTCCCCCAGTGTGTGAAGATGAAATTTAAAAAGCACCGTGACACTTTTGTTGTGGACAATGCTGTGGAAAAACTCATTCAATCCACTTCGGATGGAATTAAATCCAAAGAAGTGAAAAAACATAGTGAACTCCTTCCTCAATCCATTCGAGGCATCATTTGTGGTCCATCTAACTGTGGAAAAACAAATTTGATGTTTAGCCTTTTGACTGAACCAAAGGGATTAAAGTATGCTAATGTATATGTGTTTAGTAAATCATTGCTGCAACCTAAATACAAGATGCTTGAACAAATAATGCAAAACCTGTCATGTATTGGTTATTTTTCATTTACTAACAGTGAAGATGTTCCCAATCCTGATGAAGCTAAAAAGGACTCAATAATGATATTTGATGACGTGGCCTGTGATAAACAAGACAATATGAAAGCATACTTCAGCATGGGAAGACATAGAGATGTAGATACGTTCTACTTGATCCAGACGTACACGCGGCTCCCTAAACATCTCCTTAGAGATAACGCCAATTTAATAATTCTTTTCAAGCAGGATGACTTAAATCTAAGACATGTATACAATGATCATGTTAATAGCGATATGACTTTTGATCAATTTAAGTGTTTGTGTCACACCTGTTGGAACAAACACAAGTATGGATTTGTAACCATAGATAAAGATTCTGAAATCAACAAAGGTCGTTACCGTTTAGGTCTTGATACCTATATAGTCGATATATAAAGGGCTCCTTTCAGCATCAATACACTAAACGTTAATCAGAGTGACAGTGAGAGGATGGAAAAGTATGGCAGTGCTCCGATGGCTCTTAGAGCTCCCAAGAAAAGAAAGCTAAGAGCAAAACGAGTAATCCGACGTATAGTGAAGAAATATCCAATACCAAACTTGAAGGAGCGGAACCAAGACAGTGCTAACAAGCACGAACATATAGTAAAAAATGAACTACTTAGACTAACAAATGCTGTGCGTAAAAAGTTTCAACAATTGAAGCATAATGCTGATTATGTTGAGAGGTTGTTAGAAGTGCAAGCTAAACCCATAGTCAAACCCCTGCAAGAGACAGTAGAGAGACGTTTGAAGGAACAGCAGTACTATTATAAACCTGTTAAAAAAGAAGAACTAGACTTTGTGGTTAAAAAAGATGATCAGAGTACAACAATGGATAGAACTTTTGTACAAGACGAAGAAAAGGAGGATGACTTCAATAAGTCCTTAGATGTGTCTACTCAAACCATTAAACCCAATCAGCTGGATATGTATTTAAAAAAGCTTTCTAATCCTCTAACGAAAGATAAAATGGACACGACTTATGGTGTTCGACTTGATGGAAGGGGTAATATGACAATTGGTGATTCTAGAATAAAAATTACAAATTCAAAGATACAGGTAAGGAATCACAGCTTTGAAACAACTCCAGGACTCCTTGAATTACTATTCATGCAGGTTCCCGATAAGGATATAGTAGAAAGGCAGGATTTGAAAGTGTATAAAAAGATCCTTCAAGACACCAATGCACACCGACAGATGTATTCTGCTGAAAAACCGGTAAATGCAAATAGGGGCAAAAAGTACTTAAGCGTAATATCGGTACTTTTTCCACCAAAGCAAGGCATGACCGTTACAACACCGGAACACGCTAGTGGAAGTGGTATAACTGTTGAAAACGTGGACAGGTACACATCTGATGTGAATTTACTGGTGAAGCGACTTAAAACCTTGGTTTTGTCACAAGAAGCCGGTCACAACGCTCATAGCGAAGAAATAGACTATATTATAGAGTTGCTTCAACTAAACGGAATTATCGCTTAAGTGTTCATAGGTAATAAAGGCATTATGAATAAAAGAAAGAAGACAATGTCAAGTCAAGCAGATGCTGCCAAGAGAGGTATTGTTAATGAGTTACACAAACCAGCTAGGAAAAACTTTGTCAGAAGAAAGGTTTTTGTTCGAGGTATTGACGATTTGTGGCAAGTCGACTTGATAGAAATGATACCTTACTCAAAAGCGAATAAAGGGAAAAAGTATATCCTAATGATAATTGATGTTCTTTCAAAGTATGCATGGGCGGTTCCTTTAGACAACAAAAAAGGGAAGACAGTGGCCTCAGCTATGGAAAATGTTTTGAAAAATAGCGGAAGAATACCACAAAACATTCAAAGTGATCTTGGTACAGATTTTTATAATAAAGAATTTAAATCCTTAATGCAACGTTTTGCGATAAATCATTTCAGTACATTCACCCATTTGAAGGCCTCTGTGGTAGAAAGGCTGAATAAAACGATTAAAAATTGGATGTATAAGGAATTTGCTGTACAGGGAGATTATAGGTGGCTAGACATGCTTCCTCGTTTAATTTCCATGTACAATTCAAGGCTACATCGGACAACAGGCATGAGACCACGAGATGTTACATCGTTTCACGAGAGGGCATTGGTGAGGAAATTAAATCAAAACAAGGTACAAGGGATTCCAAAGCTAAGAGTCAATGATAAAGTCAGGGTTTCTAAGTATAAAACTTTGTTTGAAAAAGGTTACACCCCAAACTGGAGTACTGAATTATTTAAAATCATACGAGTGCGAAAATCTGTCCCACCAGTGTACTACCTGCAAGATGAAGAAGGGGACATTATCAAAGGGGCATTTTACGAACCAGAATTACAAAAGACAAATTACCCAGATACGTATTTGGTTGGAAAGGTTATAAAGCGCAAAGGAAACAAGATTTATGTCAAATGGCTTGGGTTTCCCTCACGCTACAACTCGTGGGCTTAAATAGTATATTAACCTGTTTCTCCCATCATTCTGGATTAGATCTTGTTATTGTAAACATATATTGTACAAGCTATGATTAGAAGACACATTATAGATAAGTTTGGACATGCTTTGTATCAAGAACAGAAGCATCACTTATCTGATGACGAAGATGATGCATATGTGATAAGTGAAGATGGATCAAAGAGGTTTAGAGCTGCAGTGGAACCTGACGTATCACGACAAAAGGTGTCTAAAGGCTATTTAAATCGTTTCTATGTGAACAAAGACGATTTGAATGAGGTGGAAGGAAAGTTAAAGACCTTTGTTGTTAGCCTCAAAGAGGCCCAGCAAGCAGTTAAGGATGTAAAACAATCAATAGTCTCCATAGAGGGTTCTATCAAGACCGAGCTAAAAGACATAAAGGAGAATCAGTTATCCTATCACGATAGACTAAACAACTTAGAAGAATCAGATGGGAAATCATCACAATTAATTGCTTCCTTGGATAACAAACTAATAATGCTGTTTGAATCAGACGAGAAAACGTCTGCATCTTTATTATCTTTGGATGATAAGCTCAAGAAGCTGAAAGACTCGGATGAGAAAACGTCTACACATTTGTTATCTTTGGATAGAAATGTCAAAAAGCTGTTTGAATCAGATGAGAAAACGTCTGCATCTTTAGTATCTTTGGGTGATAAGCTCAATAAGCTACAAGACTCGGATGAGAAAGTTTCTACATCTTTGATGTCTTTGGATAAAAGATTCAAGAAGCTACATGATTCAGACGGGAAACAATCTAAATCGCTAGTATCCTTAGATGAAGAGGTAAAGAAGCTGCAGGAATCAGATGAGAAAACATCAAAATTATTAAGGACCATTGATGAAAGGCTAAACACGTTGGATAAATCAGATGCCGAAACTTTAAAATTTTTTGCAACTATTGATAGAAAGCTCACTGCATTACTTACGACAACAGGATTATCTATCTCTTAAAATTTCTAGCATGTATAAATAAATGGAAACCTGTCTAGACTTGTTGTCAAAGCCTTCTTTATACAACAACGTTATGTAATCGCAAAAAAGAAAGAGATCCAAGAGGTTCAATGGATTTGTCCTTGGCGCTCAGCATCCGCCTCGTAAGGTCAATGATCGTACTAAGACCTGTCCAGACCTGCAAATACACTGCATATAAAACCTAGAACTGGTTTGCTGGTTCAGTCAGTATGAACGCGTCAGTGAAGCGGTCGGCACCAGTTCCACGTAAAGATCTATCGCGAGTGAAACGCAAACGTACTAAAGCTCCCCCTATACCCCCAGTGCATAACGTAATATACTCCGATGTAAATACTATGGACATTGACCAGCTTCTTGCATCTCTAACTGGTGAGACTCTACAAGACGTATCTGATTCTGTACACACAACAGCAGGTGCGGTCCAAGCGAATTACTATACCCGCGAGTGTTCAACAGTTTGCAGTGAAAATGGTAATGCAGTGGAAGAGGATGAGGATTACGATTCAAAGGAAGTGGAAGAGTATCGACCGGAACAGCCGTCAATCGTACAACAGAAAATACCAGCCCACTCCAATTCGGCAAAATCTGGCACACGCGCCAGGTCGAGCCAGGTTTTTCGTCAGAAAGGTCATCAAGAAAAACTTCATGCCTCGATTTTGCCATCACTGTCATCACAACTGCCACCACCGCCGCCACCACCACCACCACCACCTCAACGTTCGCAACAACTATTATCAAATACATCAGCACCTAAGCTATCTACGTCGCCGACCACACTATCGACTTCACCTCCAGTGCCATACGTGTGTTCTTCTTCGACGTCTACTTCAACACCTGTCATGACAACATCTGTGGTGAGTCACTCTCATAGTTCACACAAAGCAGCTGTGCGTTCTAACCAGCAGTCTAACTCATGGGAACCACGTCTTTTACTCAGACAGATTTACAAAGTTGCAAGCCAGGCTCATGCGGTTGTTGGTCTTGATTCTATTAAAGACTTTTCTCCTTCTATTTGTTTAGTGAATAATGAAACCTCAATTGAATTGACATTTGAAGATCTTTTAAGTCTGCAAAGCTCTACAGTTCACCACTCTGTCAACAACTTTTACTCCAATGAAACTCCATTCAATCCATTCTATCTACATACAGTCATATTGGAACCCAGACCAAATGGATTAGTATCATTTTGTAACTATCGTCTGAGAAATAAGCCAGTTAATCACAATTTGAATTCTGTTACGCTTTCGAGAGCTTCTAGTGAATCTGATATTATTCGACAGACTCCCAGAGTGGTTCTACAAAATGATGGATGGATTTCTTTTAAACGCTTGTTCCCATCCCTTGAAAGCTACTTTAATATCCTACTTGAAATAAACCCAACTGTGCAGTTTCTGATCTCTCGTTACACACGATATTTTACCAAACACTATAAGGTAATGGCCTTGCTTTCTTCAAACACTACAAATGACTTGACTTCAATGACTTTGGATAAACAACTCGTTCGACACATTACAAGTGATTTGCCACGTTTACTTTCTGACTTGAATGAAAGGAGGTTGCCTGCAGAGACTCAAGATTTTTGGTATGAACGAACTGCACTCAGGACATCAATGATGCCGTGGATAGACAGTGAGGTACGCCGCTTTTGTGCAGCAAACATTACCGAAGCTGTGATGGAGAACTTAAAATACTTGTCAAAATGGTAAAGAGAAAATTGCTGTATTCAATGTATCTTATGGTAATATATTTGTATTACAAACTTTGATTTTCTTTATTTGTTTACCCTTTCCTTCAGCTAAGCTAGCAACAACACAGTAGAGGATTGACTTTACTTTTCTTAGCATCCATAGCAATAATACTATTTAAAGTAATTTTTCAGAGGGTGTTTGGAAAACTTTTAAATAATGGGTTTAGCAACAAACAAAGTAGTCAAGTTTAACATAAGTTTATTTGAAAGATAAATGCTATATAGATAACACCAACATAACAGGTAACCATAAACATTTTAGATGTGTTTATTATATACAACTCTAGCGTTACATAAATGTGTTAAGATTAGTAAACATGTAATAGTAAAACAAATACAGATCGAAAAAGGTTGTTAGTACATTACAAAATATTCATGAAATGTGCACAATAATATACATGTGTTAAATATCATAATGCTAAGCATTATCTTACTTTGTTATATCATGTTATTAAGTTATATTTTAGCTATATACTACTAGAATTCAGTTCTCAAGTAGATAAACAACTCTTATAGAGTATAGACAACAAAAAGGCATGAGTTCATCAAATTATTTTACAATAGCTAGGGTTTACAATAAAACATAATATATAAACAGAAACGCAAAAAACAAACACAGTAAACGTGAAATTGTATGGTTAAAAAAAAAACAAAACTTGACCAACAGCCTCATTGTTCAAATATGCTGGACTAGCGTATGTCACTCTCTATACGGATCATAAAGTTCTGTACGGTTAAACATTGTCACTGGAGATGCGGGGCTGTCTTCATCACTATCATGTAACATGTTGTTATTGTCTCTACAGTCAAAGTAGTTTAGAAATGTAAACAATGGTCGAAATACACAGTAGTCACACCAGTTATTTTCTTGTTTAACCACTGCATCAATTAGCCTGTTAGAGTTAACTTCAAAATGCTGTACAACATGTACAAATGCCAACCCCTTTTCGTGCCAATAACTTTGATAGTCAATATCATTATCGTCTTTTAGTGTAAAAAGGTTAAAAAAGCAGCCTCGACAATACTTCATAGGACGTTCTGTTTGTATTGTTTCATAGTAGTCCACATTTATATGACAATTATTACCATAGTAATTTCGACTCCAAAACTCTGGTTCCTCCAGAGGATGGTTCATGAGCATGACAAACTGATAACTATCAATTTGCATAAAGTCGATATCTCTAAACTCATAACTTTTTATTAAATCTCTGTTGACTGTTGTAGTTTTTATCCAAGTCCGTTTAATAGAGCTTCTCAACTCTGTGTGCATGAGGGAAGGGAGTATCGAAAACATTTCGATATCCTCGATTCTTTCGTATTCTTTTTCATATGGAATAGTACGGGCAACGGCATCCATACTCAATGAATACAACATTCTGACTACTCCTAAAGAGTGCTGATCAACCATCGAGCTAAGACTGACTACAATCATATTCTGACGATCCTCCATCGTCATTTTGACGAGCTCGATAATGCCCATACGCCAAAGTTCTAATTTTGTCCTGCAACACTATGCGTTTGTTATCATTGGCTGACAGAGAGAGTTTATCAACTGTTCTAGAGGTGAGTTGAAATGTCTTGCTTCTTATCTGGTTAAATGTCGCTCTGTACTGTTTATCTTCAAACAGTGCCTTCTTGTAGTGATCAAATGAAATTTTGTTTTCGACATAGCGTTTGCTTATTCCCTTACACTTTTTCTTTGCCGTTGTCTGTTGGCTGGAGTTGAACCTGTAGCAGTACATTTTACAACGCAATCCTACGTACTCAAATAGCTGTCTTCCTTTGCATTCATCCTTAAATGTGCCTATTTGAGGAATCGCTCCTTCCAGCCACAGCTCATGCTCCTTTGGATAGCATGACCTATCCAGTACATCTCCCAATCTTTCCTTCAATTCATTATTTAGGTTTAACTTGGTAATTATGGTATATAATAGAGAATCAGTATCAGAATAGTTAACATACACTTCAAAGTCTGGCGGAGCTAGTTTTTTCTTCATAACCATATAATGAAACCAGTTCATATGAACTTTTGCTTTGTCGAGAACTACTGAACCAACATAGACTGGCTTGTTTAATACTACCTTTTGTCTTCTTAAATGTACCGCGATCACACCATCAGCGATAATGCTTCTGTCAACAAATCTTGCTTGACGTGACAGCTTCTGGAACGCTTCATCAGAAGTTACTATTCTAATATCTACACGATTGCGCACGTTTTCTAACGTCTTTCCAAACACACTATTATTCATAAACTTGTAGAAATTTTTGGAAAACTCATTCGTAGATTCAGCTCTTAATGTGGTGTTTTTGTCGATGAACTTTTCCATCCACGGCGACTGGGAGAATCGCAACGCTCTGTGAACTTTTGTAATTTTCAAGCCTAATTTGACTGCCTGCTGGAACACTGTATAGTGAGCGATATAGTGTTTTTTATCTTCAAGCGTAGCAAGTAGTTTTCCCTGATTATCCACATCTTTTTGTTCTGGTAGAATGGGGAAGTCGTTCATTAGATCGTGCAAGTGCTCTGGCACTGTGACATCACATTCTAGTAAAAGTCCATACGGCGAATCTTCAGGTAAGTTTGACCAATTAAGATCATCAACATCATTTACAAACTCAAAATTTCCAGTTGGAAGGTGTTTTTTCATTTGGCTTCCATACAAGTTTATGCAGTCCAAATACAACATATATTTGGTTTCTTTGTTTGGATCATAGTCTTCGCTGTTCTCTAAAAGTGGGTTGTTGGCTTTTTCATAGCGGTGGCAGCATTGTACCAAACCGCCTCTAATCGCACTTTCAAACATTAAGAAATGGTCATAGTTCGTCAACAATTCCAAAGTTACACCAGTCATACGTAGCATACTCTGCCATGCTAGACCTGGCGCTGTAAATGAATGACAACAGTCAATGTTATATGTGGCTACACAGTTTTTGCGAAAGCATTGAATTATGTCCATTAAAAGACAAACATCCAATAACAGATAAAAATCATGGTATTGTCCAAAATTTTTCATTTTCATTGTATTCCAAGTGTGTTGGGCATGTTGATATTCTGCATCCGTAACTTCCGAGTCATTGAGGGCATTGTAAAAGCTTTCACGTGGTGGCAGTGCTTCCTCACTGAATACAGCAAAGTCTTTTACATAATCATAGGGATAAATCCCTTTTCTTTGAATCAACTCCACATGCTGTTCTGGCACAAGTTTGGACGACTCTACGAGTTCCGTCGGTGTGAGATACGAAGCGAGATTCGCAAGGCTGTCCGCCATTAGGCGAAATGAATCCAAAAACCTAAGCCACATCCTCCCAATCTTTATCGATATACTGATGAATCTTTCTGAATTACTAGGGATCACTTTTATTTCGCTGTTGGGTAATACTGCCAAGTTCTTAATAATGAATGCTTCGTCGTATGAAGAAAGGTTGTGAAAGTATATTGCTATGAAGTTTGGAAGTTGACAGCGGGTGTTACACAACGAGCACAAGGTATAACGAAACTGACCTGTTATATGGTCGTGGTCCCGGCATTTCCTTGACTGAACCAATGTCTCATCAAATGCTATTTCACACAGCTCGCAGTTTGTCGCTTCATCATGCTGTTTCTGTTGTTCATCATTTAATGCAATCATGCTCACATTTTTAGTGTACAGCTTTTCCACTTTTACAGCTAGCTCCTGCATTTGTAAAAGGAATTCTTTTGCAGCCGATTCCGATCTGTGTATGTAGGGTGAGGTGTTTATCTCAGCTTCCTCTAACAGCTCTTTGGGAAGGTTACTTGCTACGATATAAGCAAACGAGTTCGCCTCGTGCCGTTGATAGGCATTGTCTGTCGAGGGAACTGGATATAGTGTTGATTCGAAGTCAGCTGTGACTACAATTGGTACTTCAATTTGCATCTCGTAGCTAACAAATCTAAGTTTGCTTTTATGCTGCTCCGGCAAAATCACTTCACTTGGTTTTGATTTTCCACAGAGCATTAAATGTTCACTCAACCAGTGCTGAGGTGTCGAAACACAGCGCCTGTTTTCTTTAAAGGTGCTACACCTTTTACAGATTGTAATTTTGTTGCTGCCTTTTGTAATTTGTGGCTGCATAAGCTTTGTGAAATTCAATATTAACGTAAAATGAGCCTCTCCTTCATCATTTCTAACGAGAAGGAGATCAAAATGGTCTTGCTGCTCATCAACTATCCTGAGTGGTGTAATATGGGCATTTTCGTCCAGTTCGAAGATGTTTACGCTAGTGTTGATGTTTTGTTTTTCAAATTTTTTCATTTGTGAAATGGGCGTTGGAAATGAAATACCATCAAAGTTGTAATGTGTTTCACACTCCCTAAAGCTATGCTCAGTAAGCACTGAGTCATAACGTATATTAGGTAGACTTTTGGCTAATATACAATACATGAAACAACAATCATTGCTGTTTTTTACATTTAAAATGCATTTCCTTTTAGCAATTTTTGGGGGCAGTGGCAGATAGCCACTTCCAGCAGGCAATGCATATGAAAATTTGCTTAGTCTAAGTGTGAGGCTCTTTACCTCATGCAAAGTCCATCCACTGCCTTTCGCCTGCGCTTCAGACTCCTCACGAAGCAGTTTGCTGGCGTCCTTCTTCAGCAGCTCTTGTAGCTCATCACAGGCGCTGTGTATAAGCCTCGACGTGGTCTTGAAGTTCATAAGTTCGCAATGTCCTTCAGGATGGCAGTAGACGGCCTCCAGTACGACGTTGTACTTGAGGGATTTGGTGACACGCAGCTCATCTTGTAGTATATCGAGCACCACTTCGTTAGCAGCTTCAATAAATGGCGGTAGGTCCTTGTAGAGGTTTTCATTATTTTCTATAACATAGTCTTTGGCTGATTGAAGACCTTTTTTTAAATACCACGTCAGCCTTGTTGTTGAACTTGTATGTGATGATGGACTTGACAATACACTAGTCACAGGACGCTTAGTCACCTTTGGAGGTGGTAGTTTTCTTTTCAAGCCACTGCCACTGGGTACTGCTTTAATTTGCTGTGGAGGTGTCTGAATTGCTGCCTCGTGTGTCTCTCGTCTGTTGTCATTGTTGCTCGCTACTGCTGATGTGAAGTAGTCGTTCAACGCCAAACACATTTGCTGGTGACGGCTCCTTGCGGATGCACTAAGGAAGTAGGCTTCTCGACAGATGGCACATTGTAGATACATCTAAAACATTAATTTCAAACATTAAGTACATTGCTCATGGTCTGCTATAGTTCTATTATATTTGGTTTGAGATTGTTTACGTTAAGTTTTAGAAAAAATACATTAATTTTTAGCACTTGCCTATTTTATTATTTTAATTTAAGTTTTATTGCCTATGTTATCATGTTCAGCATGAGATTTTACAATTCAGATTCTTTAAGCTCATATTACACGCATTTTGTCTTTAGTTGTGTGGATTTCTTGCAACAATGAATGTTGCTTATATAGCTGCATGGTTTAGTGTAGTTTTTGCTAGGACAATATGAGGTATTAAGGGGCTCTTTACATTCGACTATATTAAGTTGTAAGCTCTCAAATAATAGTTTACTAAACGTAGTACCAAGAAGATATAAAACTGATAGGGCTTTCTACTTACATTGTTGTAGAAGTTTTCACAGCTAGACTGCTCATTGAAGGTTTAACATCTAAGCGGAATATTGCAAGACGGCACGTGGGGAATGACTGCTCACTTCTAGCGCTGTGAATGTAAAAATAAAGTGTCAGTTGTCATATATAGTAGTTTCGTCAATACCAAAAATAAAGCATACTCCTTCCTAAATAGATTTTTCATCATTATATAACAACTGAAGCTAGTTTTTTGTTAGTTCTATCCACTGCATAGATCGTCAAATCAAAATCAAAATATCTTTATTCACCATCCATACTTGATTAGTGTCAATATGTTATATTTGAAACATTTGTGATATAGGCTTAAAATATAATCACACAAAATTTATATTAACAATATCGAAATACCAAACAAAACTTAAGTTACAAAGTTTAGTTTTAAGCATTCGTGTTTTTCTTTACAATTTTTTTTCTTGCCAATTTAATAATTTTAAACTTTGTTAATGCGAATAAAGTGATTTTTTCATAGCCAATAATGCATTCACTAGTTATCTAGCCTAACAATAATGCGGAAATCATAGAATTACACATGGTAGAGAGATGGTTGTGTCTGCACTAGCAAACACAGACAGCACTCAAGAGTTAGACACAAAGAACGAGCTTTAAAGTTGCTTAATCTATGCATATACTAAGCTACAGCTCTAAAGACGAAATCTACACTCATTTCTAAGCATGATTTATTTATTTATTTTTCTTATTTTGCTAGCTTAACTTATGACAAAAAATGCGTATATGCAAGTTTTTCTAAAATAATCCTACATGCTTGCTAAGTTCATAATACCTAATGATTTTTCTTTCTGATAGATATTAATTCGTTTTTTAGTACGTTTTCTTTCAAAACATTGTAGTATAGAAGTGTTCATAATTTTTTCTATAGGGTATATAGGTTAAAAATCATTTATTAAGTAATAAAGACTAAACAGTGAACATATATATTTTAATAGATATTTAGTTAAAAAAAAAATATTTATTGACTTTTATTTATGTACCTACATCCCTAGTCACTAGGGTACTTTATATTTCATAGCTAGTTATTTAAACAAGGAAGAACCCTTAACCCTTGGCTAGCGTCATGATTTGTCCAGTAAGAACAATATTAAATGCGAACACACACTAGCGGATTATTTATTTCTTTTTACACAAACTAGTTCTTGGTGACATTTGAAATAGAATGCTTGTATTGATTTGAGAGAGGAATATTTCAAATTGTATATAGTATTGATTAAGTGTATATTCAACATATAATCATGCGATAGCCAGAGATTGTATAATTAATCTATATTAATCGTATTATTAGAAGTTTATTTAGTCATATTTATTTATTGAATATATAATTGGTTTTTAAAGATCAACGTATTTCTAATCAAACAGATTTTTAGACATCTTTTAATATTCTAGCTACATACTTCACTTCAGATTTCTAATTTAACGAGCATTACCACGTTTTACAACACTCAGATTTGACATTAAATAATTGTAAATAATTTTGTAAGTTTTGAGTCTAGCTATTTAACGTTGCTCTTATGGTAAGGAGAGCAAGGAGTTATAGGAAAAGCTTAAATCTAATGGTCTTTTTAAAATCCTAGCAACTATATTGCAAACTACGATATGTTTGTACTTACAACTATGGAGAAGATGTTCTGGCATCACACAAGCGTAGACGACTTCGACTGATGCACGTACTGCCCCAGACGCACAAACTGACCGAGGTGCACGAGTTACTCACAATGCAAGCTGGAGTCGAATACAACTTTGCAGTGCCAATGAGCTGCTTTTATACAGTTTGTGTAAGGTCAGTGATTGTGGGGAGCCAGGATTGCTTATAAGCGGCATAAGCGTACATGGCTGCACAGTTCTCTGCACGCAACCGAACAGGTATGTCTCGTGTGCTTATGCATTAACTGTGAGAATAATCTTACTTGTATGATCTTTTAGTTTGTATATGCTTATTTAGCTTACACTTTTCTACTACTACTATAGCTCCATAATTGTATTTTCTAAGAGTGCTAGTTGTATATTCTTATTTGTTGCTGTGCTGATATTTGTTTTGCGTTAATGCATAATGATGCATTACTCTCATACCCTCCACTTACTCAAGGTTTCCCCCCTTTGTCTGTCCCAATATGTGTTTTTCTCTACACTGCTGCATTTGCTATACTGTCTTGGTACTGCCTACATGTTATACTGACTAATATTTCTACTACTTGTTATATGAAACGGTATTCCTGACACATGATACAAGATAACATTGATTACAATATATCCATATGTTGTAGTGTAACAGTTTTGCTACACATTTAGCTATTTAGAGCTATTTGTAATATGTATATAGTTGCGCTACGATGGACTGCTATGTGTATGGTATTACACTCTACTAATCGATATATGCAGCGATATACTTGTTACAATCTGCAAACCTTACTTGTTATATTTGTATATTCTAAGTGCAACGGTTTTTCTATACATTTAGCTGTTATTACTAAGCTGTTAAACGTTTTATATGTATCTAGTTGCCCTCCGTTGCGCTAATATTTCTATGATATTACACCTTGCGTTATATGCTGTGACATACTTGTTTCACGCAGCAATCTTCAATTGTACTATTTATGCTGTAGTGCTCCAGTTGTTTATGCATTGTCTATTAATGCTAAGCTAGTTAACTCGATAAATTTTCATTATATCAGTACTCGGCCTATAATATGGCATACTATTAGTACGACTTTTAAAACAGGATATTTTTTTATAGATCATAATCATGGCCCTAGCAGCAAAACTCAACACCCTGGAGAAAGGACCATACCTCCCTAGGATCGACGTTTCGGCGCTTACTAACAAAGAGGGCTACTCCATTGTGGCAGGGAGGGCAGTAAACACCAAATACGGAGCGTCCATCGTCCTAGACATCCATGTGCCAGAAAAGAGTGCCGACTTCTGTATATTCTTACCGAAGCGGTTCAGCGAGGCGTTGAGTTCAGATGAACTGAAGGAAATCGCTGAGAGCAAGGCATATCGGGTTCAATACTTGGGGATGAGCGGGAACTCTCCGAATATAAAAATTTGGAAACAATAAATGTTTGATATTTGCTCACTGAATACGTATTTAGTTTATTCAGTCCTTTTTTAGTCTTAAGTACTATATGTAGATGTAGACATGTGTATTTTACGCAAGCGTTACTTAACTTAGTGTCAGCTCTCTAGGTCAGACAGGTTGCGCTGAGTTGCATTCATGACCTAGTGCGCCGAATTGAAAGTGAATTCACTTTCTACTGCAATCACTTGTACAGCCAGCCATGACATTCACCTCGCACTTATACTCGCAACAGCGGGCTGGTAATTACAGCTCTGCTGTAACCTCTACTTGTCTGCTAACCAATACTTACATTCTTCTTATATATACAGTGCTTAGTGCCTACAGTCTACACAAACTAACATACAGTTTTAACCTGCACAAGTCGTCGTCGCTCGCTCGAGGACAAATCGCCCCCCTGCCCACACTCGTATACTCATTCCCAACATCGCAGTCACTTTTATTCGCCGGAGAAAAAATCAGGCAACCCTATCTACTAACACTCCATGTAGCATCAAACCTAAGTACTCATTAAACCTAATGTTACTTAACTGGCGAATAAATCTGTAATTTATTTAACTTAAGAAAATATTTAGAATTAAAATCCTACCAGTCAAATAAAAGTGTGCGTAGTCTTCAGGTTTGCTGCGGAGAGGGTATTTTGTATTGAGTATGTGGTTTAAGGTGTTATGGCATTGTGAGGTAAATGAATCAACGCCTCTGCTGTCAATAAAAACAATGTCTGTAACTGAATATTCTTAAATTAACATCTACAACTTAGGAAAGGCTATTTTTCGAAAACATAGCTTCGAAAACATCTAAGATCCTCAGTCCGGATGTGGCTAACAATGATGTCATTGTCACAGCCAATGTGTACGTGTGACAGCTGATGGTAACAGCACCTCACCACAACGAGCCATCGCAGATCTTCGCGCGTCTAGGAACTCTGAGTCAGCACCAGCCAGGACTGTTCAGCTGATAAGAGGAAGACAACACTGCAACAGTGTACTCCATCCCACGCTCATTACGTAGTATTTCAGACTTCAGTATCTGTGATACTAGCTGTCCTAAACACATCAATACCCATGAAACCATTGGCCTTTCTCTTGATGGCTTGTATTTTGGTTAATCTTTTAATTAATTGTTAAAGAGGTCAGCGGCCTTTTGTAAACTTGCATTTGCCTGTCCAAGTGGGCTTCAGACCAGTGCGAGAAACGTTTCAAGAAAAGCAATGGGTGAACATTTACAGTATTAGAAATAACTGTACAAATTGAAACTGATACCACCGCCGTGTGAATCCAATACACTACTGTCTTGGTTCGCAATCCACAAACCAATACATGTAATGCCAGTAACGATTGGTAATTCATCTTAAAATTATTAATAGGTATGTTTTTTCATACAAGAAGAATTAGAGAGCAACTTAACAAATCAGGTCTTTTACAATAGAACTCCGGTTGACAAGACAAGTTAAATAGACTACGTTCAACCTTCACTCATCACAAGCTGAGTATAATGGCCTTAAATGCATCTCGTGCACTAGTTCCCTAGTGGTGAGTTCACCAGTGGAAGACCACTACCCGTTGAATGGCCGTTTCGTGTAAAAACCGTCATAACAAGCTTTTTGTTTTGCCTAGTCATAAAAAATGGTCTTAAAAGTAACTGTGGGGCATAAATGGAATCTAAGCTGTCATTGGTTCAAAAAGAAAGGCACCCTTTTGTATCACAAACAAAATCAAATGTTACAACCAGTTCATCTTCAAGCTTCCCACTATAAGTGTCTCACAAAAACATAGTTGGCTGTAATTTTTCATAGTTCTTAGATAATTGAAGAAAACTGCAATATATTACATTTAATTCTTAGTTAACGTCTAAAGGTACAATTCTGTAATCATTTTGAGATCAAAAGCCAAAGCAAACCTAATTTAAACAGCTGACCATTTACTGGATCACAACTTTGGGTATAACCAGTGAATGACCGCTTCGAAAGATTTAAAATTTTTGAGACGTTATTTTCTTATATTTATATAAGTCCTAGGGAACACAAAGTCTCATCCCAATTTGGAAAAAAACCAGAATTTTACCATTGGTTAAAGGTTATGGTAATTTACTACATTAAAAGTGGTAATTTACTAGAATCTATGTATCTTGAAATTATCCTGAAATAGTTCTGTTTTCATGTACAGAATGTACAAATTGACGTGAAAATACTGAACGGGTAATTTAATTTGGTAAAAGGTTTAATACAATCTGAAAATGTTATATAATATGCGGGAATTGACAGTTGCAATAAATCCTGTGCAATAAATTGTATTTTTCAACACTGTTTGAACATAAACATAACGTTTTGCATTAGGAAGTACAGTAGAATATGGACAAGACGTATCGTTTACACTGTCGCTGAATAGCATATTTTTTCATTTTCGATACAAGTGGAAACCCAAGCTTAAACGGTCACTGCTGGTGTCAGCTGCTGCGGTTCACTGCTGCTCCTACCCGACTCAAAGAGCTGAAGACCAACAATCGTTAGACAAATCTGGAACCTTGCCCCATCTGACTAACTATGGATTTGTACGTTATAGATTTACAGATTGAATACGAAAATTTCGTAGGTCAGTTAGAGATGGTAATTTGTGCCTGATATTATATTTAGATATTTTCTTGCTCTTTTCAGAATAACCAGTATGGTGCAAAAGAAAACTTTACTGCTATATAATAATTCATATGGTTATACTCACTTGCGTTCACCTACGTTCCCTAGGGTTTGTGATAGTCGCTCCCTGTTTCTACCAGGCCGGGGGAGTAATCAGCCCTCTCGAGGTACCTAGGGATATCTCTGGTCTATCTAAATGTATTTTAAATTTGAAATGTAACAATATTGAATGGCTGTGTAGATAAAAAAAAATTTCACAAGCTCAAACCTAGATCAGTTTGACAAAATTGGAACAAACACGTTATTTAGTTTTGAGAATATTTTGATAATTGAAGTTGTTGCAGTTGCTCTTACCTGAATTCTAAAGACTGATGTTGAATTTTAAGTATATTTTATCTTTGAGGTAAATTTTACAATAGTGCGAATTTGTCTCTTCAATATTATGACTGAATTCAATATATAGTGTAAATGCTTAATGTTTATTTGTATGGCTGATTAAGAGGGTTCAAAACAATCAATCATTGTGTAGATTTATGGGCCTGTGTTATAATCTTAGGTTCTTAGACCCTCCAAGCAATATTCAAATAACTTATACTAACATATAAAATATTAGCTAGCTCGCAGTTGCCCGTCTTCTTTATTTCAATACGATGGTAGAATTAATTGTCCTAATGGTAAGTTTGAATTACAGTCACTGCCACTAATTTAATATCAATAGATTTAACAGTACAATAATCACAGTCGAGACTCGACACACGACTGACGCGCGTCTACATGTCCGTAATAGCTCAAATAAAAGCAGGCCTACCGTGTATTTTTATGTTTTAATCGTGATGTATCTAAGTGTAAAGTTCGTGTACGTGTTTCAAAACTTCAAGACGCACCCAATGGGGAAGATCAAGGACTTATATTAGGACTGATGATGGCAATTTATACTGCCGAAATGCATCTCCTGTAATAGGACACAGCTTTATTAGGATCGACCGGCGGACACAGGTAATTTAACCTTTTATTGAATGTCATACCGATCCGGAACGACAGCAAACAACATAAAATGAAGTAAAATAATGGTTAATACAGTTACTGTCCTGGTAGGAATTCCCGGAAACCATCTCGAGTGGAAGCAAATGTAACTGGTGGAGATATACAGGACACCGAATTCACCTTTGTATTGAACATCCAATTATAAGACCAAGCTTACATTTATATACAAAGTACATTGTTTTCACTTGAATAATAGACTATAGAGATTTTTATTTGATATACAGATTTTGTGTGGATTGTTTCTTTGTAAGGAGGTAAAGTTAGTTAAGATTCGTGGTCTGGAAACATGCGTGGATGATAAGTTGTGAATTTATCAAGGTAATTCAGTATTCTCTTTGTAAAATAAGGTCACCTAAGTTGACCAGCAATAGGTAACAATACCTAGGTTGAATCATGACCGATTTCATTTTTCAAATAACAATATCCTAGAAGGGATTCTGCAATTTCAAACCACAACATGCCTCTATTTGGCTAAAGAAAATTTAATTTAGACTCCAATTTTTTCTAACTAAACATTTACTTTACGACCACACTAGAGTAGCTTTACAAGAAAAGGTTAACACTCTCGAAACCTTTAATACCCTCAGTACTAACCTGTTCTATAGTCTAAAAGCTTTCATTTCCGGAAGGCCTCAATACCTATGTGACAAATTCCGTTTGGTAGAATCTCTTTAATGAGTATTGGACAAATAAAGTTATACATTTTTCCTAGGGTTCATCGTAAGGTTGGGAGAAGGGTCTTCTAGAAGTTTGGTCCGTCGTTGTACAATGTATTCCCAAACATTTTTAAAGATGTCTTCTTGAATCAATTTTGATTGTGAATTTAGAAGCCATCTAATTTTGTTGAACCAATTGGTTATAATATTATTGAAAGTGAATTTTTCCAATCATTTTTAAATATACAGGGTGTCTCGAAACCCTCTCTCGAAACTCAGTGGGCATTTTCTTTTAGTCAAAAACAAACAAAAATGTTTATATAAACATATGTCATATCTCGCTTCTTTTTCCGTCTTTCAGTGTGTATGTACTTTTTGCATAACTTGCCATAACTTTGGGTGCAACCATAACAACTTGAGGTGCCAACTTCAATCTTGGTACGTGTATGATGAGTAATAGAAACTTTGCAAAGCATAAAGTTTCTACTTGGTATAAAATCAAAATGGTGGCCATTAAAAATTTTCAAAGCTTAATAATTAAAAAAGCATGGGATCTATACAAAAGTTACAAATGAGAAAAAGGATTAAAACATAATTCCCTTTACATAAATGCACAATATAAATTTCATTTATATAAAGGTAATATCTAATTTATTGAATTTGCCCAAATTGTTTGTTTTAGCTTCAGAAAATTTCTTTTCTGCCTTATTTGTCTCATGGTCCTATAAAAATGTTACATTTCCGTAAAGTGAATTCAACTTCCATCCTTTTCATCATTTATAACTTATTTATAAATCCTATGGGTTTTGAGTCATTAAGCTTTGACAAATAAAAATGGCCACCATTTTTAAGTTATACAAAGTAGAAACTTCATGCTTTGCAAAAGAGTAGTTCTAGTTTCTCATCATACACGTACCCAGTTTGAAGTTGGTTCCTCAAGTGGTTCCAAAGTTATGGGAATATGTAAAAAATACATAAACACTAACAGACGTAAAACGAAGTGATATAGGGCATGTGTTAAAATAATATTCTTTGTTTGTTTTTAACCTAAGGAACATGACCACGGATTTTTATGGGAGAGTTTAGAAACACCCTGTATGTTATGTCATTCAACAAGAGGTATTTGGAATAAAGCTGTTTTAAACTGAGAATAACTTTACATGTTAATTTATTTGCTACTTGATTTTGTTTACTATTATAAGTCTTTTGGTAAAAAAATTACACATATTTTAGTCTGATACAACTCATAAATAATTATTGCAATTTCTTCAACGGTTTCTCTTGAGTCTTGACAGAGTAGATTTTATGGTAAATAAAATTTAGATAATGTTATACTAATTGGTAATAGTTGATCTGAAATCTGTTGCAATACAGGAACGAGAATTTTAGGATTTAAATGAGTCTTGTTCTGAATTTTATTTACAACTTTTGTTTACAATATGTACGGAAAATGTTATTTAGAATGCAATCGCCAGAACTGTAACGGCAAGATGTAAAATAAAAGTAAGCCTACATAAGGTTATTAGCACTTTCATAATGTAAAATGGAAACCCGAGCGATTTTGGTCTGACTGCTTACAAACTCTCTTTAAAAACAACACCAGTTGCATGGATTATACTTTTACTGTTTGCAATAACTTCTTATAAAATTCCTTACGGCATCCATACTTCTAAAGCTTTGTCTATATTTAGTGTAATATATACTTGGTTTTTAGAGGTAAACAGCTAAGTTATGGTATAAAATGAGGTTACTAGCCTGTAGTCAATTAATCCTTTATTTGTCGTGATGACTATAGTTTCGGGGTTAAAACCCCATTTTCAAATCTTTCTCTTCAGTCGTAAATTGTCAAACATAGTATCTTCTTGCACTTGCCGTTGCCAATAATACATCACACATAAACATACACGGAAACACTGATTTACAAAAATGTATGTACATGAGTGCGAGTCTGGTTTTGTCCTTGGCCGGCCTCACGCACATGTACACAAGTTTTTGTAAATCTAAATGTTTCCGTGTATGTTCATGTATTATTGAAATTTCAAAGCATACATGTTATCATAGACCACAGATATTTTCTAACATGATAACTAAAATATTTACATAATATGTCTGAAACTTTCCAATATTTACTTAGTAGCCATGTTAGTCTCTAATCAACCTGTATCGCATCTGAAGTCATTGATGATTTAGTAACATCAAATACACATATACACATAATTGTGGACTTTTGGCACATGTTTATAGCATAAATTGTGTTTGTCTGGATTTAAGGATCAAATCTACAAACCCGAACCAGGCAGTTCCGGCACACCCTATGCAATGGGTTGACTAACCGTTTATTCTACTTAAAGCAGTATAAACGTTTTTACATAATAAACAATACAAAATACATCCAGTATTAAGATGAAGACCACTACAGTTGGAAAACCTCTGCATGTATTGGGTTACTTGTATGGAGTCGTCGACTGTAGTGAAAATAACATGATGGTTCCAGTTTTTACTATTTTTGAAGTACTAATAATTGTACCCTAAAAATAAATATAATAAAGATGTACCCATAGATGCACCCTGTATCTGAACTTGTGGTCTGAAGTCTGACGTTCTCATCATAAATATAGTAAAAGAAGAGAGCGGAGCATTTTGGTCTTTAAATGGCCGGTAGGAAATAAATGCATAATATGGCAATACGTAAGACTTTTATGGTTGTCTGGCCCACCTCTTTCTAGTCGTCTTGTGATTTGGTACTCCAACCTTTAGATTGGCCGCTCCCTACAAAAGAGAATACTGAGTTTCCATAAACTTTCAACCGATAAATTATCCAATTATGCAACAAATATCATTTGTGCGATGATATAAGCCCATATACATGATAAATATAACTGAAATTAGAGTTTTGTTTGGAAAATGCTTGGATTTATGTAATATTAGTTTTTTTTTCACTTGTTATACTGCAGGGAAGTTACAGTGCCGTTTTAATGGCACAGTTGTTGATGAAACATTCATCAATATTCTCTACACGTTTGAAAATATTTTTGCCACTTAAAACTGTATTTTGTTCAATAGGATTACAACTAAGGACTTCCAACAAAATGATTACCTAACTACTACTAATGAATAGTATACATTCATGTGAGGTTTTTGGATACGTTAATATTCAAAATCCACCTTAGAGCTCTACCTTTATGAGTTCAAAATTATCCATGTTGTTCTTACAGGAGAAAAATCCATAAAAAATACAAATATCTAGTAACTACAGTAATAATAAACGTCTGTATGTGGAAAATTTTTCTTTTTTTAATATTTGTATCATAAGTACTAATAGTGTTAAAATTGTTTTTATAACTACTGGAAATTACTAGGTGGGTACCTAGTATGGATATGGAATTAATAGTGGGTACTGTGTTAAGTGTGGATAAACCTTTCAATGCTACAAAATTTCTCTCATTGTACGAATTTCGGTTTATTATATGTTCCACAGGATTTTATAGAATTTAAGTCTAACTATTCCAGGGACGAAAGTGGCACATTTTAACCATTACTGCTGATGGGTAGGAGCAAAAATTCATTAAAGTTGAACGTTAATAATAAACTACACAGAACAAATGATATACAAATTGATTGACACTATGGACACATTTCACAATCAGTACTTCGTTTTGGGCTGTGGCATGGTATTGTGTTTAGAGCTTCTAATTTCAAAGGACCGGGTTCAAATCTCACTAATCAGTAATGTGAGATTTTGTACCTTGAGGGAACACAGCTCTCCTTGACAGAAAAAACATTCAAAGAAAAAAAAAGATAAATTTTTCTGTGAAGGAAAACATTCTTCTTATTGAAGTAATCCTCACCTTCCCAATTTGATTGTTTCTATTCCTGTCTTGTTCGTATACTCTTTCTTTTCTCCTTTGGTTTTCCTATTTTGGAATTTTAGTTTTTACTATGCTAAATAATAAGAATAAAATTGCATAACGGTATAAAAAGACTGGCGAACGAATATGTCAATTATTAATTAACAAAAAATTGACAGGTTTTTGCATTTCTACAAATGTTAGAAAATTTTTTTTTATATCTTTCTGAAATTAAATTATTTCCAATGTTTTATTAGTAAAAAACTGCAATGGAGAAAAAATTTCTCAATGTAACCTATAGTTAAAGTGGATGATATCACTGTTTTAAATGTATCTATTCATCCAATGCTTAGTAATTATTGCGTTTATTATATGCCTTGTCTCTGATTGGAGATACACATTAACACTTCAACAGATTCAGGTACGGGTTACGAGAATAAAACATATGTTTACATTCATAATTAACCAAGCCATATAAAATAAACTAGAATAAAAGTTCTATTGCGCGATAACAGTAAATACTACATCAATTTAATAAGTAAAGTACGTTATAGTGAGCTGAGATAAATAAAACAAAATCAGTTTTAGTCACTACTAATAAGAATAAAAATATTAAAACGTAAACAAATAATTTATTTGTTAGGGTGGGTTACTTCTAGTATGTTGATAGGTTACCTGCCAAGGTTCATTATCTTGATTTAAACTATTAAAAACTGACGATATAAATTTGATTAGTAGATAATTATTGTTACAATTCACATGGAGGTTAAGCCAACTATGTACTTAACATAGTTAAAAATATGTAAATTGTATTTTTCATATTTATGTTGTTTTCAACAATGGCTAAATATCACATGCTTGAATTTAACTCCCCTTAACAATAACACCGTTACATATTTATATAATTAATTTTTGTGCAATGGTTAATGCTTGTTATTTCCTAAGAGTTAGAATACAAGCTAAAGATGAACTAGGTCCATGCAGACGTAAACGAGTTCAGGTTAAAATTTTATTTGGAGCATGTAAACAAAAAATAAAAATACATATGCTAAATCCAAGCACTCGTAAAACACATACATATTCGAATTAATAACCTTTTTAGTAGAAAAATGCGCTTCCGTACAAGCGTCGTTTATTGTTTTCTACATAAACTTTAGCTCTGTACAAACTTAAGAACCATAGGTAAACTACTACAGCACCATGATCAAATAAAAAACATAAAATTATTTATTTTATTTATTATATTTATTATATATTTTATTATTTAGATTTGGTCCAAACAGTTCTGAACAAACTTCTTGTTCTCTTAAAATATTTAATTTTCACTTTAGGTATGATGAAATAAGGTTTCTTTAAGCTATAACCATGTAAATTTAGTTTTAAACTTATTTAAAAAATATCAACAATAGTACAGTAGTATAAAGCTTTAGTTGTGTGTGCAGTATTTCCCCAACCTCTTTAATCATATTTTACTTTCATTCACATATACATTAGATTGTAGTAATAATAGGTTAAATACCTTTTTACGTTTTCAATCCTAGTCCTAGTCCTTGAATACCTTTTTGAAGACGTAAAAAGTTATGCAACCTATTATTAGTACTCTTTATCAACCATGGAGGCAAAACATGGATATACACATTGATTCACATATTGATGAATATACTAATTACATGTTGTGAAATAGTAAAAGCTGCTGAAAATAGTCAAAATTTGCTGCACATTTTTTTTACAAGTTCCTTCATACACATAACATTTAAAATTGTGATCAATGGTAGTCCTTAAATAGTTAAAATTACAGACAACTTTTAGTGGCTAGCAAATTCATTTTTATCAATTTATGTTTCTAAATGTAAACAGTTACAAGAATGAACTTTTAATAGGATTTCTACAATTAAAATAGGGTGAGTGTACGTGCATTATTTATATTATAGAGCTATTCTCATTAATCGTCATTAATTATCATGACACCATTTTGTTTTCTGTAAGAAATCCCCTATAATTTACTCTCTGCAGGTTCTATATTACTCTCTAATACCACCAGCACTGTGTCGTCTACAAACATATAAATTCTACTCATTTTTATTACAATTGACATATTATTCAAACAAATATAATAATTGGCCCAAGATACCACCTTGAGGCACACCATATATTAACACTTTCGTTATACGATAAGTAGGCCTATCATCTACTTTTAAAGTTATCTTTCCATTTTTTTCACCATTTATAAACCGATATTCCTTTTTCCTCCTAGCTCTCTCTAGGGTATTTACATTTTTTATGACTTCAGAGTATGAAATGCTTTAGAGAAATCAATAAATATTACAATTACTTGTTTTCCTAAGCCAAACTAATTATTTACAAACTCTGATGAATCTCCTAATAGACCATTTGGGCCTTTACTTGTTTGATATACATACTGTCAATCCATAAGGAATATACGCCTTGCTGACAATCGTTAATAATTTTGTTTTCATTCAAACAATTGTTTCAATTGTTTTAATTTGCCCTCCATTATTTTATTCTATATAATTATAACTGACGATAATTTCAGTGATAATAATGATTTCCAGATTTATATACTGGTCTTACTATTTTTTTCAGCTCTTCGAGTAATTTCCCCTTTTTCTATAAATTATTTATCATTTTTACCCAGGGTACCCACTAACGCCTATACTTTTTTCTCGAAATCAATTTTATGCTATCTATTTCTGGACCTTTTTTCTTTATTACATCTAGAAGTATTTTTAATTGGTCAAAATCTAACATACAAATGTAAAATATGCATTTACTTCATTATTTTCCCTGTTTGATTTGTAATTATATTACGTGATTACAGTCATGGACTACTTCATCTCCCCTTGAGTGAAATGTTAAACTAAAAGGATTGCATATTTTTTGAGATTTATTTCATTTACCTAAATATTTTCTCACGATAATATTCCTGTCTTATTTTACTAAGAACATTATTTACTTAGGCCCATTTTTCTCACATGTTTGTACTGCTCTAATCAAATAATCATGAAAATGATCCCTTCCCGCTTATAAATATCTTTTTCAATCTCTTCCTCAAATATGCGTATTACACCCTGTTACATATTTAACACCCTGTTATCTTTGGCTGATTTCCCTGAGACGTGAAGCGCCTAGAGTAACAGGTGATTTCAAAGGTGACAAGAAAGTCAACAACATACACCCTTGGAAAGTGGAGAGAAAACCGATAAGGCACGTGACAAAACCAGTTGAACATTTTCGATTTTAGATGCATTCTTCGAAGGAGACACCCAAACTTCGAAGGACTCGGGATCTGGAGGGGAGAAGGAGAAGAAAGTGAAGATCCTGCGCCTGTGGGATCAGGACATTCTGTGAATGGTCTTCTGCCAGGAAACATCATGATCTTGTATACGGTGAGTAGCCTGAGAAATCTGTGGACGAATAAACATTAGTGGTAGATTTAAATGTGTTTATAGTGCAGTAAATAGTAAATGCTCTATGTATAATATAAACGTGTGATGTGAAGCTAACTATATTTTTCGAAATAATATAAAAACTAAAAGTTTGTTTGTACTTTGCTAATGAAAGAGAATTTAACATAGTCTATAATGCTTAGTTTAGTTTAGTTAAGTTGGAATAAATTCATAGAGTTTGAATTCATCCCGACAAAAATTGTACTTGTAAGTTGAAATATACATTAGGAGTAAATTAACATTTTTGATATAAATAGGTAGTTATTGTGAATCAGTGGCTATTTAACTTCAGTTTAAAGTTTTGATAGATTTTTTATAACTATAATACACACAAAAAAGTTTATATAAATGTGTTAAACTATTATTATTTAAATAAATTATGAAACAATAATATTTTGTAAATTGAGGATCGTAGGTATAATAATTCTATCTTAGAACTTTACTTTTGAAAATTCACCAAATAAATTATCTTAAGGTGGAATTCTCTGAAATTAAGTATTCAAACAACATATACACAGAGAATGTTACATAATTTACATAGCTACATATGAAAAAATAGTTGGATTACTCCTGTATATAGTATGAAATGAAACAATGGTTACGTTATTTTTTGTTTTGGAACCCTAAAACGAGTTGGTAAAACTCTAAGCTCTTAACGAAAACTTCTTTCGAGAGTGTAATATAAACTTTCCCTGAAAACTTAAGGATCGAAATTGATCAATTCATACTTAGTGTTCTAAATGGCAATAACTGAATATATTACTTAGATTACAGTGATTTCGGAAATATTAATAACAATTCACTGCCCTAAACTTGCCGTAACGTTCCTAGATCAGATTGTTATACGTACTAATAGTGCAAACAGGTAGATTTTAGGATAAATATACTCATAATGCATTGCTAATGGTATTATATATGATCTGCATAAACTATTTGACAAAATAAGTTTTGCTACAGTATAAAAGTAGGTATAAAATGAAACCAGATTCAGTTTACAAATGCAACCTCTATAACAGTTTGGAAATGGAAAATGTCTCCTAACACCTCGAAGGTACATCTTTACATATACAAAACTGTTACCGGTACATAGCCTAATAAAATATTAGTCTTTTTATTTGTTTTGTAATTTATATTTTTACAGCAAAAGCATATTATTACGTAAATCTATTTCCAAGGGTCACGGTTACACCCATATTTATTATTATTAAAGCTTAACTATTATGAGAGTCGCATTGAAAGCTTTCTATTATTTTAACCGTAATTCTATTAGATTGTGACAACTTAACAAAAAATAACTTACTGTATCATATTTAGTCAGTGATTTGCAATTTTACACTTAAATGGTGTTATGATGGCGATTTCGCTTCTACTGTATAAGATTTAATGAAAGAAACTTGAAATATAAAATTACTCCTTCACAGAACAACTGTTCAAGTGTATAGCAGCCGGGTCAAAATACCACATGATGTAATCTGTATAACAACAATAACAAACCAACCTACAAATTCGTTAACCATTATTTACTCATTGTCAATTTGTTTTTGAAATAAATTTTAGTAATATTTTGCTGTCGATAAATTTACAGTTTTAGTTACCTGTTGATAATTTAAAATTAATTTGAAACACATATTATATAGGCCTACAACATATATTTATTGTGCATTCATTCACACATAAAAAAAATAATTTCCAGCAGTTTCTTCGTATTGTTTCCAATACTGCCGCTATTTATCAATATTTTTGTTACTTTAATAATACCGATTAGTCATTGCTGATTTATTTATTATATCCTATAAACTATGTAAATTTATACAGAATTGTTTATTTTTTGGAAATAACCACACTTTTAATGATTTACGCTGGTTTTCCTGTGAAGTATGTGTAACGGTAGAACGTTTATACAAGTATCGTAACGTATTATTATTGACGTTAAAAAGTTGTTTCGAAAATATTCTGCATTTGTCCCATTAGAAGATTGAATGATTCGTGCTACGGGTTTATTCACAAGCCAGTAAGTCTCTTAGGCCGATATTGAAAAACGTTATTGCGTTACGAAAAGGTTCCGTATTCGTTGAGGGCGTTTTCACACGCAACAATTTTAATTGTTTATCTTCTACATTTTCTTACAGGGTATATTCTGATTAGAGAATTCAATACGAATCTTTCAGTTAGCAACGTTTTAATATGTAGTGTTTCACATCTAGTTAAAATCATTCAAATTAATTTAAAACGAATTTTCATTAGCAAATTATTACTTTGCTTGAAATGGAGATATTATTAAATTTTCTATGGATTTTCATCATATCGAGCAGTATAGGTGTGAGTTTCGTATGGACTTATTTCTCCTCTATATTTGCAGTTAGTACTTTAAAAAACATTCTGATTAATGAAGCCAATAAAAATGTTACACAATATTTAAGTAAACCAATGACATAAATACATGAGTTCCCTCGTCATTCAATAATCCGTGTGACAAGTTTAGGTTCAAAATACGTTTTTTTTTATTTTAAGTTATTATTTCGTTTGCGTCCAATTCCTAATTAAGTTGTAGTTTTGATCCCAAGATCCCAACCAATCACAGCTCTAAGGGTTTGGGTGCATCACAGAACACAGAAGATGCATAGAATTTACACAGGAAAATAAACATAACATAACTCAGTCATAATAAAAGTTCTTAGCTAGGAAACTATTTAATATATCCTAAACATTTACATATTATATTTCTAAAAAAGCTAACCTTAGAAAAACTATAAAAAGGATCAACTAAAGGCATCGTTCTTTATCGCAGCTTAAATTTCTAAAACACTAAGTTCTGAAACTGACCACTTAATTCTATTGTTTTAATCGATTCTATTGTTGTTAGTTGTAAAGTGAGTTGCAAAACTATAGTTGGCGAAGCATGTCTTTTCATTACTTAGCATATTTTTATAGTTCCCCATTTGATAAAGTTGATGTAGACCGTAGATTCCGGGCAGCATAAAATGAATTGCAATAGTAATTTATGAACATTAATGAGCCTTCCTCAACTCTTTGCTGCACGGAACCATCCCTAGTTCTGTGACCCCATGTTGCAGGGAACTATGACAAATGCAAAAATGCTTGTTTTTAATTGTTTTGACCTATCACCTAGCAACGTATAACTTAAATAAATTATGGGAAAACAACTTTATATTGTATAACGAAACTATAAGTTCATTTTCCATTTAGAATAAGTATAATCAGTAATAAACTTACCTCAATAATCATGAAAGTATCAATGATAACAGTAAACACCAACACGATCACATGTGAACGTCTCTGAACACAATAAATAAATAGGTTTCCCTCAAATACCCACATACCCTATCTAGTGGTGATGTGTTGAACTACAGGGGAACAGTTCCGAAATAATAGCGCTGTGTGTCTGGTTGGAAAAAAATAAAACATGTGGTGTTACACAAAGTGTAACACTGTGAAACAATGGACAAACATTTGGTGTTACATTTACTGTAACACTATGCTGCAAATGAATGGTTGTAAAGCATTTTGCTACTCATGCTTGGGGTTAAAGCCCTGCTTGCTCTTTCAAAAAGATATTTGAAATGTACAATTAATGAGAGACTTTTTGTATAACTAGGTTGTACTTGGAATTACTGTGTTGCTTTACTATCAGCAACGTGTTTTAAATGCGTCATATAAGTAATCCATACTACTAATAAATAAAGGTTATAATTACCAAAACCAAACTAAATCCACTTTAATTGTAATTGTATCAACAGTAAATTGATGCTAAAAATATACGATTATAGTTACCATATGGTACTTAATTACTTAACCATGAAGTGTAGTAACTACAATATAAAGACATTGCTTTGTTTTATTGTAACATAGTAACATTAATCCACCAGTAGTAAAAATGAAATTTATGAGATATGTTTAATCGGTTTGAGAAAAATATTATGTTAATATAATAATTACTATTATTTTAAGCGTTTCCCCAAGAACACACTTAGTAGGTTTGCTTCTAGTGTTTTTATTCAAAAATTCAAATAAATCCGTATCAAAACAAAGTTTATGAATGATTCAACTATTTATAAACCAGATTCATCATCACCAATTGAACCGCAGTATGAAACTGTTAATGCTCTAAGAAGGACTTTCAAGGACATTGGCTATTGTTATCATTTTAATGAAACCTGGGAACCTTATTGTGAACTTCTTAATTGAATAGCCTAGTAATGTAGAGTTTATATTAAATAGCCATAGTAGTAAGCTACAAATTAACCTAAACCATCAATATACAGAGCTATAAATAAATACCCCTAAATTTGTATCCATTCCAATATACAAATAAACGGTTCATAGGACATATTGTTGTACAAATATTATAAACCAACGTTTGCAATGTTCCATAATATACTCAAAATCTAATCTTACAGAGGTTAAAATATTTTTCTAAACAGATAATAAGAAATAAACATTCAAGGAAAGTGTTATGGTTCAGGTAGTAGTTTGGTTAAGCTACCATAGCCATTTAAATACAACATAGAGCAACAGTTTGACTTTTAATATCAAGATTTTATCCATGGACCTTTACGGGATTTGTCCTACACTAAAATTTACGAGAATGTTTAAGTACTGTAAAAAAAAGAAACTCTCAACAGCATATACCGTATTTAAAGTTTTTGCATTTTAACAAATATAAATATATATTTAACTACTGTAGCTAAAACTAAATTACAGGGTTCTCATAAAAACTCTTACTTAATTTTACTGTCTTTTAATTGTTATCGGTAAAAAGCTCTAGGAATAACTAGCTTTGTTTAAAGACAGTAGATTTTTTAGAATAGCGTGGCACTTTTTTTATATTAGTCAGGACTTAAGTTTAGCCTAATTTAATTTCATAATAAGGTATATTTAATTATTTAAATTTTAAGAGCATTTTAATTTATATTCGAAACAGTTTTAGTTTGATACATTCACCGGATTTAACTCATAATATAAATTTTTTAATAATAACATACATTAAGACAACATGGAAAGTGTTAGTCCTATTGTTTACAATTGACTGGAAATATGAATAGAATTTTCTCATTCAATCTCAACCATATTTTTTTTTATATCGTGAGCCCAGTATAGTGTTTGCGAAGGTGAAAGGAGCCATATCTATCTAACCTAAGATTCCTGTATTCGAAAAAAAATCGAGGATAAAAGCACCTTTGGCTATTTTATATTACATTAATATTGAAAATAGTGTAATAATATTATAATATTATACTAATATTGTGATATTAGAAATATTATAATATTATTATAGATATAAAATCCATGCTGCACTACATTTCAACTCAAAGCTTTTACGCCCTACGTAATCCACTCTTACCAACAGTTTCACTCACAGAATACATTTACATCCATTAAGAGTTAGAGGTTGGTAATGTTGTTTGGCTTAAACTTTTTAACTTTAAAGTTATGGTTGAACGCACAATAAACTATATTTATATGATCTAAATCCAACTTGTAAATCTTTTTAAGGACCAGGAGAGGTTTCATAGACCTGGACCTTTAATGAGTGATGATGAAAATAAAATTATTTTTTGTTAAAAATCCACTTGTAACATGGTTTTTCTAAAATAGCCTGACTTTTTTCCTAGCACGAATATATACTGAACGTAGTCTCAACTGTTTGGTTGAGTAATATTTGCTAAACTAACTGAGTTTGAGTTACTAAATAACCGTTAACAAAACGATAATGTATTTATCTTTGTTCTATTTGAACATTAAATACAGTTTTAGTTGAAGAACATCATGTATTTGGTTTTACTAATCGGTATAATACGAATTAACGAATTTTAATGATTGGAATAAAATTCCAATGGAAGATTAGCCCTGTAAATGCATTAACAGATATTATAATTGATTTATCGGTTATAATGTTTGATAAATAAAAATGAAAGTTTTCCTACGTTCTTGAACTTACATAAATTTTTCAGTTCAAATGCAGTTCTTGTTTATAAACTTACCTTTTAAATGCAGTTCCAAATGGCCTTATTTATCAAATGTCCTAAATCTTACGTTATTTATGATTGTGCCATATTTTACGTATCATATTACTCATTTTAGCTTTTCCGGTTAATACATCGTGGTTTTACAGCGGATGTTCATGATAAGTACTGCAAAGAAAGAATGCCATTGGTACAAACATATAGCACACGAACTACAAATTGTGATATTCTTAATAGTGGAAATGATTCGAATTGAGAAATATTTTGCTTTTGCGATTTAGTTGTGATTAATCTCAGCACAATGTTTAAGTATTATTCGTAGCAGGAAATATAAGTCCAAAACTCGATGAAATACTTTTATTTCAATTTAACTAAAAATATTACTGCGGTAGGAGTACAAAGCCCTTTACCGTTAACTAGTTTTTGTAACAAATTAAAGTCTATGGGAAGTTTGCTTTGTGAGAAGGATTGATGCAGTGGGGGTATTTTTTCATAAAATGACAAACATTCTCTCAATATACATTTAATGTTTAGAAAAATTTGAAACTTCAGTTTGGTTAGTGTGCAATTTTGATGTGACGGGAGTGAGCTTCAATTTAAGAACAAGAGAATACTTATATCAACGTCAAAAGTTGATGTTAATTAAAATGAAAACCTACAAGTGCTTAATGTGTAGGTTCGATGGGGTGGAGGTATTTCCCGGGGACTTAATAAGAAATTACTATTTTCTCAATCTCCAAAGTCAATGTTTAGTTGAGCATGTTCGATCCAACTCACGATGCTACAACAATCTTAGCTTTGCAGAACAATAGTTACAATCCTCTCTGGATATGAGATTCTGTGGAAAGCATGAGAATGGGACTGATTACAATGGGGGAGTCGTTCGCACGCACTTCGGCGCGCACTTCCTACCGAGAAGAGTTGAGAACTTGGTCATACTGTAAAGGTATCATGGTTTTTGTTCTGTATTGTAGTAAACAGTGTGGCTAGTAGGCGTTTTTAGTAGTCTTTCAGTGATGAAGCGGGGAGGTTAAAAGGTCGATAGTAGAGAGGAGGGGCGTAAAAAGTCGTTAGTAGACTAATAATTGTAGTGATGAAGAATGGTAAGAAGTGGGACAAAAAGTTAATTATAGTGTTATAGGGAGAGAGGGAGTAAAATGTTAGCAGTCCTATAGCTAGGAGAGAAGTTGGATGCAAATTTGATAGCAGTCCTAGAAGACAGTGACGGGGCAAAAGGCTGGTAGTAGAAAAAATGCCCTTTAAAAAATTCATAATTACTTGTTTGCAGCTATATATTGAGGTAAAGTTGATTGTAATCCTAAGTGTGAAAGAAGTGTTGGATTCTAATAGAAGAGAGTTAAATGCTGATGGTAGTCCGTTGGTTGGGTATAACTTTGACTGTGGCCCTGTTTTAGATACAAACTAGTACTGTTGTAGTCCTATAGTCGAAGAATTTAGTCGCTTTTAGTCCTTTTGTGAAGTCATTGTCATAGTCACATGGCATGTATCTTTGGCTTGATTAAATTTCTCGTAGTAAGAGAATTACTTATTGGTAATAAACAATAGTTGAGAGAACACACTTTTGTGTGGTCAATAATTGTACTACAGTATTACCAAAAAGACTAAATTAAACACAATACATTTTTCAGGGGCTAAAACTACAAAATTAAAAAGTATTGGGAAAAAATCAAATACTTGTTGTGCTATAAAGTACTTTATGATTGGGGTACTGGGAAATGGATTGGACCTTACCCGTGTAATAAGAATCGTATATTTTACACACACCGTTTATGTTGTGTTTTGGAGCTTTCATATTCATATTACCTTTCTAAACATTGTTGGGTGAAGGGGGGGGGGGCAAAACCGAGTGTTTATGGTTTATACACCTAAGTCACGAAGGTTCATTGAATGCAAATCAGTGTTTATCTGGTAATAAGAAGACACTAGCTGTCAAATTAGCGGGTTAACCAACAATGTTGGGGGAAAGCCTGGCTCAGACGTGAGACTATTATTAATTGGTCCTGTAGGTTGTGTGTGATGAGCATCTGACGAAGAGGGAGGTATCTGTCTCTCTCTCCTTCTATCTCACTCTTATAGCTGTTCTAGAACTGAAGTAGATTTATTTGAGATAACCCTATTTAGTTTATGTACAGCTCGAAGGGCGGGCATTAATTGGGTCACTGATTTGAGTCAGGTAGTCGGATATTCCTGAATTGCGCCAACTACTCCAGGGATCCACCCGATACAGTCCTTAACTGCTCCAAGTGGCGGCCCTCTTTGAATTGAGTAGGTTAGGTTAGGTTAGTTTAGGTTAGCACGTAAACATTCATTCTGCCAGTAACTCACCCCTACCTGGCTTGGCGCAACTAAGGAACGTTTTTTGGGACCCATTGAGGGTTTTGTGCAATTATGAAACGCTTTGGCACAATTAATGCACGACCAGTTCAGAGTAAGTACTATTATTTGGGACACTATTGGTCTGGTGATAGATCCAGTACATCCTTTCTGGTAATCACAAATGGCTTTTAACAATGCGATAACACCACAACTCGGTGGCTTGAGAACTTATCTGTTTTAGGTCGTGCTGGGCTTCGGTCCCCGAGGTTTCGGGGTCTAATCCCGCCAATAACCAATGGATTTTTAACGAAGTGATAATGACGCGACCCTCTGAAGTTGTTGGAAGTCCACCTAAAAATAGATTCACTTATAAAGTGAATAATATATCCCATAGACGCAGCAAACTACCGCTGTGCATCAATTTGAACTTGAAATAAATTCAACATTTATCCTATTAGTATGTGAAGTAATTGTGTGCATTTAAAACTCGGTACTGTAAAGGTCATTTTCAATTTTAACATTTGCATACAGTCTAACACCGGAAAATCGGTGGAAACAAATTCACGATAGCCCCGTCGAATGACTGAAATCGGATTAAAATCGCAAAGGATTCCCAATCATATAACACTCTTAGCGTATTAGGTGAACAATCCATGAACGATACCATCCCAAAATGAGTAAGGTTTGTTTGATTTTTATTAACTAGATTTTTAAGGATTCCAACGATTTCCAGTGCATTTATATATAACATTTTCGTCAGATTATGGCATCCAGTGATGTCTCAGTGTTTTGCCAAAAATGATTTAGAACAGTTATCAATTACCTACTCAGATTAGATTAGATTACTTACAAACAAATTTAATCCGTTGTCCCAAACAATCCAGCAACTGTCAAAACAATTTTTATAGGGGGATGAAAAACATGTTGTTTCTGTTTTATTTAGAACACATATTTTAAATAAATTCATTTGGATGATTCCTGTATTTTACTCACGCTATAAATATGTTTATAAATTTTCAAAGAACTAAACGTTTTACAAAGGCCTGAATAGGCGTTGAATGCTCTGTCTCTTTAAACTCCGTTCAAAAAAGGTGATGCACAAGTTTTTAATTGAAAAAGTTGAAAATCAAGCAGTTTTCAATGACGGTGTGTCCAAACCAGGTTGGGATTTAGATTTTTTATTTACAACCTATTTTATCAAACGATGTGTAATTTGTTTCATATCAATACGTGAAATAATTAAGTCTATTGAATCAAGTGCTGTTCATATCAGGTTTCATTTATAAACATCTATATTTATTATTGTTATGGTCAAAACTACAGAATTGTATGGTTTATGTAGCTATAAGTTGCATTGTTTTTCCAAAAACTGCAACGCGATACAAGTTATGTTGTGAACAAAATTTAAGGCTAGAAAAGACCGTAAACTTTTCAGCGTGAAATTAATATCCACACAAATATTAAAATCTTAAATATTTAAGTTTAAAAATATATAGGAAAATATTGATTAATCCAATACTAAACCATCTTTTCCATTCGAATTTTGGGACCCCCTAAGGGTATTTCCGTTGACTCGATGATGAAGATGGTCACAGTCGGTATTTTCTCTCTAGGCGAAGAAGAGAGAGAAAGTCAATTTATTGAAGGTAGAATGACGGTTGCACAACGGTTTAATAACCCCGAGTTGAGCAGCTTTTGACATTTAAACGATCTCCCTCCCAAGGTCTTAGGGATTTAGGTGTGATCTTCCGGTAAAAAAACTTATAGTTAAAGGGTAAATTAGAAGTCCCGTAGTCAGTTGTAAGAATGAACTCTCACAATTTCTACGGCTCAAATCAAAGCAAGATAGTTCAATGGAGGTTTTAAAAACTAATATATATGGTATGGTGTCAGGGATATAGATAAAATTGCTTATGTACAATAGCAAGGAAAAGGTTACAAGAAGAAAATCAGGTTAACCCCACAGGTTTAATACCTGATTCGTAAATGTTGAATGTTATTGAACCTATTGGAAAAACTGCTCAATATGGAGATATTAAAGAAATTTTTCAAAGTAAAAAAAAAAACATTTAATGCATGTTTTTAAAGAAATGTTATTATATAGGACAAACTAATTTATAAATCATTAAGTGAACTTTGATTTCACCGGAACTAGAGATTTTTTCCCAACTTCGACAACTAGTCGTTCTAATATAATTCTGTACATTCTTTGATAGGGTTTGAAGACGACAAATGCGATTGGTCCAAATATATAGCTATTGCAACATATTTCACATAGAAACTTTCTCGTAAAAGTTTGTAAACGTGTAAATATAGAAATAGCTTCTTGATCAGCATTGTACGTGTTATATAAATTTACTGAAAGTACATACAAATACGACTAAAATAATAACCAGTGGTGTACTGATGAGAGGGGGGGGGGGGCGTGGGAACAACGTTCCTACTCTGCTTTTTCCAATAATCCTATAATTTAATAGGGGACCTGTGTTTTTTTCTAAGAAGATAGTGAGCGTTACTACAGTGGCAAATTTAAGACTACAACACTGCTAATAAGAATTGTAACACTAATATTTACACATATATTTTCGATTCACATGATGGTAAATGCACACAAAAGATGATAAGTGGTCATCACCCTGTATATTTGATAAGAGCTATTAGACGAATTTATAGTACTTTCAATTTAAATATATCGAATAGAGTTGGGACAAGTATTTACTTTTCATCCCATATCCGTACTAAAATGTTTGTTATGCTTAACAATCATTCTACTTGAATATATAATATAAAACACATATTTTGTAAATGGTGTATCCGTTGATATGAATAAATAAATAAATAAATAAATATAATACCACTAGAATTAAAAACTGTTTGACAACCGAACACTACCCTGAATGTAAATTGAATTGTTTGATTGTTAAGTTTAGATAGTAAACAGTTCTCTACACATGGGCAAATACTGACCAAATGTATCGTATGCAACCAACTGTTTGTTTTACAAACAAACCCATTCAGTAGCATCAGTTGAACTGTAATCCATAGTTATTGTTAGGCAAACGATTTAGTTTTTCCTTAGTTAACTTAGATTAATTCACGTAATTTATTCAATTTCTGGATGAAACGAAACAGTTATTAAATATTTACAATTCGAGAGCATATGAAATAAAATAAAAAAGTTGTCCTCGGTTCAGTACTGTTTGTAAACGAAATAAGCAAATGTAAATAGAGACATATTAAAAAAAGTTAGGTAGATTTACGAGACAAAAAAGTTGTTCTAAGACAAAAAAACACTAGTTTTAGCAAAATTATCCCATAGGGAAGAACGTATTTTTGTGTTATACGCTGATTGTCTTTAAATTAATATGATTCACTTTAAGTTCCTTGCCACTTTTAAATATATTTTAAATACATCGGTGGTTTCAACAGTTTTATCGTTACTCTATTTCTAACGTATTTTATTGGCTTGGTACTACGAACGAAAACGTATAAGCCAATGAAAAAAATCAATCACATTAAGGATTGTTTCATTTTCAGTTGCATTCGTCTAGTACCTTATAAGTCTAGCTAGAAAACAAAGTTTACTATCACAGAAATCATAAGTTCGGCTAGTTAACTACATACAATTTTTTAACGTTAGTTTTAAAATCAGAATCACTGTAAACAATACCAAAAACAAACATTTATGGAGGAAATTGGGATGCCATTTCCTCATGTTTGTGTTGAATATTCCGAGCTAGGAACTACATATTCAACGCGTTTGCTTTGATGTACTCTGTCCATGTACTAGTGGCATGAAAATGTACCAGTGTCATAAAATGTACCAGTGGCATAAAATGTACCAGTGGCATAAAATGTACCAGTGGCATAAAGTGTACCAGTGGCATAAAGTGTACCAGTGGCATAAAGTGTACCAGTGGCATAAAATGTACCAGTGGCATAAAGTGTAGGCTACCAGTGGCATAAAATGTACCAGTGGCATAAAGTGTACCAGTGGCATAAAATGTACCAGTGGCATAAAAATGTACCAATTAAATACGCTACATATTATATTCATGATCATATTTAGTGAGAAACATACTTTTGCAATTTAATATAAATAATTTGTGAACATAGTTATGAGAGCTATCTTTATAAAGATAATATTCGATTCAAAAATCAAACGTTACAAGTTGTTTGACGTACTTACCAAATACTTTAATTTTTGTCCATAAAAATGTAAGAATAACTTCCCTAAGACATGGACTTACTTTGGATCATATTTCAGGCTAATTAGGAATTCAAGTTGAGCGTGTAGTATGAAGTGCATATGTGTAGTTTTGTTATTTATATTATTTAGCCATCATTAATTAAAAGCCCAAGGATCAAGGACATATGGGTCCATTTTCGTTCTAACAAAAGCTCCTGACTCTTTTCAGAGTCAAATCGGTAACCTGATTGTTCAACAATCACTTCCATGTATAATAAAATTGGAGATTGCATTCAAATCCGCAGAATCGGCTGTCTATTTACACAGTGGCTAGATGAGAACACAAAAACTTGAGTCAGTTTGCATTGTTTTCTTTTTCTGCTTTACGGATTATTTAAATAACTTCCGTTGGACTTACTTGCAAAATAAACTTCTCACTTAGCAGTTTTGACTTTCGTATTTGAGTTTCAAATCTCGTCAATGTGCGCAATCATCCTTCTTTTTCAGACCTCGGATCTCAGAACTAAATCTTGATTGCCATTGTTGACACAGTTGGCACTGTCAAATGTTTCCATAATAAATGACACGAAATTGCAGTTTATTTATGCATTAGTGTTACAAATCGTTATACAATTTGTAAACAAAAACTGCTTTTTTATTTCAATATCATCATATCAGCTCATCTCCAGCTCAGAAACACATAATAAAATTGGTTTCTTAAAAGTCAATAAGTTATTCGTCGAAGGGTTCCTACATCCACTATTCCCACATTACACGAGAGAACTTGTTAAATAATTGTTTGCACATAATGGAATAATAATGGAATAACATAATGGAATAATGGATAATGGAATGATCGTAGAGTGGCGTTGTGTTTGTTATAAAGAATAAATAAACGATTGAAAATATAATATTCAGATGTTTGGAAAATGTTCTAACACAGAAATATCCTAATTGTAACAAAAATCCTTCAATTCTGTACACTTATAATTATTACGTTTGCATACGCTTATATAGAAACAAAATAGGCATTAAATATACTCAATTTTGAAAAATTCCTCTGTCCAAAACGAAACTCTCAGTCCCAAAATAGTTTTTGATTAATAAATGGTCCCTCAAGCAGACCAATGATCAATCCTAATCCCATTTCAGGTGAAAATGCGAAAGACTCTGGAGAACAGGTTTGCAGTATTACCTCTTGAGTTTCATTCATTCGTTTCCGGGCAATCAGACAAACGAGACCGAAATTACATTTTTGTTGATTCAGGATGTGGGTAAATACGCACACCATTGGAAGAAATGATACAGGATCAGCGAAATTGGACACACCCTAAATTCCAGACAGAATTCAAAATTTACTCGTAATATTTTGTCCAATGTATCCGTCGGCTCTGTCTCAAAGTGGGAAAGTCCTGTATGTTTTGTGATGTTGAAATTCATAGAATTCTTGGTAAAAATCACCTTAAGTAATTTCCGACAACTTTGGGGAGGAGAAAAGATACTTAACAATCTTTTTAAAACTTTATTGGCCCTAATCTTAAAAAAATATCAAAAAATATTTGTTCTTTATTCAAATAAGCTTACACATATATTAAAACCAAGTTGGTAACTATTAAATATAGTTTTACCCCCACGATTATCGTTTTCAAGACAATAAAGAACTAAAGATTGTCCTCCTCTTATATTATAATTTGGGTGAAAATTGCTAAAAGTATGTATGGATTATTGATATATCTTCAAAAATGCTTTTATCGTGCTGCTATTTATATTTAGCGTCACTTTAAGTGAAAATCGTCTTTAAAATGAGCTTGTTAAGATAAACAGTCATATTGCAATGAGCTGTAACGGAGGTATACATGTCAGTAAAGAATCAATAAGTTAAACTGCCATAACATATTTTACGGTGTAATTAAAAATATATAAAACCTAAAAACAATACTAATAATTTGATTACATAGTTTTTCATCAAATTAATTACAAGATTAGTTAGATAACTTGAAGTTTTGGTTCCTTCAGCACCTGTTATATTTAATGTGGTGCCAATCAAGGGCACGACAACGATCTATTTCTATTTCATGTAGTTTATCTAGTTCCATTTTTAGTTCATCTAGCGTATCTATTTCATGTAATTAGTAAACAACCCCATTCAACTATCTGAAGGTTTAATTCACGCCAGGCGATTTCGAAGTCGACGCAAAACCTCTTTCACGTTCGAGTTCTTTGGGGGGTTAACCTAAAACCATCACAACGATTTTCCCACCATAAAATGCCATAAGTTTCTCCGCTTAACCGCATCAACCCTATTACAGCTACACAAAACAAATCTCCATATACAATTTTCGAATCGTCACCCATTTTTATTTGTCGGCAAGTTGCCTCAATGTCGCCCGTGGCAATGACAGTGAATCAGCTGTTAGCAGGATTACCAATCACGCATAAGACACAGGACAGGTGTGGAGAAACTATTGGCTCTTCTGCTTTCACTACTTTCACAGTATGAATGGTGAGGAGCGCCAGGTGACCTTCGTACCCCAGCGCTTATGTAAAGGCCAATTCGTTATGGTATCCCATTACTGTGCGTGGGATGGGGCGCGGCGTCTTCAGACGTTTTGAGGGATTTCACTTGTTCGACTTTTGATAGCTGTAGGTGTAATCGTTGTTGGATCTTGGTGAATTCACGTTGAGAATTACTGTGTGATTAGTAGATTCCCTGACTGACGGTTGGAATTAATAATTTCAGTTAAGTATTAGATTATGCTTGGTGTATTTAAACGGAGATTAAATGATGAGTTGAATGAGGTGATAGCTTTTTATTGACTTATAAAACATTTCTTAGTAGTCTGGCCTTACTAAGGTTGAGGTAAGCTACCTCACCGTGGATTAGAATAGGGCAATGCCTGGGTCTGCGAGCAAATCTCATTTATCATTTTAAAATAAAAACAAATTTGTTGTCTGATAAACAAAGCAAGCACATACTATAATTTCAGATTCATGAAGAAGATAACAATCAAGTGTTTAAACTAAATACAAATTCTTCAAAAAATGCTTAATACAGACTTTAATTTTGATGTCAATAAAAAGGTTCTGTTACAGTTGAACTGTATTTATGCTGGAAGAGACCTATATGGATTGATTTGCAATTTATTGTATGACAGAGCTTTTTTTCATTAAAAGCTCTATGACCAAGACCATCTCGGTCTTATTGCAAACCTGAAAATCGAACCGCTAACCTGATAACTTGGCAAAAACTATATCCACAAAGGGGTTTTCTACAAAAATATTTCAAAATAGATCTTTGAACTCTAATCAAATTTCAGACACAGGTAACTACGATTACGTAGTGAAATACATACATAAAAAATAATATGGCACTGCAAGTGACCTTTCTCAAAAAAGTACTTTTGTGTGATATTATCACGAACTTTTAAGTTTTGAATCGCCTTGTATAGAATTTAATAAGTTTTGGCAGACAAAAAATGTAACACATATCATATATCCTATCAAGACTATCATTTTCAGACCAAGCCTGCTTGATGTATCATATTTCAAGCTACAAAGGTGGATGATTTAAGACTCTAAGCAAGGCTTTGCTGTTATCAGACTCATGTTAAAACATCTCTCTTTCAGGTCGACGTTTTCATAACATTTTCAATGCTGATTATAGCTATTTAACATGCTGTGTTTTTATTTTAAATTTTAAGCTTGGATACACGTAAATATAGGTTTTAAAGACTGAGTCTTCAAAATAATTTAGTACGAGTATAGTAAAACAATACTTTTAAAATCAATCGATATATTTACACTCATACTGAAAACCTTTATGGGAAATTCATGATATAAAAGATTCAATAATTACGATCAATTCAAGCAACTAACACCGGGCATCATTAGATCTAATTTTATTATACAAAAAAAATGGGCTTATCCAAACTAAGCGATGGTCAGAAATCTGTCAAAACTGACTGTCAAACTCCGCGTGAAGTTTATATGTTCCAAAATCGTAGTTAATACATAAGTAATACATTATCATTAACCTAACCGAAACTAACTTAACCTAACCATAGATAACCTAACTAACCTAACCTAACCTGTCACATGAATAAAGTAGCTAGAACAAATAAAAGTGTAACATTACTTTTGGGAGTAACATACACTAATAGTGACCACCGGGCGGAGTTGGACTGGACCCTTTGGGGGGTCATAAAACTATTCCTCATCCAAAGTCTGACCATCGCGCGGAGTTGGGCTATCCCCCGAAAAATATTACCAATGGTATTCAAGTACTTTTCCAAACAAAGTAAAAAAAAAAACATTATGCTTCATTCTAGATTTTCCATGGTATCGCCATGATAAAACACTCTAGCTCAGTGTATGCGTCATGCACTGATAAGACGACTTATGCTGACTCCAGACGATGCTCCAGACCTCCTGGTTGCATATCTTATCATTGCTTAGTCACTATTGCAACCAAGCAAATTGTTCCAACACTATATCACTATAGACCACCAACAAACTAATAAGTCTGCTGAGTTTATGACAAGTTTCAGACAGTTGAAGTTAAATACCAAATTTCTTCTGAACATATTTAAACCGATTTTAACAAATTTAAAATGCACAGCCTTTGAGGGTGATTAACATAAAAATGATTTTACTTCATATAGCAATACATTGTTTTAATTACATTCTGGTCTTCATGGTTCTTAAGGGTGTGGGTTGGCATTCTTTTGTAATAACCCGGGATTAAAATAATCGAAAAGAAAAACCAACAGGGGTTCCACATGTGTACAATTGGGAAAACAAGTGGTCTCAGTAATTTGAGGTTAACCATAAGTTCAGTATGTGCCGTAAACCTATCTAAGATAACATGATTGATGTCTTAGGACGCGGAAACTATCTCTATTTGAGACTTCATTACAATAAAAACAATAAGGAAAACCAGAAGAGGCTTAGAAAGCTCGCCACATCGTAGGCTGTACTAGCTGACCTAGACCGTGGGAGAGTTATTGATGTTCAAGTTCAATTATTCATAATAGAGCGTTTAATTTCTCTGGTCTACATTTTCTACTTCAATAATTATAGACAGCATTAACCGTAGTACCTACACAGTCTCTTTCGGTAAAAATACAAGATATTGATAATATCGTTTAGCCGGGTACACAGTGACAGCGATAAGGCCCTAGCCCAAGGAGAGTGAAATAAAATTAATAATAAGTAATAACTTGGAGAGTTTTTGAAAATGATCAATTTTTGTTATCAGTAAAAGTTCTTGCTAAAAATCACGTTAATCTTATATATAAAAAAAAACTTGGGTTTTCTTTTCCGACTACGTTTGGCTCTTCTACCCAACCGATTTTCATGATTGAGGTCTTAAATTAAAGGTATGCACCCACAGATTAGCCATCAAGCATCTGCATATATTTATCTATATTCCCACTTGGCATATACATAGACGAAATTCGCTCCCTATGTTTTTCTTATGGTAGTTAAATTTGGTTTCTCTTTGCCGAGTTCGTTTTGTTCTTCTACCCGACCGATTTTCATGATTGAGGTCTCAAATTGAAGGTATGCACGCACAAATTAGCCATCAAGCATCTGCATATATTTATCTAAAATCCCACTTGGCATATACGTAAACGAAATTTGCTACCCATGTATTTCTTATGGGAGTTAAATTTGGGTTCTCTTTGCCGAGTTCGTTTTGCTCTACTACCCGACCGATTTTCATGATTGAGGTCTCAAATTGAAGGCATGCACGTACAGATTTGCCATCAAGCATGGGCATATATTTTTATGTATAATCCCACTCGGTGTATACGTAAACGAAATTCGCTTCCCATGTATTTCTTATGTGGGTTTAATTTGTTTTTTTTTTTCGAGTTCGTTTGGCTCTTCTACCCGACCGATTTTCTATGATTGAGGTCTCAAATTGAAGGTATGCACGCCAAGTTTTCTCATAAAGCATCGGCAAATATTTACCTACTGTATTACTCGACCAAAACACATAATTTCATTTATTTTCTAATTCTTACTTCAACTTAAGATGTACCTTCACCAGTTATAATTTTATAGTCCTATATATTTTAGTCTAAGAACCTTCAGTGAAATACTGGCTTTCATCTAAGCTATTATTTATTCAAATCATACGAGTTTCAAGCAAACGCAAGGTTAAAAACCAACATAAAAATTATTTTACATAAGGTTTTTATATGATTAAAAATTAATAGCTCCAGTATTGGTAATGTTTTTCTATATGTTTTTCTCTCAAAAATTTGATTATTTCTCGGATATTATATTTGTTTTAACGCTGAAGAGCAGCACGGGTCCTATAGACTAAAAATAATCAGTAAACGATAAGCTTTAATTTGAGCTATCGATCGTTTGGATCAGTTAAGCTCAAGATACTGAATTACTCAATCAAAAATCATAAATTTAATTATTTCTCGGATATTATATTTATTTTAAAGCTGCAGAGCAGCATGGGTCCTTTAATCATTTTTTAATATTCCTTATGGACTAACGGTCTCGATTTTTCATCTTTTTCGTTTTGAGGTCCTCGGAGGCCAAAAACACCATCCGTTCAAATTCATATATTAATTATAAATATGTGTGTATGTTAGCACGTTATCTTGAGAGCAAAAATTATCCAATTTTGATGAAATTTGTTAAAAACGTGTATTTAATGTTGTTAAAAAACATACATTGATTAGTTTTTTATGTATATTCGCGAATCAGCATGATGAGATCATAGGAACGGGGGTTTATGGAGGCTTTTATGGGGTATAAAAATAGGGTTTTCTCAATTTTTTACCCTAAAAACATTTCGCAACAAAACAAATATTTTTGTATATTGAAGCGCTGTTGTAGTTTGCATGCTTATACATATATTTTGAAGAAATCTTGATTTTTTAAATTTCATACTGAGCCATCAACATTTCAGTAAAAACACGTCTCACTTTATTCCTTGTAGCAACGAACCTAATAGGACATAAATATGACAATTTCAAGTGGATATTTTTGTGGAAATCTAGCCAGGAGGAAAATTGCTTAGTCTACAGGTATTTTTGTGACAGGAGAATTTTAATGTTTATTTTAAATACAATTGATAAACTAATTATTGAGACACATATTCGGCGTGCAAGTGAAACCGGACACCCAGAGACCGAGAGTAGATAAAGATTGTTTTTGCGAAGACGCAATAAACAAAGCTGAATTTCAACGTATTTGTTCGCAAATCAAATTTACCAAAATTAATTAGTGTATAATTTTCATTTATATAAAAATAGCTTATACAGGGCTCCTTAAACATTTTCGCAGGAACCCTCTTGTCGTTAGCTACCGATGTTGATATGGCAATAATCAACAAGTACGCAACAATGGAACACACCTGTAGTACACCTCATCAACTAATGACAATATAGTTTGACGGAACACCCAGATGTTCTACACGGGTGATAATCTGCGCTAGTTGTTGATGGAACACATGTTCTCACTACGATGGTGTTCATTAGACCACGTAAAGACTCAACGCGCGATTAGTCCGCTTCTGGCAGCGCAGTTAGAGGATCCGGCGGAAAGGGAAACTGTTGCAGCGCGTGTAGCGGGAAATTATAGAACCAACTTTTTTGCTTCCCGTCGCTCCACTGCCTTTCCCATCACATAGCGCTTGATAATGTGGAGGAATAGTTAAAATGCGTATTCTTAGTTTATAACTAGCTGAAACCAAAGACGGTAAAACGTTCCTATACACTTTGATATTACAATTTAAAATATTAGAAAAAGAAAAATTGTAAATATAACCTTGATTCTAATGTTCGGATCGGACTGGTGCGTGAACTTTACTGTAATTTGATAGCGCGATATGTTACTAATAAATATGTTATATTCTTAACGCACACTACACTGTTACCACGAACTTCCCACGCAAGGATTTAATCCAGAAAACAGTTGTTTGCCGCCAGCTTTATCAAATGGGGTTTCATTACGTACTACCTTTGACTATTAATACAACAACTAGACATTCCATACCCATGTTAAAGTTGTAGCCAGGTTTTTAATAAAATTTTTCTTAGTTGGTTTGAGCCACCTAAAGATTGCGCTGATCTAAATTACTGATTTCTGCCGATTAAATGATGGTTTTTACCAAGTCAAACTAATGGAATGACTTATTATGAGCTATAGCAACTGTTGTGACCCAGCAACTATGTCAGTAACGAAAAATAAGGTACAAAATAGAGTTTTAGACACTAGCGCAATCTGTGACTGGCTCACAGAACCACATTCTTTTTTAGTAAAAAATTGGCGACAGCTGATCCATATAGATGGGATGTATTCTTCTGTAACCAATAGTCAATGGTACTACTGTACTGTAATGATTTTTTACCTGACACCAGTTGATTTTATTTGGCAATGAGTGGTTATAAACAAAACCATTAACTCTATTATAGGTTATGAGTGACGATTGTTAGTCTTTTATTTAGGTGGGAATTTGTACAGGTTGTTCATTGTTTAAGTTTGGTTAGAGTAGTATGGCGTAAAATATCGTACGTCACTCGTCCAAAATGTGTTTACGCCCCACCACATTATTTTGACGAAATTCCCACGCAAGGATTTAGTCCAGAAAACAGCTGTTTGCTGCCAGCGTATTCAAATGGGGTTTCATTGCGTACTACTGTACTGCAATGAGTTTTACCGGACACCAATCAGCTGATTATTTATACTGTATTTATGTGGCAGTGAGTGGTTATAAACAAAAACATAACCTCTCTTAGAGGTTATGACTAGTGATTTTTAGTCCTTTAGTTGGTGGAAATATATAAGGATTTGTACGGATTTAGTAGTATGGCGTAAACTATCGTACGTCACTCGTCCAAAATGTGTTTACCGGACTCATATGGTAAACCCGCACTCGACTTCGGCTCGCATGGGAACAACCACACTCGTCCGGTCAACACATATTTTCAGGTCTAATAAAGTAATATATTATTATTTGCAATGTAGGCAACGTAAGAAAGACAAACATTACGCATAGAAAATTAGTCAACGATTTACAGTAAAATACCTCCCCACACCGCCTAATTCACTGGTGGAATTGGGCTCTCGCCAATTGCACATTCGATGCTTTTTAGTTACTCCATTGTTCCTACCCTTAAAAAATAAACTTTTGATATTCCAATTACACGTTCAGCCACGAGGATATTAAATTTACACCGAGTCTATAAGTTAAACATCTGTTTGGTTGATTGTATTTCCACGGAATCTACCACGAGTGAAAATATGTATTTCAAAACTATTTTACCTCTAAACTCCTCCTGAAAATTAAATTAAATACTAATTTCAGTAACTATATGATTGTATATTTAATTTTTAAACATTGAATTACACAAAACTTACAGTAGTTTATGGTTATAGCGAGGGCAAAAGTATATAGCAATCACGATTCCAAGTTTCGTAAGTAAGACTTTCTTAACTAATAATAATATGAACCAATTTATCTCGACTACCTAAAATTTAGTTGGGCAACTGCAACTCATTTACGAAATGTATCTTTATGAGTTTAAGTCCATCCTCTAGCACAATGGGTACTGAACGAAGATTAACACTAGTAAATGTGAGAGGAGAAGTTTGGTCTTCCTTACTGTCCTACTGTTATCTTGCCTTAAGTCTTTCTACCTTTGACGGTACGATCGCTTACCCATAGTCCCAGTTGCGCAAGATCGTCCCATTAATGTTAACGCTGAGCTGTGCGTGCCATCCCAGCGTCTTATTATATAAAATCCCAAACGTAGAATTAAATAATTCCAGAGTCCAACGCTCTCCTTTTACAATGCCCGGTTAGCTTGTTGCATCACTGTCTTTTGTTTCCTACTGTTTGATTCCGTCCATTCTGTAATGTGGGCAAACCCATAAGGGTTTTCAACTAGAGACTTATTGACCTACTTGGTTTATTTTTAAGGTTAATATTTATAGCTTTATGCCAAGAAATTGTCAACTATCAACATCCCATCCACGACAGGGAAACACTTTTATGTCCTATATCCGTAAAGTGAGCTTTCAAAATTGTGAAAACGGTTCCTATGATTTAAACTATACACACTTCGTTGAAATACTCTTAAGATGTAACACTTACGTAAACTTTATTTTGAAAAGCTACATTAGGCTGTTTTGTCGTAATGGGCAGCCATTAATCATCCATTCTTGGTCGTTGGACGGGTCGTGTCTATGTAAATGCAGCGAGGCTCGTCTACAGGAAAGAAAGTTGCGTTTCCTAAAGTTATAAAATCTCCAAGCTCCATATACGTAACAGCTCAGGAATCAAGTTCTGTCACTTTGCCATACTAAATATGTGTTGTCGTCGTGATATTGTCAATGTGGTAGTTCCACTGTGTTCATCTTTATAGCCAAAGATTTATATCGCAGTTTTCCGAAAACGGCATCGTAGCGGGAAATATTTTGTGTGATTATCAAATCTGTAGGTAGCCGATCATGTTTTCAATGTTCCTCGTGTAAATCTGTTACCTTCTGGTTTTCTTCATTAAAGTGGTCTGTGGCCTCTTAACTTTTCTTGGATTTTCCTGTCATAGGCCTTGGACCTGGGCATGACAAGTACGAGGCATTACAAATTACAAATGACAGCGTTGAATCGAATTTTAGGGGCTGCACCGGTACTCGAACTTAAAACATCGCTAACAGAAGATTATGTTTCTAACACATTGGTGCAAGTAGTGAAATGTGGTCTTATTATTTGAACTTTGACCCGGGATCCAAAGAGTGGGAACATATGCTAACTAACCTTTGATCTCTTTGCATCAAGAGTTTTTGTCGTGGAAGAGTTTTTGCAAATCTGGAATAACAATGGCTAAGCTGTAGAAAGTCAGGATAGTAAGGACGGAGAATTGAATCGATAAAATATTTGTAACCACGACCCAGGGCTCGAGCGTGCTTTCCCTTGTCACGCAGAAGGAACTATTCCCCTGATGGCTCAGAAACATCTAAGGAGCTATCTAGGAACATTGGGAACTCCACAACAACTCTTGGACATTATCGCCCTTGCTGAAGAATCTTGAATGAATCCTGATCCAAACATTCTAACGTTATAAATCAGATAGAATTTTTAGTTCTGATTCAGGTTAATGAATGGAATAAGTTGAGTTTTCGTGTATGCTACCGTCAGAGTGTGTAAGTGTAAACAGTTTGAGGTTTGCGATACATTTAGGCACCATTAAAAAAGACACATATTAATAAATATCTATTGGAAAAAGTCATCTCGCATAACCATTGTCTCCACAAGTCTAATACGTTAAAATGTCAAATCTGTAAGTTAGTAGTATATGTCTTGGATTAGATTGTATTTTAACTACCCCAACACTGTAAGGTGCGTTAAAGCATCATTATGGATGAAGGATAAATGTTGAATTAATAAGTTGCTGGATTTGTTACTGACGTATATCAGCTGGCTCCTTCTCTAGGACAATTTAATTAGAAGCCCCATGAACAAGGACAGCTAATACGTTTACTAACCACTAAAATATACACGTCTTCTGCCTTGCTCGCTTGTTCTAGGGATACGGTTTAATATGTGTGACCACAAAATTTAAGTATTTTTTGGCACACCATGACATTTTAGGGCTGCAAAATGGACACAGCCGAACAGGCAACCTTCCTATAATTAATTAGGTGATCACTAGATCCAATCATGTACTCATCTAAATGAGACTGGACATTTTACTGGTTAAGTCAAATTTCTAACTCGCATCCAAACCCTGAAAAAATGGCTTAGGTTCTTACAATCGCGGTTGTGTATAGTCAATGGCATAATGTTGTAAAATAAATCGGTCAATAATTGATCTGTTATTATTTCCTTGAAAACCAAGGAAACTAGGTAAGCAAAATCTATACATAAAATATGTGTTGATACTTTTAACGGTCAGATGTCATAGTCGACGTCAGATCTGTGCATGACTCAGTGATAGTGCAGTTTTTAGAATCTTCGGTCATATAACTTTAGAGTTAGCATTAAACCTACTCCTTTAATCTACGGCACAATATATACAAGAGCATTAGTTGAAAGAACATTTAGGATGGTCCAACTCCGTATTAAATAAATGTGACCTTTTTCAGGAATGTCAATGCTTAAAATGTCAAAATACGTGGGACAGTTTAGCTGTGAGCTTTGTGAACCATGCATATTCTAGTTGCCATGAGAAAACCAGATAGCCTAGGCAAGCTGTTAAATAACGAATGAGCGCATCTCCGAAAGACAGACTAATTACCGATTAAAAGCGTGGGGTCGTTTTCCCTCCAAAACCAGTTGCACATGCAGTTCCGGAAGCGACGGTTTAAACTTTGACCTCTTCCCCACACCAAGGGTCACCTGTCTTGGCACTCACGTATCTTTTTTGGCAGATCTTTTTACTTGTTGGTTTCCCTATGATTAAATTCAATTCGAAGCATAACTCTCTCTTGAAATATGTATTTTTATTTCTTCCACATATCTTGATTCGTTATATCTATTTCATGTAACCGGTTATTTGTATTGAAGAGCTTCCTCGTGCACAACTGAGTGTTAAGGGTCCACTTTCTAAACAGAAGACCTCTGGTTCGATTTTGAGGAATGTAGCTTTTGATGGTTGCCGTTTTCACTAACAAAACACAACCTCACTCATACTCTCATATTTTATTCATATTTAGTTCAAGACAATACTTAAGGTCATCATTTCATAAAACCCCAGTGGTAGTGATACAGATTAATTGTATTAAATAAGCTGGTAATATTCCAAAAGTACAACTATTCCATAAGCTGGCTGCACTTAAATATATGATTCTTTACTTCACCCATTCTGAGTCGTATTTCTTTTCAACACTTTGGTAGTGCATTAATTGCGCTAAGCCCTCAAAAGGTCCCAAAAAATGTTCCTTAGTTGTGCCAAGCCTAAGCCAGGTAGGGGTGAGTTGCCGGCATAAGGAACGTTCTTGTTAACACCTAACCTAACCTTTAACCAAACCTAAACCTATTCAATTATACAGATAGAGTCAACGAGGGCCGCCACTTGGTGCAGTTAATGAACGTATCGTGTGGCTCCCTGGCTAGTTGGCGCAATTCAGGAATACCCGACTACCTGACTCAGGCCAGTTGGCGCAATTAATGCCCGCCCAACAATTTAAAGGAGGACCTCACAAATCAAAAGACAACCAAACAGTCTAACGATTGTATGTGTAACACTTCACTACAGAAGATTATGTGTTGCGTTTCGTATTGGATAGTGTTTCACTCTTCGGTGTAAGAGTGCCGGGTTCAATGCTCGGCATAACCAGCAAATTTTACAAATTTGGCTGCTTTCACTTTAATGCGTTTTTCACCCTTTTATACACAGATGCTACTATTAGAAAGTAAAAAAATATACTTAGGGCAAGGATTACGCAAACTCTACCGAAGGAATGTCCCTCAGCCTCTCTAAACTATATAATTGCTGGCAAGGATGTTTTAAACTGTTCATCCACTGCTCTCAAAGGATCCGACATGTCCGCAATGAAAACAATGTCAAAATGGAATCTCGATAAGTTCCTGTTCCGCAAAACGAACAAGTGGTGTTATCAAACTGTTATGAGATCTGAGATAGATCTTTACCTCTGGGCAATGAAGAAGAGTGTTATGTTATTGGTTACCGGTTGGGTTGGGTCAGGTTACGCTACTGGAGAAAGTGAAGACACCGGTCGAACTGGCAAGTGGCCTTGACATTCTGATGACCAATGCTGCCCACTGGTTCGGCTTGTTTATTTATTGAGGAACTTCATTACTTGCATCGAACTGCACCGGCTGTGATTTAGGATGTGGGTACAGATTTTGTGTTCAAAGTAGGAGTGAAAGTGGACAGGGCCGAATTGAAGTTACGATTTGGAAGATGTAAGAATATATTAGTCACGTAGTTTATCCAGAAAATCTCGATTTCATCTAAAATTTGTTTTCCGACTTCAATATTCTAATGGTCAGCAGGTGTAGATCGTGTCAATTACTACAGCTTGTGGGAGAGATGTGGAAAAGGCTCACAACAATAAGAGGTACCCCACTAGACGCAAGTGGTATACAAATAATAAAATGACATTTAGTTGTTGATAATTGAGATATACAAAATAATAATAACCGATGGTGGTGGGGGAAGGGTTCTTGAGTGGTGCATCCCTCCCGCACTCAATTTGTGCTATCATAGTTTAAATGAGTGGTGCTATACATTTTATGGGCAGGTGGCGTCGCCTAATAATTAAAACACTCACTATGCAAATTTAGGTCACAAATAAATAAATTCTCATTAACTTATGGGCGTTAAGGCCTTTTGCTACATAAAGAGGGATGAATCCAAATGGAAAGTCATACAGTTAGGAAAATTTTTGAATACATTACTTACGTAACCATTCCAGAGTGGCTCAATTACTAGATTTTGAAAGAAATTTCGCAAAATAGTACACGCTTACATTACACGAGAATTCAATAATCTCCAATTTCCTGAAACTATAAAATAGCCTGATTTGAGTATAAATTTCCAACCTTAAATTCCTGATAGAACAACTTCATAAACAATAAACTTGAAACGTGATCTCAAAAATAATTTAAATAGGTATATAGAAAGCTACACTGGCACCTGTAAGACCTGAGATTCAAATTAGTGACCTTGATGGTAGATAACAATGTGAAGATTTGAAATATGATAGTAGTAGAAAACTTTCTCGTCCAATTATACCACTCTGTAGTCCAAAATAACACCCAGGAGTTATGAGAATTATTGACTACAAGTGCTGAAGTGAATATACTGGTTGTCCAAAATAATGATGATACTTTGGTTGTTCCTATTTGGATTGTCAATAATATGGATATACCTTGAACTAACAACACTTGTACCTGGTGTCCAGTAAGTAAACAGCCAAACTCCGTAAATGGTTTGTAGGGTCAAAATAAAGAAAACATAAAGAGGAATGTTTTCCAAAAATACTTATTTTGTCAAATACAAAATGAAACTTATATCTTTGAACATTTTCAACTGATCTTTATAAAGATTTGAATGTGTGTTGTTAAGGCAAAAGAGTCCCAAAATCAAATTTCATTATAAATAGCGACTCAATCAAGGTTTTACAGAGTAGGCCAAAACATTTTTAGAACTAGTAAAATAATAAAAGTCCAAGAACTTTTTATTTAGAAATTTGGTTGGTTAATAAACTACCAAAAACACAAACAATACTGATACTTTTTGTTTTTTAATCATTTTTTCATCGCCTATTTGTGATGCACCCAAAACTCTGTCATGATGCACACAGGAAGAAAAAACTGAGATAACTGAAAAAAAAAACTCAGAGTGGACCGAAGTAGCACAAATCGGTGCAAATAAATTACCAGTTGTTTTGCTCAGAATTTTACAAAAATACACTGAACTATTTACCGAACTATCTATTTGCTGCGACTGATGGTGGACTATCGCACGCAGGATGAACGGGGTATTTTACCTTGTTTGATTTGATTGTCGAACTCACTGCTTCGAGCATGATTGATCTCGGTTTGCAAGTTCCCTCTGATATAATATTTCGCCTCGCGGCTCACCCAATATCAGCTGATCGTGAGGTGGCTCATTACAAAGGTCGGCTCTCTCTCGGGTCACGCAGTTGCGACTTGAGACGTTGGGGCGACCACAAGGGGGCGTGATGGTGCCACTTTCTTTGTTTTCATTTCCGAATGATTAAAATCTTAATTTTAAATCTTATTGATCTGCAGGCTGGCTTGCAATTTCACTTGTTTGTCGAACTGTGTGAATGTTTGTTTGGATTTGTTTTGCCATATTAACTGCTTAGTGGTAGAGCTAGCTCCTTGTAAGCTTGACGTTGCTGGATCAAGACAGGCCTTATGCGTTATCTTATCATTGCATTCATCGTTAACTTGCCTATGTCATCTATACTGTGTCGAAATTCTTTTCTTTAGATCTCTGCAAAGCTAACTACTCTATGCTGCTCAGAGGGGTGCAAGAACGAAATGGTACAAAATAATAATTTTAATTATAGTTTCTTAACTTAATACAATTTTAAATAAAACATATCTTATGAATAACTGCAGGATTTCGCGGAACAGCAAACTAATGCATATTATATACATTTTACGCAAAACATTTTTCAGAATTTGTTTTTAAAGTGATTAACCTTTTTACCTCAAAACGATTACTATTAATTAGAAATGTGTATTAGTACCATCAATACAACAAAATAATGGAATTAAGTACCATAACTGCGATAAACAACCAACTTATAACATTTGGTCCAAGGAAAATAACGGAACAACTCACAGAAATACGACTAAACAATTATTTGAATGAAATAACCATTCACATTATCAGTTTAATTATTCTTACTCAAAATGAAACTTTTTGAAAACTCCAAACAAACAAAATACTCCATTGAAGTCTGAGGAATCATAAATAATTAATCTGCCAATACATAATGATAACCTCAGTTACAACCGGCTTCGTCAAATCACAAGTATCCACCTATTTAATGTCTCACCAACCACTTATTTAGTTTATTAAAGATTGTGATAACGCGAGTGGTATATTAACGTAAGAGAAGAGAAGAACGACTTTAACCTTTGACTGGAAAGTGGCTCGGAACCCTACAACCGCAGCGCGACTAACCTTCAGAGGGAATGAAGGAGAGTATTGAAGGAGGAGGGGAGAAGGAGAAGAAGGCACATCTACATATCCAAGCTCCGCATGGAGTGAAAATCAACTAATTATCTTGTACTTCCCGTTGTTCGCTTTCTCAAATTATTCTCTTGAATATTAAGTCAACAGAAAAATACCTAATGTTTTGGTAATATGTATATAATCATATAGTTTAATATAAATTTTGTGTGATCATCTCATGAGTGACATTTTGGTCTTCATAAACATACTAATCTTCATATTAAGATGTACAGAAAACCAACAGGCTGTTCTTCTGTTGGTAAAAAAATACAGTACTGCTACGATTTCTTAAATATATGATGGATTTTTTTACCAAACTGGTGTTAATTTTGAAGTGCACGATTAATATTATGTTATTACGAATAAATATTATGCTTGAAACACGTACAAAAAGTACGTCATTAAATGTACCGTTCTTCGTGACGTTCCAATCCAGAGAGCTGAAACCCTACTGCACTGAGGCTTTGTCCTCTTCAGCCAGGGAAAGGATAGCAGCAGTAGCAGAGTGAGTGATTGTATAAATGTGTTTAAACATACCAATTGGTTAAACAATTAAGCTTAATTTAATAAAGTTATTTCAGATTGAATAGTGTATAAGGAAATAATTCAACAGTATGAACAACAGCAAAAAATGCAAGTTCTAAAGCATTGATGCCAACAGAATAAAAACTAAAATCGCAGTTTCATTTATTATCCAACGAATCGTAATACAAACACCTAATACGTAAAAATAACATAAATATCAAAACTACTATCAATTAATGGGCTTATAACACTTACTTTAGGCAGAATGAATTTTTTTCGGTCTCAAATGGTAAAATAAATACTCACTACATTGTCTGTGACTGTGCTATTGATAGATTAAATGAACTTGAAATTATAAATTAGCCTCCTTGATATTAGAAGAATTACGCTAGTTACATTACCTGCAAAAAATCTGAATTGGCTCCTGCACCCTGTACCACGCATCCGAAGTGTTTCTAGAATATATAGGATGATTAAATTCATTGCAGGTCTACATTTTCTGATAGATCCTGGGCCCAAGTTCCTCCTGCACCGTGTACCATGGGTCTTAAGTGTTGCTAGAATATACAGGTCGATTAAATTCAATTGATACTATTTATACCTTGGACACTATGGAATTCAGAGAGACCTTTATCCTTTTATAAGTATTTCATTAATTATATTTTTTACAAAATTATCTAAAACTTCAATTTTTACTACCAAAACCCATATGTCCCATGGTACATTAAGATTTTACGTGCTTTTTTAAGTCATATTTGTTCTTGGTTAATTCTTTCTAAGACCAACCATTTCAGATATTAGCTGTGGATTCGATGACGAAATAAACAATAAGAGCTATACGACGGCTTGGCCCTACTAAGACCACAAACCACATTTTAAGAACACGGAATCCCAAAAAACTCATAGGTCAATACGTCCTAGAATCCACACGTTGGACTTAAATCACACAACCAGTATTTAAGCTGAGCCAACACAAAACTAGAAGCAAATACAACAAATAGCCTACGTACCACAGCAGCGAATCCAAAAAACAGTGTAAGCAGTCTCACGTTAACCTTAAGTTGGGAAATTTAAAACTCTTTAAATCAATCACAAAAATTGGTCTGGAATTTGAATATTTGAATGACCAAAAAGTGTTTTGAATTTTTGTTTGTATAAATGTTTCAAACGTGAACGGTATGTGTACAAGTGTTCGACGGAGAAGAAGTATGATTTCACAGTGAAAAACATGATTGACGACTGTAACGGTTAACATTACTTATTTTGAAAAATAAACTGTGCATTTGTCACTAAACTGGAACAGTACCTAACTGACAAACCCTACCATAAACCAAAAGAATTCATTACCGACCACTCAAGAGCTCACTTCAAGAATACTGAAGACAACCGCGACGACTTCCCAAACCTAGGATTATTGCTAAAACTTCTCAAGTAAATGAAAAAGAAAAACTTTGTTCATAAGAAATACTCGAGAAATTTGAGTGAGTATATGTCGATTATACTTCTGTAAAATGATAAGAAGAAATAGTTCTACGCCTGATGGCACTTACTAGTTAGCCATCTGAAGGGGGTTTCTCGACCATTACTCCTTGAGCGTTCGAGTGCTGCAATTCACAGGTCATATATCTTCCAGCCGATAAGCAAGTGACATTTCAATAAGCTCTTCCGACCTTTCCGTTCTGTCCAATCATCTCCCATTGTTCACGTACAGCACATAACTCAGATGTACGGAGAAGACGCTTTGACAAAAGGTCTGCTAAAGTAATTGGTATTTATCAGTTGACGTGCTAAATTTGTTTGAGGATTTCTTCATTAGGAATGTCCATGAGTTAATATACTGTGGTTATTGAGTACTTAATGTATACCCCTAATGTTAGTGATAAATGTGAAATTTATCTTGTTCAGTATTTTTGTTTGTCTTATTCCCCATACAACCAATCAAACATCTTCCCCCGTATTCATCATGTTGTTTTTCAAAACTTCTTTCCACTTACTACCTGTCCCTTGGTTGTTTGATTGATTTTCTGTTTTCTGAGTCTTCTCCCTATGGCCGGGGCCACACGACGCAGATCATCCGCGCGGACGGACCACGCGGATGATCCGCGTGGTGCGACAACACATTGAATCAAATGAGAGTGGCCACACGGAGCGATCCTAAGCCGCCTGGCCGGATTGTCCGCGCGATCATAAGCCGCGTTGGAGGGGATGACACACGTAGTCTTATGAGAGTGGCCACACGATACGAATTGTCCGCACGGTTGGAGCTAATTTTCAAGCATTTGTAGTTGGTTTTTTTTAGTTTGTGCTTGTGCATTTCGGTTTATAGGTGTAAAATGTTCGATACAGACAAATCAATAGAACTTGTTAAAGATAATGTGGGATTTCTCATGTTGTACATTTCTCATGAGTATATCTTCCTTAGTTATATGCGGTCAAAGCAATTGAAGTAGCTCGTCAAACGATGCTATCTACATGCAATAGTAACAAAAAAGACTCCGAACTATGGTTTCGCATGTGCTCGTAAAAGGTTTGGAACACAAATGGTTTATCGGTTATGAAATGATGGACCCAATGATTTTGGTTTGCCTTAAGGCTCTAGCTCACCACACGCTTCTAATGCACAAACTAACATACGTGTTTCTTCCATGACTACAACGAGAACGAGTGAATTAAACTATGTTAGAATCTCAGTACGTAGGCTGGGAAACCTCAACCGGAAGCGGTTCATCCGCTCCGTGTGGCCGGGACATCGTCGCGCGGCTTATGATCGTACGATCATAAGCCGCGCGGACGATCCGCCACGTGTGGCCCCGGCCATCTCTCTGTTTTCACGTTTTCCTCTGAGACATGTCTGTATGAGATCACCGACGGCTCTTAATGCGAGTTCGTTATTAGTTCACTGATCTATAAAACCCTTCTTGGCCAGTCTTCTAGCGTTCATCCTGTGAATGTATCCCAATATGAAAATACTCGATGTAATGTATATATTGAATTAACATATAATAAATAAGAAGTAAACGTAAAAGTAGTGAAATAACTTATACGAATCGTATAAACTTTTATATAATAATATAAAACAAAATAATCACAACTAATCTTAGACGATGTTCATTGGTTTTTAGTAATTTAGCCAAAACAGTATATCAAAAAGGGGAATGGTTATACTTTCATATAAGCAATAATCAACGGTCATATTAATTATATTCACATTATTAGTAATCGCAATTTGAGTATTTGGCACCATAAAAGTAGCTTATTGCTTGTAAAAATTACACAATTTATTACAAATTACAGTGTAATATTCGTAAACAATTTTGGCAGTCCAAGCATTGGAGATTTGCCACATCTGTTGGTGGTCTATGTTGAAGCAAATCCCGCTGACATATAGCTTTGACCTCATTTTACAGCAAGAGTTTAAAAATAACTTTGCGGTGGGTGGTTTTGCTTGTTATATTTTCGTTTGACATTTTTTAACATGAGATAACTTTTGAACGAAAAGTAATAATTTTATTAGTAAATAAATTACCAAGCGGGTCTTAAGTTATAAATATTATATTTTATAATTTTAGAGTTTCTCAGTTGGAATTAAACATTAATCAATCATTCTAGTACACATAGCTGGGTGCTGAGTGGATACTGTGCTTGCTTTAAAATCAAAAGGCTGCCAGTTCAATTCTGAGAAAAGTCAGTAGCTTTATGTTTATTTGAAACTGAACCCAGATGTCCTTGTTTACTAGGCTATTAATACATTGACCTGATTAAAAAATCAGCTAATCTTAAGAGCCCTTGGAGGCTAGCGGCCATCTTGGATAATTCCAAACAGCTGCTGAAGAGCTATTTACCATCTCACAATATTTTTCAGACACCAGAGTGGCTGTAATTGGAATATCTAGTAAACTGTGAGATTATAAGTTTTCTTTGTAGTTTTTAATTGTTTTACGAGTTGTTAATTGTTTAATTGTTTTACGTCTAATTTCCAAGGACTCTTAAACTAGTAACCAAGCTCAAAAAATACTTACCTAGTTGTGTCTGCATTGCATAAATAATCTGTACATATAGTACCTATAAAAATCTGTTCTATTGAGATTTGGTAACAGTTTAAAAGTACAGGGTGTTTATAAACGATTCATCAGGTTTTAAACCATTGTATTGACCTTAATACTGAACAAATATGGATGAAAACTACACCAATAGAAATAAAATGTCTTAAATCTTTCTTAGATATATAAGTGTTCGATATTCCGTCCATAAACCATGGAACAAGTTTCTAATTGATGTTGTGAATTAGCCAATATACTGGCTAGCATCAAAAGGCTGTATGAATCTATGGTGATGCGAACTCGTTCACGTAGCTCTAAAGAGTTGGGACATTGGTGGTGTATAAAATGTGTCCTTATTATAGCCCCAGAAAGAAAAAAAACACCTGCGTATGCTGCACCCGTATCAAAGATGAACTTGAGTCATAAATTAACAAGAATGGGCTTTCTCTTTAATTGTAATCATTTTTAATAAGGTTTGAGAAAACCTAAAATAGCAACAATGAGTATTAAACAGCTGATAAAAAAAATTAAAAAAACATGCTCTTTCATCAAATGTTAAAACCATTAACTTTGTACAAGGAATAAGTGAGATATATGAGATTAAAATATGATGAATCATTTATAAATACCCTGTACATTTAACGTACTAATATATGAGATAGAAAGTGCACACTAAGGAGTTTAATTGACAGAATTACTATGTCTAAAACTATAAGGAATATTAGTAACAACAAAGGCATTCCTCTCCATAAAAATGGGACCAAAAATCAACAACTTTCTATTCTGTGCTCTCTGACAACTTCAAACACTCTACTGTTCCTCAATTAATAATTCAGGATCTGTAAATGTTGTAAATACCTGCTAATAGCAATATTTAACGGTAAACCATTAGCAGTGAACGATTGGCATAATTAGGTTTATACGCTTTTTAAATTTTTTGTCGATAAGCTGATGGTAATAATACAATCATGTAGTTTAAGGAGTCGTCCCTCCGTCCCACTGCTAGGCATTCTTGACGCGCGCTGTATAGCTGTCAGCCTCTTGACGTCTGTCCCAGATGCAACGACCGACGGACACACAGACAGACATGTCTAGTGCATGACTGGATGCACCTCCCAAGACTTAATTATGTACTTTCCCTTCCTCTTCGCCCGCTTGTTATCTTCTTGTTCTCTAAACGCGTCAATTTGTCATACAACTTATCAGAAGACGTTTTAATGAATATTTGCGACAGCTTATTGCTTGAAGGATACGCTGCTAAACATAGTCCAGAGTTAAATAATTACTTACACAAAATTTAGGAGATATCACGTTAAGTAAGCTTGAAACTGATATATACCCTATACCTTGACTAGTGTCACATAAACCTGAAAAAAAAAACATTACTATGTGAGAGTGAGAGCCTTAGTGATTAAGTTACAGTCGTTTGTTTAGTATACACATTAAAATTATTTTACTTATTATTCATTGAAGTTTGTTTTAGCCGTCACATGTTGCTAAATTGAACCCAAATAACGCGAAAGAATCGTAATCTCGAATCATTTTCAACCCTTCTGACATAATTATTCGTTGGTCCATACATTCATAGCAAACAAATTTTCAAAAGTTTCAGATTTCATCCTATGAAAGTTTTGGAACTTTTCAGTGAGTTGGAACAATTGTCTTGTTGAAGTCAATTGACTTAATAACACATTATCTTTCCAATAAGGTTGGGTCCAGAATTCTCTTCGAGCATGTATTCTTCGCCGTCGTCTTCTTCTCCTTACTAACAGCAGTAACACAGCATCCTCCTCTGACGATGACATTGTTGAAACTGATTCCATCTCTTTCTTTTCCCCAGCACGTGCCTCTTCCATGTTTGTATTAGTAACTGTCACTGAAATTATGCTAGTGTCACTAGAAGTGTCAGTGACACCGGTGTGTAACCCGCCTTACATTCTAACACACATCCTATCATCCGCTAGGTCTGATCGGGTATCCCATCAAAGCAGTTACGTGGCACCCAAGGCGAAGGATGTTGTTCTCACCAAAGGTTACGACCCGGTGTCACGAAGTGGCCCCTCTTTTTGGAATACGGATCAGTTTGCCCTCTAGTAAGAAAACAAGAATTAACTTAGTTGCGTAAACTACAGTTCCCTCAGTGGTTTGTTGACAATCCTCTTGCGAATGTATGAATTTTGATAATGTGTGTGCTCTATGTTGTGCTCTATTAGTGGTATAAAAAAGTGGGATTGATGGTGGAACCGGTGATACCAAGTTGTTGTCTTGCTAAATATTCTTAGTGAGTCTCAATTGTTTTTAAATAACGTTTTGATGGGTGTTGATATTGTCGGTAGTATAACACAAATACAACAAAATACTTCTTCCAACACTTTTAAGTTATCAAAATTATACAGGTAATACTTACATAACGAAAGATAGGCTATGTTAAAGTTGTTATAAAGCTGATAGATGGTTGTGAACAGGGCCAATCAGAAAATGAGGGAATAAAAACTAAATGCAATTATAATTACTTGAATAGAATATGGCAATCTCTTAACGCTTGAAAATAGAAAGATCGCATTCTAATATGGACCGAATGATGAAATATGTGGATAAAATCGATGAACATTTACTTTTTATTGCTCATCTTTATTGTCTTATGCGCACAGCGTAAGTGTAAACATAGTTAAAAGTGTTATTAAACTTTTTACTTAAAAGAACTGATTAAAGTTTTCTGTTACAATTTATTAAAATTTATAGTCAATTCATGACACAGATGACAATTTGTCATTAGGCTGTCAATTAATCATGCTATTTAACAAAAGGTCGGTGTTAGATAGTGACGAGACCAGGGTTTGGATAGTTCCATTACAAAACACAAACATAACAATTCAAACTATGTCCAAACCAATAACACAAACATATAATAACATTAAAATAAAATGGAAATTTTGAGGGAAACATACTGTTTTAGACGAGTCTTTTCCAAAAATCACCTACGAATTAGTGATTTTATAAACGAACACTTGTTTAAAAAGAAATTCTTAAACGTTGTTCACTTTGACAACAAGTTTCGTAGACTTGTCAATGCTGCTGTTACATTATCAATAAATATATTCAATTTAAATACCAAACACTCATAAATTCACTCAAATACCATGGTGATGGGTGTGTAAGCACTGAAATGCACCGCGTTCCCAACATAGTAGATTCACATCACACCAAAGCTGTTTCGGAGTCTTGAATTTTAACGATCGTTATTGCACGGTGGTAAAATTAAAACAGTAATTTGCCCCTTCTCACCATCTTTGGACACAGTGAAACCATCTGCTCCAGCGTTCACGAGTTTTTGTCATTAGGTTCACATCATCTTGATGACCTTTCTACCCGAGTCCCACGCCAGGTTTGCCTCCCCCCTGGCTCTGCCCGCGCCATGAGTGCATTATGTCGCTAAAACAAAGAAAGTGCCAAAGAATTTCTCCAGTGAAATGTTCGCGTCATACTTCGTGTGAGGTAGCCAACTGAAGTCGCGAGTGTGCCAACAATACTTACGGGTGAAACCGTTGTTTGCTAGTGAGGACCCCCACGCCGACACGAGGTAGTAGGCGTGCTAAAACACGACACGAGAGTCTGTAATACTAATACAGTGTTAAGTAGTACTGTAAGGTGAACTTTGAACTTTGTTATGACAAAGCTTAACACATGTTGAAATTCCCAACGTGCTCTTCAACCCAAGCTAGAAATTAGTCAAATTGCATGCAATGAACTGGTTGTAGTCTGTAAAAGGCCATCCTTTAGATTGTTACAGTAAAACGTGAATTAAATTATATTATTTTAAAACTTAGAATAAACAATACCGACAATTCAGGGCGTGTATTATAAGGTGAAGTGAATGAAGGAGTGTTGAATAAATTATATGATAGTTTTGATACTTGCTGTTGCATTGGCCAGGTCAATATCTGAAAATATCAATGATCAAAGACGCCTGAGTTCAGTTTCAAACCACCAAAGACGCTTCTGACTTTTCTCAGGGTTAAATTAGAGACCCTCTTATCATAATGTGGGCAATGTATCCACTAAGCTACCCAGCTATAGGTAGGGAACCATACAAGAATAGACATTACCATACATGTATCACGAAACATATACATATATACTAGACGAATTAGAATTCGTCCCGAGACTAAAATATGCTGATCTTCATTTGAGTCTGCCAGACCTTCTTCCATGAAACGGAGGAGTGACAGACGTGAAAGGAAGCGCAGACGACGCCGACATCACGTAGCTAATCAGCTGCGAGTGTCACGTTCAAGTAGATATGTCCCACGTACACGGACACCGTGCTGTTGTAAACGTCCCGACCAATAACTTATAAATGATTATGTCATTACACTGATCTCTCCCTCATGATAGCCAAAATTGAGGTTGAGAGGAAGCGCTCAAAATTAAGTTCTGTATTGGTCACTAAGGATGGATTTAGGAGCAGCACTACCAATGGGAAACCTTATGTTTACTTTGTAAATGTCTTTCTGTTTTATGTGTTTCTGTACTAATAGTAATTATTTTTGCAGGTCATAATTACGACACTGTGTCTGAGGTTGACCTTGACTGCAGAGACACCACTTTCCACATCAGAGGACATCTCACAGATAAACAACCTGAAGAGTGATGAAGTTCCAAGGGTAAACATCGACCCTCGGCTTAGAAGAGCGCTACTCAGGGTGTTGACAAAGCTAGAAGAAGAGGACAAACGTAATGGCCGCCATGACTCTGCTAGACAAATGGCTGAAGTGATGCAGAACATAATATCTGAGGCAGATTTCGTTAAATACTTTCAAGAACAGGGTCTTGAAAAAGAGCTTTTGGAGAGTTTTGAATCCAATGAATCTAACAAGGAAGACCAGAAAGATGTAAATTTCGAAGAGATTCTCTCATACAGTTCCGAAGACACGAATAAGCCAAGAGAAACTCCTTTTACGTTCGCTTCCTATCCAGAGGACGGAAAAGAGGATACAACACAAAAGAGTTATCTAGATTTTCAAAAGACGGATAAATACCCCTCAACTAATCCAACTCCTTCATTGGGAGATGCTATATTTTTCCAAATTCCTGAACCTCTTCATATCCACGACTCGTTAGTTGAAGATAACGAAAATGAGGAGGGAAAGTCATCTGTAAACGTCCAAGAAACGCGTAGTATTCAAGGACCAACGTTTACTTCGCCGACAGAAAACAACAGTTATCAAGAAAATAGAGAAGAGAAGGTTACGTTTATAGAAAGTGACGATGCAAGTAAAGACATTAAAACTGATACTATCACAGTAAGCCAGCCAGAGAAAAGTGTATTGCAAGAGGAAGAAGAAGATGAAGCCTCTAAGATCAAGATTGATTTTCAAGCTAGCAACGGGACTGAGGTTGAAGATACGGAGGATACTGGAAACTCTTCAATGAAAGTTAAGCTAGAGAAACACGAGGTTGAATTCCTACATTCTTCACTTCTTGCTGCATTTACAGTGCAACAGGATCAACAAGGTCTTCCTCGTAGGGTTATCCCATTAAACTATCAAGCCTCAGGAGATCCTATACCTTTGCCAAACAACAAACAGCAGCAACAACAACGCTCTAATGTCCAAGCTAGTTATGAGGAGAAGCAAAACCAGCTCCAGCAACAAGTAAAATTCTTACAGGAACAGCAACTACAAGAACAGCAATACCGTCGTCTTCAGGAGTTCGTGAAAGAAAGACAGAGGTTGCTGGAGCAAGAAGCTCAGAGACAACTTCTTTTGGAAAATCAGAAAAGACAGTTTGAGAACGAGCAAAGATTAGCCTTAGCCAGGCAAAGGCAACAACAGATATTGTTTCAGAACCAACAAGATAACAGTTTGGATAATCTCAAGGAATTGGAGAGGCAAAGGTATTACAACCAACAACAGTTTAACTTCAATCAAATCAACCAAAACCAGCCACAGAACGTACATTTCCAGAAAAGTGTAGATTATCAGTTTCAAACCAAAGTTCAACCGCAAACATTCAACCAATTGCCTCTGTCAGGCTTTCAATCGTCATTCGGATCTTTCAACACGCCTTTTCAGCCTTCAGTGGAATTGAACAGAGTAAATCGTCAAGAAGCATCTAACTCAGTTGGGAACTTCGGATTATCCACTCCTCGACCGAGTTTGAACTTTCGCTCAGCAGGATTTTCATCTACCGTAGCACCTTTTAGCCAGCCAACCCAGAACTATATCAAATCCTCCGTTTTGATCCAACCATCTCAGTCGACTTTCATTCATCCTTCAGACTTTATCCAGAACAACCAAATCATCCAATCACAGTACGTCCAACCCTCCAACTTCTTCCAGCAGACCTACAACCAACACAGGTTCGCTCCAGTAACCAGATCTCCACTAACTGTTGACAGTCAGATCCAGAGCTTACTCTCGATAACCGGCATCGGTCAAGGGAAGCCGAGCGCTCAAGAGGATCTCAACATCGTAACCAAGGTGCTCGCCCTAGGCCACGGGGAACCTCAGTTTCACAGACAGCAATTCCAAGCATCGACAAGACACGAACAAGTCGTCAAGGCGCCATCAAGAGTCATACAACCTCCGGAAGTGTGAGTTACAAAGTGTACATAACTGTTGCCATCGCCATTGAAGAGCCGTGATTAACTCCTCGTGTGTTCAGTTGTATACAGAACTTGTGTTGTTAACGATATTGCTCAAAAACTCTCTTTAGGATATCTGACGTAACATTTTGCCTTCCCGTGCTGAGGTGTTGGATATGAAAAGATTCATAGTTTATTTTAAAACTAATGTTTTTTCGATTTGCCTAGAGGCTTAGTCATGTTGGTTTTAAAACTTAAATCTCAAAATGTTTCTTTCATCCCGTTGTAATTTTAATTTTTTTTCAGTTTTAATAGTACAAACTATCAAACAGATCAAAAATATATGTTAAGCTAGAAATACGTAAGATGGATTACTTATGTGAACAAATGATCCGTAAGGATTTTGGAACCAGGATAGAAAGATTTGTGCAAGTCTTTAATTTGCTGTAACATGAAGTAACACGCCTCAGTTAATGTAATATAACAATCAAACTTTTAGTAGCAAAATTTAGTAAGTTATGTCTAATTTCTATGTATAGTTTTGTAAATAAATATTTTACTGTTACTATTCGTCCAACGTTGATACCCTGTGTACAGAAATATTTCTTTGGAACAATCAGTACAGTCTAAATGACATATTATATCTGGATTAGTAATACATTCATAGAATAACTGTAGTAATTCGATATGTTAAAAGTAAAGTATAAAATGCAGGCATTCTTTACATTGCCAGAAGCTTTAAGGCAAAGAATGAAATGGAGTAATTACAATAGGACAAAACACTTTGCCTAGGCACTGTGTATAATGTATAAGGTTGGGATATTTTAGATTAGTTTGGACAATGCCAAAAAAAGAATCAAAACTCTAAAAAATCCTTTAGATATACTACATATAGTCTTGAGGTATAAAACTATTATCCTCTTGTTCATACAGTACCTCTGAGTAGATACGACTTGTTAGTATTATAACCAACTAAAACACAATTGTATTTAACATTCCCATAGAAGCAGAAATAAATATTGCGTGTAATTATGATATCAAACAAAATCGACCATCGTTACTATTGTTTAGTTAGTAATGTTCAGTTAGGGTTTAGCCTAATTCAATTTAAAGTGGCAGATATTTTAATAAATTTGACTAAACCGAACTATATACAGAGTTTTTCCGATTTGTCTTGACATATTTTGTGGGATTGTTCCTTGGGCTAAGACAAACATAACGTGCCATATTAAGTTGGGTCTAAAATGCCTGGATTTCTGTTTGTGATTCTTAAGAATCATTTCATATCTTGGGAATTTTCAAGATAGAAGGTTTAATATTTGTATACATGTGTAGTTTAGAAGGTAAAAAGGGCTTTTAAAAAATCGCTCCAATATCTCTAGCCATTTCAAGACGGCGGTCATTTCAAATCTTTAATGGCAAATTTCATTAAAACTGTAAATATTAAGAACATTATTTTCGGGATTAAAAAGATAAAATATTTAATTCCCAATCACATGAGACCATGTTTGTTGAAATCGGATGACAAATAACCGATTTATCAGTATTTTTCTACATTCGGTTATGCAATTTAATAGGGCTACCATGCTGCACTGTAAAATAGCAATAATGAACCTAACTCGATGTAGTATAACTCATTGATGTTGCCTCTCATTGATGTAGCCTCTCATTGATGTAGCATATCACATCGATGTAGCATATCACATCGATGTAGCCTCTCATTGATGTTGCATCTCATTGATGTAGCCTCTCATTGATGTAGCATATCACATCGATGTAGCCTCTCATTGATGTTGCATCTCTCAGGAGACTAGTATCTCTTAGGTCTCGTTATTCTAATAGCACGAAAAAAGTTGAACTGTAACAGTACTACACGATGTGAGAGGTCCATTCAACTATCTTCTACTTTTACTGAGAAAACCAGTAAAAAGGACAGTAAACAGTAAGAAATACAGGACATCTGGTATTTAAGATGAAATGTCTACTACAGTACGGTATCCATTGCCGTTGGCAGATATAATAAAACAATACTAAGTTGTTTAAATGTATACAGGGTGAGTTTTAATTGTCCCCCCCCCCAACTTTTTTCTACATTTTTTCAAATATCAATCCCAGACCACTTCCAAACATTGTTGGGTAGTAAGTACTTCATTTTGACAAGGTGGTCATTTCCGGCCGCCATCTTGGATCCGCCATATTGGATGCAAAATTTTTTTTTCAAATGTAAAGGTGGGGTTGTGACCCATTATTTCGAACTACATTTTTACCTTGATTACAATGCCGCAAACCTTTTTTAAAAATCTTGATTCATTCTAAAGTTACGATGGCTTTTTAAAACTTTATTTTTAGCCCATTTTAACATTGTGCATTTACAAACTAAGACCATAATCCCAAAATAGTGCTAGATAATGATAAGTATACACTACCAGTAATTGTCCACCTATTTTCACTTGGTTATGACTGATGTATTTTTTTCGGCCGCCATCTTGGATCCGCCATTTTGAAATGTGATAAATTATTTTAACTATGAATGGGGTGTTGTGACCCATCATTTCGAACTACTTTTTTAAGCTGAACTTAATTCCATAATCCGTTTTTCATTTTCATTTTTTGATTTTGAAATATTGACATTTTTAACAAAAAAAATTTCAATATTGCATAAATAAAACTTGATAAAAAAAAATGGATTGCGGCATTGAGTTTAGCTTAAAAAATTAGTTCAAAATGATGGGTCACAACACCCCCTTCATATTTAAAATAATTTATCACATTTCAAAATGGCGGATCCAAGATGGCGGCCGAAAAAAATACATCAGTCATAACCAAGTGAAAATAGGTGGACAATTACTAGTAGTGTATACTTATCATTATCTAGCACTATTTTGGGATTATGGTCTTAGTTTGTAAATACACAATGTTAAAATGGGCTAAAAATAAAGTTTTAAAAAGCCCTTGTAACTTTAGATTGAACCAAGATTTTTAAAAAAGGTTTGCGGCATTGTAATCAGGGTAAAAATGTAGTTCGAAATAATGGGTCACAACCCCATATTTACATTTGAAAAAAAAATGTTGCATCCAATATGGCGGATCCAAGATGGCGACCGGAAATGACCACCTTGTCAAAATGAAGTACTTACTACCCAACAATGTTTGGAAGTGGTCTGGGATTGATATTTGAAAAAATGTAGAAAAAATTGGGGGGGGGACAATTAAAACTCACCCTGTATAAAGGGTGTTTATAAAATAACTTTACAACCATAAAATTCAAACAACCATTATCTTTACACTTAAAGCTATGAAATAACAATCAGGGTAGGAAATCGTTTTATGTTTTGGTACATAATAATAAGTTTACCTAACTTCATTGTGCTTACCGTTATTTGCACGCAAACAATTAAATGTAAATTCCAGTTCGAAAGACCTGGACGAGGTAAAAACGACCTGTGTTGGAAACCTCGGATCAATACAAAAGTTTCCATTGATTTGTCGGAGAATTTCGCAATTTCGTAACCAGAAGGATTACAAAAAAATGTAATTTTTCTACAGAACGGTGTTCCTCAGCTCTGGAGAGACTTACAGACTTTGTTTGAGATTGTCTGGATAGGCTATTCCCAAACCGTTGGATTGGCCGCCATGGGCCAACATCTTGTCCAACAGCTGGGTCCTGAGACATTACCATTTGGCACATTTTTGTGTAGAGCTTCGTGTCTATGCCAGTAAAGTGATCACCGAAAAACAACTCAGAGAACGAATCAGAAGAGCGTTTACTGAAATAATTTGTCTTATTTAAGGTCATGTGTAGTCCAAACTGGAATTTAGACTTTATTATTTGCGTGCAAAGAACGGAAAGCACATCAAAGCTAGGTAAACTTCTTATTATGTACCAAAACATGAAATGATTTACTAGGCTTTGATTGTTATTTGATAGATTTAAATGAAAAAAAATACTATCATGGATTGAAATTTTACAAAGTACAAATGTTACTTTTAACTTTACTCAAATGCAATATAGTTGCCCTGAGGGTTCAAGAATAGCTGTTTATTTTTTTCTTATCATTCAATTTACCGCTCAGCCAATTCCACTAGATGTTTCAATTCCTTATGATGACAATAATATTCTCTTATTTTGGAACACTTTAATTATGTTCATCGAAAGAAACACAGCTATTTATCTCTTTGAACCATAAAGGCCAGGCCATCGACAGTAACATGACCATACATTAACTTTATAACAACTATAAAGTTCAGAGTCTATCTATGCAAATATAACTAAAGAAATCGGATGAAAATGTGACTGAGATGTGCTACAGCCATGGAGACATTGTTTAGAATTCAATTTAATTCCTTGAGACATCGACGCATACTTGGGTGAGTATTGTAAACTAAATGTGAATGAAGGATGGTTGTAGAATAAACTGAGATGCCTTACTTAGCTTTGTTGCTGACTATGAACAGCTGATTCTTAGCCAGGACTTTTTTGACACAATTCATTTTTCGCCCAATGATCAAGGACATACGGGTCCAGTTTCGAACCATATCAAAGGTAGGCTACTGATTTTTATCAGGATCTAATAAGCGACCCTTTTGCTAGGCGAGCACTATGACCACGCTGCCCAGCTTTCTACAGCTAATGTGATAGGAATACGGCAAAACATTACTTTGGGGTTTTCATTTATTTTTTAAATGAGGGTAGCTTATTTTTTAACCATGTGCCCATCCACATCAGCCTCTGGCCCGTGCGTGTAGCGTAGCAAAGCAAGCAATGGATAAAAGCCGGTACAGTAAAGATTTGACTATTAATACAACTTCAGTATCCAATAGTCAATGGTACAAGCATAGAATATACTATGGTACAAGATAGAACTGTACTGATAGTGGCTGTATCAGACGCAAACGTATGGCATTGGTGCCTTGGATAAGTAGTCCATTTATCAGTACAGTATTGTTATAGAACAGTAGGTAGTTACATAGTGACATGAAACACATGCATAAATAAATCAATTCATACAATGAAATTTTATACTTATTAACTGAGGCTCAAGGGGTATGTGATATCTTCTTTATTTTATGATAACCCGCTTTGAAAATGGCTGTGCCTTAAACTACCAATTAAGATAAAAAGATATTTTTTTATACGAATTCAAAATGGTCTAACAGTCTGGCTATGATGATGTCAACATTATAGGAGTTATTAAAACAACCAAGAATATATTCGCCGTGTAGTATAGGCCCTCATCTCGTAGAAAGTTTATGTTTAATCTATGGCTTAAGTCAAAACGAGATTGGTTATATTAAATAACTGAAAATATCTACAAGATGCAGGGTAAATGACTTATAAACTGGTTTGATTACCAAGGATAAGCAAGCCAATTTGTGATGTCGATATGTGATGATAGACATGATCCAGTCATTGCTTTGTAGGTAAAACTTCGAAAGCCGCTGCTCCGGAACACCCTCTATAGGACCAGTGCTTGGAGTCACATGCGTTGCCAAGAAGTGCTAATCTAAGCTGAAAATTAAAAATTCGAATTTAAAATATGGCTAAAAGAGAATTTGTAAAAATTACATAAAACATACATTATTATGCATGATTTTTAACTGATATATGTTTCCATTACGGACATTAATATCATAAAATACTGTCTTAAATATGTAATGAAAAAAATGAAGAGCTGGTACTATACAGCAATTTTACATGTTAAGAAATAACACAATTTAAAGGGTCCTGGGTCTAGGTCGTAGTGGTCTTACCATGAGACCTACGGTAATAGTTTATTCTTTGTAAGGAAAATTCGCTAAAAAACATTAACTATGACAGCTGTCTTACAGATTTTTTGTTCTAATCAGTCAATCATTTGACGCTGGTAAACCCCATATAATACAACGGTGTACAGTTGATTGCCTTGTGGACTCGTCAATATAGAATGAGATTGGTTTGCTGCGGTCAATCAGAGTTAAACATTCAGAGTTTATTATTTAAAAACACTGCTCCTTAGTTGACTATTTATAAGGACCTTTTGCTCGAATGATGTTAAACTTGATCTGTATTATTGCTAAATTTTGTAATTGAAATATTCCGTAAATGGGGTTTGAAGTAACAACGTATCAGCTTTAACAATTGTTTAATCATTACTTAAACCATTTCTCCTGAATGAAATTGCACAGAGAAACAAATAAATAATATTCTTAAGCGTGAATTCAAACTTTTACATCGGTAAAAACTGTAAAAGGGATAAAAAGTAATAAGCCACGTTTGGATGAACTAATTTAGGTAAATATAAAACATACCGTAAAGAGTTTCTATTACTTTAATTTTATTCCTAATGGCTTGCGAAGTAGAATTAAAACCTTTTGCATTCAGACTTTTTCCTCAGATATTACATCTGGTTGTATTGGTTTTACAAGTTCTACAAGTGTTATATTTGAATACCTCAGTTTTAAACTATGAATGAATTAAATAAAAAAAATTAATGAATTAAACAATGTCACCATGAGTAGATTTAATCCCAGCGTAGAAACCGAAATACAAAGCCGTGTGAATTTATTAATTGCCGTGCACAGTATTCGATTAAACATAATGTAACAATGTATCAAAATACGTAGACCAAACCAAAATCATAATATTACAGTCACATAAACAAACACCTCAGAAAGCCATTACAGGCCAATATATCAACTTACTTCGAGAACAGGGTCGAACTTAAACAGCTCTTTGAATACGAGCATGGTGCAATAACTCTACATCCTACTCAAGAAGACTATAGTGTATTTTTTATTAGGTAATTAAACCCCAATGTACTGTATCTCTATTTGTAAAGACACTCTCGTGTACTGTATCTCTATTTGTAATAAAAACCCGATGTACTGTATCTCTATTCGTAATAAAACCCCAATGTACTGTATCTATATTCGTAATAAAACTCCAATTTACTGTATCTCTATTCGTAATAAGACCCCAATGAACTGTATCTCTATTCGTAATAAAACCCCAATGTACTGTATCTCTATTCGTAATAAGACCCCAATGTACTGTATTCTATTCGTAATAAAACCCCAATTTACTGTATCTCTATTCGTAATAAGACCCCAATGTACTGTATTCTATTCGTAATAAAACCCCAATGAACTGTATCTCTGTTCGTAATAAGACCCTCATGTACTGTATCTTCGTTGATAAGTAAACTCCCATGTACTGTTATTCCAAAGGTAAAACACCCCACGAAACCTTTTACAAGGTAAGACAACTACTATTCATTGTTTCTTTGTTGGCACTAAAAACACCATTTACTGTTTCTTTAGTAGGTATTTAATTTTCAGGGCCTTCGTCTTCATAGATATGATAACAACCATGTACTGTTTTCTGTATGTAATAAAACTTCCATGTACTTATTCTCTGTAGGTAAGAAAGTCCCTGAGTACTGTATGTACGTAGGTAATATTGGCATGCACTGTTTCTCTGTATGTAACAAAACTCCCATGTACTGCTTCTTTGTAGGTAAAAAACTAACTGAAAACTGTATCTACGTAGGTAAGTCTACCATTTATTGTTTTCTGTAGGTACTAAAACTCCCTCGTAATCTTTCTCTGAATGTAAAAAAACCTACTGAGTACTTTTACAAGGGTAAGACTACCACATATTGTTTCTGCAAAGGTCAAACTCTCATTTATTATATTTCCGTAGTCTGGGAAAGACTTCCTACGTAAGTAAGAAACCTGCATCTCAAATAAATGATTACAAACCAATCATATCGAAACGAGAACGAGGTACTCAAATATTCCTCATTGCTGAAATACTGAAGGAAGTTTAAACATAATCGAAAGATAAAAACTCGTTTAGTGTACGCAGGATGTGTTGATTAATTCCTCCAAGACGGCGCGGCGCGGCGGTCGCCGGCGGCGCTGAAAGTGAGGATGCGGGAATCAGAATGTACCTCTGTCTTCTGTAGATTGTTCCTCAGCTTGAAGTTTCACCTGGGAATGACCTTTGACGATGTATGACATAATCAAACTGGTGCTTCTGATAGATCCGTGTGTATCTTCAGAAACTCGGAGAAAACCATAGCTTACTTTGAATAGGCGTTTAGTGTTTAAGTCAGCTACTCTTCTATTGTGTATTTAGGATGTTTAGATAGATACTTAGTGTTATATTAAGGCTTTATGGAGTGTAAAGAAAAAGATTAATAACACAAAACATATTTCCTACAGTCACCTGACAAACTGGGCTTCCTTGCATTGATCATAGTACAGAAAGCTGCTAATTGCTGAATTTATTTACTTTTGCCGAACACTTTATTCCAACCAAACAACACAAAAAGCGTGCTTTCAATATGCACGTAACCCATGTACACTTGGAAATAGGTTGGCAACACTAAAATATACTACGACTACGATCAACTGTTGCATTGTTTCCCATTTTGTTACTTGGATTAAACCTAACCTAAAACGTGTTGTTTAGTGTTTGAAATACTAATTATTTATATGCTTTATAATACCTGTAGGTAAAATATATTGTGTAACACGAGTGCAAATTGCCTTTGTTGCACTCTATAAACTTTCCACACTCGCTTGCAGCGCGAGCGTAAACATTTCTCATGTGCAGCAAAGTGCCACTTTGCACACTCGTTACAGAAAGAACTATTTTTACTTATAATGTTCCTTACAAAAACTTAAATCTATATACTTGTCTGTAACATTCCCTTTTCAGTCATCCTCCTGAGCCAATTTTAACGATTGAGGTGTCATGACCCATCAAATGGACGGATAGTAACTAAGATTTATAGCTAGGCAAATATTACTTTATGCTGTGGATTTAAAAGCAATAAATTATATTTACTGTAAATAAGTAGTTTTATTCTCCTAATAGCTCTCTCAAACAAACATAATATTTGAAAATTAAAAGGTGTTTACCTTATTTGTTATGCCTCGGATTCAAGCTTCGAACCATATTAAAATACGTTATTTTCGCACAGGTCCCCTAGTTTGTTCATAAAATGGTAAGAGGTTGATTTCGATTAGACACTCCTATTCGGCTTTTGGGTCTGATGATGATTTACTAAAGAAATAATTAAAGGTGGTAATCAGTAGGCCTAACCAGTTATACTTACACATGGATTTACGTTAGCAACTATACAAAAATAAATGAACGATTTTATAAATTGTAAAGTTCTGTCAACTATTGAAAGTTGCTGTTTAGTTTTCGTTTCTTATCATTGATGAGTGAGCGAATATTTAGACTAGTAATACATGGACTGTGTCTACATCAGCAACACTGTTGCCAACCTCACAAAACAGTCAATTGACCGTGTTGTGTAATAATTTTAAATTCTCTCCCATGTATAAAACGTGCATTCAATACAACCCTTGTTAGATTGATAGACATTAATCCATCTATTCACTTGAGTGTTAATGCCAAACCCCCTTTAAGTATACACATCCTTGCCAAAACATTGAGACAATATCTTTCTTTCAACTATTAAATGCCTTCTACCAAAGTCCCCATCCACAAATATTAAAGATAGCTTTAAGTAAATTGCGACCTTAATAGATCATGGGTTACACTTGTAGTTATCTGATACTAAATCATTCGATTATTCGCATTATTTGTCGTTTATAAATATTATAGGCCTACGGTTTAGCCCCTGATTACTGTTAACATTATTTATGCAACCTTAAGGTTTGTTTGGGGTTTTGCCTATAAATTCCATCAAACCTATAGTCCAATAAAGGAAACCCTTTAAATACAGTATAAAATATGTTTAGTTATTGTTTTATATTTTTAACAAACAGTCTAATAGGTATTAAATGTCTATACCAGTTTTAAAGTCTATAGAGTATTTATTTAAATCCATGTTGTTGTTCTTTAAATAAGGCTAGTAAAAAGAATGAAACGTTTTTAAATATTTCTTATACCAAGGAAATTATGCTATTTCAATATTGTTGTTTATTTCCACTCTATATCTGAAATTAACTGTAGCCCATAGCTACAAGAGAAAAATACTACTTTAAGCAATGTCGAGCAATTTGGTTTTAAATTTCAATTCACTTGAATAGCTCTCATAACAACTAGAGTAGTGTTTTACTCTTCCATTGTTTTATTTTTGATGACTGCGTTTTCCCACATCCTTATAACATGATTTGTAGTTTTATGCTCTATATGGTTAGGCTATATCAAAAGAAGTAAAGCTCAATATTTATAAGAAATTCAAATCAGGGGGTTTAATCATAGACAATTCTTTATATCAAGAACTTTTATGCATTTGTATTTGCATGTATGATGTAGTGTAGTTCACATGAAGCATGTGAAAGCTAATAAGATTCAGAGATATGTCCTTGAAACATGTATAAACTGACAAAGAAATTGTTAGTGAGGGTAGTCATAATACATTTGACACTTTACAAAGGAGTGTTTACTTCAGCTCGTGTAATAAAAAACTTGTAAAGTGTAATTTCCATATAATTTTTTGTTCGGTGCCCATTTACCTAATTTTATAAGTAAGAAAATGTAGTATAGATAAGCTTATACAATTAGCAAGTGCAAAAAACCGTCCTTATGGCAAGAAAGTATACCATTTATAAAAAAAATAGAGCCCCATTCTTTTATAGGGTACAACAATCTATGCTATAAAAATTTAAAAGGATAGATTATATATGGTATCTTTATATTAAATAGTGGATTAGTATCCATGTAGTCATAAAGGCACAATGTGTCTGTTATTTACTTTTTAGTAATGTTTCCTTTCCATGTATACATAAACATTTCCAAATACGGATTTGGTCGGGGTAAATTTGTACCTATAATATACAAAATTAGGGATAATATTGGTGAAATGAAAACGGAAACAGATTTTATGTATTAATGTTCCCTCAACATTGTCATCTTTTTGTTTTTACCATTAAGTTAACCATTACAATACGTAGACTCAAGTATTTAGTAAATAGTAAAGTCAAATTTAAAATATCTTATTAGTATATAAATGACGTAAAGAATAAAAATAGTTCATAATCCTAACAGTAAAAACTATTTTACCGGGAAGACATTTTTACCATTAGATAATTTGCTACTCCTTCAGTTAAATGAATGCCGCTGATAGTTGTGCGAAGTGTTTCATAGCGTCAAAGAAAATGTAGGCGCTTTCAACAGCTTTTAAGGCAAACAAGTACAGGACAAACTATCACAATTTTGAATTAAATGTTATAAATAGTTAAGCGTTGTTGAACAACAAACCATGGCATTTGAAATTAAATATTTATAATCATCTCAAATATTTCTTATCACAGGCCACTCATAAGTTGTGGGATTTCAAAGATGACACTTTTATAATTCAGAATTCTTACCTTGCGCCTCGTTTATACCTATCAGATTAAATAGGCGGTTTTACTGTAGAAAAATAAATGTATGGTTATAGCACTGTACAATTTATCACATTCTTTGGTAGGCCTAATGTGTAAAAATCTACTTGATTAACAACACTCATTATTCTCAGATTCATCATCTGAATTGTTTGGTAAACATGACATGTTTAAGATTCTCAGGGTTCTAATCGGTACTATCAATAACTGTAACATATAGCAATGTTGTTTTTGTTTGTTCCTTTCTGGTATATAGGGTGAGTGCACCAGTGAATGACCGGTTAAGGGCAAACTCTCATGTTAATTTAAAATTGCTCCATTAAGAGCTATTTACAATTATGCATTATACTATACAAACTTTGTTTGTAATGTAAGGATTAAGAAGTATTAATATCAATTGTGAATAAAAAAGAACACTATTTGTAATATTATTATTAAAACAACTATGTCAAGACTCCAGTGAATGACTGGGACTGCACCAGTGAATGACCCGTCAATGTACCAGTGAATGACCGGTCCCTTATGACTGATTTGTTTAGGTTGAAACCAAACCCCACAGAAAATACAAACAGTAGTTTTATTAAATAATTTATTTTGAAGTATTCACAGTAAGTTGGTAAAGCAAAATTCACTATTTTTATATACTAAATTAAAAGAATGAATATTAATTTAATTTATAAATTATCAGGCTATTATGTTTAAGTGCTTTATCGATTGGCCTAAATAATAAAGCCTCTTAAGCTTTCTTAAATCCTGACAACTTGGTTTTTATTTCAATGTTTTTTCTTTCAATGAACTCGTTTAATTTTTCTCTGTTTTCTTTTTTCTTCCTCTTTTCATGTTCCATAATCTCCTTCTTTTGTTCTCTGTCTGCTTTTCGTTTGCGAACTGTCTCTTCTTTTTCGGTTTTTACTTTGTCTTTACCGTCATTATACTCTTTCCACTTCGCAGACGTAATAGCAAATGGCATCTGTTCTTTCTTTATTTTTGCTACTTTTGCTGTTGGAACTTATGGCCAATGTAAATGTTTATCCCAAAGCATATTGGCATTTTTACTTGTCCCGGGTTCAGAGAGGAGAAGCTCTGAACCTACTATTTCAACGTTACAACATATGTCTATGTTAGGGGAAATATCAGGAAGGTTATTATTGTTGGTCTTGTTTATTCCTATATCGTCAAATGATACCAAAACATCGGACAAGTTAAATATTTCATCAGTTTGCTCTTCATGATTTGTTATTTTTTCATCTGTCCTTTTCTCTTTTGTGTGTACATTTATTAGTTTGTGTTTGGATCCTTTAGTAATTTCTTCTTGTCATCCAAGGTGTTCTTTTATTTCTACTTCTTTTTCTCCTCCCTCCACTACATCATTTACTTCAGCTAATTCTTTGTGTCTTCTCGTGTTTTCCGTTTGCATAGCTGTTGGTGAAACGGTGTTATTTAAAGTGTGCTCTTTAATGGCTTTCCAGATAGTATACACACCTTTTTGTTCTGGATCAGCGGGTTCTCCATTTTTGTCATGAATATTATTGAAAAACTGAATAACATCTTGGGGAATTTTGCTTTCTACTATTTGGAGTGTGGTCTTGTACTCAGTCTGAGAGATCTTATTTCCATCACTTTGAGTGGGTTCTCTAAGTTGCTCACGTCTAGTGGAAATGCATTTAGTGTAGTCCACCGCATTTGGATCAAAAGGGTACAAACCACAGGTTTCGAATCCATTCTTTACTGAATTTTCAGTTATACCCTTAAAGGCTGCTTGGAAAAGGGGGGCAAAGTTAACCTTTGTTACAGGTTTAGTGGTCTGTTGCTTGTACTTTATTATTTAATCACTAGTTATGCACTCACCCTAGTTAGAGTTACTGTAAACCAAACACAGTTCATTGTCGTCATCGTCTTAAGATGATTAATCCAAGATTAATGATTATTGTTAATTACGAGTCTAATATAGCCATATTAGATGTATGAGAGGTTAAAATGTATAGTAAGTTAATACACAATATCTGAATGTTTGCTGGTTTTAGCAAACAAAAATGTGATAGATTGTGTTCCCATCACTTGAGCTAAGTATTCTGAAATTTCCTAACTCATTTTATATTTAATTTTTTTCAATATAACATTAATTGTAACTTAGATAGGCTTTGATTATTCAAATTTACATATCATAATTAGGGGAGGAAATCATTATGTTTCCTTCATAAAAAAGCGTTTATTGGTGTATAGAATTTTTAACTCTTCTATATGAATTTGTTAAAATTTTCTATTAAATGTGAAATAAACTTAAATTTTGAAAAAGTAAATTATGAAGATTGTTTTCATGAATGCCGAAATGTATTTACTATTATTTGTTAGTTGTCCATCAATGGGGTAGTATTCATTCGGTGGTTGATAGGAGCACTTTTTCGTCAGTTGAGACATAAAATGAATGGAGATCACAATATACGAAATTATAGGTCATACGCATATTGTCTTTATTAAAAGTATTTTTATATAGTAGTTTACGACCATGTAAAGATAACGACACGAGTAGAAATTTACGAGTTGCGTACACTACTTTTACCATAGATAAAAGACTCCTTTTATCTATGCTTTTACCTACGACAGGTTTTTAATTAGTACCAATCATTAACTTCTAAGCGGACATTTAAATGGGGAGGCGGCTTTGAAGGTAAGTCGGTTGCCACGGCCTTCTCTATCGTTTGCTTATACCTCTAACATAACAAATTTTTACAAATTTAAAATATAAAACATGTTTTGGTATGTTGACTGTCCTGTGTTAAGTAAAATTTTACTGGGTGCTTTTTTCTTTGGTATGCAGTAATGCCAAGTTTCTATTACTAAAGGATCAACTATATTATAAAAAGAATACATTTATTTGGTTCAAATTGTTTCATAGCTGATTAAATAATAGAACATTATAATAAGTTTTGTATATTTGACGCCTCCTAAATGTAAGAAACTGGAAATGACTTTAAAATTGACTTTGGTTGGTCTATAAGGATGACAATAGTATAAGAGTATATTTAAAGCTTGGCTTAACCCAGTACCGAAATAGCTTGACGACACTAAGAACTTCAGTGCACAGCCATAGTTCTGTGGAATTTATTATGATTACTTGAGCAGAGGGAAAAGAATCTACTTGATAGTTTATATTTCTTATTACACGTGGGAAATCACTTTTGCAATTTATTGTTTCGCTCTTTCTTGGAAAGTAGGTTCATGAAAATACACATGCAGTCTTGAGAAAGTAAACACACACGGATATGTAGTTTCATGAGGAATGGTGAAAATCTGAGCTTACATCAACTTATGTAACTCTAAATTATTAAATAAAACTTGGGGAAATATGAATAACGACCTTTCGAAACGTAGGTACGAGTAGTATATCAGTTTCTGAGAATATAGCCAATGGCTACAAAACAGCCTTTGAACAAAATTGTAATCCGTTATTTAAGGAAAATCAAGTAGGTTGAGATTTTATTCCGATGATTTTTTCCTAAATTAAATCCTTCAGCTTATTTCTTTAATCGCATATGGTATTTCAAAGTACATATTGAACCGTTGTTAGTCTCAGAATCAATTGTAGTAAATATAAATACCTTTTCAATGCCGGAGTGATTCTTGTAGTCTTTCTATGCTTTTGGTTTCAACTATCAAATGTCTTCATCAGGCCACAAGGTGTAAATTTTCGTTCATTAACAATAAAAAACGAAAATACACAAATAAACATACTTTTATGACAAGCCTAAGGTCGCCTCGCGCCGTGCAATCTCATTCTAGTCTCGTTCGGTTTATTGTTGTACTTGTTTCCATTTTCTTTAAACAGTTTTAATAGAATAAAGAAAATGCAAACGATACCTTGTTAAACAATTTTTATTAAAAGGAACACAAATCTCTTGTAACGATTTATTCATGTTTAGTGTGATACCGAAGTTGTTGGATTTATCACCATTAGCCTAGACTAACATATACCAAATAAGAACAGTATTCCCATAAATTACCCTTTACCTTGGTAAACTACCTCTTTTCCCCCATAGTTGCCCACCTTATAAATCTCCCCCATCTAAAACCTCTATCCCCACTGTTTACCCAAATTAGTTGGAGGGGGTTTTTTTATGAAGTTAGTACAGTAATAAAATAGTCTCTCCGTAGAAATATTCATTTAGTAAAGTATTAGACCACATAGAATAGTTGCGCCATGGGACTCAGGCACTAACTAATAATTAATTAATTTAATATTTACAATTTAATTTGAGTTTAAAATGCCTCTTAGTTATTATCCTTCACTGTAAACAGCCTACAGTTCCCTAATATATTTTTATATTTTGAAAAAGCTTTCTGGCTACAACAAGTATTATAAAAGATCTCCAAACAACTTTAGCATGATAAGCGATCTTCACACGTTTTTAACTTACACATACAAAACAACGGATGATTTTTTCTTAACATTTTACCAAACTTCCAATGGCTATTCACCCGTCAGAATTAAAATACCTCCTTATCAATTTGATGTCACGTCTATCTACACACTTAGAACCTATTTTAGTGGCATCAACTTCTACTTCATTTTCTAGAACCGATCCTTAAAGTAGAGAAACACTCTATCTTCACTTACGAACCACATAACCATTGATAAGTGCCGGTATTCGCTTATTCTTTCTCAAATAGCACAATTTATGGCAATCTTCCCTTCTTCAGTAGGCCTACAACATTGTATCACAACCTTTTGGTCTTCCATCCCACTTCAGTTTATTTGTCATTACAGGAAGGTCTGGTATGTCTTGTTGTCTTGAAAATCTTAGTCTTCAAACAAAATACCTGCATCACTACAGTTCGTAATTTGTCTTCTGAGTTCCATTACTAAATTCGTGTACTGATTAATGGACTTTTCGTACCCAACCTAAAATATAAATTTTAATTTCTTTCTATAATGATGAGTGGAAATGATTCAATGATAACATATTAGCAATTAACGCAGCAACTGCATACGCCAATGGCCCACAGGCAAAAGCTAATGCATGTATTTTGAAAATGTGCTTCAGTAACTGTAACTAAAATGAGTAATTTGATTTGATTTAACTCTTTAAACTTTGAAAAGGGATAAAAATGGATACTTTAGTCAACTTAAAATTAACGTTCGTTGAGTAATTAATGAAAGCTGATAAAGAGATAAAGTGTTTATAGAAAATCTCGGCTGCTTTACTGCTGATAACATAATAATTATTTTTTAATTGAAACTTACACACAACTTCTTACCTGTAACGATAATTATGTTAGATTTCTTAAGTTAATTGATGAGTCTATATTTTATAGAATATCTAATGGAAGTTTTAGAATTGAAATTCACAAAACTTTACTTGTGTGTTTATATGTATTGTGAAATACACGGTTAAGAATATTACTATCGTGAGTTTGTTGCTAGCTTAGTAGCTAATATCTCAAACTTTAGTGTCGATGAACAACTAAACAAAAAAATTAAAAGAGTGTTAGGGCTGAAAATCCAAGTATAAAGTATCTGTGTGTAGAAATAGTCACAAAATATCAAACGTCTTTAAGAAGGAATATTACACACATGGCGTTGTACTTTCGTTATATGGCCTGGACAAGGCATGTTTTGTCTAGTAAAGTACCAGATAGAGATAGCATCTGGTACTTTATTAGACTGTTTCTATGTATGCTCTTGGGGAGCATAAATACAACTGGGGTTTTAGAATAAGTTGCGAAGAATGTAACAAAAATATCGGTTAAACTGGTCGTGCTTTCGAAACACGTCATCATAAAGAACATTGGCATGTTTCAACAATTGTTAAACTAAAATCAGATTTCACCCAAATACTTTTGTGACAAGAATCACTCTATGAGTGATGTCAATCGTGGTATGGTAATATTATACTATTGTAGGAAAGGAAGCAAACTGGACACGCTTTAACAGTATGAAATTTACAAAATAGTTAAAGAACAAACACATAATATCCTCAATACAAAACTTCATTTAAATCTCACTCTCAACTCAACACTTTTATCTCCTGAAGAACAACTGACTGTCTTACTGATAGTGAAAATAACAGAGGGGGAGGATGGTTACTCTTAGTCCAGTCTACTGCCGTCATCAGGTCCGATCACTTACCATTATTATAGTGCTATTGTTCGTTCATCGTTATGTCCTTGTAGTGGTTCGTGTTCTATTTATATATTTATTTTGATGTGTTGCCTAGTTGCTCGCTTTGACAATGTTGTGCTTGCAATGAAACCAGACAGCACCATAGATGTTGATAACATTTTGGACAACGGACTTTTAGACGGAGATCATCTTTAGAGCGTGATACTTAAACAAATATCTTAACATAACCCGTAAAGAAAACGGCCTCCACACCCTAGCTTCCACGAAATCAATAATGAGGATTATAAAGAAGTAAGGTTCTAACAAAGTGCCCTGGGGGTTGCCTGATATTTGGATAAATTAATCAGAGGGCAGTTTTATGTTCACGCGCCAACTTGTAAGATAGCCTTCCATCCACTTGAGAAATGAACCAAGGATCCCCAAGTTTTGTATTAAAATGTAGCCACCTATTTCCAAGATTAAATAAAACTTTGAGTGAAATAGCAAAATTTATTTAAGTTATGTTAGTGAGGCAGACTAATCAGTGGTTTATTGCATCATCTCTCTGGCCAGAAGCCATCACCGTAGATTGAGGTTTGAATCTGGTTGAATCAGGTGGATTGAGGTGGATTGAGGTTGTGGTCTCTGGGAGTTGTGGTATTAAACTCATAAGGATTTTAGCTGCCAGTCGGTGTGCTTGGTGGCAGAGGCCCACTTGAAATACACGGCAGACAACTTTGATGAAGGGTATAGGAAGAGTGGATTCTTTGTGAATTGTATCACAAAACATTTAGCAGTTGTTGCCTACTATCACCGTATGTGTCTACTGAAAACCTATTTTACAAGATTTTAGGATTTCGTGTCCATAAGTTGATGGGAAATCTCGTGGCCATATATATAAAATGCCCAGCCAAATTTGAGCTACTTTTTGCCTATCCTTACTGCATTTGTGTCTGCTAAATATTATTTACGAGATATTGAGGTTTTGTCCATAATATGAAATAAACCCATAAATATGCATAATTAAATCACCAAATAATCTTTAAAGTTCAAAGGGTTAACTTAAAATTAACGTTCGTGGAGTAATTAACGAAAGCCGATAAAGAGATTAAAGCGTTTATAGGAAGCCTTGGCTGCTTTACTGTTGATAACATAATTACACTTTGCTGAAACTCACACACAACTTCTTATCTCTAACGATAATTATGTTAGAATCCTTCAGATTCTTGATTAGTTTCTTGTTTCTTGATTTGTGATTTTGTTTTAAATTATTGATATAAGTAGCACGTCAATCCTGTGGGTATTGAAAAATTTTTGTCTATATTCTTTTGTGTCCAAGCATTAACTTGATTTAAAAACAATACATAATGATGATTCATGACATAATAGTTTCATTTCTTTCAATTTATATACCAAAAAGCTTGTCCTTTATTCCCCGAAATATCCTTATTGCTAAGAAGCTCATATT